>NC_092046.1:2789529-5189529 GCF_003086295.3 Arachis hypogaea | reverse complement strand
TGGTCAACAGTGAAACACGTGTGGTGTTATCTTGCTGGATCACTACATCATGGTTTGGAGTTCTTTTCTAATTCAGACTTGCATTTAATTTCCTATAGTGATTCTAATTGGGCTAATGATATAGATGACAGGAAATTCCCATCTGGATTCTGTGTCTACTTGGGGACCAACCTAATTTCTTAGAAAGCAGTAGGAAGCAAGTCAAGGTGAGCCGCAGCAGCACCAAAGCCGAGTTTTGCAGCATTGCTTCAACCATGGAAGAACTTCTCTGGCTTCAGATATTGCTCAATGAACTTCATATTCATGTTTTTCATTCTCCTGTAATCTTTTGTGACAACCTAAGTACATGTCTCTTGGCTGCTAATCTTGTCCTCCATGGTCGATCCAAACACTTCGCCCTTGACATGGGTAGCAAATAAGCAACTTTTTGTCAATCACATCCCCTCCTCAGCTCAAGTCGCTGACATCCTTACGAAGCCCCTTCCAGAAACTAGCTTCAACTTCTTCAAATCCAAACTTAGAGTGCTCTCGTCTGACCCGCCTCTAAGTTTGGGGGAATATTAGGACTTAGAGTATTAAGTCATTGTTGAGACCATTACTATTTGTTTCTATGATTAGTTTACCAATTCTTGTAGACTTCTTGTATCTGAAACATTTAGTGGTTGAGCTTATATATATATATATACACTATTGTAGTAGTTAGGCTTTTAACTAATAAGATAACTGATTCTATTTTTTATTCCAACTTTTTTTCTATTACCCTTGTTCCAATATGCATGAAGGGTAATATAGTATAGTATTTCATGTAGTTGAAGTGTTTGAATATATTATATTTTTAAATGTACAGGGAATCGGCCTCTTTATAGAGGAATTACAGAAATAGAAATAACTATAAAATAGGAAAGAAGGGAAAAATACTAGCCTAAAATAAAGAAAAGATTTCTAATCATAAAATTCCTAAAATTAAGTTAAACCAAAAAAGGAAAAGATTTATAATTAATTCTATTTACATAAAAGATTCATGAAAGGAATTAAGAATTTGATTTTGATTTGATCTAGTCAACACTCCCCCTCAAGCTGGCTTGAAGATATCATTCATTGACAGCATGCTTATTATGCTATCAAAAGTCTTCTTAGGTAATCCTTTAGTTAGAACATTTGCTAATTGTTCCGTGGTTGGAACATATGAGATGCAAATCTGTCCTCTCTCAACCTTTTTCCTGATAAAATGCTTGTCAATTTCAACATGTTTAGTTCTATCATGCAACACTGGATTATGAGAAATAGAAATTGCAGATTTGTTATTACAATACAACTTCATTGGTGGAGAAATGGAAACTTTTAGTTCTTGTAGGATTTTCTCTACCCATAGTGCTTCATATATTCCATGAGCCACTGTTCTAAACTCAGCTTCTGCACTACTTCGTGCCACAACACTCTATTTTTTAATCCTCTAACTAACCAGGTTTCCGCCAACAAAAATATAATACCCAGATGTTGACCTTCTATCCATGACATTCCCAGCCTAATCTGCATCTGTATAAGCTTCTACTTGAAGATGTCCATGATTTTTGTAGAGTAACCCTTTCCCAGACGACCCCTTCAAGTACCTTAGGATTCTAAAGACAGTATCCATGTGTTCTTGACCAGGTGAATGCATAAACTGGCTTACCATGCTCACATCAAAGGCCATATCCGGGCGTGTATGGGATAAATAGATTAACCTCCCTACCAACTGCTGATATCTCTCTTTGTCCATTACATTTTTTTGGTTCAGGTGGCTTCAATGTTAAATTAGGCTCTATCCTCTATAGGTGTTTCAGCAGCTTTACAACCAAGTAATTCCATATCTTTTAAAAGATCTAGGATGTACTTTCGTTGGTTCATAAAAATGCCTTCCTTAGACCTTGCAAATTTAATTCCAAGGAAGTATTCTAATGAGCCAAGTTCTTTGATTTCAAATGCTTTGGCAAGTTTTTCCTTCAAGTCTTTTAGCTCTAAAAAATCACCACCTGTCAGAATAATGTCATCCACATATACAATTAAGATGGCAGTTTTATTAGTTGCTGAATGTTTATAGAAAAGTGTATGGTCAGCTTCGTTTTGAGTATAACCAAGTCCCTTCACCATCATTCCAAGTCGTTCAAACCAAGCTCTTGGGGATTGTTTCAATCCATAGAGAGATTTCTTTACTTTGCACACTTTATTCCTCCCTAGTTCAGCCTCAAATCTAGGTGAAAGTTTCATAAACACCTCTTCTTCTAGCTCCCCATTCAGGAAAGCATTCTTTATATCCAATTGATGTAAAGGCCGATTGTAATTCGTAGCAAGAGATAAGAGAATCCACACAGAGCTGAGTTTGCAAACTGGAGCAAAAGTCTCTCGATAGTTCACTCCATAGGTTTGTGTATATCCCCTAACTACTAACCTAGCCTTATACCTCTCTATGCTTCCATCAGCATTGCACTTGATGGTAAAAATCCACCTGCAGCCAACCAATTTTGTATTCTGTGATAGATCTACAATCTCCCAAGTTTCATTCTTCTTGAGTGCATGCCACTCTTCCATCACTGCTAATTTTTAGTTGGGATCATCTTGTGCTTCCTCTATATTTCTAGACTCAAACAGATTTGTAATTTTAGAAGTAAAAGCTCAATATTTTTTAGAAAAATTTTGGTAAGAGACATAATTGAAAATAGGATGGTTGGTGCTGATTTGGAGTACCTTTTTGGTGCAGGTTCTGGTTTCTTTCCTAAGGGCTATTGGCAAGTTGTTATTAGAAGTGACAATTTCAAATTTACCTTGAAGTTCCTGAAGTACTACAGTTGGGCCGTCTTCCGGGTTTTCAGATTGGACTGGTACAGAGATGATGGGCTGGTCTCTAGTCTTCTTGGGATATTTCTGAACATAATACCAAAGCGCCTTTTTGATTGTGGTATTTCTTTTTCTGTTTGGATTCTAACTAATTTTGGCACAATTTTAGAATTGGTTTTCACATCTTGTTTTACAATTGTTTCAGAATTTACTTGATTAGTGAAAGTTGTATCCTCAAAATATAAGATAGGAGTGGGTAAAGGTCCATGCAAAAAAATTTCTTCCTTTAGACTCTCCCCTTGAAGAGAAGTTTTCTGAAAAAATGTTTCATGTTCCAAAAAAGTAACATTCATGCTTACATAAAATTTCTTGGTGTGTGGATTGAAATATTTATAACCCTTTTGACTTGGAAAATATCCAATAAAAATGCATTTTTATGCCCTTAGATCAAGTTTACTTCGATATGAAGGTGTATGTAAAAATACAGTGAAACCAAATACTTTTAAAGGTAAGTCAGAATGCAACCTACATGCTGAAAAATTCTTTTTGAAAGTATCCAACGGTGTACAGTAATTTAACATACGTGTGGGCATTCGATTTATGAGATAGGCTGCTGTTAGGACAGCATCTCCCCATAAATACTTTGGAACATTACCCTCAAACATAATGCCACGTGCTACTTCAAGAAGATGTTTATTCTTCCTTTTAGCAATGCCATTTTGTTGGGGTGTATTGGGCATGTAGATTGATGTTGAATACATTTCTTTTGAAGAAATTCACCAAGATTTTTATTAAAGTATTCAGTGCCATTATCACTTTTTAATATTGAAATTTTTGTGTCAAACTATGATGCACAGACACTGACACGGACACGGGACACGACACGATACGGGACACGCCGACACGCAAATTTTAAAATCTTATATGACACGGAGACACACATACATATAAAATATAAAGTATTTTTTTTAGATAAATTATAATAATATTTTAATATTTTATTGATATTAAAATATAAATTAAATTTTTAAATTATTTTTAATGTCTTATTTTAATTATATCAAGTATTTAAAATATTTTTTTTATATCTAAATTTATTTTAAGAATATATATTAAGAATAAGACCGAACACGCTGATACGTGATGGTATTTAGGTGTGTCCAAGTGTATCCGGAGAAGAATTTTTTATTTTTTATTGAGACACGGTTTGGACACAGTAGACACGTGTGTCGGATGAGTGTCAGTGAGTCTCATGCCCAAAATGTGTCCAACACGCAGACACGACAACTCAACAAAGTGTCTGTGCTTCATAGGTGTCAAATTGTGTTTCTACCATTGTTGAAAAATACTGAAAAATTTTTGAAACCTTAGATTTTTTATGCATGAGATAGATCCAACATAGTCGTGTGTGGTCATCGATAAAAGTTACAAACCATTTTTTTCTAAATTGAGTTGTTATTTTCAATGGACCCCGTACATCACTATGAATCAAGTGGAAAGGTTTAGATGCATAATAAGGTTGAGAGTAATAAGGAGCTCTATGACTCTTTGAACGAATACAACTTTCACATTTAAGTAAAGAAGAATTAATATTCGTAAACAAACTTGGAAACAAATGTTTGAGATATGGAAAACTAGGGTATCCTACTCTATTGTGCCAGAGCATTATTTGGTCCTTTATAGGCATAGAACTTATACCACTAAATTCTTGAGCTATTTTATCCTCCAAAATATCCTCAAAATGATAAAGCCCATCCATAATCTTAGCACTGCTAATCATCTTCTCCGAGGTCCGGTCCTGAAAAATACCATGAGTATCAAAGAATTTCACAGCACAATTGGAATCTTTGCAAATTTTACTAATAGAGAGGAGATTGCAAGAAAGCTTTGGTACATGTAACACATTTCTTAGGTCAATATTTTTGGACAGTTTTATTGTACCTTTTCCAGCAATAGATAAAAAATTACCATCAGCAACTCTAATTTTCTCATTTTCAAAGTAAGGAGAATAAGTTTTAAATAAACGGGAAAGACTGGTCATATGGTCAGATGCACCTGAATCGACAATCCATGGTGTTTGAGGTGCAGTTAAGGGACATATGAATACTAAAATTACCTGTTTGAGCCAAAGAACCACTAGGAGTACTAGACACAAAACTAAAATTTAACAGCCTTATGAGTTGCTCAACATGTTCCTTACTCAATGATGATTTTTCAGTCTCATGAGTAGTTGAGGTAGAGCGTATTTTTTGGGACCAGGTTTGCTGCCTTTAAGATATGCTGGTTTTTCATGAATCTTCCAGCAGGTTTTTTGGGTGTGACGAGGTTTATTGCAGTGGTCACACCAAAGATTAGAGGGGTGCTTCTGATTTGATGAACTTTTAAGTGTAGCAGGTACCACTAAGAGTGCATTAGATTCTAAAAAAATATGTTCAGTCTTGTCTTTCCCCATCATCACATCTCTACGAACTTCAGCAAATACTTCTCCAATTGAGGGTAGGATTGCTCTTCCAATAATTCTGCCACGAATTTCATCTAGCTCCACGTTGAGGCCTGCAAGAAACTGGAATATCCTCCCTTCTTCCACTGTTTGTTGGTGTGTTTAGCATCAGCAGCTGAATTCCATTTGTAGTTATTGAAGTGGTCAAGATCCTGCCACACCCGCTTCAATGTGTAAAAATATTTGGTCACATTGTCACTCCCTTGTTGAATTTCTCTAGCTTTTAGAGTAAGTTCATAAATCTGGGATTTATTCCTAAGATCAGAGTACATCTCCTTGATACTATCTCATAATTCTTTGGCAGTGGTATAGTATATGTAGTTACTATTGGTATCCTCTTCCATTGAGTTGACCAGCCATGTCATCACCATGAAATTTTCGGTATCCCACACATTATATTGTGGGTCAGTAATGTTAGGCTGGCTTCACTTACCGGTGAGATATCCAATCTTTCCTCTTTCACGGATATACATCTGAACTAATTGAGAGCACCTAAGGTAGTTTGACCCATTGAGTCGAAATGCGGTGATCTGAACTGAATGGGAGTCACCACTAACTAGTATCCGTTGCTTAGATTTTAAATCTGATGGAGTAGGAGTGGTGTTCTCCTTCTATTCAGGATTAATGACTGAGGAAATGTCAGCCATAGCTATAAATCAGAGGCACGGTGCAGAGATCCTGCTCTGATACCAAGTTGAAGTGTTTGAATATCTTATATTTTCAAATGTACAAGGAATCAGCCTCTTTATAGAGAAATTACAGAAATAGAAATAACTATAAAATAGGAAAGAAGGGGAAAATACTAGCCTAAAATAAAGAAAAGATTTCTAATAATAAAATTCCTAAAATTAAGCTAAACCAAAAAAGGAAAAAATTTATAATTAATTTCATTTACATAAAAGATTCATGAAAGGAATTAGGAATCTAATTTTGATTTGATCTAGTCAACACATGTATATCTATAGGTGGCTCACATACATGTGAGTATTGTTATTATTGCTCTGAGAGAGTGAAGATGAGTGGCGGAAAGAGTGGTGTAAATAGGGGCAAGCGGGATGATGAGAGAGAAAAATACGGTGAGAATTCTGGCTATATTAGTGATAGTAAAAAGGGGGGGGGGAGTGTGGGGTTGGGTGCTTCCGGTGACATGGAAAGGGGGGAAGAGGGAGTAAGGGGTATGGTTTCGCGTATCCTTTAGAGATAAGTTTGTTAGTGCTTCTTCACCTAAAGTTCTGGTTGTTGATGAATTTTTGGCTGGGGATAGTCGGACACTAGTGGTGGGTAAACAAAATGACGTTTCTTCATCACGTGTGACCTTTGATGAGTGATGAGGATAAGAGAGTGCTGGTTGAACCTTACTTGGAGTTTATTGTCATTAAAATTTTAGGTAAGCACTTTAGTTATATAGCTCTTGTGCAAAAATTGAAAAATATTTGGAAGATTTTACTTGGTGGGCCATGGAAGATTGGAAGTCATTACTTGGTTGTTAGCTTTGGACCGTAAAATTCAAACCCTGTGAGTTTTCATTTGGAACAACGATAGTTTGGTTTCAAATTTCATGGCTTAATATCTAACATTATCAAGAGAAGGGTATGAAAATATAGCTTCTGCTATTGTAAAACCTGTGATAGTGGATCTAGCAACAAAAAGAGCAAAAAGAGAAAAGTTTGAATGGACTTGTGTTCAAATTGATCTAGGAGTGCCGGTTGTGATGGAGGTTATCATAGATGACACTACTTTCAAAGTTTACAATGAGAATTTAGAGCTCTTGTGTGGCTCTTGCAATCAGCCATTGTACTGTGAACTACAATGAGTCTCGTGAAGGGAAGAGTGTCGACAAAGATGATCATAATGGTAGTTCCAATGTTGGTACAGCTACTGTAACAATGTTGGTGGTGCTGTCGATGATAATGCACAAAAAATGGAGGAGAAGTCAAATGGAGGAAATTTGAAAAGTCAAGATGAATATGAAAAGAATTCATATTATCTGGTCAAGAATACTTGCTAAGTATTTCAAGAATAGTCATGGTCTTTAGATGCATCATCATGGTAATGAATCCTATTTTTGGAGAGGTATTGTTGAGACTTTCAATCAAATTAAAAATAACTTTTTTTGGTGCACGGAGAATATGGATCAATCTATTTGGTATGACTCTTGAATTTCATCAGGTAATTAAATTCTGTGATGCATTGCCTTATATCCATATCTCAAACACAGAATTAATTATTAATCAAATTTGGGAGAATGAAAAATGACTTTTTAAGAGATTAACGACTCTCCTCTCTCTTGCTCTTGTAGATTTGATGAATAATCTCAACCCTCAACTTCAAACTGTCAATTTTTGGGCTGGGTTTGGTAAGCATCCTCCTCTCATGAGTATTTTGTGAGAGATGGCTGCCTATGATGTTTGGAAAACAAAATTAATTGGAACCCACGAGTGAATTTGGAATTGGCTTTGGAGAAGTAAACTTCTTGAGAAAATATTTTTTTTATCTGGTTGTGTTGTTTTGATATCCTTCCCATTGCTTCAATGAGATTCAAAAGGGGTTTGGCTTCCTTGAAGACTTGCTCTCGTTGTACTGCGCATGCTGAATTATTGGCCCACTATCTTTGGGATTGCATTAAGGCAAGAGAGGTCTGGGCGCTCATTAATCCCTCCCTTCTTCATGTCATCATGTGTTCGAAGCTCAACATCTCTTGTCTAGATCCAAGCTGCAATTCGTAAAGGGGAAACTATGTTTTGTGCTGGTGCTTGGTAAATATTGCGTCATAAGAACCAAGACATTTTCAATCCTCTTGATTCATGGTCCCCAATGAAAATTGCTCTTAATATTCGAAACACTGTCTGTAAGTCCAATCTTTGTTTTTTGCACAAGATTTTTTTCTGAGGATCAGATCAACAAAACTCGTTGGGAACCTCCTCCGCTAGATGTGGCTAAGGTTAACAGTGATGCAAGCATTTTTTGCTGATTTGGAGCAAGTTGGGTTTGGCTGTGTTACGCATGACTCTGCTGGAGCTTGGTTAAAGCCTAAAGGGTTGTTTTGGTTCCTTACCGGTGTAAAAAATTTACAGATGTGAGCTTTTTGGAGTGTGGAGAGGTCTAGTGCTTGCGTGGGAAGAATGTGGGTTTAAGTCGGTTATTTGTGAGCTTGATTCTCTGGATGTCTTTTTGGTCGTTAAGAATTGTTCTTCTGCTCATTTTGGCAAGGATGGTGATCTAATCTTGAAGATCCGAAATATGCTTCTTCTTGATTAAGAGGTGAATTTTAGTAATATCTTGTGAAAAAGTAACAAGGTTGCAAATAATCTAGCAAAATTAGGTGTCTTGAGATACTATGATTATGTAAAATTCTTATCTCCATAGCTTGAAATTAAGGATGCTCTTTAGTAGGATCTGTTAACATTTTGAACCGTGCTCTGTTTCTTTTTTTTCTCTTGTTTAGTCTTAAAATAATTGTTTAGTTATTCTATTAGTTCTTATAGTTTTTATCGAATTTTCAATTAAGTTTTTATACCTTTTTTTTTCAATTAGGTTCCTATACCATATCAGATTTTGTAACTAAGTCCCTACTATGACAAAAAAAATATTAAAATTAATTGAATATTCTATTAAATTATACAAAATATTCAATTAAATGTTAGGTATATTCATTTTGTTTAATAAAATATTTTATTAATTCTAACATTTTTGTCATAGTAGAGACTTAATTATAAAATCTGATATAGTATAAGGACTCAATAAAAAAAAATATAGAGACTTAATTAAAAATTTAATAAAATTATAGGAATCCACGTAATCATTAAATCAAGGGTAAAGGACAAATTCGTCCCTGACCTTTTAAATCTTGGACTTTTAACTCCCTCAGGATTGGAAAATACAAAACGACCTTTCACCAATCAAAACGCCATACAAACCGGTCCTCTCGTTCAATTTGGTGTCCAACACGTAACAGATTATGTTTACCTGGTGCCTATGTGGCGTGGATATGCGCATGTGTCTTCAGGATGGTGGTAACGGGCTGACGTGGTGCTAGTGGAGAAAGTAATGGGACAATGTAGTCCTTGGGCACTCGCACGACGTCATTTCTGGTTAATGTTTTACAGTGGTGAGTGTGACTTATGAAATACGCCAGTGCTGCCCATATCAGTGAGAAAGAATTACAAGAAGCCCTAGCACTACTAAGCTTTTTCCTCCAAAAAATACAACGCTTCGTCTCCGCATTGTCGTCGTTGCAGTTCCGTGGAGGAATTCCATATTGAAGCTCCGTGGTTATACCTACGTCTGCCGTAGAGAGTGGTAAGTACATTGATGTTCAATCATTCTGCTTATGGCCGTTATTTGCTATCAATGTTGTAGGATGAGACTAATAGGGATTGTAACTGATTGTCATAGGTGATTAGTTGTGGGGTTAGTCATTTGCCATGTGTTGTTTAGAGAGATTTTGGAGATTTAGATAATAAGGGGTGGTTTTGTGTTTTGTTGTGGATTGAAAAATTTTGCAGATGGTTAATGTCTTTGGTGTTCCCGTGTTCCATCATAGGGGTAACTTTTCACAGAAGGCTAGCGGTGAGTTAGTGTATCTTAATGGTCAAGTTGAGAAGTTTCCTCTGATGGACTTGGATTTTGTCAGTTTCAGCGATCTGGTCACGATGTTCAAAGGACTGGGATATCAATCCTATAAGGAGGCTTACTGGTATGATCCAAAAAGTAAAGATATGGATTCAGGGTTGCATGTATTGAGGGGGGACGCAGGGATCAACCAAATGCGACAGGCTAAGTTGAGGAACAAAGATACTGAAGAGTTTTACATTTTTTTGACCATCCTATTGACGAACCTGAGATCGCAGATGATGATTTTGAGAAAAATGCTAAGGTTGAGGAAGAAGTCAATCCAAATGACTTGGAGAAGTCGGATGGCTCGTCTACCGATGATGATAGCACTAACAGTGATGAAGATGAGCCGTATAAACCACCACCAGCTGGTTATAAAAGTGGGAGTGATACTGGTGAAGATGATGAGGGCAGAAGGGTTAGAGATGCCAAAGGGAAGAGGAAACATGTGTCTCCATCATCAAGGAAAGGGGTTGATCCCAATGAGAAGCCAAAATAACAAGCTACACATGAGTTTAAAAGGCAGAGATTTAAAGCAAGAAGGGTGGGCTCAGCTGGTGAAAGTTCCTCAAAGTCTACTGGGCTTGCTAAACAGCCCAGCACTAGTAGGCCTGGAAGTCAGCCCAACATATCTAGGCCTGCTAGGGAGCCCAGCATGAGGCCATCCGTTGCAGATTATGTCAGTGATGTAGACACTGATAATGAAGACATTGTGTTTGAGTACGAGTCTGAAGAGCTACATACCCCTGTCTCATCAGAGGAAGAAGGGAACAAACCACACTGGTCTGAGTTTGATGAACACTATGGCTTTGGAGAAGGCAGATTTGAGCTAGGCACAAGATTTGCTACAATAGAGAGGTTCAAGGAAGTTGTGAAGGATTTGTTTATTGCTGAGGGGAGGGAGTTGGTCTAGATTAAAAATGATAAGAAAAGGGTTAGAGTTGGCTGCAAGAATGAGAATTGTCCCTGGATTGCTCATCTATCATACAATAAACAGCTGCAGTGTTTCCAAGTGAAAACCTATAGGAGTAAACATACATGCACAAGAGATCTGGAAAGCAATGCTGCTGACCAACACTGGATCAGCAAAAAAGTGGAGAAAAGGATGACCACCTATCTCCATATGAACACACATGAGGCCATTGATTTTTTAAAAGAAGAGTTTGATCTAGTACTACACCCTAAAATGGTTTGCAGAGCTGTGATGGAAGCCAAAGACAGGATCATGGGAAACGAGGTAGAACAGTATGGGAAGCTTAGAGACTATCTAATGGAGATACATAGAAGCAATCCAAGGTCTACTGCTTTGTTAGACATTATTCCCCAGCCACAAGCACCCCCAACATTCAACAAAATGTATATATGTTTCGATGCCTGCAAGAGGGGATTTAAGAGTGGATGCAGGCCATTGATTCACTTGGATGGAGCATTCCTCAAGACCTATCATGGGGCCAATTGCTGTCTGCTGTGGCACAGGACGCTAATAACCAGTTTTATGTCATTGCATTTGCTGTGGCAAGGTCTGAATCGAAAGAGTCATGGAAGTGGTTTCTGACCCTATTACAAGAGGACATTTGAGATGTGCAACAACATGGTTGGAATTTTATGTCCGACATGCAAAGGGTTAGTAAGTCAGTTTCTCTACTTAATTTAAGTACATATGATGCAAAATGATGAAAGTCCTTGTTGAACCATTCTATTTCAGAGACTGATGCCTGCATTGAAAGAGATAATGCCAAATGCACATGTGCGCAATTGTGTCATGCACATGTGGAAGAATTTTATCAACCGTTTCAAGGACTTATATATCAGGGAAATTGTGTGGGACTGTGCAAAATGCACAACTGTGGCTGAGTCCAAGACAAGAATGGATAGGCTAAAGGAAGTTGATCAGGATTCCTGGTCATACCTGATGAAATTTGAACCTTCAACATGGGTAAGGGCCTACTTCAGTCATGGTCCAAAAGTGGACAACCTGACTAACAATATGTGCGAGTCTTTCAACTCCAAGATCACCAAGTACAGATGCAAACCTATACTCACAATGTGCGAAGAAGTGCGCTGCTACCTCATGAGGCGTATGGTTCAGCACAAGAGACTGATAGATTGCCATCATGGAAAGCTTGCACCGGTTCAAGAGAAAGGTTAAAGAGGCTTGTTAAGCCAAGTAACAAATGGACTGCGGAGTGGATTGGTGATAACAAGCGCAAGCAATTTGAGGTCACATACAAGGGATCTAAGTTGGATGTGGACCTAATTAAACACACATGTACATGTAACAGATGGCAATTAACTGGTCAGTGTGTAATTTTATTTCTATAAATGTTTCTTGTTGGATTTGCCTGCCTGTTGTTGCTGTAATTTTACTTATGACATTATTTCATGTTGGATTTGTCTGCCTGCTGTTTCCTTACTTGCATATGTCCAATTGTTATCCTTAATTTGTATATGTCTAATTGTTATCCTTAACTTGTTGGATTTGCTGGGAAAGGGATGCCGTGCACTCATGCAGTTGCAGCAATCAAAAAAAGACATGACAACATGGAAGATTATGTGCATCCATGGTTATGCATGGAATCACTGAAGAAGACTTACGAGCACTTCATTCAACCTGTTACAAGTGAAGAGTTCTGGATACGGTCTTATCAGACTAGGCCTGCTGCACCTGTCATTAAGCGGCCAATTGGTCATTCAAAGGTACATAACAGGCAGAAGGACCCAGCAGAAACTGTTATCGAATGTGAAAAACTGAGGAGAAGTTTCTATGTGACCTGCAGCAAGTGTGGTCAAACAGGGCACAACTATAAGACTTGCAAGGGTGCGCCATCCAACCCAAATTGGAAACTTAAGACCAGGAAACCAAAGAAGAAGATCCAAGACAACCTTTCTCTTGTGGTTATACCACTGTCACAATCAGCACTTGAGGCAGAGGTACTTGGCTGGACTAAGGATCTTTATGTCCCCCCGATAACATGTTATTTAGTTGTCCATTTTAAAAATGTTACAAGACCTGTTTTTATTTTTTAAATTTGCCTCATGGTTTTATTGTCTTTCTTTATGTCAGGGTGAGGAGCATGACTCAGCTACTCCAACCAACCAGAACCATTCTACCACTTCCACAACTCCAGATGTGGCCCAGCAACAACCTGCTCCATAAGTTGCATTTGTGACCACTACTGCAGCTCCTGCAAGACAAGGTCAGGTTCTATTCAAACCTCCAACCAGAGTTCCAGCAAGGCCATCCAACAAAACATTCAGACCGAAACAACTAATTAGAAGGAAGGGTGATGGCAAACAACATGTTCAGAAATCACAGCAGCCAAGTGTGGAAGTAGTTGAAGGACCATCTGATGAGACTCTGACTGCAGCAAGCAGTGGAACTAAAAGGATGTTTCAGTTCATCCCCACCGCAGGAGTCAACAATTCCAAAAAATGTTGTTGATATTTTATGAGTCTGATGTAAAATTTGGATCAAACTTATTTTTATTTGTTATACATTGTGGTATCTTTTTGGCAAAACTATGATGCTAAGGTTGCGAGCTATTATCAGACTGCATATCATGTTTTGTTAGGATTGTAATCCTTCAAACTTAAACTTTGGTTCAATGTTAAATGATCTAAATTATTTAATGTCTTTTTCATTCTATCAACATCATATTACATATACCCACCCAACTCCAACATGTTACAGCAACAGCATATCATCATTCATCAAAGGATAATTTAATACAACACTTGTGTTCCAAAGGCATAATTTAAACTACTTTTTCACTTTTCATCCAAGTTTGGCAACAACAGAACCCAAAATTACACTAACCACAACAACAATAAGCAAATACAAATTAACATTCTTCTTCCTCTCTAGATGCAACAGCTTCTTCTCCAAATCAGTGAGTCTCTGTTCCACTACCTTCTTCCCAAGATACAGTTTCAGATCATCAACCTCGTTCTCAGTCATAAACTTGTCCAGAACTCTTACTGTTGAAACATGGTCATCCAGCCATAAGAAGAACTTGCAGTGACTAGGATTTTTCAACTGCATGTTCATCATGGCAAAACAAAAAATCACCAACTTATAATCAAAATAACTTCTTCTTACGCCCGTATAATCAAAATCAATCAAATAAAATCACCAACTTTCCTTAAAGAATGGACATCCAAAGAACAATCTATTTGGGTTCGTTATCGTCCTCGATTTGTACAATATGGTGTACACTCCACATCTACACCTCGGAGCAATGTCGTCTTTCTCCTCTGCAGCTTCCACGCATTTCACGGTCGATGGTAGTGGAACGCGTCTTGCGCTGGATGAAGCTCCATCGCTGGCCATTTACCACTCCACAGTACCACCACCCCCAACCTCTCACACAAATCACAACGGCTATGGCGACAGGGTTCCATTTGAAGAAATAGGGCACACACCAGAAACGACGTCGTACGAGTGTCCAAGGACTACATTGTCCCATTATTTTCTCCACTAGCACCACGTCAGCGCCGTTACCACCATCCTGAAGACACGTGCGCATATCCACGCCACATAGGCGCCAGGTAAACATAATCCGTTACGTGTTGGACACCAAATTGAATGGGAGGACCGGTTTGTACGGCATTTTGATTGGTGAGAGGTCATTTTGTATTTTCCAATCCTGAGAGAGTTAAAAGTCCAAGATTTAAAAGGTCAGGGACGAATTTGTCATTTATCCTTAAATCAAAGAAAAAAAAGCATGCATGAGGCCATGAGGGTGATATTATAATTTGCTGTATACAGCGGTGGAGCGTGTGGTCCCTGCCTCCCTGCAAATGGAAATTGGTATATCCTAATTCTAATTGTACATGTTGCCATTATTAGGCATTTAGGATGGAGTAAGCTTAATTGAATTCTTAGGTTAATTCAAGAAGTTAGAGGGAGGTATTTCATATTTAAAAATATTAGTATATTAATAACACTAACATATCTATTTTACTTTTTATAAATTAAATATATATATATAATAATAAATATAATGTTAGTCAAGAGAGTAATATATTTTAACTTAAAAGATTTTTTATTTCAAGTGTTTAAAATAGGAAAAAAGTTATTTTTATAAATTATATATAATAAAAATGTTTTTGAAAAATAATTCTATACACCAAAATCTTCTCATATTTCCTTTATATAATAAATAAATAATAGAAGAAGAAGATTACAAAAATTATATAGTGGAATTTATAATATATTTACCTTCACAAATGAACATTCAAAATGTAAGTGTTAATATATTTAACTTAATTGGATTGAATAAGTCAAATTTTTATTTATTTATGCTAAAATTTTATCTTTAATTTAAAGGAAGACATAACAAACATTGTATTTTGTATTTGTATTTATATTTTGTATATATTATAAAAACTTAAATTCATATAAAAAACTACTTAATTTCTAAAAAGCAGAACAAGAAAATAAACCCTAATTTCCAAATCCAAATTAAACTATGACCCAATTCTCCGAAATCATCCTCAACAAAAGCTACTTTTACTGTGGTGGCAGCTTCTTCCGGCAACATTTTGAGAATGATATTTTGATTGTCTTGATAGTTATTAACAACTCATATTTTAAGACTTAAAAAAACATCATGTGTATATTATACATCTCTTCACAGTTTTCAGAAGATTGTCACATGTAATATTAATTAACGGCATGTCACTGACTTCAATGTTGTTTCTCTTGTGAACCTCTTAAAATCTATGCTTTAAAAATATGATGGCTCTAAAGCCTAAGCTTATGATATTACATGTAGAAAATGTGAGCTGATGATGAATATTTAAAGGTGATCACTAACATGAAAATATTTTTATTTAAAAATAATAATTTAAAATTATTAAATAATTTAATATGTTTAATTAAATTATTATCTAACAGACCTCAACTATCATTTTACGTAAAGACGCATTTGTTTTTACTATATTTAAATTATTATAAGCTAGGGGATTTGGATCTCTAAATTTTAGATTTCACTTTAAAGAGTAAAGTGTGATTTCTCACCATTTATTTTATAAGTGGGATCAAGAGAAAATATGAAAGAGAAACCATTTAAGAGTCAAAAGTTACACTTTATTCTCTCAAATAAAAATTTAAAATTTAGAGGATCTAAATTCTAAGTTAGGTTAATAATTTCTCAAGATTTTTTTTTTTGGGGTCTTGGGCTAAGCTCAGAGCCAGTTCCTCAAGATTCAAGAACATGGATAGTCCATTTAAGATGAAATTATCTGAGATAACTGCTGCTAACCCCCACTAACGATAATTTGAAGCCCAAACAAGATTGGGTTGCGTTAGAATATATTGACTTTTAATGTTAATTTATTGGGCCTAGTTAGAAAAAACAAATATTATAAAGAAAAGATAGGCCTATTCAGACGGGTTTTGGACCTTAGCCTATTTAGAATGGATAAACTCAGGTCCAAAAAAAAAGATATGGATAAACTAATATAGAAGCTATTATGATTAAGAATAAATTACCATCTGTATCCATGAAAGATATAAACACTGACAAATGTATTTATATAAAAATAAAATGACAATTGTACCCATGAAAGATAATTTCCGTGTGCCAAGAATACCCTAACGGACCAATTGTATAACCAACGTCCGGGTACTCTTAGCACACGAAAGCCATCTTCTGTAATTATAATTTTCGTTTTATTTTTATATGAATTTATTTGTCAGCATCTGTATCTTTTATAAGTACAAATGGTAATTTATTCTTATGATTAAAGCCCTTTTTCTTTTGGTCTTGGAAGATCTGTTGATCATTAAAGAAAAACTAGAATGGAAATGAATGGGATGTAGCCCAAATTAAACTTAAGAATATAAAGACCCATTTTGACTTCCACATGAACCATGATAAAGAATGTAGGCTGGCCCTGACCAAAAAAAAAAATTGTAGGCTATTGACACATGTAAGGAAAAAAAGAAACTTGGGTGAATGGTAGCTCATAAAATTTGATGGATGCAATCTGTGTACAAATAATAATAATAATAATAATAATAATAATAATAATAATAATAATAATAATATGTTACATGTTCATTTTTTATTTTTTATTTTGTTGGCTAATAATGAACACCCCACATGGGAAAATAAAGGCCTAAAAGACCAAATAATTGAGGGAATCAAAGCTAAATGGCTTTGTTAGAATATACATGTTAAAAAGGTAAAATAACCAACCAAGAGACGACAAAAGGGAATTTTTGTTTAGAGAAAAAAATTATTAAACCTATATGCCTCAAAAAGTAGATTCATTATTGCCCTTTTAAATGAATTCACTTTAGTGTAAGATTATCATTGAGAATAAAATCTAAGATTTTCGTATTTGTTTTAGTATAGATATCCTTTTAAGTTATTTTATCTACTAATTGGTTCGCAGAAGAATAATCATCGAGTTGGGTAACTAGAATCAAATCATGAATTGAGAAGAAAACCAGATTAAAGAAATGACACATGTCATGAACATGACCCAATGATTTTTATATTTATGATAATCATCATAATTATTTATTTTAAAATGAAAATTTGTTTATAAATGATTTAAAACAGTTATTTATCTCTCTGGAGTACTATTATTCAAAAACAATTAATTATTCACTCATCAAATGTTTTTAACTTTGAAAAAGTATAAATAATAAACAAGATTTTTGGCTTTTTATAAAGTCAAGTAAGTTCAATGTGCTCACAAACCTAGGTTTTCACTTTACGGTAAGAGACCTGCTACACATACAAGTTTTTTTGACATACAAGTTTATACAAGTTAATATTAACTTAATAAAATTCACTTTTATAATGCAAGAAAGAAAAGGAAGAGTTTAAATTATACAAAATTTATCAATATACATACACTAAAAATTTTTAAATAATACAATATAAATGACTTATATAAACTTGTATGTATAAATAACTTGTATGCGAAGAATAATTCTTACGGTAAATGGGCCTTGACAAGGTTTCATACTTCATAGCCTTGTAAAACCCACATAATTAAAGGGTAACATCCTAATTAGCATCCTTCATTTATCTCTTTATACAAATGATAACGTAACTCTCCTTTTTCATAAGCGACATCACTCCTTATATTGTTTTTTCAGCGTAAATTATTTTATTAGCTATGTAATTTTATTAAATTTGTAATTAAATTTTTATATTTTTGGTTTAATTATTTTTGTTAGTTTTTTATAATTTTATTAAATTTTTAATTAAATTTTTATATTTTGGTTTAATTATTCCCGTTAATTTTTATTGTTTTATTAAACTTTTAATTAGGTTTTTATATTTTTTTTAATTGGGTCTTTATACCATATCAAATTTTACAATTAAATTCTTATCATAATAAAAATATCAAAATTAACAAAATATTCTGTTAAATTATATAGCATATTCAGTCAAGTGTTAGGCATATTTATTTTATTTAACAAAATATTATATTAAGTTCAATGTGTTTAATTAACAAAATCTTTTTAAAAATTATTAAAAGATACATTATTTCCATTTATTATTTCCCACGATGATATAGAGAACTTAATTAATTATCAGCAAATATGAATTGATTAAGGAGATAATCATATTATTCCTTTAATTAATGATCTTGAATTATAATCTTGACAATAAATAAAAATGTCATTAGAATCTCCCACTCCATTATCAGTCCAATAAAATCGAATTACTCAAATAATAAAAATTCATGGTAATAAAAAGTTAAAAACTTACACGGCATATTTCGAAGAAAAATAGAGTAATATTATAAATTAATTTTAAAAAAAGTTATGCAAATTAGTCTTAATCATTATTTGATAAAAAATAATATATTTTTTTAATTTTTTAGAATATTCAATTAGTCTTTTTATATAAACAAATAATTTAATATGAGAACTAATATGTAAAAGTTTAAAAATCAATTTAATAATTAAAATTTATTAAAAACTAAAGTACTAAAATTTGTTCGATTTCGCTAGAAAACTAATTAAAGGTGTAGCCAACTGAAGTAAATTAGTTGAAAAATCAAGTTCATTACAAAAAAAAAAAAATTCACTATCCTAATTTTTTGAATTTTAAAATTAAGAAAAAAGAGATTGATTGAGTTGACTTACATTATAATTTTTCTTTAAACTTTTTTAAAATTGATTGGAGGTATTAGAGGGAGTTTAATTAAGAAGGTAGAGTGTTGAAGGGAAAAGCAAGAGGTAGAAGAGAGGAAAAGAGGAGCGTCTGAAATGAATTGTCCTTTGGTGTGTACCAAAAAGGGTTAGGTATAACGTGTTTTTGGTGAATTTAGCAAATAATAGTAATGAGTCCTTTGTGGAGTTTCTGTTGGGAAACAAATTAGCCTTTTTTCAAGTATCCCATATTTTAAGAAAGAAAAAGACACTTTTTGTAGAAAGCGAGTGATCCTCCCTCTCACTCACTCACTCACTAAGATTCACCACAGCTTAACAAATGTGCCAAAACAATAAGTTTATAAATATCTTCATCATCATGCCTCCACCACTACACATTCCTCTTTGTTTTTGTGGCCCCTCAATTATATATGGTTTCGCTTAGACACTATCTCTTCTTTCTCTTGTGCATTTTTTTAATCTTTTTTTTTTTTTTTTGGGAGATAAAATTAGTGTGGGTACCAAATCATGAGAGCATTTGCCTCAACTTTTTACCAAAAAGAAAAAAGTTTTTATATATTTATATAAACTTTATAAAATAACCATTTTTTTCTAAAATATTTTTAAAAAAGGTTAAATAAAATAGTTTTTATTAAAATTTTTCAATTATAAAAAACAATAAATATGCACCATATAGCATTCTTTCAAGATAAGAGTTACCTCAATAGGCACACCCACCTTCCATTTCCATTTGATTGGAGGGTGTTGTCCACGTCAAAAGAGTGTTGCTAATTGCCAATTCCATTCATGTTAATGTATTATATATGATATATTAGTAGCAATGAAGTTTGAATCTATAATTTTATGCACATGTAGATTAATAGATTATATAAATCTTTTATTTTGTTAAATATTAAACCATTCAAAGTGACATATATATATTATTTGTGTATGTGTGTGTGAGAGAGAGATGATAAGGAGAATTAATGAATCATCTTAGGAAATTTTTTAAACAATTTAATTATTATGTATATTTTTTTACCGCTAGTGGAGGATAATAGATCAACAAAGATTGACCATTCATTAATATTTATTTTACTATATTTTGTAATATGAGAATCTGATACATTGGAGGCCGATTTGTTTTTTTAACATTAATTTTGAGAGTGACATACACCAATATTTTTTTTAACATTTATTTCACTTTGTGCATGCAATAATCCATTGTCGAGTGCATTGCCCAGCGATAGATGGGTTGCGGGTTGCGGAATACATGAAAAATAAAAAAAAAATTCAAAAGGACAAAAACTTAAAAATAAAGCATGTTATGTAAGAGTGTTTGCACTTTGCAGTGAGGTTTAAAAAAAAAGGGTGAATTCTATGGTGTTTTTTATTGTTATGTCTAAATTGTCTAATTTATTTTTATAAGTAAAAAATAAAATGTATAAAATAAAAATAAAATATTTAAATTTTATTAAATATTATTTCTTTATCTTTTTTTAATAATTTAGACACCATAGCATTCACCTGAAAAAATCAATCCAATTTGAAAAGTATAATTTGTTTATTTTGACTTGGATCATTGATATTTGAGTGAATACCCAATCTCGCCCCTAATAATTACTTAGAAAGGACTACGAAGTCCTTAAAAAAAATACCCAACTTGTCTCCTAAATTTTATTTTTATGGGACTGATTAGTCCTGTACAAAAAAAATAACAAAAAAAAAAAAATATTGACACAGAGACTAATCAGTCCATAAAAATAAAGCTTAGAAATCGAGTTGGATATTTTTTTGTTAAGAGTCTCATTGTCTTTCGAGATAATTATCAGGGACAGTTTAAAATTTTTCTCTTGATATTTATATATCTAATTATTCGATTTAAGCTATTGTCATTTAAATTGATTCAGTTTATTCAATTTTAAAAAAATAAAATTTTAAAATTTTATTATTAAAAAATAAAAATAATTTTAAGTTAATATTATAAATAAATCCCATCTTATATTCACAAAATGTTTACTAAATAATAATAATAATACATAAAAAAATAAAATATGTAACAATTAATCCCTAATTTTATGTGAGTGGATTAATTGCTAGTTAAATCCAATTCTCAAGAGGGATTCAGTACTACTTTATTTTTAAAGCAATTATTTATCTATGTTTAGTTGTTTACAGAACAATATATAATCCCGCTGTTCTTTTCTTGCAAATTAAAGATCTCAAGTTTTTCTCTTTGCAAATATATAACCAATACTATAGATGTAGAATTCTTTTTTATTATTTATTATAAATATTATTTTAAATTAAAAAATATACTGTCAACTTATTAGTGCATTAGTGGTAATGACTAATGATATTTGACCTATCTAATCAAAATCCTCACTATTAAAAAACATACTATCTCATCCCTGTCTAATGTTTGGTGTCTAGACATATACACCAAAATAATAAGAACTACTCACATAACATCACTCTATTTCTTGTTTCTTTGTCTTTGATTTTGTGTTTGTGTAGAAAGAAATCTCATAGAAAATCTCCTTTTAATATGCGAGCGCAAAAAGCAATTACGCTGGTTCACATAAGTATCTAATTTTAGCTAACCATAGATTAAGAAAATAATTTACAATAATTTGATTAAACATAAATTAAATTGATTATTCACGTACGGATATTCTTATTAATTCTTCTTCTTATCTTCTACAGTACTTATTCTTTCTTTAATTTTCACTTATTCTCTTTCTTTTATTTAATACATTTATTAATTAATAAACAAAATTAATTAATATTTCCTAAATTTTCTACTATAAGATAAATTCTATATTGACTATAAAATTTTGGCAACATTTAAAAAATGTAGCTAAATGTCAGATTACATTATTTTACTATTGGGCAACACTTTTTAATTTAATCAAACCTTTTATTTTATATTTTTTTTTAATTAAAAAATACTGCCAAATAATAAAAAGAATATGGTAACTAGCTACTATATTTTTTTAAGTATTGCGAAAATTTTGTAATCACCACAAAATATATATACGTTACTATAAACCCTAAATACCTTATTTGAAAATAGAGGAAGTATAAAAATTTAGGGTTTTTAACATATGAGCTTTTTTTTTTTTTTCACGATATCTCCTAACCGACAGACTAAAGACTAATTCGTTGTAAATTGAAGCTTCATTAAGAGTTTATCGCTGACTAATGAATTGCTACATGTACAAGGTAGAATTCAAACATCCAATACTTATTTATGCAAACTAATAAACTAATCACTAGACCAACCCAACTTGGTTAATATACTGAGTTTCAATTGAAAATTAAAGGGTTTGCCATATGTAAAAGCAATGCAAGTTGGTTCATATATAAATGTCCAAAGGGGATGTCACGAGCTGAGAGCTTTATGGGATGCATCACAAACACAGTGGCATAGGTCCCTCCCATGCCAAATCTTGGGTGAAAGTGATACAAAGATTATTGGCACTTTGCCAATTCCAATTTAGATTGGACAATTTTCCCATCAAACTTGCTGCATTATAGGAGAGAGAAACACACTCTCATCAAGATCAATTAGTCAATAATTTTTTCTTTATATATATGGTTCTTCTTTATGGAATCGAATCAATGATTTGATATATGAACCCAAAAGGGAATGAAATAAAAAATAATTTATGATTGCTTTTGCATGAGAAAAATCAACGGTTGTTATTTGTCATTTTAAGGAAACTTATCACTAATAATTCTTTGAACAATCATATTATGTGTACATTACTCAAAATCAACCATTTATATATAATATATATTAAAATATAAAATATATATTAAAAATAAATTAAATAATATATTTTTATATATAATAATTAAATTAATATCTAATTTTTAATGTACATGTAATATTTTTATTTTTTGGAACATGTGTTTTTTTTAAGAGTAAGAGATCATAATTTAGTTTTTAATTAATTGAAATAATTTTGATATATAATTTTTTAAATAAGAATTCGATATAGTGATAAGAAAATTACATCCTTACAAAAATAAACTAAAAATGATTAGGATTGAGTAATATGTACTAGATCTTTAAATTTGATCTCACTAATTATTGCAAGATTATCTTAGTCAAGATAAGACTTAAATGATTTTTTTTTTTACACAGTATTTTCCATTTTTATACGTCAAGGACTAATTTATCTTGAATTTATGCTCCATTTAAGAATTTGTTGTTAATCAATAGGTTACTGCATACATAAGGCAAGATTCGAAATCCAACACTTATTATTTAAGTGGTCGAGTGAGCTAATTACTCGACCAACTCAAATTAATTAGGACCTAAGTGATATTTAATCTCACCATATATATCTATGTAGATATCTTAAATTAATAATTACCTTTTTATGTGAATTCTTCAAAAAATTCATAAGTGAATTTACTAAATTCAAATTGATAGGAAGACACATGAATTGTCATACTTCTAATAGGATGCTAACTTTTACTTTTTTTTTTCTTGTAAATCATATGTATTTCTTAGTATAGTCCCTCCTTGATTTCTTTTTTAGATTTTGGAATTTTTTGTAAAATTAAATTTATATGTACTTAGTATTTTTTTTCTCTTGATTTTTTTGTCCTTCATTCTTTATTATAAAATTGACTTTATACCTAGTATTTGTCTCGTACAACAACATATTAGTCTTTATTATGTTGAATTGAAAGAAACCATACAAAAAAAAGTATATACTATGAGAAAATTTTTAAATGTGCCGTCATACCGGTGTTTTAATGATTTTTAATCGTTGATCTTAATTATAAAAAATATATATAATTAGGATTAACGATTAAAAATTACTGATACACCGATACGATGGTACACTTGAAAATCTTTCTATACTATGTGATAGAGTCTGATAAACTACTAGGCTTAAGTTTGAGGTTAACTCCTACATATACTCTCTTCATCAAAGCAAAAGATTAAAAAAAGAAAAAAAGTTGCATACATGGAAAAAGGAGAAAAAGAAAATGAAACAAATAATAATTGAAGTCATCTGTCAAATCTAAAGAAGCTTCAGTAATAGTATTGGCTTGCATGTCTACTAGTTTCGAAATGTCAAGTTTTTTTCATTTTTTATAATAAGTTTTAGAAAGAAACATTTTAAAATATTTATTATTATTTGTTAAAGTTTCAAAAGTTTTAATTATCAAGAAACAAGCATATTTTTTAAAATTTTTAATATATATCATACATTAACTTTAACATATGTTAAGTTATTCAATTAAAAAAAAAGATTGTATATAACTAATCTAAAAAGTGAAAAGCAATCTATGTCTTCGTTGGTGTTAGCTTGCTATTTCAGTAATTCAACCAACACTTGTTGCAAGTCATAACAACCAATGCCACTTTTTAGTATATGATTGGAACAGACATTCTGAATTTAGAAAAGGCATTCATATTGTTGAAAAAGATTATGCAGGACTATCTAATTTTGATTGATTAAAAGGTGGAGTTGATTTTACACGAATATATAACCTCATATTCATGAACCTATAACCAAATGAAAAAGAGCAGGGCAGATACCCACCTAAATTATTTTCCCCCAAAACTTTAGATGTCATTTGTTGCCCTATGATTGGCAATTTGAATAAAATAGTACGTACAATAAAAAATTAATTTTTAATTAATTAATATTAGTTAATTTTTTTATTGTACATATTATTAATTAATTAAAAATTATTTTTTATATTAATTATAATTTTTATTGTCAAATATTTTTTTAATTCTCACTTATTTCCGGAGATTTTTAGATTTAGAATTAGAATTTAATATTTAAGATTTAATATTTAGAGTGATCGAATTTATCCTTCATTTTTTGTATTATAAGACAAATTAGTCTCCAAAAATTACCGTTATTTGTTAATTATAGGGGTAAACACGGATCGGATCGGATATAGCCAAATCTTTGATCCGATCCTCACTAAAATCATGGGATCGGATCGGATCCAATATCCGCAGTTTTTTAGTTTATATAATTATATCCGATCCGATCCGTGCGGATTGGATCGGATATCGGATATATCCGCAAAACTCAAAAATATTTTTAAAAGCTTATTTTTATTAAAAAATATCAATAAAATTCATTTTTTCTATTCTTTTAAATATGTTTACTCTTAAAATAATATTAAACATATTTTTCTTAAATAATAAATTAAAATAATACAACATATATGATAATTATTAGTTAAAATAAAACATAAAAAGAAAATTTACTTATTTATTTCTTTATTTTTGTGGATATGCGGATACCTACACAAAATCCGCAATCCGATCCGATTAGTGTGCGGATCCGATAGCCTTGCAGATCGGATCTATATCCGCAATTTTCGAATCGGATTCGGATAAACACCGCAGATATGCGGATCAGATCCGATCCATGAACACCCCTAGTCAATTAGGTTCTTAATTTTTTGTGTTGTAGAATAAACAGATTCTTAATAATTAAAGACACACCTATATATACATAATGAAATTTGTCATATTGTGTATTCTATTAAGAAATTTTAATGAGATATTATGACTTATAATGGAAATAGAGCATTGTTGAGCCCCAATAAATTAGTTACTAATATTTGCTTTTTGTCTTAGATTTAAGTGGTTTACTTCATTTATCAAAAAATAAATAAAGAACACTTGCGTATCAGTCCTTTAAGACTAAAAGTTCATTTTAAAACTTAAAATCCAACAAATGATGCATTTTAATTTCAAAAACAAAAACGTATTTTTAGTCATCATCATCTTTAAATAATTTCGCGCAAAGGAAGATAAATGTTTACAAACTAAATATATTATATACCTTCTAAAATTTGATGTATTATATTATTTTATTTATGATACATATAAGAAAATATAATATGAATAAATATTATAAGATAATTTTATACTCCAACGACATAAATATATCATTTTTACACCATCATTATTCAATGAAAATTGAAGAAATTATCTTAAACTTTTTAGAAACACATAAGCATTATTTTGAAAAAAAATAAGACATATATATATATATATATATATATATATATATATATATATATTTTTTTTATTTATTGGGAGGTCCAATATTTCAAATTTTATCACATCTTAAATTATCAAAATTTTCACACTACATAAAATTATTTAAACAAACATCATACAATATATAATTACTTTCGTTATTCATAATTATTCTAATAATCTTACTCTCTACGTAAAAAATAGAACAAACACACAATCTTCTTAGCCAACAAATTAAATGAGAAAGATATACGTAGAAATTATTTTACCTCTTTAATTCAACAATTCAATCTTAGTGCAAATTTTTATCCTAAACATACATAAAATAAATTGGTTTCCATTTTCGTTTAGTAACAATTATATTAAGTTATTAGTTTCAACTTTCAACCAACTTATGTTAGTCAAGCGATTAATTCACTCATCCTTTTAAATAAATGTCAGAAAATTTAAATCTTACTTTATGTGCAGTAAATCATTGATAAATGGTTAAACTTGTTAAAAATCTCTAACCTAAAAAAAAATATTATATACCAATGAGTAATATCTTAAATAATATAGTCTCCTCATACTCAATTAAGAAGTTGTAGGTTCGAGTCTCCTATCTTTATATATATATATTCAATTATATGAACTTCTCACAATAAATCGTTGCAGCTTAGCGCCATTTATATATATTTAAACGTGAAATCATTGCACCCAGCAAATCTGGAATGATTTAGATAAATTTAAAAAAAGAATTAAAATGTAACCAAATTTCATTTAGGACAATTGAATAATATTAAATTTAAATTATTTTATTTAAATAATTTACTCTAATTATAACTTGATATTTATCTTGGACCTCAGAGCAATTCCTTAACTCTACTTCATGGAAATGAATTTAACCAGCCAAATTAAATTAACTTTTTAGTTAAAAAAAGTAGTAAAATTAATATTTCTTTTAAATTTCTTCATACCCGGATATATATTTAGCCAAGTTTTAGAGACCAAGAAAATAGAATAGTTTACGCTGAGTACTTACTGATCATTTAATGATAATACAGGTGTACTATAAATTATAAAGAAAAAATAAATTTATTATGAATTGAAATTAAATATAATTAGTTAGAATAACAAAAATGCTATACGTAAAAAAATTAACCATCAAATTAATTAATATGTATTTTTTGTATAATATATAAAACTTATTTTAAATGCGTATTTTATATTGAATAAAGTATTATTTTTGTCCCCAACATTTAGGGTAAGTCTCAAAGTTGTCCCTAACATTTAAAATGTCCTATTTATATCCCTAATATTTCTTAATCGTAGCAATGTTATTCTACCGTCAATTTAACTAACGTCTCAATAACGGCATTGCACACGTAGAGGTTATTGTCCACTGTGGCACAGCGTTTGTTTGTTATTACTTCAAAAAGGTTAAAATAAAATAAATAGAAGATAAAATAAGTCTTTGAAACCCTAATTGCAAAACGTGTTCTTCCCCTTCCTGCTGCGACCTCTATCGAGCATCATATCCTCTATTTCATTTCAATGGAGTCTCAAGCATCACAATCATAATCGGCACGAAATAGTAAACTTGCGACGCAAAATAGCTACCTAATACGTCGAAGGAGGACGACTTGCTATTGTGGGAAACAATCTGTGCTCGCAACTTCGTCAACGATAAAGAATCCTAGACGCAGGTTCTGAGGCTACGTTAACTATAGAATGAAGGTAAAAATTTAAAGAGCAAATTGGCAAAGGTTGAATGGAGGTATACAGTTGTAATGGGACTTGCTCTAGTTGAATGGACAGTTGCACTAATTTTGATTTGTGACAATAATGACAAAATTTGGGAGGTTTTTACTGCAATGATGCTACTACATAGGTTCAGAGTAGAAATAGTTATAAGAGAATTGATGTGTGTTGAGTATTTTGGCTAAACAATTGTAGTTGATATTGAATTCATTATAGTTTTGTTGAATGGAATGAAATTTCAAGTTGAACGAAATGATTAATGTTGTTATTGTATTTTGCCTTCTACTTAAATGATGTAAGTTATCAGCATGACAACTATTATAACTCTAACATGAAACTTTGGCCATTAATCAGATCATTGTCATTGGCTACAACCACAAAAGTCTAACAAAATAACAAAAGCAGAGCTGTCACAATCTTTCTAACAAAAGTTTAACACAATCCAATTACATACCAAAATATAGTCTTTAACTACAAACACTAACTAGCAAAAGCAAAATTTTCTAAACTTAGAATACCTTTTATCGCCACCATGGCACCAGCATTACATCTTTTTCCATGCTTTGGGTGGTGTCCTTCCCATAAACTTGAGTTGGAAAATGGTTACTATTTTGGTTGGGCTTGACATTTGTTTGCTTGCTATCCAGAAGCATTGTTAGAAGGGATCTCTTTAGTCTTCTTAGAAGTAGCTTGTGATTGTTGGGTACTCATAGTACTGGTAGATGATTTTCGCTTTGACCTCGACAATGTGGCACTCTTTGAAGCTACTTGTGATTGTTGAGAAGCCTGAGTAGAGATAGTAGTGGAGATGCCTTTTGAAGATCTCTTTGATATAGATCCAGCAACTTTGTTTGCCTACCAACTAACCACAAATACAACAATATAAGACTATGCTACCAACCAGAATAACAATATATGACTATGCTATAAGCTAGAATAACAACAATATAAGACTATGATACTAGCCACAAATACAACAGTATAACACTATGCTACAAATTAAAATCAAATAAAAAGATAGATAAACATGCATAGGTTTTACAGTAGCACTTGCAGCAACTTTGCGCTTCTTTGGATAGGTCCTTTTATTGTGACATGTAGTAAAACATATCTGCACTTCTGATTCTGGCCTTTTCTAGAAACTCCTCCTCTTGTTTGGTGCTCATTAGCAATTTTATTCCTTTTCGACTTAGGCCTTCCAATTGGTTTTCTATAAACCAGTGGCAACACATCATCAAATGGTGTCTTCGTCCACATATTGGGTCCATTCACAGGATAAACAACATGTTGGTAACACTCAATGTATTTAGCTTTCTGTAACAATCTGCAATAAAATTGTCCATGTTGAAGCACATCTTCCTAATGCAAGTCATTGCATGTGCACATGGAATGCCAGAAAGTTGAAACTTCCCACATGAACACTCAAGGGATTTCAAATCAACCACATACTTCTTCCCTCCATGGATACTAGTCACCTCATATTTATCTCAACCAGTATATGTACTCACCTACTTACCACTTGCATCAGCTTGTTTTTCAACCTTTATTTTGATACGGGGCAACACCTCCCTTGGATATGCAATTATTTTGTCCTTGTTATCAGCCCAACACTTCATTATATATATACCCTGATGTCCTCAAGCATGTTTACTATAGGCTTTTCTCTAGCTTCCACAATCACAAAATTAAATACCTCACACATATTATTCACTAAGGTATGACACTTAGGCCAAGTAGCAAACCTAAACCGACACAAATATCTAGTTGGTATTTCCATAAAATGCTTGTATGCTCCAGCATCAATCTTTTGGATATCAGTCATCTTACTCTCCCATTCTTGAATATAGGTAGCTTTTGTAGCATTTCACATCATAAGTTTCAGTTGAAGCCATGAGAATCTCTTCTTGAAATTGTAGTAAAGATGCCTTACACAAAATCGATAGTCCACTCTGGGAATAAGCTCATCAAAGGTTGGAACCAAACCCTGCCGAAATGACATAATGAGACAGCAATGAAGTAAAATTCTCAAACAACATTTAACTAAAAAAACATTTTCTATTAATAGCAGAAGAGTAAAATAGTGAATAGAAATGTACTTTCTATTGGTTAGACATAAAGGTGTAGTTCATTATCTTATCAATACCAAAGTCATCACCGAGAAGGGTAAAGAACCAAGTCCAAGAGTCCTTAGTTTCTACTTCAATTGGTGCATAAGCTATTGGCAAAATCTTATCATTGGGGTCCTAACCAATTGTCGTGAGAAGTTTCCCTCCTTATGATGATGTCTTAATGAAGCACCCATCTAGGGTCTATACACTATAAAACTCATTTTTGCTTGACTCCAAACACACATAAAGTCTTTGAAACTTAGGTCTTATGTCCACATTTTGGTCTCTCAGAAACAAATTCAAGTGGTTTCTCTACTTGCAATTTCACTGTAGAACCTGGATTAAATCTCAGTAACTCATGATAATAATCATAGAGTCTCCTATATTGCTTTATATAGATTCCTTGTAATTCATCAAGTGCAAACTATTTAACCCTGGCAGCTTTGGACTTAGTTAACTCCACATTCCACTTGTTGTATGCTTTCTTCATCAGTTTGGTTAGCTTTATCTTCGGATTCTCAGCAATTTTCTTCATAAACACTTTGCTCAACCATTTTGCATGCATAATCCTAATCTTCAACTCCTTTGAGCAACTATGCTTGTTGTGGCAGCTGGTTAACTACCATGTTTGTTCATTCTTCATCTTTCTACAATAAGCAAATTATTTGCAACCCTCCACACAATTAACATTCACTCTCCCAAAGATCAACTTTAGAGAACTTCAAACCCCTCCCAGTGTGCACAGCATAGGCAGTAGCACAATCTTCAAACTCCTTTATACCGACATAAAGGGTTCCAACCTCCCACTTATAGTCACTCAAATTCTTCAATTGCTTGTGCAATGGATACTTCTTACCAATATTGTTATCCTCATCATCACTGATAGGCACATCAAGAAAATCTTCAGATTCATACCCTTCATCCTCATCACCTAAACCTCCAACAATTTTCTCTTTGCCCTTATCACCCCTAATAAAGTGTTCTGCTGCATCAGTTTGGTTTGAGTTGGTTATTGTCAACTCCATTCCCTCTATTGATGTGGACATCTATTAACCCTTCAGCCCCTTCATTGTCATCATCACTATCACTAAAGACAACTTTAGCAGCACTATTATCTGTAGCATATCCTTCTCTAGAATTAGAACCCCATGAATCCTCACTTCCATCCTCATTACCCTTGAGTTCATAGTCCTGATCCTCACTGCCATCACCACTCTCTTCTTTCCTATCTTCATTGCGATTGCTACACTCTTGTTTGCCATCTTCATTACTATCTGGTCCATTAATCTTAGTTTCAATGTCTTCATTAACTTTTGGGTCAACATTTCTCTTGACTTGTCCACTTTCATGGGCCTCATATGTCACAATTATTGTTTTAGGCCCATCAAATTCACCATTCTCTACTTCCATTGTAGTTTCAGCATTGCCTAACACTTGGACATCATCTACCCCTTTATGGACATTACTAGTTTTGTGAACCACATACAGCTCAATTGTATCCTCCTTGACTCTAATATTGGCCATATCCATTGCATCTTTGTCACATCACAACATTCTTAAGCATTCTTCTGTGCTTTTTTTTTTTGATTTGTACCACATTACTGCAATATCTTTCTTTAAATAGCCTTGTTTGTTCACTTGTTCATAAACCTCTATCAAGCTCCACTCATTTTCATTGCAGTAGTCTATAATAGTTGACTCCCCACCCAAATACTTTAGAGGCCCTCCTTGAAGACCAAATCTTTCTTGGTGGTAAACTTTGACACTAAAATAACTCATTTTATAACCACAGACCTTGTTACATTAGGTGTACATTATCAGACAACATAAACAAATTTGTTTCAACAACAATATATCACAAAATATTCCCAAACCCCTACATCAGTAATCAAAGATCAAGTCAAAAAAGGCAAAGATCAAGTAAACAAAAATAGAAACTTCATGCCCTAACTAACGCAAACAGATAAGATTTTTTTCCTAAATCTCAAAAATTAAAATACCGTATAATGCAAACAATCTCATACACAACCATCATTGTTGCATGCACTATTGCATAGATAACAAAACAAAAAGACATTTTTCTTCATACATACCTTCGTTCGTAGAACAAAATCAACGTGAGTAGAGTGAAACCCTATGATAACTTCCCACACAACCAACAATGATCACAAACTACCTTTAATATGCAACCACTTCATTGCGATCAAGCACAGGAAAGGGTAAAAAGGGTTAGGTTAGGACTAGTGTAATAGGAAGCATTACATTGTCGTGTTCTAATGTTTGGTATAGAGAAAATTATAATGGGATGCGAAGATGCAGATGTGTACATGTAAACGTGTGAGTTCCCTAACTTAAGCTCCACGTGTTCAATGCCGTTACTGAGACGTTAGCCAAATTGACAGTAGGATAATATTGCTACAATTAAGAAATGTTAAGGATATAAATAAGACGTTTCAAATGTTAAGGATAATTTTGAGATTTATTCAAATGTTGGGACAAAAATAATACTTTATTTTTTTATATTTTAATATATATTTTATATTAGTAGTTGATTTATTATAAATTGAGCATAGTTGAAGATATAAATTTGTTGCCTATATTGCTAGTTGCCACCTGCTTGAGTTGCTTACTTGTTTGGCTTCGTTGATGCATACACATTCGTGACAACCCTGATGTTACTAAGAGTAATTGGATGAAAATTTATTTTTCATGAAGAGTAAAGAATCGTTTTTGTCTCTAATATTTGGGGTAAGTCTCAAAGTTGTTTCTAACGTTTCAATCGTCCTATTTAAGTCCCTAACGTTTCAAAATTGACTCAATGTTGTCCTGCCGTTAGGGATCCGTTAACAGAATTGACGGCGGGACAAAATTGAGACGATTTTGAAACGTTATGGACTTAAATAGGACGAAAATGTTAGGAACAAAAACGATACATAAAAATAAATTTTAATTTAATTTTATCTTTCGATAATATTATTTTTTTACTGTACATAGTATTCAATTATTTTTTAATTACATCTAAATAAATTACACTTAATCACATTACTTTTATTTTAAATAAATTTATTTTTTTATAATTTTAAAGAATTTTGATACATTAGATACAAAATGTATAATTTATATTTTATTGTATATATATTATTTTTTTTCTGCAAATTTATATATTAGACATTCTACAAACATTTCATGATAACTAAAAATCTTTAAGAGTAAAATTATAAAAAAAATAATTTATTTAAAATGAAAGTAATATGATTAAGTGTAATTTACTTAGATATGATTAAAAAATAATTGAATACTATGTATAGTAAAAAACTGATATTATTAAAAGATAAAATTAAAATTTATTTTTATGTATCATTTTTGTCCCCAACGTTTTCGTCCTATTTAAGTCTCTAATGTTTCAAAATCGTCTTAATTTTGTCCCGCCGTCAATTCTGTTAACGGATCCCTAACGACAGAATAACATTGAATCAGTTTTGAAACGTTAGGAACTTAAATAGGATGATTGAAACGTTAGGAATAACTTTAGGACTTATTCCAAACGTTGGGGAGAAAAACGATACTTTATATACATAATATAATAATATATATTAATATTTGTAATAATGTTTGAAGTGACAAGATGCTGATGGTGCTCCCGTAGACCCGTGACCACAAAAGGGTCCCTATGGACCCATCAATTATTCATTAGGTGGGGTTATTATTTCGAAAATGACTAACTTACATGTACAATTTGCTAAAATACAATAATACTTTATTTAACATAACACGACATATATAATGAATTTATATTGTATTAATCCTCGTTCCTCAGTCCCTGCATGCCTTAACACGATATATATAGTTTTCAATTGAAATTGTTTCTCCATTTCTTAAAGACCTGCATGTATGTATGTGCAATGATGAATTAGCTACTGCTTAGTTCTTTAAGCAATGTTATATATATATTAGTTAATGATGATGAGTTAATATTTTATAATTGTTTCGCTAATTATTTTTAAAATATTATGTGTATACAAAAAAATTAATTATTATATATTTATATATAAATAACTAATTTAATAGTTAATGTTCTGTGTAAACGCTCTCAAAATCACAATAATTTTTTTAATAAAAAATAATAATCGTAATCATGGGTTAGAAATTTTACAGAAGAGATATTATTTTTTTTTTTTTTAACAAAAGAAGCTCAACACAATAAAGTGGAGTAGCGAGGAACTAAGCGCACTAGAAACAAGACATAACACACATAACTAGTATAACCCGTTGTCATCTCCAGTATTGCCATTAACAACCAAACGGATCAACTCCACACCATTCCCTATAATTCGAAAATGACATAATCTTTACACCTTCAACACTTGTCTCTGAGTTCTGAAAAACTCTGCTATTCCGCTCCAACCAAATGTTCCAAGTAACTGCACAAAATCCTATTAGCCATTTATTTTGCTCCGACTTTTCACCTGGTACTCCAGTCCAACTCTCGAAGAACTCTTTAACGGACCCCGGGATGGCCCATGCTCTATCAGCAAACTTCAACCAAGCACACCATACCTGCCATGTAAACTCACAGGCATAAAATAAGTGATGTACAAATTCTTTATCCTTTTTACACAATACACATATATTATCATTATGATTAATAATGCCCAGTCTACTCAGCCTCTCCTTTGTGTTGACCCTGCCTACTAAAACAAATCATATAAATAGTTCAACTCTTGGAGGAACCAAGCCTCTCCAAATCGAGCTAGTGTAGCTGTAACTTGTGATATCCTCTGGAAGAGTCCCTTTCTGCAGCACCTGCACAAAAGAATTAGTAGAAAAAACACCTTTTTTTGTCAAATTTCTATACAATTGAGTCCTCTCTATCACTCATTAATCTTACAGCCCGTAACCGGTCATGAAGTTGATTGAACAACTCTAACTCCCATTGGAACAATTCTCTCCTCCACTGGAAGTTCCAGACCCACTCAAACCCATCCCAAAACCCACAGTCCCCTATGACAAATCCTTGTTGATTTGAAACAGAAAAGAGTCTTGGAAAACTATCTTTCAAAGAGCCACCTTATAGCCAGGCATCCTCCAAAAAACGAGTGCTCCTGCCGTTTCCCACCTCTATGGACAAACCACTTATCACCATATCTCTTACCTATGGTTCCTTAATATTAAGCTGACAAATATCTTTCCAAGGACCCCCTCTTGATGGCAAAGTTTGGTTTGACAACATTACAGTTGGGTCCAACTGATTAAAAGAGCATACAACCTTCTTCCACAGCGGGCAGTCCTCCTTTGAGAAGCGCCACCACCACTTAAACAGAAGCGACGCATTTCTAATTAAAGCATCTCCCACCCCCAAGCCACCTAGCCTTTTCGGAGCTTGAACTACCTCCCATTTCACCAGTGGTATACTATTACTCCCATCTGCTTTACTCCACAAGAACCTTCTTTGGAGTCCAATTATCTTTTCTGCAACCGCTTTTGGCATCTTATACAAGCTCAAGTAGTAGACCGGCAGACTATTGAGAACGGATTTTATTAGGACCAACTTACCCGCTTTGTTGAGAGATCTGGCTTTCCATAGGCTCAGCTTGTCTTCCACCTTGTCTATGATTGGTTTTCAGGTCTTCACCAGCCGAGGATTAGCGCCAAGAGAAATTCCTAAGTATCTAACGGGTAATACCGCCTCAGCACATCCCAACAAACCACACATATTCGTCACCCACTCCTTCTCACAGTTGACTGGAATTAGGCTCGACTTATCAAAATTGATTCTCAGACCAGACATTAGCTCAAAACAACGCAGGAGTCTCTTATAATTCACTAGCGTCTCCATTTCCTGCGGACAGAATAAGATTGTGTCATCTGCAAATTGGAGATGCGACAATTCTATATTGTCCCTTCCCACCAGCAGTGGAGAAATCCGTCCATTCCTTACCGCCTCCCCCACCATCCTGTGCAGAACGTCAACAACAAGAACAAATAGAAAAGGAGAAAGAGGGTCTCCTTGTCTGAGTCCTCTCTCCATCTTGAACGGCTTGGATGGCGACCCATTGATCAGCACTGACATAGACGCTGTAGTCACACATTCCTTTACCCAAGTCCTCCATCGAAAACCAAAACCCATCTTCTGCAGCACTATATCCACAAAGCTCCACCTCACTCGGTCGTTGGCTTTCTGAAAGTCTAGTTTAACAATTGCCGCCTGCTTCTTTCTTAGCTTCAACCATTGGACTGTCTCACAAGCAATAAGAGCACCATCATGTATTTTGTAGCCCTTCACAAACGCAGACTGAGTCTCCCCTACTAGGTGTGGCATCACTAACCGTATTCTTCTTACCAGCATTTTGGATATTACCTTATAAACGCAGCCAACCATACTAATCGGTCTAAGGTCTTTAATTTTCTTGGCCCCCACAAATTTTGGAGCTAGTGCCACCCAAGTAACATTAGCATCTGTTGGTAGCTTCGCATTCTGGAAAAAACCCAACACAGCTGCAGTAAACTCCTGACCAAGCTCACCCCAACATTTCTTTATGAAGTTCATATTATAACCATCACTACCTGGAGCTTTACTGGACTCACAATCCCAGACTGTCTCTCGAACTTCCCAGATGAAGGGATTTCCTCTACACTGTTGTCTCTTCGTGATCAATCTGCTTAACCAGCCCATCACGGATCCCAATCACAGGAGCATACTCTTGCCTATATAGTTCTTTATAAAAACTCATGATTGCAGTCTTTATTCGGGCCTGATTCCGCACCACTCTTCCATTAATCACTAGACACTCAATCCTATTGTTCCTCCTTCTCACCGATGCTAGGTTATGGAAGTACCTAGTGTTCTTATCCATATCTCTAGCATGTTGGGATCGGGACATTTGCTTCCAATGAATTTTTTTTCTGACATACCACTTCGCACAGCACATCACCAGAGCTTTCCGTCTAGCTTTCATTGTTCCGTCATAACTACCAGTACTAACCATATCATCAATCTTCTTAATCTCATCCTCAAATTTCTTGATTCTTCAGTCCATGTCCCCAAAATTATCCTTATGCCATCTCCTTAGCGGAACTGTCAAAGCCTTCAGCTTGTTTGTGAACATATCATCTCCCAAGTTCCTCCACTCATCCTTTACCAGCTTCAGAAACCCTTCATGTGTAAACCAGGAGTCCAAAGTACGAAAAGGTCTCGGACTCGCCCAGAACCTAGAATCTTCTAATATCAACGGGCAATGATCAGATATGCCTCTAGAGCCTCCTTTCAAGCGAGTATCTGGGAACTCTTCAAGCCACTCCAAACTGACCAAGATCATGTCAATGCAGCTACAAGAACGACCTCGAAACCATGTAAATTTCCGATCGGTTAACAGTAAATCAACTAGCTGTACATCTTGCACCCATTCCTTAAAATCCTCCGCAAATGCTGGTAGACTAACAGCTCCTTTCCTTTCCTCCAACCGTATTATATCGTTAAAGTCTCCCATGAAACAAAACGGAACCTGAGTTAAACCCACAATGTAGCTAAATTCCTCCCACATCACCAACTTCTCACTCCGAACATGTGCACCATACACCAAGCAGAAAGCACATTTAAAATTATTTTTTGTCAATAAGCCTTCAACGCACAACCAACCATCCCATTTATAACAGTTCGATTGTTTAAATAATAAATTATCCCACATTAACAATAAACCGCCAGAGGCACCAACGGATTCCACAAATTCACAATCCACCGTATCACAACCCCTCAAGCATGCTACATCAAACCTAGTAACCATCTCTCTCTTAGTTTCAATCAAACCTAACATATTTAATCTGTACTTTTTCTTCAACTCTTTCACCATACTCAACTTTCCATACCCTCCTAGGCCTCTAATATTCCAACAACTATAAATTATTTTAAAAATTTTCTACACACCTTGTTATGTTGTTTGGCCTTGCTCCTCTTAGCTTTCTCCTTTTGTTTTGCCATCTTCCTTTTTGCTGCCAAAGCTTTATTTTGACTTTGTAGAATCGCCATAATATCTTCTTCATCGTCATAAAACACCGCACCTGACTCCACTGCTAACTACCACGTTTCCTTATTCTCTACTAACTGTCTTTCGTGCGTATCCGTCAGGTCAGCATCTGATTTTGCACTTTCAATTTCTGTCTCAGATCCAGAACCCTCTGTAACCCGTTCATTCTCATTGTCCTGACCCGCCCCTTCTTCTTTACCTTCAATCTCTGCCAAGGCGTTCACCTTTTCCTGACTCAGTATGTGTTGATCACCACGATTAACACGGCTGCTTGCTTCACCGATGGACCCCTTCCCTTCCGGTTCATCATCCAAAACTCCCATCATGTCCCATGCCACCGTGCTTGCTACTGGACCGTTGCAAAGAACCGGAGGTTGGCTTCGTTCCTCCACTCTCCCGCCCGCCTGACATTCCGCACACCTCCTCAACGCACAGAGATCCGAGTCACCTGCACCAAGCATAGCCAGGTTCTCCAATGAATCAGCCACACAAAGATTCAGCCGCATTGCTTTGCTCGCACCTGCACAAGGATCAGCCACATCGCGTTGATCACAGATTGCTACCCTCGAATGAATCTGCTGCTGCTTCCCCGGCCCAGATCTGTTGGATCGTGCCCGACCCGGCCCATGTCGCGCTGATCCGCAGCAGCAAGGCGCTTTGCCTGAGACGCTGTGTAACACCCTCACTATCAGAAGTCACGCTTCCGGCTGCGCTACTCTGATAGCAAGAAGTATTATGACTACTTTACATACTAAAAATTAAAATAGGAGCCTGTGACTCGACACTGTATCGCTGATTTCTTTGAAAAAACAGAAATAAATACTTTCTCTTAAGAAAAATACAAGCAGGCATAGATTCATATACAAGACTCCTTACGTAATAACTTAATATATTATACATATAAAACATAAAATTCCTATCCCTCTTACAAACTTGTAATAACAAAGACGAAGGAAGAAAATAATCTAATTAATACAACAGAATATAAACCAAACGCAGTATAACTCTTCTTAATGCTTCTTTATCCAGTTCCTGAAAAGGTAAAGCTGTAGGGGGTGAGAACCTAACCACACGGTCTCACCACAGAGTTTCAAAGTTGTCATAAGAAGATATTTAATAAGAAAACTGTTTTCAAGCTCAGTGATTATCATTGCCTTATGAATCTTTTAAAAAACCAATAGGTAATCGTTCAAAACATTTTCAAAGAAACAATGTTTAATCTTTCAGAAATCCGAAACATTTCCTTTCTTATAAGAAAATCTCAATCAAAAACCAACCACGCAATCAAACAACACAATCATTAATTCAGCACCAAAGTTCAATCTCAAATGTAGCACGCCAGGATAAATACAGGCAAGGCAGACAAGGAAAGCACAAGTAGGCAGCAGTTACAGCAAATAGTTCAAGTAGCAGTTACAAACAGTTTAGCAATTAGGCAAACCAAAACAAGTTCAAACTCAAGCAAAGCATACAAATGCATATGATGCATGCCTGTCCTATGGCTGATGAGGCTCATCTGTCGGTTATCTAGCCAATCCGACAAGTCTGAATTGTACTTAGACTGTCCCCCGACGTGCATCCCCAAGAGTCTATGCATAGCTTTTTCTCAAATAATAAATATTACTCAATGGGGGTAACATTTCCGGGAATTTATATAGTGCCCGGTCACATACTTACGTCGTAGGGTCAACAGAGTATCGAGTTTTCAACCTGGTACACGTGGTGGCAAGCCACGGCACTTAATCCAGGGAACCTCGTATCTCCGATATTTCAAATTCAAAAGCCATGTGAATAATTCAAAGTTCACATCTCAACATTCTCAACATCATAATCATTCATCAATCCAAATCTCATTTCCAAGTTCATTTCAAAGCCATATTTCAAATAAAATCCTCATCATCCTCTTTTTCATTCTGTTCGTTAACAATCTCAATTCCAAAACAAAATTCTTTCTTTGATAGACAAATCAATCTTAAAACGTATAATGCTTAAAAACAAATATTTTTAATTAATTACATTAAATAAAACTTTCAATTTTATAAAATTTCGGCAGCATCTCTTCTAAAACTCGGACACTACTACCCTTTTCGGGTCCCATCCAAACATTTCTCAAATCTTTTCTCAACCATTTCCAAATCTCAAACATTTTCCAAAATTGAACCAGTTCCAATGTCAAATTATTTTCAAATCAACCAATTCTAACAATAAAACTCTTTTTAAAATGGAATCATCTCAAATATTAAATCATTCATAAAATCAAACCAACTCACAATCAAACCGCTCCCAGAATCAATTTATTTTCATATCTCAAATTATTTCCAAAATCGTTTCATTTATATTACTAAGTAAACTCTACAACCAAGAAAATTCATCTTTCTTAATAATCAAGTAAATGACATTCCAAACCGATTTTTATCCACAACCATACACCACTCACGCAATCAAGCACCCAATAATTCAGTCCAACAAACCATCACATCCATAAGACAAATATAATCACAGAAGTAAATCTCTTTGCATCGATATCTATTTATCACAACTCTGTAATATAAAATAGATTTTAAGAAAACCCCTACCTCAAAGAATCAAATCCGCAGCGATTTTAATGCGATAAACCCTCTTTTCACCTTATTCTGCAGCGGCTATGACTCTCACGCAACTAGAACGGCAGTGGCCATGGTTGCAACAAAATGGAAGATTCAAATTGGATAGGAATTAAAAGCAATTACAACATGGGGAGTCAAGACCAAGTAAGGACTAGAATTAAAATCAGAACATGGAAACCATGGCAGTGATAAAACAGGACATACGAATTGACCAAACCGAAGAGAAAGATCAAACCAGTAACATTTGTACCAAGATAACAAAATCAGAACTAGCAGCAGCTTTAGCAGCCCCACGGCAACACTAGCGTCAATACTCAACCTAATAGTAGCAGAAAATAGGATAAAAGCAGAGTAAAAGTAAAAGCAGAACAAGTTTAAGGAAGCGAAGGACCTAAAGCGAAAAAGAGGCAGCAGAGATACCTCCATTAGTGACTAACAGCAGCGACTCAAACTAAGGTTCCAGCGGCCACAGCACCGTTCCCGGCGGCCAGAAGCTCAGCGACGGCAACTGTAACAACCACGCAGCGACAATAATCTTTCCGAAACCCACAAGAACAGAGACCAACCTAAAAAGAAAACCCTTACCAGCAATGGACCTCAGCTACGACAACGCCATTTTTCGGTGACACCGGCTCGGCAACCCACCTCCAACGGTGGCGACGGAGCTTGCGATGGTGGCGGCTGGGTTCAACCACAACGGCGACACCATTTGTGATGATGACGGCGACGGGACTCGCGGCTCCTCACGGCGACGACATGGGCAGCTTCATCCTCTCCCATCAGCGACAACCTCAACGGCGGTGGATGTTGGTGGCGACGGCGACAGGTCCAGCGGCGACAAGAGCCACAGTGGCGGCGCAAAATGGCGGTCCTTCTCGTGCGGTCCTCCTCGGCGCTGGTGCAAAAGACGACGCGACGCGACGGCGATCCTGGGCAGCACGGCGGCTCCCTCGTGACACTCTCCTTTTCTCTCAGATCTTCTCTCTCTCCTCTGTCAGCAGCGGCGGCTATGGTGGCAGTGACACCCACCGCGCCGCCTCACTCTTCTGCCCCCTCTCCTTCCTTCCTCGATCCCCCTTCCTTCTTCCCCTTTCTTTCTTTTTGTTTCTTTTTTTTGAAGTTGTTGCTGTGTGTGTAAAGAAGAGTGTAGTGCGTTGTGTGTGTGTTGTGCTGAGTGAGGAGAGTGGCGGCAGGTATGGGTGAGGTGAGTGTGTGGTTAGAAATTAGGGTTAGGAATAGTTTGATAATTTTGAATAAAATTAGGGGTAATAGAGTAATTGAAAATCTATTTTAATTCAATAATAATATTTATAAAAATACTATCTAATTATCAAATTACGATTTATTTTCGAATTAATACTCAAATACAAGAATTAGAGATAATATAATTAATTTTCTTTATTCATAAAAATTAATGTATCAAATTATAAAAATATCAATTATTTAGATTAAATCATATAAAATTCTTATTATTTTATAACTACCAAATTTATAATTTAAATATAGAGAATAATTCAATAATTATAAAATTAGACATAATTCTAATTTAAGTAGCCAAACCTTTTTCGAATTTCCAGAACTTTAAATCATAAATAGGAAAATAATCCATCGGTATAGAGTTTGGATAAAAACCTTAATTTATTTCAAGTCCAATTAATTGTCTTTAATTATTTTCAATAAAAATAATTTCTAAAATTAAAACCATAAATAAATATATAATTTGAGATTGATTTAAAATAAGACTTTTCAAAAGTCTTGGGTCTTACACGCTGGCCCGCATGTGACCCTGCAGAGCGCATTGTTCATGCGTGTGGATCCCACCTTGTAGCTCATCAAGCCCACTTTCTTCCACAGGCCCTTTAGTTATACGGCCCAATAGTTGTTGCGTTTTGTTGCATCCCTCCTTTGTAATTTCCCATACGTCTCATCCCTACCGTTACCTTGTATCTTCAATTGTCTGGCCCCACTTCCTTTGTCAAAGCACACCTCTGTCACAGTTCTCTCTGATTCACATTCTAAACAAACATCAAATCCCCCAAAATAAGTCTTCTCATTAAATTCATTAATTTTGCATGGATCGGTTATCCTCTGCTTCCGCAATACCATTAAATTATCTTGATTGCATTCATTCAAAAAAATGTCTATAATGACCGTTGTACCCTTATTTTCACCATCGTCATTGACTCGTATCCTAATTAGGTCAGCCGCCGGATTTCAAACCACCGCTGTCGATCCCATTCCGCCGGAATGTGAGCTAACGTTTTCACATATCGACTTTGCGCTTGCATCTTCCTTAAAGCATTCGTCTCCATATATTTCCCGTCCTATTTCCTTTACAAATACATCAAATCCACTGGTGCCAACCGTGATATGAATCCATTCCTTAATCACATCAAAGACACATGTATCGATTAACACTCGACCATCACTGAAAGATAAAGCAGACTTCGTCACATCATCACACTTGACTACTTCTCCCCAGAGGCCGCCGATCGTATTGAATGTCTCGGCTGACCAAACATGTAAAGGCACTCCATGATATTTTAACCAAATTCTTCTAGTCTCACTACGTTCAGATTCCTCCCATCTCTAAACATTGTAAAAGAATTGTAAGAAACTATTCATTTTGAAGGTAAACGCTTCCTCCGCATTCTTCACAGAATCGAACACTAGTAGGGCTTTGTAAGCTCCAAGCTCTCTGACTTCAACAACCTGAGGAAAATTCTTAACAATGGCTCTCCGTAGCGATTTGAATTTAATGGCTTTTGTCATTCCGCCTACTAAGCTTCTCTATAGCCAATCGAAATTCTCTTTTGCTACTGGCACTTCAACCTTCTTTGTCCAACCATTTCCCTGGGTGTCCTTAACAGGTGTTACCTTCTTAGTTTCTTCCACTCTTGTAGAACTTTTACTCTTCTGAAGTTGTCTACTCTCCACCTCAGTTCTTGCAAGGTCTCACTTACGTACCCCGGTGTTCTTTTCTCCCGTAGCCCTTTTGTACTTGGCCTCACCTACATAAATAATCTTCCCCCTGATTCTTGTATGATTCATTTCAGTTATGGCCTTCATCGCCCCTCCTTTTGTCGTATATCGTATAAACGCAAACATGTACACAATTCTATTTTTTCGCTTCCGAGCCAAATAGATGTCATTGATTCGTCTTGTCCAATGGAAAAGGTGAAATAATTCCTTCTTTGAAATATCATTCGGCAGATTGTTAACAAAAACAGAGAAAGACACGTTTTCCAAACGTTGATACTCTTCTCGATTCCAAATCCTAGGATCCCTTTTCTGTAAATTCCTAGTCCTACCCCACTCAGTGTTCCTCTCTCTCTCTCTCTCTCTCTCTCTCTCTCCATTTTCTTACTCTGTAAACTCCAGTCTTCCCCACAGATTACATTCTAAGTTCTTAGTTGGTGTTTCTTTGTACAGAAGATATTATTCTATTTTTCTTATTTAAAACTTAAATCCAATAAATTAGTTAAGTATGTGAAAAATTTAAAATTAATTTGATACCAGGTGATCCAATTGTGGCTACATATAAGCATAAGAAATTTGAAGAAAATTTATTTGTCAAAATTGTTCAAAATTTAATCAAATAGTTAAGGAATTTGAACATTTATGATGATTTTAGTTGTAAAATCAAGAAGTTTAAATTTATGTGTTCACATATATGTATGATTTGGTTGTATTTATACTAAAAATTTATTGTAAATGTAACTTCTGTGTTCACATAGATATCTGGTGATTAATTTATTTATAATAATCTCAGTTATATGAATTATTTGGTTACGATGGAATAATACTATATTTTACAGTAGAAGTCGTAATTTGTGTAGATCAGTCGTTTACATGTGCTACAGAATAATGTTGTAAATAACTTGTGTTGTTGATAGTTATGCTGAAAGTGATATAAAAATTATTTTATTTTTTATGATTTTTATCTTTGTCGTTATTCTACTTGAGTGTTGAGCTTTTTTTTACCCCAAAAAAAAAAAAAAATAGTTGTCTATATAAAGGCTGCTTTTGGTGCTTTATAAAAGTACCACTACTCTATAATGTAGTTAATTAAGTTTTAGAATTATATTTTGTATATTTTATGTTTTGTACAAGGTCTATTTGTTAGTCTCTTTTTGTCAGCAAAAGAGATGTTACTCATCTCTTCATTATTTCATTTGAGATTTTAGTTTAGGTGAAATTGTCATCTATTTTGTAAAGATAGATGTCAAGTCAAATTTATATTACATTATAAAAAATTAAAGTAGTTGAATATTACTAGATTTATTGGTGAAATTATTAAAAAATTTGTCAGTAAACTATTTATCGTCAAGTTTAACGACAGATTAAATAAAAAATTTTTAATTGACAATACTCTGGAGGTTGTTATTGTCAAAAATTTTGGCGCTATAAATTAGATTTTCGCACATTTATTGCTGTCGGAATTAGTATTAATTCAAATATAAATAAAAAAAATATAAGAAAAAAGATATTGGTTAACAAATATTTTTTATAAAATAAAACAAAATCATGACGTAACAGATTTTTGTAGGAATATACTTTTGTTATTTTTGTTACTACCCTCAAAAATTATAGGTTCATTTAAAAATTTTGTAAAAATAAAATAAAATAAATAATATATCTCCCGTAAAATTAGCTTATATAAAAATATAGAATATTTAGTTAGATTTTTTCAATTTTATTAATTTAAAAATAATATAAATGATAAAAATTGAAAAATATTACACGTATAGTATAAGTTATTTTATAAATCAAGTCTAACTAAGTTAAATAATAAAATTTAGGTGAATAGATGAATAAGAGAGATTAGAATAATTTTTGTTAATATTATACTAATTTAATTAGATTTAATTGATAAAAAAATTGTTAACGTAGCATTACTCATAAAAACCATTGAGTATATATAAGAAGAGTTTAATTTTAATGTCTACAGTCTTCTAATTACATTCGTTCTTTTAGATGATTATTATTCACACGATTAATATTAAAAGTAATTATTTTTATTATGTTGTTATTATTTTATATTATATCAAAATTAAATTCATATAAAAAAAGGGTAAATTATATTGATTACAGGCTTTTCAAAATTCGGTATGACATTACCTTTTGTGCTCTAATGAAACTACATTGATTCCCCCTAATTATATAGACTTCTTTAATAATCTGGGAGAACCTTCTTAAGTTTCTTTTGAGTTGACTTTTCTTTTTCCGAAAAAGGTAAATCATAATTGGTTAACTCGAAGCTAGCTAGTTTAATTTACTTAGATTAGTAGTTTCATTCGGTTGACTAGAGAAAATGTCTATACTCAATTCAAAGGACTCCATGCAAAAGTGGTTGGCCTTGGTTTCCATCATTCCCAAAACCCTATTTGCATTGTGAACAACCTTACAAGACTTTCTCTCCGTTGCTAAGGTTGTTTTTTTCCTCTCAAATGAGAAGACCATCATCTTTAATAAACCAAGATCTTGAACAATAAAATCCTAAGGTTGTGAAAAATAAAATCTTGAACAAATGAATAAATTCTGAATTTTCGAAACAAAACACTTTTTTGTTAAAAAGTATTTTAAACTTTTACAACTAACAAAAAAAAATTTATAAAATATTTTAAACTTTTAAAACGGCAATTTTGTGTTATAACACGTTTTAAACTTTTGTAATAAAATAACTTTTTGTTACAGACCGATTTGAACTCTCGCAACAGAACAATTTTCCATTACAAAAAAAGTACATTTTGTAAAAAAAAAAAGTAATTTTTGTTACAAAATGATTGAAATTTCTTGCAACAAAATATCTTGTTATTAAAAAAATTTTTATTTTGTAACAATAACTATCTTTTATTAAAAAAAAATAATTTATAATAATTTTAAATTTTAATACAAAATTATTCTAAATAATCTATTTTTTATAGTGTTTGTTATGGTTCTCACAACATTCACGCTCTGTGAGTTGGCCTAAGGATTTCTCGCTACATATAGACCATGACTACTCATACAAAAATAGTTGTAATAGTTTTTATAAAAAAATATTAGATAAAATCAGTTAGATAATTTGACATATATTTAACTGAACTATTTAACTTAACACATATGTACATATACATACAGAAAAATATAGAAAATCAACTACAATATAAGTTAACTTAAGTTAATTCTTTAAATTTTTAGTTTTAAAATTCGAAAAATTAGAATAGTAAAAATTTTTTTTATAATAATTTTTTTGTTTTTCGACTAGTTAGTTATTCTTCTAGTTAGTTCTCTAACAAAACTATATATATATATATATATATATATATATATATAAGTGAAATAAAAGTGGGTGGCCTTAGCGTTAGAGCAAGTCCAATAGTGAGTGCCTTACTAACTTTTTCTGACACAAATAAGTTCCTCACCGTTAGAACAAAATGGAATGGGTCCTTGCACAAGAATCGATGGAACAAAGTCCCTCTGAATGGGACTGAATGGGGACTAGGAGCAATGAATAATAACTTAACATTTGGCAAGTTATTATTTAAATAAATAATTATATAAAATTTTAATTAATTATATTAAATTGTAATTAATTTATTAATAATTATAATAATTAATTAGATTAAATAATTAATTTTTATTTAATTAATAATTTATAATAATTATTTATGTCATAATTAAAATTAAATATTATTTATATTATTATATTAAATTAGCCGTTGTAAAATTAGTCGTTGCAAAATTAGTCGTTGAAAACTAGCCGTTACTATGTTACTGTTATTATTAATAAATTAATATTTTGTTACTCTATATATACCAGTTAAATACACTTCTATTCTCACACTTTCTACTACTCTTCTTCATCTTCTTTCAAGTTTACGAAATCAAAGCTCTGGTACTATTATTTTTTGTTCGAAAAAATGGATCCAAACCAACTCATTGTGTAATCCCAAATTATATATTGTGTATTTTTTTTTTGGTGAACAACCAAGAGAAAAAAAAACAAAAGAGCAGAAAAGAAAAAGAAAAAAAATCAGGTTCTTAACAGCAAGAGAGGACAAACCACCTCTGGTGGCTGGTGCCAAAGGTGAACCTCATCAGCTCCGCTACCTCCAGATCCCATCTTTGCCAACCGATCTGCCACGACATTAGCTTCTCTTGGGATAAGTTCAAAACGAATATCCCAATCCCTTCTTAACTTCAAGTCAAATATCTGTTGTATCACTTCTTTTTCAAGATGCCAGAGTGAAACTTGCCAACTAGTCACTAGCTCAAAAGCTGATGCGCAATCTGTCTCACAGACAACAAGCTTAAGACCCGCCTCCCAAGCCCAAGCCAAACCTTTCCATATACTCCACAACTCCATCTTGATGACACTAGATCCAAAGGAATTTCCTGAGCATCCCATTACGGCATTACCCATTGGCTGGAGCTATCGCGAATTACCCACCCAAAACCAGCACAATCATCTCCCAAGTTCACACTCCCATCACAATTTAACTTCCAAGCACCAGGTTCTAGTGGAGACCAAGACAGAGATTTTAATCCCTGGATGCAACACACTCGATTCTGAGTTGTATATTCAAAATTCACCATGCACCTGCGAGCCTTGTATGCAATTGACCCAGCAGATCCAAAAATTCCCTGAAAATTATCCATATTTCTGTCTTGTCAAATTGACCATATTATAGCTGCAAATTTGGAACAACCTTCATTGAGGAGGCCATGCTTGAACCAATCATGCACCTCGTGAGAGCCAAAGAAACACACATCAGAAAAACCTAGAGAAACCCAAACTGATCGCACCACTTCACAATCCCGAAAACAATGAAGAATTGTCTCCGGAAGTTGATTGCAACGTGTACATAAGGATGAGGAGGAGAGATGTCGCCGAAAACGCAGATATTGAGTTGGTACAGCATCATGAAGGCAAAGCCACACTAGGAGTCTCAACTTTTCAGGGACCCGCGCCTTCCAAAGCCAAAGCCAATTGATATTCTTATCCCAATTCAACTTATTCTGAATTAACCATATATTATGTATTATTGTTATATATGAATTTATTTAATATTAATATCTTTTAATAGTGAATTATTTTTAAATTTATAAATTTAAATTATATTATTGAAAAAAATTAATTACATTAATTTTAAGTATTTTAATTAATTAATTAAGTGGGATCACAACAGGGACTAAAGTTAGTTCCTCCTAATGGAGAAGAGAGATGCTTAGAGTTCCTATTTACTGTTTATGACGCAAAAACTGATGTAGAATTACTTTTTATGACAAGTAAGCCACAAATAGAAATTGGGATGAGTTCCCTACTGAAAATGGTCTTAGTCTCTAATAACCAGGCTCTAATATCATGTTAGAACTCAAAGAAAAAGACTGAAAAAATTTTTTTGTATTTTTGTGTAAAATATGATATTATGTAGATGGTACATATAGATAAAAAATGAATTGAAATAATAAAAACGTAACATCTTACCATTAACTATGGTATCATAATATAAATAAATATATAATTAAGCTAAATAATCCTAATAAATATTAGTTTAATTCTATATATTCCAAAAATCCTTGTTGGACTATTGTAGATTGTCGGAAAAAAAAAAGTCTCCTAAATATTTTATATCTTGATGTTCTATTTTAATTTTATTATTTTTATTTTTTAATAATATAAAAGATAAAAAAAGTATATACCCATAATAAAGTATTTTTTATTTCATTTATAAAAACAAATATATATATATATATATATATATATCTGTTTTCTATCTTTTTTTTTTTCATTTTTTATTGTATTATCAATTTGACAGGTCAATTTATGAATCAATGTCCTATTTAAAAGTTATCTGTTTGTCATAAAAAATTGTATATACAAAATAAAATTCAAACATAAAACACTTATATATTTAAATGAACGAGTGAACTGATAACTCCAACTAATCAAATTGGTTTTCTCTACCTATAGTTAGAATCCAATTTTTGCCTGTATATGGAAAACACGTAGTGGAAATAATCTAGGTTAAAAAAATGCAGTGTTTATCTGTTTTGGCCATGGCAATAGGCTGCCCCTTAGGCATGAGTAGTGAACCTTTCTCTTGCAATTTCTGTTGTCAAGACACATCAGCCACAAAAAGTAAGGTATGTATAAGGTTGGGCACCTTCATGACCCACCACCACCATTAATAATCGCCTTTCCAACCTCTAAACATTCTTTCCCCTACAAAGCTTTTCATATTCGAACGCTTCAATAATGTGGTCAAAAGTAGTGAAGAAAAATAGTCAAATACCTTGGACTTTAAATCTTTTCATTTTTATAAGAAAAACTATAGAGGCAGCAATTTTATTGAATTTTGACCAGTATGTAACCAGTAGAGAAATGTGAGTCATTAGATAAAATCTTACACCAATCTTACACCACTAAATTATCATTGATGACTATTTGATGACTACCAATCACAAAAGTTACTGATCCCTTAGCATTACTCTTTATATATATATATATATATATATATTAAAAAAAATAGCTAGCTAGGTTAATTTCAACTTTAAGCTTTTGGCAACTTCTTAAGCCCCTTTCGTCATCTTTTTTTTTTCTAAGATTAATAAAAGAATATAGATAATTTAAAGATAACTTATTTGATAAATACGAAAACTACATAAAAAATATATAATATCTGTATTTTCTAATATTAAAATTTTAAGAATAAATTTTTTAAAAATGATCTAAATTATATGTTATATGCTGATGTAGATTTTTACAAGACATCAATAATATTTTATCTTTTTATAATTAAAAAATATATCAATTATTACCATAATAATATAAAACATCAAAATAATCAAATATTTATATTTCACGATAAAATCACCCGTATAAAAAAAAAATTAGCCTCAATATGACATGAAATGATACGAAGAGGAGGAAAAAGAGAACTTCACCTTTAATAATAGAGAACAACAAAGGCTATATTTTGTGTTCGAAAAGGCTATTATACCCTATAACGAATCATAATTAATAAGTGAACTGGTCATGAAAAAGCATTTATAGCCAATTAGGGTATACACAGTTACACACACATTATGAAAAATAGGTATTATATAATTTTTATTTTAATAATGTCATTTTTTTTATAAATTTATACAAATATGCAATATTAAAAATTATGTACAAAATATGTTATAAAAATTAAGAGTGACCATATCATTATTTTAATAAAAAATTATTAAGGATTTTATAAACCCTAAGCTAAGAGATGTCACATTTAATAATTTTTTGGTCTTTATTATTTAAGAACCTTAATATAATATCATTTACTTCAAAATAAATTATGATGACCACAACCAATAAGTTTAAAATGGTTAATATGATGTGTCACATTTAGTTCTGTATAGTTTTGAAAGGTTTGGCTCATAGCTCGTACACCTCTTATCTAGAACAGTTACACATAATAATTATATTATTCCTGTAGAAAAATGAGTATGTCTAGAGATGATTTCTAAATTTTAAGAATAAATTAAATTGCATTGATTTTTTTATTCATATTATACGATCAATATTTATTAATTTTTCACCTCTTCTTGTTAGTAAGTTATCTATATAGATAAATGGTTTTCAATTTAAATAAAAATTATTATTTTTTATTTAGTCAAAAATAAGAAAAAATTATATTTCTGTATATTATTTCTTAATTTTTCAAAGTTAGATTGAGAGGTTAAGGAAGAAAGTAATTTCGCATGCATTGTCAATGAAATTATATTACTCATAGCATCAATTAAGTCATGAATCAACCTCAAATTTGCATTCACTATTATTGCATGCGAATAGGGCTGGAAGTGAGTCAAGCCAACTCATGAACCAGCTCGAACTCGACTCGTTAACAGCTCGATAAGCTAAGCTCGTGAGCTGGTGAGCCAAGCTTGAGTCTAAAATTGAGCTCATAAATTAAATGAGCCGAGCTTGAACTTGGATAAGCTCAGCTCATTAGCTCGTGAGCTGGCTCGATTATATATATATATATATATATATATATATATATATATATATATATATATATATATATATATATATATATATATATATATATATATAATAACAATCTTAATTATTTCGCATGAATATGAAATTTATCACATATTCGTTTGCAATTTCACTGTTAGTAAATATAAAATTATGGTAGAATGTGTCTATAAGCAACAACGATGCATACGAAATTGCTTTATTTCCCAATTCTACAATCTGTAAAACTAGATTGCCTGTAAATTAGAAAATAATATAATACATAAAAAATATAATTATCTTTATTTTAATAAACAAGAAACTAATGATTTTTATTTAAATAAAAATTCATAGAAAAATATAAAAATTATTTATTTTTTGTATAAAATTCAGAAATATTAAGTATAACATGAATGCAAAGTAAACTTTTGTTTTTTATAGAAAAGTATTGAATTAATAAATTATTTTTTTAACCAATATTAATTAAGTTCTTTTGTCTACTCTTTTTTTTTTCAGTTAATTTTTATTATGTCAATAAATTATAAGACAACTTAATCGAATTTAATTATTAAAATAATTTGATGATATAACGTTATCGAGATGTAGTTATATGTATGTCCTTGCAGACATGTTCTAAACCAAGCCAGAAAACAACACACATGCTAAAATCTAGCTAGGATCGTATAGCCAAGGGGAAAAAAAAAATCACCCCACAAAAATCTTGTGCACACCCATAATTGATAATTCCACCTGTAACATATCCTCTGGGCAAAAAGTTGTCACAATAATGTTCCTCATCAATCATCATATCCATCATTGACCATCCTTTATATTTTGATTTTAACTTACCAATCTAACAGTGACACATGGTATGATATTTTTTGTAATTAGCACTATTAAAGCTTAATTAATGACAATAATTTCAGATTTTAAATTTTTTACTGCAAGATAAAATGATCATTTTAATTAAAAAATAAAAATCATAAATAATTATTTACTAATATGAGAAAAAAATTAATATAGTGTAAATATTTTAAGAAGTTGCTATTTCTTCAATTTTGGATGTTGGTGGCGACTCCATTTCCGGCAAGAGAGGAAACGATTTTCCGGTAATAGTGTGGAGATGGCTACATCATTTGACTACATCATCCAATGATAGACCATTTTTTATTATCAAAGAATAATATAATGGATAGTCTAATTTTTTTTTCTTTTATTTACAAGACAATAAGCATGTCATTATTTATTAATAGACCTGTAACTAAAACATGTCATCGATTGATCAATTTCACATTTTGTAGGGTTGGAATTTTACTAGTATGAAGTTATACATATGTGCTGATTTTTGAACTAACATTTGTGAATATTATATTTTTTTAGCTTTAATAAAAACAGACAACAAAAATGGAGAAAAAGCACGAGATTTTTGTTTTTTTTTATCAAGTGAATTGGACAATCTGAGTACAACATATTAAGAGGCATATGATTTAACCAGTTAAGTTAGGCTTCAGCTTTAGAAAAAGCATGAGGTATGAGTTTTTTTTTTTGGTCAGTGAATTGGACAACCTCTAATTCTAGGTATCCTAATGAATTAGACAATCCTTAATCCTAAGTACACAACATACCCACACACTCTTTACATATTTATCAAATTTTTTCCTCAAATGCATCATTTAGAATTTGAACTCTAGACCTTAGTGATGAAGAAAGGGTGAAATGCCAACAAACAGACCTGATCCGAAACACCAAGCCCCGTGGCCCGATCCACTATCTTCTTTAGAGGATGTTATGCGCTGCTCCATGGATGGTGGCTAATGGATCTTATCGAGCTTGAGATTCTGCTGTTCGCCGCTGGTGCAGCCTGTGGCCATTTGACTTGACAACGCCGCCACTGTCTCGGGTTACAAGATTTATTCTTTAATGTCGTCGTACCCTCTAAAACAGCAACGTTGTCCTGTTCTTCTCTGTAGCATCTTCTGAACACGCAAAAACGATGGCTTCAACAACCTAAGCGTCGCATATCTATTCTCAAGCCTTTAAACCACAATTTCTGATCGGTATCTCTAACTATCCCACCACCATGGAGAAGTTGAAATTGAACTATTATCTCTCTGAGTTGTTGGCTTATTTGTTAATTTTTTTTATGTAACTTCTTTTGGTTAATTTTTTTGGATATGAAAAATATATGTGTGTTGTGCATCCTTGTGGAAACTGTGAGTGTTAGATATGGATGTGGGATAATTTTTTCTAAAACAAGGAATGAAGAAATCGGACCATCCGATTTTTTTGTAAAAAATTTTTAAGTTTACTAATCGGACTCCCGATTAGTGTGGAAAAGAAAATTTAATCTTTGGTGAAGGTAATCGGACCCTCCGACTTGTATTTAAAAAATAAAAAAAAAAATTGGAGTACACAAATCGGATCCGATTTGTATACTCCAAAATTTTTAAATTTTTTAATTAGAAATCGGACCCTCCGATTTGTGTACTCAAAAATCGGACGGTCCGATTTTTATTCCTAACACCACAGTCGCGTAAAGCACCTATACACTCCATAATTATGTACTACACCATTTCTCCTTCCACACTTAAATTAAAAAGTGACTTCTTTTGTTTGCTCTATTAAAATATTCTTTTTTTTTTTTTTCTTTCTACATGTGAAATACCATTTGTTGAAAATTAAAAAGAAAATAGATTCTAACAAATAAAAAAAATTAATGTTGTTAAAACCAACAAAATTACGTTAACAAATAAACTACTTTAAAAGTAATAAGTAAGTCAAACAATAGTCTTTTCCTCCACGTGCCAACATATGATGATTTGTTTATCTATAGCCAGCATAGCCATTATAATTTGTGGCACCATAGATGGCACCTTATTATTAGAAATGAAAACATGCAATGCTACTTTTTTTTTTTTTTTTTTTTAGAAAGGGAGTTATTTAGATAAAGATACTTAAAATATATTTTTTTTAGTAATTAAAATTTAATACATATAATTGATTAAATTATGTTATTTTTGTCAAAATTAGATCATACAAATTAACTTGGTCAAAAAATCAAAAAATTAAACTTTAAATTAATCTAAATTAATAATTTTTTGTAGAAAATAACTACAATAACTCTATTATAGAAAATAACTAAAATATTTCTTATATATATATGTTTTGATTTTAAAAATCTTCAATCCTAACTCTATAACGAAGAAAAAAAAAAGGTTAAAATTTAGGATTCTTAAAATATAATTTATTGATTTTTCAGCCAAATCAATTTGTCTGATCTAATTTTGATAAAAATAATATGGTTCAATCAATTATATGTATTAAATTTTAATTACTTAAAAATATTTTTTAAAAAAGACATTTTAAACGTCTTTATCAGAATAACTCCCTTTTAAAAAATATCGGCGTATTTTATCCAATTTAAATATTTAAAAAATTATAATAAAAAAAATGTTTTGAAATGGTTAAAAAATTTATTTGTCAAGACAAAAAAAAGTTATAATATTTAGAAAAATTCATGGTAGTAATAAATAAATAAAAACTAAACAACGAGTAATAAAAAAAATAACGAACACAGGCAAAAAATTAACGAAAATAATATCAGCCACAAAATAAATGTCAATCAACAATCGATGCATATCTTTATGGATCGTTGAAAGCATCAAAGAAGATCTTGTAGGACTTATCTTTATTATATGTATATCTATCTTCTTTTGTTCTTTTTCCTTCCACTTCTTAATTGTGGTTTCTATTGCTCCCAGGGCGCACTCATGAAAACCATGATGGAAAATATAATAATTTACTTAATTAATCCAATGTTAATTAATGCTTATATTATAGCAGTTTAAGTTACTGCTATAAGTTAATACAAAGTATTATTCTCCGGAAGTAATCATTACTTTTTTGAAAGATCTTGTCACTAGTATTTATAATTTCATATAGATACGATTAATGTAATTAGAAACTGTTGATTACTACTAAAGCAAACAATAATAAATTAATATGAGAAATTAAATCAATTAAAAATATTTTTAATCAATATTAAAAATTGAAATCAATAAAAAATATTTTTATTCAGTTCACATACAAAGTAAGGCTAAAAAATTTAGATATGCCATGCCTGTGTGTGTTATGCATTGCTACGGAGGATGGGGTGCTATACATGAATGTGGGATAGAAGAAATCGGACTATCCGAATTCTGTTTAAAAAAAATTGAATTACCAAATCGGATGGTCCGAGTTGTGAGAGAGAAAAAATTTAAAATTTATCATTAACAAATCGGACTGTCCGATTAGTGTTTTTTGTTTTTCAATACAAAGAAAACGGACCCTCCGAATTGGTATATAAAATATTTTTTCGAACACATGAGTTGGTATAAAAGAAAACGGACCCTCCGTGTTCCTGTACTCAACTCCCTCGGTCCGAGTTGTACTCCCCTAACACCACATGCAGGTAAAGCTTCTGTACTCTCCATAAAACTGCAAGACACCAACCTCTCCTCCATATTAAAAATAAAAAACCACAAAGTAACAGTCATTACATTATTTTGAAACTGTAATTTTTTATATATTTTTGAATAATATATAATGAGAAGTAATAAATATTCATTTTTGAATTGTTTTTTTGCCCAACTAAATTATATTATGTCAATGGTGTATTTTAAATATTATAATTATATTTCAATGTTAAGATAATTTTTAGACTTTTTTCTTTTTATTACAAACATTCCTTTCATACTCTTTCTGGTAAGATATTGCATCAATAAAATCACCAAAACAAACCTTGCAAAAAGTCAACATAACTTATCCTACTTTTTTCTTTGTTTTCTATCAACTAGCAAGTAGTCCTTCTATGCCTTATCAAAATCTTTTAACCCTTTTTAATGCTCATAAGTGCATGTTCATTATATTGGATTATATTCTCGTATAACATTAAATTAGATTAAATAATATCGATTGGAAAACGATAGTTTCACTTTCTTTCACATTTCCTCATATAGTTTACTCAAGAGAAAATAATGAATCACTGATGTGACCAAGGAGCATAGCACGATAAGAATTTGTGAAGGAAAATTAGTAACGCACTAATACTTCATTACTCATTTAATTTGAAAAGTTCATTGATATATTAATGTAATGAAATAATTATGTCCAAAATAAAATCTCATGAAGCCTTAGCTCAATCAAGTCAACATTTGCAACCGGATTTGGACCATCTCATAATTTTTTCATTTATTGTTGTCATGTTTCAAAATCTACTATTAATTTAATTTGTTTTAAAAAATAATAAATAAATTAATATATTTCGTATAGTTAATGGTGGAGATTAATATACAACCAAAAACATGAAAGAAGATAAATAATTTATAAGAATAAAAAGATAAATTAAATTCAACTTGTTAGTATTATTATGAAGTTATTTTTTTTAATTTAAATTGATAAAAAAATAATATAAATAGTGATATTTTTAATACGTACTCTCAAATAATAATTTCTTTTGAATTTGTTTAATTTTTTTTATAAGTCTTCTTTTATCATTTTATTTATTTTATGCTATTTTTCTTTTGTATGATATAATATCAAAGGTCTATGTTTGAACTTTGAAAGGTCTAAAATTTAATTTTTAGTAAATTTTAAAAGATAAAAAAATAACATAAGACAAAAAAAAAATATATATATATATATATATATAAAAATTAAATAAATAAAAAAGTATTATTTAAAAGAGTACGTTAAAAATATAATTATTTATATTTTTTATTAATTTAAATTTTTAAAATAAAATAATACAATGACAAGTATAATTATGCTGATTCAATTTTTAATCCAATAATAATGTTAAATTACTCAACTGATTCCTATGTATATAAATCATTCGCCAATATTTAAAAAAAACAAGAATCATTCTCCAGCCAATTAATTAATCAAAATATAACCTAACTTCTGTCGGCTTCAGTTTTCAATTCTACATTTGGGAAAAATCCGCATTAACACATATAAATAAAGTTATCAAAATCTCTAGTCTCTACTTAACTTATAAACTTCAAAATTTGTATAATTATGGATTTGCACAAGAGGTAAAAAAAAAAAAAAAAAGAATAAGGGAAAAAAGTAAAGGAAGAAGAACAAAAGGTCCCTATTACACTAAAAAGGTTGACATTGACCCTCGATTAACCCCATTTGGTTGAGTGGGCACGGCATCTGTCTCACCCAATCCTGAAAGACAAGCACTCACAAAGTTGTTCAAAAAAAGATACCCTCCTCAGTTACTATTGTTTTTCTTTTTTTTTTTCTTTTCTTCTGCTTGTTCAATTCCCTTTCCCTCGTAGTGATGAGGAAGAGGAGAGAATCTATACCCACCATGTTTTTATATTTTCATGATTTCATCCATGCCTAAATGACATGGGTCCCACCTCCACCACACCAAAAAGCACAACAATATCAAAAACATCATCGCCCAAACTCAACACAAACAAACCTCGCTATCTCACTTCTCTCTCTCCCATTCCTCCCTCCATTCTTCAACCTCTTCACCAACAAAACCCATTAACACACACCCCTCACACTACACTCATACCACTAATATCTTTATTTTTTGTTTATGCATTAGCTAGCCGGGGATGCCGACGCCGGTAAGCGCAGCAAGGCAATGCCTAACTGAAGAGGCGGCGCGTGCGCTTGACGCCGCGGTGACGGTGGCGCGTCGCCGAAACCACGCCCAGACTACCTCCCTCCACGCCATCTCTGCCCTTCTTACCCACCCCTCCGCCACCCTCCGGGATGCCTGTGGCCGCGCCCGCCGTACCATCGCCTGCGACCCCGCCCTTCAGTTCCGCACCCTGGAGCTCTCCGTCGGCATCTCCCTCGACCGCCTCCCCACCACCAGCAGCTCGAAGTCCTCCACCTCCTCCTCCTCCTCCGCCGGTGACGGACCTCCGGTATCGAACTCCCTCATGGCCGCCATCAAAAGGTCTCAGGCGAACCAGCGCCGAAACCCCGAAAACTTCCACTTCATGATCCTCCAACAACAACAAAACCAAAACAACAACCAAATCATTCCTCAAACCACGTCCACTTTGAAGGTTCCTTTCATTTTTTTACTTCATTTTACTACTACCTTCTTAAATACGTGGCAACTCACGTGCTGTTATCTTTGTGCAATAATAAAGAATGAATGAATAGACGATAATTTAGTCAGTTAAATTATTGATTTGATATCTGCAAATATTTACATTAGTATTTGTGCAATACAGGTGGAAATGAAACAATTCATGCTTTCGATCCTGGACGACCCAATCGTTAGCAGAGTCTTTGGTGAAGCTGGTTTTTCAAGCTACGATATCAAGCTCGCGTTATTGCAGCCTCCAATCGTCCAACAGCCAAACAGCAACAGTTTCTTGTACTCCCGGTTGAACCGACCGGTTTTTCTGTACAACATCGATCCCGGTAGACCTATTGGGCCGGGGTTGGGCCTTCCCTTGATGGGCTCAGACCAGAACTGCAGGAGGATCTTGGATGTTCTTGTGAAGAAGGAGAGAAGGAACCCGCTTTTGATGGGTGGGAACGCAAAGGGTGCTCTAAAGGGGTTCATGGATTTTGTTGAGAAGGGTAAAATGGGGATTTTGCCTAACGAGCTTAGTGGGTTGAGTGCGGTGTGTGTTGATAAAGAGATATGTGAGTACGTCATGGGGAATAAGAGTGAGGAAACGATGTTGTTTAGGTTGAAGGAAGTGGGGAGTATGGTGGCCAGGTGTTTAGGTGCTGGTGTGGTTGTTAGCTTTGGAGAAGTTGAGGTTCTTGTGAAGGACGAAGTGGTAAATTCCGTTGGGTTTGTTGTGGAACAGTTGAGCAGTTTGTTGGGGAATCATGGAGGGAAGGTTTGGTTGGTTGGTGTGGCGGGAAATTGTGAAGCGTATTCCAAGTTTCTGGGTTTGTTCCCAAATGTTGATAGGGATTGGGATCTTCATGTACTCACACTTACTTCTTCCTCTTCTTCTTCTGCCACCTCTTCTTCCAGGTGTGTTTTTTCTGTCACTTTTTTCTCTTTTTAATTTATTTACTTGATATTGGTTCATGCTAGCTACTTTGTCTTCATTGAAAAATACTTATTTTTTTTAAGTATATATAATATTTAAGCATAATAAATATAAAATTTATTAATAAATTTAATTTTAATGTAATATTATTTTTAATTAAGTAATGTCATATTAATAAAAATAACTATCTTTTATATTAATTGTGTAAATTATTATCAAAAAACGAATATAATTGTATGATTTTATAAGCATCAAAATTAAACTTTTTATTAATATACTAAATTTTTTGTCTTTGAATCAATAATATTCTCTTTTAAGAGAGAAATATATAAGAAGATTGTTATTAATATTATGATAATAATATTTGTGAGAATGTACGTTTTCGGTTTGTAACTTTATTTTTTTTAAAAAAAAAAAACCACTGTTGACATTTAAGAATGGAGTCTCTCGATGTAAATTTTATTTTAGCCTTCTTTAAAATTTGTATTTTAATCCTTTTATATTTTAAAATTAAATTTTAGCCCCAACAACAGAGTATTGGCAAGAATTAATAGTATCACTCGAATAAAAATTAAATAGAAGAAAGTTGTTAATTAATAGTAATAAATAACGATGTCTAAATTGAGTTAGATTTTTGTTAAGACCTTTTAGAAACCTTTTTGAATGAGGAAATTTTAAGGTTGTTTCATTCCGTTTGCACCTGCTTAATTTTAAGTTTTTAATAAGCACCGTATAAAATCTGTTTGTTTTGGTTTTTTGTTTTAATTCTAAGTGTAAAAGCTGAGGTTTGTTCATTTTAAATTTTCATAAGTCAACGTTAATATAGATTTGTTGTTGAGAAAATGAGAAATATTTATATAATTTGCTTTCTTTTATACTCATTTAAAACTTACTACTTTATCTCCATAAATAGAATATATAGTATTTTTAAATTTGAAGTAAAAGTTGCATTTATAAAAAATATATTATATAATTAAATTGTAACTTATGTTACTTAGGTGTGGGACAGCGATTTTTAGTTCTGAAAAGGATACCTATAACTTTCTTGCATTTTCATTCTCTCACTTTGGGCTTCAATCAGTTAGCATTTACATCCATATATTTTTTTTAAATCAATAAGAATGTTATAAAATTAATATTATAGATATAAATTGCTTGTGCACCTCATATGATATGAACCATATAAATATTAGTTCTACCTGCAGTCTTCTCTGGGAAATGCTGTGATAAATGAAATGGTGGTTCATTTTTTTGCAATCCTGGACCACAGTCTACAGGGCCCTCTTTTTTCCATTTTAGGATATAAATTTAGTAATTTTCAATCCGTATAAGATACCTAAAAGAGTGCCTTTTTTCGGACTCTTAATAATTGTAGGTATTTATTATACTGTCTAAAAATTTAGTTTTAGTTGTTTAAAAAAAATTTAAATATTAATATTTAATTTAAAAATATAAAACTTAATAAATTTTAAATATTTAAAATTTATTATAAAAAATAAACTAAATAAAAATTAGACATTAAATAATAAATTCTATAAAATTGGCCATAATTATATCTCCATCAGATTCAAATAGTAGTCTTTTGTGTAGTTGTTATGCATGTAGTGCCTATAATTGAGACTCCAATACAAAGGTGCTTCACTGGCTATATATAATACGTTAGGTACTTTTTCTAAGCTTTCAACATAAGATGGGGACCATTAAGAGTAATAATATTTGTACTGCGATTTATTATATTTTATTTTTTTATTTTTGTGAGTCATTTTAATATTTTAAAAAATATATAAAAAAATAATACATATAATATTTCTTCTTTTAAAAATTCAGATTATTATTTGTCTCCTCAAATGAGATAATCACATAGTCCAAAACTTGTAATATCATAGCTAGGTCCTACTAAACTGTATTTGTTTATTTGGTTGCAGCCTTAGCTGAATTATTAAACTGTATGTGACTTATTTTATATAATGATTTTATATTCTTGGTTTAATGTTAGTAAACTTAATTATCTACTGTACATATATACACATTTTTATTTTTAATATTGGATTAACAATGGTGATTTTTTAAACTGTGATCTACTGTGGTATTTTTTTAAAACGTGGGATGATTTAATTTACGAAATACAAAATCGGACCGTACGATTTTTAAGAGGCACAGAAATCGGACCGTTCAATTTTTAGGTAAAAAAAATCGGACCGTTTAATTTGTGTTTAAAAAATAAAAAAAAATTTGGAGTACACAAATCGGACCGTCCAATTTGTGTACTCCAAATTCTTTTAATTTTTTAAACGCAAATCGGTGGATTCGATTTGTGCACTCAAATTTTTAAAATTTTTTAAACACAAAAAATATAAAAAATTACCACGTTAAGACATAACACTCATCCTACTTCTATATCCAAGTTTTTTAGCCTATATATATATATATATATATATATATATATATATATATTGAAACCAACTAGTCACTGCTGATTAATATCCTTCTATTTACACTAACTCTTTAAATAGTTAACATGACACTTGCCTATATTTACTATCACTATACCATATACTAATTAAATAATTATCTAAAACGTCCTACAAATGCATAAAAAAACTAATGAGATTTGTGGTTGACACAATTTCTTTTAGTATAGTAGAGATAAAAAAAAAATAAACAAATAAATAAATAAATAAATTATCTCTTAGTAATAAAAAATATCTGTTTCTAATTATCTGCATCTTTCTTTGTATCAAAGAAATAATTCAAACATAATCAATTAACTTGGCTTAGTCTAATGGTCAACTCACTCGTCCACTTAAACAAGTGTTGGGAATTCAAATTCTATTTTGTGTATGCAATAAGCCAATTGATCAGCGGTAGACTCTTAAATAGAGTTCAAACTCGCGACGGATTAAATCTTTAACCTCTCGAGTCAGAGAATACCATGTACTAACTAAAAAAAATTTCAAACATAACCATATGGATAGCATTTGGTCCCAAAGATGAAGCACAAAATAGACACTACAAGGAGACAAAGATAATAATTTTGTCCCTCTTCAAATTATTTTTATTAATTTTATTTTTATGTTGGAGATTTTCAGTTGTACCTATTGAATTCTGAAAATAGAATTGATGTTAATAATGATCACCTTTAATGTGTGCAGCTTCATGGGGTCCTTTGTTCCACTTGGTGGTTTCTTCTCAACACCTTCCGAATTCAGAAGCAGTAGTAGCACCCTAATAAACCGTAACAACAATAATTCCCCATCTTCATCTTCATCATCGTCATCATCATCACCATCGTCATCTTTATTACTAAGCCGTTGTGACACATGCAATGAAAAGTATGAACAAGAAATGGTTGAGTTACTCAACAAGGTAGGTCATGGTGATAGTGGTGGTTACCCAACAAGCTTGCCCTGGTTACAAAGGGATCAAAATAAAGAAGCAATGGATTTGGCAAAGGTGGGTTTATTATTGATATAATCTAATGTTATAATGCATTCCCCTAGATTGTGTCCAAATGCATGCAGAGAGACATTCATCACATGCTCACACACTTGCATGCAACATGGTGGGGACAATACTTGTACTCACCCACTAACATAATTTATCATGAGGTATGCTGATGCCTACACTTAAATAAAATAAAAATAATTCTCAGAACTTTATTACAAACTTAACATTAATTATATATATATATATATGGTAATCACACGCCATATACTTTATAGAGTTTTAATTAGTGCATTGACAGTGTAAAGACAGTCATCAAATATGTTTAGATAATTTTTTAAGTAGTGGATTTAAAAAATAGTTATTTTCGCTAATGTAAATACTACATGATTGATTGTCTGTGTAAAACTCTTTTAGACTTTCAGTCCTGAAAGATAAGTTTTACATATATAGATTCAAATTTGTGTCTGCACTTATATATGAGATTGAACTCCATAATTTAAGTGCAGATCAATGAAGACAACACAAACTTGAATGGCAAGATCTTTGGATTGCAAAGGAAATGGAATGAAATTTGTCAACATGTTCATCACAAACATGAAACCTCTCCAACAAAAAGGTTCCCATTTGGTTCATCAGGTTTTAACCAAAGTACTATAAAAGTTCCATTATCCCTCAATGAGATCCAATATTCCAATCAAATTCCACAAATTTTAAATAAACAGAAGTTACCATTTTCTTCATCATCCCCGATTGGTTCTGTTGGTGTCAACAATGAAATAATTGAACAAGTTCCTCAGGTTTCTTGGCTTTCACCTTCTACCAAGGCTACAGTGAATAATGTTACCACAGATTTGGGGTTAGGAACTATGTATAATACATCAAATGCTCAAGAACCAAATACTCCAAAGGTACATGATCATAAGGGGAATCTTCGGCACTTGTCAGATTCTGTTTCAGCCGATCTTGAAGCCATGAATGAGGGTAGTACACATCAAATTGCTATATCTAAACGCTGCTCTGCTCCAACTTTCGAAGGGAAATTCAATTCGATCGATTTCAAGTCACTCCACAAGGTTCTCATTGAAAAGGTTGGATGGCAAGAAGAGGCCATATATGCTATCAATCGAGCTATTTCGCTTTGTAGCCCCGGTAAGCGTCACAGCTCATATATTAGAGCAGATACATGGCTTGCGTTTTTCGGGCCAGATCGAGTTGGAAAAAGGAAAATTGCTTTGGCAATTGCAGAGTGCTTGTTTGGTAACAGAGACAGCCTAATCTCTGTGGATTTGAGCTCGTTGGAAGGCTTGTATCCGTCCAACTCAGTTTTCGAATTCCAGAGTCCTTATTGCCATGATTCGCTTAAGAGGAAGACAGTTGTGGATTACATTGCTGGGGAGTTGGGTAAAAAGCCGAATTTGGTTATCTTTCTTGAGAATGTAGACAAAGCAGATTTGCTGGTGCAGAGTAGTTTGCTCAAAGCAATGAGAACAGGTAGGTTTCCATACTCACTTGGAAGGGAAATAAGCATCAACAATTCAGTGTTTATTGTATCCTCCGCCGTCTATAACCACGGCTCTGTCGCGTACGAGGAAGGGGCAAAAATGTTTCCAGAGGAAAGAATTCTCCAGGCCGAAAGATGTCAAATGAAATTGTTAGTTGGAAATGCTTTCGAGAATGTCGAAAAAATCGGCACGAAAAGTGTCAAGGTTGAACTGAGAAAAAAAGAGACATCAAAACCTTCAACATTTCTGAATAAAAGAAAATTAGTTCAAAGCAAAGTAACATCCAAGTCACAGAAATTATTCAAGGAAGCATCATGGTCTTGTTTTGATCTGAATATGCCTTTAGAGGAATCTGAAGAATGCACCAGTTCCAATGACTGTGAAGGCGAATCTGAAGTTGAAAACCATGAATCATGGTTACATGAATTCTGTGATCAGATCGATGTAAAAGTGGTCTTTAAGCCCTTTGATTTTGAGTCGCTTGTGGAGCAAGTAATCAAAATCATTGACATGAATTTCCAAAGGGTATTTGGATGTGAGCTTGTTCTTGAAATTGATTATGATGCCATGTCACAGATTCTTGCAGCTACTTGGTTATCAGAAAAGAAAAATGCAATGGAAAATTGGATTGAGCGTGTTCTTGGAAGAGGATTTGTTGAAGCAAAAAAGAAGTACCAAATTGAAGATAAGCTTGTGATCAAATTGGTTAAGTGTGAAAGCAATTTTGTTGAAGAACAAGATCTTGGATTGTTTCTTCCCGCTAGAATATTATTAAGTTAAAACAGAAAATTTTTTGTCCCTTATATGTATTTTGTTTGTAATTAATTGTAAAATGTAGCTTTTTCCCCTAGGATATATAGCATTTGCTAGTCAGTAACATTCTTCGGCTAATTACTCCCTGCAATATCCCACCCCTTTTTTTTCATTTTCTATCATCAAATTCTAATGATATTGTGGGCGGCCTCCTAGAATACGGCGGCTTACGAGCAAAGAAGGACGTGTTAACGGCCCTGTACTACTCACTTTGCTCGTCATTTCAGCCGTTGTCGCTCCACCGCCGCCATAGTTCAGGTTAGCTTAATTGAAACTAAATATAAACTTTCAAAACATTGGAACATTAAGAGAAAAATTAAAACTACACTTTTAAAATAGTAAGATCAAATTAAAATCGAATATTAAAAATAAAATTAATACTAAATATAAATTTTTGAACATAAAAAATATATAATTGTCGTCACATTAGCCTTCTTGGTTAACGGTGTTAATTTGCAAGAGTATAATAAAAATATATTTAAAACATGATAAAAAATATACTTAACATTAATCTATGGTTTTCTGATTTTTTACAACAATAAAATATAATAAAATACGCAAAAGATGCATGCATGTTAATCGTTGGTTTAGTAAAATAGAATCTCTTCTTTTTCATCTTATTAATTTTCCATTTGCAAAACAAAGCTCAAGAAAAAAGGAATTAAGAGTTCAGTTGAAATTTTTCTATTTTAAATAATCCGTTGTAATTTTTTTGACTTATGAATTTCTCAAGATTCAAAAAAAATTCATATATATTTTTTTAGACTAATAAACAAACTAAACCGATAGTTAAAATTTCAACATTTAATTTTATCTTTATATTGAATTAACAACTTTCAGAAGTCCATAAAAAAGTTTAAAATTCAAAACTCTTAACGCACTCTTTTAATTTTATTACGTACTCTCTCAATTTATTATTTTATTTTGATTAAAATTAAACAGGTGAGTTATAAACTCGTAAAAGTAAAAATATAACGTATATAATTATCATGAAAGTTCAATTTTATTCTATTAACATCTCATCTTTTGTATTTTAGGGTAACGTATATTACTCCAATCTCCAATCCTAAACACATTATTTCTAAATTAAATCAGAAATATTTATGTTAGAAATTAAAATAAAATCCGTTTCAAAGTACCGCCAATTTTTTTAGGTGAATTTTATGATGTAGAAAGAAAGATTCTTCAACATGTGTATGTTTATATTGTCAAAAGAGTAGTGTGACAAGTGTTTAAAAAGAGAGTAATTGAAAAGATAAGATTTGAAATATTGCAAGTAAAATGTAGTGTATTTTTCTTTTTCATTAATTTTTTATTTAAGTTAATAATTTTTCTTCTAACTCATGTTACTTTGAAAAAGAAAATTCAATTAATTATTTTTATTTACATAATAAATATCATCTGAAAATTTAATTTTTACGCACAAAAATTTATTAATATTTATTTTAAATTAAATTAATGAATGTATAATATATATTAAAAAATTATCATCTTTCTTCAACACACTTCTATGCCCTCAAAGAGAAACTAATCATATAGTTTTGTTAAATCTGTTCAAACGAGATACTTTTTTCGTTTAATAAAATAATAAATATTAAATATTCACTCAATAACATAGTTTATTCATTGTAAAAAATTAATAACTGAAGTATATTCCAATAATAAATATTAAATATTCACTAAAATATTCTAATAATAACTTGAAGTATTTAATTCTTTTTGACAATTTTTTTTAAATATTAATTATTAAAAGATTTTTCATTTTTAGTATTTGAAAAATTTTTTTAATTATTTTTTATAAACAATTGTAAATAGATATTTTAATGCAAACAAAATAACAAGATATCGTCTACATAATACCGAAAAATAACTATGTTTTCTTATATTTTTCTTGGTATCTACCATGTTTTTCTATATATCTGGTGTTATGAGTCACCAAAAAAATATGTCTGGTGTTTTACAAATTTTGGTTGCACATATTTTTAGTGAATTTAATTTTGATGTATTGATAATATAAAATATGTTTTACACAGTAGTGTAATTATATTTGGTCTTTTAGACGACAATAAACACTGTCTATAAAAAGTAATTATTTTTGTTAATGTAGTGTTACGTCATTAGATATAAATATAAAATTATTTTATACTAACACTATATTAAAATTAAATTTATTTTTAATTTCCCTTTATAACAAAAAGCAAAATTTCTTATTACAATTTTCATTCTTAAAAAAAATCAACTATTCCAAAATATATATTCTCTCTTTCTGCACCATAAAAATGGCAGTATTACAAATATTATTTTGACATCAATATTTTTTAAACAATTAAATATAAATTTTTTTTGTTTTATTAATTTAAAAAAATTTTAATATATAAATAATTAATAACAAACTATTTTTATGAGATGTCAAAAATATGTGGTGTTTGGATAATATTTTTTTATAAATATTTATATGTATCCAGAGTAATATTGACAAATATATTGATATAATATTTAAATTAGATATATATAAATATTACCGTTAATTTAAATGTATGTAAATACGTAAAGTTATATGTTTTTTTGTTGGTTAAAATATGTAAATACATTTTTATATTTGTGAAACTGAATATATCTAAGTCATCAAAAAAGAAAAAAAGTATATATTAAAATAAATAAATATTAATAAATTTTTGGAGAGAAAAAGTGTACATTCAAAAAGTTCAAAAATAAAAAAATCATACAAGGTCCAATATTATCTTTAATAATTAATTAACATAAATATAATTAGCCTATTTAATCAATACATTATTTACATGTTATATACGACAAAATACACTACATTTTACTTGCAACATGTCAAATCTTGTCTCTTCAACTCCTGACAACATCATTATTGCTCAAGAAGTCCTCCACTTTATGAAGAAGACTAAATCAAAGAAAGGCACACTGGCCTTTAAGATTGATCTGGAGAAAGCTTATGACAGAGTTGATTGGAGGTTTTTAGCTCATACCCTTAAGAGCTTTGGTTTTCCTATTCCTACACTTAATTTGATTATGAATTGTGTCACTGCTTCTTCCTTATCTATTCTTTGGAATGGGAGTCGTCTAAATGGCTTTACTCCTAGCCGAGGTCTTAGACAAGGAGACCCTATGTCACCCTATCTTTTTGTGTTGTGTATGGAGCGACTGGCATGCTTTATTAGTCATCAGGTTGATTTGGGCTTGTGGGAGCCGGTTGCTATTTCTAGAGGGGGACCAAGAATATCCCATTTAATGTTTGCGGATGACTTGCTTCTATTCTGTAAAGCTACAAAAAGACAAGTGCAAAATGTGATGTTGGTTTTAGAGACTTTTTGCAAAGCATCTGGGATGAAGATTAATGTGGAGAAGTCTAAAGCGCTTTGCTCCAAGAATGTCTCTGCAACAAGGAAAGAGGTTTTCACTGGGGTATCCTCTATCAGATTTGTCTAGGATTTGGGCAAGTATCTTGGAGTTACCCTTAGCCATTCTAGAGTGACTCGTTCAGCTTTCAATGGTGTCCTGGATAAGATTCGGAGTAGGCTAGCAAGCTGGAAAGGGAGTTTACTCAATCGGGCTGGTAGACTCTGCTTGGTTAATTCTGTTGCCGCTGCTATTCCCACGTACCAGATGCAGGTCTCTATTTTTCCCAAAGGAATCATTAGTAAATTGGAGTCTATGATGAGGAATTTTCTTTGGAAAGGACAAGTTGATGGAAGAGGATTGAATCTTGTTAGTTGGAAGGTACTGGTTACTCCCAAAAAATATGGAGGTTTGGGGATTAGAGATCCTTATTGTGTAAATATTGCTCTTCTTGGGAAGCTAGTTTGGACTTTTTTTCAGCAGCCAAACAAGCTATGGGTCCAATTATTGGATGCCAAATACCGATCATCTCTATATGACTGTTTTAGTTATCCTAAGAACAAGGACTCTCCCATTTGGAGGTGTCTTTGCAAGGCTTGGAAAGTGTTGAAGGATGGGTTTGCTTGGTGTATTGGAGATTTGAACCAGAATTTTTGGTTTTCTAGCTGGAGGAGAGAAGGACGGTTATCTAATGAGATGGATTATGTCCACATTTCTGATTCGAATCTCCGGATACAGGATATTTGGTCGGTTGGTAGGTGGCATTTGGATACTCTTTATTCTCCTTTATCTCAAAATCTGAAAGATAATATTCTCTCTTACAATCCAGATGAACAAGCAGGTCCGGAAGTGGGTTGGTATTGGAGTGGGTCTGCTGCCAAAGTCTATGACTCACGCAATGGTTACTTGTGGTTGTGTAAGCAGCTGTTTGGTTGGGAGGAGAGGGAGAATTGGCTTTGGCTTTGGCGTCAGCTTGTTCCGGAAAAGCATAAGTTTTTGGCTTGGTTGTGTCTTAAGGAGGCTCTTCCTACTGCAAGTTTTCGCTTTAGAAGAGGGATGTTGTCATCGGATAGGTGTCCAAGATGTCTTTCTAGCCAGGAATCGGTTATACATTGTATTCGGGATTGTCCAAAAGCTCAGCTTGTCTGGCAAAGGTTGGATATTCCTTGTCATCCTTTGGATTTAAAGAACTGGTTCTTGTATCATAGCAGAGAGCACCCGTTCAAGTTCTTTTCGGGACTTTGGTGGATATGGCGAGTAAGGAATAACGACATCTTTAATCCCCATAAAACTTGGCCTCCGGAAAAAGTCATTTGTCTGGCATTAACTTCAAAAAAGGAGCTTAGAAATATTTTTGAATTACAACGTATGTCCCTTCCCTCTACTCTAAATGGTTTTTGGAATCCCCCATCCATTGGTACTTTTAAGATTAATTGTGATGCTAGTTATTTTGGTTCGGGTGATAGTGTTGGTTTTGCTTGTGTTATTAGAGATTGTAATGGGAGCTGGCAAAGGGGGTGTTTGGGAATGATTGAGAGTAATAGTATTCTTCAAGGAGAATTGTTTGCTATTTGGAGAGGATATCTCTTAGCTTGGGATGTGGGTCAACCAGATGTTATTTGTGAGACGGATTGTGTGGAAGCATTTAATCTTGTTACTCAAGATGGTTTTGGGTTTATTGATCCACTGGTGCTCAAAATAAGAGATATCATGCATTGGAATTGGCGTGTTGACTTTCGTTTGATTATGAGAGATGCAAACACGGTGGCAGATACTATGGTAAAGATGGCGATGAAGTTACAACTTTCGCATGTGGAGCTTCTTTCACCTTGGGAGGAGTTTAAGAGTAGTCTTAAACGGGACTGTCCCTCTATTTAAGCAGTTCCTTGTTTTGTTTCTTTTGTTTTTCTTTGTTTAATTTATTTCAGTCACCAAAAAAAATTACTCTCTTTCTAAACACTTGTCACACTACCTTTTTGACAACACAAATATACACATGTAAAAAAATTTTTCTTTCTACATCATAAAATTCACCTTCTTTCTATTATAAAAAGAGAGGACTAATTGATGAGAAATCAAAGTTATATACGTCAAAAAAAATATAAGGAAGATGATAAGCCAATAATAAGATCTTAGTTAAAATTTAAAAGGCAAATAAATAGAAGCTACCATTTTATTCATCATCCCTCAATGAGATCCAATATTCCAATAAAATTCCACAAATTTCAAATAAACATAAGTTACCATTTTCTTCATCATCCCCTTTTGGTTCTATTGGTGTCAACAATGAAATAATTGAACACGTTGCTCAAGTTTCTTGGCTTTCACCTTCTACCAAGGCCATAGTGAATAAATTTACCACATGTTTGGGGTTATGAAATATGTATAATACATCAAATGCTCAAGAACCAAATATTCTAAAGGTACATGATCATAAGGGGAATCTTCAGCACTTGTCAGATTCTGTTTCAACTGATCTTGAAGCCATGAATGAGGGTAGTACACACCAAATTGTTATATCTAAGCCCTGCTCTGCTCCAACTTTCGAAGGAAAATTAAATTCGATCGATTTCAAGTCATTCCACAAAGTTCTCATTGAAAAGGTTGGATGGCAAGAAGAGGCCATACATGCTATCGAGCTATTTCGCTTTGTAGCCTCGGTAAACGTCACAGCTCACATATTAGAGCAGATACATGGCTTGCTTTTTTTTGGGCCAGATCGAGTTGGAAAAAGGAAAATTGCTTTGGCAATTGCAGAGTACTTGTTTGGTAACAGAGATGGCCTAATTTCTATGGATTTGAGCTAGTTCGAAGGCTTGTATCCGTCTAACTCAGTTTTCGAATTCCAGAGTCCTTATTGCCATGACTTATTTAAGAGGAAGACAACTGTGGATTACATTGCTGGGTAGTTGGGTAAAAAGCCGAATTTGGTTATCTTTCTTGAGAATGTAGACAAAGTCGATTTTCTGGTGCAGAGTAGTTTGCTCAAAGCAATGAGAACAGGTAGGTTTCGTACTCATTTGGAAAGGAAATCAGCATCAATAATTCAGTGTTTATTGTATCCTCCGCCATCTATAATAGCTGCATCAACGGCTCAGTCGCTTATGAGGAAGGGAAGGGATTTTCCTGAGGAAGGAATTCTCCAGGCTAAAAGATGTCAAATGAAATTGTTAGTTGGAAATGCTTCTGAGGATGTCACACTAAAGGTGTCAAGGTTGAACTAAGAAAAAAAGAGACATCAAAACTTTAATATTTCTGAATAAATGAAAATTAGTTCAAAGTAAAGTAACATCCAAGTCACAGAAATTATTCAAGGAAGTATGATGGTCTTGTTTTGATCTAAATATGCCTTTAGAAGAATCTAAAGAATGCACCAATTCCAATGATTGTGAAGGCGAATCTGAAGTTGAAAACCATGAATCATGGTTGCATGAATTTTGTGATCAGATTGATAAAAAAGTGTTCTTGCACCCTTCGACTTGTATTTAAAAAATTAAAAAAATTGGAGTAAATTTGTCTACTCCAAATTTTTAAAATTTTTTAAATAGAAATCAAACCCTCCGATTTGTGTACTCAAAAATCGGACGGTCTGATTTTTACTCCTAACACTACAGTTGCGTAAAGCACCTATACACTCCATAATTACGTACTACACTATTTCTCCTTCTACATTTAAATTAAAAAGTGTTTCTTTTACTGGTTACATGCAAAAATTTAATAAAATTACTGCCCTAAATTTTTCCATAATTCTAATCTATGATAATTTTTTTCAACTTAAAAGCGCTAAATTTTTGCAATTTTCAACTCAAAAAATATATTAACATATTCATTGAACTCATCTATTAGCTAAAAAAATAAGTTTCCTTAATCTTGTGAAAGGTGAGACAAGTGAACAAGTTGTTACCTGTCAGACCGGTCTGATGGCACTTTTCAATAACTCAGTCCACCTGAATTATGTCAGCCACCTTCTCCAAATTGCCATAGAGACCGTTGTAAAACCTCATCACATGCTTAACATCATAAGCATTTCTCCCTAACATCATAAGCAAACTCCTCCAACCACATCGGAAGAACATCCTACGTCAAAATCTTCACCAAGTATCTAATATCATAAATACCATGAAATGTCACCCATGTCAATGCTTTGTTGAACAGCTCGGATGCTGCTACCAGTTTCGCAAAATAAACCGAAGAAATTTTGGCTACTACATTACGTGCAAAGTCGATGTCCTGGCTACATAGGAGTACCACAGAGTCCTTTGCATGCATGAATGTCACGCATGAGGTTGATCTCGAAAATTGAACTGCCAGATGTACTTACTTCTGTTGTTGATTCCTAGGTTAGGGAGGTTTTTGTGCTAGTCTAGCAGAGTCAGTCCAAGCTGGATAATTTTAAGCGCGCCTACATTGGTGTTCACGACTTGGTAAGTTTCTTCTGGGACGAGACTTCGGTAGTTCTTGTTGGGGGACTGGATGGCTATGCCAGAAAATTCAGTCAATGGAGACAAATTAATATTTGTGAATGAGGCTGCTTATCAATTGGAACTCGAAATCAACATCGACAGCCGACACTTGCCTAATCACAATCAAACTGTTGGGACTAGACTCTAGAAGTGACAGTACGTAGTTCTATAAACCTTGGTTGCGTAGCATGCTGAAATGTCGTAAAACCAACGAACATGGACAGTGGCACCAAAACACTCTCGGTCTTTGTCATTCTTGCATATACGTCATCATGCTCTTCCTAATTTTATTAACATAAAGTTTTATTGTAAATATAACTACATATTAATCTTCAAAGCAAATATAAACCAGAATAAAATTATATTGTATTATTACTGTGCAATTATATGAATAAAATATTGATAATGAAAAGATAAATGAAAAAGTGTTAAGATCAGACTTACTTGCTTAATCAAATATTAGCGATCCTGAAAAGTAAATGCAGAACTTTTGTTTTTTAACCCACTCTTAAACTTTTAGAAGCTGAATAAAAAGATAGAACAAAGTATGATTATTGATCACCTAGAGAAGAATAGACGAGGAAACCAAGAGTTTTAGAACTTAACCGTTTATTTAATGTGAATAATGACAACATTAAAGATTTAGATTTATTAATTGCAAACTGATTTTTTTTAATTTTATTATTACTAGACTTGATTTGCTTTGATTTAATTTAACGCAAATGTAATTATTTAATCGATTCTATTATTAAAAACAATGGTGAAAATATTTAAGTGATCATTCTATTTATTAAATTTAACTATTAAATGTTCTAGAGTGATCAACATATACAATTTCGATATAACAATACTTAAAAAAAAAAACGTTTTTCCCCCTCTAAATAAGCCTTTCAAAACGCATACAAATTCAAAATATTATTGTCCAAAGGATCACCTAAACATAGTAATGTCCTAATAAAAACATATGAAATACGTTGAGTGAATAAATTTGTTTTATTTAAGTGTTACATATTTATATGGCAGCATATGTATGGTCCGAGCATGAATTACATGACATTAAACTGTTCATGTGTTAACATGGTGGAGTAGTTGTTGCTCGAAGAATCCTTCACAAGAGAACTAACCCAAGACACATCTAGTTCATCAATAGCATCCTCCGCCAGCTCCGGAGTCGCAACAAGATTAGCAGTGCTTCGAAAGGCGAAAGAATTTGACTTGTTCATTTTGTTAAACTCATCTCTGCGAATGGACCAATCTAATTTTCCATCAGGGGAACCCCAACCAAACAAGGTAGACGACGATGATTCCATGCCTATGGAGTTTTTCGAAGGAGAAGGAATCTCGCTCGGACTCCGCAAAGAGACGCCACCACCGGAAAGATCCAGGCCGTATGCCGCCGGCGATCCAATGACTTTTGAATGTGAAGGAGAATAGTTGGAAGCACTTCCCCAAATATTAGTCGGAGACGGAACCGGAGAAGCGAAAGACGGACTCGTAGGCAACGAGTTTCTCCAGGTGGAAGAATTGGGAGATAATGCTGATGAAACCATCTCTTCCATCATAAGCTTTTGCATCAGTCGCCGGCTTTCGAGGCCGATCGACTGGATGTCAAGATTAACATCTCTAGCGCTGAGGGCTAGGTTTAGCCTGCTTTTGGGAAGCTTAGCTTGAGGAGCTTGCCACACCGGTGAAGATCCAGATCCACCACCATCTGGTGACGATAAGGATGAACAAATGTCCAATGAATTAGCGCCACCTGGCGAATAAGAAGTGGGAGAAGGCAATGCAGAGCCAGAACAAGCATACAGAGGACGTAATTCTTCTGGCTTGTGCGCGAAGAAACACACTCTTCTAGTACATGCCATCTCGTCCTTGCACAGCCTTGTTCTGTATTGAGCCGGGTGAAGCCAGCACTCGAAGATTCCATGCGCGTATTCGCAGGAATCTCCTTTGCTGCAGCTCCCTTTCCGGAACTCCGGACAGGGAACGCAGCTGTACTGGTATTTCCTCGGGTCGCGCCTCTTGGCATTCTCGCCGGGATGCGCGAAAGGACACTCTGTCCAATCGTGTGAATACGCTCTCGAACATGGTTTCACTTTGAAGGTATACATTCTAAACTCGTCCGTGCTATATATACCGTTCTTTATGTCCGGTAGCGAGTGGTCCACCGGAAACTCTTTATACCGAGGAGACACCGGAAACTCTGCCGTACCAGCAGCTACCTTGCCTCTCTCGTTCAAGCTTGATGATATTCCAATCGATGTTGCCTCCTTCTTATATACATTGTTCGCCCCTTCTAGAAGCGATTGTACGGCCTTCTTTCTTGTGTTGTAGACGGACGGCATGGAGACAACCAAGTCGTAGCACCGGTTGCCTCTGGCATCCACGGCGTTAGGATTCGCTGAAGATTCAAGCAACAACTTGATAATTTGGGCGGAGGCTGGGGAGGCTCCGTCCACGGCGCAGTGGAGCGCCGTGGCTGAATCCGAGCCGCAAGATTTGTTGACATCAGCTTTGCCTGTTTTGAGAATGTAAGACAAGACATTCTTGCTGCCAAACATTGCAGCTATCATAAGAGGGTTTCTCTCTTCATATCCAACTTCCTTTGTTCCAATTCTCCTACCATACCATAATCCAGTCTCACCAACGTTATGGCCCTCTTTCTCAATAGCTTCCTTGAACGCTGTTACATCATCTGAGGCTGAAAACTCAAGCAATGCAGAGATTCTGTGGTGCAACCCTTCTTGACAAGTCTTATTATTAATCTTGGATTCCATTGTGTGTCTGATTTTCTTGACAGAATCTGTAAGAAAATCAGAGCTGATAGAACAGGCTTGCTTCAATGTGACATGAAAGAAAGGGACAGGATTTTCTGAATTTTAAAGCGTATGAGACTTTGTTATTAGATTCTGATTCAGTACAACAAAAAAAACCAATTAAGATGATGCCCTAGAGGAAAGAGAGATGTTTGTAGCCGTTTTGTGAATTGTGAAATGTAATTTGGCAACTCACGATGATTCGCAACAAGCTAACGGAGTATTTGTTTTGTAATTTTCATGATAAATGTTTCAACGTTCTAACGAGAAAATTCTAAAAATAAACATACACCGAAAAACTGTTGCAAAACCAACCTGTTCCTAGTTATGTTGTTATGTTTGACAGTGAAAAAGATAGAGCATACTGTTGTTTCACAGTACGATTTTGGTTATTTCCTGCATAGTAACAATTGTGCTCTCCATGCATGGTCCCAACATAAAAAAGCTGGAATTTTTTAAAAATAAATAAATCACATTTGGCACTATATACTCTTGTTTTTATTTTTCATGTTTTACCGTACGGGTTAGGACTTAGGAGATAAACGAAACAATTTTTAACCTAAAGTCGTATTAACGCGTGTACATAATAACCAAAGAGAGCTACCCCTATATTGACTTTTGAGTACTTTTTGTTTTTATAATGTATATCATATATTATTCAACTATATTAAATATACACTAAAATAGTTGTTAATATAAAATATATATTAAAATATAAAATATATATAAAAAATAAATTAAATTATATATTTTTATATATAAATATATAATGATTAATTTTAATAATTAATTTTATTATATAAATAATATTTTTATGTGGTATTATATAATTTTAGAAATTACTTTTGTTATTTATCCATTAAATAAATGTGACTTCAAATAGAATTTTATCATACTAGATATATATTAAAATTAGTCATTAATATAAAATATATATTAAAAATAAATTAAATATATATATATATATATATATATATATATATAAATACATAATAATTAATTTTAGTGTACAATAATATCTTTAAATAAAATTCACAAAATCATATCTTATTTAAATGACGTTTAATAAATTATCATAATATTCTATATTATCATCGTATTCTCGTCATCGTCATCATCATTGTCGTTGTTATTATCTTCATCGTTATATTTTTTTTGGGAAAAACTAAGAAGTAAATATTTTTAACGAAAGAAATATAAAAAGTTAGTTAGTGTTGCTTCAATTATAAGATAAACATTAAAAAATTATATTTTACATGATTGAAATAAACGAATAATTTATATGATTGAAATAAATGGATTCTAATATTATTCAATTGCAACTTTTATAAAAAATAACTTATATTTTGGTCTTCTTTTATTTCTATATAATTCTTTGGGATTTACAGGGATTACATAAGTAGTAATGGAGTAATATTTAAAATCATTTATTTTAATCATGTATTTCTATAGAAAAGATAAAAAAAAAAGTTACTTTTAGTATTTACTGTCAGCATATATTAAGAGAAAATGGTATAACAATTAAATTCTCTTAATTTTATTGGAATATAGTGGAAGAAGACATATTCCAAACTTTAAAAAAAAAATTTGTTGGAAATAGAATTTTAAAAAATTTTAACCACATCAATATCTGTCTAGTGCCAAAAGTCCCAGATGTGAGCGATATGATTTAGATAAGGTCTATCAGTTTGTCTTCTATTGTCTACAAAATCATTTCAAAGATGCTGTCCACAGATTTCAAAAGCATATGAATAAAGTAATTAGTCTTACTCAGAGTGCATTCTTAAAAAGTAGACTTATTTCTGATAATATTCTTATAACACACGAATGTATGCACTACCTTAAACAAAAAGAGCGAGGTTTGGAATACGAAATGACACTTAAGCTTGATATGATTACAGCCTGACAGGGTGAAGTGGCATTTTTTATGGTTTATTATGAAGAAGTTGAGATTTGAATCGAGATTCATCGACTGAATTCATGAATTGATGATAACCGTTTTTTACTCTGTTATTGTGGAAGGTCAATCATATGGTTTTTCTAAACCAAATAGAGACATCCATCAAGGTGACCCTCTATCCCCTTTTCTTTTCTTATTATGTGCAGAAGGACTTTCTTTCTTGCTACACAAAGTAGAACAAATAAAATAGTCTCATTTGAAAAATTCAGATAAATAGAAGATGCCCAACTATAAATCACTTGCTATTCACTGATGATTTCATTCTATTCGATAAAGTCTCAAAAAATAGTTGTGCCTCTATTCTAAAATTATTGGAATCTTATAAGAGTTTCAGTGGGTAAAAGGTTAATCTTAATAAATCGGCCTTATTGTTTAGTAATAACATTTCAGTGCCGATTAGAACCTCCCTAATAGTCCAGTTGAATATTTCTCACATAGGCACCCAGGATAAATATTTATGTCTACCTTTTCTTACCAATAGCTCTAAGAAAACCACTTTCAACTCAATCAAAGATAAGGTTCTCAAAAGGGCACAAAGATGGAAAACGTGCTTGTTATCTAATGGAGGAAGACAGGTATTACTGCAAACAGTTGGTGAAGCCATACCAATATACACCTTGTCATGTTTTAAACTTTCGGATAGCCTACTAAATAAAATTTATAATATTCTAACCTAGTTCTGATGGGGAAGTAAGGTTTTGAAATGCGAATGGTATGAATTAGTTGGGATAAGGTGACTAAGCCTAAAAAAAGCAGGCTTTGTTTCAAATATCTCAGGGCTTTGTTTTAATTATATCCTTATAGTAGAAGTAAGAAACTTACCTTATTGGGGTTGGCAAAATATTCTTGAAGGGAGGCGAGTTGTAGAAAAAGACATTAGTTGGAAAGTAAGTTCTAGTGATATCCGAATCTTCAGTGAATCATAGCTCCCTCCTCCTTATCCCTTCACTGTTCCACCATCTGCGGCACTGCTATTAGATAATTACCATCTGTTATAGGTGAAAGACCTGTTTTTGTCAAATAAATAGTGGAACCAAGCACTAATCTCAAATCTAATATTTTTTCTCAAGAAATTGCTTAGCGAATCCTTTCCATAATCCCAGAAAAAAGATGAAGACACAATTCAATGAGTGATGAATAGAGCAAAAATATATGATGTTGCACTAAGGTACAAGATTGCTTACCAATTTTATCATACTTTTATTGAATTCTGTCTGAACTTCATGCAACAGAGCCAATTTGGAGCCATTTATGAAAGTTAAAAATTCTTCACAAGATTTTGTTCTTTGCGTGAAAAATCCTCCATAGTAAACTTCTTGTTCTGCTTCTCATCCACCAACAGTTTTCATCCACTCTGACAACTTATCCAATCTGCAACTTAGCACCAGAATCACTCATGCACTGTCTATTTTTTTTTTTTTGTGGAGACGCTAATCTAGCGTAGAAGAAGAGTCCTTTAGCTAATCTCATTCCAGACCCTAGATGTTCCTTTTTTTTCAAGTGATGGAGGGATTTGGTGTTACAAATTGGATTTCATGGAAAAAGCTCTCATAGATCTCAACTGATTTTGATTATAGCTTAAAATATTTAGAAGGAGAGGTGTTGATGAGTATTCGAGCATGTCCAGGAGCCTCCGAAAAAAGTACTAGCAACATCGTTTAAGTTAAACTAGGAATTATCTATTTTGCCTTATACATAATGCCCTAAGATTTCTTTTTCTATTTGCTTTTGCGTTTTTTTTTTTTTTACAATTTCACCTGTCGTGAATATTTGAGAATCTTTTTTCTACTTCTCTTACCCTAATTTTTGAATATTGTATTTAATTTTTTATTGAATAAAATATCACTATTGTCTTTAAAAAAATATCTCAATTAAAATATAGATTAAAATTCTACTCATACAATATAATATGTTAAAAGAAAACGTTTAGCATGTCGATATTAATTCAACTAAATAATTTTAAAATGAGTCAATAATTAAAAAGAAATGAACATGAAAAAATATTTTAAATTAAAAAATCCAAAATTTAAATGAAAACTATAATCTAAAAATAAAATAAAATAAAATAAATTTAAAATTTAAAATTTAGAATTTATAATTCAAAATTTAGGGATTAAAATTTTGGATTAAAGGTGGACAGCCGAGAGTAGCAGTAGATGACTAGTAATGATGAGTGAAATTATGATGTTGGAAGGAAAAGAAAGTAAAAATAGATAAAAAAAATAAATAAATAAAAAATAGTAAATGAATTTGCTTAGCCGTGGTCCAATCATTAATTATTGATTGAAATTGAGTTTTTTTTTGAAAGATATAAACAAATAAATAAAAAATACTATAAAATTAAATTAAAATAAATTTAATTATTTTGTTAGTCTTTATAATTTTATTAAATTTATAATTAAATTTTATAATTTTTTATTAAATTTTTATATTATTATTTTTAATTTTATAATTAAATTTTTATGAGTATAATAAATATTAGAGTTAACAAAATATATTTTTATAAATTAAAAGTAATCATAATTAAGAATTTAATTAAATTTTTTATTATATATTTTTTAGAAGTAATATTATATTAATTTTAATATATTTTATACAAAAAATTTAATTATAAAATTAAAAATAATATAAAAATTTAATTAAAAATATATATAAAAATTTAATTACAAATTTAAAAAAATGATGAAGAACAACAAAATAATTAATCCACTAACAAAATTCTTTAAGACATGGTAGCTAATACCTTGAGGAGAGCTTGCCCCTCTTATAGCAGGTTCAGCTCCCTTTTTATATCAGGAGACATTATCTCGTAAGATTTGAATTTTTTAAATTTTGAATTTTATTTTAGAGAGTAAAATATGATTTATTATTATTTATTTTATAGGTGAGATAAAAAAATATAAGAAAAAAAATATTTAATAATAAAACATTTTACTTTATCTTTTAAAATAAAAAATATAAAATTTAGAGGATTCAAATTCTATTTCGCATCTAAATTCTTTTTTAGCCTCTACCTCAGCAATTTAGTATTATCCAGATCTTTTTTGGTGCTAACAAAGTCTCATTTGAATTAAAAATATAATTATTATTTATGTGATCAAATTAGAATAATAATTAAATAATTATTTTGTAAAGATTAAAATAATATATTGGTGACAAATTAATCATAATAAATTTATCAATTATATCTAGCAATATTTTTTGACAATGGATATTTTTTGACAATTTGATAATAAAAAATATATTATTTTTACTAATCAAAACTAAAAAAGAACAAAGTATATATATATATATATATATATATATATATATATATATATATATATATATATATATATAATTTTTTAGCTTGGTTAATTATCCTTTAAAATATTTTATATCTATCAAACTCTATTTTCTTACTATTATTATAATAAACTAATGACTCAATAAACTAACTCATTCCTTTATTTTCGTAAAGTTTTATTTAATTTAATCATTATACTTGCAGCATTCAAACTCATTATTCAGATGTAATATATTATTTTTATTAATTAATAATTAATTTTATAAGTATTTAAAATCATATTCAATAACCATTCAATTAGCATACTAATAAAGACACTAGATATTCAAACCAATAAATAATGTGTTAATTAATATGATAGTCACATGCAATTATAATAAATTTAATTATCTCTCTCAATATTATAATCATACTATTTATTTTCATCTCTTTCTCAACTGAAGCTTTTTAATATTGTGTGGTATATATTCACATACCTTAATTAATTTTGCTAAAGACATTTGTTAAAATTTTAAATATAAACAATTTATATTGTAAAGATGAAAACATTGATATTTTTTTGGGTGACTAAACATTGATACTTTTAACCAAGATTTTGAAAACTGAATCCATTGTCCAACCGTTCTAGTTACTAGTTTATTAATTTATTTATTTAACTAGTTTGACTGTAGTTCAATCGAAAAAACTATTTTATAATAAAATATAAATAAATACACTAAAATATAATTATAATTTAATATAATTTTTAAAATATTATCCAAATTAAAAGTATTGCATAAACCACAATGTTATGATCTCGTTCAAATACAAATTTAAAAGTCAAATAACAAATAAAACCAACCAAACATAAAATACCAACATCCAAATTTATCATAAATCATCAAAAGCCGCCATAACTTACTGCAGATTTGAAGCAACAGGATTCAAAGCCGAATTATTCTCTGCATTATTATTCTTAGGTATTTTTTTATTGATACTCTCATCCATCCCTAAAAATTACCAACAATCCAATAACAATACAATCCAATTACAATATCACAGCAACCCGTCCCAACCCAATAATCTCAACAGACAACCGTCAAAATTATTCAACAATTAATCAATGCTTCAACATCAAAGTTTAGCACCCAACAACTAATCAATACTTTAACAATTAATCAATATTCAATGCTTCAACAGAAAAGTTTAGAACCCAATAATTAATCAATACTTCAACAATTAATCAATAATCAATGCTTCAACAGTAAAGTTAACTAATAATAATTAATCAATTATTCAACAATTATTATTACAAAGAAAAAAATTAATACCTAGAAAAGCTGGAAGCCTAGAAAAAAGCAGATCTGGCGGAGATAATGGCTAACAAGAGGCAAGACAGTGGCTGATGGGATGGAAGTGTGGAACAGAGCTGGCGCCGGCGGAAAGTGGCTGTGCGACGAAAAGTGGCGTTGGCGCTGGTATCGATTTTCAAGATCAAACAGAGCTGGTTGCGCAATGGAAAGTGGCTGCGTAAACAAAGCTAGCTGACGTTGGCTGGACAAAAATTGCAACGGCGGCAATGACTGAACGGAAGTTGTGCTGGAAGCTCGAGGTCCAATCGTCTAGGTGAGTACTGCTTAGTGTTCTGCTTCTGCTTGTTGTGGAGACTAAAGAGGAGAAGGATAATAGTTAGGAAATTTAGGGAGTTAGGGTAATAGGGTTCAGCAACCAAAACGCAACCGTTTTTGACACAGTTCAAAAATTGACCGAATTACAGTTCGATTCAATCGACTAATTCGACAGTTCAACGCTGGTTTCTTAATTTAGTGATTTTAACTTCTATTCAAACCGTATTTAACAACAGTATATGAGTCAATCGATTTAACCAATCAGTTCGAATCGATTTTCAAAACCTTACTTCTAACCGTACTAACAAATACTTTAGCAAACCTACCTGCTAATAAAAATATTAGACGTACAAACACAAATATTTTATAACACAAGAGTAAAAATGTTATTTGATATATATATTTCTTTCCTTCCCATATCTACCCAAACAAACAAAGAAAATTGGTTCTTCTTTCTTTTAATTTTCCTCCCTTTTTTTCAGGGCAAAAAACCATATTAAGCCACATGCAGAAAAGTTTAACCAAAATACGCCAAACAGAAATTTGTTTCAGCAATAAGCCAAGAGGCATTTTTATATAAATCGAACCACCAAGGTTCGAACTCTATTAGCAAGTAATTCGAACCATCTTGGTTCGAACTACTACTGGAAAAATTTGAATAATTCGAACCGGTTAGGTTCGAACCAGGAGAGCATGTAATTCGAACCGGGTTGGTTCGAATTATGGGGAGAGAGGTTGATTGTAGTAATTCGAACCAGCCTGGTTCGAATTACATGTATCATGGTTCGAACCAGGTTAGTTCGAACCAAAGAGAGGTTGATTGTAGTAATTCGAACCAGCCTGGTTCGAATTACATGTATCATGGTTCGAACCAGGTTAGTTCGAATTAGTAGGAGTCAGAGCTCTATATAAACGCTGTAAACGTGATTTGCTCTCATTAGAGGACGTAAGATGGCTAGTGAGGAGGAGAGTTTTGCTGTTTTGGTACACCACAGAGGATCCATCAAGAGGAAAACTCGGTCCGGAGTGAAGTTCACAGATAAGAATCCTCTCTATATTGTGGTGAATCGAACGACAAGCTATGATGACCTGGTTAGAGCTGTGCTGATGAAACTTGGCCTGGAAGGTGCGAAGCGGATTAAGAAGTTTTTCTATCGCATTCCAGTCACGATCCTGCACGATACGGTGAAGTATGATTGTCTCACGATTGGTAGTGATGAGGACCTCCAAGTCATGTTTCTTTGTCGGAGGCAGTTTCCGGAGGTCCGCACACCAGAGTTGCTGGCAAAGCTGGTTGATGTGGTATCCAGCTCAGGGGGTTCGAACCGGAATACCGCCAATGTAGCCACGGCAGCTGGCTCCAGTTTGATGGCTGCTGTGGCTTCTTCCTCCGTCCCAGTTTACGAGCCAGTGGCCCAACTTGTCGCCTCTCCGTCATTTGCTGTTGATTTGAATGACGGCGTCCGCGACGAGGTAGGATCCTTTGATGTTCTGCCAAACGCTTTACACGGCGTTCCACCGGTTGGCGTCGGAGATGGAGAATTGGGTGATCCTGATGAGGACGACGTTGAGCCCGAAACGATTGAGGATGATAGCGGGGACGAGGTTGTAGCGGCTGGGCCTGCATTGGCTGGCGGTGGTTCTAGCTCTGGCACACAGCAGTATCCACCATATTTTTCTTCGCTGGACCTGGACGCCATGACGCATGAGGGTGCGCTAGGGCACCCTGTTGGATTCGGAGCTAGAGATGCGGAAGGGAATGCTGGTCTCACAGAGTTCCAGGTTGGTCAGCAATTTCAGGATAAAGATGAGGCCCTGTTAAGTGTGAAGACTTACAGCATCCGGCGAGGGGTACAGTACAAGGTGGTGGAGTCCGATCACCGCCGGTATGTGGGCAAGTGTTCCGAGTTCGGGAATGGGTGCACATGGTTGATTCGACTCAGTCTCCGGAAGCGCAAGGGCATTTGGGAGGTCAAACGGTACAATGGCCCTCACACTTGCCTGGCCACATCCATATCAAGTGATCACAGAAGTTTGGATCATTCTGTGATTTCGGCGTTCATTATGCCAATGGTCAGGGCTGACGCATCGGTTAGCATCAAGGTGCTTCTGAACGCCACGGCAGCGCATTTTGGTTTTAGGCCGACTTACAGGAGGGTTTGGATGGCGAAGCAGAAGGCCGTTGGCCTCATCTACGGTGACTGGGATGAGTCATACAGCGAGATACCTAGGTGGGTGTTGGGTGTCCAACTGACGATGCCTGGTACTGTTGCGGTCCTCAGGACGAGCCCGGTTCTAGTTGGAGGACAGGTGGACGAGTCTCAAGCTTATTTCCACAGACTTTCCCTCCGTGCATCGAGGCATTCCGGCATTGCAAGCCGCTAGTCAGCATTGACGGCACACATCTATATGGTAAGTATGGGGGAACGTTGCTCATTGCGATTGCACAGGACGGGAACTCCAACATTCTACCTGTCGCATTCGCACTAGTAGAGGGTGAGAATGCGGAGTCGTGGACATTCTTTCTCTCGCACCTTCGGCAGCACGTGACCCCGCAGCCCGGTCTGCTGGTTATATCGGATAGGCACAACGGCATCAAGTCTGCGCTTGAGGCCCCGGACGGAGGTTGGTTACCACCATCTGCGTACCGTGCATTCTGCATACGACACGTAGCGGCTAATTTCGCCCTTACCTTCAAGGGCAAAGACGCTAGGAGGCTTCTCGTGAATGCAGCGTACGCGAAGACTGAGGTTGAGTTTGATTACTGGTTTGATATACTGCGGTCTGAAGACCCGGCGATGTGTGAGTGGGCGAACCGTATTGATTACTCCTTGTGGACGCAGCATCGCGATGAGGGGAGGAGATTCGGTCACATGACGACGAATATCTCCGAGTGTGTGAACTCAATCCTCAAGGGTGTAAGAAATCTTCCTGTAGCATCCCTGGTGAAGGCAACATATGGTAGGCTGGCCGAACTCTTTGTTCGCAAGGGGCGAGAGGCTGAGGCCCAGATGGGCACCGGACAGCAGTTCAGTCAGCATTTGGTGAAGTGTATTGAGGCCAACTTGAAGACGGCCAGGTGCTTCACGGTGACGTTGTATGACCGTGATAACTCCGAGTTCACCGTAGCGGAGACCACTCCGACTGGTACTTTCTCATTGGGTACTTACCGAGTATCGCTTGCCTCCCGGACATGTGACTGTGGGTACTTTCAGGCGCTTCATTTCCCGTGTCAGCACGCACTTGCATGCTGTGCCTACGCACGTGTGAGCTGGAGCTCCTATGTTCATAGCGTCTATCAGATTAGCTCGGTGTTCAATGTCTATCGGATGGGATTCACACCTCCAATCCCGGAGGGCTTCTGGCCACCCTACGATGGGCCCACGGTGATTCCGGACCCAAACAGAAGGCGTGCGAGAGAGGGGAGGCCTAGATCCACAAGGATACGGACGAATATGGATGAGGCAGATCCAAACAGGCCAAAACGGTGTGGCCTTTGTCGCCAACCCGGACACACTATACGTAGATGCCCACAGGTAGTAGGATCGTCTCAGACAGGGCGAAATTAGTTTCCATGATGTTATTGTTAGTGTTATTTACATTTAAGTTGTCTTGTTAGATGCATTGCTTGACCACGAATGTAACTTGTTGAGATTAATGCATTGAACTTTGGTATTTGTGAGTAGTAATGAATATGTTGTCTTTCATTAGAAGTTATGCTACAGGACTCGTTGATCCTCATTTTAATAACTAAACGAAATCACTATACCTTATCATGTTTCATTTAATACAAATAGTCAACGTCCCCGAACACAAGTTACGAACAACATACATAAACAGAGCACTACATAACAAGAAAACTACACCTAACTATCATACATGACTGAAATAGAGGAAACAAAATACATGAAATGTGACTCATCTAAACAGATGCGAACCAGTACCACAGCGACGTGCTACCCGTGCCCTCTGACCTCGACGGACAAGCGGCTCCTTATCCTCTATCTCATCCTCCTCCTCCTGCGGAGCAGGCTGTACTGGTGGCGCAACACGCAACGGTGCTGCAGACGATCCTGCGATAGACTCTGATGCAGCGGTGAAGGCGGATGTAGGGGTACCTCCAAGACGAAACTGCTGACCAGCGGATGAGGATGGAGGCTCGTTCAGATCAACATCTAAGGGGGCCTGGATCCCTGAGGTCTGGCCAGCTCTGCGGGGGGTCACGTCACCCTGCATGATGGCGGTGATCTCATCTAGGAAGCGTGGACTCCCGAAGTCCCCAACAAACGAGTCTGACCCAACAAAGTCTGCCCACTGTGATCCTGATATGCGCCAAGGTGTACCACCCTGCTCAGCCTGATCATCCGCTGGCACACCAACGAAGTAATCTCCAAGCGGGCCTGATCCAGGTCCAGCGTCACCAGTGTCAGCCCCGTCACCGAGCCCTGTGCCATACCACTCACCTCCATGACCGCCATCGTGTGTACTAGTACCTCCATCGTGTGTGCCTCCTCCAACGTGGCCAGGCTGGTCGTCATCGTCGTCCCCATGGTCAGCACCACTCCTCGCCGTATGATCCGGCCACCTCCACTGACGCTGGCTCCTCCGTGTCCCTACACCCATCCTCCTCTCAACCCTGCGCCTGTCAGGCACGTCATCCGGAGGATCCATGTCAGGCACTCGCCCCGGACCCCGCTGTGAGGCCTCAACTGGTATAGGCCTCAACTGCTGACTCCACCACTGAAGGAACTGATGAGACGGTCCAGGGTCGGCAACAACGTCGAACCTCAATACACTGTCCTGACGAGCGTCCCAGTATGCATGCCACTTCGGCATGGAAGAGGGGAACCATCGATCGCCGCCTCTCCCGTCCTTGGACATCAGAAAGTCGATGTTCAAGGCGGGACGCGGAGGGGCCTGTACCCCCTCCAAACTGAGGAAGAACACGATCTATCTGATGCCACTCTATGACAGCAAAGTAGATCAGCGCGGTCACAGAGCGCCACACCGCCATGTGCCGAGGCTCCAAAACCTCCGGGTGCAACACCTGAAGTACGTCGGGGCTACTGTACGGCATCCATATAAACTGCAGAACAAACCCACCCTTATCAGGGCAACTGTACGACCCAAGTGTAAAATATTTAACTAAAAGAGCATCAGTTATTAATTAGCATACTAACCTCCCTGGACTGTAACCGGTCTATCCTAAGCCTCCACGTCCGCACTCTCGGACCCTTCTCGCTACCGGAAGGGTTGTAACCTGCCCATCTGCACCATACACATGAGTTACATATACTAATATCTGTGTTTACATTATGCAATAGAGTATTAACATACACGCAATTCTGTAAGTCATATTGAAAAAGAATAGGCCCAGTATAGTACCTCGACGCCAACGGCCAGCTGAACGTCTCATATCCTGCAGGCCTAAACTGAGGAAACTGCCAAAAGATCCAAGACTGCAGTAGCTGGAGCGGGCCCGCTAACTTCACAACATGTCTGTTTGCCACTCTGCACATGCACCGGTACAACCAGGCCAGTGCTGCCGAACCCCAGCTGTACGTACCCAGCTCCTCCAGCCTTGCTACATATGGAAGCCATCTAATGTGAATCCGGTTGCCAGACTTGTCCGCAAACAGCTGCGTGCCCAGCAACATCATGATGTACGCACGGACATATCGGCGAACAGTGTCATCATCTGCATCCTCAGGGCACTCACCAAAGGTCTCCTGAAACCAGCTGCAGTTCACTGCGTACTTCTGAACCTGACTGGGAGGAGGTATAACTCCTAGCAACTCCTGGAACCAGACCCAGGGTGGACGGCCGCCATCGATGTATATATGGAACTCTGACAGGCACCCGCTCACGTAACGGCCATCGACTGGCAAACCTAGCTGGTATGCCACGTCCTGGAGTGTGATCGTGCACTCTTCGAACGGCATATGAAACGTGTGCGTCTCGGGACGCCATCTCTCCACGAATGCACTGACGAGCGCCTCGTCTAGCCGGAACCACCGGTCGTTCAGCCTTGCAAGATGGTATAGCCCTGCCATCTGCAAGTATGGAACGTATCTGTCATCAAGACGCATGCCCTGCTGCCGCCTCATGCTCCTAATGCATCGCTCGGGCTGCGCATGAAAAGAACCGCATACTGAGATATATAACTACACAGGTTTTACAGTAAACCGGTTCACATAAACCGGTTTACAGTAAACCGGTTTACATAAACGGGTTTACATAAAATGGTTTCCATAAACCGGTTTACATTAACCATTTTGCTAAATTAAACAGCATAACATTACATGAAAGATAACTAACTGGAAAACAAACCCTAAACCACACAACTAAACCGCTAGCATATACCACAATTAACGAGAGCCATTAACAAGAAACAAATTCAATAAACCGGCTTACTTAAACCACCTAGCATTAAACAACTACCCTAAACCACATAAAAAAACCGCTTGCAAAAACCGCTAACAAAAACCGCTAACATAAACCACCAACATAAACCACTACCAAAAACCACTGACTTAAACCACTACCCTAAACCACCACCCTAAACCACTAACATAAACCACTAACTTATACCGCTAGCTTAAACCACTATCATAAACCACCTACATAATCCCCTCACCTAAACCACCTACATAAACCACTAACATAAAGTACCGTCTAACCAAGATACAAAACCACTAAGGCACAACTAACGCTTGAATCAAAAATATTTCCGTACTAACCTCGTCGTTGATGACCCCGGCTATATGAGCGACTCCGTCCAACCGATATAACCGTGCCGGATCGTCCCCCATCAGCAGAGTAGTCCGTTCAGGTCTTCCTCGGAGAGAATCTAGGTCGTTTTCTCTGAGATTTTGTGGGGTAGGAGGGAGGGATAATGGTTCGAATGAGGGTGATTCGAACTCCTTATATAGTCGAATCACACCTAATTCGAACCAGCCTGGTTCGAATTATGAAGGAGTGCACTAGGAGTAATTCGAACCGGCCTGGTTCGAATTACATGGAATCGAATACAAAGCATAATTCGAACCACCCTGGTTCGAATTATGTATGAGAGAAGTTCGAACCTTAGTGGTTCGAATTATGTATGGGAGAAGTTCGAACCTTGGTGGTTCGAATTATTCAAAAACGTAGAACACTAAATCGAACCATGTTGGTTCGAATTATGAAGGAGTGCAATTCGAACCAGTTATATTAAAATACACTTTGGCTCATTGCTGAAACGAAATTGAATTTGGCGCATTTTGGTTACAAGATTCTTGCTTTGGCTCAATATGGTTTTTTGCCCTTTTTTTCATCCAAAATACTTATGAAAATTAAGATTCCATGCGGTTTTCTTCCTCTATTGTTTTTCTTTCCCGTTGTGAAACAAAGCCTAAAGAAATGGCCGGAGACATGGCCATTATTCCCATTAACAGCATTTTTTTATAGTGGATGCCGCATTTGGCCTGTTTAGTAGAGATTTTAAAAAAATATATATATTTTAAAAATGAATAAAACAAAAGAACTCCACTAAGTGATGGTGTGTGATGAAATTGAAGTTGACTAGAGTTAGTGAGTTTATTATTAAGATCCCGAGGTTATAACTTGATATTGCAAATAAAAGCCAAAGAGAAAAGACAATAATGTGGGGACCAAAGAACACTTTCACTGGGAAAATGCTCTTTGTTGCATCGTCTTGTTTTCAACTTGATGTTATCCTAATAAGTAACAAGCCTTTGATTTTTTGCCATTGGAATTGGAATAACACCAACTTCTAGTACCAATTGTCATTTTTTTCTTTCTTTCATCCTTTTGGTTACATATGGGATTTGATTCGAATCAAGAACATTATATTAGCTAGGGTGAGAATACTCGAAAAAGAAAATTAAGCGCGGTGATTGGTAGAGTGAAAAGATTAAACTATTAAAGATTAATTAATTAATGTTGGATTTATAATTTTTATTGTAGGATTTCTTGCAATATACATAATTATAGGACAATTGCATCCGAAATGTGTTTGAGATATGAAAAAAGTTATTTTGAAATATGTGTATTAAAATTGTATTTGAGGCTATTTAACTTTAAAAGTTAGCTCATTAAATAAAAGATGTATCACATTTATAAATTTTTTAAAAATTTTATTCTTAAAAGATGTAAAACTTGTAAATTGTAATACTATCTATTCTACTATATTATATAAATTGTCCCCAATCTTATATCAAATGCTAAGACTCTTAAATGATTATAATCATTTAAGACTCATATATTATTACCGTTAAATTTTCATAATTACATATAATAATAATGATGATGTCTTGATGGAAGCATAACGGAGGCTCATTTTTTTTTTATATTAGGTAATTGTTGGTGTAATATCTCGTTATTGAATGTTATGGTGTTTTATAAGGTTTTGAGAGTAAACAATTCGGAGGAGACGGATTACTTTAGGCAAATTTTTTTTTAAATATAAAAACACAATACAAAAAATGTGTATTGCCACGTGTTGACCATGCAATCATTTTATGAGAGGCGGATTATCAGAAACAATACAAGAGAGACGAATTCTTGTTCCATCAGAATGCGTCCCCAATTTTTTGTTAAATACCATTTATAGATATTTTCAAGTAAAACTCCATCTTTTAAACAATAATAAAATAAAAAATTCCGCATATCGAACACGTTTTTATCAGTGTTTGATTTAAAAGCTTTTTCCCACCTTGTCTCTCTATCAATTCAATAATATTATATACAAAATTTTTGTTTATATTTTTTATATATATCTTTGAACTTTTGTATTAAAAATAATTAATAAAAAATAAAAAAATTTATGTTTTATACTATAAAGAAAAAAAAATATACAACAGAAATATGTCTTATCAATTTGTGTTACCATTATTTTTCTTTCTTTTCCTATAATTTTGCAAGAATCTCAGCACCAAATTCAGCTAAAGTAAAGGTAAAAAGGGAAGGAAACTTGGGTGCGCTATGTGCCTATGTGATAGGGACACAACAATAATGACATAATAAAAACAAGAAGAGGATATGGAATTTAAATCTTTTTACACTTTACTAACAATAATGATAATAATAATAATAATAATACAATAATATGCTGAATTACTTATTTTTACAATTTTTTGAATCTGCAAAGTTGTGAGTGGATCATGGATCCTCAACTAGAAGTTGATGAATCACTTCATTTAACAACTGATCAAAAATATGAGACGCAAAATCAGCACTAATGCTTCCTAAATCACCATCTTGTTTATTATTATTCATCCACGCTAGTTCATCCTCCTTAGCTAGCATGCAAATTTCATCCCATTTTTTCACATGCTTCTCTTTTTTCTTTGATCCTTCTTCACATTTGTTGCTCTCAATTGCTGTAGATTTTCCCTCTTCAGCCATCAAATTTCCATCAGAACGCCAAAGAATTTTCTGATCATTCTCATCAAGCTCTGGTGACAATTTTCTTCTTGAATTGGAATTGGCTGCAAAAAGTCACAATCAATTATTTGAGAACACAAAAGTTGAACTAAAGAGATTAAAATGAAACAAACCTGTTCCACAAGCTTCCCTCTTCTGAAAATCAAGAACAGAAACTGGGCTTGTATCTTCTGAAGGCTTGGATTCAAATTCACACTTTGAATTACTCCTCTTCCTCCCCCTTCTCCTCTTCATCCTCACACCATCATCCATAAGGATCCTAGGCTGTGACAGTTTCCTTGCTTCAGAATCAAAACACTTCTTGTTCTTGTTCTTCTTCCTACTCTTCTCATAATAACAAGTGTTGGTAATCTCTTGAAGCTTTCCATTAGCAACACTTTTGCTACTCTTCACATTTTCTCTCTTCTTTTCCTTCAACTCTTCACCACCATAACCCATTTCCCTTTTCTTCCCAATGGACTTATCATTCTTCTTCTTCTCAAAGCTAAGAACAAAGAAGTTTTCATTTTCAAGTAAGAGGAAAGTTGGCACCTCCCTGAATGACAATGTTGATTTTACCCTCTTATGCAAACCATCCATTCTATTACACTCCCCTAAGCAATCCACCGAATTCATCGATTTGCTTCGCAAAAGCGATGAATTCGAAGGAATGTCCACCATTGAATCCAAACCCATCAACCTTGCAACTATTCCTGGAGTTGTGGTAGTAGTAGTAGCTGTTGTAGTACCAGATGAACTAACACTACTAGTGGTGGCTTTAGCATGGTGCTTTTTGGCATTAAAGTTTTGATCTTTGGTACTACCCAGAATTGAATTTGAATCAAAGTCTCTAATTTGATCTGATGGGTGTGTTGGGAGGCCACCAGAACAGAGAATCCTGCGGAGGATTGCATTGAAGCACCCTGAAGTGCCATTTTTGGAGTTGTTGCACATAGCTGGAGGTGGGTCAAATTTTGAGGAAGATGACGATGATGAATAAGAAGAGTTTGATGAGATCTTCATGTTTTTTGAATGATATAAGAATGATGAAAAAGAAAAAGAAGATTGTGTTAAAGGTGAATTTGGGGTGTGTCTTTTGTTTTAAGGAAACTCAAACTTGTATTCTCAGTTCAATGATAATAAAGGCATAGTATAGTTTAATAAATAAAAAATAAATAAAGAAGAGACAATGAGACATGCAAATGGGAATAGTCAAAAGTGAGATTTGAATTTTGCTAATAATGCATGATATCATAAAGAAAAGGGTGGCGGGCTTTGCATTTGAATGCAATGTAGACTGAGTCTAAAGGATAGAGGAAAGAAGTTTGATTTGATGGGGTCTTTTTCTTTTTGAACATGGACATGTAATAGTAGTAGTAGTAGTAGTATCAGTTTTCAGAGTTGAAGTTCAGTGGTTTGTCTCCACGCGCCTTGTAAAGTCATTTTTTGTGGTAAGTTTTGTCCTTTTGCTTCCTTGTTTTGTGCAAACAGGAGCACGCTCTCGGGGCGCGTTAAGGATCTTCCTTTGCAAGTATTTGTAGTGCTATTGTGCTACTCTTAACTCTTAAGTTCATCATAGGTTACAAAAGGAAAACAAGTCTACAACTTGAACCACTTAATGGAAACACGCAAGTTAAGCCCCAAATGCTCATTCAGATCAGTTCCTTATTTGAATTTTTTTTTCAAGGTAATCAATATAGGTTGCTCGAGTTACTCGTTTGTTTAAGTAAGTATTAAAAGTTTGAATTTTATTTTATATACGTAATAATTTATAAATTATATTATGTGTACATTAAATTAGTTATTAAAATTAGTCATTAATATAAAATATATGTTAAAATATAAATACACATTAAAAATAAATTAAATTACATATATATTTATACATAAATACATTGATAATTAATTTTAGTGACTAATTTTAGTATACAAATAGTATTTTTTATAATTTATTGACGAACAGTAAATCTTTAAATGAAATTTAGATTCATAACAAATTATTTTTTGACCTGTCAAACTGATAGATAATATGAGTAATAAAAAAATTTAAAATTTTAATTGCACGATAAATATATATTTTGAGACTAAAAAATTATATATTAGTCTTTGACTCTCTTTTCGTCGAATTACTCTTCACATTGTGAAAAACCTCGTACATCTCTTTTATATTGATTAGAAGAAATAACGTCGTTTTAGTTTTAAGGTTAAAAATTTGGTAAAACTGTAAAACAATATTATTTAACTATGATAAAATAGTCAATCTTTGAAATTATTTTTTATGTAAGTAGCCAATCTCAAATTAAAATTGTGATAGTAATGTCTCTTATTATTGTATTTTAAAATATTATTTATACACTAAGCAGCTACTAAAATAAGTTATTAATGTATTTTTTATAAATATATATGTAGTTTAATTTATTTTTAACATATATTTATATTTTAATATATATTTTATATTGATGACTGATTTTGATAGATAATTTTAATATACATTTATTTCTATCACTAAATTAAAAAATCATGTGTTAAGAAGAAAAAAAATGAAAATAAAATTGACTGTCCAAGTTTTCATTGGATATGGTGCAAAACATGAGAGTGACTTAATGGAATTTTTTCTAAAATAAAATAAAATAAAATATTATTTTTCAAAACAAAATAATACAACATTAATTATAAAAGTATATTTTTTTAGGTATGGGAGAATCGAGATATCTGAGTTAATTATGGTACAATTCTCACGTTGGCCCAAAATTGAAGAGTCTAATTAATTTCCTGAGCGATTACTGCAATACCCTGGAAGGTTCATCATGCAATATATATTACTATTTATATATAGAAGTCTTAAGAAGCCTAAATTTTAGTTACATACATGAGATATTTTTAATTAATCCGATTAGTTTTATAGATTTGTTTTTCAATTAAAATGAGTGTAAAGATATACTTATATGTTGAATTATTGAAAATGTGTCAGGAAGATGAAGATTCGGAGCTGAATAGTCTAAGCCCAATGCAGGAACTGATTTGAGTGTCATTTGTCGGTTTGTGTTGAATGTGAGACATTGCAGAATATGTTTGTTGGAGTCAGATCCTTATAACTGCTTATGTCAGTGCCAATGGCATCACAAATTCCTTTCTTGTGTTTTTTTTTTTTCCCTAAAAAAATGATGCGGTAATTGAATTATGTCATCCGTATTAATATGTTTCTGTTTACTCATCATTTATTTTATTGCTTATTAAATAGAATGTTAAATTTATATTATATCGGTATTATAACAATATATCTTAAAAGAAATAAATCTAATGGCAAGTCAAAATAATTTTTAGAAATTTTTTTATAAGTGCAAAGCTATCACATCATTTTCCAATATACTAAAAAAGGTTTACATATGAATTTTCTATAGTGCATAACGCAGTATCTCACATATAAATAGGTTAAATTAAAGATGCAATTCAACAATATTGGACAAAAAATATATAAGGGAATAAAATGTAATTTTTTATTATATATTTTTGTTTAGTTGATTTTTAGCAAATCGATGGTGGTTCGATTTTAATGATTTGAGAGCGAAATTAACTCCTCTTTTATGGGTATCAGTTTTCTAACAGTGCATCAAAGATCTTCGAATTAGACGAGATTTAAAGAAAAGATCGAAAAGACATAAATAAAGGCTTTGAAAATAAAATTGACTAGAATTAAAATGGTTTGCATTGAATTTAAACAAAGCAATAAAATGCCTTCGATCGAATCAAAGGACTTTTGACATGAAATTAAAGGGTTTCGAAACATAAAATTAAGTAAGTAAAGTAAATGTTGCTTGAAAGATAAATTTATATGAAAGATAAAGTTTGCAGAAAGATAAATGAAAAATAAAGACATGTGGAAGAAACCCTACAGAAAATTAACTCAAAGTAGACTCAGAAAGTTCTCTGGGATGTGAGTGTGCATGAGTAATTTCTAAAATAAAGTTCCAACCCTTGTATTTTCGAGCCCTCTCTTATGTATAACCATTTCCCAACCAATCGATTTGAAGTGTAACTTCCACGTGTGTGAAAAACGTGAGCAACTATTTCCACTCTTTTGCTTGATCTTGTAACGGCTGAAAAATAACTTTTGAATCTCAAGATCGTTGATTCACTTCTTCAAATAGCTCTTTGACTTATTAAGCTAATCAAACTCTTAGTCGATAACCATAAATACAAGATCTTTTCGATATCAACTCCCTTATGAAAACTCACTCACTACTCTTTGAGTAACTTTTTTTTTCGAAATTAATTATTGCTGACCAACAATTTTATAGTAGAACTAAAACAAAATATAAAAAAAAATATTAAATAGTTTACAATCATATTTTATACCTCAATTGAAAAAATAAATTGAGGATTCATTCTTAAAATACATGTATTTCGTTATTATTATTGTTGTTGTTAGTGGATTAACGTATCTGTTAACGTATTTCAATTGTTTTTCTTTTCAGTTATTGTTGAATGTGTTGGTTAGACTTGGGACTTGGGAGAATACAATTGCTTTCCGTTCTTGTTTTTTTTTTTTTTTTTTCCATACACCCAATGGGTGTGTTTTTTTTTTGGGTTGAGTCTAACACCAAAATGTTCCTTTTTCCAGTCGGTAAATGCAATCTTTTATCTGTGGCCTAACCAGCTGTTGTTACATATTTGGGTCATCCTAACCATCTATGCTATTCTTCTTTTGGACAAGCGTAATATAACCAGATATGTTTTAATGTAACTAATCGCTTTATGGGCTTAAATGGGCCCTTCAAGGCCCGAGTACACTTCTGTTCTGAGAACACCTATTTCAAATTTAGGAAAAAAATCAAGACCAAAAAAAAAAAATTTAGGAAAAAAAATCCTCTAGAAGAGTTATCTTATCCCCACTTAATTTGCACCGAGTGCTTGTTTTAACGCTATTAAATCGATAAAAAAAAAATTTATTTTTTAGTGTAGTAAATTTTTAATAATAAAAATAAAAATATTAGAAAAATAAAAAAATATCCTTTTAAAAAATTATAATTTACATATTTTAAAAAAAAAAATTTTTAAACAAATATATATTTCACATAATAAATAAAAAAATATTTTTATTTTATTTTATCTAAATAAAATTGATAAATAAAAAAAATTTATATAAAATATATAAACATAAAATTACTTTTATTTTTATAAATTTTTTTAAAAAAAATATTTTATAAAAATACATCTAAACAAGTTCTTAATCTTTTGTTGTTTCTTCTTTTTAGATTTAAGATTCCGTTTCAATACTAAAATATATATATTAAAAAAAATTCTCATTAGGGAGGGAGTTTGACAGAATATTGCGCTACTCCATGGTTTTTATTACAAGACAGGGCGGCTCTAAACTGTAATCCTTGTTTCATTGAAATTGTTCCTTTATTTTTATTATTATTATTAATTTTTTATATTCCATAATTATTGTTTATCAATTTTAATCTTGTTTTTTTATACCATTTTCTTTTAAAGTTGAAAGTTTTTAATTCATTTGGTATCCTAATTTTTTTCTTTTACCAATAAGGAAATTAGTATAATGGTCAAATTGCATTGGTGTCTCAAATATAGCTTTTATTCTACTCTTATAAAAAGAAATTAGATGATGAAGCCTAAGTATTTGAAATTAATAATAATAATAGAAAAGAAGAAGAAGAATCATCACCACATTCTTGATAAGAAAGGAAAGTTTTTATTTTCTCATTAGCTTTAGACACTATGTTTAGGTACTTAATTATTTTGTAATATTTTAAAAATTAAAGTTAAAATTATAAGTACTTATTTTGTATTTTTTTAAAAAAAAAAATCAAAGTTGAAAACTATAACTAAAAGAAGTTAAAAATTGAAAAAAAAATATTAAAACCCCTAATTGAAGACAAAATTGGTTTGCCTTCGTATCCATTAATGTTGATTTTGAATACAAATACTTTTTTGTTGAAGGTCGTTCGAATTTTTTTTTCTAAAAACATAACAAAACTTACTTTAACGTTGAATAACTTCACTTGTTTCTTTTCTAAGTGTTAACAAAGTTTGTAACAAGAAATATAAGAAATATTCTTAATATGATAACTTTTTGACATTATTATTACTAAAGGCTTTTTTTTAAGTATTTGTTTTTTTTTTTCTCTATCAAGATTTAACCTTTTAAGAGATATTACTTATTCTACGCCCAATTTGCAAGCATTATATATGGTTCACACTTCACAGTGACGGTGCTCGATGAGGTATTGCCTTAATTATTTGTATTTATTATTGTTATTATTACTGATCAACTTATTAATGCTTTTATTTCTTTAGACATTTTTTTATAATAAACAAGGATGTACACAATTATTGAAGAAGGCAATACAGACATATCAACTGTTCAATTCAGTGTTATCTCTTAATATATAACCAATTCTAGTAATACTTTCATAATGATATGTAATAATAACATCAACCATATCCATTGTCCCTTTGAAAATTTGAGTAAAAACCATTTGTCAAAGTTATTTTGTAAAGGAAAGTTCAGATGAATTTGACAGCAATTGATTTATAAAGGAATTTGCGCACAATTATTTTCATATGAAATTGATAGTTAATAATTATTAGATGATAATTTAATTTGGTTATCCACGGTATTCGCCAATTCGACAGATCAAGGACTAATCCGTCACGAATCAAAACTTCATTTAAGAGTCTGTTGCGTTGACCAATGAATTGCTGCATGCACAAGACGGAATTCAAATTCCCAATACTTACTTAAGCGGACAGGTGAGCTGACCACTAAAAAACAAAAATAAAACAAAGATGGAAGATATTTTTATAAACGGTGATAAAGACACCGAAAAAGTTTTCATTCCATATATATCTATTGTGATTCCTAATCCTAACTATAATATACTTTTAGATGAATAAATTTTTTTTTATTATTATTTTAACTTTTATTGATTAGACATTAACTTTTAGATATTTGTCGGTGAAAAGTGAATAACTAATTTAACGAGTTAATACTTAATTTGATTTCTGAAATTTGAAGTTGGATTCAATTTGACCCTTAAAATTTTAATGGACTCAAATTGGATTTCGAAATTTATAATCGTAACTCACATTAAATCCTTTGAGCTAATCTCCGTTAACAAATATTGATTTGCTACATTAACTTATTGTGATTTGGATTTCTCACCTTGGTTCTATGTGAGCAAGATTTAGAGTTCCAAAACCTTGATTATTGCTTTCAAAGTCGCAAAATTTTTAAATTGAATTTGTTATTATCGTTTTCACGAAGATGTTGTGAAACCAATCAAACTTTTAGGAGGTCTTAGTTACATGAAATTTAAGTGAGGAGTCTAAATTTTAATAAATTAACGTGCAAAATCAACACGCCATCTATGAAAATCAGCTCAGAAACTAACGTAAGTTATTATTATAAATTCTGGGAGCTGAATTGAGTCAATTGTAATTTTAAGGGTCAATTTGAGTCTGATTTCAAATTTCAGAGGTCAAATTAAATATCAACTCCTAATTTAACACCTAATTTCATTAGAGTTTACCTTTTTATTATAGAAAGTTGGATATGAAATCTTTTACATATATATACTTTACCTGTAAGAATCGAAACTTGGATATAATGTTTAAGCAATTCAAACAACTTAACTATTCGAGTTTCATATATAGTTATATGAGCAAATGTCTATTTCGAAATAAGCATTTTACATATTTTACTTTAGTTCTCTAAATAATAATACATGAATAATGATTCAAAAGTTTGCAAAAGATAATCCTAATTATTTCTTTTGGTGTAGCCCCTATCACTTTAGGACTTTTTGGAGTCCCTTTCTGAAATTTTAAAATAAACTCAGAAATATGTTAATTCTAGACAACAAAATGTAATTCGAAAGACTAAGATAAATATATCGGTGAATATTACTTTAAAATAAACTAGTTCTTAACATGTGTGACACAAATAAAAATGATTTAAAACAAGCTAATAATAAGGAGCATTTATGAGATAATAATAGTCTTAAAGTTACAAAACGGATTTTGTTTATAGTGGAATGCGTCAATTAGAAAAAGAAAAAGAAAGAGAGAGAAGAAACAATGAAACATGATCATTTAGACTTGTCCGAAGAATGTTGAGGGTCTGTTTGGTAGAACACAATGTCCCCAAAGTCACTGACGAAGTGATCATGCTTTACACTGTGCAGCAAATACTTTATTAGATGCAATGGGATTGGACCTGATTTCTCTGGCTCCCTATAATATTCTCCAAGAACTCCCTTTGCTGATTCTGTCTGAAACTCACACAAACCAAATCATTCATACTTTTTATTAATCAATTCATTATGACCTTTCAGGTTCTTCTTTATTTGTAATAACATGTTTCAATGAAATTAAGAGAACATGTCCTTTTCAGTTTCTCTCATCATATGTTGGAAGGATAAAGTATATATTTTTTTTTAAATTTGTAAAATTTTAAAAATATTTTTAAATTTTCTTTTGTTTTAATTTTGTTCCAAAATTTTTTTATTTGTATTAAATATATTATTGACGGCTAATTTTTAAAAAAATCTAAACATTATTATTAAATTAGTCCTAAATTTTTTGAAAATTTAACTATCAGGAATATATTTGATGCAAATAAAATTTTTTTGAGATAAAATTAAAATAAAATAAATTTTAAGAATATTTTTTAAACTTTTAACAAACTTCAAAGACAAAAAATATACTTTACTCTTATTCAAAAAATAAACCACTATTTCACAATTCTAACATCTTCAATCGGTCATCACTATTTAAGTAAGGAGTTTAAATAATTCTTGCTATTGGTTTGAGTGGCCTCTAACATATCACCAGATCATTGTTTATAATAATCATTTAGATTAATTATTAAATGATTGGAGATTAATTAGATTTTTTAAATTATAAAATAACGCTTTGTATTTGGGACAAATATAGTGAACAAAAAGAAAAAAGAAGCTTTACTCAGAAATGAAATTAATGAGAAAAGTAGTACCGCTTCAACTAAATGGTAATGGGGAATTTGAGGGAAAAGATGATGGATGACATGGGTGCCAATGTCATGGTGAATTTTATTAACCCAACCATAGTCTCGATCCACAGTTGTAAGACCACCCCTTAGGTAATCCCATTCCTGTCAAATTTCATAACCAAAACTATTAATTAATAATAATAATAATAATATGTTATTCATAATTAAAAAGATTTTATGTATTAAGAAATATAGCCTTGGAACAACAGTGTTTGTGCACCAGCAGAAAAATTAATATTTAGAAATTCATCCAGATAAGTCTTAATTATTCACCTAATTTTTAAATAAAAAGATTAATTTTTTTAATTTTTGATGTTTTAAAAAAATAATATATATTTAAAATTTTACTCATTAAGCAGAATAAACTTGTTCACTATACCTTGCCACGGTACCATGGTAATTTCTGCTTGTAACCATGGTGATGCAAATATGTGACGAAGTCCAACCACATTACGAAGATCTAAATAAAAAAAAAATTGTAAATAACTATTAAGTATTAAACACATGTCTTAAGTCTTAACCAATAATAAAAGATCGAATAAATTACCATTTGTACCCATAAAAAATACAGATACCGACAAATGTATCTATATAAGAATAAAACGATACTACAGAAGATGGTTTTCGTGTGCCAAAAATATCCAGACATTGGTTACACAATTAGTCTGTTAAAGTATTCTTGGCACACGAAAACTATATTTCGTAGGTACAATTATCGTTTTATTCTTATATGGATATATTTATCAGCGTTTGTATCTTTCATAGATACAAATAATAATTTATTCATAAAAGATTAATTACCGAATAAGGGACTCCATAGAGCTTGAGAATCAAAATTGGACCCATTGCGAAGGACAAATAAATAAGCAAAGAGAACATGGCAATCCAACAGAGAGTTGATGTTAATACATCTTTTCTCTCATCAGGGGAGAACAATTTGCTGTAGGGATTAAAGTGAGACCCTTCTTTTCCAGGGCTTCTTTTCCACTAAAAAAATTAAAAATCAAATATTAATAAATAAAGTGTGACAGAATTAGATTCTATAGGCTCAATTGAGTGATGTCTTTTTGAAAAGAAAACTCACCAAATAAAAGGGGTATGCAAAGATTGGAAAAGGCAATGTGAATCTTAGGATTCTTGTTGTGTTATCTAGATTCTTGTAAATCTTCTCTGTCAGCTGAGAAAAAAACACAAAAATTATAAGGTGAAAAAAAAAAAGCACAATCTTTAATGTTTAATTTAGAAAAAAAAAATTTAAGTACTTAAATATACTGATATTCTAATAATTTTAATTATTGATGTTATTAATTGAATTCAATTGTCAAACTATTAAAGTATCAGAATTTCTAAAACACTTGAAAAATATTTTAATTTACATTTGTGTACAAATTAAATTAAGGACAATAATGTTAGAACAACCACATACAGGAACCCATGATTCATCATGCTCAACGTGTCCATGGTTTTGATGGTGAGTTCTATGACTAATTCTCCTGAAAAAAAAAAGAAAGAAAAAAAAAATTTAGATAACCATTTGGTAAATTTAAAAGAAGAAAAAAGAAAGTGCTTTTAAGGACAATAATGAAGAATAAAAGCTGCAATAATAAGAACCAACCATCCATGGTATGGTACAAGGATGAATGAGTGTAAGATATGGCCCACAATGCTATTCAGCTTAGGACTCTCTGAAAAGCTTCCATGGCCACTGTCCAATGCAGACAAAAAAAAAAAAATGTATTAGGCAAAATGTGCATATAGTCATATAGTTAGTTACTGAAAATAATTTCTATTTAAAAATAACAATAAATTCGATTAAAATAATATTGTCTAAACATATTATTATTATTATTTAATATTTAATATACTATTTTGACACAGAAATTGTAACTAAGATTTCTTAGCATTTATCAATCATGTCCAAAAACAAATACTACTCAAAATATTATATTAATATTCTTCCTCTTATCAAATTAAAGTAATAAATTTTTAATATATTAGATTATTTAAAATTATAAATTATAAGAGTAAAAAAAATAATGTACAATGCACAATCCTCTATTAATTTAATGAAAATCTTCACTTTTCACAAGATTCTTTTCCTCACCAAAAAAAAAAAAAATTTCTTTCGCCGTTTGATTTATACTTTTACTAAAATTGCAAATTAATCCTTACTGTTAAACACGTGCAATTCACATGTTTAAAATAGCGAATATACTGAGAAATATTCTGTTAAATCAAACGGTATTTGAATGGTAGGGATCCAATTACAAATTTTATTTTTTTCAAGGACCCAATTACAAATTTTTAAACTATAGGGATCAATTTACAATTTCACTGAAAGTGTAGGGACTAACTGTGTAATTTAACCTTCAAAATATTGTATCGATATTCTTTACTTTCTCTCATAACTTAAAATAATTTTTAAATAAGTGATTTTATGAAAAAAAATAATTATTATTTTATTTAAAATTAGAAATATTTTGAAGAAAAAAGAGAATAATTGTGACTCACCAATCATGTCCAAGAACAAAAAGAGCCCAGAACATTGTACCCTGAGCAAGCCAATAGAATGGCCAGAAGAACCAGCTACTGAAAGCAATTGCAAGAGCCATAAATGCAGTGACTATAAGAACATCTCTAAGGACATATCTTAATGACCGCCACGTGTCCTTCTTCCAACAATGCTTTGGAATTGCTCTTCTTATCTCTGCAATCTTGAAGGGTGGAGGTGCACTTGGATCAAAATCATCATCACAAGAACCATTATTGTCATTATTAACAACATGAACATGTGTTTTTTCATGATGATGATGATGTTCTACTTGTTCCAAGGCAACCATGTTTGGTTCTTCCAATTCTTTCTTTCTCTCCTTCAAGTTAGTGTGTGGGAGAGAAAATGTTAGAGAATGAGGGTTATGTGGTGGTGAATGGGGAGGGTTTTTAGCATATGAGATGCGTATAAAGCTAAGATGGTTGTTGAATGAATTTTCCAAATTCCACATGGGATTCACACACACATATATAACACTATAAAAGTGCATAGGGCTACTATTTCTACACTTCTAAAGACAATTGGAATTTTAATTATTAATGTCTTTTATTTTGAAATTTTTAAATTATCCTTGATTATGTATTTTTTAATTCTTTTCATCATTATTTTATATTATATTATGGATCTAACTAACTTTTGGTGACTTGTGCTAGGAATAGTTCGATAGAATTTAAGTGGATCTAACTAATTTGTATATTAAGAACACATTTTAAGAGTACAATAATAAAAATTTTTAAAATTTTAAATGTATTTATTGTAGTGACAATGTAAAAAAGAGAGTCATTATAATAATAAAAAATATTCGTTACGACTTTTAGAATTATCGTCAAAATTGCTATAAAAATTTGATGATAATTTTTCAATTTTTTTATTGGATGAAAACATACACTAAATTTTTTAATTACCGTTAGAAAAATTCAATAGTAACCTTTTTTAGGGAGACGAATATGGAAATATATTTATCGTTAGAAAAAATTGGACAGTAATATTATAGCCACTTTTATTTTGTACATCAATTATTATTGTCTAAATCCGACAATAATAAATGAACATAATTAATATTTTAAAAATTAGTAACAATTAAAACTGGAAGTGAGTCAAGTCAGCTCATGAGCCAACTCGAATTCGATTCGTTAATAGTTCGATAAGCTGAGCTCATAAATTGGTAAACCGAGTTTGAGTTTGAAATTGAATTCATAAATTAAATGAGCCAAGTTTGAGCTTGGATAAACTCAGCTCATTAGCTCGTAAACTGGCTCAATTATATATATAATATTAAAAATATAGATTAAATGCATATAAGATATGCGTGTTAATAACTTAATATATATATATATATATATATATATATATATATATATAATTTTGCATATATTAATATTTTTAATTATTTAAAATTTTATCGTTATTTTTTATATATAATTTTGATGTAGGACATAAATAAAAAATTTATAATTGATAAATAAACAATATATAAATTTATTTTTTTAAATATTTTTTAATATATATAAGTTATAATTTATTGATATAGAATTATAGATTATGTACCTATTATTTGAGTCGGTTCGTGAGATTTCGTTGAGTCGAGCTTGAACTTACGAAATATATTCGATTGTTAATGAGTCGAGGCTTGAGTCAAGCTAATTTTCGTGAGCCGAATTTGAACTTGGTCTAACTCGTCTCAATTCAGCTCACTTCCATCCCTAGTGACAATAATAAGCACACTCCTGCTAATGAGTTATATTTTTAATAATTTTTAGTGAATTTCTTGATATTTTTTATGTGTTCTTAAGATAGAAATTAGCAAATTTTTTATATTATATTTATCTACATAAAAATTAAAGGACATATGAAATTAGTTACTATATATCTATGTCTAAATATATATAATTTAATTTATTTTTAATATATATTTTATATTTTAACTGGAGATGGCAAAATTTTCTGAGATGCGGAGATCCCTGCGGAGACTGCCCCGAATGGGGATCCGATTGTGGAGATTTTCTTCATGGGGATGAGGATGGGAGACAAAATTCCTCTGAAGCAGGCGCGGGGACTCGAGCGGGGATCCCCATCCCGTCCCCGCTATTCCCCGAAATTTATGAATTCCTTGAATTATCCTTAATAGTTTATTTCTCATATATGTTTTTCAATCATTTCTCACACACACATATATATAGAAACCCAAAACTCCTAATCTTTATTTGCATAACCCTTCTTCGATTCAGAGATTCCTAAGGCTGTCCATACTCCATCCAACCTCTCTGCAGCCACCCCCTCGTCACTCTTCTCACCGCATCGTCACACCTCACCGTGCCATCACCCTTACCGTGTCGTAATTTCTATTTGTGGCGTTCCTTTTCGTAACTCTGTTGTCGTGTCCATTCTTCTCTCTGTTGCCGCGTCTCCCACCTCGTCCACTGCTTTGTCCTTTGGCTCGTCGTTGCGTCCCCCATTGTGTTATTTCGAAAGAAGTCACCATCGTGTCATTTAGACTTTTTGTATAAAATCTTGCAGTTCTATTCATATGGAAATTAATAATTAGTTAGAACTATTATGTAGATGGGGAATGGGGTCCCCGCGGGGAATGGAGCCCCGTGGAGAATGGGGATAGGGAGCAATATTCCTCCACAGCGGGGAATGGGGACGGGGATGGGGAGCAGGAAGGCATTCCCGGCCCCCGTCCTGCCCCATTGACATCCCTAATTTTAACATGTATTTTATATTAATGATTGATTTTATTTTTTTAACTAAAAAGTTTAACACATCAAAATGGAGCAATTAGAGTATATAGAGTATATAGAATTACTAGTTAAATAAATATAAATTAATCTAAATTTTTTTTGATATTGTCATTAACAACTAAAAATTAAGACCAGTCCACTTTTTATAATTTATATTGACTGATTTTAGTATACATCAAATATAGTTATTTCACAACAATAATATATATTAAAAAAAGTTATAAACACAAAAATCAGCACTACTATATTTTTGTACTTTACTCATATTTGGCTTATAAATATAAAGTTAGTTCAATCATAGTAGTATTGATGAAATTTGAATACAACTATGAATTGTGTTTGAGGTTTAGGTAGTTATTTTAATAGCTCTTTGACTCTTTGTTACTCTAATTCTTTTTAATAAATTTAAAGGTCAGTGTTAAAAATGAGCATTAAAAAAGTATTTTTTAATTATTTTATGAATACTATTTTTATTTTGTTACTCTAATTCTTTTTAATAAATTTAAAGGTTAGTGTTAAAAATGAGCATTAAAAAGGTACTTTTTAATTATTTTATGAATACTATTTTTATTGAAAAGAAGATAATAGAGATCTTACAATTTGTTTTGTTAGTAGATGATAGCCTAGCAAGTACGATAATGACTCATGAGTAAACTTGATTTATATTTTATCAGGATATATCTTCTAATAAAATTTTAAGCTGATGAAAAGACGAGATAATATAGAATAGTTATACCTCTACAGTTTGATTTTGCATAGATAATTTTTTTATTTTATTTGTCATATATTATTTTTTTTTTAAAAGTTCACTAAAAATTTAATTTTAGATCTTTTGATATAGAGTTTTAATATTATGTAATAAAAAAATATCACTTTTTCTAAAAATTTAAACTAATAAAAGAAGACAATATAACTAAATCAGAACAAGACTATAATATCTGAATCTAACTTATCTACTATTTATAAAAAATATTCATGGAATTTGGTTTTAAGCTTTTGTGTTTTCATTTCAAATCTTAATATTTTCCACTAACTTTTCAAAAAGAAAATTGTTTCCGTTCTTCTCATTATGTTTCTTTTTAACCGTTATTGATTAAAAGAAATAATACTACAAAAATATTTACTATTCTATATATTGATAATTAGATAAAAAATTTAATAAACACTTTAATTAGCATATATAAATAACGTTAATGTTACATGTATAAGTATTTTTAATAATTAAATTTAATTAAATTGACTTAAATCAAATAAAAATTACTTACATAATGTCGGCATGAATCAAGCACTTTTTATTCGTATTTTTCTTTTTTTTTTCGCATGTTTTTTTTTCTTTCTTCTTCTATTGTTGTTGGTGATATTATTTTTTATTTCGTCTTCTTCTATTTCTCTTAGTGTTATTGCAACATATTTTATTCTTTTTCTTTGATTTTTTTATTTTTATTCTTTTTAAGATATGAAAAAAAATTTATGAAATGATAAAACAGAAGAAGAAAAAAATAGGAGCAGGAGCTTGAAAAAAATATAAAACAGAAAAATGGCACCGAAATTTTTTATATGTGATAGAAAAATATTTTAATTGTGGCATAAGAAATTTTTCAATTAATTAAAAATTATCAGAAACAAAAATAATATCAAAATTTTTTAATTGTGACACAGAAAATTTTTTAATTGTAATATAAAAATTATTTTTTAACTAATTATAAATTATCAAAAATAAAAATAGCATTGAAATTTTTTAACCTAATAAAAAAATTTTAATTGTGACAAAATTTTTTACCGATTAAAAGTTATCAGAAATAAAATAATATCAAAATTTTTTAGTCGTAATATAATATTTATGACAAAATACATACATATTTTTTTTTAGTTTAGATATCTATCTTTTATTGTGTTGAATATCTGAATTGATCGTAAATATTTTGTCTATAATAAAAAGTCGGCAAATTGTTGTATTATTTTTTTTTCTTTCTATTCTTGTTATTGTTCTTTTTTGAAAGAGAAAGCGTGTATAAGTAAATGTATAATGCGATGAAAACAAAAAATTAAAAAAAAACTACGCAGATGAAAGTCACATACGAAAAAAATGTAAAAGAATAAATGATTATTTGTACCCATAAAAAATGAAAACGCTCATATATGTATTCATATTAGATCGAAACTAAATTTGTACCCACGTAAAATGTTTTCTGTGTGACAAAAGTACCCTATCTTTAGAGGGTTGGAGTGGCACGTAGGATATTTTTGTCCGATGAAGGACATCTTGTGTGAATACAAATTTAATTTCGATCTAGTATAAATATATATATTAGCATTTTTATCTTTTATAAGTACAAATTGTCATATATTTAATATAAAAAGATTGAATTTATTTATATATCTTAATTGGATTTATTTAAAAAAATATTTGGCTGTCAAACATTTTTGTATAAACAAACAAAAGCGTTTTTTTGAATATTAACTGAACCGTCTCTGTTTACTATCTCATTCCCTAATATATAACACATATTTATTGTCTGTAATTTGTATTTTTTGCTTGTGGAAATATATTTATAATTTGAAACTAAAAACAATTAGTAATGTTAGTCAAGCTTTGTCACGATACTCTTTGTTTTAAAAGTTTAAAGTAATTAAGTTTAAGGTCATTTTAGATAAATAACTTAATTAATTTTTTTAAAGAAATTTTAATAATTATATATTAAAAGTAATTTATAAATAAATTATTTTATATTTATTTTTTTAAACTTAAAAGTACTTATTTTTAAAAAAAGTTATAAACAAAAATTATTATAAGAGAAGTTATTTTTTTTAAACTTTTTCATAAATACTTAAATAGCTTTTTAGAAAGTTACCATTTGATTTTGAAAATTGTACCAAATATTATTATTATTATACTTTTTCGTAAGTTAAAAGTAAAAAAAAGTTACTTATGAACCTATCTAAATATCGGAGATTCAAATCTCATCTTGTGAAAAACAGTAACCTATTGATTGATGACAAACTCTTAAATAAAGTTTCAATCTGCGACGAAATAGTCTTTAATCTGCCATACTAGAGGATAATGTGAAAAACAAAAAAAACTTAAACTCATATAAAAAATATAAATAATTATATTTTTAATACATTCTTTTATGTAAGTTTTTATTTGTATGAATTTTGTATAAATTTTTTTGTGTGTATTTGTTTTATATTAATTTTTTCCTTTTGAAATAACAAGAATTAAATTATAACTTTTAAGGGTTAAGTGTGATTTTTGTCTCTAAGATATTGACCAAAAATATTTTTCGTTCTCAACCTTTTTTACATATAAAATCGTTCCTAAGGTTTAAAACCAAGTTTTTAAAATCGTCTTTTTAATTTAAATATTAAAATTTTGGACCAAATTACCCATAACAAAAAGTTATAAAATAAAAAAAAAGAAAAAAAATAAGAGAAAGATAGTGTTTCTGCTCTTGCGAAGAAGAAAGGAAAAAAGAAAAAGAAATTGTCCACGATCCACCTCTGCCTCCGCTTTCCGCTACCACCTTCGTATGATTTTGGTATTTAAGGTAATGATGATTTTAAAACCAAGTTAAACGTTAAGGATGATTTTGTACAAAAAAAAAGTTCGAGACGAAAAAAATTTTCGACCTATCTTAAGGAGTAAAATCATACTTGATCTGGACCGCTACAAAATCAACGTTATAAATCGGAATTACACACTATAATTTGGCAATTTACGTTATAACTCGACATTGCACGTTATAATCAGACTTAACGGACTACATCCTGAAATCAAAATGTCCGATCAAGCATTATCGCTTATTAAAATCTAATAACTACTCTTCGATTTAGACAATCAATGATAATGTAACTGACCTTTTATACTCAGCCTATAAAGGTATGATATCTTGTCCTTAACAGATACACTGAATTCATAATACTAACTTAAATATCGGAGTGCCTTTTACAGGTACAGATACACTCCATCTTTTTGCTCATACTCTTCGTGACGTGACACTCCTCTGAACGAGAAGCTCAGACCATCCCAGTTTATAGTTCGGCGCTGAAGGCCAAAGCATGGCGTTAAAGGCTAAAGTTCAGCGTCAACTCCTATAGTCAAGGTTACGTCCAGGTTGTTCACACAAGAACAGTACTTAACCCTAAACTTTTACATTATAGAAATTCTATTACCTTATAATAAGTATATAACAAATTATAACTTTAAATAATATAAATTCTTAAAAATCTTCTATGTATTTAATATATTAAAAATATAAAAAATTTATTCGTTCAAAACTTTGTATAAATTATTTTCTTTTACAATCCTAGAAAATCTCAATAACATTTAAATAATTAAAATATTTTTAAATATAAATTTTAATATATTATTAATATAAAATAATTATATATATATTTATATTTTTATGATATTATGCCAGTAAAATTAATTTAATTTATATTAATAATAAATAATTATTAAAAAAATAAATATAATTAAATTATTATCAAATTTAAAATTAAATTAATTAATTTGAATTAATCAATCTCATTCGTCTACTTAAAATAATCTCAAGAGTTTAAATCTTATTTTGTCTATGAAATAACAGTCTAACACTCTAAGTCTCTAACACACGTTTATAGGCTTTGAAAACGGTGATAAAGGTAGGGGGCATAATGATCGGCCATGTGGGGGCAGCTTAGCAGGGACTTTTATTTCTTGACGAAGTTATAACGTTTGGATTACAAATAAGACTTTTTGGCAAATTAAATGGTCATTAATAACGTCGTCTTCTTATTGAAAACCGCAAAGCCAAATGATTACGTCTTTACGATCCATCGTCCTTTCCCTGCTCCTGCATCCATCTAATTTAGTACCTACACAAACACTCATACAATTGATACAAGAAAACAAAAACATCATCAGAGGCGCCACATACACCACAAAATAAATAAATAAACACTCAATTCGATTTCTATTTAATTTTACGGAAAATAAGACGACTTTTTTCAAAAAAAATAGATACACTTTGACTTTTAATATTATTATTTTCGAATAATACAAATTTTTTATTAAAAAATTTATTAAATAATAATAAAAATTAATTTAAAAAACTAATTTATAATATACGAGAGTTTAAAATTAAATTTTATATAAATTATTAAAAAATTTATTTCTAAAATTTATTTTTATTAGTGATAATTAAGTAAAGAATGATTATTGTTGAAAATAATGTTAGAAGAAAAAAAATAATTAGAATACGAAAACTTAAAAAAAAATAACACCACACAAGAAATGAGAGAAGAAAATGATGATGTTAATTTTGTTGGTGTTAGTGTTTATAATGATAAAAGAGATAAGGATAATGATAAATTATAATAATGAGAATAAAGAATTACAAATAAATTTTTAGAAACTATTTTTTGTTATTATTTGACGAATTTTTTATTCGTATTATTCTAAACGAATAGTGTTAGGATCGAAGTGTTTCTTTTTTGGTAAAAAATCGCTTTATCTTTCATAAAAATAAATAAATCTTAAATTAAATTTTTATTCTAAAAAATTTAACTAAATTAAAAATATAATTTATATTAATCAATTATGTATTTATATTTTTATCTGATTAACAAAACAAAAAATACGTGTTAAATGAGTGTCAAATTAATGTATATTACTCTTTTTTAATAATAAAAATAAAAAAAACTGTGAGTTTTTAATGTGTTTATAGTTTTTAAAAAGTTGGAAATGTTTTAAAAGTATTTAAGAAATTATTTTTTAAAATTAACTTGTACTTATCAAAATTAAATAGTATAATATAGTTTTATATATTAATAAATATTCAGTTTTATTCTTAATTATATTATTGATGTCAAATTTCATTTGTGGTAAAAAAATTTCCTCAATTTATAACTATTATTATGGTCATTTTAAAATTTAAAATATATTTTATTAAAGAATAATACTATATAACCAATCGTTTTGATAATTAAGTTTAACCAATTTAACTATAACAAAATACATCTAGATAAATGTGTGTACATGTGAATTGACACTTAAAAAGTAAGATGAGAATTAAAGTATATTAAGAGGTTTATTAAAGTATAATAAGACTTGGTTGTGGACTTGGTTATCACTACCACATTTTTTATCTATTGCAACATATTTTCAAGACAACATTTTAAAAGAGTTGTCTAAAATAAAAATAGACAACACTTTATACTAATTGCTAATAAATAGAGTTATTGCAACATATTTTTAATCAACATATTATAAGTGATGTCTTAAATAAATTAAAAGACACTTAACAAGTGTTGCTCTATCAAATATATAAGACAATTATTATAAAGTCAATATGTTACATTTTATAAATGTTGTCTTTAAATTTATTTTAAATTTCGTCTCCTAAGTGTTGCCTAAAATTTTTAATACCTTCCTCGAAAATAAATCTTATAATTGGTACATTATTTAGCTTTGCTTCCCAGTTTCCACTTTCCAGTTTTTCACCGAATTTGAAATAAAACAAATCCAACTTATCAGGAAATAATAGAAGTATTTCTCAAACGAGAACGAGCAAGGAAAGGGACTAGGTCTAGGGTTCTACATTATGTTGAAAAAAGTGAGCACGGCTATGGGGAGGGACACGGAGAATGACGAAGAGAATGAGAGAAAGAGAGATCCGCCATCGAAGGAGGAAGAAGAGAAAGATGGAGAAGGCGACAATGGAGAGAGAAGTCGCCACCGCCGCTTCCTGCACCTCTAGAGCTATCTCTGCCTTGCGCTGCTGTTGCCGTTTCTATCTTGCGCTGCCGGATCCGCCATTGCTGTAATCCCTCTTCTCTGCCTTGCGCAGCCTGAGCCGTCTCTGGTTGTCGTCGCTGCTCGATGGTCGTCGTCGGCTCGTCAATGCCTCACGTCCTCGCTGCTCTGCCTGAGCCGTCTCTGCTGTAATCCTCACTGCTCGCTGCAATCATGTCTCAGGTTAGGGTTTTTTCTCCTCGTAATCTTAGGAAGTTAATTCTATTCTCAGATTGGGGAAATTGAGGAATGTGTTTATTGTCTAATCATGTCTTAGGTTAGGGTTGCTCTTATGATACTGATGGCTTACCTTTCATACATGCTTGTTGAGGTGAGAATCTCCTTTTAATTTTAATGGAGGTATTTTTCCATGTCTATTCATTACTGATGCAATTAATTCCAATACTAATAATTTTATTTTCAAGAGTCACAACCAAGTACGTCAAAAATTTCAACATGTTTGATTTATTATGAGATTGCTGATCTGAATTAACCTATTGCGAGCATGTTTTTGCAACATTGTCATTCATTGCTGAGATATTTATATTCCTTTATGTTGGGATGGATGCACTGGACTAGAGAAGTGGCGATTCATAAGCCAAAGGTAATACTAACATTTATAGATTAATAAACTTTGTAAAACATGAAAATTTTAATTAACATTTTTGGTCTCTTGATTCATTAGTCCTGGAAAATCAGTTGGGATCAGTTCAGTGCTTCTAGGACTTATCCTAGTTAGAAGAGCAGCATTTGTTTTCCCTCTCATTCTTATCCAATTTGCTCCAGAAATCCCCACATGTGAAAATTGACATGAAGCAACAAGTATGTGTTTTCTTTCCCTGATTCAATTTCTTTTCAGAGCCTTCCTTGGTACATGACTCCCGTCTCCTATGATCTTGTTTCACAGGTCACAATCTGGTGGTCTGGTCTCATGCGAGGTGCTGTTTCTATAGCACTTGCTTACAACCAGGTGAAGTAATCAAACCTCATGGCTAGCTTTCAATACTAACTAAATCTGTGTCTGGTTTAGCAATAAACTGAATCTTTGACATGCAGTTTACAAGGCTAGGCCACACTACGTTGCGTGAGAATGCCATCATGATCACTAGTACCATTTCTGTTGTTCTCTTCAGCACAGCACAGTGGTTAGACACTAATCTTTTCTTGACCAACTTGGTTTGTAAGTAATAAAACAAGTGTTTGATTGAAAATATTGAACTAAAAGTCAACACTAAAAGGAAAAGGGGGACTTTGGTGGATTTGAAAAACAATAGTGTCAATGCATCATTTTCTCATACATGTGATGTGATCCCAGCATGTAATAATGTTTATCTTATTTTTCTTCTTGTTTTGGTTATTACAATTACTGGTTTCATGTCTGTAGTGTTGGAGTTTGTATCACCTTCTGAGAAACATAAGCATAATTCTCCACATTATGGGTAGGTTACTGTAGAACAACAATATCTCAGGTCAAATTCTGCCAGAGTTTAGAACCCTTCCAAAGCTTCAGACATTGGATCTTTCCAATAATTGATTCTCTGAGGTGATTCCTTCCACTCTCGGCCAATTAGATAGACTCCAATACCTGTGAGTAGTTTCTTATTTTGTTTTTCCTTTTATTATCATTTTAAGGAGTAAATTGATTTATTAATTTCGGTACTACTTGTGAGTAGTTAATGCAAATAAGTAAAAATTAAACAAAGGTAATTAGATGAAAATGATATAATGATAAACGTAATATAGTATATCTTTTTTTTGTTGCTTTTATATTGTCACGCCCACCCCAGCCCAGGCCAGGTCAGACCAGCGAGCTCCATGAATGAATGAATGAATTGAAGGAAAGAAGGGTTCAAAGTTTGGGGCTGGGATACAGAAAGCTTGGTGTCTCTCTATACAGTTATGGAAAGGACTCTGATGTTATTTTCTGGTCTCTTTCTCAGGTATCCAAGTGATGCAGATAAGCATCTCTTGGCGTGGCAGACTGGCCTCTCCAGAAATCAGGTTCCCCCTCCCTCCCCCCTTCCTCCTCTTTATTAACTTTCATTTATTGCTTTGCTTTCGTTCATATTCACAAATTACAAATACAAAATTCTCATCTTATATTTATATCTTGCATCAAACATCCACTAATCATTACCAGTTATATATAAATCTCTTACAATAATCATGACAAATTATGGCAGTTTAGCTAGCTATTCTCTTTAGTCTTTAATAGTTGTTAGTCTTGATATTTAATATGCTAATGTGGTGGAACGATATCTTAGATCATTGATTAAGTCTGAAGTTATTAGTTTGGGGGTCAGAATATTGTACTTGCTTTGATCCTCTCTGCTCGCGATTCGAGCTTCGAGTCTCTCCGCTCGGGTTCGAGCTTCGAGCCTTTCCGCTCGCGTTCGAGCTTCGATCCCCTCTGCTCGCGTTTGTTCATCACCACCGGTTACTATTTCACAGATACCTATGATTCTGCCTATTCTTTTTTCTTTTCCATTTTCGTGCCTTGAATCCTAATTTTAATAATATTGTTGTTGCTATTGTAGCATTTTTGGTAATAATGTTGATGTTTCAAGCTTTTCTAGTTTCTACTCGCCATTCATCTCTTACCAAAAGAAGAGTGGCAGGAGTTGATTCAGGTTCCTCTCTTATTTAATCTTATGAGATGTTAAGATATATTCAGCTAGATCTAAATTTGCAAATTAATTTAATTGGTTTGTCACATTTCTCTGGAGTTGTTAAGATATAAATAAATATATTTATAATTTTTTATTATTAGAAAAAGTTATTGTGAAATTTGATATATTTCATTTCTACTTCTGATTGTTTGGTGAACAGATCTCACCGATTAATATGTTCACCATTGCGTCAAAGTTAGTTTTCTATCTTCAGTGTTTTAATCTTACTTACATAAAAGTAATTAACCTGTGGCATTAAAATTACAAAAAGATTATTGTAGATATAAATAAATATATTCAGTTGTTATTGATTTGGTATGCCAGTTCAATTTCTTAGCGTAGCTATGTTGCTTGCTTGTTTCTACTTTTGAAAATTTTGTTCTTAGACAAATCATGATGGCCTTCACTAGACTTTTGCAGAAACTATTTTTGTGTGTCATTATCTCAATTGCTATATCACTTTGTCTCCATCTCTATGATCTCTCTTTACACAATCCAAGCACTTTCGATAGGATCAGAATTTGAGTTACTTGAGAATTTGATCTATTGCCTTAGTTTTTTATTTAAAAAGATGACTCTACTTAATTGTAGTTTTGAATGATAAGAATACATGAAGCTTATGGTTGATTATTGTAGCTGAATTTAAAATAAGTTGCACAAAAATTATATATGAAACACCCCCTTATATATGAATGAGTCTGAGTATTATTACCTGGCTATCTTGATGTGTATGTGTGTGTATGTGATTCATAAAAGAGTGATAATGTTGCGTGAACAAATTAATGGTGATGACTAGTGAGTGGACTTGTCTGATAGTGATAGTCAACTAAAAATGCCTCCTAAGCCTTACTCCTATCCATTTGAGAGTTGTGGAGATGCTAGTACAAGATGAAGACTTACTAAAAATGTCTCCTAAGCCTTACTTCTATCCATTTGATGAACCTGAAGATAAAGTTGGAGAAGATAACATTTCAAGGCTATCCTCTAATATGTCCTCAGTTAGTGGTTCCAAAGAATAGAACTGTTCTGTTTGGACTCTGATCTAATATGTCCTCAGTTAGTGGTTCCAAAGAATAGAACTGTTCTGTTTGGACTCTGATCTAATATAAATTTGCAAGATCTGCATCTAGCTTTTTTCCTTGGCTATGTCATATATATGTGTATTTTTGAGGTATATGATAGAATCAATTGATTTGATTAATATATGCTATTGATTTGATTAATATATGCTGAATATGATAGAATCAATTGTTCAAGAGCTTTGTGTTTGTCATAGATTCTGCTAACAAAAACACTTATTCTACTTATTAGAGATCAAGCACAAAATTCAATATTAAGATTCCCAATTTCTTTCAATAAATGTATTTTTCTTTGGATTCAATGCTACTAGATTAGGAGTTCCTCTTGTTTTTTGCTAGCTAGGCTACCAGTGAAGTTAGTAGAAGTGGTAGTTTACAAAGAAGAAATTACAATTTTTGTTGTTGGATTAAAGTGATTTAAGTATCTATTTCAAAGTTTCATGCAATTTCGATAACAAATTTCGGAGAACTTCTAAAACCACTTTTTAATGAGGTAGCAAGAAAAGTTGCTGGATTTGGTCCTGAATGATAAGAAATCATGTATTTATAAGAATTAAGATGGTGACTTGCTAATTTTGCTTTAACAAATATTCTATTAGAAAAACTACAAAAAGCACTGCTCATGAATATATATATTTGTTAGGGGAATGCACAATTTAATATTCATATATAAGAAACATCCCCAGAGGTGAAGTCCTGTTACCCTTCACTCTTGTTGTTTAGAAGGAGTTTTTTAGACCTATTTATTGCTTTTATATCTATAGTAATTAATATCATAAAGAAATTTTTATTATAATTTTTCAGTTTTAATGGTAAGTTGCTTATTTTTTATTGTGTATTATTTGCAGATTTAGCATATGGGACAAGTCAAGCATGGATATAAAATATGCAAGTAGATTGACATTTTTTTTTATAAATATTAATTACTATTTTGTTATGACAATTATTGTTAGACAATAATTTTATTATTTTGTTGAGAATTATTGATAAACATGTATTTGAAATACTAATTGAACTTTTTAATATCTATTTTAATTAGAATTTTATTATTAGTTATCTTGTCTCTTTTATAATTTTTTCTATTGTGCACAAATTTATTTATTAATTAAAATAATTACATATGTATGAACAAAAAATTTTATTGTAAATTTTATTTTTTGTATTTTTATTACAAAATTAATTTTTATTTTTATAAAAAAGGCAACCCTTTTATTAGTTGCATATTTTGAATATTAGACAACTTGCATATCCAAAAGAAAAATCAACACTTGTACATGTTGCATATCCAAAAGAAAAGGCAACACTCGTATAGGTTGCATATCCAAAAGAAAATGCAATACTTTAAAGGGTTGCATATTCAAAACTAATAGGTAACATTTCAAAGGATTGCGAATTCTAACTTATAAGCAACACGTAAAAGAGTTATATTTTATTGCAAATAGGCAACACTTTTTAGTAGTGACCAAAATACGAGAGAAGAGACAACACTGCAAAAGTGTTGTCTCAAATACACCTTTGAAGTGTTGTTGTTTTTCAACCAAAGGCAACACTTACCAAGTGTTGCTCTCAAAAGCGTTGCTTTTGAAACAAAAAAGTGTTGCCTTGATCTAAGGCAACGGCTGCATATGCAACGCCGCCCAAAAACGTTGCCTTAGGTCCAAAAGTGTTGCCATAGATCAAAAGCAACATTTTGTCAGCTTTTAGGCAACACTTTTTAAATGTTACCTCAACCTAAAAATGTTGTAGTGTAAAAGATACGTATTCACTTCAATTTTTTTTTTTTGCTAAATCTGAATTAGGCTGCTTGTATTTATTTAAAATTATTTTTAATTTAATTAATTAAATATATGTGTTACAACTTTTAAAAATTATATTCCAAAATCTATCTTCAATAAATTACGATAAATGTTAATAGGCACTTGAAAAAGTAAAAAATGTAGTTTTTCTTAAATTTTAAAGTCTAAATTTTAATCCTAAACCCTAACTGTCTCATAAATTCTAAATCCCAAAATTTTAAATTTTGAACCCTTATTTTTAAATTCTAAATTTTAATTTTAAACCATTGATATAAAATACAATAAATAGAGAGTTAAGATTTGTCTAATTAACAAGGTTACTTAGTAAAAAATGTTTAAAGATACATTATAAAAAACACATCACTTAATGACAGTTTACGACTATTGCAAAATTGGTAACACAATTTAAGATTGGTATATTGCAATAGTTTCAAATCAACACGATATATTGATATAGCGGTGGTTATATCAACAGTTGTTAAAAACTACTGCAAATTCTAATTTTCATATTTTAAATGATGATAATTCTAAATGCAAATAATTCATTTTGCAGTAGTTTAAAACTGCTGCTATTTCACACATGTGTTGTAACATATGCACCATAAATTACTTGATGAAAAGTAAAATTTTTATCAAATTAGATATCATATCTCCCTTTCATTTTTAGAGCACCACTTATATAAAGATGATAAAATAATTTTTTCTAAAATTATTTATTTGGCTATAGTAAAAAAACATAATCTAAAAAACGTAGATTAATATAAAAATATAAATTATGAATAATTAATTAATAATTCTAACTAATATTAATTTAAATGACACTGAATTTTTTAAACTTATATAAAATAATTTTTTTCAAAGTTTTATTCAAAAAATTTAAAAATAAATAATAATTATTAGACTAAAAATAGAATAATTAATAATAAAAATTAGTAGATTAAAATATAGATCTTAAGAATCAGAGAAAAGAAAAAATATTAAAGAATTATATAAATTACAAATAAAAACTTAACTTGTAAAATACTATTAAATTTGCAAAATGAGAAAAATATCAAAATGATAATAAAATGAAAGCAGAAAATTAATATTTTAAAATTTATAAAAAAATAAAAAATAAAACTATCTTCTAATAAAATTTTTGTTAAAAATTTAAATTATAAATAAATTAAAAAATTAGTATTAGAGTCAAAATAACGATTTTAAAAATATAACACATTTTTTTAATAAAAATAACATTTTTAATCTATGCTACATGTCAAAATTTAATATATGATAATCTATTTAATAGATGAGATTAAATATTTTTTATTAAAAGACATTTTAAAGTTTAAACATCTTTGCATGAGTCTCGCTCCACCTCATTTTTAATAATCTTCTTGCCTAAAAGCGAGATAGTTTATTAAAGAATAATTGTTAATGTTATATAAGTTTTTAATAATGGAATTATTTAAAAATGAAGAGATTACATTAGCGTACCAATAATATATAGATACAATAATTATTAGGGATCGAAAAGAGTAAGTTATATTATCCATCTATTTATGGTTGCGTAGTAGTGGATATTATGTGATGGTGATCTTCATAATTGAAATTTAATTCAATTTAGTAAAACATCAAAGGATCCCAACTGTAATCTACAATCCTAAAACAACAACATGATCTACAATCCTACGCAATCAAAAAAACAATTAAGCAATTAATCAGATGATTTATTTGGTGAAGTTTAGTTCGAAACATTAAATGCTTTTGGAATAATTAGGAGACAGCAAGAATTTTGTATTTGTAATATAATATTATTGCTACTTCTATAGAGTTTAGCTCCAAAAAATAATATTATTAAGCAATTAAATGTTTTCAAATATTCAATTAATCATCAACGTCAATTATGCTACATAATTAACAAGAAATCGACTTATGTGATTATGTTCTATATTAATAAAACTTACTTCCTAAACGGTTTTATATTTTATAAGTATGTGAAAAATCCCAAAACAGTCCCTGACAAGTACTTCAAAAGACAACGAGATCCTCGAAAAAAAAATATCCAACTCGGCTCCTGAACTTTACTTTTATGGGATTGATTAGCCCTTGTGCCAAAAAAGTGAATGTTGTTTTTTTTTTGGCATACGGGCTAATCAGTCCAAAAAAAAAAGATCAGAGACCGGCTTGGGTATTTTTTTTTTTTGGGTCCTCGTTGTTCTTTCGAGATAATTGTGAGGGGCTGGATGGAGTATTCACTCTATAAGTATTTATTTTAAACATTCGAAAAATCCAAAAGTATTTTTGACTTTGATAAAAATAAAAAATAAGTGTGGAGTCTACCAAAATTTTAAACCCAAAAAAATGATGAAAATATATGATTAAAGAATATAACTTGTAGCGGAAAAAGGGTTATTTATTATTACTATTGATGTATGAGTTGCTAATTAAGCTTACTTACTTTGACTTATTGCTATTGCCAAAAATATAATGCATTATTTCGCCATAAGCTTACCTATTTCAGAGCAAATATGCTCTCACTTCTCTTGCATTGATAGAAATTTATACAAATTGTTTCTTTGAAGAAATAATAACGAAAATATAATTGGTTTCACAAGTTAGCTAACTTTAAAAGTACTAATAATAATGCATTAAAAGGGGGTAGTTGAGAGACATAAGGTAGAACAAAATGAAGTTAGAAACATTAATTTGTAATTTGGTGGGAACTATACATAATTAGTCTTTATAAAATTTTTCTTTTGACTTTTGTCACTACAATTTAAAAGGTTTTTATTTTAGTCACTGCCATTAATTTTATTTTATTAAATACTGATGTGGTTGGTTAAATAATATTAATGCGACACGTTTTGCATTGCTGCGTTAGTAATTAGCAAAACAAACTAACAATAAAAATTAAGATAGAGACCTTTTAGATTTTATTGGATCAAAAGAAAAATATATAAAACTAAATTTTTTTTTATAGGAGCTAAAAGTTTATTTAAGTAATAACAAAAATGTCAGAGAGATATGAAAATTGAATTTAAATTATATATATTAAATTAAATAAAATAACTGAATTTAAAGTTATTATCTCTCTGATATTATTCTTTAGGATATTTTTCATTTATAAAATAAAAAAAATATTTATTTCTTCCAAAACGAATTTTTAACTTTATTTTTTAAAATATAATTTTTTTTTTTTTGGTTAACAGGAAGTTCGCGCTCCCCCTCTCCCGGCAAACTCTATGTTATACAAATTTTATAAGTAGATTACTAATGATAAATTAATGAACAAAATGTCATTTCTATGTTTTACAAGTTTATAACTTTTTGGCATGATAGTTCACGACATACAATGTTATAGATCATGCATACATTAATTTATTTAAAACAAGTACAGCTACCGTTTACTAGAAGATGCTCCTCCATCACTAAGAGCGGTGCAAGTCTTTCGCGTGTGTCTAATTTGGCGACACAATCCGCACCGCTTCTCCCCATTATGCTCAACGTCATCCATGTTGTTACAAATCCTGGAGCTCACGGGCTGATTGTTGGATCGGCCTTGACCATCATGAAAATGTGTTGTGCAATCACTTTCGAGTTCAACCTACGATGATCTTGCCCCATCGAAGTTTGCATGCAACTATGAGGACTAGTGTATCTCCTAACCCCCACCTTTCTTGTTTTCGGCGATATGATATAAGTATGCTCCAATTACAACTGGGTTTTAACTGGATACATCTTGCATTGTACCTCCAATGGTCACTCTCGACTATTTTGCACTCCACAGCCCTCCTGATGCTGTACTGCTTAACTGCCAACAAGACTTCTTCCTTGTTCCCAAATTGTTGTCCAACCTCAAACTCATTGCTTGGGTCTTCTTCAAGACCTCCTTGGGTAAACAACTAATCCGAAATCATTGCATCGAGATTCAACCAATTGAAATGTTCCGGCCGGTCATATGGTTGAGAAATGACAGGCTGTGTAAAAGCAATCTGTGTGTCACTGTAGTAGGTCATCTCCTCTTCCTCGTCACCATCATAAGGGATTTCGGCTGGTTCTTCATCAGCATCGTCTCCATCATCGGGGTTGACTTCATACTGCTCCATCATCGGATCTCCGATAGCAGAACCGTCATGACTTTCAAGACCGTCATCCATTAAGTCAACGTTACGAACTTCAACATTAGACCCTTCCTGACTACCCTCAGGTGGCATATTCAGATCTACCATCGTCCTTCTGATAGTTCATCTAACAACGCCACTCGTCGGACTATCGTCGACAGTATCTGCAGATGATCCTCGGCCACCAAATTCAACAAGAAACACGTATAACTCCAACAGATGAATATTGGTCCATCGGTTGTGCCACGACCTTATAAGCTGTACGTCCTCGTCGTCGCGCAACCGGTACCTAATGCAAAACAATAGAAATATCGCTCACAATGATGGTCTGATAAACATACTAGTAACAAAGACACAGACAACACAACTATAATATACCTTTTATAAAACAAATTCCCATCTAACTCGGTCGGATATCTGCAGTAAATTTCTTTTACCCTTTTCGATTCTTACTGTCCGAGGGCATGCAATATCAAATTCTTCAAAACTGTTAAACTATTGATCTCCGGTGTCATAAACGTAATCATCGGCTGGCTCGATCTAAAGACAATTGAACCTTCTTCATCATACAATATTTTACCATCGTAATGAATGGATAACAATGAATTTCCTGATATCGTAGCAATAACGTATTAAATGAGGAAGAAATTAATTAGAGAAGTTGTGGTTACTTGATTTCCAATAGACTTGCTTTTATCTTTAAATTTATCAAAAAATTTGTCGGGAGCGACAAACTTACTGTTAATTCAAAAAAAAAAATTGTATTTTAAAAAATAAAACTAAAAACTCGTTTTGGAGAAAATAAATATTTTTTTATTTTATAAATGAAAAAAATCCTTATCCTTTAACTAAATGATAATTAAAAGTTAGATTTTTTTTTCTGACAGTGCAAAAGTTAGAAATCTTATGTGGCGATGGTTAGAAGATTTCATGAAATATTATCCGTGTTAGTTACATCATAGAGAGCAAGTAAGTATGAGAAAAATGTGTTTTTCGTTTTAGAAAAAAGTTAGGATGAATATTCAACCAGCAAAAAAAAAAAGTGAATGATTCTATATTATTAGATAAAATTTTATACAATTAAAAATATTATAATAATTAATTAATAATTATAAATTATAAAATTTACTGATCTTCTAACATTTTTTTTATTGAGTAAACTGTATTTTTTTTTATTTTCTAATATTTATCAATTTTTTTAATTTTATTTTTTAATATTTAAAAAGTTTGATCTATTTAATGAATTATGAAGGTGTACAATTTGTACACGTCGTAGGACGACTAATCATTTTTTTATATAATTATTTTTTCTGTCGAAATAAAAAAATTCTATTGAATATTCATTCTAAAAGAAATACGTCTTCACAATAGCGAAACCAAAATTTTAATACTGGAGATTAAATTCTTATAATTAATCTTAATTTTTTTTTCTTTCAAAATGTATAGTATTTTTAACTTTAACTTTTTATTATAATTAACTTATGAGTAACTATAAAACTTTTTCTTAACAAAATAAAAATAGATAAATTTATACTAAAAGTCTAAAACTATATATGTTCAATAACAAACGAGAAAAAAGAACTCAAAATAAATTAGATTACATGATTGATCCGAATTCCATAGTTTATATAAAAATATAATTTTAATATATCCATCAATTCAACTCTTCTAACATTTAAACTGTTGAACTTCTAATTGTTTGATTAAATGATTGTTCAGATTTCCATAATATTACTCTTTTTATTTTGAGCTCTTGTTGTTTCATACGCTCAACAAAATAAAAGACAAAACGTTGGTTTATCATAAAAAAGAAAAGAAAAGATAGGACCAAAATTTGTACTCTGAAATGTGATTCCACCTTATTAAAGATAAGATTAAGCATAAGTTATACTCCGAGTGGTGGTGGATCTACAAATTTTATAAGAGGAAAGTCAAATTAAATACAAAATAAATTAAAATATAACATAACAAAAAATTAACAAAATATAATTTAGAGTATATAAGTTAAAATTAATAATTATATTATATGAAAATTAACATTTAATTACATACTTTAGGATTTTGATATTTTTAAATTTGTTCTGCGATATTTTATATAACTAAAATTATCAATTTATCATCTGAGATAAATTTTAAAGCATTTTTTTTTCAACATATATAATTATATAATTTACTAAAAATTTATCTTTTATCTTGTTTTGAAGTCTCGTTTTAATAATTTTTATTGTTTAAAAAATTTATTAAATTATTACTATTGTTATAGAAAGAATCAATAAAAAAAATTTTATAGTCAGTTATTTTTTTACATTAATACAAACTTATATTTTTTAATAACTTTTTTATACATTTTTATTTTTTTAAATTTATTTATTAATTATTACTACTATATTATAATACACATTATAATTTATACGTATTAAATTATTAACATGTACATTTTTTTAGTGTGTTAGTATACTAAAATATATATATATATATATATATATATATATATATTAATTATATAATAATAATAAACTAATAATATTAATTTAAAAAAAAATTTGGGACACCACGACCAGGTTAGGTCTCCCCATAAATCTGCCATTGTCAGGCACGGACCCACCTTCATGAATGGGGGGCACTTGCCCCCAGTGACATTTGATATTTTTAAACTCAAAAAAAAAAAAATATATATATATATATATAATATGCCCCCACTTTAAATTTTAAATGACCCCACTACAAATAAACTAAGCCCAATTATTAAAAGTCTAAGCCCATTTTATTTTTTTATGATTTTGACTATTAGTTAACCTAATTAAATTTAGTCTTCTTCTGTTTTTAAATCCTAGCCGTCACTCATTTATTCTCTTAAACCCTTTTCTTAGTTTCATATTTTCAATCTTCTTTTTCTATTCCTTGTCTAGTGGTCATCTTCTCTTCATCAAAAGGTAAATTTTAAATTCTCTATTTTATTTTATATAGCTCTCTATGACTCTATGTATCTTTCAATTTCATTGTTTCTCTTTTTGATATTTTCAATTGCAAATTTTAATTCAAACAATTATAGTTTAAGTATTAATCTATTTTTTATTCTTTTCATGAATTTATATATTTTATTTTATTCTCAATTTAGTGATCCTTATTATTTATTTGTTTATCTTTCGTTCTATTCTATTATATGTAATTAGATTGCATATAAATTTTTAAAGTGAATTGATCAATTTACTAATTTAGAATATATATTTTTATTTTTAGAAATAGTAATGGAGAAATATTTCAAAAGAAAGCTACCACTAGAATCTGAAGTCACTCCATTAGTCTCTTCTAATAAAAAGAAGTTCTTAGAATTCAATGTGGAAAGTCTGGTAGCTGATCCTGGACAACGACCCAAAATTTCAAATTATGATCCAAATGACAGAGATGAAGTTAGACGAGCTTATTTGCAAAAAGGTCCTTGTCAACCAAGAGAACATGATTTTGCACAAACATATTTTGGAACTTCTCTCCGTAGATTTAATGCTGATTGGTTTGATGAATTTGGCAATTGGTTGGAATATAGTATTTCAAAAGATGCTGTATTTTGTCTTTGTTGCTATCTTATGAAACCTGATGGTGCGAGTGGTGATGCTTTTGTAAAAGAGGGCTTTTCAAATTGGAAAAAGAAGGAGCGATTACAAACACATGTTGGAAATCATGATAGTGCTCATAATCAAGCTCGAAGAAAATGCGAAGCACTCATGAAGCAAAAACAACATATTGAAGTTGTTTTTCAAAAACATTCAGACCAAGCTAAAAGAGATTACCGAACTCACTTAACAGCAACAATTGAGTGCATTAGGTTCTTATTGCGACAAGAATTGGCCTTTCGTGGTGATGATGAATCGCACAATTCAAATAATCAAGGTAATTTTTTGGAGCTTCTTGACTTTCTTGCTCAACATAATACAGAGATTGATCGTGTTTTCAAAAATGCTCGTGGAAACCTTAAGCTAGTAGCACCTAAAATTCAAAAAGATATTGTTAGAGCTGCTGCAAGTGAAACTACTAAAGTTATTATTGATGATCTTGGAGATGATTTATTTGCTGTTTTAGTTGATGAAGCTCGAGACATCTCTGTTAAAGAGCAAATGGCTGTTTGTTTGCGGTATGTGAACAAAGAAGGGATTGTAATGGAGCGATTTCTTGGCCTTGTCCATGTTTCTAGCACAAATGCGTTGTCATTAAAAGTAGCTTTGGAATCTTTATTAACAAAGCATAATTTAAGTTTAGCAAGAATACGTGGACAAGGTTACGATGGAGCTACTAATATGCAGGGAGAATTTAATGGCTTAAAAAGTTTGATCTTGAAAGAAAATGCTTGTGCTTTTTATGTTCATTGTTTTGCTCACCAACTTCAATTAGCACTTGTGGTTGTTGCAAAGAAACAGGTCGAAATTGCACTACTTTTTAATTTGCTTGCTAGTTTGTGCAATATTGTTGGAGCTTCTTGTAAACGTAAAGACATGCTTCGTGAAAGTCAAATGCAAAAGACAATTGTTGCATTACAAAATGGAGATGTTTCTAGTGGGCGTGGCTTAAATCAAGAAACAACATTGAAAAGGGCAGGTGATACTCGATGGGGCTCACATTATGGTACAATACTTAGCTTGATTTCTATTTTTTCTTCCGTGGTAGAAGTTCTTGAAGTTATTGAGGAAGATGGAAATAATCCTGAACAAAGAGCTGAAGCATGCCAATTATTGAATCATATTCAATCTTTTGAATTTGTATTCAATTTACATTTGATGAAAAGTATATTAGGAGTTACTAATGAGTTGTCTCAAGCTCTACAAAGAAGTGATCAAGACATTATAAATGCTATGACATTGGTTAAAGTGTCCAAGCAACGATTGCAAAGTATAAGAGACGATGGTTGGTCCTCTTTGCTCAACGAAGTTTTACTATTTTGTGATAGTCACAATATTCTTGCTCCAAATATGAATGATATATTTGTAACACAAGGAAGATCAAGGCGCAAAATCCAAAAGGTCTCAAACTTGCATCATTTTCAAGTTGAATTATTTTATCAAGTGATTGATAGACAACTTCAAGAGCTTAACAATCGTTTTACAGAGGTAAATACTGAGCTACTTCTTTGTATAGCTTGTTTGAATCCAAGTGACTCATTTTTTGCATTTGATAAGGAGAAGTTGCTTTGTTTAGCTGAATTTTATCCACATGAATTCTCTTCTACTCAAATTTTGGCACTTGATAGTCAACTTGAGAATTTTATATTGGATATGCGTCTTGATGATCAATTCTCAAATATAAATGGAATCAGTGGACTATCTCAAAAGTTAGTTGAGACAAAAAAGCATATTGTTTATCCATTGGTATTTCTTCTGTTGAAATTAGCTTTGATTCTACCTGTGGCAACAGCATCAGTTGAAAGAACATTTTCTGCTATGAATATCATAAAGAGTCGACTTCGTAATCGAATGGGAGATGAGTGGTTGAATGATTGTTTGGTTACATATATAGAAAGAGAGACATTCAATCAAGTTGATAATGAAACAATTATTCAACATTTTCAAAATATGAAAACAAGAAGAGAAGTACCTTCAAGATTTGAAGCGAAGAAAGTTAGCAGCTAATGTAATTTTTGGTTTTTTTTGTATTCGAATAATTAATGTGCACTTTTATATTTTTAAATTTAAATTAATATATATTTTGATAATAATGTGTATTATTTTTGCCCCCCCACCATAAATTTTCTGGGTCCGTCACTGGCCATTGTATACTCCCTTTAGATTGATTCATTGTTCTGCAAACCCTCAGAAACCTATCACGTTTATTTTGTTTGCTTTATAAGTCGGTTTTTTTTAATAATATTATAATTGTAATTGCATTCAATTGGGTGTCCGAAAAAAAAAGTTAGGTAAGTCTTCTAATTTTTTGTTTTGTCCGTGTCTCGTTTTTCATGTTTAGAAAGGTTTATTTTATTTCAAGTTTTATAAGTTGGAGTATTTTGATAAAGATGTCTAAAATATTTTTTTTAAATATATATTTTAATAATTAAAATTTAATATATAATTAATTAAATTGTATTATTTTTGTTAAAATTAGATTAGATAAATTAATTTGACCAAAAAATGATAAATCAAATTTTAAATTGATCTAAATTAATATTATTTTATAGAAAATAACTACAATATTCCTATTATAAAAAATGACAAAAATATTTCTATTATATATATATTAATTTTAAGAATCTTAAATTCTAGCCATTTTTTTCTCTGCCGTCATAAAATTTTTAAAATTGATATATATATATATATATATATGGATATTTTAGTTATTTTTTATAATAGGAATATTATAGTCATTTTTTATAAAAAATATTAATTTAGACTGGTTCAAAATTTAACTCATTGATTTTTTGGCTAACTTAATTTGTCCAGCCTAATTTTAATAAAAAATAACATAGTTTAATCAGTTATGTTCCGGCTCAGCCCAGCTGACATTATGCCCCGGCCCGGGTGGTCGACCCGACGGGCACGTTGGACCCGAACCAGGAGGCCAACCCAACACCTCCACCCCTCCAGCAAAGCACCTGACAGCTGGGGGAAAGGAAACTTCCTGAAAGGCGGATTTGCTTCTGTGGGACCCGTCCTAGGTACAGAGTATATAGGGGGAGGGTCCTACCCCTCCCCGAGGTACGTCACTATCCCTCACTTTTACTGCCATCTGTACGGATCCTGACTTGAGCGTCGGAGTCCTTTTTGCAGGTGGCTCCCCCTTCACACCACTACAGCTCGGGAGGTCGCGAGGCTCCAACAATCCGTCCTTAAGCACAACCCGGGAGGTAGATCCATTCCTCAGCAACCTAAGACCAGATCGTCTTCATCCGATCATAACATTTTCGTTCATCCGATCCGTTTGGTACCCGACTAACCGAACAAGTTGTATATGTTAAATTATAATTATTAAACGATATCTTTAAAAAAATATATTTTTAACATCTTTTTCTAAGTAGTTTCTTTATAAATTTACTATCGAAAATAATGATATAAAATAATATATTTCCGTTTTTATTTGAGATATAAAAATAGGAAGGGGAGTGCTAGGTAAATAATGACTATTTTGAACAACATGAACAATCACTAATCAAATAAAAATACACTACACTCTAATTTAATACTATTAATTAAATTTAAGATTAATTTACTCTTTTAACCATATTAATTCACATTATTCACACATTGTTCAAAAATGTTATTGGTTACCTATACTTTTCCAAATAAAAATATTTATAGATACGAATATTCTAATTATCCAATCAAACAACTCAATTTAATTAGTATTGTAGCTCTCAGATAATCGAGTCTAATCGAGAAAGACTTCATTATACTCAAGTTTAATTAGTTTGAGTGTTGGTTTTATGATTACGAAATTTGAACAAATCCCATTATTCGATTAGTTTTATATAACATTAAAAGATTTTGACAAATTATGCATATTAGATGATGTTTATTTTAGTATGAATTTGATGATATATTACAGTTTATGATTTATCTATTTTTTATTTTTATTTTTATACTATTACATATTTATAGAATTTTTGTTTTTTAAAATTTGATTTCAATCGTGTGTATTTTTATTCGAACTGATCCAATCTAAATTTAATCTTTTAGATTAGTTCAAGTCCATTTATAAAAAATCTCTTATTCAATCTCATCCAAACTAATTGATCTTTTTTTTTTTTATCAATTTGAATTCTTATTTTCTCATAGATTCGAACCAATCCAATCAGTAAATATCTCTGTAAGGTATGAGTCTTAGATATTTTTAATAAAATTCTAAAAAAATAAGAAAAGCAAAAATGAAGAAGGTTGTGCTTTGTAATTTTTTATTGAAAAAGAGTAAACTATCATTTCTACTCATAAAAGTTAAAAACGCTGACATATTTATCCATAGAAAATAGAAATTACCATTTGTACCCATAAAAAAATAGTTTTTACAAGCAAAATTATCTAAATCCTAAAAAATTAAATAAAATTCCTAAACTACCTTTCTTTCTACCACTACCACTATTATATCTCTCTCTCTCTCTCTCTCTTTCTCAATGTTCTCATCTTTTCCCCACCACTGTCACCACCACCACTAACCCATCCTCTCTCTCTCCTTCCATTTTCTGAGCTCGTCGCCGCCGCCATAATCCGTCAACTCTGCCAACTCCTTCCTTTTTCTCTTTCTCTCGCTTTCCTTTTGTGTTTTGTTTTTTTCTCTCTCTTCTACTTCTTTGAATTCTCAACCCAGAAAAATGGCTTCACCATCATCAACAACAATAGAATCATCTTCAGATTCCTTGCCCCCACACTCTCTCTTACCTGCAAAATCTCTTCAGGTTGACTCATAATCCGTTTGCCCCTCCTTCTGGTGTACCCCAAATCCTAACCCCAATTCCCAACTCCAATATTGGAATCGACGATCTCAGGAGATTAGGGTTTCCAGTCGAAACTGCCGCTACTACTACTACTAATATAAGCAATAACAGCAACACTATAATTGATGCTTTTGTTATGCAGCAAGAGCTGAAGCTAAAACTCGGGTCTTTGCCTAAGGAGGTTGAAGATTGAGTTATGGAAAGGAGCGAGAAAAAAATAAAAAACAGGGAACTCAAAGTGGTGAAGGGCATGGATGAGTTGGGCCACGGCCCGCCACCTCCGTCGTCGCCATCACCGTTGGCAACGAGTACCTCACCACCACCATTGACACGTGTACGGTGGCGCTGATGCTGACGGAGCGTTTGAGTGGCTGCGCGAGGTGAGGATCGTCAATGGGGCCCATGGAGGCGTGTAAGACCCAGAACTTTTGAAAAAGGGCTATTATTAGCTAATTTCAAATTCAGTACTTCCACAGCTTTAATTTCAAAAATTTCTTTATTAAAGAAATTTAGAGCAAGTTTTGATTAATTGAATTTGAAATAATTAGAATTTATTATCCAATCTTATAATTATTGGGTTATTTCCTATATTTGTATTATAAAGTTGATAGTTATGAAATAATAAGGATTTTATATGATATGGACTAAATAATCAATATTTTAATATATTGATATTGCTATTTTGAAAAATAGAGAAATTAATTATATTATTTCTAAATTTTGGATTTGGATATTTTATTGAAAATAATTTGTGAAATTGATGAGCAAATAGTATTTTCTATATATAATTAGTATTGGATTTAATTTGGGTTTCAATTATTATATTATTCCCAATTTTATGTGAAATTACCAAAATACCATTAACCCTAAGTTTCAAAAACATGAAACCCTAATCTCTAATCCTAACAGCCACCGAACCTTCCCCCCAAACACCCAGCAGCGGCAGCACACACACACAAAGCTTCCTTTCTCTCTGAAAGAACGAAAAAAAGAAAGAAGAATGGGGGTAAGGGGAAGGGGCCGCGAAATAAGGGAGAAGGAGGGGAAGACTCGCGCTGGCGTGCTAGTCTCACCGCCGCCATCGCGCCGTCGTCCTGCTCAGCGCTGCCGTCCCATCTTGCCGCGCCGCCGTGCCACGCCTTGAGGGCTGTCACGCAAGGGAAGAGAGAACAGAACGTGCCGCCGCGCCCTGTCGTCGACCCGCGTCTCGCCGTCGCGCCACCGTCCCCGTGCCGCCATCATTCAGTCCATCCGCGAGTCGCCGAGCCAGGCTGAGAGAAAGGGAGACGCGCGAAGGAGAGAACGGATCTGAGGCCGAGCTGAGGTCCAACCACCGCATCGGAGTCCTTCCGCGTTGCCGCCGTACGCGCCGTGACCTCCAGCCGCGCCGTTGCCAGTTGTGCTTACTCTGCCGCGGTGAAGCCCAGCTGCTGTTGGGAACCTTATCGCTGCTCATGGGGTGCGCCAGTAAGCCTCTGCCACCGGAAAACATCACTGCTGCTGTGTCGCCGGAGCTTCTGGCCGAGCCTCAACCGCCGGGAACGCCGCTGCCGCCACCGAGCTCCATTGCTGGTAAGGCTTTTAAGTTGAGTTTCCCTTCTGTTGAGTTTCCTGGAACTTCATCGTCGCTGCGTGTGGTTCAGATCGCCGCTGCTGCTTGGGGCTGACTGCCGGGGCTACTGCCCAACCGATTCAGAGGGCACTGTGGTTCGGTTCAGCCGTTCTTTCTTAGTTTCAGTAAGTATTCCTGTTTCGAGAGCTCTGCGTTAGTGTTCTGTTCCGTGTAATAAAGTAATTGTGATGTTGATGGTTCTAGGAGTTAGAACCCGAGTTTACTTGTGGCGTTGAGGCTGTTTCTACTATTGAGAAAGACACGCGGAACCGGGATTTTGATTGTTGATTTCGGGTTGAGGCGGAAAGGACTCTGTGACGCGTTTGAGTTATGGAATTTGCGTTTTGAGGTAGGGGCGCTTTCCGAAAACTACAGTTTATTATTGGAATTATTACATATGGATACTGATGTGAGATATGGTGTAATTAGTGATTGTATCTGCCTTATGTATTATTTGATTGACTCGAACGATTATGGATGTTGGCTTGGCTGAATTGTTGTGTGGCTTGTGAAATGTAATGTTTGAAGTTGATTCTTTAAATATTTGAAATGAGTTTAATCCGTTGAGGATTGGTTTGAATTGAGTCAATTATTTTGATGATGTGAAAGATAGAATGCTCTTGAAATCCAGCCTGGGTTGCTTTAATTGCTCTGATTTTGATAAATGATTTATTGCTGAACCGATTCTTTAAAGCTTTATAAATGAATTGAATCGGTTGATATTGAGTTTATTTTTGAAATGGTTTCCTTGAGGTATGCCATTGAGGCGACTGTTGGATTTAGCTTGCTTTTGAATTGATTTCTGGTTTTGAGCTGTTGAAAAGGAATGAGAAACGGTTTAGTTGGGACCCGAACCGGGTGGCAAAAGTCCAAGTTTTAGGGGAGGTGCTGTCGAAATTTCTATAAAATCCGAGTCTTTATTGAAATGTTGTCTGGAAAATGATGAGTTAAAGACTTCTGCTATTTTATTTGAATTATCAAGAAAAGGATGATTCATGCTTTCGAAATGAGTTAGTAAAGAGGAAATTGTGATTTAGTCTTGCTTCTTAAGAAAGGCATTGTATCTCTTTCAAGAGAAAGTTATTTAGATGAAACTTGTGTTTTAAAGCTGTTTGAATGCGAAAAGGGTTTATGTCTTTGAATTTGACTTGGGGGTTTCAATTAAAGAAGTTTCAATGACTTTGAAAGAACCTGAATGTCTATTGACAAGTTTTATTTTGAAATGTTTTGAGAAAGGTTTTAAGTACTCTTTGAACTCTGAACTTTTGCAAGAATAAAACAATTTTGAACAGTTGAAAGGCTTTAGAATTTATCATGGGAGTTGAAGCTGGTTTTGCCTAAGTAAAGAAAACAGCTTTGAAAGAAGTAAATGATTACATGACTCAGTTTGGCTTAGATCCTATTTTATTACTCAAATCGGAAAGCCAAGGTTTTAATGATTTTAAATGAATTCGGCGAAATGAGTTATGCTATTCTCCCCTAAAGACTTGGGACTCTGCCGAGAAACTTTGTTATAAAATCCCATTGTGGGATGGGTGATTTTGAATGTTCCCAAAATGAATCTTTAACTTTCCATAGTTTTGGAAGTTTCAGAAAGAGGATGCCGAGAGCGGCTTTGTTTTAAAAAGGGAACTCACTTTGAGTAAATTTGGCTTATGAGCCTGAGATGATTTGAGAAACGAGATTTCTAAAAGCCAAGGCTAAAAAGAGTTGAAGTTTGATTTCAAAGTGAAATGGCTTGAGAAAAGTGATTTGTGGCTAAAATGCCGGTTTTATGAATTTGATGATGTTGAATGGTGGAAGTGCTGTTTTGTTATGGGCCGGAATGGCTGTGTATGATTATGAATATTGGCTGGTTCTGGATTGAACCGTGAGCCGGAATTGTTATGTATGATATTGATTTATGGCTGATTGCCGAATGAGTTATGGGCCGTATGGCTGACTATGAATTATGAATTTAAGCCGGATGGCTGAGATGGATGTTGATCCATGACTGGGACTGAATGAATATATGCTTGAGATACCTGGGTAGTAGCAAGGGTTGTGGTTCGTCCCACTTACTCCAGGTCAGAGACTGTGACGCCTGGGTAGTAGCGGTAGTAGTGGTGATTCCACTCGCTCCAGGTTGAGCTGTTAAACACCCGCCTGGGTAGTAGCCGCAGTAGTGGTTATTCCACTGGCTCTGGGTTAAGCGGGTAGTAGCAATGGGGTTGTAGCTCAAACCTACTTGCTCCGCGATGGGTGTTTCTGTCCATGGTTAGCTACCAGGACGTGTCGGGTTGGCTATATAACCGACAGATGATATCATCAGCCACTAGGGACAGGCATGCATCATATGCATTTATGTGACATTGTTTGGGTGTGCATATTATACTTGGTTTGCCTATGTGATTAATTGCTAACTGTTCTACTTGCAATAACTGTTTGTTTGTGCTTGCATCTTCCTATTTGTGTTTGCTACTGGGACTCTGTTGGACTGTGGTGATTGGTTGTTGTTGGATTGTTTGGGCCTAGGGCCGTGGTTGGAATGAGATGAACCGATGGTTGATTTCGGTTTTGTGTTTCTGGTTTGGAATAAAATATAAAAGGCTATTTTGTTTCAGCATAGGTAAACCGTTTTGAAAGGATTTTGAGTTTTTGAGAATTGAATGGTTCCTCTTTTAGAAGAGATTTCCGACTTTATTTTTATTGTAAACCGTTGTTTTTGAAAAGAGGCATAAGACGGTTATTAATCACTGGTATGATTTATCTTCATGTATCCTATTACAGTAATTCCCAAAAACCCTCTACTGAGAACCCTTTCGAGGATGATGTTCTCACCCCCCTACATTTTTCCCCTTTCAGGATATGGGCGCAGAGGTTACGAAGAGCTTATTTAATTGTTGTTGTGATGCTCTGTATTGTTTTAGTTATGGTTTACTGCACCCTCGCCTTTATCTTGATATAATCTGTAAGAGGGATAGGAATTGTATTGGATTATGTTTGTAATATTATTTATATATATTTATGTATATATATATGGATGTACTCTTTATGAGTTGTTTTAAGTTGAATGGTATTTATGGATGTACGTTATCGAACGAAAGTATCTTTGGGAGCGGTATTGCGGTTTAAAGTTTTAAACAGGCTCATATTTTAGTATTAATTAATATAAGTGTCATCGTAATGTCCGAACTATCAGAGTCGCGCAGCCGGAAGTGCGAGCTTTGGTAGTTAGGGTGTTACAAGGCGCACTTGCGTTTGAGGGTGGAGTTCCAGTGGTTCTTAATGGCATTGTCGGTTCTGCCGGCGGAAAGGAGTCGGGCTATGGTGGCCCACTTGTTGCCGAACTGAGCGTGAGCTCTGATTATGGTGTCGTCCTCTTCTGGGGTGAAGGCTCGATGCTCCACGGGTGGGGAGAGCTGGTTGCACCATCGAAGCCTGCAAGACTTGTCCTAGCGGAATATTGAGAGAGAGAGAGAGAGAGAGAGAGAGAGAGAGAGAGAGAGAGAGAGAGAGAGAGAGAGAGAGAGAGAGAGGAGATGATAGTGGTAGTGGTGGAGAGAAGGGTAGTTTAGGAATTTTATTTAATTTTTTAGGGTTTGGATAATTTTGCTTGTAAAAATCATTTTTTATGGGTTCAAATGATAATTTCTGTTTTTTATGGGTAGATACGTCAGTGTTTACAACTTTTATGGGTAGAAATTGTAGTTTACTCATTGAAAAATTATAAAAGTAAAGTCAAATATATATATACAGCATTACCTATGAAAGATAAGAACAAATAAAAATAATAAAAACTAAAATTATGGTAAAATTTATGTATTCTCTTGAGATGAATTTATGAGTTGATGTGAGATTTCTTTGTTGTTGTCATGGGCTAATGTGAAAGAGTGGTTTAATATGCTCTTGCAAGTTGGAGGATGAAAAATGTCAAGAACGCCAAGTTTATTGAGATTAAGATGAAAGAGTTGAGGAGACAAAGGCTTGGTGAAGATGTCAGCTAGTTGCCCAGAAGAATGAATGGAGAAAAATTTCATCACTCCAGCTTGAGCTTTCTATCGGACCAAGTGATAATCAACTTCCAAATGTTTGGTTAGTTCATGAAAAATCGGATTAGTAACAATATAAAGGACACTCTGATTATCACAATATAAAACTGGTGGTAAGAGAGATGCGTAAAAATTATAACACATTGGTATCCATTGAAGTTCACAAGTTGTGTTGGCAAGTGTACAATATTTTGCTTCAGTTAATGAACGGACAATGGTGGTTTTTTTTTGGTCTTCCATGAGACTAAAGAGTTGTACAAGAAAAAATAATAGCATGTTAAAGATCATCGAGTGTCAGGACATCCGGCCCGATCAGAGTCACTAAAGTCGAGAATATGAATTTCTGAACTTATGGGGAAGAAAACTCCTTTCCCGGGACTACTCTTTAAGTACCTCAACACTCGCTTTGCAACTTGAAGATGAGACTGAGTAGGAAACGTCATAAATTGACTTAATTGTTGTGTTGCATACATGATGTCTGGACTCGTGGTGGTAAGATATATGAGGCGATCAACCAAATGTTGATGGACAAAAGGATCCGAGAGAAGGGGGTTGTCGTCCTGATGAAGTTTTGTAGCACTATCCATGGGAACAGAAACTGGTTTAGCACCTAACAAACCAGAGTCTTCTAAAAGATCAAGATAATATTTCTTTGAGAGAGAACAATTTTCTTTTCTGATTAGCAACTCAATACGTAGAAAATATTTCAAATGACCCAAATCTTTAATTTTGAAATGTTGGTTCAAAATTATTTTAACAGTAGCAAGTTCAGAAATAGAATTTTCATTTATAACAATATCATCCATGTAAACCAGAAGAGTAGAGATTTCAGCACCAATAAATTTAACAAATAAACTATAATTAGAAATAGTCTGCTGGTATCCATAAGATAGTAAAAAATTGGAGAGTTTCTCATGCCACATGCGATTAGAATGCCGTAAACCGTATAGAGATTTTAACAATTTACAACATTGATTTGAACAAGTTGAGACAATTTCAAGGGACAAGGACATATAAACATCTTTCGGGAGGTCACCGTACAAGATAGATTATTGACATCTAGTTGGTATATGGGCCAGTGTTTTATGGATGTCAAAGTTAGGAATAATCTGATAGTGGCAAGTTTGACAACAGGAGAAAATGTCTCCAAAAATCAACATTTTCAGTCTAAGTGAATCTCTTAGCCGCAAGACGCACTTTATATCTATTAATGGAACCATTTGGCTTACGTTTGATTTGATAAATCCACTTACAACAAATCGGCTTGACACCTACAGGGCAATCAATAAGACACCGAATTTTGTTCAACTTAAGAACATCCAATTCATCTTTTATGACACTACGCCAACTAGAATATTTTTTTACATCTTTGAAAGACTTTGGCTCAACCTCAGATTATAGAGATAAAAAATAGGTTTTATAAGTATGAAAAATAGAAGAAAAATACATAACAGAGATTAAATAAAGACACCTTGAAGAAGAAAAATTTATGCAAGTGAGAGAGGAATTACAAATATAATCGAAAAGGTAAGTTGGTGGTTGACAAACTCGTTGGCTGTGACGGGAAAGAAGAGATTCTTCTAGTGAAGGAGACAGTGATGATGAGCCTGATGGAGAAAAAGATCTGGAATAAGATGATGGTGTTGTGTTGGATGTAGAAGATTGAGATGTGTTTTGGCTTGATGAGACTTCAGTGAAGACTAAAGGAAGAATGGGAGATGTTATGGTATAGGTGAAGATGGAAGAATGGGTGGTTTAATAAAAATGAGTTGTGGGATAATATGAATAGGTTCTGACCCAATAGAATGACTAACTGAATATTGTTTTTGAGAAGGTGTGCTTGGTAATATTGGATTTGGTGTATGGAATTGGACATTTTTTGTGATTAAAGACAAGATTATTTCATAAAAAAAAAAAATCACATTTCTGAAAATTTTAATTATTTTATCTTCTAAAATATAAACAATATATCATTTAAAATCATGTTAAAAATAATTAAACACAGTTTTTTTTTGCTCTTGGGTCAAATTTTGATTTATTTGTTATTATGGTAGAAACAAAATATAAGCATTCAAAAATTTTAAGGTCATGATAATTTAGTAGATGATTAAGGGTGTGTTTGGCAAACGCGTTGGTGAAGAAAGAAGTGCGTTTGAGCTTCTTGAAAGTTTCACTTTTATGTTTGGCAATTTTTTTCTTTCTAAACGCAGAAACGATTCTGCCTCTAAACCCACGTTGAGAAGAAGCTAAAATTTGTAGCTTCTGCGTTTCACGTTCATGGTTGCTGATTACCTTTAGAAAATTAGGTGAATTTTTTTTTCTTTTTTACCAACCTTACCCTTCATTTTATTCTATAAAAAGGATACCAATAACTATAAGCTTTACAGTAGTTCTCTATAGTTCTTTCTACTTTTGCATAGTTCTTCCTTCCATTTTTTTCATTAAAATCGTTCAGATTTGTTTCAATTACTAGTAAATTGAATATTTTAATTTTTTAAATTATTTTTAGTACTTATTTTCATATTTTTATTTTTAATGCTATGATTTCTAATGTTATATTTTTATATGAGTTTTTTTATCATTTTCTATACTATTTTTATATGTATATTTTTTATGATTTTTTTTATTTTTGTTTGACTTTGTTTACATAATTTTTTATTTATTTTATTGTATTTCTTTTATTCATATGACAAATATTATTGATTTTTTTTATTTTTTGTAGTGCTATAATTTTTATGATTTTTTTAATTATTTTTTGTTTATATAAATTCTTTTTTTCTATCTTTTACTACATTGTATTTATGTTGTATTTATGTTGTGTAGTATGAAAGTTTTTATTTTTTTATTTTTTTATTCATATAAATTTTATTTAGTTTTTATTGTATTTTTTTGTTCATATAATATATGTTGTTAGTTTTATGAAATTTTTATTATTTTTTATCTGTATGATTTTTTTGCTATTCTTTGATGTACTATATCTTTGTCTTATATTAATTTTTTATTTTTTATTTTGACTTTGTAAAATTTGTAATTGTAATTTTATATACTATATTTATTATCAAAATTTTGTATAATATAAACTATGATCCTATAAAAAAGAATAAAATAAATAAAAAATTAATTATAAGTAACAATAGAGTCATAAATAATAAAAATTTATAGTCCAAAATAATACTAAATTAAAGAGTACGGGTAATATTAGAAAAATTATAAAATATTTTTTTTGTTTAATTTATAGTACTCTCTTTCATATTTTTTTATTGTATTTATTTATTTATATAATAAATATTTTTTATATTATTTTTGTTAGGTTCTGTTTTTGCATGTATATAAAAAAATAATTTAAATTGATGTCTCTTTTAGTAATTTTTCATCTAAAAGTGATTTTGAGTAGTATAATTCAAACAACATTTATTTTGCTATAATCAATTTTGATACAAATATTGCCAAACATAAATCATGTTAACCAAAACTTACTTTTCATCAAAATCAATTTTGTAAAATCAATTTTATGCAAACTCACGTTTGCAAACTGAAATCCAAACACACACTAAATAAAATGGTGTTTTAAAATTAATTGCACATGATAGAACTCTATTAAATAAATAAGCAGCATGATTAACGGTATAAAACCAAAAAAGATAGTAAATTAGATTGAAATATAAGAGCACGAGCTATATTCAAAATATGTTGATGCTTCTATTCTATCCTTCCAGATTGTTGAGGGTTTCAATACAACTATGTTGATGAATAATGCCCTTTGAAGCATAAAAATCATGTAAAATGAATTCCGGTTCATTCTCGGAACCGACAGTGTTGAATTGTGTTTCAACTAAATTAATAAAATTCTTTACATGATTTTGCACTTTTCCTTCTGATTTTAATAAAACAACTCATGTAAAGCGACTAAAATCATCAATAATAGTTAAAAAAATATTTATGATTATAAATAGAATTTTATCCAAATGAATCCCAAATATTAAAATGTAATAAATGAAAAGTTGCATTAGTTTTATTAAAATTTTGAAAAAATAAAAGTTTCTTTTGTTTAGAAAGATGACAAATATCATAAGTCTCATCATGATGCATAGAAATAAAAAAAATTATTTATATAAATGATTGAGTCTTTGTCTAAAAAAATATCCTACCCAAAAATGACATGTATTTGAAGGCATAATGGGGGTGAGGATTAATAGAATTTATGGAATGTATAGTAGATGAATTATTAGTGAAATTGCATTCAAAGACATGTAATCTCTCTCATTCTACCTAAACCAATCGTTCTCAAATGTTGACCTCTAAAGTACAAAAAGAATGGTGAAAATTGAACAATGCCTCTATAAAAAAAATATTAATTTGAAAATTATTTGGTAAATGTACAATAATAGAAAAAAATTAGTGTAAAAAATGAACCAAGACAAATTTAATGTAATGTGATTTGTGGTATCAGAATCAATGATCCAAGTATTCAAAAAATAAATTTTGATTTAAAAAAATTATTAATAATAAAAAAAATATTCAAAGAACAAAAATAATTAGTATTTGAACTTGGCAAAAGTCCAAGTTAATTTGAAGGACTGGTTGTTTCTGTTTTTGTAATCTAGAGAAGAGACTCGTGATGAGTGATAAAATTGTTAACGATTAAGATTGATAGTTTTAGCAGTATAAAAAATTAAGTGGGTCTAACTTATTTCAAAAGATAATTTAAGAGATAAGGATTACTTCACACTTATAAAAACTATTAGGTTTTTAGTTTTAGATGATGTAAGACTTGATACATCCTTCTTACACTCAAGACAGGAGAAATATTTAAAATGTGAATTTGAGGATAATTTGAATTTGTTGTGGTGTGAAGATGACCCAATAATAATTTTTTAGTTTTTCTCTGATATCATAATAAGACTTTAAAAGAATAAGAAAAATAAAGATAAAAAATATTGTACTTTATATTTTTCAATTAAAAATTATAAAGATAAAACCATATATATATATATATATATATATATATATATATATATATATATAAAACATTACCTAGAAAAGATAAGAACAAATTAAATAAAAATAATAAAAATTAAAATTGTTACGAAATTTATATATTTTATTAAATTGAATTTATGAATTGATGTGAGATTTTTTTATTGTTGTTATGGACTAATATAAAAGAATGATTTAATAATTTTCATATACTTTATGTTTATATATTTGAATATTTTTATTTCTCTAATATAGATTGGAAATAAGGTGTTTTTATAATATGAGAATGGGATTTTATATATAAAAATACCAGAATATTTTTTAAAATAAACCTTAAACTCAAACAACTTTATTAAAACATCTTAACTATTTTCTATAACCACAAAAAAACCTTAACTATTATTCCCAAATACGACATCCGGAATTTTATTTTAGTGCATGTAATTTTTAACCTTTAAATAAACTGTCCCTATGAATTCACATACATTTATCGTCACTTGATCAAACTTTTTCTTAAGCTGTTTTCTTGTCCCTTTCCCATTACACATTAATTCTTAAATAGACACATATGCCGACCAGAATAAAAAATAAAAAAGAGCATATGGGTTTAATTTAAATATCTATTGACTAATTAAATATAGTAGATTGTCTTATTTGATATCTAATTTTTTTAATTACGTACCCTTTTGTAGAATTTGTGCATCACCAACGTATCATAGAAATTAAACTTGGTCTTTTCAAGTTGGTGAATTCTACCCAACCCCCTCTAAAATAACATATAAGTTACCCTTTATGATGTGTCACATTTTAATTGGTCATTACTTAACTATAGTTGAGTTATTTTGTAATTTATTATTTGAGATGGGTAATTGTATAATTTCTTAAAATATTAAAATTCTACCCCATTAATTGAAGCACGTTCTCACGCAATCTCTTTCTACAGTGCATCATTCCTTAACGAGTCGTTGAATTTCCATGGCTTGTAACTTCTTCGTTCTTCCCAGTATAGTCAGCACCGACTTCCAGTATAGTCAGCACCGACTTCATTGTTATCTCATGTCCTCTCACTCAATCTCTTTTTTTTTTACCATGGATCATTCCTTACCAATATAATTAATGGTTAGTTTGGTTATTAAATTTTTTTCATTAAAAATAATATATGGAATATATATTCATATGTAAAATATAATATAATAAAATAAAATAAATCTATTAAGAGTACTTAAAAATATAATTAAAATCAGGAATATACAAATATAATAATAAAATTTGTACTCTAAACAAGTAAACATATCTTTTATCATACATAAATTATTTAAAAAAAATATAAATTGTTAAAATTAATAACACAAATTTAAAATGATAAAATTCAACTTTCTTACAAGTAATTTTTATAGTATTTTTATTCTTTTAATTTTTAATTTATTAATATTTTATTATTTAATTAATGATTAAACAAATTATGTTTATGAGAAATATTTTTTGTATAATCTTAAAGAAGAGACCAATATACCAATTTAAAAATTAATATAAAAATGATATTTTAAATAAAAAATAGTTAATATTAAAATTTTTAAATACAAAAGCAAATTATATAGATATTCAGGATATAAATATAAAATACATGTTTAAAATAAATAAAGGAGACAAAAATAATTATTTATTTCTCATGAGTACTTCCATTTTATCTGTTTTATTTATTTTATGCATATATTTTATATTTATCTTTTAAATATTTATACAAATTATTTTTATATTTAAAAATTTTAATATTAAATATTTTTTATTTAAAATTTCATTTTTACTTTATTTTTTAAACTAATATATTGGTCTCTTCTATAAGATAATACAAAACATAATTTTTTATAAAAATAATTTGTTTAATCATTAATTAAATAATAAAGTACTAATAAATTATAAATTAAAAGAATAAAAATATTATAACAAATACAGTAAAAATTGGATTTTATTATTTTAAATTTGTATTATTATTTTTAATAATATATTTATTTTTTAAATAATTTATGTATGATAAAAAATATGTTTACCTATTTAGAGTACAAATTTTATTATTATATTTATATATTCATGATTTTAATTATACTTTTAAATATTTTAAATAGATTTATTTTATTATATTATATTTTAAATATGAATATATATTCCATCTTGTAATTAAATAAATATATATTTTTTTTAATGAAAAAATTTAATAACCGAACTAACCTTTAATGATGTTGATGTTGGTAAAGAGTGATTCATGGCAAAAAAAAAAAAAAAAAAAGGGGGGATTGAATGAGAGGACAAGAGATAGCAATGAAGTCCGCGTTGGCTATACTGGGAAGAACAGGAAAGTTACGAGCCATGGGAATTCAACGACCCGTTAAGAAATGATGCACTGTAGAAAGAGATTGCGTGAGAACGTGCTTCAATTAATGGGGTAGAATTTTAATATTTTAAGAAATTATACAATTACCCATCTCAAATAATAAATTACAAAATAACCCAACTATAGTTAAGTAATGACCAATTAAAATGTGACACATCATGAAGGGTAACTTACATGTTATTTTAGAGGGGGTTGGGTAGAATTCACCTTTCAAGTTATATTTTTAACAAATGTTTTAGTTATTGAATTTTCTTTTTTTATTGTATTATTTAAAAAGTAATAAGTAAAATAAGATTTGAGGTATTAATAAAGTTTATCATTTTCATAATTTTATAATATGTGAATTTATTATCTTAATTCAAAGATAATTAGATTCTTATTGTTTTTATTTTATTAATTTTTTCATTTTATAGGAGTTTAATTAATCCTAATATGTTCTATGGTGTTAATTTTCTTTTTTAAATCTGAATGTAATTTTATTAGATGAAAGAAGAATGAAGTACATAATAATGGACCATAGAGGCCAAAGCAAGAAGAAAGAAGGGATCAATATATTATTATTATTATTATTATACATGTAATTTTTGAAGTAATTGATTATTTAATTTGCACGAGTATGTCAGTGGTCCCCTCAAACAAATGAACCAGAGTCAAAATGATTGCCACATGCTTCAAATCTTTTGATTGTTTATCTTAAATTCAGATTTATATACAAAAATTGCAATAATTCTTCAAATTTATTTAAAGTTTATTTAATCTTATATATGAATTATGAGAATTAAATCTTGTGATATTTTATCATCAAAAGAAAAAATCTTGTGATATTTTACCTGATATCTTGCGACTATATATGAAACTTAGATGTAATTTCTAATCACGAAACTATAATTAATTTTGTATTTTTGTATTATATAAAAGGGTAAAGTACTAAATTAGTTCCTTACGTTTGGGCGTAATTCTGTTTTGGTCCTTAAGATTTAAAGTGTCTTATTTGAATCCAAAAAAATTTCATTTAGCTTCAATTTAGTCCCACCAGAGGTCCAAGATAAATAATTAACAAAATACCCTACATGACAGCAGTATAAGAACAAGGTCGATAATCTAGAGAATAAGTACAGGTTTCAGAGGCACAAAATCAATCGTGGATGCATCAATACATTTATTTATCATTTTTCTTATAATTAAAATGAAATATTTTCTATAAAACTAAAAAAAATGTTAAATACATGTATTGATGCATCCACAGTTGATTTTGTGCCTCTGAAACTTGTACCTATTCTCCAAATTATCGATCTTGTTCTTATATTGCTGTCATGTAGGACATTTCGTTAATTATTTATCTTTGACATCACGGTGGGACTAAATTGAAGCTAAATAAAACTTTTTTGAATTCAAATAGAACACTTTAAACCTTAAGAACCAAAATAGGATTACGTCCAAACGTAGGAGACTAATTTAGTACTTTACCCTATATAAAATATATAAATTTATATTAAAAAATACGACTTAACAACACACTACACCACTGGTATATTTGGAAAAAGGTAAAAACACGTACGAACAGTTTTTTTAATATGAAGTTGATAGTTGAAAATCATTTGATAACAATTTAGTCAAATTTATTAAATTATGTAACGATTTTCAGTTATCAACTTCACGTTAATACAACTGTACAACTGCTTGTGAGTTTCAGCTAAGAAACAAATAAAAGGAAAAGCGTAGTAACTCTGAATGCTGCACATAAACATGTCTTTCCACTTTATATAATTGGTGCAGCCAGAAAGTAAAACAAGTTGCTTCTGTAACACTTTTTCCGCCACCAAAAAGAGCACTGATCGGTGCAATTCCTTTGTTTCTTTTTGGTGTATTTTACGCATATTGCACCTGCAAAGTGAAGCAATGTGTTCCCACAATTGCCAAACTTTCTGGCAATTTAACAGATTAAAGCCATCCTTGGTTTTTTCACTTTGTGCCTCCTAACTTCTTTTTCTTCTTTGTTTTCCCACTTTCTATAATCAGTTCATCAAATTCAATCCATGGTTCATTTGTGGGGTATGGTAATCAAACCTAATCAATCATCTTTATTCCACATTTTTTTTTTATTTTTTGGTGATAGCTTGTAGCTTTTACCATGTCTTAAAATAGAATAATATCGCTGCATGATTTTAAGTTTTATAAGTTTGTAATAATTGTATATAGGGTTATCTTAGTGCAACACATGAGGGACAATGAAAGTGAACTAATTAAGTTAAATCAAATTTAGAGAATAAAAAATTAACAAAAACAACACAACAACAAAACTGAACATGTGTGAAATTTCCCTCTTGATTCAATACTTCACAAATAAACAACTTTTTTTCTCTAAATTAAAACATGTAAAATGGAGTTAGTAATCTCTTATTAAAAAAAAAAGTTAAACTATCAAAATAGTATTCGAAAATTCATATTACTGATAAAAATAATTTTAGAATATATAAATAATAAATAATTTTAAAATATATAAAAATATAACAAAAATAATTATATTTTATATATACATTCAAAAAATATTTTAGAGATCGAATTTTAAAATAATTTTTTATAAATGTAATTGAAAAATAATTTTTTTTTTAAATTCGGTAATTTTACACCAAATGATTTTGTTTTGTGAAATGTTTTTTGTAAATGGCCGAAAATGTTGTTTAAAAATGAATAAAGAGATCTAAAAATTTTTGCATACTATTTTTAAATAATTTCAAATATTTTTAAAAAAATTGAATAAAAAGAATATTTTTAATTATGTTCGTCACTTTCTTTACTTTTTGGGAGTTTATATCTCTCTCATCTTTTTGAATATTTTTCTTAACGATATATTATTCCTAATAATATTTTATCATTGAGTAGTTTACCCGTTAGAAAAGTCCCCACTTATATGTATGTTTATCGAGTCTTATGTAGCGGTATAGCTTTGTTTGGATGGAAGAAAATAAGTGAAGAGAAAGTGGAAGTTAATTTTCTTTTAGTTGTTTAATTTGGACAAAGAGAAGTGGATACAATCAACTTCTCTTTCATTTCTCACTTATGGGGAAGAAATTTTTAGGTAAATTCCACCACATTTTTCATTTCTATTCTATACTTTTTTCTCTATTTCCTTTTCAACTAAACAGGAGAAATTAATCCACTTCTCTTCTATTCTTCTCCCTCCCACTAATTTTCTTCTCACTTCGCCTCAAACCAACAAAGCTTAAGTGTTAAGTAAATGGTTGGTTTTACAATGACGCAAGCATAGTTATGGACCATGATAGTTCTATGACCTTTTTGAATGAAGAGTGAAGAGTGCTTTTGCAATTTAAAGATAGTATTATTTGTTCATGCATGTAACACGTTTATTAATTGGATCATAATCGTTGAGACCATCAAATGGGTGCTCTTGTGGCAACCCTTCTTTTAGTTCAGTGCATGAGGGGTAATAAAAATAAATAATTGATATCTTGCACAAATCATGATCTAGTTTAACCACTAACATTAAATATTTTCTTGCTTTTTAAGCCCTATTCAGAATTAATGATGACCCTATTACAGATTTTATGTTGACAAATTATGCTTGCTAACTAAACATTTGCAAACTGATATACAACAAAAAGATAATTGTTTAATCATACATGCAATATGTCAATGAGCAACAATAATTATCATTGAATTTCTTGCTATCTCCTAGATCTAGATTGACTTGATTCCTTACCACTAATACCTGATAACTGCTTAAGGAGTGTTAGAGCATCTTGAGCATGCTTCCTTGTGTTGCTATTCCCATGCTTGAATGCTTCAACCAAGCCTCTCACAAGAGGCTGATTGAGTGCATATCTTTGGCTATGATTCTCCACTCTCAGTATCTTCTCTATTATCCAAATTGTCTTCTCCTGAAGCTCCCCAGATCGAACCTCCGTGAAAAGAGTGATCACTGAATCAACCACGCCTAGATGCTCAAGCTCATCAACAGTTCTTTTGAAACTACGCGAATGGTAATCTAAAAGGAGAGTAGATAGTGCATCCACAGCGGCGACCTGAACACTTGTGTCGTTGTCACTTAGGAGATCAACCAATGGCTTGATAGAATTGGTCTTGTGGAGGCACAGTTGAGTGGAGTCGTCGCAAGGGATGTTGTGAATGGGACATGTGGAAGGTTGATTAGAAGCTTTCCCACACATGAAGACAAGGTAAGAACAGAATAAGCTGCTAGAAGATGATTGTCCAACTCCAAACTCTCTATCCGTATTGCGCAAGCTTCCGAGCTCTGACAAGTTTTTTAAGCCAATAGCAGCAAGGCGTTTTACCTTTGGTTTCGAGGTATAGTCCAGCTGCTCGCAGAAAACTGACATGAGGCGATTTCCTGTGATTACATTAAGAGTTTGTTGATCAAGGTTTTTAGAATAGTGAAGCAAGAGTCCAAGAAGGCCTTCCTGCATGCCAGAGTGTGAAAATCTTGCATTTGTAACACGCCTCTGGTTTTTCAGAGTAGCTACACTCCATTCCACAAAGTTGTCTCCTAAAAGTGTCTTCACTTCAGCTTCTGAGAGCGAAAGGTTGGCTAGTATCTGTGCTGCTTCTGATCTCTCATCGTTTGTTGATTGGTTATCTAATAGTTTATCTTCAAGAATGGTAAGTGTGTTTGAAAGCCTTAGCTCGTTTGTTAGATCTTGACTACACCATTCGGATAGTTGTCTGGTAAGCTTAAAAGCCAAGAGTCTGTGTTCGATTTCCGAGTGTTGAAGAAATGGCGCGACCATTCTAAAGCTACCACCAGACATGATTTGCATGGCTACCGACTCTGAATAAGATAAACAAATTTAAATAATCTTTAGAACATTCCAATACATAATAGTAGGACTCAATAACTTTTAAAGCCAATGCAAAAGAATAAGATGTTATTTGAAAACTAACAGAAACTAATGAACTAATGTAATGCTGGTGACAGAAACATTGACTTAAAAAAATTTTGGATTTGCTGTAGATTTAGTTTGGGATATAATGGAAATGCAATTTCGGGTACTTCTAGTCATAATGATGAAATTCTTCTTCTATGAAGAATAAAAAAACATTGTTGTATTTAACAAAAGGTCTATACTCTAAACTCTAAAGAGGTGTCACAAAATAGCCTAAACTAATTATTGATGGTAGAACCTTGGAAAATGGTGAACATATGGTGAAAGTGAAGTAATTATTCTCAGTTTGAAACATCTACCACAGTAGATAAATTGCGAAATCAACATGACCTGGAGTAAAGAAATCATTGAATTAAAGAATCACAATCACACTATAAATACCTGATGCTTGAGGAGATGAAGTAATCCCGCAAAGAATGCGAAGAATGGTCACTTGACATTCAGAGGACACATAGTTTAAGATCCCCAAAAGTCCGAAAACAATATTTTCAGACTGCATTGGATTTCCCTTCTTGTCAGCAGATGCTAGCTCCCAATGCCCTGGCTTTGAGACTATATTTGCAATTGTTGAAGCAGCTAATGACTTAAACTCATATGAAGGATCCTGCTCATTGAAAAGAATTTCCAGAAGAGATGGAAGGACTGAAGACTCAACAAGGATGGCTGCATTGTCATCCAATCCAGACAAGTTATATAATGCTTGCAAACTTGGTCCCATTCCTTCTGGATTAGACAGCAATTCGACAAATACTCTGGCGCCGTCCCTAGCAATTTGTTCTTTACAGCTATTTGTCAATGTCATCCTTCCCACCAAAGAGGCCATCTCTATCTTAACGCCATCAGAACCTGCTCCAAAATTCATTCAAATTCCAATTTGACATTTAATTTTAAGCGTCTACCAGTTAGTAAAAAAAGAGAAATATCTAGGCACTTAAAAGACCAAGTTGTCACTGCAGTGATCATTTAGATACTGCATGAGAAATATAATATAAATTGTTAGCAGTTTAATCTTGTGAGGATCAAATTATTAGTTTATGTTGGTTTATAACCAATCCCTACACTCCAGTGCTTTAAGCATAAACTAGTGTAATACATACCATCACGTAACCGTGAAAGTAATGGTTCAAATCTTCCAGCTGCGGCCAAGCATTGAACATTAGCTTCCACTCTCTCCATCTTCTTTAAGACTTCCTCAGCTAAATTAGACAGAGAGGGATATTCCAGATTTCCAGCCATACTTGACAGAAGAACTAATGCACCTTTCTCCAATGCAATTCTTACGCAACAATCATCCTCGTTGCAGAACTCTGATAACAACTTGACAGCATACTCTCTCTCTTTCTCAGAGTTCCCAATAAGACTATGTATAGCCAATCTAGTGATACCCCTTTCAAGCATTATTTTCTGGCAGTATGTAAAGATTTATGTTAAATTCAAAAAGTAAAAGCTTCTCCTTTTCATTTATACCACAAACTAAAGGAAAATAATTCAATGAAACACCACAAATTGAAATCACAGAAAAGCTATCAGCTAATGGTTAATGTAATTTCTACTAAGACATATGGAATAGAAGAATTGCAGCTAACAGAGCTCTAAGCAGATCACTAAGTTCAACCCTTGTAAAGCATAATCCATAATCGTATTCTCTTAGAAGGATCGAAATTGCAGCCACATAATTTTGTGCACATTAATTCACTTTTTCATGACTAAAAATGGAATTTACGCTTATTGGTAGGGGAAAATGTATGCAAGTGTTTTGTTAATGTACTCAGAAAATTTGAACTTGAAAGTATGAATGAAAAAGATAAATAAAACTGACCCTGCTTTCTTCGTCCTTGGCCATGCTAAGTAAAGTCATTAGAACTTTGCTTCTCAAACGCGATCCAATAGTTTTAGAGTTCTTGCTAAGAACAGTCACTATCAATACCACAATGCCAGCATTCCTGATAACATATCTGCTAGTGGGGTGTTCTTCAGAAACCTTATAAATATTATCCAGCGCTCGCTCGACGTGATCAATAGACAACGGTTCCTCAATCAGATGCTGTGCTGCAGACTTAACATGATATTCAACAACCCTGCCAATCCACTCCTCAATTGCCCCTGCCAAGCCAATGTTGGGCTTCAGCTCCAAGGACTTAAGAACGGTTCCAGTGACCGGACAAATGGGGTCGATGCCATTCTCAATGCACCTCGAAAACCAGTACTCAACTGCAGTTCTCTCATAGGTCTGAGAGGACTCCAGCACCACAACAGGGTCTGTCATCACTTCCTTGGTCAATGGGCAAAGGAAATTTTTGAAGGGCATAATTGGAGCATTAGCATCATCATCATCTTCAATATCAAAGTCCATATTCCGGGTCACTATGGCAGGTTCGACGGACCAGTTCTTAAGAATTCTCTCCAGGGAAGCCAAAATTCTTGTCTCGAGGACCGACTTGGAGCGCAAGGCATCGTCTTTGAAGAGGTTCACTTGGGTGAGTAACTCAGCATGATCATCAGGATCGACCCCAAAAGCACGAGCCAAATCCATCATAATGGCACTCTGCACTGCTTTGCTTGTATCTCTCCCTTGCCCTTCCTTCTCCAATGCACACAACACCCTCTCTTCATTCTCTGTGACCTATCATAAAAAACATTAACCACAATAACACAAAAGATGAGCCAAAAACAATGGGGATTGCATTTTGTTGTTGAAGCTTAATAAACTAAAAAGATCAACGTACTTCTCTAATGGACAAAATCTAAGTATAGTTCTTTAGAAGATTTGGCCGTTGTCCAATCTAAACATGCATGGTGTATATTATTCTTAGTGATACATGTCTATGTCTTGATGTTTAGATTGCATTGCAGCACTGCAAGCATCGTGGTGTAACACATCAACTTATTACTTATCTCTTAATGTCGCTGGCGAACTAAGATGACCAACAACGTAATCTCAACGCATTTTAAGTAAAATTAACTGGGTAAACACAAAAATTGTCTTCCAATTATTTATTGATAGACAAGAATACCTTTAAAATATAGATTTAACTAATTTGTATATTAAGAATACATGTTAAAAATATTAATGAAGAACTTTTTTATAAAAAAAAATAAAAAGTTCAAGCATATATTGTTTATTATATATTTATTTAAATAAAAATTTAAAATTGTTTACTAATAGTAACGTTAATATATGTCAACAAATGTTAGCTAAACCCATCAAATAAACGAGAAAAAAGTACCATATATATCACTTGCCATGTCAACTGTTTTCGTTGTTGGAGACCACTTTTCGTCACGTTTGGATACTTTGTTTAAATGTTTTAAAAATATTTTTATTGTTAATATAAATGGAAAGTATTTTTCGTAACAACCAAATAATTCTATAGCACTTTTGATAAATTAAAATTTTTAAAAATGATTCATTTCATGCAAATTAAAAAATTTTAGAATAAAATTAAAGATATTTTAAAATTTTTTGACAAATTTTAAAAACAAAAATATAATTTATGCTAGCCAAATTAATTAAGCTGATAAAGTGAAGGACTAAAATGAATGAAAAGAAATGAAATTTGTACCCTAAATTGTGCGAGCTTCATGTCTCTGCTAAGATCGAAGACCTTCTTTTGAAGCTCAGGGAACTCCTCAACCCCCGAATCAAGCAACGCCAGCCACCCCGAAATAGCGGCGGTTTGTTCTTGCAGCGACGAGCACAGCGTTTTGCAGTTCAACAAAACGAAGATCTTGCTCGCGTTTTCGTACAACGACACAGTTTCCGCCGCCTTGGATAGGTCGCCGGCAATGCCTTTCAGCGCCGTCTGAACGGGCAGCGGTGGAGTGGGCGGGAGTAAGAGGAGGAGTTGATCGAGGACTAGCTGGAGGCGGCGAGCGAACGCCGAGAAGCAGCGGGGGTTGTGAAAGGGACGGCGTGGATCCGGCGGTGGAGCGCAGAGGTCGGAGAGGGAGGCGCGGATGGAGTGGAGGGCGGGTGCAGGAGAGGTCATGGTGATGGTGTTGAGTGATAATTGTGGAATGAGATTGGTTCATTGTGTGAGGAAAATAGTTGAAGGAGTTTGAAGAGAGTGTTTCAATGTTTTAATGGAGGAAAAAATATTGCTTTCTTTCTTTGGAGAAGAAGGGGAATGAGAAGAGTGAGTCAACGCTTGACTTTTGTGTTCTTACACGTGGGTTGCCTATTTGACCTCAATGCAATGCAATGGTAATTTGTGACAAATTACTCAGAAATCTAAATGTATTAGTGGACTAACCAACATACTATTTTTATTTTCAAAATATTTAGTTTATGACAAACCTGAAAATATTCATTTGTTATAGTATTTTTTTTTTGGTGACATTTGTTATAGTATTTGAATTAATTATTAAAATGTCATTATTTTTAAATCATTTATTTATATGCTAAATTGCTAATGCCTATTTATAATAAGTTAACGAGGAATCCTAGGGGTCAGCAATTTTTGGGATTTATAGCCATTAAATAGCCATCAATGAGACTTTTAATGGTGTGAGATTAATGTGAGATTTCATCAAATGGCTTACTCTTCTTTGATGGTTACATGCTGGCCAAAATTTGATAAAATTGCTGGTCCCTAAACTTTTCCTAAGTTAATAACACTTTTTTTAATTGTTTAAGCCGCGCGAAATCATATTACACTCTGTAGATGCAAAATACTAAACTAAAAAGCATTATTTTGTTAATATGCTTAGTTTTTTTTTTTTACTAAAGATAAGAGACTCGAACCCGCAACCTCTTAATTGAGTATGGAAAAACTATGCCATGGGGAGTTTATGTCATTTGAGCTATTACTCATTGGCGTTAATATGCTTAGTTATACTTATATGTAAGACGTTTTTGAATAAAATGTTAAGTGTGTGATTGAATTACTATTTGTAAATAAAAATTTGTATAAAATTGATTTTGTAAAATTGATTTTGATCAAAAGTGAGTTAGTATTAATGTGGTTTATGTTTGATCATTTTTATTTAAAATGGATTATAGTAAATTAAATATTGTTTAGATTATATTATTTAAAATCACTCTTAGATAAAAAATTACAGAAAAAGACATAAATTTAAATAATTATTTTATATTATCTTATAATTTTATTTTAAATATTTAAATAAATTTTAATATTTTTCTTAATACTTTCAGTAGTCTAATAGAATTAATAAAATCATAATACAAAATAAAAAAAATATTCTATACAAAAAAATAACAATAAAAGAACTTATATAAACAAAAAATAATAGTTTTATAAAAAATAGTAATATGCATAAGAGAATATTAAAAAAATATTATAAAAAAATAATAAATATACGAATAATAAATGACATAATTGATATATATAACATAAATTTTAATACGTGAAAAAATAAACAAAAAAACTATAATTTGTAATTTTTGATAAACATGGGTTGAAACTAAAATTTATAACTTTTAGTACATATAACTTTTATAACCTTTAAATGATAAAAGCCTTGTCAAACATAAAGATAAAATATTTAAATAACTCAAACACACTTCTCTTTTCAAGGCAAAATGAAACCCACCCTAAATACACCTAAATATTATCAGCTAATACTAAGGAGAGGGCGTCTAATGGGCAGTTTGTACTATAGTTATCAATTATCATACGTGCCTTTAGTTAAATTCAATTATAAAAATAAAATATTTTATAAAAAAATTTTAAATTAATAATCTTAATTCTTAATACATGTCTTTAGTTAAATTCAATTATAAATTTTTTTCAAAAAAATAGATTTTAAACAAATAAATTTTTTATTAATTCGACGTCAAAACGACTATTTTATTTGAATGAATAAGAATAAATAAGTTTCTAATTAAAATTTAGAGACAAATTGATGCATATTTATTTCATGTTGTTATTTAACGTTCAACTCAATATGTTAACGTGATAGTTAACAACTTCTACTAGCAGATAGGACTATAAGTGAGTCAAGCCAGTTCATGAACTAATTTGAACTCGACTCATTAATAGTTTGATAAGATGAACTCGTGAGCTGGTGAGCTGAGTTTGAGTTTGGATAAGTTCAGCTCATTAGTTTGTGGGCTGGTTCGATTATATATATAATATTAAAAATATAGATTAAATGCGTATTAAGAATTTAATATATATATATATATATATATATATATATATAATAGTAATATATAATTTTACATATATATTAATGTTAATTGTTTAAAATTTTATAGTCATTTTTTATATATAATTTTGATGTAGAACATAAAGAAGAAATTTATAATTGATAGATAAATAATATATTAAATTTATTTTTTAAATATTTTTTAATATATATAAGTTATAATTTATTGATATAGAATTATAGATTATGTTCCTATTCTTTGAGCCATGAGCTCGAGCCAACTCGTGAGCTTTCGTTGAGCCAAGCTTGAGCTTACGAAATAGACTCGATTGTTAATGAGTCGAGCCGTGAGTCAAGCTTAATTATTGTGAATCAAGATTGAGTTTGGTCTAACTCGACTCACTTCCAGCCCTACTAACAGGGATTTGGATCCTCTAAATTTTGAATTTCACTTTAGAGGGTAAAGTGTGATCTCTCACAATTTATTTTATAGGTGTGACAAAAAAAAATATGAGAGAGAAAATATTCAATGATAAGAGATCACACTTTATTAAGAGGTTGCGGGTTCGAGTCTTATATCTTTGGTAAAAAAAAAAAGAAAAGATCACACTTTATTCTCTAAAATAAAAATCCAAAATTTAGAGATCTAAATTTTACTAACAGTAATAATATTAAAGAAAAATTACATTGTCTTACAAAAATTAAAAACAAGAGCGAAGGAGTTTTTTTTCTCGAGAAATGGCATTGTCATTCTACTCTTGCTATAAAGCATTTCAAGGTTTTGAAGGTCAGCTTTTAGCTAGAAGAGTCTACCGTTACAGTAATCAGCATAGAGCGAGGTAGTTGCTACTTTGTTACTCAGAAGAGAGACAAAACTATTGAGTTGGAAATGGATAACGTTTCTAGTGTTTCTAAAATTCTTGGGATCATAAAATCTAAACCAACTCAATTCGCAAAGTGGTAAACACCAGCAAGTTGCAATTTTCTACTAATGTTTCATTCTCTCTTTTATTGTAGACATTTCTTTCTCGTTTTGATACTGAACGCATTTGTTTTTTCGATGAACTAATTCATAGATGATATCCATTCTATAGTCTAAAATATATAGATGGATATATTATACCCATCGAGAAAAACTAGTTATTAATGAATTTAATTGTAAAAAGAAATTATATGATTTAATTTATATGTTAGCAAAGATACTTTTTATTGTAAAATGCGTAAAAAAACATAAAAACAAAAAGGGCTGAGATATTTATTTTTATGAAGATGTTTTTTTATGAAAATAATAATTAAAATATAAGCATTTATTATATTAAAAAATTTAGTCAAACACGCTAAATTTCTCAAGTATTATTTTTATTAAAATATCTTCAATTGAGTATTTAATTACCATATTTTTATTAAGACCAAATATGCATTAGATGCATGATAATATTGGAATTTTTTATGGTAAGTTTCTATTGATGATTAGTTTTTGTTTGTGTGAAGACAGGTTGAATGTTTAGAATTTAGATGTGATATTTCTGCACACCTATGAGGTAATGGAGTGATTCATTTTGAGTATTGGATGGCATTGTATATTATTGGGTTTTGGAATCTAGCAATTAAGTGTGTGTTTGGATTACGGTTTGCAAACAGAGGTTTGTATAAAATTGATTTTGTAGAATTGATTTTGATCAAAAGTGAGTTAGTATTAACGTGGTTTATGTTTGGTAATTCTTATTCAAAATAGATTATAGTAAACTAAATATTATTTGGATTACATTATTCAAAATCACTTTTAGATAAAAAATTACAGAAAAGGACATGAATTTAAATAACTATTTTATGTTATCTTATAATTTTATTTTAAATATTTAAATAAATTTTAATATTTTTTTAGTACTCTCAATATTTTTTAGTACTCTAATAGGATTAATAGAATCATAATACAAAGTAAAAAAAATATTTCATACAAAAAAAATAACAATAACAGTAAAAGAACCATATAAAAAAAATAGAAATTTTATAAAAAATAATAATATACATAAGAGAGTATTAGAAAAAAATATTATAAAAAAAACAATAAACATACGAATAATGAAGGACATAATTGGTACATAGAACATAAAGTTCAATCCAACGTGAAAAGGTGAACGGAAAAGCTAGAATTTTTAGCTTTTGGTAAACGTGAGTTGAAGACAGAAATCACTTCTGCGTTTACAGCATAAAAGTGTTGCCAAACATGAAGATGAAGCGTTCAAGGAACTCAAACGAGCTTCTCTCTTCTCCAACGCAAATCCAAACACACCCTAAGTAGTGTTTGGTAGAGAGACAGAAATTGAGAAATTGAGATGGAGAGATAGAGATTTAAAAAGAGATTGAAATAAATTTTAATATTTTGTTTGGTGTAAAGTGGGAGACAGAAATTAAAACAAGAATAAAACTCTAATTTAATTTGTATAAAGGGTAAAATTAAAATTAATTAATTGAAATAAAGGTATTTTAGGTATAAAATATTATTAAAGTTTCAGTCTCTGTCTCTAAAAATTTCAATCCCCTATATCCCATTTTTTAGAGGTACTGAAATATTGAAATTTTGGAGACAAAGACAAAAATTTTAATACAAATCTCTGAGCCAACAAACATGATACTGAATCTCAGTCTTCCAGTCTCTGTCCTAGTACCTCAAAATAAACGTTACCTTAGTGTATACGATAAGATAAAATAAAATAAGATAAGATAATGATGTAAAATTTTTTGTAATTTAAGTTTTTGATGGTTAAAAATTAATCAATGTTTTCGAATACCAAATTCTCACACAAATATTATCTTTTAATCACTTGACTTTATGAATGACATAAAAGTATGTATATAGTTATCTTCTATTTAATACTTTAATTATTGGTAACAAATTCGAACCTGATGACTAAATAATGGATCGTAGGATTCGAGAAACGGGAGAAAAAACGCTTGAACTAATTATGAATTCAAATTAAAATTACTATTTTTTTCTCTTTACTAAATCCTTGGAAATGGAAGTTTTTTTGGAATAGATTCTCTTAATTTTTTGTAATAATTGGAGGAATAAAGTGTGATTTCTCATATTATAAGTAAGATAAAAAATAAATATAAGAGAGAATAATAAAAGATTAAAAATTATATTTTATATTTTTAATTTTTTTTAATAATTGAAAAACTCTATTCCCATTTTCTGTTGATTATTGCGTTAGTTTAGTTTCTTAGAAGGTTCGAAATTTTGGTTTCTGAGTAGTGAGCGTCTGAGCGATGATATGGAAGATATTAATTAAGCCGCATGAAATAATCTCCGGAGAACAAAACTGCACGTTGATAATTAATTTGATCTTTCCTCTCCAATTCCTTCACGATTTTTCAATAAAATGGATAAAAAGTGGATAATTCAACTGGAAATCGTGAACGTCAAAACTGAAAAGGTTTTTTTATTTAATAAATATTAAAAATTAATTAATTACAATAACGGGCTCATTTTTTTTTTATATTATAAATAAACGTGTGATATGCATTGATATTTTTATAACATTGTGTATTACACTTGTTCCTGTCTGATGCTTAAGCCGAGATATTGGTCGGAGGCGGCTACGAAGATTCTAGCATGACTGTCCTCACTAGGCGTTAAATGTGAGCCTCGTCCGAGCAGTGGGAAATACCTGCAAAAGGACTTCGAAACTTAAGTCAGTTTTCACTTAGGAGATAACTTAGGAACGATAATTATAAATAGTGAACTTTCTCTTTGAGAGTGAGTTGTATTATGTATCGAATTCTGATCCGCTGGGGCTATCTGTGCAGTGCTATTTAAGGTGAGAGGATACGTTAGTGATTCCGAGATCCTCGGCTTCGTATCCAAGCATAGTAGTGGAATCTTATCCTGAAGACAAACGTCCTGAAATTTGACCTATTATTCTGCGTTCTGTTTATTGGACGTGGTCTTTCCGAGGTATAACGGCAGCCCAATTTTGTGGGTACAGATCACAGCCCCCAAGTTTGACTTGTTTTGGTTGGTGGCAAGTTAAGGTTAATTTTTGACCGTCGTTATACATTTTTTGACCTATGTCCCATCCTCCAAACTTAACTTGTTGCCGTTTTATTTCTAAGAAATGTACTAGATGCTTAAAAAATTAAAAAATGGTTTTTAGAAAACATTAAATGAGAGAAACGAAAGGTTGCATTTATTGCTGGTTGGACGTTTGAAAAGATGTTTTTAGGAATGAGTGTTAGTGGGTCCTAGTTTCTAGGTAATAATGCCTTGGTCATCTGAATAGTTTTATCAATCGGACGGTTGGGGTTTGATTGGGGATTTCGATCGTGTGACAGTGTTTTTTGTGTTAGGAAACTTGTGTAGTGTGGACAGTTTTTCACTTTTATTTTTTCAGAGGATGATGGCTTCAAGAGGTTAGTGTTCCTTCCTTCTTACCCTCTTGCTTTGCTTCTGTCATTTCTGTGATGATGAAACCAGATGATAAAGTTGTCGAGGTCAAGGATGACCTTTACGAATGGGTCCATGCTGACGTTAAGTGTCGGGCATCTCTTTTCCAAAATCCCAAGATGTTGGCTTCGCTTAATGTTCGCGACTGGGTTCGCAAAGGTTCTCATTGTTGTGTTGGGTTGATCGCATGTAACGGGGAGGAAAGGGTGTGCGAGAGGAGGGAGGATTGGGCGTATTTTTATGCTTACACAGTTCTGTTTTCTGAGTTGAATGTGAAGCTACCTTTCACTGAGTTTGAGTATCTGGTTCTTACCCAGTTGAACTGCGCCGCTTCCCAGCTTCACCCTAATGCATCGGCCTTCCTTCGTGGATTTCAGATTCTGATGTCGTTTCTAGATTATGCACATTCCCTTAACCTGTTTTTTTCTCTCTTTCAGTCGAAAGGAATGAGTAAAGGTCTCTGGATTAACTTGAGCAGTTATCCGGGGCGTTCTTTATTTTCTCTATTTAAATCTTCTTTCAAAAGCTTTAAGGAAATGTTTGTGAAAATTCACTCTTCTGAAACTGAATATCCTTTCTTCCTAGATGAGGAGTTATGTGAGAGGTTTCCCTTGTACTAGTGTCTTGAGCCGATGCAGGTTCTTGATGCATTGGGGAGGTCTGAAGAGGAGGATTTTGTTCTTGAGTATCTTATTGAGTGTTTTTCTTCTGCTAAGTTGTTGTCCACTGCTGAGCTTCTTCAGTGTGAAAATGACTCTGTTGGGTTAGCCGAGTACATTGGTGAGTTTGTGGTGTTTTTGTTTTGCCGATCTTGACTGTTTACTTGTTTCGTGTTTGACAAGTGTTTTTGTTGCGTGTTTCTATTCAGGTGGGAGGGTTCCGAGTTTATCTTCGGCCAAGATGCAAACTTTCCTGGAGAAAAAATGGGAGGTGAAGGGGGGAGCTTCAACCAGCAATGTCTTGAAAGAAACTGCTATTGAGGGTACACAGTCTAGTGCGGTTCCTCATGGGGAGAAAAGGAAGAGCCCTGAACCCGAGGACTCGCTCGAAGTTCTTTCTGGTTTCGATTTTACTAGTGGCGGTCAAGTGAGGGGAAATTTAAAGAATCAAATGTGCTTGCACGGTTTTGTTACTGGTAGGAGTTCGAATTCCGTTTGGAGCGATCGTTTTCCATATTCCGCTCTTTCGGAAAGGGTTGCTCAGAGCTCTTCTGATTTCCATCTTTTGAATAGTGCTGGGAAGGAGGCAGTTGGCCAATATGTTCAGGTATTTGTTTCATTGGTCTGTATTTTCGCGATTTGCTTTAGAGTTTAATTTATGAATTCCTGGTGATGTTTGCAGGTTGTAGCTACCAGGCTCCTATGTGTTGGTCGGGGCCTGGAGTTATCTGGTGGTCAAGAGAAGAAGGATGCTGAGAAGATAAAGGATCTTGAAAAATCGCTAAGCGAGAGGGATAATGTGATTATGGATCTTACGAAGCGTCTGAAAGATTTAGAGGGTGAGATAGGGACTTTGTAGGATCAAGTTCGCACTCTTCAGCAGTAGTCAAAGGAGTCTGATGTCGAAAAAGGGAGTCTGACAGCTCGAATTCAGGAGCTTGAGGAGGGTGGTATAGAGATGTTTGCTGCCGGCTTCGACCGAGCAGTTAGTCAAATTTCTGTATTTGTTCCCGACTTTGATGTCAGTCAGTTTGATGTTACAAAAATAGTAGTTAAAGGGAAATTGGTTGATGATGAGCCTGGAGGGGAAGTCCAGGATGAAAATGTGAATGTTACTGATAAGTAATTGTTGTGTTTTTTGTTATTGTAGACTTTTTGGATAGAGCTTTGTGGTGCTCTTTATGTATTTTGGTGTTACTTATGGCTAAGACTATGTAGTATGCCCTGCTATGAATATACACTTGTTTTGCTAAGTATGATTTTCGAATTGTGTTTTTATAAATATGTACGGCTGACTTTGAAGGGGTCGGCCTCGTTAAAACCTCCCCGAGTAAAACCCTTGTAATGGGATAAAACCTCGGTGGTAGGAAAGAGTACCTCCCGCACTTCAAAAGTTTACAACTGTTCAAGTATGGTACAATCGTAATGAAGTGATATTCCAAGTATTAGGTAGATCAACTCCGTCCAGGGTTTGTAACGAATATGCTCCGCAGACGTGGACTTGTACGACTCAGAAAGGTCCCTCCAATTGGCTGCGAGTTTTCCCTCCCCCTTTGGTTTTTGAATGTCCTCAAGGCGTCGGAGGACGAGATCCCCTTCTCGCAATGTCCGAGGTCTGACCTTCTTGTTGTATTTGCGCTGGACCATCAGTTGGATCGCCTCGTGTCTTGCCCTTGACTCTTCTCTTGTTTCTTCCAGGGTGTCTAGCTCGGACTTTCTTGTTTCACTGTTTGTATTTTCATCAAAATGATTTGTTCTGATTGACCTTTGGGATATTTCGACCGGGATCATTGTGTCGGATCCGAACATTAGCCTGAAAGGTGTTTCCTTAGTTGAGCTTTGTGGGGTTGTGTTGTACCCCCAAAGTATCTCGGGTATCAATTCTGCCCACTGTCCTTTGGCAATTGTTACTTTTTTTCCTCAAAGCCTGCAAAATGACTTTATTAGCAGCTTCGGCGAGCCCATTAGATTGTGGGTGCTCAACCAAGGAAAGATGGTGTTTTATGTTTAAATTTTGCAGAAAGGACGTTATTTTTTTATCGATGAACTGTCTACCATTATCGGTGACAATGTCCATGGGTAGTCCATACCGACATATAATAAATTTCCAAATGAAACGTTTTACCTTGTCCGACGTTATCTTGGCTAGCGGTTGGACCTCTATCCATTTTGTAAAATAGTCGATTGCTACTAACAGAAATTTCACCTGTCCCTTGGAAAGTGGGAAGGGGCCAAGTATATCTAGCCCCCACCTGTGGAATGGCCATCCGATATCTGTGGTATGTAAAGTCTCGACCGGGTTATGAATGATTGGCAAGCATTTTTGGCAGTTGTCACATCTTCGGACCTTCTCGAGGCAGTCTCTTTTTAGTGTTGGCTAGTAGTATCCTGTTCTTAGTATTTTTGTTGCGAGGCTTCTCCCTCCGATGTGTGTTTCACAGATTCCTTCGTGTGTTTCTTCCATTGCCAGAGCGGCTTCTTCATTTCCTAGACACTTGAGCAAAGGTCGAGAGAAGCCTCTTCGGTAAAGATCGTCTCTGATTATTGTGTAGAAGGTTGCTCATCTTTGAAAGAGCCTTGGGTTCTTTTCCTCCTTTGGTGTTTTTCCGTGCTTTATGTACTCTATGTAGGGTGTTCTCCAATCGTGTTCCTGCGACATGCTCATGACAATATTATTGCATATGCTAGGTTATTCCAGTGTTATATGTGACAAATTTGGTGGTGTTTCTACCTTTCTAGATGTGGCTAGTTTTGATAGCACATCGGCCCGGTTATTGTCATTTCTATTTACATGTATTATTTCAAAGTGTTTGAAGTGTTGTGCTAAATATTTTAGCTGTGCATGATATTGTTCTAAGGAGGGTTCTCGTACCTGGAACACGTCATTTACCTGTTGAACTACCAGAAGGGAATCACAGTAGACCTTTATGTTTTAGATCCCACAATCTCTTGCTAGGCGCATACCAGCTAGAAGTGCTTCGTATTCGGATTGATTGTTACTGACCGAAAACATGTACTTTATAGACTGTTCGGTTGAGATTCCTTCTTTGTCCTTGAGGACTATTCCAGCTCCTCCGCCGTCGTCATTGGATGCGCCGTCTACGTACAGCTCCGATTCTGGAGGTGTGTCTTCGTTTGTTAGCTCTACTACAAAATTGGCCAGCACTTGGGAGTTCAGTGAGCTCCGAGTTTGATACTCCATGTCATATTCTGACAGTTCTATAGACCATTTGGTTAGTCTTCCGGCCAGGTCGGGCTTTGTCAGCACTTGCCTTAGTGGTTGATTTGTTTGTACTGTGATCTTGTGACTTTGAAAATAGTGCCTTAGCCGTCTTGCTGTATTATTAAGGCGTAGGCCAGTTTTTCGATGGTCGGGTATCATTTTTTTCATTTTGCAAAATCTTGCTGACAAAGTATACTGGATATTGCTGCCGACCTGTTTCTGTTACAAGTACAGATGAAATTGAATTAGCAGATACTGAAAGATATAGGTGTAAAGGGTTACCAGGTTTTGGTTTTGCCAATATTGGAGGTGATGAGCGTATGTGCTTAAACTCGGTGAATGCGTTTTTGCATTCCTCTATCCATTCGAACTTTTTTTATTTTCGGAGTGTGTTGAAGAAGTGGTCCGATCTTGCTGCCATTGTTGGTAGGAACCTTGACAGTGCGGCTAGCCTTCCTGTAAGTTGTTGTACCTCTTTGATCGTTGATGGTGACTTCAAATCCAAGATGGCCTTGCATTTGTCGAGGTTTGCTTCTATACCCCTGTGTGTTAACATGAACCCTAAAAATTTGCCTCCTTGAACTCCAAATGCGCATTTTTTCGGGTTGAGCCGCATATTGTATTTCCTTAGTTGATCGAATACTTCCTTTAAGTCGGCTAGATGTTCTTCTTCTGTATTTGATTTGACCACCATGTTGTTCACGTATACCTCCATGTTCTTTCCAATTTGCTTCTGGATTACCTTGTCCATTAAGTGCTGGTAGGTGGCACCTACGTTTTTGAGATCGAATGGCATGACCTTATAACAAAAGTTGCCCTGGTCAGTTATGAAGGCTATTTTTTCTTCGTCAGCTGGGTCCATAAGTATCTGGTTGTAGCCTGAATATGCGTCCATAAAGGTTAATACTTGATAACCGGAAGTATTGTCTACGATCTTGTCAATGCATGGCAAGGGATAGGAATCTTTCGGGCATGCTCGGTTCAGGTTAGTGAAGTCCACGCACATTCGCCATTTTCCCAAGCTCTTCTTGACCATGACAATGTTTGCAAGCCATGATGTGAATTGTATTTCTCTGATGAAACCTGCACTTATCAGTTTTTATGTTTCCTTTGTTGCCGCTTCAGCTTTCTTTTGTCCGAGTTGTCTCTTCTTCTGTTTGACTGGTCGAGCTTTGGGGTTCAAAGCCAGTCTGTGGCACATGACTTCGGGATGTATCCCTGGGATGTCGGTTGGTGTCCATGCGAACAAATCAGCATTGGCTTGGAGCAGCTCTGTTACCTGTTGTGCATATCTTGCAGGTAAGGATGATCCGATGTTAGTGTACTTATCTCTGTCCTCTGTTAATGTTACCTTACTTAGGTCATCTGCTGGCGTGGGCCTTTGTTCATGATCGATTCTTGGGTCCAACTCGGAAAGATCTGGCATGTCACTGGCGTTGTAAACTGAGTTTATCCTCCTCGTCGGTGCTTGTTGTATCTTGAGACCTGCGTTGTAGCATTGTCTTGCTTCTGTCCTGTCTGAGTGGACTATCGCTATGGTTCCTTTTTCTGAACAAAACTTAACACACAAGTGAATAGTGGAGACTATGGCCCCAAAAGCATTTAAAGATGGTTGCCCTAAGATGATATTATAGGGACTAAAGCAGTCAACAATTAAATATTGAATGTCTAAAGTTTTCGAATGAGGAGGTTTCCCCAAGGTCGTCCTCACCCATACATAACCTGTTACGGGAATTCTTTCCCCTGAGAATCCGATTAGTTCGCCGGAGGATGGTTGTAACACTTTTTCGTTCAGTTCCATTTTTTTGAAGGTGGATAGAAACATGACGTCGGCGCTGCTTCCTTGGTCTAACAAGACTTTCCAAATTAGGAGGTCTCCAGTTGTTATTGAAATGACGACAGGGTCGTCGAGGTTAGGGGTTTTGGCGTCAAAGTCCTTGCTTGTGAATGTTATGTAAGGGATTGTTGGTGCAGGTGTGTCAGTGGGTGTTTTATCTTGTACCGCTAACATAGTTCGGTAACTTCTTTTCCTGGCCGATTTTGTTTCCCCGCCGCACGAAACCTCCTGAAATATAATTGATGACCCTCCTTGGTTGTTGACTATTCTGCCATTGAGATTTTTCACCATTCGTCTTTGGGTTGTGCTTTACCTCACTTGAGGTCGATAGATCTTTGTGAGCTTGTCTGCCGATGTATTTGTCGAGCATTCTTTGTCTTGCCAGCCTTTCCAACGTGTCTTTGGCTACTACACATTCATCTGTGGTGTGGCCGAACTTTTGGTGAAAAGCGCAGTGCTTTGTTTTGTCAACATACCTTTGATCTTGGTATGTTCCTGCTTTGCTTGGTGGTTTTATTAGCTTGTTATGGAGGATTTCTTTGATTATATCCTCCCTCTTTGTGTTGAACTTAGTGTAAGAGTCGTACTTTGGTGCAAGTTTGAAAGGTTTTTTGGGATCCCTGCTTTAGGACCTGTAAGGTCTATCCTTCTCCTTTCTGGTCGGTTGTCTTTCATTCCTTCGAGTTTCGCACAATTCTTTTATCTCGATTTGACCGGTTGCTTTATCTCGGAACTCTTCCAACGTCTTCGGTTTTGCCACGGCGATGGCTTCTTGGAATTTTCTAGGTCAGAGACCACTCTTGATGGTGTGGAGCTGCACTTCCGGATTAAGGTCGGGGATCTCCATCGCTACTATTGTGAAGCATGTCATGTAGTCTTTCAAGCTTTCGTGCTGCCCTTGTTTGATTGTACTGAGATCCGAGTCTCTCACGTATATCTTAGACACTGCAAAGTGATTGATGAACATCTTGGCGAACTCATCGAAGCTGTTTATGGACCCTGCAGGCAAATTAGAAAATCATAATAAAGCAGCTCCATCTAAAAAGGTTGGGAAAGATCGGCACAGAATGGGGTCGGAGTCACTGTTAAGGAGCATCATGGATTCAAACTTCGTCACATGGACTTTAGGATCCCCGATCCCTTTGTACGGTGTTAAGGTCATAGGAAGTGTGAAATTCTTGGGCATTTTGAAGCTCATTATTTCCTCAAAAAATGGGTTGGTTCGTCATCTTTCGTTTTTGGGGATCGTTTCTCCTGTCTTTGCGTTGGACATTGACTGGTGTTCTTCGTGCTGATCAGCGTTTCTTTTTTTGCTGTCAACCTTCCGATCTCCGTCGTTTTGTAGTGCTACCAACAGTTCGGCCATCCGCTGATTTTCCGCTTGGAGAGCGGCGTTGGCGGCTATGAGGTCGGCGTTAGTTTGAGAATGTTGCTGAGTTTCAGAATAATTAGTCATGCTTTGCTTCCTGCAAAGAGAAAAGTACACAGTACGAGGAAAAGATAAATAAAAGTTAGAAATTCAGTGGGGGGTGAAGTTGAACTTTCTGATGTTCCTATCTGATGCTCAAGCCGAGGTATTGGTCGGAGGCGGCCACGAGGATTCTAGCACGACTGTCCTCACTAGGCGTTGCGCTCCCAATGTGAGCCTCGTCTGAGCAGTGGGAAGTACATGCAAAAGGACTCCGAAACTTAAGTCAGTTTTCACTCAGGAGATAACTTAGGAATGATAATTATAAATAGCAAACTTTCTCTTCGAGAGTGAGTTGTGTTGTGTATCGAATTCTGATCCGCTGGGGCTATCTGTGTAGTGCTATTTAAGGTGAGAGAATACGTTAGTGATTCCGAGATCCTCAGCTTCGTATCCGAGCATAGTAGTGAAATCTTATCCTAAAGATAAACGTCCTGAAGTTTGACCTATTATTCTGTGTTCTGTTTATTGGACGTGGTCTTTTTGAGGTATAACGGCGGCCCAATTTTGTGGGTACGGATCAACACTGTTATGGATCTGATCTTTTTTTTTTTTGAAAAGAACAAAATGTAGATAACTCCACGTTTTGTCACTTAATAACAATTTTTAATTAAACTAGTGTATGTTCCCGTACCCTGTACGGGATAATACATAAAATTATATAAAAAAATTTATTAAAAAATTAAATAAAATATATATTAATTATTATTATAAATATTTTACAAAGTTATAATTAAAATCAAATTTTAATATTAAAATATTAAAAATAATTAGTATTTATCTTAATCAATTTGAGTTTATTGAGTGGTCATCTCACTCATCTGCTTAAACAACTATTAGGAGTTAGAATCTCGTCTTATGTGTGTAGCAATTTATTGTCTAGTGGTAAACCTTTAATAAATGGAGTATCAATATGTGGTTAGATTTAAAAAGAGTATCTGAATACGCGGGTATCTGACCCATCCATACCCGGTTGGGGAGGGTAATAACTTGATCCGAATCCGAACAGATTTTGCTTGGGACAGGACACATGGTCGGGTTTATGGTGTACCCGCCTCAGATATATACATATAAACACTTTTAGGAATTAGAATTTGTTTGACATCACAGATTCAGTGATTTACAGCTTCAGTTTATACTCTATAACTATGCCAGAGACACCCAATCATCCTCACCTAAAATCTTCCTCTTCTCGACTTCTTCACAAAAAACCTCATAGCTCCGTCATCGTCGTTGCTGAGCCCATCGCCGCTTCCCCTTCACAGCTCCAATCTTCTTTCACAACTCGTATCGCCGTCGCTGCTTATCTTGTTACCGTCGCTGTTGAGCCCATCGCCACCTTTCTCCTGCCGAGTCCTTTTTTGTTCTCTAGGTAAATTTCCTCTCTCTCTCTCTCTCTCTCTCTCTCTCTCTCTCTCTCTCTCTCTCTCTCTCTCTATATATATATATATATTAAGTTTTTCTCTTCTTCCACAGACTCATCACTTAGTCGTCGTTGCTATGAGCTCGAGAGTTGCCGTTGCAGTTTCATGTGAGTCTATCACTGAATAAAATATAATTTTTATTCAAGTTGGACCAGTTGAAAACAGACATGCATGAAATCATTTTTACATGTAATTTCTGAATTTTCTCATCTAAATTTGATTTATGTAGTTGAGTATTTTAGTATGGCGATCATCGTGGTTTCGTTACAACACTAATGTGATAAAAGTTGCAGTAATTTCATAACTAATATATGAGACATGCCAAATTATTAAAGTAATCAGGGAAACAACATTCAGATGTGCGCATAAAATCTTGAGGTTGAGAGAAATCCTAAAATCTTCAGATAAAATAGAATTTTTATTCAATCAAATGATGATAAATAATTTTATTGAATTAAATTATATTAATGTGATCATTGGATGATAAAGAATGCTAGAAAAATAAATAAATAATATTTTAAGAATACAGAAATATTAAATTGTCATTTCAATTTACTTTTTTAATCAACGACAATAAATATCTTGAATTAATTAAATTTTAAAAAAATTATATACCTAAAATTATTTCGTTTATTCAAAAATCTTTTGAACATACAATGGTTCAATTAGAGGTTGACTATTGAGAATTGAATATAATATTTTTAAATTCGTATTTTCAATAAAAAGATGTACTTAGTTCTATCCATCCTAAATAATTCTATATTCACTATTACTATCCATCTAAATAATTCTAATATTGATAGAATATTATTTTTAGATAAAAAAATTAAATATATTTATTCTATTTCAAAAATCAATATTCATATTTAACTTAGGATTTCAACGAATATGGCAAAAAATATTACATTTTTTAGTTAAAAAATATCTATAAATATATTTTTGTGCTTTAGTTTTATATTTTTCAAAAAAATTCGGATGGAATCAAATCATATTTCTATAATATATATAAGAATATATATTACACATAAATAAGAAATATTAGATGTAATAAAAACAAATATATAAATTAAAGTAAAATTTAAAAAAATAAGAACCAATAAAATATTGAAGAAAAAAAATATAAATAGAAGAGAAATAAAATTATTAGACAAAAAAATAATTTAATAAATTTTATGTATATATAAAAGAGGAATAAAAAAAGATATACAGTACTTTATTTAATTTAGCAAGATTTATGGAAATAAACACATAGAATAAGAGAATAAATAATAATAATAAAAAAATTAAATATCTGAATTCATATCAAAAATAAAAAATAATAAAATAATAATAATCCATCATAATCTTAATCTTTAAATATAAGTAATTAATAACAATATAATTAGTCTACCATAATCTTAATCTAATCTTTTAATATAATTAATTCTAATTAAATAATAAAAAAAATTGAATATAAATATGTCTAATCTAATTGTATAAAAAAATAGTAGATTTTTTACCATTAGTCTACCATTAGATTTTCTACTATTAGACATATTGAGGACAAAACGTCATTTTAAAATGAGATTATTATTATTATTAATAACATATAAATATTAAAATTATATTAATGTATTAATTGAAATATATTATTAGAATAAAAAGTTGCAATAATTAATATAACTGAAGTTTATTAATTTTAATTAGTTAAATTAGCATAAAATAAAAAAGAGATGATTAATCAGGTTAAATAAATAAAAAAATATTACTGAACAAAGCAAATTTCACAACAATTATATTACTAATGGAAAAAAATTAATTCAATTAATTCAAATTTTTATTTAAAATAGACAATTAAAGATCACCAATGAATAAAAATAAATGAGATATAATAAAAAATAATTTTTGGTAGTATAAATAATTAAATTAAATTATTATATACAATTTTTACTTTTTATCTTATTATAATTTAAGTTAATATTAATGATAAAAAATTAGTTTTAAATAACTCTAATTTTTATTTTACAACATAATTAAAGCACAATTCATAATTTTTTATTTTATAATTAATAACCAACATTTTTTAAATTTGTTGGTTAAGTCTTTCTGTATTTTATTATTGAAAATTTTTTTCTACAAAACAAAAATTTGTGATGAATTATTACAATCATATTAATTAAGAAAATCAAGAAAAAATTATAAAAAAAATCAAATAAAAGATAAAAAGTAGAGTAAAAATTTATTTGAAACTAAAAATTTGTCAATTGTGCTAGAAATTCTAAAAATTTGTATCTTATTATATAATCAATTTTGTTACTCACTTCAAATGATGAGCACTCAGTTAATGGGAGTTGGAGGGTGTAGTGATTTGTGTCCATGATGGTTGCCTTCTTGCGACAACGCCTCATAGGAAGAAAAAACTTGTTGTAAAAACTACCCAATGAAAGAGTAATTGAAAAATAAATAATATTTGCTTCTAGGATATATGATCTTTTATAGTGGTAAAAAAAAATAGAAGGAATAAAATTGTGTATTTTTATATTTGGAATAGAATTTGATATATTTATCCTAATAAAATTAAATAATTAATTAATTATATATAATTCATGTATTTAAATAAATAAAATAAATTAAATAAAAGTACTTTTAAGAATTAATCAAATCAATTAGATGATACAAATAATTAGTATAATTGATTGAATTAATTAGTTGATATAATTAATTTATTATAATTAATTGGATTTAATAAATTAAAAAACAAGTAGAAAAACATAAGACATAATAATTTTCTTAACTAAATTAATATGTATTTATTATATTTAATTAAAATAAGTAACAAATTTTCTATGTTATTATGTACTTTATAAATTAATAAATTAAAATAATCGTTATAATAAATTACAATGCAAAAGTATGAGGAACCAATGTATGTTTTATACCATGTGTACAATGGGATTAAATTAAAATTAGAATTAAATTAGAGGCAATTAATTAATTTTGAGTAGTTTCCAATTTAAAATTTGAATCAAATCATGATTCCCGTTAGTTATGACAATTAATTAATTTTGAGTAGTTTTCATTTAAAATTTGAATCAAATCATGATTTTTGTCAGAATCAAATTAGGATTATCTCCCTTTCTCAATACGGTGTAAACTTTTCTCTCACTCTCTTCTCGAAGCAAAAGTCGGTCCAGTGCCGCCACAGTAGCCGTCGAACATCGCGCTGACACTCTTCCGACTGGCGCCGTCGTCCGCACAGGCCACCGTACGTAGGGAGGACGCGCATATTGTGTGAGTCGAGCTCGCAGCAACCCGGACGTTCAGCGCCTCTATCGCAGCCGGTTTGTGTCTTCTTCCTGTCGCCGGATGTTCACTTTCTCTGTGAACGTGGATGATTATTCTTAGGTGCTTAGTTGTAGACGATGATTGTTGGTTATGATTTATACACGTTCACATTGGATGTTCGTTTTTTTATGATTTTGGATGTTCATTTTTTCAGTTTTTGCGGATGTTTATTCTTCGAGTAATTCAACAAGACCCAGACAGCAGCGTTGGGATGATGGGGTTCGGGGCTGCAACTCACGTCGGCGACCCTGACAGTTGCAGGTCACAGATGTTCAGCCGCGTGAGGAGTGACAGAGGTTCTTCCAGCGTGGGAAAAGAGCGGTAGGACGCAGATTGCTGCGCACACGGTGGGGTGGCGAAGAAAAGGGATTTTTCTGCGGAACAAACAATGAGATTTTTTGGAGGGTAGGTAATGGTGGGTGATTAATGCGTGAGCATCTTTCCTATCTTTTCCTAGTGAATTTGCATTTAATTTGTAGAGTTAATCAAGAATTAATTATCTTTTAGCCACTATGGATGCTACTTTGAGTCTTATACAATTTTGTTTATTTTAGGTAGCATTCGGCTGGATTTGATGGAGTTTCTGCAGAACAGGAATTAAAGGAGATAACCAGCGAGGAGCGACGCGCACACGCACCTGACGCGTGCGCGTGATTTGAAGATTTGCACGGCGACGCGTGTGCGTACCTGACGCGTACGCGTGACACGCGAAGAAGACCATCGACGCGTACGCGTGATTGACGCGTACGCATGACATGCGCCACGTGCAGAAAACGCAGAAAATGTTGGGGGCGATTTCTGGGCTGTTTTTGACCCAGTTTTCGGCCCAGAAGACACATATTAGAGGCTGCAGAATGGATGACTCAGGGGAACACTCCCCGTTATTTCCCAAGGCATGGATCCTACGAAGCAAGTGGTCCCCATCCATCAATTGAAGACTTGCTGATTATTTAATTAATTCTGATTTAAACTTTATTTTTATCTTTAAAATAGGAAAAGATATTATTTTAGTTTTAGAAATTAGATTTTTAAATTATTTAGGATTAGATATAAAAGAGAAAAGAAACTTCTTTTCTGGGGATTATTCCACCTCAGCCCAATTTACAGTTTACCAGAATCCTAGTTTTTCACTTTGAACCATGAACAACTAAACCTCTATTATTAAGGTTAGGAGCTCTGTCTATTTGTATGGATTGATTCTATTGCTTTTCTATTTTAATTCATGTACGGATTTATAATTTAAGAATTATTTTCGTTCTTTATCTTATGAATTTGGGTGGAACGGAAGTATGACCCTCTTTCTAATTGAGTTCTTGTATAACTTGGAAAATCTCTTTACTTGAACAACAGCTTGAAAACAATTTCTCTTAAATTCTAATTATCTGGACTTAACGGGATACGTGACATATAATCCTCTTATATTTGGATAATTAGGATTTTTGTGGCATAATAACTAGAATTAAACTTCACCCTCTAATTGGAATTAATTGATCAAGGAATTGGCAGTTGATGAGAGTTAGAGGAGACTAGAAAAGTCTAAGGAATTAGGGTCTAGTCACATATAGTTTGCCATGAATTAAATCTTGCATGATTAAAATAGTTAGTAAGAAAAGTCAATCCGGAAAATAGATAACTCTGAAACCTTAACTGTTTTCTCCATATATTATTCACAACTTATTTACTTCTTACTTTATTAATTTTCTGAATTTACTGTTTAATGCTTTTGAACACCAAAACACTCTTTTCTGTTTGTCTAACTAAGTAAATCATTTATCCATCGTTGCTTAGTCCATCAATCCTCGTGGGATAGACCCTCACTCACCTGAGGTATTACTTGGTACGACCCGGTGCACTTGCCGGTTAGTTTGTGGTTAGAAATTCCGCACCAAGTTTTTGGCGTCGTTGCCGGGGATTGATAGTGATTAACAGCTATCCATTGTTTGATTGCTTAGATTAGGCGTTTTAGTTTTAATTTTATTTAAATTTTATTTTAGTATTTTCGAAAAAAATATAAATAAATAGCACTAATATTTTTCCTTAATTTCTGAAATTAAGTTTGGTGTCCCCTAGTTATTTTTATTTCAATTTTTCCTATTTATTTTTCTTGTTAATTTCGAGTTTTTCTATCTTAATTTTGCCTACAAATTTCAAAATTTATTTATTTATTCTATTTGGTATTTTTATTTTAATTGTTTATACAGGTTATCTCACTGAAAATTCTCTACACTCTGACGTAGAGAGTTCCATCTTTTCTTGTCTTCTGTTTGTTTATGCGCAGGAACAGAGATAAAGAATATCTCTTAGACTTTGATCCTGAACCTGAAAGAACTTTCAGGTGGCGTTTGCAACAAGCAAGACTTTACAAGGCTGCAGAATCCACTATGGATCCTAATGATGCTGCTAATGCCAATGTGGCAAATCCGAATGGGGATAATCAACAAAGAAGAGTGCTTGGCTCTTATTCTACTCCTACTGTGAATCTTTATGGAAAAAGCATTGTGGTGCCTCATATAGCTGCAAACAACTTTGAGTTGAAGCCACAATTGGTCACCCTGGTACAACAAAACTGCCAGTATCACGGTCTTCCCCACGAAGATCCAAATCAATTTATTTCTAATTTTTGTAGATTTGTGATACTGTGAAGACAAATAGCGTGAACCCAGAGGTGTACAAACTCATGCTCTTCCCGTTTGTTCTGAGGGATGGAGCAAAGCTATGGCTAGATTTCCAACCCAAGGAGAGTTTGGATACTTAGGACAAGGTTGTTATTGAGTTTCTTACTAAATTTTTCCCACCAAAGAAGCTGACTAAGCTTAGGGTGGAGGTTCAGACCTTCAGGAAGAAGAATGGTGAAACTCTTTATGAAGCTTGGGAGAGATGCAAGCTACTGACTAGGCAATGCCCTCCGGACATGTTCTCCAAATGGACCCAACTAGATATCTTCTATGAAGGTTTGGGTGAAATGTCCAAGATGTGCTTAGATAATTCTGCAGGTGGTTCACAGCACAAGAAGAAGACACTAGAGGAGACTATTGAGCTTATTGAGTTGGTTGCTAGCAACCAATATTTATACTCATCTAACAGGAATCCTAGGAACTCAGAGACTTCTCAGAAGAGATGTGTGTTGGAAATGGAAGTTGTTAATGCTATTCTTGCTCAGAACAAGCTTATGTCTCAGCAAATAAATTTACTTACTCAGCAGATGGGTGGCATGCAAGTCTCAGCTATCAACACCCAAAATCCACCTCAAGAGGTCTTTTATGACATGACAGGTAATTTTGTACAAAATGAGAATTATGATTATGCTCAATCTTTTTCTGAACAGGTAAATTACATGGGGAGTGGTTCTAGAAATCCCAATAGTGATCCATACTCTAAGACATACAATCTTGGGTGGATGGACCAACCTCAGAGATCTCAGAATTTCAACAATAATTCTCATGGCGGTTTCCAACAGAACAATCATAATAACCGCCAATTTCAGTCTCATCAATAACAACCACCTTAGCAGACAAACTCTCAATCCCAACAAGATTCTAATTGGGAGATGATGAGGAATTTTATGCAAGAAACCAGAGCCTCCATTAAAAACTTGGAGGTACAAATGGGCCAACTGAGCAAGCAAATACCTGAGAGGTCTGCAAATACAATTCAAAACTTGGAGATTCAGATGGGTCAATTAGCCACAAAAGTTAATGAAATTGATAAGAGGACCATTAATAGCCTTCCTGGTAACACAATTTTAAATCCAAGAGAGGAATGCAAGGCTATCACCTTGATAAGTGGACAAATGGCAAGTATGGAAGCACAAGTTAATGAGGAGCCAGTTGAAAAAGAAGCTCCAGAGGAGAAGAAGGAAGAAGTAGAACACGTCCCTCCAAAGCGTGCGGACAACCCATTCCCAGACTCTCTTGACACTTATCCTACATTGCCAAAGGCTCCTGAGTACAAGTCTAAAATGCCATATCCTCAGAGACTTCAAAAGGAGACCAAGGACAAGCAGTTTTCAAAGTTCTTGGAAATCTTCAGAAAGTTGCAAATCAATATTCCTTTTGCTGAGGTTTGGAGCAAATGCCTCTCTATGTCAAATTCATGAAGGAATTATTGTCAAAGAAGAAGCCTTTAAAGGGAGATGAGACAGTGGTCCTGACTAAGGAATGTATTGCCATAATTCAGAATAACTTGCCAAGGAAGATGCCAGATCCAGGGAGCTTTTAAATTCCATGCACCATTGGGAGCACAACCTTTGAGAAAGCGTTATGTGATCTGGGAGCAAGCATCAATTTAATGCCCTTGTCTGTGATGAAGAAGCTGTAAATCCAAGAGGCACAACCCACAAGGATAGCATTACAGATGGCAGACAAATTTATGAAGCCTACATACGGATTAGTGGAGAATATCTTGGTCAAAGTGGGTAAGTTCTTCCTCCCAATAGATTTTGTGATTCTTGACACAGGGGAGGATGAGAATGCCTCTATAATTCTAGGAAGACCATTCCTAGCCACTGGAAGAGCTCTGATTGATGTAGAAGTGGGTGAATAAGTGCTTAGAGTGCATGATGAGCAACTAGTCTTTCATGCCTTCAAAGATATACATGCAACAGGTGAAGAAGAGAGGTGCATGCAGACTGAGCTTATTGATCCAAACCTTCAACAACCCCCTGATGACGGACAGCAGAATCTGCAGCTCAAACCTCCTTTGGTGACAATCAATAAAATTTTTCTGGACATCAAACCTAAGTTTGGTGTTGGGAATGCATCATCCACCAAGGAGGAGGTTCCCAAAAAGAAGAAAATAACCAGGGGATGGAGAAACAAGAAGATCCCCACTGAAGGTTTCTCCCCAGGAATGAAGGTGGTGTTGACTAGGAATCCAGTATGGACTTATACAGTAAACAGAATCCTCTCTCTGGAGCATATTGAGCTACTTTATGGAGACACAGGAAAGAAGTTCAAGGTGAGGGGTGAAGAGCTGAGCCCCTATGATCCTCCTCCGTAGAGGAGCTGACCGTTAAGCTAGTGACGCTAAAGAAGCGCTTGTCGGGAGGCAACCCGATACTTTTGTATCCTTAGTTATTTTTCGTAGTAGTGGTTTTCTTATTTATTTGATTTTTATTGAGTTTTTACTATTTTTCTTTCGTTTTACGTGTGTTCTGATCATGCAGCTATTTTAGAATAGGAACCGAACACTTCGAAAAATTTTTGCCAAAAAAAAGGGGTGTTCGACGCGCATGCGTCATGTGTGAGTTCGCACCACCAAGGAAGTAACAGAGAGTTGGGCAGGAGTGACGCTAGAAGTGTGCTTTGCACACAAGAAATCCCACGCGCACACGTACCTCACGCGTGCGCGTCGCTTGCGCTTTCAGCAGACCACGCGTAAGCGTCCCTGGCGCGCACGTGTGCCTTAAAAAATCGACGTAAGTGGGTGCATGGCCGAAAGTAGGGGTGGCAATGGGTAGGGTAGGGTAGGGTAGGGTTTGGATCCAACCCTAACCCTACCCGCGGGTTGAGAATATCCCAACCCTAACCCTACCCGCTCTTAACCCGCGGGCACCCGATCCTACACGCGAGTTACAAAAAATATACAACATTATTATATAACTTGATGATAATTTAAAATAGAACTAATTTTTATGTAAAAAAAATATTAAATTATCAATTAATAATTTTTTTAGTGGTTAAAGATCTTTTGTATTTAGTGAGAGGTCTTTGATTCAACATCTACTTAAAATATATTTTTATATAAGTATATAACATAAACATATATAGAGTGCGGGTTGGTCGGGTAGGGTTGAGGCTCAACCCGCACCCTCCCCGCACCCTATCCTACCCGCTGCGGATCGGATTGGCAACCCTACCCGATCGAGTGGGGTCGGGTTGGGTACCCGCAAGTAGGGTACATATTGCCACCCCTAGCCGAAAGTTGTGCTGGTCTCGTGCTAATACCGTGCTAGCCGTGTAACTCAACCCACGCGTCCGCGTCCCTGACGCGTATGCGTCACCCTCACCATGTGGCCACCCACGCGTCCGCGTCCCTGACGCGTACGCGTCGATTGCGCCGCATCACTTACCCAGTGTGCCGCCCAGTTTTGATTTTCATTCTCTCTCCCTCCCAAATTCTAATTCTCTCTTGTTCTTTTATCCTTTTCTTCTTCTTTAATCATACCATTTGTTTTTGTTTTCAGTTCTTCTTTGCTTGAGGACAAGCAAACCTTTAAGTTTGGTGTTGACGCTTCGCTTATGAATTTTCTGTTTATTTTTATGGTACCAAAAGAAGACGAATCATCTTCACGGAGGAGCACAACCTGAAGAATAAAACGACCGCTAGAATAACTGAGGTGGTTGAGTTCCTTTCATTCTATATTCCTTCCCGCTCTTACTATGTTATGTTTCGATTTTCTGCTATTTTGCTTTGTTTATTGCATGATCCTTTATTAGTTAGATTTCTAGGTTCTAGTTTAATTCTGTTATTTTCAAAATTTCTGTTAATTACTTTAATTCTGAAAGGTGTCTCATGTATTGTCCACTGAGCTTGAAATCAAAAAGAAAGAAGAAAAGGAGATGTAATGCATGAGAAATTGAGTTTATTTTTTTAAGAGTAGCCTCATTTATTCAAATGTGGTGGTATTTTCTGTGACTCTGAATGCATGACATGAACAGTGCATATTTAAATTTGAATCAAAGAATGTTAATGTACAAGGAACAGTAATTTAGAGAACTATTATGAATTCTCTGCAAAAAGTAAAAGTTTAATCCTTGAAGCAAAAGAAGCAGCAAAAGATAAAAATAAAAGTAAGGTCCAAGGCTCTGAGCATCAATGACTAGGGAGGTCAGACATGATTAAAAGTTCAAAGAGTTGTTTCCCTAGTCATATACTTGTAGTGTGATTGTGTCAAGTAATCCTCGAGACAGAACACTAAGAGTCGAGATCAATTGCATTTAACAGAGTATGCCAAAGGCTTTGAACACCACTATCTGGGAGTAACTGAAAAAAAAAATCAGAACTTAGAGAGAGTTCTCCAATTAAGTGCTTGTGGTGTTTCTGTGTCAAGTGAAGCTTGAGACAAAACATTTAAAGTCACGGCTAGGTCAAGATGCAAAGCACCAAAGAAAAGAGAATCAAAGAAAAATTGCTGTGTTCAAGGGTTAAATTGAAGTACAAAAGATTAGAGAATTCATAATATTATCCGGATTCTAATTCCAAATGACAGTGACATCCTTCTGATTCAAAGGAGAGTGAGATACCAAAACTATTCAGGATTGCAGCTGTAAACCCCACTGCAAGAAGAGACATGAGCTTAATCGAACTCTCATTCTCATGCAAATTCACATCCTAAGCCTATATTAGTTTTGGTTGCTTGAGAACAAGTAAAAATTCAAGTTTGGTGCTGTGATGCGTGAGAATCTTTCCTATATTTTCCTAGTGAATTTACATTTAATTTGTAGAGTTAATTAAGAATTAATTATTTTTTAGCCACTATGGATGCTACTTTGAGTCTTGTGCCATTGTGTTTATTTTAGGTAGCATTCGGCTGGATTTGATGGAGTTTCTGCAGAACAAGAATTAAAGGAGATAACCAGCGAGGAGCGACGCGCACGCGCACCTGACGCGTGCGCGTGATTTGAAGATTTGCACGGCGATGCGTGCGCGTACCTGACGCGTATGCGTGACACACGAAGAAGACCATCGACGCGTACGCGTGACATGCGCCACGTGCAGAAAACGCTGGAGGCGATTTCTGGGCTGTTTTTGACCCAGTTTTCGGCCCAGAAGACACAGATTAGAGGCTATGGAATGGAGGACTCAGGGGAACACTCCCCGTTATTTTCCAAGTTAGGCATGGATCCTACGAAGCAAGTGGCCCCATCCATTAATTGAAGACTTGCTGATTATTTAATTAATTCTGATTTAAACTTTATTTTTATCTTTAAAATAGGAAAAGATATTATTTTAGTTTTAGAAATTAGATTTTTAAATTAATTAGGATTAGATATAAAAGAGAAAAGAAACTTCTTTTTTGGGAATTATTCCACCTCAGCCCAATTTACAGTTTACCAGAATCCTAGTTTTTCACTCTGAACCATGAGCAACTAAACCTCTATTGTTAAGGTTAGGAGCTCTGTCTATTTGTATGAATTGATTCTATTACTTTTCTATTTTAATTCATGTACAGATTTATAATTTAAGAATTATTTTCGTTCTTTATCTTATGAATTTGGGTGGAACGGAAGTATGACCCTCTTTCTAATTGAGTTCTTGTATAACTTGGAAAAGCTCTTTACTTGAATAATAGCTTGAAAACAATTTCTCCTAAATTCTAATTATCTGGACTTAACGGGATACGTGACATATAATCCTCTTATATTTGGATAATTAGGATTTTTGTGGCATAATAACTAGAATTAAACTTCACCCTCTAATTGGAATTAATTGATCAAGGAATTGGCAGTTAATGAGAGTTAGAGGAGACTAGAAAGGTCTAAGGAATTAAGGTTTAGTCACATATAGTTTGCCATGAATTAAATCTTGCATGATTAAAATAGTTAGTAAGAAAAGTCAATCCGAAAAATAGATAACTCTGAAACCTTAACTGTTTTCTCCATATATTATTCACAACTTATTTACTGCTTGCTTTATTAATTTTCTGAATTTACTGTTTAATGCTTTTGAACACCAAAACACTCTTTTCTGTTTGTCTAACTAAGTAAATCATTTAACCATCGTTGTTTAGTCCATCAATTTTCGTGGGATCGACCCTCACTCACCTGAGGTATTACTTGGTACAACTCGGTGCACTTGCCGGTTAGTTTGAGGTTAGAAATTTCGCACCAGTGATGAATGGTTAATGTGAAAGAATTTGGAGTAAATTGGGATAGATACCATAAAAAGCAACTAAAAATTAGGAATAATGATATTTAATTTACATTTTTAATACATATTGGGCCAAATAAACAGCCTATTGTACATATTGTATAGATATTTCATTGTCTTCCTAGCGGGACTCAATTACAGTTAATTGATTGATATACATTATAATAAATTGTGTGATATTTAAATATCTAATCAAATTAATTAGTTGATATAATTAATTTATCGTAATGAATTGTATTCAAAGAATTAAAAAAATAAATTGAGAAACACACTTAAAAGCATGTCATGTCAACTTTATCATTAAATGCAGAAATTTAATTTTTATATAATAGAATAGATAGATAGATGAGTAAAAGAGGGCATTATAAATTGTAACCCTAATTTAACAGCTACAAGTAGATCAGAAGACAAGATATCAAAATGTACATCGCAACTAGAATTACAATCTCTTTGTCAAAATAAATCGGACAAAAACTGGCAGAAAATTCCAGTCCAAAAAATAAGAAATGTACCCACAACAGCAGATTTGAATATTGGTAACGGATGAAAACTTTTATAATAATAATAATAATAATAATAATAATAATAATAATAATTAATAATTATTATTATTATTATTATTATTATTATTATTATTATTATTATTATTATTATTGTACATATATTTAGTGCGTTTAATCCATGTTTTCTGATTATTCATGATGTGGGCTGAGAGATGAAGTATTGGGCCTGTAATTCTTACATACACATTAAACCACATTTAGTCTTTTAACCCAATATAATAAATGTTTGTCATCATATTAATGTACCCAAAATCAATTAAACAGGGAAGAATCCCTAGAAGACAGCTATAAAGAAGGGCAGTCCGGCCTGAAATTCGATAGCAAAAATTTTAGTTAATGCCTGAGAAAATCTGACCAAAAAAAAAAAATGCCTGAGAAAAAAATTGTCTATTCCTTGTAGCCTTCATAATACTCTTCGACTTCATCTGAGTATCCTTACAGTTATGTAGAGTAACTCGAATTTGAAAAGCTGATTCTACAGCTGAACTTATCCAGTATCGACAAAGGGAACATTTCATAGAGGATCAAAGTAAAGGTATATTCTAACTCCTTACTGCTGTTAGTGCTGTCAATGTGTCATATCATTCCTTACATGCATGGTTTACATTCTCATATAGTTTTCCTGTGCAGACAAAGAGAACTTCTGTAGTCAAGGACTTGCTTTCGCTGCATGCAAGGATGTATAATCATTGAACTAGTAAGCACTCGCATTGCATCATTTCTTTCTTGTATCTTTTTCCAAGTAACTTTTGCTGCTGACAACTTGTTCTGTTGATAAGATGATAAAATCTACCATGGCGCAAGTGTATGGTATAGCCTTGAAGGATACATCTCATATGGGAAACTCAATATAGGAACCTGATAATTGATATCATGATCAGTTGGTCACTGAGATCCCCATTTGTTCTGAGTTTGAATTACAAATGTTCTTCACTCACTATTTGTGCTCGACGATTTCCTTTCCTTTTAGAAGTTCATATGTCAGAATGTCAGTAAGTAATGTGTGATTAAGTGTAAGATGGAAAGATGTTGTCATACTGGAGATGTTCTTGTGACACAACCATCACTAGACACTATGCAAGTAATGTTTTTTGGTTTCTAAAAGTGGTTTAGATTCTATTTATTAATTGCGGCATATTCGGTGTTGTATACAACCATGTTTCTCTTTGTTCTCTTTTATGCACTTGATCACTAGTAGGAAGTAGTAAAGATTTTTTTTTTTTGGCTTAAAATGATTATACTTGATCACCTGAATGTGTGGCAAAAATTTGCCATCTTTTTGGGTATAGTTATATTATGTTTTAATTTTTCTGACTTTTAAACCATAATTTCTTAGTTTAATAAATGGTATGAAAATATCTTATTTACTTGATGAAGATTAAAGTGTTGAAGTTATTCTTTCTTTTACTTTGTCAAGTGTGAAGTCAACTTTTTTGGAGAGAAAAGATAACAATAGCAATCTACACTTGTTTAAAGTTCCATAGCTTTTGTCCTAGCTTAGCCTTCTTGTCATGGTGTTTGTTCTCCACTATTAAAAAAGGGTTAAGTTTAATAAAAAGTAACTTTTGTGATAAATTAGCAAGTAGCAACCAAATAATCTGAAGATTGAGGAAATTGAAAGAATGAAGAGTGAAAGTTTTTCTAATGATAAAAAAAATGCATATACATTTTGCTGTCAATTTACTGGTATCGAATAACATAAATTGCAGCAAACCATTAACTGTCTCAACTTATTACTAACACAGATATATCTCTTTTCTCTAACATCAAGTTTAGTATAAACTTCAAGCAATTAAACTTGCGCTCACTGTTTTTAAAAATAAAAAAAGAAAAAAAAATGGGAGATGAATAAATGGCATCATTATTGGTGGGTAAAAGTAATTGCAGACAGAAGCATGGGTGCTATTATGTATTAATCTTTGTCTTATCTGTTTATATGGAGAAAACACTCTCTTATGTAACCTGCATCTTTTCTCAAAGACTTTTAGTACACAATACTAAAGTAGATAATGGAATCAAGATATATAGTTTAGCGTTTTTGATATTATGTGTTTGAGAGAACACAGGCTGATAGTAATATGAAGTTGTGTAAATTGATATGAATTGTTGTCATACAAAAATATAAACTCCTGAAATATAAGAAAATGTAAACTTACTCCTAAGAGATCATATAAGATACTGTCTTATTTTCAGGTACAATTAGGATAATATAAAACATTTTCATATATTCTAAAGACTTTGTTTTTTATTTTAATCTTCTATTTTTTTCCCCACAGAATCCTAGAAACGCAGAACACTGAAAATAAAAGTAGAAAATGGAAACAGCAAGAAAACAGACTATTGGAGTTTTGTTCTTGTTTTGCTTGGATTTTCCTACCTCCATCTTGAATCTGTTTTTCAAGCAGGGTTAGTTGGAGAAAAAGGTCACCAGTTATGGATACCATGCTTCTTAGGTTGCTTGGTTGGTTAAGAATACTTGCATGAGGCATAATATAGTTAACATCTCAGATTCTGATCACTTTTGTATCAGCTTAATTTTCATTATAGGATTGCTCCACTGAAGAACAAGAAAATAAAAAAGTGTATATTTGTTGTTGTATTATATTGGGGATGGAGGGATTTGCTGTGAAGGGTAAACTGTAAATGATCAATGTTATATGAAGAGATTTGTAAAAGTAGTTCAGTTCTTGTTATTTTCAATTAATCCCAAAAAAGAAAAATAAAAAATAAAATATGTTGGAAATTCTCTACAGTGGATTAATCCAACTTAACAAAGATTAATCAGCTTTCAGTATATTTTGAAGATTGTTGGTTCAGACACACAATAAGATAATCTAAACCAAGGCAGGCAACAACAAAATTCTGTGCAGAAAGAGTGCAACATTGTAAATAAATTGTTTTTGTGTTTTATCTTTATACATATAATTAACAAAATAGAAATGGAACGTCTTATTTAAAAAACAGATTTATGTTGAAACTATAATTAAAAAGGGAGCATATGCATGTGACATGAATTAACACTATAATTTGTCTAGTAAAATGAGAATAGTGATTTAAAAAAAAAAAAATTTGCATTGTACTATTTTTTAATGGTATAAAAGATACATATTTTTTTACTTCATTGTTTATTATTTTTTATACCAAAAGGAAAATCACACATGTAAGACAGAACATTATGTATATAACAGTTGTTTTTGGTATATAGAACTGTGAATGGTAGGTGAGAAATAAATAAATGTAGAAGTGGATATTGATATTGATGATACTTAGCATTGATAAACATAAACATTTTGCACTTAAAGAGCTGTTGTAGGGAGCATTAAAAAAAATGGACAAGATCAGAAGGAATCCATCATCGTATTGCAGAGCATAATATTAAAATATCCTCTTAGGAACCATCCAACAGCTTTTGAGGAAGAAAGCATCCCAAGGAAAAACCCTCTTAAAATAAAATTGTTTCTTTGGAGTAGGTGAAGTCAAGCTCTTATATTAAACAAATCATCAGTGGCATCTTTTGTCCAACTAGTGGGTATTTCCATGAATAATTTTAGTACCACTTGCCTTGAAGACCAATCATCTTTAAGTTAATATCAGCAGAGCATAATATACTTCACCTGCTGCATCTATTTCTTTACTATTTTTGAGATTAACTGAGTTTACTGCAAACTACATCCATTTCCTTTTCCCTTCCTCATTTCCCTCTGATATCACTTGATCTTGAGAGACATGGCTGCAGCACTTGTAGGTGGAGCTGTTCTGTCTTCCATTTTTAATGTTGTTTTTGACAGGATGTCCTCGCCTGAAGTTGCCAACTGGATCAAAGGGAAGAAGCTTACCCAGAAGCTGCTTGAAAGGTTGAAGACTACTCTTTATTCTGTTCAAGCCTTTCTCATTGATGCTGAGCAGAAGCAAATCAAGGAGAGAGCTGTCAAGGACTGGCTCGGTAGTCTCAAAGATGCTATGTATGTTGCTGATGACTTGCTGGATGAAGTCTTCACCAAAGCCGCCACTCAGAAGGATCCAGGTACCTTCTTCTCTCGTTATCTCAATTTGCAAGATAGGGAGATAGCAAACAGGATGGAAGAAATAATTGAGAGGATAGAGTCTATTGTGAAGCAAAAAGACACTCTTGGTCTTAGAGAGATTCCTAAGGAGAACATGTCATGGAGGATCACTACATCTCTAGTTGAAAGATCCAGTATATATGGCAGGGAAAAAGACAAGGAGGCCATAGTGAAGTTGTTGTTGGATGATGATGACACTGGGGATGGTGATATATCTGTGATTCCCATTGTGGGCATGGGAGGAATAGGAAAGACTACTTTGGCCCAATTGGTTTACAATGACGAAAAAGTGAAGGAGAATTTTGATTTTCGAGGTTGGGTTTGTGTGTCTGAAGAGTTTGATGTTATCAAGGTTACCAAGACTATAATTGAGGCAATAACTTCGAGTTCCTGTAACTTGAAAGATTTGAATTTACTTCAACGTGATTTAAAGGAAAGATTGTCAAGACAAAAATTCTTTGTTGTCTTAGATGACGCATGGAATGAGGATTATGAAGATTGGAATAGGCTTCTAAAACCTTTTAAGAATGGGATTAAGGGGAGTAAAATTCTCATAACCACTAGAAGTAAAAAGGTGGCTTCTATGGTGCAAACTGTTTCACCTCATGAACTAGGTTTATTGTCTGATGAAGATTGTTGGTTAGTGTTTTCAAAACATGCACGTCTTTCAACTGAGTCTATGGAAAATTCAACTCTGAAAGAAGTCGGCAAAGCTATTGTAAGGAAGTGTGATGGATTGCCCTTGGCAGCTCAAGCCCTCGGAGGCTTATTGCGTGGAAATTCTGATGTTGAGTATTGGAATCATATATTGAAGAGTGAGGTATGGAAATTCTCCAATGACAAGATAAAAGTTGTTCCGGCTTTAAGAATAAGTTATTACTTTCTTCCTTCATGTTTGAAAGAGTGCTTTGTTTATTGCTCGTTGTATCCAAAAGATTATGAATTTGATAAAGATGAGCTCATCTTGTTATGGATGGCTGAGAATTTTTTACAACCAGTTGGGAAAAACACTTTAGAAGAAGTTGGTGATGAATATTTCGACGAATTAGTTGCGAGATCATTTTTGCAACCTCATAGTAATAAGAAAAATAAATTTGTGATGCATGATCTCGTGCATGATTTGGCAATGATGTTTGCTGGAGAATTCTATTTTAGGGCGGAAGGGCTTGAGAATGCAGTTGAGGTTGATGTTAAAACTCGTCATTTGTCCCATAATGCTAAGGGCAATTATCCAATCTCAAAACTGATGGGAGTTTGTGACAGAATAAAACATACAAGGACATTTCTTGCAATCAATTTGAACGAGTGGATCCCATTTAACATGGAAAACGCACCTTGTATCTTGTTGTCGCATTTGAAGTACTTGAGAGCCTTGTCGTTCAAAAGCTTTCCTCTAGAGTCAGTACCTGATTCAATAGGTGAGTTGATTCATTTGCGTTACTTGGATCTGTCCGAGACCGACATTGTGACATTGCCGGAGTCATTGGGTAACCTCTACAATTTGCAGACCTTGAAGTTGTATCGGTGTAGAAATCTGAAATTGCTACCAGTTGGCATGAAAGACCTTGTAAATTTGCGCCATCTTGATATTGGAGGGACTCAGTTGCATGAGATGCCAAAAGGCATGAGCAAGTTGAAAAATTTGCAGTTTTTAAGCCACTATGTTGTTGGGAAGTGTGACGAGAACAAGGTCACAGAATTGGGAGCACTTGCAAATCTACAGCAATCCATTTCCATTGTCGAATTGGAGAATGTGGTGAACGGCGGTGAAGCTTTGATGGCAAGAATGGCTGATAAGGATGGCATTGATTCTATGATGTTGGGTTGGTCGTTTGATGAAGTAGACGAGGATACAGTTGATTCCCAGATGGAAAGAGATATACTTGACAAGTTACGACCTCATACTAATTTGAAAGGGTTATATATCTCTGGTTACAGGGGTACAACCTTTCCAGATTGGTTGGGACATTCTTCCTACCGCAACATCACCACAATAACACTGTATGGTTGCAGGAATTGTTGCATGCTTCCTTCACTTGGACAATTGCCCTCTTTGAAGCACCTTCAAATTTCAAAATTTGAAAGTGTGGGGATTGTGGGTGCTGAGTTTTACTTTTACGAGAACGATAAATCTTGTGTGGAGACACCACCATTTCAAAAGCTTGAAACTCTTTTGTTTAAGTCAATGCCTTGCTGGAAGGAGTGGCGTTCAATGGTGTTGAATGCATTTCCTCGACTTAGGGAGCTTACGATAAGGAAGTGTCCGTCGTTGAGAGGAGATTTGCCCATTCATCTATCATCTTTGCAATCACTTCAGATTGAGAAGTGCGATGAGCTGAGTTGTTGTGTTCCAAGGGCTCCTGCGATTACCACTCTTTCAATTTCAGGAAAGCATCTAGTGGGGTCTGTGGTGGAGGCCATTACCAACACGCAACTGACTTGCCTCACTTCTTTAAGCATCTCACATTGTTCCTCCCAGATATGGTTTCCAGTGAGTGCTATTCCCCCATCACTACAAGAGTTGAGGATCGAGGGTTGTAGAGAATTAGAATTCCAAATGGATGGCCAACACCACTCACTTCAGGAACTAGACATACGTAGCAGCTGTGATTCACTTGCGTCCTTCTCCTTGTTGGATTCCTTTCCGAATCTCGTGACTGTTGAAATCGAGAAATGTGAAAAGATGGCGTCAATTGTGGTGTCACGCTCTCTTTCATGTCTCCGTTATTTATGGATCAAGTATTGTGGGAGTATGAAATCCGTGTCGACGATATGGATGGCAGCACCTCAGCTAGAGCGTCTCTCATTAGTGGGTTGCCCAGAGATCAATTTGTGTGCTCCAGGAGTTCCACACCATAGCCTCAGATATCTTTTCATCAGCTACTGCGAGAAACTAGTGAGCACTGCAGCATTCATGAATTCACAATTTCAAGGGCTTATTCATCTTTGGATTGAAGGTGAATGTGAGAGTGTGAAGTGTCTCCCAAAGGAAGGTTGGTTGCCTGCCTCCCTTGAGTCTCTCACACTGAGTGGCTTAAGTGTGGAGACGTTGGAATGCAACAGACTTGCCCACCTCACCTCCCTCCATGAATTATCTATTTATGAATGTCCCAAGTTGGAGAATATGGAGGGTGAAAAGCTGCCTGCCTCTCTAAAACAACTCTACATCATTGGTAGCCCTTTGCTGGGTAAACGGTGTGAGATGAAGGACCCACAGCTTTGGCCCAAAATCTCCCACATCCCTGCCATTCGAGTTGATGATAGATGGATTTGGTAATCCAACAACTTCAACAGGTAACTGTTTCTCTCTCTCACAACGTTATTCTGTATTTCCCCAAATACATTTGTTTTCTGCACTAACATTTATACTCTGCATATAAAGTCACTCACTAGCTTTTCATTCTTCATCTGCTTTACAACGTTCTTACTCCACATTGTTCATCAAGAGTATTCACTCATTGCAGTACTCTTACATGCTTTGGTACTTGCTTCAGACCCTTAGGCATCGGAGTTGGGACATGTTGAAATTAGGTTCTTCTTCCAACCTTGATTTAATATTCCTTTTGAATACTCAGAAAGAATGCTGTATCTTACCGTGCTTCATATGTTGCATACCATCAACTATGCAGCAAAGTATCGTATATTATTTTGATTTAATATTTGTTCTCTTTTCTTTCGTTTATTGTTGATGGATTCCTCAATAAGAGAATGACGTTAGTGGCAATTGAAAAAACTTACAATCTTATATGATTGGCTCTAAATTCTTTTATATTTCGTTGAAGTGTGCTATTTCTTTGAGCCTTTTTTACCAAAAGAAAGTTCACGCAAGATAGTTGATTTATCTAAACAAAATTTGCCATAGTTCATGGTTGAAAAATGAATGGTGCTTTTGTTTCTCTGATATGTAGATAAAGTGCAGGTATAATCTAACTCCTCATTGCTGTTAGTGCTGTTAATTCATTGCACCGTTCCTTAAATGCACGGTTTCTATTCTCATGTAGTTTTCGTTTGGAGCTAGAGAGTACTTCTTGTGTGCCAAATGTAAGGGTGGTCTTTTCGGTGGTGTTATGAACTAGTAAAACACCTGCATTGCATTACTTCTTTCATGTATTTCTCTTTTTTTTTCCCCAACTTTTGCTGCTGACAACTTATACATTGAAGTTTATTACAACATTGACTGCTTTTTCTTTTGTTCTGTTGATAAGATGATGAAATCTACCGTGGTGAAAGTGTACAGTATACCCTTGAAGGATACCAGCTCATATGGGAAACAATTCAATATTCGCTTATCCAAAGGCAGAACTGAGATTGAGGCTGCTGATAAGCAAAGAAGGGAGTGCTCTGATATAGGCATCACAATTGGTGCAACAATTTGAAGTTCTTTATGAGGTTCAAGATCCTTGAGAATGCCAAACGGACACTCTCGAGGAGAATGGAAGTCGCGCTGCGACTGCTTCGAAAGAAGTGGCTATGAATCAGTAAAGAAACTTGATATCATGGTCACTGAGATCTCCATTTGATCTGAGTTTGAATTACAAATATTGTTCACTCACTGTTTGTGGTGTATGCTTCTCTTTCCTTTAAGTACTTCATAGTTCTTATGTTAGTAAGTAATGTGTGATTAGTTGTAACATGGAAAGGGCTAACTTAGTTGTACTTGAAGAAGATAGTATTCAATAAATAGTAGATGTTTTTGGCCCCAGTCCTATTCTCTGATGGCAATGCCGAAGGGGGATAGAGGCTGGTCCTTAACCAGGGACTTGATGGCTATGCCGGAAAGTCCTTAGTTGGGAGGTTATTTTTCAAAAAAGAATAAAAGGTGTAAGATGGAAAGATGTTTATGGTTAACAAGAAGTCAAGAATGAAGAATTACATCTTCCAGTGGCTTAATTGCGGTTTATTTGGCACTGTTCTTTGTTTTCTTTTATGCACTGGAAATAAGTAAGATTGCCTACTTTCCCTTAAAATTATTATACTTGATCAACTGAATGTGTGGTGAGACACCCAAAAAAAAAAAAAAAAAAAAAAAAAAAAAAAAAAAAAAAAAAACTGAATGTGTGGCGAAAGCTTGCAAATCTTTCTCTGGGTTATGATTATAATAAATTCTGTTATTCTAACATAAAAAAACCATTTAGTTTCTAAATTTAAAAAGAATGGTTAGAAAAGATCTTGTTTACATGATGAAGTTACAGGTGCTGAAAACTACGACATAAAAGCAAAAGGAAGAGTTAAGAGAATGAAGTGGGAAAATCTTATTGAAGATAAAATATTAAGGGTATCATGTCAATTGTTTTATACATTTAGATACAAGAGATTTTGTTAAGTGCTCTACAAGTATTTGAATATGTCAAGAAGGTATATCATTTTTCTTTTGTAGGAAATATTTAGTAAATGATACTTTGTGAATTTTTTGTTGGCAACTATTTGTAGATTGTATTAATCTGTAATTGTTTCTATTAACACTACATTATATTGAAAAGGGTATATCAGTTGTACTAATTCAGTGCTATTAATTTCCACTGACAATAAAGAAAGAAATACAATTGAAGTGAAACTTCTAGAGCATGGTTTTCTTTTGGTCCTACTAATTTCATGAATATTTAAATTAATTCTACTTAACAGTATGTCATTAAACATTTTTGGAAGTGTGCTAATTTTGACCTGATATTTTTCCCATTCACATAACTATTCTGAAGTTATGGAAGGATGATTTAGATTACCGGAGGCACCTTTGGAAATTTTATGGAAACAGTTGAATACTGTTTCAAAGAAAATTGTGATTAAAATGTTAAAAATTAAGACACTAACATGTGCTATCAAGTATAGTGGCTGATTGCATGTTTTAAACTCTGCCTTTATTGGTCTTTATTTCTTGCTTTGCTATTTGATTTTGTATTCTCTCTTGCTAAATGCATAATGTTTATGTTAAAGCTCCTTTTTTTTCTGCCAATTCGTATGGAAGGTATGGAATAGTGGGTTTGTAAGTACCACTAATAACATAGTTGAAAACTTTTTCTTATGTGCTTCTATAATTTGTAAACCACCTAATCTTCTTTAATGGCCTCATTTTATTCTCTTGCTAATTAGGATCCCAAAAATCTCAAAATATGTACTATATCATTGTTTCTTTTTTTTTTCAGGAACTGGAAGAGAAGAATGATGCAAAGAAGCAGTTTGTAGCAGATCAAATCAGATGCAGATTAGAAAAGAAATTATACTGTTTCCAGGTCTTAGATCATCCATTGATTTTATGGAGGTATGAGTTATGTCATTTTCCCTCATATTGCAAAACACTTATACCGTAACTTCTTCAATCACTGTAAGAAAACAACAACAAAGTCTTAGCCAACTAGCCTTATTTCTATTATGCTTCTCTAATTACCTCCTATCAAATTTATAGTTGCATCTTTGCTCATGTTAATTTTAGACTTTTAGTACACAACGTGAGAAAGAGATAACAGAAACAGGAATAATTATGCATTTTCTTTTTTGGCAAGAAAGAAGAAAAAGGAGAAAACAAAGGCTAATAGTAGTATGCACTTGTGTAAATTGATATGGAATGTGTAATATAAAGAAATAAAACCAGAACAATCTCCTTTTACAATGAAGTTAAACTCATGAAATGTAAGAAAATGTAAAGATAAGATATTGTCTCTCTTATAAAAAAAATAATTGATGGTAATCAGTGGCTAAGAGAAGGGAGGATTGAATCTTAGCCCCTTTTCGCTGAATATTAATTTCTGGCTTTTAACGAAATTTCAGGAGATATTTCTGTTTTTTTTGTCTTGTATCGAATTAAGAGACACTTTTGTTTTGTCTCGTACCGAGTTAAGAGATATTTTTGTTTTTGTCTCCTAATAAACAGAAACAGAGAAAGGAGTAGGGAAGAAGAATTAACACCAGATATATCCTTAGGAACTAGATACAATGTGGCCTACATCCAATCTCCATCACAACAATGATGGAATTTCACTATTACAAATACCAATATCTCCTTAGGAACTACCCATTTCTATCAGAGACAAATCCAGATTCTACACCCAATCTGAATTTGACTAGGACTCAAAACCTAGCTTTCAACCACATAGTGCTAACCCAACTTGTAAGAGAATCTCCACAGGATCATGACACACAATAGATAGATGTACAAAGAAACTGAGACACCTATGACTTTTTCTCTAATATTGATCACTGTCTTTTTCCTCTCACTGATTTTTTCTTACAAATCTCACCATGTTTGCCTTTTACCATGAGACTCAGACAAACAATACTAAGAAAAAGAAAACAAAATGAACACCATTGAAAGAGAAGAACTCAGGAAGCTCGAGTAGCTATGAGAATTCTGTGCTTTACACTTTTTCTCCCTGATCTCAACCCTTGGCCGTTCACCCTTATTATAGAAGGGAAAGCTTCCAAGATTGAAACCGATTCAACCAAGCAACTTCTTCTCCAACCAAAAACAGCTTCGGTTCGGACAAAGAGAAGAGAGAGGAAAAATAAAAAACCAACATGCATATACCTCTCTCAATCCTTTTCATCAATCTCCTTCAATCTGAGCCTTTGATCTTGACTTTGGCCCTAAGAATAAATTTGGACCCTTGATGAACCTGTGACCCAAAGCTGCTTCTTTCCTTCCATTTTTGCTTTTACCTATGTGTAGCTCAGCGGCTATCTTCTTTCTTTGATGAACAAAAATGAAAATGAACTTTTGCAACTAAGATCTTCTTTCTGATAGAGGGTGATTGTTTCTATTTTTTGTTTCAAAAAATCTTGAAGCCCTTCTTCAAATCATGCCTTCAATAGCAAAAATCTTGCTTTGCGTTTCTTCAGATCTTCACTTTTGAAGAAAGATCTTTACTAGTCTTTTTACTTGATAGCCTTTTTCTTCCATAGCTTTCTGATAACTTCTTCTTTCTTCTCTATGCATGCAATTGAATTTTATCTTTTTAGTTACCAAGGCATGAACTTAATTGAGTTAAAATTTAAAATTCATTAGTCCATGGAAGTACGTAACTGAAGCATGCTTGAAGACTTAGGTCAAATACTTCTTTCTTTGATTTTATGATGGGCCTGGACGATTTTGGGCCAGTTTGGTTTTTCTTCCAACCACTTGAATTAAATATGTGATAAGCTTTCACTTGCTTGGAAAACGGGCTTCCATTTTCTGGCCCATTAGAAAATTAATTTTTCCTGCACAATAACAAAAACATCGAACAAACAATTGGAGACAAATAATTTAATAATTTTTTAATCAATGTTTAATAATGTTTGACCATCAAATTTAATACAAATTTTCCAAACTCAACAATAATAAAAGCTATTGTGCCTTATTTTTATATATGATTAGGATAATCTGAAACTTTTTCACATATTCTAAACAATTTTTTTTTCTATTGTTTTCCCACGAAATAAAAAAAAACAGTGGAAATAAAAGTAGAAATTGGTAATACACGATTGGAATTTGGTTTTTCATTTGATTGGATTTTTCTACATCTTGAATGTGTTTCTCAAGCAGGGTTGGAGAAGAAGTCACCAGTTATGGATACCATTCTGCTTAGGTTGCTTGGTTGGTAGGAAACACTTGGACGAGGCATAATACAATTAACTAAGATTAAGTTGGTCATAATTATTGGCGGGTGAAGTTGTTAAAAATTTTGTTACGTGTTTTGGAAATTCTTGGACATACTGAAAAATATGGGAAAAATTCAAACCATAACAGAACAAAGAAGGCCACAATCGAAAATATCTACTTAATAATTGAAGGAAATATCACTCTATTGGCTATTGTATGTAGTGGACCATGCACTTTATGAAAGCACTCAAACATGTCACTGCTTTTGACGAAGAAAGCAAGAAGCATTATGTGAACTTGTCTGGAAGACCGATAACAATTTCAAGTCAATTTACTTTTGCTGCAAAAAATATTATCACTGGACAATATATTTCCTTACTCTCTTTGAGATTAGCCAAGTTTACGACGTTTTGTGCAAAATATCGACGACGTTTTGTTGAAGATGATAGTGACGTCGATGAGAAAATAGTAGTAACGTTTTCTTATAACCATAAGAAATCCCACACCCGTTGTTAAACACAATTTTTTAGACATTTTGGTGGATTACACTAATTTGGACCCAATATTAAAAATAAAAATCTACAAAAACGCATATAAATAAAAAGGTGGATGAAAATGAATATGGCTAATTCATCAGAGCCGCTTGCGAAATGAGATTCGTCATCAATTCTTCTCAGACGGACCGTAAAATGGAAGCCGATGTGGTGAAGCTTGCCCTAGCGTCTGCGAATTAGAACCAGCGTGTCCAATCAGCTGACAAGCGCACGCGAATTGGAGCCACTCACTTGCGGTACTAGTGAGATGGAGTACCTCTGTGGGGTCACCGCGAATCGGCCCAATCTAATGACGGCTGCCATGAAATAGCTATTTAGTTGTTGCCACCCGCGCGAAATGGATACGCAGCGGTCAAAGCTGCAATTTCCACTGTTTGCAATTCCTGTACAAACATGCACCGGTTGATGAAGGTGACGAGGGTTGGAGGAAGCAGCATTAATATAATATAAAAAGATTTTAAGAGGACCAATTTTTTCATTTCTCACACAAAATTGATGATGATACCGTGGGAGAGAAAGAGAAAAAAATGTAATAACATTGTGGGTAAATTTTTTTTTTATTAAAATGAGTGAGATTAATAATGCTGAAGAAAATCTTTAATTAGTTGAATCAGTTTTATATTTCTGCATATTTATTTGAGAAGGTTAGTTTTTGTATGTATCAATAATTAAAATTGTTATTAATCATAAATTTATATTTTTTTTTAGATTATCATTTTCATTTTAGTATTTATTGAATATGAAAAAAATGCTTGTTAATATTATTTTGATTATTGTTTACGTTATTACTTTTCGTCTTTCTTGTTGTTATAATTCTGTATTGATATTTTTTATATGTATTATTTTATTCACTTATTATTATTATTATTATTTAATCTTGTTAATATGCTTTTGAAAAAAAAAATTATCATTTGATTTTTCAGCCATCACGTTTTTTAAGTTTGTAACTTTGTATGTTATCAGATCCGCTTGATCCTAGCATGGAAATTATGTGGCAGATAGCTCCAAAAATGTATTCTTTTCATTTTCATGGGGGTGAGTGTACCGTTATTCTAGAGGACATTCTAATGCAATTAAGGTTATCTATTGATGAAGAGTTTATGAGTGGTACTTTGAGGTTAAAAAGCAAGTTCCACCAAAAATATATATGACAATGGTATGAAAATTTTTTTAGTAATGATGTTCCAATTGAACATGTGAGAAAACATAAAATTAAAATGGCTCAGAATTCGACTTTAACAAATACCGCTTCGATGCTCTAGATAACGCCTTCATACAGTACATAAGTTATTAATGTGCGTATTGCACGAGGGTTTAGTGGCATGTGATTAAAGTGAAAGTGAATAGGAAATAGGAGAAAATCCGCTTTCATTTCGCATGGGACACAAGTGAATTGTGATTTTTCATTGTGGGTACCCAAAATCACTATTTTATAAATTATGATCGTATGAACCAAGTGGTTGGAAAATAATATTTGTGTGAGAGTTTGATATTTTAGAACAAATATTTTATTTAATCTCTTCAAAAATAACACATTAAAATAAAATAAGATAGAATAATAAGATTAATGTACATAATAAGATAAAATAAAATAAGATAATGATATTATATTACGGCGATTTAAAAGAACTGCGGTAATATTCGAGTATTATTTCGTTTTATGTTATTACTGTAATTAATTTGCATAAAATGGCGATTTTGGTAGATTCTGGTAGTTTGAAACCGCTATTATCTATGCCATTATTAAAAAAAAATAAAAAAACCAAAAACTCTATTTGATTCAACCCTAAAATTGCACTTCGAACGCGACACTGCCACTATGTTAGAGGAAGGACGAGACAAAAATGACGCTGTCACTCCAGAGAGAAAAGAGAGTGGCATTGTCCTCCGACTAGAATATTTTCTTCCTCGACATTCTATGTTGTGAACCGAAACGCTCTCCTTCTTATCTCCTCTAGTGACAATCTCTCTCGCCACGATTTCCGTGCAACGATGTTCTCTTTCATTGAGCTACAAAAATGCAAGTTTCTCTTCATTTTTGTCGATAGCAAGGCCTTTCTTAACTTTTCAATTCTTTTAGGTCTATATTTTGTATTTACCATGACTTATTTATTTTTATTAATTTCTATAACTGCTGTATGTGAATTCATACCAGGATTTATTCGTTTTGCAGCTACACAAATTTTGTTAATTGTGGAAGTGACATGTATATAGGATAATGAATTAAGATAATCTTGTTTATTGGTGATTCATTTGATTGAGAAAAATCCTGTGATTCTTACGTGGATTAAGATAATAAATTGTCAATTTTGTTATGGAATTAAAATAATTAATTTTCTTACCATTATAACAAGATTTCTTACCATTATAACAAGATAAAAGATAAAAAAAACCACTCAAATACAATATCAGTTTATATATTATCTTACTCTTCATAGATATTGCTACTAGTTTATTACGGTCTTCTATCTTCTATCTTTTAGTTAAAAAATTGAAATTCAATGGAAGGTAGACTTATCGCACTTCAAGCTCAAATGTCTCAATATCTTAAATTTTCTGGAGTGTGGGTGACTAATAAGAAGAACCAGTAGAGAGAGGGAAAGACTGGGTCATTACTTGTGTTAGGTTTTGAGCCCTTTTTAGAGCTGGTATATTCAATTTGTCATTTTCTATATTTATGGTGATTGCCTTTTTTATTTTGAAAGGGTTTGAATTTGTCTTTCATTATTTTATCTGTCATTATGAATTATCCTGGTTTGTCTGTACTTGTGTAAGGGATAACATTAAATTATATGATCACAAATACATCAAAACAGGAGGAAATTATTGAATAAAAAATTCATTTTTACAAAAAAAAATGAATTATAAACTTTTATTTTGAGAGGGAATATATATTTTGCCAACAAGATCTTAGTTTTACCTGCTGAATAATAAAGAAGAAACAGCTATATACACTTTGTATTTATAATTATCATCTTGAAATTTATAAGTCAACACAATTAAGTATTATGATCATAAACAAACAAGATAACTAAAGAAGAAGTTAACATGAACATATAAGTATTATAAAGTTAGCATGATTATTTTTGTTTAAATACATTTAAATTTATTTAATTGAAATTTTTATATGGAATATTTGGTGAAGTTTTTCTAAAATTGTGAAAACCTTAAAGAAGCAAATCAATCAAATCATGCAAAGAAAAAGAAAAAAAATGAGAAAGTGTAAGCTTCAACCAACGTTTAACCATAATAGTTCCATGATCTTCTTGGACATTTCCCCGAATATGTTGTCTAGTACTATTCCAAAGGAGATTGGTGTAATGTACTATCTCTACATTCTCAATTTGGGGGCATAATAACATTTCTGGTAGCATTCCTTAAGAGCTTGGCAGCATAAAGAACCTCAACATTCTTGATCTCTCCCACAATATGCTCTAAGGCTCCATTCCACATAGCTTGACTAGTCTCTTCCAGAGATTGATTTTTCTGACAATTTTTTGGCCGGCTTTTCCGAGGCCGGTCAATTTGACACCTTTTCGGTGATAACTTGAAAGAGTGAGTCAGACATTATATTTCATGGTGCGCATAAGAGTGAGGTGAACACTCTATTTTAGAGTTGAAAGTGAGCAGGATACTATATCTCAAGGAACCTACAAAGTGAGTCGGCACTATACACAAAGTGAGTGGGCACTATATTCGAGGACCGTGGCAGCAAGGCAAGGATGCGTTGGGTTGACAATTGAATCAACACGTGATATCATAATCAATAGGACAAATATTCATCATATGTATTTACTATGTGATTGTTTGCTTTGATTAATTGCATTATGCCTAATTGAATAACATGTCTAATTGCTAAATGAATTACTTGTTGTGTATGAACTCTTCTTGTGTTTTTACTTGTCTGCATTACTTGTATTTTACCGATTTGAGGAGGTTCGTAGGTGACGGCGATGGAATCGCGTGGAGGCTAGGTTAGTGAAGGCTGTGGGACAATTAGTTAGACAATTCTTAATTTTAGATAACCTTTTTTTGGTTTAAGACTGATCACCTTAATATTAAATGTTGAGTGTGAAGAGGATCTAAAAAATATATCTATAAAGACACTTCTATTAAAAATAGCCATAAAAAAGATATTTTTATTAGACACATCCACAAAAACACTTCTATTAAACACAATTATAAATAAGAATTGGTAGAAGTTGGCAGGAATGCTGTTGGTAACGTAGCGGAATTGTTAACCAATACATGTAGGATTAAAGTAAGATAAAGTAAAAAGAGAGAAAGAATCTTGAATTGAGGGATGTGATTAATGATAATTTGAACCGTCATTTTAAGTTATCTAAAACAGACATTTTAATTTAGAAAATTATGACAATTTTTTTAAAATCGTGGTAATAATTAGAATGACGCCCACAATTATGTTGCTTTCTGAAATTGCCATTCTTCGTAATAATAGCGATTTAAACTGTCATAAATACAAAAAAAAAAAACTTTTTTTACTAAATTTTTTGTAGTGTGATGGTTAAAACTTGATCACTATATATACATGTTATGAGGAAAAGATTCACACTTCTATCTAATTCTCTTGATGGTTAACGAATTCATCACGTGCTACCTGTGAGCATATTAGACAAGATGTGTATTCTAGAATATTGAACTCCCACACAAATATTATTCTCCAACTACCTGACTGATATGATAATTATAAAATTAAGATTGTACATAGTTATGGTTAATCCAAAAATCACATTTATCTTTAATTAACCAAAAATTTAATTTAGGTTAATAAATATTAAATAAAATAAAATCAAGCTAATTTTAACTATTTTTTGTTAATCAAATATTTTTATTTTTTAAATTTAATTTTGATTAATCAAATTTTAATAATATAAATATAATTTTTAAAATTATTTTATTAAATTAGTTAATCAAAATATAATTATAATTTTTTATCTAATTAATCATATTTTGATTTTGAAATGTACAACCTTATCATAAATTATAAAAATAGGTATGTAAATTATCTTTTATTTAATATTTTAACTTTTTAATATAGATCTAACAAAATCTAACACAAATTTTGTTTATCTTATCTTATCTTACTTGCTAAATTGTAGAATAGTATTTTCCTTGTCACTACGAGTAGATAGAGTTACGAAGTGGCAGCATCATCTTTAAAAAATATTAAATTCAACACCTACATGGAATCTAGGAATTAAGCTGGAAGCAGTTAGGAGCATACTATTTGCATGTTGCTAAATGGGAGATGCTACTATGTTGAAAGAAAGATTCTTCAGCAGGTATTGCTCTTGTTTGTTTCAATGTGGTGAGAACACGTGTCTCGTTGAAACATTTACTGCTTCTGCATGTGTTGCAGTCGAAGGCAGTAGAAGGTCTTACAATTCAATAGGGGTGCAAAAATCGAGGTATCTAATCAAACATATTAGAAATAACAATAAGCTAATTAATTATAGATTAAATATAATGTAATGTAATTGGTTTTTGGTTTTTAACGCTCGGGTCTCAGTTTGGTTAAAAAATTTGAATAGGCTTGAGAAAATATTATACCAAAAAAAAAAAGAGGACCCAACCCGTCACTTCACCCACACCCTCCGTCACTTGTGATTTGCCCTATGCAATATAATGTGAATTTTTAAAATACATAAACAATTTAGTTTAATTACATATATTATTATAACATATATCAAATAAATCTCAAATGATTAATCTAATGTATGAAAATTCCAATTGATATAATATGATTACAAAAATTATTCATAATTTTATTCTCCCCCTTAATATATTATTAAGATATTAAATAATTATTTTAATATTATTGTTTATAGATATCCACAAATACTAAATTGCATTTTTCTTAATCATGTATAATATTGGAAACGACTTTTTCGATGATTCATTATTTTAAAACTCATTCGACTATTTGAATTTTAGGATACTGTTTATATCTAACATTTTTTTTAACCCTTCTTAATTAAAACACACAATCAACTAACTAATTGTAAGATTACTTTATCTTTTGTTAAAAATAAAGTTAAAATGCAAAAAACAACCCCTTGCACCGATTAAGACATTTTAAAACATAAAAAATATGACATACAGAAAATCAGACTATTTCTAACACTGGACTCAAACATAAAAGTTAATTAGGCATGCATTACGTTTACCCATATGCCCAATCCTTTTTTTCCCTTCACACCATTGGATCTTTTTCCTCCAGACCAACACATCTACATGTTCAATATCCAAGGCCCATCTAGGTAATTATTTAACGGCCCGCCCATTTAATAAAAAAAAAATTAATTACCCCAATTATATTATTGTTAACTACATTCATTATCATCAATAAATCTTCTGCTAAGCACGGATAACTGTCACAAACCCTGTCAACGGCGGGGCCCACCGTGACTTTTCTTAAGATCACCATCCGCTATATTAAGAACGACATTACTTTTCTCTGTACACGCGTTCTAACTATGGCCAAGACACATAACATCCGCGGGTGCTGAAGGATCTTTGGTTCAGCACAGTAGAATTTTCCTAACGGTGCTTAGTCAATCGTCTAAAATTAAATAATAACAAAAAAAAAAATCTTTTCACAAAAGTTTGCAAGTTTAATACTCATTTATCGATGTGATGGTGGTTGTGTGATTCTGTCTCTAAATTAGGCCAAAATTAGTCCACAGTCAATTTTTTACTTTTAAAATTTAAAAACTCAAAACTTTTTAGATTCACTAGTATTTCTTCTATATTTCAAATGTTGTTTAGCTACAATCCTTTTGCTAATTAAAAATTATTTGTTTGTAGGTTTAGATTATAACCTCATACAGTGTATTTTTCTTTTTAGTTTTGTTGTCATGATAATATTTAATTCAATAAGATAAATATTAATCTGTTGTGAATTTGAACTTCACTTAAAGAAGTTAATAGATTATTGTATAAATAAAATAAGATTCAACCTTTGATATTTATTTATGCAGATCAGTAAATTGATCACTCGACTAACTCAATTTAATTACATAGTATATATCTCTTCTAACATTTCTTTGTAAGTTTAGAGTTATGCATGTTTTCTTTTTGGGATTAAATACGGTCTCGTTACACATCTAAGTTTTTTTGATAACCAACTCCAATCAAGTTGATTCAAACCTAACAAAAATCAGTTTCATTAGTGAGAGCGTATAGACACACTCCAACTCCCAGCGGCATCATGCGCTTCTTCTTCTCTGCGTTCATTCTTCTTCTTCTTCTTCTTCGTGTGTTTCCTCATCACTATTAGTCTTTTATTGCTTTGCATGCGTTTTTTTTTCTCTTTCTGGTAATTTTTGCAGTATTATGTATTTATTTGTCTTCTTTATTTGATTTTTTTTCTTTTTCTTATTTTTATTCTTGTTAAGAGAGTAAAACAAGAAGAATTATGAGAATGTGAAACAAGAAAAGAAGAAAAAGACGATGATAACGAAGAAGAAAAGGAGGAGAATGATGAATTTTGAATTGTGCAGAATTTATTAGCAAAATAACACCAAAATTTCTATAACCCAAAAACTTCTTAATTTTGACACCGAAATTTTACTACAAGAATACATAAATGCCTTCCTTAACATTGCAATTTTTTTCTTTTTATTATTTTTCTTCTTTTTTTTTTTTTGTTGCTCTTACTTCTTCTTTTAGGAGTATTGCTTCTTATATTACAATGTTATTTAGTTGAATGAATATAGATTCATATCAACATGGTTTAAATCACATAAGAAACAGTACAACTACATAAATACTCCAAATCTAAGCCTATGACAAGAATCATACTGAATCTAAATCAAAATAAAACCAAAATTTATAAATAGTGACACCAGAAAAACTGAACTCAAAACAAGTATAGAAATATGAATCAAACTGAATCTAACTAATAATAGCACCAAAATTTAGAAATAATGACACAAGAAAATTTATCAACATGGCTTAAATCACATAAGAAACAATATAACTATATAGAGACTTCAAATCCAAATCTATAATAAGAATCACACTGAATCTAAATCAAAATAACATTGAAATTTGTAAATGGTACACCAAAAAAATTAAACTCAAAATAAGCACAGAAATATAAATCACACTAAATCTAACTCATAATAATACTAAAATTTGGAAATAATGACACTAAAAAATTCATCAATATGACTTAAATCACATAAAAAACACTACAATTATATAGAGACTTCAAATTTAAATTTATGACAAAAATTACATTAAATTTAAATTAAAATAATACTAAAATTTTAAATGATAACACCAAAATAGTATAGACATAAATCAATCAATAACAAAAGCACATGCATGAGAATTTTAAGGAGAAAAATCCAACAAATAAAGTATGCCTATTTCATTATACACATACAAACATCTTTTCTATGCCAAGCTTGCATCAAATAAATTCAGCAATTTGTACTAATAATAATTCCTCGCTCAAAAGCTATAATATTTTCAATAATCTATTACTGACAAGTTTAATATATATAGGTTGATCGAAAGCATGTTCCATTTTTTCTCCATTTGTTCTCATATATAGCTAGTGGACCACACCTCAGTAACAAGTTTGATGATGGAGGATGAACAAAAAAAGAGAAAAAATATAAATAAAAATAAAAGAGAAAAAAGAGGAGGAGGTGGTGGTAGTAGTGATGGTGATCACTACAAAAAAAAGGTTGAATACGGTCGAGTTTAGCATCACACATTAGTGTTGGAATTCGTTTGGTCAAATCGTTACTAACGGATTTCTATTTCTGACAGTAAATTTGCTGGTAATACTTGGAGAAAAAAGGGGAAAATATGCGTGAAATTTAGCGTGGGATTTACTGTCGGAATAATCTGTCGGTAAACCCATTTTAGTGAAATGCTGCATTTTGGTGACTCGCAACAAGTTACCGTTGGATTTATCCGTCGGTAAATCTGACGGTAATGAGCCCTAAATTTTAAAGCGCGAACCTTCTCCCCCTTCAATTCGAAATCTACTGTCTTTCTCTAACCTCTCTTCCCCTTTTCTCTCTTTAGCCACCTCCTCTCCCCACTGTAGCGTCAACCCCACCGCCGCCTGCCCCTCCTGTCGCCGCCTCCCTCCTCTCCTTGCATTGAACCTTTTCCATGATGTCTCCATTGCAGCCACCAACGTCTCACTGTTCTTCGCATCGCCGACTTCTTTCCTTGGTCCAGCACGCTTCGTCATCTGCCACCAGGTCCAGCTTCTTCGTCGTCTGCCAGGTCCAGATTAGTTGATTTTTCTTGCTAAATCTTTTTTGTTTTTAACCTATTTTTCATAAAAAAAATGTGATTTGGTTAATTTAGTTTGTAACGTATTCAAAATGATTTAGCTAAAAATAATTAGCTAATTTTGTGTTTGTTTGTGAGCTCTGATCTCTTATGATGCTATGTATGTAATGTAATTGACTAATTGCATGGTTATCAATTTATGATGAGACTTGAATTTGTCAATTTGTTAAATGAAGGGGTAAGTACGATTTTGGTCCCTTAAGTTTAGTGCCAGAATCGAATTCGTCCCTCTTGTTATTTTGTCATTAAAATCGTCCTTAATTTTTTTTTCGTATTAAAATCGTCCTTTTTATTAAAATTTTTAATTTAATACCTAAACTACCCCTATTCCTATTTTAATAATAAAAATTATAAAATTTAAAAAAAAAACAAAACGCGTTTGGGGAGGAGGGGGGGGGAAGAAAACGCGTGGGTGGGTGAGGAGGGAGGGAGATGGCGCCGGGGAGGGGAGGGGAAGGGAGCGGGGGAGGGGGATGGCGCCGGGGAGGGAGCTGCTCACGTTGCTGCCGTCAGACCCTGTCGCCGCCGTTCGTGCTTCAGTCGCCGCTGCTGGTCGCCGCCTCGCCGCTGCTGCTCGTCGCCTCTGCTTCTTGCTTCGTCTTCTGCTTCTTCTTCTTCTTCTTCTTCTTCTTCTTCTTATTATTATTATTATTGTTGTTGCTGATTTGTTGCTGATTTGTGGAATATTATTGTTGTTTTCTGTTTCTGATTTGTTGATTTGGGTGAGGGGGAGACGGGGAGGGGGAGGTGACGCGGGGTGGGGGTGGAGGTGCTGGGAAGGGAAGACGGGGAGAGGGGGGGTGACACCGGGTGGGGGTGGGGTGCTGGGAAGGGAAGACGGGGAGAGGGGGGGTGACGCCGGGTGGGGGTGGGGGTGCTGGGAAGGGAAGACGGGGAGGGGGGTGACGCCGGGTGGGGGTGGGGGTGCTGGGAAGGGAAGACGGGGAGAGGGGGGGTGACGCCGGGTGGGGGTGGGGGTGGGGGTGCTGGGAAGGGAAGACGGGGAGGGGAGGGGGAGGGGGAGGGGAAGGGAAAGGGGGGGGGACGACGGCAGCGTTGATGGTGGTGCTGGTGGTGCTGCGGTGGTGTTGGTGGAGGTTGTGGCGGTGGTGTTGGTGTTGGTGGTGGTGGTGGTGGAGGAAGTAATTATGTTGGTAGTGGTGAGGGTATTTTTGTCCAAAAAAATAAAAAGGACGATTTTAATACGAAAAAAAACATTAAGGACGATTTTAATGGCAAAATAACAAGAGGGACGAATTCGATTCTGGCACTAAACTTAAGGGACCAAAATCGTACTTACCCCTTAAATGAAAAACTTAAATTTGTTGAATAGAAAATTTGCTAATTATTGATTTAGTTATGCTGCTGATGACTGATTTTGTTTGTGTTTACTAATTTTGATTGAATGAAAAGTTTGTTAATTTTTGTGTGTTTGCTATTTAGTTATGCTTTTATGTAATTTCATATCTTGAATCTTCCAATAATTTTAGTTCTATGAATGACTGAATAATATCATAAAAATATATCTACATGAGAGAATTTGAATGACAACAATAAAATATAAGTTAATAATTGTTATGTTTTAGTTAACATGAGAGAGATTTAAATGATAACAGAAAAAAAACTTATTTTATATTAAGAAAAAATTAGTATAAGATCCGAGATATAAACATGCGAATTTGGTTATAATACTAGTATGTTCATTATTTGCTCTGTGTGTGTTTTTGATAAATTGTTTTTGTTATTTAATCTAAAAAATTATGAAATTAAAATAAAACTTTTTTTAACTATAATTTCTAGTTGGCCATTAAAAATAAATAGTTGAACTTTCATCTAGCACAAGTCTAATTGTATACCAATTCAATTGTATTTTATAGGTCATTACAAATTTAAATAATAACTTGTTAGGCACATCTCTGTAGATTGAATTGCTAAGTTGCATTAGTCCATGGCACAATTCTATTCACTCAATCAAATTCATACTTAAAGTTTTGCATATTGCTTTTGCATTGGATTTATTCATGTCACATCTTATTGTGCTTGATTATGTTAACTTGAGTCTAATTAAGAATAAATAGTTCAAAATCTATTTCATACTTAAAGTTTTGCATATTTCTTTTGCATTGGATTTATACCCGTCACATCTTATTACTTTGGATTTGAATCATGAAGGCTCCTTGTTTAGTTGAGTTTAATTCTTATGAAATTAATTGAATGTTGACTGATGCTTTGGATTAAAATTAGTTGGATTTGTAGGAACAATAAAGGTGGATATATATCCAATTTTATGGGAGGTTATTTCCAATTTTTTCGGAGAGTTTTGTTAAATGATTCGTGTAATATATATGCTGATTAGTGTTAATAATATATTCTCCTTGCAATCATGACAACAGGTAGCAGAGATAGATCGAGTGGGTTTCGTAGTCGTGGTAGAGGGAAGGTTTTCACCGAATTTTCAGGGACTGTTCATTCATCACCCTCTACTCCGACTACCCTGTTGACCCCTGTGACGTCACAGGTGGGTCCAGTAGACCAGCAGTTCATCATAGTCTCAAACTCGAACTACGTGTATCCTTCTGCTACGACCCCTACAGATCCAGCAACAAAGCCCGCGGTGGATGATTCCTCCAGTGCCCCCAACAGGATGCCCCTCCACCCCCGCCCGTCATCCGGCTGAGGATTTGGCCTGATGGCATATAGGCGTGAGTACATACTATTTTTTAATCTTAAGTTTGTTAATATTAAATTTATGTGTTTCTATATGTTTGTTAACCTTAGGTTTTTTTCTCTGATAGGTTTGCACCAAACAATAATGCTTGCACACAGGAGATCTCTGAGGTTATTTAGTCAATGTACGACGACTCATGCCCGAGCTACTCGAAGATCCCTGCTGAGACCAGAGAGCGATGGTTTCAGAAATGGGCGGTAAGAACCCAATAATGTTAAATTAATTAAATGTATTTTATTTTAACTAACTAATGGGAGACGAAAAATAATCTCATGATTAGGAGGATCTACGACCACTGTGCAGCTAAATGACTTCAGCAGATGCTGAGCGACATTCGTCAGTGGTGCGACCACCTAACGCCCTGGATCCGTCCATCTCTCAAGACAGAACTGGAGGTCCATTTTAGAAATGATGACGGGTTCAAGCATTGCCGTCTGACGAATATCGTTAACAGGACTTCGCCGAGGTCATCGAAGTATACGGGTGCGTCGGCGACCTTCATGAAGACGAAGATCAGACTGGTAAGTAGTTTTGGTAATGTTTGTTAGTAGTTACTTGAATTAGTTGTTTGTTGATTTATTTTATTGGTTGATACGAATATGTGTAGTCTAAGTCGTTGGATTGCGAGGCGACACTGGTAGAGATCTTCAAGTATACTCATACCTTGAAGGCCAACAAGGGGAGATTTGCTGATGAGCGGTCTGGGGTCCATTATGTGAGTTTTAAATAATTCTAAGTTTCAAATTTTTTTGGTTTAAAGTCAATTAGCTGTTATCCTAATCACAGCGTGTGTGACACAGGATGATTACACGCAGAGATTGGAGGCTGCGATCCAGCAATCTCAGCCACCTAGTGGGAACGACGAATACGACTCTGAGACTTCAGTGGTAGATTTTGATAGAGTTTAATGCGAGATCGCCTCTAAACCCCACTAGAATCGCCACTTTGGGTTGGATTCATTCTTTGCCAGTGGCCTCCACTGCTTCGTATTGGCAGCTTTCTCTGCCTCTGCCACCAGCCCTGCCGAACCACAGTAAGTTGTCGACTTAAGAGAGGAGGTGCAGAAGCTGACACAGGAGCTGCACCAACAAGCAAGGTAGTCTGAGCAGAGACACAACGACCTTCTTGCACGCATTGGAGGAGCCGTTGCCATCAACTCGGACCCCACGGAGAAGCTTGAGCAACTAGATCATTTGCGAGAGCAGATGGAAGTGTACAACCAGCAGATGCGCGCTGGAGGGAGCGGCACTGCTGGTACCAGCGGCAACACGGTCGGTGGGGCACCACCATCAGCATCTACTCCGCCGCCTCAGCAGGGGGAAGATGACAACGACGATTACCTGAATCTGTAGGATTTAGGGATTAATTTTTTTATGTCTACTTCATTATATTCTACTTCTCTAACATTTTATTATATTCAGACCATTTATTTTTAATAAAATAATTTGTTGATTTTTGGTAATTTTGAATTTCTGTAAACAATTTTGTTTACAAGAGTTTTAATTTGACTACTAATTGTGGCTTAACTATGCCAACAGAAAAAAAAACTATCGTAGGATTTACCGGCGAAAAAATCTTATGGTAACTTGGCGCCAAAACACGTGATATGGCGCCAAAGTTACTGTCGGATTAATCCAATAGTTATCAGCAACTCAGTTTCGATAAATTCATTGAAAAACCGATGAAAAATCTACCAATAATTAGCGTAGGACAAAAATAATTCGTCAGTAAATAGTTTTCGACACCGTTTATACCGTCAACTCCAGGACGACGGTAAATCCAACGGTACTCATCGTTTTTCTTGTTGTGGGTGGTGATGATAACGATGATAACAAAATAGAAAGATAAAATAAAAGAGGAGAAGAAGAAAAAGCAGCGGTAGCAGTGTGAAGAAAAAGAAGAAAAAGAGGAAGAAGAAGCGCACATGGATATGAAAAACGGTTATACAACTTATTAAATTTGGTTAAGTAATTTGCTTGGTTGTAGAGCTTTTTTGGATTGGATAATGACTTTTATTTGGTCATAATTCATAAATGACAATGCCATTCAAAGGAAGCGAAGGAAGTATAGATGATGTCCATTTGTATATTTTTGTTTGTATCAATAAATCAACTTAAAAAAGTATACTATAGAAAAGTGAACTTTTTTTAAATATTGGGCTTAGAATAGTGTTATCTCCAAAGAGGCCCATTATGTGTGGTTGTATTGAGCTGCGGACGTTACAACTTTGATTTTTTAAATTCGTTAAAATAACAAATATTTTCTAAAAAAAACATCAATGATTTTTTTTAAATTAATTAAAATTCTTTTTAGATAAAATATTGGTATCGTTTTTTATCTTTTGAAAAATATAAATTATTTTCAAGCAGGATAAAAATATTTTTGGGTAGCGTGCGTCATTACAAGAAAAATGTTGAATATGGTCACATTTAGCTATCAAACGATAGCGATGGGTTTACCGGAGGATTTGGCAACAAATTCGTCGAATAAAAAGATTACCGTCGGATTTAATTTTCGATGGTTAATTCACCGGTAATAATTGGAGGAAAAACAAAAAAAATTTGCGTCGAAATTACTATCAGATTTACCGTCGAATTTATCCGCCAATAATTCCTAATTAGTGCAACGCTGCGTTTTGGTCACTTTTAAAGCGTTACCGTCGAATTTTTCTGCTGATAAATCCGACGATAATCTTACCCTAAATTCAAACCGCGAACTCTCTCCCCCTCATTTTCGAACTACTCTCTCTCTCTCTAACCTCTCCTCTCTCTCTCCCTCTCTCTCCCTAAACCACCTCCAGCAGTCCCTTCGCCAGCTCTTCTGCCAACATCGGCTACCACCAACTGCATCCAAAGAATGCGTGAACTTGGCTAGGTGCTCCTTGCGATGCGTTAGTCGTTCCGTCGCCGTTGTTATTGTCGCTCCTGCCACAACTGCCACTGTCGTTGCTCCCTTACTCACTGACCTGCGTCTCTCCTCCCTCGCCCTCATCCCTCTTCCTATTCCATCCTCGTTTTTACTTCATTTTAAATTTAAAAACTTTAACCCTTTTTTGAACCCTAACCCTATCTCACTCCTTCTTCAGTGACCGTGGTCCCTAGTTCATATGTTCTCGCCACCTTGGATTCTCGCTGCCAGTCGTACTTAGTTTCTACCACATCGCCGTCTTCTGCTTCCTCTTCTCGTGATTCCTCCATCGCTGTGTTCTTGGTTCTGCTTCTGCAATGTATGTGAGTTCACTGATTTCACTTTTGACTGAGTTTTTTTTTTCAGTTTTTATTCCATAAATTTTATACCGATTTTTTTTTCAATTTTTCAATTTTAAATTTTGGTGTAGATTTAGATAATTTGTTTAATTTCACGCAATCAATTATTATTGAGTTTCATCTAACTCTCTTTGTTGAGTTAAGAAATTAACTAAATTAATTAGTGATGACAAACATTATTTTTTGACAAAATAAATAATTAGTGTTGAGTGTTAATAATTATATGTTGCTAATTATTTATAAATTATTGCAGGCCAAAATTTAATCAAGCAGCCCAAATTGAAATGAAAATAAAAACATCAAGGCTAATGGGCTGGTTAATCAAGTGAAGCCCAAAAGAAACAAAGCCAAAGAAACCAACGGGCTGAATATGAAGAAAGCCAACCCAAGCCCGAGTTGCTTACCCAAGTGGATCCCACCAAGCTTCTAATACAAGATTGAAGACTTCACTCTCTCTTATTGCTTCGGTCAGCAACAAAACAAAAGAAAGAGAGTTGTGTTCCTCCTGCTACTTTTATCAGAGAAGAAAGAAAGAGAAAGTTTAATCATAAAGCAAAGATCTAATCACCCATCAAGTTGAGTTAGAAATTAAAAGGTGATTTATTCCCATTTGCATGCAACTTACTTTCTTCACTTCATCTCAAATCTTCTGGTTTACCATTTTTGGATAAATGGAAAAAGTGTTCTCTGATCTTTACTGCTGTGCATCTACGGTCATATATGTGTCTTGGGGACTAAGTTGTTTTTCAATGACCAAGATCTGGGATTACCATTGAAAATGTTTGTTTATACTGCTCAAATGTCTTCGGTCAAGCAAAAAGGAGACAGCTTGGAAATCCCTAATTTGGGATAATAAAGAAAGCAATCTCTGTTCACCACTGCTGTACATCAATGGTCAAGATTGTTTCTTGGGGACCAAGAAGTATCTCAAGGATTCAGATCTGGGTTCACTATTAAAAATAATTTTCTTTGCTTCCCTGATGCTTTCGGTCAAGAAAGAAGGTCAGACTCAAACTTCCAATTTGGGGATTAACTGGAAAAAAGGTGATGTGATTTGTTGGTGAAGCTCAAGGCTCAAGAAGTTGACCTAGGAAGGTGAACCTAGCTACATGCAAGGAGATAAAAGAAGTCTTGTTGTTCATTCAGAAGCTAAGGAGAGAAAATCAGAGTTTGAGAGTTGTGTTCTGTAAAGAAGTTCCTCTACTTGGATAATGCTTTCTTTCAAAGAAGCATTCGGCCAATACTGAAGAACTGTATCTAAGGTTTGCGAATCTGGTTTTGCACATAGCAAAGAGGCTGCTGATGAAGTCAATCTCCTTCATGTTTTACTGATTGTAATGTACTTTTCAATGCTTATCTTTCTTTAATTTCTTGTGAGAAAAGGCATTATGAGAAGGCTTAAGAAAAAGCCATAAGTGGAAAAAGACTGAGAGAAACACTTGAGAGAAAAGCCTAGAGTTATTTTCTGATTTCTTTAGGTTGGTTAAGTGTCTTGTATCTTGTACCTGTAAGGTATTCCTTTCTTAGTTGGGTTAGCACTAAGAGTGATTAGTTAGGTATTAGCATAGCCAATGTCAAGTTAGGTTAGAACTTGAGTGTGAAAGGATTGGGTCAATCCTGTAAAATTGGCGTATGTAATACTGTTAACTATAGTGAAATTCTTCCATAGTTGTGGAGGAGACTGGATGTAGGCTTGCATAGCACAAGGCAACCGAACCAGGATACATGCTGGTGTTAGCTTTTATCTTCTCTGCTAAGTTCTGTTTTCTGATATTCATGAGACAAAAATAAATTGTCTCATAAATTTCCGCTGCTGAGTTCAAACAGAACCTAAATTAAAAGTTTGTTTTAAAAGGGTAATAACAGCAATTAAAAGGAAAGCATAGATTCAACCCCCCTTCTCTAAGCCTACCACAACCTTCACTCTTGTTATGATTTTTAGTTTGTTCTTGATTCCTGGTTGAGAATTTTTGTTATTTTTTTGTTTTGCAAGTTTGAGTTCAGAGAATAGTATAAGATAGAGCACCCAAATAACAAATTTGTTGCAGTTGTGAGTGTTTATTTATGTGGAATATTATTCAGTACTTGTTTTAAAAATTTTTGAATTAGTTTTTAAATTATTTTTAACATGTTTGAATTTTAACTTCTTTTATCATTGCGGTTTCAGACCAATTAGGTTAGCAAGGCTAGTGGCAGGTAAAAATTGATTACTTGTTTTTAACTTATTTATGATTGATGATTGATTTTTGTTATTATTTTCATAATTGTTCTCTTATTGGTCTATTAAAATTTAAAATTCAATCACATATTAGTTATCTCTGTTTTTACTTTTTCTCTAATTTTGTGCTTATTCTTTATTTATTTTTTTGATTAATTATGCCTATAAAATTAATGTTCAATTCTTCACCTTTTATTTTTAGAAAAAATTGAAATCATATATAAAACGAAAATTTAGAAAGTACAATGATACCAAATATTGATAGGAAGAACATTTTCTATAAATTTTATAGTCTATTTTTAGTTCTTTTAAAATTTTAATATTTAAAAAAAAATTTATATGTTAATTTGACTGATAATAATGAGTAGAATTAAGCCTAGAAAAGTATATAGAAAAAGAAAAGAAGAAAATACTGTGGAGAAAACTTACAACTTCTTACAAGCATAGGGTATCACCACTAATTAGCAATTTCCACAAGAAGACAAGTAAACAGACGATCCTCTAATTGGATATTTAACACTTAAACCTTTTAATATAAAATGATATCAATTTTAAACTAGTACATATTCTTGTTTAAAATGGATGTAACATATAAAATGCTCATACGATATATCCTTCTTTTCTTTTTTTGATTTTGGAAGGTTGAAAATGCTAATATATTCTAACGTGTCACACATGGATAGAGTTCTAGAGAATCTCTTTATGCATGAAGTTATTCAGAATTTTCCTTTAACAATCAATCATGGCTCATTAACTAAAGAAAAATTAAATTTGCAATATTTTTGTGTATATATATATATATGAATTTTCCTTTAACAATCAATCATGGCTCATTAACTAAAGAAAAATTAAATTTGCAATATTTTTGTGTATATATATATATATATATATATATATATATATATATATATATATATATATAAGATTTTTTTAATATCTTCTCTCATTTTTTATTAATAATTTTTAATACTAAAAAACTTACAAAAATATAGACAAACAATAATATATAACATTTTTGTTAGCTTTTAATAGTAGATTCCTGATAGAATAATATGATTATATGGTCTAGTGTAGTGTCCATCGATAAATCGAAATCTGATTAGAGGACCCACTTGTTTTTTCAAAATTCTTATTTTCTTAAGAACATAATTCGATTTCATCAACATAACATCATCAACATGAATCAATACAAAGCGCATTAGATTCTTTCCTTAGTGCGAAGCAACTAAACGCTAGTTTATGATGAGGATTGAGTAAAATTCTAACTCATAACTAAGCCATTCCCACAATCATCATATCTAAGGATATAGAATATGCAATTGCGGTCAAAGATGGTTCAATAATTTGAATAATCGGTAAAAAAAAAAAAAAGGAATTTCTTTTAAAGAGAAGCAGAAATTAACATTCGAAGAAATTGTCAAATGCCACTTACATATAGCAAAAAAAGAGAGTTAGATTTATATTTAAAAAGGGAAAAATTATGTTCTATATTAAATTAACTTATAAACTGAAAAAAAGTACAATATTCCGTTATGGAAAATATTAAAATGTGAAAAAAAATGGACAAATTTGAGTTTCTTCTAATTTTAAAATTACACGGACGTATTATAATACAGTGGGATACCTTTTTTTTCTTCGAGTAAATTTAAACTCTTTCTAAATCTAAAAAAAAATTTTATGAACATCAAACTTCTTTTGAAAAATCTTTTTCTTAAATCTAGAGAATTTGTACTATTAACTTCAATTCAATGCAACATTCATTTCAGCGAGCGTTTATAATTAAATATTTTTGTAATTTTTGAAGAGTTTTGACAATTTAACCTTTTATAAGAGATTATTTTATTATGCCAACTAGTTATAACTCAAATGCTATAGTCACCTCATACTTATTTAAGAGGATGCAGATTTGAGTTTTCTTATCTTTGGTAAAAAAAAAAAAAAAAAAAAGATTATCTTATGATATAATAGTGACTCTCTATTGCTATAGAGTATGGTATAAAGTTCAGCTATGGTTGTCATCACTCTTTTAGGGTTAAGTACAATTTTGGTTTCTAAAATATAGACTAAAAAATTTTTTTGTTTCTAAGTTTTTTTTTTTCATACAAAATTGTCCCTAAAATTTAAAACCAAGTTCTAAAATCGTTTTTTTACTTAAATCTTAAAAATTTAGACTAAATTACCCATAACTAAAAAGTTATAAAATAAAAAAAAATAAGAGAAAGATAATGTTTCTACTCCTGTAAAGAAAAAAGGAAAGAAGAAAAAGAAATTGTCCACGATTCACTTTTGCCTCCGCTTCCGCCGCCACCTCCGTACAATTTTAGTCCCTAAAGTAAGGACGATTTTAAAATCAAGTTAAATCTTAAGGACGATTTTGTATGTAAAAAAAGGTTGAGAGCAAAAAAATTTTCAGCCTATAGCTTAGAGACCAAATTCGTATTTAACTCACTCTTTTACAGAAAATTAAATTTCACCACAAACTATAAATATTAGATATAAAACTAAAAAAATTCCCTCTTCTCTGATGGGCCATATTAAATATAAAATTATTAATACATCTTAATACTTAACATTTTAAATAATTTTAAAAGAAATTATGCATACATTTTAGGATAAATTACACAAATAAAATAATTTCAGTTTAAAATTATACAGATGTATTAAATCAGAATTAGTTACACGTCATGTCTTAAATACCTCTATATAAATTATATCAAATTAATTCAATTGCAGCACATTTATAGTAAATCAAATCAACTTAATTTGATTTACATATAAATAATATAAATCGAATCAATTTGATTCGATTTATAAAGAGATGTTTAGAACATGGCGTATAACCAATTCTAATTTAAGATATTTGTGTAATTTTAAACTGAAATTATTTTATTTGTGTAATTTATCCTACATTTTATATAAATATTTAATTACATATTGTCAATGTAATAAAATTATTAATTTTTTATTTTGTTAGATGAATAGTAATAGTATCACTTAAACGCATGAATTTAATTTAATGAGAGAGAAAGTGTAACAGAGAGTTGGAGCAGAGCACCTGCCATACAACTCAAATTAGAATATGGCAGAAAGGGAAGAACACAGTAAGTTCCTACCTTTCTTTTTATCAAGGAATTTTGTTCTGAGCAACACAGTGTTCAGAACAGTGTTTGGTTAGTGACATTCAAAAAACAAGAAGCTAATCCATGCACACATAATAATAAAAAGCATAGTGGATTGGTTTCCATGGAGAATCTGATTCCTATACTTGCTGGGTTTTAATTTCAATCCTTTTCTCCATTGTGGATTCTAATTTTCACTCAAAACTTTTTGCTAACATATATTCCTCACAAGCCTTCTCCTTCAATTCAACCCAACTTAACACTCATCAATTTCCACTACTTCACAACTCAAATATCTATCCAAATTTCTAATAATTTTCTTCCCAAAATCACAATAGTATCATGGTAGTGCATGTTGAACTCACGAACCTAATATTACTTAATTAATTATGAATTGAAAAATTTTGATTTTATTTTATTTTTCTAAAATTTTAAGTTTCTAACAAAGTTTGATTGCATGGTTGTTTTTGAGTGCAGAGTTTGGAGGAGTATGGAAAGAAGCCGGTGTCGGTTGGGCCGTGGGGAGGCAACGGCGGATACCGGTGGGACGACGGCGTGTATTCATCGGTGAGGCAGTTTGTGATTGTTCATGGTGAAGGAATTGACTCCATTCAGGTTGAATATGACCATAATGGAAATTCTATTTGGTCAGGGAAGCATGGTGGAAGTGGAGGCCATATAACTGACAAGGTAAATAATCTTTCCATGCCTTTATAATTAACTATCTAGGCTTTATGTTGCTAGTTTTTACTAAGAGAAAGTCTAAGGACAAGTAGATTTTGTGATTTTTAGCCATTAATTAGTCATCAATAATGTTTTTAATGGTATGAGATTGCATTTAATGGTGTAAAATCATTCAATTTCCTTTTGATGGTTAAGTACTGGCCAGAATTTAACAAAAGTACTGGTCCTAACACTCCTCTTTTACTAATTCATAATTAATAATTTTTTTTTGCTTAAGATGTTCTTTAATCGTTGACTCTATTGTGAATTTTCATTTTGGTATTTTGTAACAGTTTAATTAGGTCTAAACAATTTTAAGAGAGTTTAATTTGAGTCTACAAGTCTTCTAAAATAATGTTTCAGAATATTTAAACTGAATTACCATAAATTTTCAAGAATTAAAACCATCTTTTTTATATAATACATGTACTTGTATCAAAATAAAATTTGATAAAATTAGTTTTTAAAAGATATCCGAACTGACTTTTTAATTTTTTTTTAAGAGTTAATACTAAAATTTATTAAAAATGTTATCTGCACGTTAAAAATCAAACACAATATAAATTAGTTATTTTATATTTATATATAAAATACATGTATTGTTTAAATTATTTTTAATGTGTAGTTTGTATTTCAATATACATTCTATACGGATAATTCATTTGGCGACTGATTTTTAGTATACACAGTATATAGTATATATATATAGCATGATTGAAAAATTTACAATATATATTTGTAAGGATCAAATACTTGTTTAAGTCTAAAATTTTGTACCACATATTAAGTATTAACTAGGTATATTTATGATGGTATTATTGTAGGTGAAGCTTGATTATCCAGATGAATATCTGACATCAATTGAGGGATACTATGGAAGCTTAAGCCAATGGGGTGCTTGCTATGTTAGGTCCTTGAGTTTTGAGAGTAACAAAAGAACTTATGGACCCTTTGGTTCTGAAAAAGGAATACATTTTTCATTGCCAGTTTCTGGGGCAAAGGTAGTTGGATTCCATGGTAGATGTGCTTGGCACTTAGATGCCATTGGTGTGTACCTAAACTCCTTCCAACCAAACCCATCAAAGGCTTTGTCTCTTTCAAAAAGTTACTTAGTTAACACTACTACTACTACTACTGAAGCTTCTGGTGGCTACTCTGTTATACAAGGAAGTGTTGGTCAAGGATTTGATATTGTTCTTGCTTTGAGACAAAAAGATGAACTTGGTAATAAGCCTATGGGGAAGATTTCTAGTTTCAATGAGTCTAAAGTTGTTGAAGAACCTTCCTTGGGGAAGATTTCTAGCTTCAACAAGGAGTCAAACAATATTGAAGAACCTAAAGAAAAGGTAAGGGTAAAAAAGTGCATTGGAAATAATGTCTTGGAATCACTTACTCAAATTTTGTGGATCATGTAATAAAGGTAACTTAAAGGCCAGATTTAAATAAGAAGGGTAAAGTTTTTTTTTTTTCTAACTTTTATAATTTTTTTTAATTTTTAATGTTTAATTTAATTTAATTTAGTTTTGTCTTTAACGTTATCCATTTGAGTAAAAAAATTATCCTGGGACGTTTTTAATTTTGTTCTTAACGTTTTAGATGAAGTTAATCTCTAGAGATAGTTTTGACTCAAATAGAAAATAATGTTAAGGAAAAAATTAAATGAAATTAAACATTAGAGGTATTTTTTAAAAAAAAAAATAAACATTAAAGATGAAAAATATATTTTACTCTAAAAATAATAAGAGACTTACATCTGTCCTAATTTATATCTATACTTCTAAAATTATGTCTAATAGATATCTTAAGATAAAAAATAAAATGAGAAGAAAGAGATAAAAGACAAAAAAAAGATATAATATTTTTAGATAAATTTTATCTAAAATAGAAATATTTTTATCTATTTTTGTGTTAACATAATCACAGCGTAGAATCTCAGATTACTACTATCATAGAACTGTATTCATGAATGGTTTCTTACTCTTTGAACTTTGAACCTAATAATAAAAATTTTTCTTGACTTCAGGTAGGTCAAGTGGAGAAGACACCTTCAATGGTTGAAGGTATAGTAACATATGGTCCTTGGGGTGGTAGTAGTGGATACTTATTTGATGATGGACCCTATAATGGAATTAGGCAAATCAACTTGTCCAGGAATATTGGAATTGTATGGATTAGAGTTTTGTATGATTTGGATGGGGAAAGAGTATGGGGTCATAAACATGGTGGAGCAGGAGGATACAAAAATGATAAGGTAAACTAACTATGAGTTTTGCAATGTATGTTTTACATTTCACTATACCATTAATTTAGTTTTCAAAATATGATAATATTGATAAATTAATTCTCAAAAAATCCATAAACAAAGTTATAAAATTTCGAAATATATTTTATTTAAAAATTAAATTTTCATTAATTTAAACGTAATTAATTCAGTCAATTCTAATAATAAAATACATAAACTAATTTTATATCTATCAAATATTAAGGTAGTTTGACAAAACTATCAACTGAATTATTTATTGGTAATTTTGTCAAATTAACACAATTTTTTATAGATATTGTATTCGTTTATTATTACTATTTATTTATTTTTTTTAACCGAAGATAGAGAGGCTCGAACTATATAACTAATAAGATTAATTGAATTCGAAATGGTGTGCAATATTTTGCAGATATTCTTTGATTTTCCATATGAAGTCCTAACACATATATCTGGGTACTATGGATCTGTGATGTACATGGGACCTGTGGTAATAAAATCACTAACCTTTCACACAAATAAAAGGTTGTATGGACCATTTGGAGAAGAACATGGGACTTATTTCACAACAAAGCTTATTAAAGAAGGGAAAGTGGTTGGAATCCATGGTAGAAATGGTTTGTTTCTTGATGCTCTTGGTGTGCATGTCATGGAAGGGAAAGTAATGGCACCAGTGAAGGCACCCCCTTCTCCTTCTTCCATGGCAATGATCCCAAGAGAACCAACCATTCCTGAAATAATGGAAAGTCCTCAATTGCCCTTGCCAGCTAGATTGTCACATTCTAAATCAGCACCTGTTGAAGAGGTATGTATACTGCAAGGCCAGTAGAATTACAAGTTTAAATGTTTAATTTAATTAGAGTTGAATCAGATGATAAATTCATATATTTATGTATAAAATATATAATTTTTTTTTTAAATTGTGTTTATTATTTTAAATCTTGAACGGTTCAACTGATTGCTGACAATTGATTTTTACTCTGCATCGCACTAATCTATAGCTTGTTTCCGATTAACTCATATAAAGCGGTTAGTTTGGTTTGGTCCGATTCTTAGAACCATGATACATTTTGACAGATCCCTTATGGTGTGATAAAAGAACCAGCACCATGTGGGCCAGGTCCATGGGGTGGGGATGGAGGAAGACCTTGGGATGATGGGGTGTTTTCTGGAATTAAGCAAATTTATTTGACAAAAGCACCAGAAGGCATTTGCTCAATTCAAATTGAGTATGATCGAAACAAGCAATCTGTTTGGTCTGTTAGGCATGGTGGTAATGGAGGCAATATCATGCATCGGGTATGCATTTTGGTTTTCTAGTTAACATCACATTTCACTATGATTTATTCATACTGATTATTACTATTATTAATTTATTATTATTTCTCTGTTTTTAGTCATGAATGCTATTGCTAGCACTAAAAAGTATTCGATTATTGTTGAATATTCATAGTCCTACTCTCATATAGGTAAAATTGGAGTACCCACATGAAGTATTAACTTGCATATCTGGCTATTATGGTCCAATTACTGCTGATGAACAAGCAGTAATAATAAAGTCACTAACATTATACACAAGTAGAGGAAAGTTTGGTCCATTTGGTGAGGAAGTAGGCAAGTTTTTCACTTCAACAACAACTGAGGGTAAGGTGGTAGGTTTCCATGGCAAGAGTAGCATCTACTTGGATGCAATTGGAGTTCATATGCAACACTGGCTTGGAAGTCACAAACCTTCAAAATCATCATCAATATTCAAGTTATTTGATTTGTGAACAACTAATAAGTATTATGGATCAAATATTTTAGTTAATTACATACATGATTACTTGTTATACTATGAATAACTAACACTTTGGCTACACTACATGTTGGGACCAAATGTAAGGCTTCTTTGTTATACTATAGAGAAGAATGATGATAATTCATTATACATAATTAAAAGGTTTAGTTTAAATAAGATGTATATTTTGTTTTGTTATTCCAATATCCTAGCCATTTATTATGCATACCTTTTTAAGAGTGAAAACAAAAATAAGTTTTTTTTAGTCTTTTTAAACTTCAAATACTAAAAATCAATCTTTTTAAATTTTCTAAATGTATCTAATTAAGAATTTTTATATTAACAAAAGTAATTTTGTTTCATGTTCATTGTGTGAATAGACATTTAAGAAATAAGGATAGAACTGTAATTTTATGCTTTTATCATGTTTTTTCATCGAGAACCATAACCCCATAAGGTTGATGATCCTGTTATTACTTTTGTTCCATTGAAGACAAATCCAGATGGGACATTTATATGTTTGTAAAGCTCATCAAGAAACGTATAAAAGAGAGCATGCTCTACGAATAAACAAATATTTGTCCAAAATGCATGTCTAATTGTCTAGTATGAAAGGTTTTCGAAATTTCCAGTATAAAAGTATTTCTCTAGTAGTATAAAGTCAGAGGTTCTTTTCAAACACAACTGCATTATTTTAATCATCAGCCTTTCTTCATATACAAGGTCTTTTTTTTTTTACAGTCGTTTCTTCATATACAAGTTAATGATCAAAACTCGGGTACAAACTTAACAAACTCTAAACTAAAAATAATAATAACAAAATGTTATTTCCCACTTTTTCACATAAGCTCAAGCAATTTGAAGATCCTTTCTACACAGGGCAATAATCGAAACTAAGCTTCATCTAAAAGCTTTAGAAACTCCAAACCAACAAATATAACGTGATTCTGCTTTCTTTTTCCCTTTACAGACAAGCAATTTGAGTCCACTGCTTTCTTTTATTTTTGCATTAAAAGATTGTGTTACACAATATTTTCACTGTTCCAGATATTGGGTATAAAAGAAAAAGTTGATAAAGGAACTATCCTTTCCAAATAGTACTTTCCACACTGTACTGTGTACAAAAGAGAGAATTCCTAACAGTCGTGTCTCCCTTCTATTTCTCTGTAGTTTCAGAAATTATTGCTATTTCAGTCATCCTAAACTCATGAAAAACTATGATGTCCCAGCTCATGAGCGAACCCAAATAATTGTCTATTGCCTATATATACAAACAAAACAATGCATAGATCCAATAAACCTACCTTCCTCGAGGACAAATCAGTATTGAATAAATAATGACTATCTCTAGATTCTCTCACTATATAGAGAATGTTACAAGACAAACAAAATCGTAGTGTCAAATGTGATGGTGGCAAAGAAGCATTACATAGGAAGGGTACTTCTATTAATATAGACTCGTGCAAAGATTTCAAATACTCATATAGACTAATGCAAAGATTTCAAATTGTAATACTGATAATCTCGAGTCAGTGAGTCACTGATCTTGTCAGTAACACATTATATTAACAAGTGTATTAATAGGCACGTCCATCTTTTTAATTATTAAATATGTAAAATTGTTACAAAATTGAGAATAGTCAAGATGGTAAGTATCTAACATTCTAACCAAGAAGTTTGGGTTCAAATTCTATACATAGCAGAAAATGTTTTTCAGAAGGATATTTTAGGAACAAAAATCTTTGCACCAAACCCTTCCTCAATCCCCATTATATATACTAAACGTAGACTAGAAGTAGATATCAGATCATAATCAAGTAGAATATGCACAAATAGAAGAATCTAATATGTATATGAACATCAAGAACTCAATATATTTTAAAGATTCGCAAGTACACGTCCTTTTCTTCTTTCAAGTTTAAGCAATCAAATCTGTCAGAAATATTGATAGAAACAAATTGCTTACAAGTACAAGACTGAAGACTCCATCAACAAAGCTCAAGGATCAGAATGCAGCATAAAATGAGTTTTATCTATGGACATTTTAGCCAATAGACATAATAATCCTTCAAAGATAGGAATCGACTCTTTCCATATGTCAGCGTCCAGTGTCAAATAATTGTTCCTAATCAGATAAGTTAACTAAGATTTTGCAGAGAATTATGATAGCAGATTTACCTTATCCCTGTGGCAAAGCAGCTCTAGAACTCGGGCCCCTACTGCATATCCAGCATCCTCCAGTCTAGTGCATTTAACATTGATAAAATATCAGCATACTTTATATTGATTTCAGAACATAATAAAAGCAAATCATCAGAAGAATGGTATTTTTAAAGCCAGATCAATCTCTCTGACAGGTGATTTTACAGGGTCTATTTAGCAAAGTGGGAGCTTTGATGTGGGTTGCAAGAAACTGCATGTGATTTGTGAATTTGCAATGAATTACCCTAGAACAAAAAGAACAAAATCCCACAGGCCATATCCGGCAGAGTAAATCCAGAGATCCGTGCAACAAGACATGGAAGACGCATCAATAAGGAAATCTGGGTCACTTACTGAAATTATCGCCTGTAAAACAATAGAATATGGGTTTTCATTAAACAAAATAATGAAACAGAATAACCAATAAAATCGTTATCTCATAACATCAGGTATGATGTGCACTTTTTGGCCTGTCATCATCTGGGGTCAGTATCAAACATAATCTACTGTTATATGTAAATGTAAAGAAAGAAATACAGCCAGTAGTCCATTTTTGCAAACATAACATTCACTCAACATTCCTTTACAATTATATCTGACTATATACTTTGGAAAGGAAAAGTCCAAAGGTAAGTTAAAAAATAATTAAAATTATGAATTCTAATGTTAAGTATCATATTTAGATGTGAAGCAATTCAATAAATTAATATTAGAAAAAAATGACACCATTCAAATAGTGGCCAGTGAAACAGCAATAAAGATTGAAAAAAAAAACCCACGTTAATAAGATGGACTGAGGATCTCAGGCATATTCTGAATTACTTCCTGAAAAACTCAAATAGACAATGTCATATTGATACTATGTTTTACAATAATGAGACCCCAGAAGTCAGAACCTTGTGCACGATCAAGCAAGAAAACAGTTGCAGGTCAGATACAAAATTTGAATGGGGGGCATATATCTCTACTAATTTTGTAACTTTTAGAAATATATGATCCTAACTGTATTTCGACATTTAGAATTAAGAAATTACTTGATGAAAGAAAACCAAGCCAATTTTGATTTTTGATTCGTTACATTATTCTTTTCTGTTACAAGATTACTGAATCAACAACTTTTCACACAGCATTGAATTTCTAAGCTTGTCGTAGTAGACATACCAAGAGCATTTATCATTTAAAAGAGCTTCAAACAAAATTGCCAAATGCATAACATTAAAAACATGGTCAATATGTGATCACCTGTTAAACTTCTTGTTCCCATACACATCTCTATCGCTGCGGCGCTCACTATGGCTGCTGCTGCTGCGGCCCTTCTCCCCGATCAACGCCCTCTCACGCTCCTTCTCGCGCTTCTCCCTCTTCAACCTCTCTTCCCTCAACTCCTCCAAAGTCTTCCTCGCATTCTTCTTCTTCTTCTTGTTCTCATTCTTCACTTCCCCGTCACTATCATCCCCACCGCCCTTGTCATCGTCGCCATTACGCTTCTCAAGATACCAAGGCATCTTCACACCCTTCCCTGCTACCCCATACCCTAACCTATACTTCTCATCCTCGGGACCCACCGCCACCCCCGAGGACTTCCCTTCTTCTTTCTTCATCCTCTTCTCCTTCTTCCACCCTTCCCTTTCCCCTAACAACTCCTTCCTCTTCTCGGTTCCTCGTACAGGATCGAAAATCTTAATCCCCTCGAATAAGTTAATGTGTCCGTTGTTATCCGAATTCTTCGATTCCGGTTCTTCTTCTCCTTCCTCCTCCTTCTCTTCCTCTGCCTTGGCCTTAACGAGAGGAGCCAAACCCTTGGCGGTGCGGAGGCGCTCGAGGCGGAACTCGGCGTCGCGCTTTCTGACCTCGTCGCGCTTGATCTGCTCGTCTCTGGCGGCTTGCTCCTCGTCGCGGCGGACCTTTTCCCTGTTCTCGTAGTTATAGACGTTCCACCGCTTCTGCGGGAGAATGTTGAGGCCACCATGGCCTCCCATTTTCGGTGGCTTAACGATTCAGCTTGCTGAGGTTGGAGATTATTGGCTGTGAAATTTGTAATATCGATGAACTATGAGCTTGATGATAGGCCTCTTTCGATTTTCCCAGCGAGAGATACGATATTGATAATAAATTTGCAATACTTTGTTGTAAATTTAATTTCGAATACGTTGTGTCCGCGGGTGTAATTGGGAATTCTGAAAACCCTAAGACGATACTGTAAGGGCATGTTCTTGGGATTTTTCATTTTCTGATTTAAATAAACATAAAATTTATGAATTTAGACGCGCACGTAAATAATTATATTTTTATCCTCTATTCCTTATCTCGTTATGAATTATATCAATTTCACAGCTTACGAAAGGGAATATGTTATATTACTATTTGATTTTTATTTTTTAATTTAATCCAATTTTATTTAAACATTTAAAATTTGTATGGTATAAATTTAAATCTGATGAATTCTACCCAATTTTTTTCAAATAAAGGATAAGTTACTATTTATATTTATGACATGTTTAATAATTATCGGATGAAATAAATTATGTTATTATGATTAACATTAACTTTTAATTTAATTTGAATTTTGACAACTAATTAAATTAATTAAATATAATAACTTTTTTTGTAAATTATAAGAATTACAAAAAAATTTTATTTTATAATTTTTTATTGTTTTTATACCACACATATATTAATTAGATCTAACGAAAAAAAAAACTAGAAAATTAAAAAAATAAATGAAAAGAAAAATCAAAAGGCGGAATCACAAATTTAAAATAACAAAAAAAAGAGATAAAGTGTTAATTGAGTAAGGGTGAATTTCATGATTATTAATAGAGTTGATATAAAAATTATGTAATTTTATAGGTATGAAGTTCAAATAATTTTACTATAATAAATTAGTTTTATTGTCAAAATTTAAGTTAAACTAAAAATTAATATTAATTATCTTGATAATATAATTCATTTCATCTAATAATTATTAAATTTATCATAAAAAATAATTTATCCTTTATTTAAAAAAGATCGAGCAGATTTTACTTTTAAATTTATTATTTAAACTAATTCGATTCAAATTATTATAATTTGAATTAAATAAATTTATATATCATTTAAATTTTAAAGATTTTTAATTTAAATAATTATACAAATATATTTGAAACGTACTCCAAAACTCATGTATTTTATACAGGAGAGATGTTTCCATAAAGATGTATAAAATGTCTTTTTTTAAAGATATTTTTTAATAATTAAAATTTAACACATATAATCACTTAAATTGTGTTAGTTTTGTCAAAATTAGGTCATATAAATTAATTTGATCGAAAAATAGTAAATTAAATTTTGAATCGGTCTAAATTAATATTTTTTATAAAAAATGACTACAATATCCCTATTATATAAAATGACTAAAATACTCTTATTATATATATTAATTTTGAGAATCATAAATTTTAGCTCTTTTCTTCTCTGTTGTTATAGGGTTAGAATTTAAAGTTTTCAAAATTAATATAATAGGGATATTTTAGTTGTGTTTTATAATAGGGATATTGTAGTAATTTTTTATAAAAAAATATTAATTTATACCGGTTCAAAATTTAATTTATTAATTTTTTTGCTAAACTGATTTGTCTAGTCTAATTTTTAATAAAAAATAATATAATTTAATTGATTATATGTGTTAAATTTTAATTTTTAAAAAACATCTTAAAAAAAAGATATTTTTGATATCTTTATCTAAGTGACTCCCTTTATACAGATACAGATACATCAAAAATTAATTAAAGAATGGAAGTAAAAATGGTGTTGTTCTCATATATTGTTGCATGGAGTGTAATCCAAAAATGTGAATCTGCAAAACTCAGTAACATACAAAACGCAAGTTACGTTTTAAGTGCACCTGAAAATGGCAGAGTTGCGCACATTAGTCACTTGCTGCAAAACGCAGGATGCGTTTGGCAGGGAAGGGAATCCAAAACCTGTGACTCCCTGCATGCACACAGGAGCATCCTTTGACCAATCTGGGATATCACAAAACGCAGGTTGCGTTTGGCCAGCGTGAAAGCAAGTCGCAGGTTGCGTTTGACAGCCTGCAGCCTTGCATGCATGACACGTGGATACAATGGAAGGTGCAGTGGCGGAACTTGAAACAAAATTTTGGGGGGGCCAGATAGAAAATAATTGTCAAAATGTTTTTGATATGGATCCCATTTAAGATAAGCTCGTCTAATCTCATCTCTCTGGTTTGGGTGATATTGCCAAATTTAAAGCCGTTTTTCAAGATCTCATTCTAAAAAGTTAAAGTTAAAGTCATCAGATGTAACTTTTTGAACTTTTGAAGGTTATATCTCACTTTTTCGTGATTCATTAAAGTAGAAGAACTATCTATATGTGTTGATATTGTAAAAGTTATATGTTTTTCTTCTTAAATATTAGTCTTCCTCTTAAAAAATGTATCAATTTTTTGATTTTTTATTATTATTTTATATAAAAAATTTGAATATATATCCTGTAAAATATGTAAAGAAGAAGTTAGAAGGACAAATATTAAAATTTATAATATTTATTAAATTTTTTTATCAATTTATACAAATACAATAATATTAATACTTATTGAATATTCTATTATTTTTTATCATATAAAAAATTAAATTAAATAAATAAAAAATATCTAAATTTTATATTTGAACTTAAAGATAAAGAGAGTGTTGTTTATTGAACTTATTAGCTACTTTAAGTCATAGTAAAGTATTTAAGTTAATTGAACTATTTTTTATCTTTTGAAAAAGTACTACTAAGTTTTTTATAAAAAGTTTGGGGGGCCATGACCCCTCCTTGTCTGAACTAAGTTCCGCCACTGGGAAGGTGAAACCGGTGTTTTTAAAGCCAAAACGCAAGCAAGGAAAACAATGTGCTGAGAAAGAGTGAAACATTGTGTTGTTAGAGTTAAAGAGAGGGTAAGTGAAGATTGTGGTGAATACTGAAAGAAAGGGTTAGGGGTTAAAATATTGTGTTGTTTGAGGAAGAAAAAGACTCGAAAAGAGTTTAGGTTCAACTGAGGGACGCTGGAAAAATATGGTGCGTAATTTTACTACATCTGAGAATCACATCATTGAATATTTGGATCATTCTAAATGGGTAAAATTTTTTTTTAATTTTCTGATCAATAAATAATTATATTTATTTGTATTATTATTATTATTATTATTATTATTATTATTATTATTATTAGTAGTAGTAATAATGATGTTGTTGTTATTGTTAGCCATTATTATAATACTGTTTAATAAATAAATGTTTATTATTATTATTATTATTATTATTATTATTATTATTATTATTATTATTATTATTGTGGTTACTGTTGTTATTATTACTATTGGATTTGTTAGTGTTAGTGTCACCGCTATTATTATACAATATTATTCTTAGTTATTATTATGCTTAAGTCTCGGAAAAATTCAAAAATATTGTTACGATAGTTAGTGTATATATAATAGAATACCGTTTAGGATAATGATGATATAATAAATGGTTATTATTATTGTTATATTTAAGTAATTATTATTATGAAAATTTGAATAATATATTATTATTTGTTTATAATATTAGTTATCATAATGATAATAAGTTGTTATTAATTTTTAATAATTAATAACACTGTTTAATAATTTATTATTAATTTTTAGTTATTTATTACTATTTTTTATTTATGATAATGATAATAATACGGTTTATATTAGTAAACGATATGTTTTTAACACTGTTTAATAAAAAAATTTATTAATTTTAATAGTTGATTAATATTTTGTAATAATAAATAATATTGTTTAATAATAGAATGCTGTGTAGGGTTCTAAAAAAAAGAAATGATTATCATGGTTAGTATAATAGTAGTGTTTAGACAATAATAATAAATTATTAAAATTTTCTAATAATAAATAAATAATACTGTTAATTAAATAAATATTTATTATTTTTTAATAATTTATTAATGTTTTTCTAGTAATATAATATACTCGCCATCTTCCGCCGCAGCGTTACCTTCACCTACGACATGTGCACCATCATCAGTCAGACAGGGCAAATAAAATAAGCACTATAGGAAACTTGAGTTAATAATCATAACATATCCATATTCGCGTACTTAGAAAATTTTGGAGCATGCATGCCTTTGAGATCTAGAGTCCGCATAAAAGACGGAACACCAAACATGTGCTGGCTTACAATCGCATTCGCTTCATTTTGCACCGCCGGATTGCCTGCCAAGTCTCCATCATCGTTTTCGTTATCGACTTTATAGTTAGCTTCGAATTCCTCTTCACTGTCATTATTATCTTCTTCCTAATCTATATCCCCGAGCTCATCAACATTGACCTCCTCGCCGACCGCGCCCAACCCTGACTGCTGTTCGAACTCAACGTACAGCTCTATCATCGGCACATGAAATCGGGTTTGTTGATAAATACATAACATCTGCTGCATACTGGCATCATCAATGATGGGCATCATTTGAAACTGTATCAGCCCACCAAAAACTTGTACAGGATTCCTGTATAAAATGTTGCTCACCATTTTTAAAATGTGGCTTTGAATGTTATTACAAAGTCCATTTTGTAATTCTACAAAACTCATGGTACATGGAATAACAAATGACAATGGATATTCACAAACAAAAGTCACTCTTTCATGTGTGTTTGGTATAACATCACCGTTATAATACACTCGCAAATTTGCAATATTTTTCATAACTGCAACCTCACCTAATCTAATTTTTTTGACACACCTAACTACCAAAAAACCTCAGAACTACGACATATGTAAAAGAAAGAAGAATACAATGAGTAGAAATGGAGTGAGGCAAGCTGAATGAGAGTCTTACTTCGTATTTATAGGCCGGACTCTTGGTTAAAATATTTTTTTTAAACAAAACGCAACATGCGTTTTTAGTATTTAAAAAAAAAAAAGCTGACAGCCCATAAAACGCATCTTGCGTTTTGGCTATTCTATAAAAAAATCTGACACATAAAAATAAAATGCAAGATGCATTTTGTTACTTCAAAAAAATTCTTTTTAATACTCACAGCAAAACGTAGGCTATGATTGGACTTTAAAAAAATTTCAAAACCTTTTAAAAAACAAAACGCAGAGTGCGTTTGTCCATTTCTCTTAACAAAAAAAAAAAGAAAAAAAAAAACAAAACGTAACCTACGTTTTGACCAATTTTCATAGCCGTGGAAATTTTGATCATACATCCATTTCATTACACAACCCTAATACCAAATCCATAATAAAAAAATGAGCCTACATACATATATAGAATTCTAACAATTTTAGCAAAGGATAAAATACAGTATTTTAAAATTTTTATCACTACAGTATTCCAAAATTTTTAAAATATAGTTAAGGGAAGTACTATGATAAAATAATGTATTTCGAAATTTTAAAATTTAAAACACATAGATGGTATATTAATATGGTATCGAAAAAATTAACAATAAAATATTTAAATTATAAAAGATAAAATTCTGACGGAATATGAATCAATCCACTATAAGAAAATAAGTTTTCTGTCACGCTTTTAAAGCGTGCTGAAAAGTACAAAAAAACATGCCAATAGATTTTTGTCACGTTTTTTTAGTTATTGGCACACTTTTAAAAGGGTCACATCCGCAAACGTGTCGATTGCTCTATCACCACGTTTTTGTGATTTATCAGCACGTTTTTCTGGCACGCTTTTATTTTTTGGCACGCTTTCATTTCTTGCTACGCTTGAAAAACTTACTGAAAAGTGTACATATTGCCACGCTTTTAGAAGTGACCCAATGGAGTGGTTTTGGCTACACTTTAAAAGCGTGCCGATAAAAGAAGATATGACTACGCTTAAAAAGCGTGCCACTAGCCGATAGAATGACTATAAATTAGATCAAAATACTTATGACTATACTTGTTTATGAATCTTCCTAATTAAACATTGCAAAATTAATACATAATTTTAAATTATAATTTGTATGACTAATTTAAACAATAAAATTTTTTTTTATATAATTTTAAAATTAATCAATCCAACATACATAAACTTTCATCATATTTATCAACAACAAAAAATTATTATTTAACAAATACAACATACACATCATCAAAGTCGCAGTAAAAAATAAAATTTATTAATTTAATAACTAATTTTGTTTTGGTGAATGCAAAATATGGTGGAATATCCTTCCAATTCATAAATACTCCCCAAGCACACACCCAAACTACACTTTGTTCCAAAATATATGCGACTAACATTAGTAATAATTTATGTGTACTATATATGTTATAATTTGCTAACTTACAACACTCGCACTAGATTTATTAGTTTGATTTTAAGCCAATTAAAGAATGTAGCTAACTACTACAATTTAGCATTAAAAAAACAATTCTGCTAGGAAGCCAATAGAATATTTGTATAATATGTATAATGGGTTATTTATTTGGCCTAATATGAGTTAAAAAATGAACATTCAAGATAAAATACTACTAATTTTTCAAACACAATACACATATACTATTCAGAATAACCATTCGGGTACCAGTGATAATAAACATCTGATATCCTATTGAATCGAACATCTTTATATCTCATTGTACACATTGTATAGATATTCCATTGACTCTCTATACTTCTTCTAAAAAAAATATCCATTTAACAACGTTCAATATCTTTTTTTAAGATTTGAATCCTCTAAAGTTTGAATTTCACTTTAAAGAATAAAGTGTGATCTTCTATCCTTAAATAGTTTCTCTTTTATATTTATTTTTAGTTTTACGTATAAAATCAATAATAAAATATCACACTTAATTCTCTATAATAAAATTCAAACTTTAGAGAATCCAAATCTTTTTTTTATTATGTTTGCGCTACCATAACCATAAAGTCATAAACAAAACTAAGCAAAGGTCAACCTCTCGTTGTCATAAGGAGTTGTCATAATTTATCTATTAAAATGCATAAAAAAGAATATCCAACAGAATATTCAACGTGAAGATCCCATTGAATTGGCATGCTTATCCTCTCTTTAGGTATGGCTTTCCCAACCCCAAATCCATTATTATATATATTCTCCAATACATCTCAACAACTCGCTTCACCATTCCCACAACTTTATTTTCCTCTTTCATTTCAATTCTCTCTATCTTTGACGCAAATGGCTCTCAAGCTTCTCCCGGTCTCTCAAATCCCTTCCTTAGATCTACGGTGCTCAAGTCATTCCTCTAGAGGTATATGTTCAATTTTTGGTTCATACTATTAGTTTCGTTTATTATTTCATATTAATATTTTAGTCTACTACATTTAAATTTAAAAAAATATTAAAGAATTAATAAAATTTATTGTTTATAACCTGTAATTATTCAATAATATTTAAAAATATTGTCTAAAAATATATTATTAGACTGTTAAACTAAAATTATTAAGTTAATAACTTAAAAAATATCAAAAACAATAAATTTTAGTAAATTTTAAATTTTTTCAAAAATTTAAATGAATAAATTAGTATATTAATTTTAATTTTGATATAAAATATTTTATACATACATTCAATTACATAAATTTTATGTTTTTTTTATTAAAGATAGGAAGACTCGAACCTGCAACTTCTTACGTAAATATAGAGAGATTATGCTATTTGAATTATAACTAATTGGCTAGTTATTTTTTTTATGTTAACCGATCGAATAGTCATCTAAGATATAATTAGACAATTATCCTATAATATTAGTTGGTGCATTAAAATTAAACTAAAATCCTCTGTTTACTACGAAAATTGTAGAGGTGGAGATAGAGCAGAGGAGGTTTGAGGTGGCGAAGTTTGCGGTGATCGGACACCGGGGAAGTGGCATGAACGATTTGCAGTCATTAGATCAGAGAATGAGAGCTATCAAAGAAAACTCCATTGTTTCCTTCAAAGCTGCATCTAACTTGGCCCTTGACTTCATCGAATTCGACGTGCAAGTCACGAAAGATAACTGTCCCGTTATCTTCCACGACGACCACATCTTCTGTGAAGAAAACGGCACTGTGTTTGGGGAGAAAGTTACGGAATTGACCCTCTCCGAGTTCCTCTCTTGCGGCCCTCAGAGGGACAAGAACGGAAAAACCCTGCTTAGGAAAACTGAAGAGGGGAAGCTAGTCAAGTGGAACGTGGAACAAGATGACTCACTCTGCACACTCCATGAAGCTTTCGTTAATGTCAATCCTTCTTTGGGTTTCAACATTGAGTTGAAGTTTGATGACTACATTGTTTATGAACAAGGATATCTTGTCCATGTTCTTCACTCCATCTTGAAGGTAAATATATTCACAATTAAACAAGACATTAGGATATATGACCATATTATAAGTTGTGTGATTTGCATTTTTATTTTCTGTTTTAAGATGATGTAAAAGAAAAAATTAGCTCATGTTTTCTAAAGATTATAAAATGGATAATTTGTTACTCAAATAAAAAGAAAAAATGTGGTCCTTATGCTAGGTAGACAAAAAAAAAAAAAAAACAGCTAGAACTTTTTTTATTTAGCATTAATTAATTATTGCAACAATTAATGAATGCTAAATAAAACAAGTTATGGCTGTTTTTAGCTGATTTTCTTTGGTTACCAAACATTTCCGTTTAAAATAATAGTTGACAAAATGCTATTGTTTCTGTTTAAATTAATTTTTAAGTCTATTATCGAATATTGTTCATTTTAAGAAGACTGAAATTCTTTTTAAATATATTAGTTATTTGTATAAAATATATGTTAAAATACAAAATATATATTGAAAATAAATTAATTTATACATGCGATTATACACAAGTATATGGTGATTAATTTAGTAATTAATTGTCATAGTTACTTTACAAAAACTAAATTGATGGTTTATTCTAAAAAATTATGTTGTATAAATAGTAATACATAAAAGACTAGTTATTAATTTGGTGATAAAAATTATTGGGGACAGGTTGTGTTTGAGCATGGCAAGAATAGGCCAATCATATTCTCAACTTTTCAACCAGATGCAGCAATACTTGTAAGAAAATTGCAAAGCACATACCCTGTATTCTTCTTAACTGAAGGAGGATGTGAACTCTATGAAGATGTGAGAAGAAATTCATTAGAGGAGGCTCTGAAGCTTTGCACAGAACATGGATTGCAAGGAATAGTCTCTGAAGTCAAAGGAATATTTAGAAACCCTGAAGCTGTGAGAAAGATCAAGGAGTGTTCTAATAAGCTTTCTCTCTTTACATATGGAAAATTAAACAATGTTCCTGAAGCAGTTTACATGCAACATCTAATGGGGATTGATGGTGTCATTGTTGATTTTGTTAAGGAAATAGCAGAGTTAGTTCTTGATATAAATGGTCTAGGGATGGAGGAAATGTTGCAAGTGAAGAACTTCAAGCCTCAATTCTCACAGCAAGAGCTTTCTTTTCTTTTGAAGCTTATTCCAGAATTGATTCAAATTTGAGCAGAATAATAGATATCCCAATTTTTTACTAGCTAATTGAATTTCATTGTGTTTTTTGATTTTGTACATGAATGGGATTTCATGATGAAAGATTATTAACCCATAGGTCATAGGTTATACTTAGCAGGTTCTCATCAATGTAGTGACAAAAGGAATTAATACTAAATTATTATTTATGATTGATATTTTTTTTCTCAAGTTATTATACATTTTCAGTATGATCATTTTTTAGATTTTCTGCATTAACACAAAATGCTTATGAATTGGATCGAACTGCTATCATAATACAAAATTAAATTTTTTATACATGTCATTTGAATTTAGAATATCTTATATAATTCCTATCTCTATCCCTCTTTGGTTTATACAATTATACCTATGATTAAAAGAAAGTACATTTATTTTAGTTTTTGCTTACAAAAATAGATCAATAACTAAAATATCATTCCCTTTATTTCTACCATGAGAACTTATAATACAAAATCGATAAGAGTTTTTTAGTACCATCTCCATTTGATAACTTCATAAAATGAAATTACACGTTTGAAAAAATCAGAGATTCAGAGAGTACATTGCACCTAGCCAAAGTCTTGGACTAAGACTACAATGAAATGATATTATTGTGATTATTTTATTTTACATTTCATAAACATGCACATCAATTTGTTGGTTGTCAATATGTACAAAATGGCCTCACATGGCCAGATTTCTAATTAATTGAGAAGCTATGAGAGAGAAATTTATGGGTAAAGTAATCTCCATCAATTTCAAGATTCAAAAGTTTCATTGCCTTCTTCCTCAAGCCTGCTCCTCATCAATACATGCCACTTGCTAAAACTGAACATGCAACAAAAATCATGCAACTAGTAAGTTCCATGCTGTCCACTTGTAGAGAAAATACTTGAGCCTGAAAATAACTTGCCATTAAACCAAACAAAAGATCCTACCAAAACACTTTAAGTCCTTAATATGTTAAAGGAAGAATTTTGTGAATTTCTTTCTTTTTTTTTTAAGGACAATTTGATATGACAAACTTCCATTCAAATAAGAATTGCACTTAAGAAATGTAATGTAAATAATCTAACCTAATAATTGTATCCGTGATTGATTTCAATTTTCAAGGTTTAAACTCGTAATTTTGAGATAACACAAAATTACTTGTATTATTATTATTATTATTATTATTATTATTATTTCTCTTTTAATTATTTTGTAATACTAATAATAAATTAATGTAAAAGAAAATTATCCTTTCCTGTATTGTGTAAATAAGAATTACACCCCAAAATAAGTATAAGGTACACACCTTAATATAGTAGATACATAAATAGTTGATAGACCTTGCTGTCCCAGAGTAACAACTAAACCATTTCTCCAACACTACCTTTCTATAAGATGTCTAAACAGTGCAAGAAATTTTACCTTAATTATTTTTTTTTGGGTTCATAATCTGCTTATGTCACGGCCAAATATAAGAGTTGTCACCCAGTTGATGAATACATAAAATCTGTTTCTCCAGCTGATGACACGTGTAATATACGCCGAGCGCCAAATGAAAAAACTGAGAAAACCTGCCAGAGATAACCCTTTTCCCTCCTGTAAGTAACAATAAGATCTTGTCAGTTTAAAACATGGAATTTGGGTTATTTAAATTTTAAATTTTTATTTAAAAAAATAAAATATAATTTTTTATTTTTGAATTTTATTTTTATATTTTTTTGTCTCACTTATAAAATAAATAGTAAAAAATTATACTTTATCTTTTAAGTAAAATTCAAAATTTAAAAAATATAAATTCAATAATATCCACCATTTTAAGATTTTAAAGCAAAATTAATAGCTTTTAAGAATGAATAATTAATGATGATTTTAAAATAAACAATAAATATATCTTTGATTTTTTATCTCGAAGATAAATAAATTATCGACTAATTAAAAATACAAAAACATTCTTTATTTTCTAAAATACAAAACATCTAAGTTTTTTTAAGGATCGATTTATCTTTATATATTTTAGACAAAAATACTTAAATATTTCGTATTTTAAAAAATAAAAAATATTTTTATATTTTCAATTAGTTAAAGTTTCATGTGTCTTCGAATTAAAACATTAAATTCTTATTTATCTTTTTCTCTTAAATTTTTCATATAACCAATTAATGACCTTGCTTTGCCTAAGATCAACTAAGGCCTTGTATCTTCCAATAGTTGCCATGCTTCCAAGGTGCTTATAAACAAATGGATCTCCAAATTCTATTTCTTTTGCACTGTTTGCATGCCCTGCACCTTCTTTACCAATTCTGTTTAATAGTTCTGCTAGATATTTTCCTTGTCTCTCTGCCACCTGTGGAATCTTGGTGTTAGCTTCCATGAGAATTTGAAGTATGATTTTGTAAGATAATATGAATAATAGTGAATGTTATGGTGTCTACAAAGTGGTGTGTGTTTATTAAAAAAAGTTAAAAATTAATATTTAATTTAAAAAATATAAAAATAAATAATTTAAAAAAATTAAAATTTATTACAAAAAATAAGTTAAGTAAAATTTAGATACTAACTCATAAACACCATAAGATTGGTCATGAATAATTTATAGGACATCACGTGATGTTTTCAACTTTCTACTAATGTTGCTACTTAGTTATTAAATCAATGATCAATGAGGTGAATTTTTTCTTACTTAAAAGAACACTTGCCATTACTTTATCAATGAATCATTGTCACTGACTCACTGTTATAAGAAGTTAGTCTAAAAATAAGAAGAAAATTGTTACTATTATTTATGTAACGATCTCTTTATATAAAAATAATAGTTAAAAACGGTTATATAATTTAATCAAATATATTAAATTATTTATTAATTTTTATTTTTTATCTTTATATAAAAATAATTTTATGTGAATAAAACTTGATAAAAAATAATACGATAATTAATACTCATTTAACTTCGCATTTTAATTTATTGCACAAAAACAAGAATTATGTAAATAGGGTTTCAACAAAATAGGGTGTATAAAAAATAAATACCCTATAAGACGTAATAATATATAATTTATATTCTTAATTTTTTTTATTTTGTTTTGTTTTGTCGTATTAGTATTAATTGGAGTATGAATTTAAATAATAATAATGCTAGCATTTGTATACAAAAATATAAAAAATATATTAAAAATAAATTAAACAACATATATATTTATATATAAATATACAGTGAATAATTTTAGTGACTAATTTTAATATGTACGAAATATTTTTGTTTAAATAAATAGTAATGACTATTATTAATATAATTTGTGGATGACTTACTTGTGCCAATGCAGGGAGTGTTTGTCTACCTGTGGTTTCAAGAAATCCACAGCAATCACCAATTGAGAAGACATCTTGAACCGAAGGAACACGAAGCCACTCGTCAACACCAATCCTGGTTTGACCACAAAACTATGAGAGGAATTTAAGACATGATAAAAAAAAAGTCCATCAAGCATTGATTAGAAGTTAATGAAACTAACCTTCCAGAAGGTTCTTTAGGGAGATCCAAAGATTGAATAATAGGAGCAGGGGAAACACCAGTAGACCATACCAACAAACCATAAGGAACCTCAGTGCCATCACTCAGTATTATCTTCTGAGCTTTCACATCTTTCACTATTCCACGAACAAGACGAACTCCTGACTGATACAAACTTACTTAGATTTCTAAAGCGCCAAACCAAGAACTGTTATGTTGTTCATGTCATCCATATATTGCTCACCTTTGTCAATTGGTTCGTAGCATAGCGTCTCAATCGATCGTCGAATGAAGACAATATTTCATTTGCCTGTACCACAAAATCAATTGTTCTAAAAGTTTAAATTAATTGAATAAAATAAATATTTATATTTTTAACTTATTTCTATATAGCAAATCTTTATAATAATCTTTGAAATTTATGAAATTATTCGATTTGGTTTTTGAAGTTCTAATTTTACTATAGTAATCTTTTAGATTGAGTTCTGAACATCATAGTAGTCCATAACTCATCTTTCAATATTGATGTGGCTATAAAATATCACATTGGATCCAATTTAATCTTTCCTTGACTCCACTCCTCCCATGCCCTTCTCTGCATTCTTTTTCTTCCGATTCTTTCCGTCATTCCTCTCTTTTTTTCCTCTCATTTTTAATTACTATAGTGTCCAAAACTAAATCTAAAAGCTATTATAGTAAAATTGAAATTTTGAAGACAATTAAATAATTCTGTGAATTTGAGGGATTATTATGCAAATTTATTCTATTTTTATAACTAAGAAGTAGGAACATGTCTCCAAAAGCAGTTTTACTAATTAAGTAAAGGAAAAGTCTAAGGACCAGCAACTTTATTAAATTCTGGCCAGTATGTAACCAGTAAATAAAAAAAAAGTGAACCATTGAATGAAATCTCACACCAATTTTACACCATTAAAATCATCATTGATGACTATAAATCATAAAAATTGCTGTCCCCTAACACTCATAGTAAGTAAATATACCTCAATTAGAGTAACACGAATGTAATCCTTGACATGAGCATATCTTTGTTGAACATCTTTCATGATGAAATCACTGAGTTCACCACTGAATTCAACTCCAGTTGGACCCCCTCCCACAACTACACAATGCAAAAGCCTCCGTTTTTCTTCTTCCGTGATTCCTGCACCAAGTAACTAAAACCACATAAGTGAAACACCACAACAACAAAATTCAAACATTTCATAAAACCAAATATTTGTTAACATTAATGTTGGAGAAAAATTTACCTGGAACATCTGACAACATCAAGTTAAGGAGGAGCTTTCGCCGAATTTCCTGCGCGTGATAAACCTCGCGCAGGAAAATCGCATATTCTTTGACTCCTTGGATTCCGAAAGTGGACGGTTTCGATCCTAATGCGATTACGAGCTTGTCATATGAGATTGAAAACTTCCAGGGATCTATTGTTTCTTCACCATCAGTCACTGTCTCACATTGAACCTTCAAAACCAAGCATCAAATTAAATTCTCCATAACAAGTATCAATATTCCAAGTTTTCAACAAATGATAGCATCAGGGAGAAAGTGAAAGAATCAGGCTTGTTTGATTTGTATTATTACTGCTATAAACAATGTTGATTATTCGATTATTACATATTTGATTATTTTATAATTAATTATTTAATTGAAAAATATGTAAATTAATACGTATAAATATACACAAATAATGATGTTTGAGCTAGTGACTAAACTTTTCGTACGCACAAAGTGTTTTTAAACAACTAAAGTAAAATCAGAAAACATAATTTTATTATTTTAACCTTTTTTTTCTTATCCAAACGGTTCATAGTTTTCATAGTTACACAACCCATGCAGAACAATTCACCTTTACTACAACAAATTAAAATATCACAAAACAAAAACAAAAGAAACACACCATAATATACCATATGGTTATGTGTATCAATGGCAGTACAATTGGCAAGGAAGAAATAAGAACCGGGTTCTCTAGAAAGAGCTGGTTGGATCCTTCCAATGGGTTCAGCCACAGATCTAAATTCAAGTGTTCCAACACATGTTGAAGCCAATAGAGGAGTGAAAACCATGTGGTTACGCGGTGAGACACAAACAATGTCATATGTTGTTGTGTCCAAACCCTTCATGAGTCTACACCCAGCCCAACCCGAACCAAGAACAACGACACGTGGCTTCTCATGGGGCTTTGTTGCTTCTAATAACCCTGAATACTCAAAAACATGCTTGGTATTGGAATTTGAAGGCTTTTGTTGAATGGAATTGGAGCTAAAGTGCGAGAGGAATGTGAAGGATGGTAAAAGGAAAAATGGGTCAGTGTTTGTTTTTGGTGATGATGATAATTTAGCAATGGTGGAAGAATATTTGGAGAGATTTCTTAACCAAGCCATTGATGTTTTTGGGTCTCTAACCATTATTATTACATGGGTTTAATTTCAGTGGATTTTATATTGGTGCTTGTGTATGTGAATTGAAGATTAGAAAATTTGCATCACAAAGTTTGGATTGGGATAGATGCTCCAAAAAATTGTGGGCTTTGTGTTTTGTATATCAATTTAAGTGGATGAATGGTGGGTCAGCTTGAATGTGATGATGGTATTCAGCATTAGGATTTTTTTAGTGATGGAGTGGCATCTCATTCTATATATTGACAATTGTCACGATCTGATTCACTGATTTAAGAGACATTCACACTATGTTTGTTTGAAGAGAAAATGGAAGGAAAGAAAAGGGAGAAAAGAAAAGAGGAAGGAAAATGATCATTTTTTATTGTTTGGTTATGAAGAGACACTGGAGAGAAAAGAAAAGGGGTGGAAAAAAATTGGTGGGATCCACCAATTTTTTTTTCTCCCATGTTAAAAAGAAAAGGGAGGAAAAACTTATTTTCTCTCACAACTTCCAATATTACCCCTTCACTTTTTTAATGTATTTTATAATACAAGAATAAAGTTGTCTTTTTATAACATTTCTTTCTTTGTTATTTTCCTTTCATCCAAACACATCTAAAAAAAATAAAAATCCACTCAATTTTTTTCCTTTCTATTTCTTTCCTTTCTATTTCTTTTAAAGATCGATGGTGAGAAAAAAAAAAAAAAAAAAAAAAAGAAAGAGATTTCCTTCCTCGAGTAAATATTAGTAATTTACTAGAGCAGAACTCGGGTATGAACAAAATAACCATGCACATCTTTTATTTAAAAGCCAATTAAATGAATATAATTATGTAAATGATTTATCTTTTAACAAAAAAGTTGCATTGCATTGCATAACAATTACATATTATTTTGAATTAAAATTCTAAGTCTTTTTTTTTTTTTTTATATTTGATTCTGAACAGAGCAAATGTAAGTATATAACAACAAATAATATTTACATTATTTACTAGATCAACAATGATTTATTAAGGAGATGATATATCATATTTAATAAGATAATAGAAAGAATAACATTTTCATAAATAAATAGATGCACGTAATGTAAATTATGTTCATAGTTATTAATTATTATAATATAAAAAAAATTGTAAAAAAAAAATAAAAACAATTTTTTTTTATCACAAAATAAACAACTTATCTCATCCAATGTTTAACATTTCATTATGATAATTTATTTGAATCTCTGGGTAGAGAGTTGAAAACCATCAATTGCATATACAATATTTTATCACATCTATTATTACATTTTTAATACGTCTTTTTTATGTTAAAAAATTATTAAAATATTTTTTCAGCTTCTTTTATATCAATCCTAAAATTATTCTTTTGAATTTTAAAATTCAATTCTCTTAATCTCCAATCCTAATTAACTTATTATTATTTTCTTGTTAATAATAAAATATAAATTTCGACAATTAATTACATGTCCCAAAAATAAAATAATAATAAAATAATAATGAAACATTGGTAGATCACCAACAAATTTTTTCAATAGTAAAAATTTAGTACTTCTAAGTAAAATAATTAAACCTTGTCGCTCCAAAAAATTATAAACCTTGTTTGACAAAGTTATAAACTAATAAAATCTCTTTCAAGGTTAATCATTCAATTTCCTTTAGAATCATTCTTCTAAATTTTTAATTTTGGTAAGGAAAACAAATTAAATTTAGAAAAACTAATACTCAAATAAAATTACGATAAATAAATAATATTGAGAAGAAATAAAAAGTAATATAATAGAAAATTCTAAACTTTTAAATGAAGAAAATTATTAAAGAACTTGTTCAAACATAAATAGTGTCTCAACATAATATTTTTCTCAGTATAACATAATACTTTCAAACACAAAATGATAGCTAACTTAAATAAATATAGAATTTTACAAACTTATTTTTCTATCATCTACAAAGATAAAGTACTCCCTTAAACTAAAAATAAATAAAAATAATGAATACAGTTTTTGGCCCAGAAACATAACAATAAGCTAGAAAACTATATGATGGCATTTAAATTATATTCTTTCGATGAATCAAACATACAATTACAGAATCCTACTGAACTTCAAATTCCATGATCTTCACACATAAAAGTAAGTAGAAAATTAAGATGATTAAATTATATTGTCAATCAAGTTCACCAAAAGATATTGTCAATCAACCCCCAAAACTATATGAAGATTGATAATGAATGAAATTATTTCCTCCCACGCCAAAGTCTCTTCCTTCACCACACCAGCTACTTCACTTATCCTCTCAAAAAAATAACAACATTTCAAACTCATTAACATACAATAACAACTCCTGTCAGAATCTATTTCACAATTAAAATTAAATTACGAAGCTCCATCACTTCTTCATCATCATAATCATCATTCACCACAGATTTTGACTTATTAAAATCTCCACCCACATTCTAAAATATTAAAAGAGCTCAATCATAGAGAATCATAATATGAATCATAATATAAGAGAGAATCAAAACATTGAGTTAAAGTAATTACGAATCTTTTGTTGTAGGCTCCAATATCCTCCTCATATGCTAGTCTGTTCTTAGCATTTGCCCTATGGAGTTTTTTCCTGAAATATGATAATATAATTAATTAGAGACTAAATCGTAAAACAACAACAAAAGCGAAAATAATTGTTAATTGAAGAGAAAAGAATAATAAAAGAGAATCAGAGAACAGGTTTGCTTTGCTCACAGCATTGGACATAAACTTCCACCTGGCACCAATTTTTTCAACCTAATCGGATTTCAAGAAAATATTAGCCTATCAGAACAGTTAATAGCATTGAAAATTTGAAATCTCAGAAAAAAGAAGAAAAACAATAATAGAAAATAAATAGATAACAAAAACATTTAATTCGAAGAGCTTGATTACATGGAATCGAAAATAAGAAGAGCTTTTCATTAGATTTAATTGGTGCATCAAGAATCCAGAACGAAGAGCAACGATATCATGTTTTAGTCCTTTGATCCTGCATTCTTGATTATCCTAATCAAAATTGAAATAAAATTTCACCTTGTTTTAACAAACATGTGAAAGAATACAATTTGAACATTATTTGGGAAGAGCAGAACTCAGAAAACGTAACCAAGGAATGAGTGGATCAAAGAGTTGAATAATCAAAGGAAGCAAAAAAAAAATAGAGAATCGTTGTTCGAGAATTTTTGCATTAAGACCGAATTATACTGAACCAAATCCACACCTATTATAACATATACCTTCTGGGTGTGAAAATTTCAAAGAGAAAGTTGAGGGAATCAAAACTTTCTAGTATGTGAATCAGTCTCAAAATTAATTCGAACTAAAGAATAAAAACAATAAATAAAGCTCGAAGTATATTCATTTAAATATCACCAACTTAAAAGAAAAATCCAAAGAAGAGAAGTTAGTATATACGTACCAAATTGTTTCTTCTGTGGTTGAGCCTTATGCGGAACTAAAATTGAAACTCAAGATTTGGTTCTGTATTTTTGTGTGAAAACAAAAGGAAGAAAAACGTTATGAGATGGAAAGGAATGAATTAGGAAATGAGAAAATGGGAATTGGAGAAGAGCAAGAGTGAGAAAAAAATAGCACATATTAATATGATTGAAGAAATAGCAATATATAGATGATGTTAGGGATTTTTTATTTTTATAAATTAAATAAATACTAAAATTACCAAAATAAATATTTTTATGAGTATTTACCGTTTTAAATAACCTTGTCATATCTCGTTTACACTGTAAACGAGATGATTTTGAACGTATCTCGTTTACAGTGTAAACGAGATATGGCAAATATGTCGGAGACGTGTATATCTCGTTTACAATATCTCGTTTACACTGTAAACGATATATATATATATATATAAGACCTTACTCAGCATCTATAAAAGGATGTGTAACCCTTAGTATTCTTCACACACATTTTATATCCTTTCTCTATCTCGTTTCTCTGAAAAACAAAGCTGAATGGCCAGTAACAATCCATTCATAGTTGTGGAGCTTTATCCGAATTGTCGTATGAGAAATGGCGACAACGGGGTGACATTCGAGTGTCAGGATCCGATATTGTTTCGCACTTAGCATGTGGAGACGTTGTCGGATTTGAAGAGTTTGATATTGAGCAAGCTTGGGGGGAACAGACGAGGGAAATTGGAAGGGTGGCGTATAGGTTGTTGGCACCCATGGGAAATGGAGTCTTCCGTTTTCGGCTATTTCGACTTCACGGGGACGAGCATTTGCGACTGATGTTCGACATTCACAGAAGGATCATGTGTGAATAGGTAATGGAGCTGGCCGCCGAGGTGGGTCACGGTGGTAGTGGGAGTTCTGCACAAGATACGTATGTGCAGGATGACCGACATCTCGCACCACCGCCCATTCATGTCGTGATTCCGGAGAATGAGGCGGAGGAGGGTGAGGAGGAGTCGGACGAGGACTACGTGGCAGACAGTGAGACTTCCGATGGCGGCGATGAGGATGAGTTCCTGTCGGAGACACCTGCAGGGGCTGTTCCCCGCCATGTGCTGCCTCCACCTCAACTGATTCCGGCACTATCGGTTGTGCCAAGTCACTTTCACAGTCTAGATCTGGACGCCATGCATGAGAGGATCCCGGTTTCTGACACCTGTGGAGTGGATTACAACCTAGACGGCGGTGTAGAGTTTCAGGTCAGACACAAGTTCAGAAGCTGGGAGGCGGTCCTTCAAAGTGTGAAGAACTACAGTATTCGCAGGAGTGCTGAGTACCGGGTGGTGGAGTCCGACCGGTTAAAGTACCATGTGCAGTGTCATCAAGCCGACAGTGGGTGTCAATGGAGCCTCCGTGTGGCCCTTCGTCAGAATCTCGGATACTAGTAAGTTAAAGTTTAATTGTGAACTTAAGTAGTTTTGGATGATACGTTATTTTGGTTAGACATGTTGTGTAAGAATATATGTTGTTGTTGTCATTAGGGAGGTTCGGAGATTTGGTGGACCACACAGCTATCTGGCACCCACCATATCTCAAGACCATCCTCAGCTAGATAGCAGTCTCATCTGTAGAGTCATATTGCCCATGATTCAGTCCAACCCGTCCGTCAGTATCCCGGTCTTGCAAGGCACGGTCCACGCAAGTTATCACTTCAAACCCTCATACAGAAAGGTGTGGATGGTGAAGCAGAAGGCCATTGCACGGATCTACGGTGATTGGAAGGAGTCGTATAACAAGGTTCCGAAACTACTTCAGGCGCTGCAGAGCTGTTTTTCCGGCACCATATGTGACCTATGCGTCAAACCGTACTACGAAGGTCACCTCATGGTGTGCGACTGCTGCATGTTTGACAATGTATTTTGGACTTTCACGTCATGTGTGGAGGCCTTCAAGTATTGCAAGCCATTTGTTTCTGTGGACGGCACAAATCTGTATGGGAAGTACGGTGGCGTGTTGCTTATCGCGGTGGCACAAGACGGGAATAGCAACATACTGCCAATTGCTTTTGCCATTGTTGAGTCTGAGAGCACCGAGTCATGGTCATTCTTTCTTACTAATTTGAGGCACCATGTCACCCCGCAAGACGGATTGCTGGTTATCTCGGACAGATCTCAGGCCATCAAGGCCGCCCTCGGAGCTGATGATAGTGGGTCTAGGGCCTTCCATGCTTACTGTATCAGACATATGGCTGCGAATTTCATGAGCCGGTTCAAGTCAGTCGAGGGCAAGCGATACCTCATAAACGCTGCTTACAGTCCAAGTTAGGCAGGATTTGAGTGGTACATGGATGCATTGAGGGGCGTCTCCCCGGCGATGGCAGATTGGGCTGGTCACTTCAGAAAGGAGATTTGGATTCAGCATTGTGACAGTGGCCGGAGGTTTGGACACATGACCACGAATTTGTCTGAATGTATCAATGATGTGTTGAAGGGGACACGCTACTTGCCCATTTCGGCCATTGTACGCATCACGTACGAGAGACTGCAGAAGTTGTTTGTTACGAAGGGTAGGAAAGCGCAGAGTCAGTTGGCAGCCGAAAACCGCTTCTCACAGAGACTCTTAGCGGCCATTGAGAAGAATAGGGAATGCATTCCGAAGATGCGTGTGACCCATTGCAATAGGCGGGCCTCCGTGTTTGTCGTGGAGGAACTAGAGCCGTTCGAGGGGTGGGGTCAGGGTTCCTTTCGGGTACGGCTATTGGAGGGGACATGCGATTGCGGTTTATTACAGTCTCTCCACTATCCGTGCCGATGTCAGGTACATACCGTAATCATGCGAGGGCGGCATCGCATACTGGCTACCAGGCCGCACACCCACCCTGAATGACGACGCAGAAGCCAGTGAGATATGAGGAATCCAGGTGGACGTCTATGCGGCACCTGATGCATGCTGGTAATCCCCGATCCCGACCTCCCGAACTGTGCGGAAATGCGCGGCTAAACGATCCATCTGTGGTGGGGCAACGGTGTGAAGATCGAAGGCGTCGCCAAGCAGGATCTCATCAAGCATGTCGTCCTCCTCCTGATGGGTACCGGAAGGCCCACCCTCATGCCAACCAGGAGGTGGTATATCCCAATCTCCAAGCGGTTGTGCACCGCCGCTCCCAGATGAATGCCAAGCTCCATGTGACGGGTGAGGGGGAGGTGATGGAGGTGAGGGCTCTTTGTCCACAGGGATGTTTCCATGCTCCTCCTGGTGGGCATACTCGGCCTCCTCATCAGACTCAATGCCGACCCCCACCTGTCTTGGGCGGGCCCTATCCCTCCTGACCGGCTCGTCTGGCTGACGCTCTCTGTGGTCCCTCTCTCTCCGAGCAGGTCGTCGAATATCATCCCTACCCTCTGTCACACATCGACGTCGATCCGGCATGCCGCAAGGAAGGGCGAGATTGTCCCTGGGCTGGCTGGCTGTGGGCTGTACATCAGCGGGCAACTCCGCCAATCTCGGGTCCTCCAATACCTGCTGTCCCGAGAGATGTCTAACCCGAAAAGCCCCACGCCACCAGTCATAGTACTCCAGGGTCGGCCTCGTGTCGAACGTGTGCTGCACAGTGATCCGGCGACCGGGCTCAAACCTCTAGTGCCACATATCGTACCACTCCTTCAGCTTGAGCGGCCACTACACATCCTCACCTCGACCAATAGTAGTCAGGTACCTGTCAATGAAGACGGTGTGTTAGATACTTCCTTAAGTCATAATAACTGAAACTATTTAACGGATAAGCAAATAGAACTATATCATCAATCTCACCTATCAAGATTTACCGAGGTGCCTAGTACCTACTGCTCTCCATTGAACTGCCGTTTCACCCGATCTACGTGGTGAAAACGGACGATATTGAAGCACAATAGGGGACGGCTGACAACCATGTCCCCCACTCCTCCTCCTCACGAAACCATGGCGGACACAGAGCCTGCAGAGCAAGGTCATCATAGAATCTCCACGCGAACTGAAGAAAGAAAGTATTAGACGAAAAGTTTCGAATTATACATATAATAACAATACAAAAGAACACGATTTTTATGTAATTATCCAAAATAAAAAACGAGCATATTTTACAACTAACCTCGTCGAAATGTAGCCGGTAAAGGGAAACCCTCTAACGCAGGACCCTGGCCTCATGCTGATCTCTTCTCTGCTGCGGTAATCTAATCAACCTAACACATCGAAAGCCGAGCATATACGGTTTGTTAAGTAACACACCAAAAGTTCTGGGAAACTTATTTAACTCAAACAGATACAAAGACATTTCTCACCTTGCGGCCAGCGGGTACTGGTAAACGCCTCTATTTGGCAGACACCACTGGGGGAATCTCTGATAGATCCAGGACATCAACAACGGAGTGCACCCAGTGATGTCCGTGACGCCCCGCTGAGCCACCAAAGATAGGGACTTATACGTCCAGGCCAGCACAGCCGAGCCCCACGACAACGCTCTACACTCCGTAAAGTTCCGGAGCAGGGGTAGCCAACGAAGGTGCACCCGATTGTTGGACTTGTCGGTCATCAGATACCCTCCGATCAGTAACATGATATAACACCTGGCGTACTGTCGAAGGGTCTAGGGATTATCTGTCTGGGGCATCTGGCGAACACGATCACGTAGCCACACAAGCTTGAGCATGAATGACTCCTTCCTCTGAGCCGCCTGCTGTGCTGCCACGGGAGGCCTGACGCCGAGCAGTTGTTCCACCAACGTCCACGTCTCCGTACCGTATCACCTACCAAAGTCACGGAGGCAACCCCTACGGGGTTACCGTGGGCGCGTAGGCCCAGGTCGTATGCCACGTCCTGCAGGGTGATAGTGACCTCACCCCACGGGAGATGAAACGTGTGCGTCTCTAGACGTCATTGCTCCACCAGTGCCGAAATCAGGGAGTTGTCAAAAGTAAAATCCCTGAGTGGCACGGTGTCGCAAATCTGGCCTCGGCCAAATACGGGACGATGGCGTCCGGTGGAGGTAAAGTATGGCTCACTTGCCGGGACAGTAGCAGGCGAGGCCTCTGATTAATTACAAAAAAAATAATATTTAAAATATGTACAATCAATTATAACTTATAATTTTTTTTAACATTTAAAAAGTTTAATTTTACCCTCGATAATATTTATCTCCCAAAAGTTTCAAGATCAATTATTTTTTTATTAATTTTACTACAAATTAAATAACATAATACAATAAAATAAAGTCCTAAATTTCTTATAAAATAAAAATAGAAAACCTTAATAACATAAACAGTTCTAAATTAAGTCTACAGATAACATTTATGTCATATGAACCTAGCACAAGCGGATAGAGTTCTAAATTAAGTCTACAAAACTAACTCCTAACTCATACACCAACGTTCTAGATATACATGACTACCCTAACAATGCCAAAATCATTAAAGTTAACAACCATAACGAAACTAACCTCGAAGTCGGCCGCTCCGGCGTAATGTGTCGTCTCATTCAGCCTGTTTATGTCCCAGTCATTCCCCACTTGGCGCGCCATCACCGCTCGGGTCAAAGGTATAGGCAGAGAGGGTTAAAAGAGAGAAAAAGGATGTCGAGAAAGTGAAACTGGGGCCTGGAAGTAAGCTGTAAACGACTTCTATATATAGGGGCGTACTGGCCATATCTCGTTTACAGTGTAAACGAGATACGTGTAATGCCATCTCGTTTATACTGTAAACGAGATATGGTAGGAGAATTTATTTCGGTAATTTCTCTGAAAAATATTTATTTTCAAAAATATTACATTTATTTTATTTATAAAAATAAAAAATCCTAATGTTAGTGATGAGCAAAAAATTAAATCACAAAAATAATATTAATGTATTCATATACATTCAAAATTCGGATAACAAAGGACAATTAAGGATAATGGAAATCACATTTACAAATGATTTGGTAAATTGCAAAAAAAAAAAAAAGGTAAAACAATTAAGAGATTATTATTATTTGAACTGAATGCAAAAAAGTAGCAATTGGGTAAAAAATCACCTGGATACTGTATATCATGATATCCTTGAGGGGAGAGGAGCAGTTATGCGTTGTGGAGGTAGCGGAGTGTGCTTCACAGATAAGATCACGTAAAGCTACTGAAGATCACGAAATTTGCAATTGAATAATCGGAAAGAGATGAAATAAAGCATGAAGAAGAATGTGAGATCTCACCGCTATGTTCTTGAACTCCACTGCATATCCATCACCATATCCACTACCACGAACTCCACTGCCACCACCACCACCATAGCCTCGTTCACCACCATAGAAATATTTAGTGGACTCCATGTGATGACCAAATCGTCACCGCGTTTTTGATTCCTAGGTGTGGCACCACGTTGACGCCGCGTTCTTATCACCGCTTATAGATCGAACAACACTTTCATCATGATCTGCAGTTCTAGCCTCGTAGCCATATGCTTCAAGATCCTCCTTTTTCACTTCCGCATGCTTGACCATCTTCTTGTTCCATCCTAGATCCAGATGCTAGACTGCTAGAGTGAGGAGTAGACAAAATTAGAAAATTGATTTATATTCAATTTTAGGTTCCAGATCAAAATTTAAATTTTGAAATTTCATCCTCCTTGATGAATCTTATTCGTATAAAAAGACAATGAGAAAAAAAATACCATAGATGAAGCCAAGTCTTGCGGCATGTTCTCTCTGTGCCTGCCGCTCAGTTCTTTTTCGGATCTACTCTCTTCTTCCTCCTCTGTGCCCACCACCACCACATTAATAACCACCACGAACATTGCAACCACCACCACCAAACCTCTTTCAGGAACTGCCAACTGCCATCACCGCCGGTTTGCTGCTGACTCCCATAATCATCACCATCGATCATCTCGGCAGTCTCACATAACGACACCGCAACACCATTCTTGTCCTCATCTGAAGCCTGGATGGTGGGTGGAAGAGACCCATCTCCACGGGTTATAAATTAAAGGGGGGTAAGGTAATGCATATGATGTATTTGTCTAAGAATTTAAATTTGAAAAATAGGTAAACTTCTCTATGTGCTTTACTTCTAGTTTAATGAGTAAAGGGTAAAGACCTTCTGACTTAGAGAACGACCAATCAGGTAAAATTTCTCTGCACGCTACTTGAAGATAATCATTCTTGAGGCAAAGAAAGGAGAATATAGCATTAAAATTTGAATAAAAAGAAAGATTAATAAAATTGATATAAGGTGAAAAAATTGGAAAATAGGTTAAAAACAGAGAAGATGATTAGATGGAATGAAGAATTGAAGGAGTGAAAAGAAAATAAATTTAAAATTTGAATTTAGCATGGTGTGTGTATGAATGCCTGCATGATAGAAATTAGAAAGAACATCACATATAACATAATATCATTGAAAGAGACCGTGTTGTAACTTGTAAGTAGCATGATGATGGTGTATGAATATACATGTCATGAACAGTAACACCCTATCTGAGGAGCTTGACACGCTGAAATTTCACTAACTTAAAAACTCTCTATTAGAAGAATAGTATTAGATTGTGGAATATGCTAGAAGGAAAGAGAAGAGAGGGGATGATTGTAGTTTCAATCTCTAACTATTAAACATAGACGCCTTGCTAAGTTGTTATATCGAATACATTTTGCACACGATATTTATTAATATTTATTCGACACGTATATTTATTGTGTATAATCATATCTTAATAAAAAATAAAAAAAAATTTATTCAAATATTTTAATATTATCATATGTCAATATATCTAATTTTATTTTTAATATGTATACTTAAAATAAATTTAAAAATAATATTTATTATTATTTATTAAAATAAAAAATAATTAAAATTAAATTAAATTTTTATATTATATTTTTAATGTCTTATTTTATTCTACTTTTAAAATCAAAAGAAGAGGGGCGCCTCATACAGGGGATTATCTATAGGGTCCATCTAGTGTACAGATGCATTTTGGTACAGATTTACAGATTTTTGTTTTTATTTGGTTTAAAAGCGTATCACTAAAAGTGTTGCCTAAAGAGAAAGTGTTACCCTTAATCGTTAACTTGGCTCTGATACCAATTTTTACCATAGTTTTCAATCCTGTTTTAGTTTATAATATTCTTTTTTGCATGGATTATTGCATATAAAATCTTTTATCTGTTTGTCTTTTTCTTTAATATAATTTCTCAAATCCTCAAAAACTTCTTTTATTTCTACACTTTCTGTTGTTTCTAAATACCTTCTTAATTTTTCGACTTCATTCTCCATTTTTTCTTTTAATAGCTTTAGTTCTTTTAAGTCATAATATGGTTTTCCAGGCATTTATAAAATTTTTTAAATTTAATTCCAACTTGTTTATATTTATTCTTATTTCTATCCTTTTTATTATAAGGTCATCAATTTTGATCTGAAGGTTATTTAATTCCCTTTTATACTCTTTTATTTTATTTTTTTTAATTTTTCCGCCCTTTTTCTTTTTATTTTATTTTCTGGTTTTTCAATCTTTTTATGCTTCATTATTTATTTTAGAATTTCTGCAAATTCTATCATTGCTTCATCACTTTTTTCTAGAGATTCTATTAATTTTTCTAACTCTTCAACTTCTCTTTTTAACTTGTCATAGATTATTTTTAGAGCTTTAAATGCTCTTTGATTTATTTCAGAGAACTGCAAATAATTCAAACGATTTTCTCTTTCAAAGAGCTCTTGTTTCTTATCTTGATAAGTTACATATATTTCTTCTTTATTTATTGTCATAATTTAGTATTTAGGGTTTCATTTAATTTTTCGACCTTTTTTGTTAATTCTTTTATTTCAGAATCTTCTTCTTTAATCTTTAACTTAGATAAACTTAAGGGACTATTAATTTTAGATTCTCTTATTTGAAAATTTGATGAAACCAATTTTCCTGATGGTTCTTTTAGTAATAGAACTGAATTTTCAATAGCTTTATATTTTGGTATTTCTGTTTTTACAATTTTCTGAAATAATTCATCGACATAAATTCTTTCTCTATTTTTAAATATTATACTATGATGGCTATTTGTTAAAGCATAATTTATTGCATATGTAATTGAAAATGGTTCATCATCTTGTTCCATTAGATTTTTTCTATGAAATTTATAAGCCAAACTTACAGATCTTCCAAGATTTTCAGTTGATAAAGGTATAGCATAACCAAGATGGGCATTAAATTTAACATTTACGTTTGCCAAATTTCCATGAACAATTCCAATTATTTGATCTATTGGGTCATCAGTAATTCTTTTGTCACAGATTGCTAAACTTATTGGTGAATTAATTCCTTTCATATATGTAGATTTAATTAAGACTTGTATAGTACTAATATGAATCCATCCAATTTTAGATCTTTTTTGTTGATCCTTAATTTTCTCAATCTGTTTACTCAATTCTTCATTATTTATCAAAGCTATTTCAAGTTCTCCATTGGCAGATTTTATTTTTATAGGAGCTTCAAGTTGAATTTTTCCATAGTATATTATATTTTTTCTGTTAAAAACTTCTTTTAAAAGATTTTGTTTATTAAAATTTTCATTTGATTTGAGATTTAATTCTGTTTTTAGAACAGCCTGCTTTTCATTATCTAATAAAGCAGTTAATCTATAATAATCAGATTCTTCTGTTAATTCTAAACTTTCTAAATAATTCATAATTGAAAGACTAGAATGAAGATGTACCTTTCTGGAGAAAAACTTCCTTTATTCAGTATATTTTACATAAGGGGTTTTTATCTCCAGAGGGGAGATTGTAGATACTAACTCCAGAGGGGAGTTTAGAACTATTTTTCCCTAAGGGGATTCTTCCTCAGACTATAGAATTGCCTCGACAGCTTCCTCTTTGCTCTCCTAGCATATGAGTACTCTTAGCCTCCTGCTTCCTATTGTCTGATGCCTTCTACAATTGCCTAAGCAACCTATTTATAATGGTTGGGTCTGATGGACAATTCCCATCCTTACCCTTCTTATGACGTCATTGCTTACGTCATTGTTTATTATCTTGCACCAGCTACATTGTTGGTGCTCTATGACCTAAGCGCTTACGTCACTATGCAATAATGTTGAGAGATGCTTCGGATGTGCTGTCTTCCTCTTTCATTATGTGACCTTCAGATGCGTTGTCTTCTTCCTTTATCATGTGGGTTGATTCCGTTTTATTATTGCTTTCTTCAGATAACTCTGAGACGCATAGCTGGCACTTGTGGTCTTCTCTGTCTTTTATCAAATAGCAGAGATTCCTCTTTATCCCTTCAGGGAGCTTTTCTAAGAGTCCAGATAAGTTGTAGAATGCTGATTCAAATTCCACTAAGAGTCTCATCTCTCTTTCTTCAATTTCATTCCTTTTACTAGACACAAGCAAAGTATTTCTGCTTTTATAATTAATTCTTGTGTGAGATTCCCTTGTTATCTTTTGAGTTCTTTCGAAGACCCTTGCTAGTGTACTGGCTAGCCTTCCTTCATGACTGTAGATTGTTAAATCTTGAACTTGATCAATTGGTTGAAAATTTCCTGGGAAGACGGACATGAATATTACTTGGTGTGCTGGAACCAAGCATTCTTCTTCTTCATTAAAAATAGGTTGACTGTTCGTAAATTTTAGGGATATATCCCTTGGATTTACGTTGTCAATCATATTTTTAAATCTCTTCACTGCATCAACGAATCCTGCAGGAAACTCACTAATAATTTTTAAATCATTAAAAATTAAGATTGTATCAATTAATCCATACTGGAAAAACTGATAGGTGTCAGATGGGGAAGCATCTGGAAATATAACCAGCTTTGTTAGCTGTTCTTTGGCAACAGGATAATATCCCAAAATTGCCCTTTTTTCTTCAGTCCAATTCAGGACTATGTTAAGGGTTTCTCTGAGATTAGATCTACAGACCCTTTTCTTTTCCTTGATTTCAGCCCTTGTAGGAATGTTTCTTATTATCCCTGTTCTCTGGGTTTGAATTGGAGCTTTATCTGCTCTTTTTAGGGTTTGCTCTGGATGAAGAGCTTCATATTCCTTGAAGGATTTCTTTGCCTCTTCCAGTGTTAGGAACCCTCCTTTATGAATTATCTTTGACTGGTGTGTGAATGGTGCTGCTTTTTCCCAGGCATCATATACTCCTTTCATGGGGCCATTATAAATTACATAATATTTTTTATCTTGGGTGGATTTTTTGATAATTTCAGCAATTGTTTTATTTTCTAGAATTTTTTCTTCACCTGATTTGTCCACCACGCTTAGCTAGCTGAGCTCTGATGGTTTTGGTTGTTGTGTTGATTTCATTGCTTCGATGGCCTTCTTGAGGGATTGGATCTGTGTCCTTATTTGCTGACAATGCTTGCATTTTTCGAGTTCTTGTTCATATTTCTGAATTTCTTGATCTAATGCGTTGTAGACGAACTCCATTCTCTTGTTAATGTATCTGCAATAACATTTTTGTCACCTTTAATATATTCAATTTTTATTGGATATTGTAACAAAAATAATTGCCATCTTACCAATCGTCCATGATTATAATCAACTTTTAAATTATATCGTATGAAACCTGTTAGGTAACTTGAATCTGTCCTTAATGTAAATTCTCTGGGTAGTAAATCAATTTTCCATTTCTTAAGAGATTTAATTGCTGCTAGAGTTTCCTTTTCATGAGTAGTATATCTCTGTTCTGTTGGAGTAAAAGTCCCTGAAATATACCTGCAAAGTAATTCCTTTGGGGAATATTTAGAATCTAGTGATTCTTTTTCTTGTTCCAAACTTTTTATAGCCTTCTTAGCTTTTAGACATCCTGACCAGGTTATGTCTGAAGCATCTGTTTCTACTATTAAGTAGTCATTTTCTTCTGGAATATAAAGTTCTGGAAGTTTTTCACATAATTCTTTAATCCTTTGAATTTGCATACTATCTTTTTCATCCCATTTCCATTCTTTTTTAGTACTTATTTTTGGAAATAAGTTTTTAGTGTATTCTGTTATATTCTTTAAAAATCCTTGATCAGAAATATAATTTATACACCCTAAAAATCTTTGTAATTATTTTCTATCTTCTATTTTATTAGGAAATAAATTTACCTTTTCTAGGATATTTGGCTGTAGTTTTAGCTTTCCTTGAGTGGATAGAATTAATCCAAGAAACTCTATTTCTTGTTTTGCTATTCTTGCTTTCTTTTTGCTAAGAACTAATCCTTTATCTTTACATCTTTCTAAAACTATTAATAATTTCTGAAGATGATCTTTTTTATCATGTTTTGTAAAAATTAGTATATCATCAATGTACACTAAAACAAATTCATTTAATTCTTTTAGATTTTCTTCCATAAATCTTTGATAAATACCTGGGGCTTGTTTTAATCCGAATGGTAATACATTCCATTCATAGAGCTATACACTTGTTGATTCTTTTGTTGGGCAAGTAAAAGCAGTTAATTTCTTTGTTTCTTCGTCTAAACGAAGTTGCCAATATCCTGATTTTGCATCAAGAGATGAAAACCAAGTTGCTCCTTTGATTTTTTCTAAAATAGAATCTTTTCTTGGAAGTTTATGAGCATCACCAATAGTTGCTTCATTCATCTTCTTATAGTTAATAACCATTCTTCGTTTTCCCCTTTTAATTTCATTATTGTTTTCGACATAAAAGGCTGGAGCCGCATGAGGACTTTTACTTAATCTTATAATTCCTTTTTCCAAAAGATCTTTACATTCTAATGAAAACTCTTCTCTATCTCTTGCGGAATAAGGAATTTTATTTGGAACATTTATCTCTTTTGTAGGATCTTTTAATTTAATACTTACTAATTCGTTATTTGTATTTTTAATATCTAAAGGATTTTCAGCACAGATTTCATCCAAAAATTCTTCTATCTTTATTTCAAGATTATTTTTTGGGATGTTTATCTGAAAGTATAAATTTAAATAACATGTCTCTAATATAGAAAATATTTTAAATTTTAAGATCTTATCTATAGTAGTAGTTGGTATTTTTATACGTTTTGATTTTTGATTTATTGAAGAATCGTGTGGAGCTTTTAAAACTATATATGTTAATTCTTGAATGAATGGATGATATAACTTTAAAAAATTATTTCCTATGATAAAATCCATTCCAGAGTCTAACATATATATAGATGGAACAATGAACCTATAATTTTGAATAAAAATTTCAACCATCTCTGCTTTTTGGTTAATTTTATGTATTGATTTGTCAGCTATTCTAACTCTTAATGGTTTCTTTAATTTTTTCCAATCAAGTTTTATGTTTGAACTAGCAAAGCATTGTGTTGCTCCAGAATCTATGAAAGCATTTATAAACTTTTCTGTTATTTTTATAGTAATAAATGTAGCATTATTACTCAGTCTCTGAGTCTGTTTCCGAGACATATTCAAAAATATAGTCTAAGTTATCATCAGATTCTTCTAATGGTTCCATAAAACAGGACTTAGCAATTTCTATTTGTTTAGTAAGATCCTTTTTATCCTTCTTTTTCGGACATTCATTTGCATAGTGTCCTTCTTCTTGGCAATACCAACACTTACAATTTTCTTTTTTATTCGGGCAATAATCACTTTTTTGTCTTTTGTTTTTATTGTTATTTCTTTTTCTAAAATACCTCTTTTTTCTCCAGTTTGGATAGTATTTTCTTTTTCTAAATTGATATTTTCTTTTTCTTTGAAAATTTTTATTAAGACCATATTTTTGAGGTATCTCTTCATTATCCTGACAGCAAATTCTAATTATATTTGCAAATCTTTTTTGAGTTGCTTCTTGCATACAACGTTCTTTTATTTCCTCTCTTATTGCAGAGGTTGCTCCACCAAAATTATTTTCAATTGTTCCTCTATTTATTTCTCTTATAAATCTTCCCATAATAAATTCATTAGCAGGATATGGAAGTTTTGTTATATACATACTAAGATAATGATTTTTATCTTCTTCTTTTAATTTGTAATAATGTATTCTATATTCACATATATAAGACTCCACATTACATAGATCATATATCTGAATGTTAGCTAAATGATTTTTTGCTTCTTGATATTCTTTATTATAGACTTCTTGTTTATGATCTATAATATTTTTTCCAAAAAATTCTTTATATAGAATCATCATTATATATAATATCTTATCATAAGCTGTTGTTTTTGTTGCTAATTCTTCTATTATTTGGTTTTCTATTGATATCATATAATCTCTTATGGCTCCTTTAGTATGAAACCCTATGTAATTCCAAATATCTCTTCCAGATAATTCATTAAGCTTTGGATTAGTAAAGGCTTCTAATAAGAAGGAATTCAACCAGTTTTCGAAAATTTCTTTTTCATTCTTTTTACAGTCTAAATCGAGCATTCTTTCTCCTTCCATTTCCTGGATTTTAGGAACGTATTTTGATGGTGTTTTTGTATATTTTGAATCTTTATTTATAAATCCTTTTTTAAAAGCATAATTATCAAAACCTGTTTCCCATTTAAATTGAGATTGATTATCCCTAGATGTTCCAGCTTCATTTTTTACTTGTATTGGAATTGCTGGTTCTTCGTCACTTGAATAATCTAGGATGTGTTCTTCATTTTCTATATTTTCAGAATTTACTAATTCTTCTTCTATTTGAAATCCCTGTTCCATAATATTATTTTCTTGAGCCATTTTTAATTGTTTAAAAAGCATTGTAACTTCTTCTAATTTTTCTTCAATATTCATAATTTTAGTGGTGGTTTTACTTTTAAATCTGTTATGTTGATTATATTTTGAAATTTCTCTTCTTTGGGATTTTCTTTTTCCTTATTTCTTTGAAATTTTATAGATACTAATATTTCCTCAAGCATATCTACTATAGAATTTAATTGTGGGTTAAAAGTATGATAAAGATGTGGGGAATCATTTCCATGGTAACATTTCTTAGAAATTCCGTGTGAAAAATAAGTTTTTTCAGGTTTTTGAAGTCCTTCAATAAAACTTATAGTAAAATAAAGATTTTGAGAAAAATCATTTTGTATTGATTTTAAGAATTCGGTGTCATTACAGTTAACATTAATTAAAATCATTAATTTTTGATCTATTAATTTCGATAACTTAATTATTTCTTCTCTTAAATCTTCTAATTTACTTTTTTTCATTAGATGACGTTTTTCTTTGTGAAGAACTACGGTTTTAAGTGAAAAGTGTGGCTTTAGAAAGTGTGGTTTAAGGAAACAAATCTTTAAATCTGTACAGATTTAGATCTGTACCATATAATTTTCTTTATCTATAATGATCATGGAACGTGGGGCATTCACAAGCAAGGTCAACAATCACGAGGATAGGACTTTGGCAAATTAAATGCCATCCCAATGCATATGAAACTATTATAATAACAGATACAATATAATAAATATTAATTTTATAGTATATGGTATCTGTTTTTATCCCTTTTAATATATAATTATTTATGCATTTTTATGTAATTTATTTAAGTCTTTAGAATAAATAATTACATGGTATTATTATATTAAATTTTGTATGCTCAAAATATTTAAAGTTTGATTTTTTTTTTTATTCCTTCAAACTCACGCTTTAAACCTTTTTTTTGGTGGTCTATAATATATTTCAATTTGATAAACCAATGATTAATTCGTCGCGAATTAAAATTCTATTGAAGACTTTTTCGTTGACTAATTAGTTGTTATATTAACAACACTGAATTTAAAGTCTCAGCATTTAAGTAAATGGATTAGTAGACTCAAATTAATTTCTCATGCTTTAAGCTTGTGGTTGATACATATAATCCCTATTAAATTCAGTATGAGACTAAATGGGTAGTGTTAGTTATTTTCACATCCAATTTAACGAAGGAAGAATATTACTAAAATTTTTCGCATTATCGACAGATTTTTTCCATCCATAAAACAACGTAGTTCGTCATAATTTAAAAAATTTATTGTTAGGCGGCTCTTAACATGTAAGAGAGTAAGATACATTAGTTCCTCAATAGTTGATACTTGATAGTAATTTTTTTTTTATTTCCAGTTTAATTAAGGGTATGTTAAAGTTATCAATTGGAAATTTTTTTATAAAAAAATATAAAATTTAAATGTCGAATATATTTGTTATTTTATTTATGTATTAAGGTAAAATGTTAAAAAACTTTTATTAATAATAATTTTAATATATATTCCTAGTGTTTCTACTTTAACTTCCATTAAACATTTAGTTAACTTTATTTTTCTCTGTGCCTTTCTTTTTCTTAATCTTTCTTCGATTATTACTTTGTTACCCCGAACTTATAAAACCGCAGCTTAATTTGTCGAATTCTAGGTCGTAGCGAACGGTAACTGATTTGTTTAAAACTGAAGCACTGAACTTATTCCGTATAATATAAGTTGGATTTAAGATTAATTAAATTATATTATTTGAAACTACTACTATTCAATGCAAGTTTTGTTGTTATTAGAATTTTTAATTCTAAATTATGAGGAGGGAGAACACCTTGATATAAGCTAATTAAAGTTGGCTAATTGTGTGTGCTATTCACATGACTGGCAGATAAAAAATAGGAAAATTTCTCGTTATTAGTTTTTAATTTCTTTCAAATAGGACAGGTCACGTGATTTGTATCATCTGACCAAGATATATGAAACTTTTGTTTGATGATTGTTTTCTTAATTATTTGGCTCCTCTACTTAAGTTTGTGGAACTTTTTTAAGAGTTTAAAGGGATAAAAAAAGATAATATAAAAATTATATTTATTTTATGCTAATTTTTTTTTAGAGTTTATCAAAAATTCGAACCGTTTAGATATAATATTATATTATTTTTTTAAAAAAATTAAAATTAATAAAAAAAAAGATAATATGAATAGTTATATTTTTAATTTTTTTTTTGTGTAAGTAATTTTATATTTTATACTGCTTTTTTTTAGTTTATTTATTTTTAAGGGAATCTAACTTCTTAATTATTTTTCCAATGAATTTTAAAGTTTATCACCATGCACTTATATATATATATATATATATGTTATGGTCTGGCTCTGTTGGGTCATTGTCCGACTCGACCCGATCAATCGACTAGGCGGGTCACCGCGCCCGAATCGTGACCCGGATACTTGCCTCTTGGCAGCCAACTATGAGACAGCTGGGAAAGGAAGCTTCCAGAAAAGGGGTCTCCTCTGTGGGCCCGTCTTACTGACAGGGTATATATGGGGAGGGTCCTATCCCTCCCCAAGATACGTCACTACCCCCTTATTCTCTCACCACCATCTGCACCATTTTTTATTTGGGCGTAGGAGTGTCATTGCAGGTGGCTCTCCCCTACACCACAGTCACTCGGGAGGTCGTCTGTCCGCAAGTCTCACGCGTTAGATCCAGATCCAAGTCGATTCCCACTTCCTCACCCAGAGAACAACTCCGACCCGTCCGGCACACGAAGTCCCGAACATTGGCGCCGTCTGTGGGGACCGGCCAAGATGGACTTTATGTTGGGTCCTGTAAAGGGAGACGACAAAGGCGAACCACGCGGGGAGGAAATGGTCCCCAAAAGCGGCAGGGTAGCCTCCGTGGCTTCCTCTCGCGAACGCACCAGATCCCCCTACGGCAACCCGAGTTCCCTTCGCGCTCCCACGAGAGGCAACCCTTTGGAGGAACAGGTAGTGACAGCGCCAGAATAATACAGGAGCTGCACCACAGAGTGCAAAACCTGGAGAGAGAGGTGGCTAGCAGAGAACACCACCAACCAGCTCGGAGGCAAGAGCGTTCCCGATCTCCTCAAAGGAGAGGGAGAAGCCCTCGAAGGAGCCGCTCCAGACGCACCCCGAGCTCCCGATCGGAGTCAGAGAGCCAAGGAGAAAGCAGGGAAGTGCCAAGAAGACGGCAAGATCCCGTAATTTACACCCGACCTCCGACAAGACGTACCACGGAGGAAAACCGAGAAGACAGCCTGAGAGACCAAGGAGAAGGCGACAACCTGTAATCATGGGGGCAATCCTCGAGGTCCGGCTACCAAAGCACTTCGATAAGCCAACGGACATGAGGTATGATGGGACCCAAGACCCCCAAGAGCATCTAACGGCCTTCGAGGCCAGAATGAACTTGGAAGGGGTAGGCGACGAAGTGAGATGTCGCGCCTTCCCCGTCACCCTGGCAGGCTTGGCAATACGTTGGTTCAATGCCCTCCCCCAAGGCTCCGTGACGACCTTCGCGGATATCACCTGTGCCTTCCTAGCTCAGTTTACCACACGAATTGCCAAAGCAAAGCACCCGATCAACTTGCTCGGGGTGACAGAGAACTGGCGAGCCGACCAGGAAGTACCTGGATAGGTTCAATGACGAGTGTTTGGAGATTGACGGCCTAACCGACTCGGTGACCAGCTTGTGCTTGACGAACGGGTTGCTGAACGAGGATTTCAGAAAACACCTCACCACCAAGCCCGTGTGGACGATGCAAGAAATCCAAAACGTGGCTAGGGAGTATATCAATGATGAGGAGGTCAGCCAGGTCGTGGCAGCCAATAAGCGGCAACCCACCTACAACCATGCTCGTCAGCCCGGCAACGGGGAGAGGCCCAGGGAGCACTCCAAAGACGGAGCTCCAGCTAAGACCTTCAAGCCGTTTTCCCGGGTAGGGAAGTTTTCCAACTACACCTCCCTGGCGGCCCCAATTGTTGAAGTTTATCAGCAGATTGCTGACAAGGGCATCCTGTCGAAGCCCCGACAACTCAAGGATAGAACTGAAGGGAACAAAAACCTCTATTGCGACTACCACAAGGGCTACGGCCACAAGACCCAAGATTGTTTCGACCTGAAAGATACCCTGGAGCAGGCAATCCGGAAAGGCAAGTTGGCAGAGTTCTTTCACCTCATAAGGAAACCGAGGAGGAGGGACCGCAATCGATCTGGCGATGATAAGAGCCGCGCCGTTAGGCAGAGACAAGAGCCCGAGGAGGACACTAAGCGCGGCCTCACCATCGTGAACGTCGTGGTCGAGAGAGACGTAGCTCCTAGGTCTAAAACGGCGAGTAGAAAAGACGCCAAAGTCTTGGCCGTGTCATCATCTAGCCCCGTGCCTCCCTCCAGGAGGATACCGTCAATATCATTCGGGCTCGAGGACTGATGGTTTGACGACTTGCTGGAGAACCCTCCGATGGTGATCACGGTTAGAGTTGGAACTGGCCAAGTAAAGCGAATCCTAGTAGACACGGGAGCTGATTCGAACATCATGTTTCGCAATGTGTCTGATGCTTTAGGCCTACGTGACGCCGACCTGAAGACCCACCAACACGGTGTGGTCGGCTTGGGGGATAACTTTATCAAACCCGATGGGGTAGTCTCCCTACCAGTATCCATAGGAGGAGGACAAGGGAAAAGGTCGGTAATGGCGGAGTTCGTGGTTTTGAGAGACTCCACGGCCTACAACCTCATCATGGGAAGACTATCAATGAATTTGGGACAGTAATTTGTACAAAGCTATTGATGATGAAGTTTGTCGTGGATGATGGGTCGGTTGGATCCATTATGGGAGATTTAGAAATGGCATTCGTGTGCGACAACGCCAGCCTCTCCCTAAGGAAGGAGTCCAAAGAGGCATCCGGAGTCTTCCTCGCCGACCTTGACGCCAGGGTCGACGACAAACCCAGGCCAGAACCCAAAGGAGACCTCAAGAAGTTCAGGGTCGGCGACTCGGAGGAAAAGTTTACCTTTATGAACAGAAACCTTCCCCATAACTTGAAAGAACCTTTGGAGAAAATGATCAGAGTCAACGGCGACCTATTCGCCTGGATGTCGGCCGACATGCCGGGGATAGACCCCCAGTTCATGTCACACCACCTAGCTGTAAGAATGGAAGCTAAGCCGGTGGCTCAAAGAAGAAGAAAAATGTCCTAGGAAAGGGCTGAGGAGACGGCCAGGCAAACGGCCAGCCTACTAGAAGCAGGCTTTATCCGAGAACTAGACTACTCTACCTGGTTGTCTAACGTAGTCTTGGTCAAGAAAGCCAATGGAAAATGGAGAATGTGCGTTGACTATTCCGACCTCAACAAGGCGTGCCCCAAGGATTCTTTCCCCCTCCCTAATATTGATGCTCTTGTTGACGCGGCTGCGGGATACCGGTATCTGAGTTTTATGGATGCATACTCTGGTTACAACCAGATACCGATGCACCGACCAGATGAAGAGAAGACGGCATTCATAACGCCAGGGGGAACATACTGCTATAAGGTGATGTCATTTGGACTGAAGAACGCAGGAGCTACGTACCAAAGGCTAATGAACAAGATATTCAACGATCTTATCGGCAAGACGGTGGAAGTGTACGTAGACGACATACTGGTAAAGACCACCAAGGCCGAGGATCTCATCGGTGAGCTGGAGAACATATTCGCGTGTCTTCGGTGGCATGGCATAAGGCTTAACCCGCTCAAATGCGCCTTCGCCATGGAAGCCGAGAAATTCTTGGGGTTTATGATAACCCAAAAAGGAGTGGAGACCAACCCGGAGAAATGCAAAGCGATCTTACAAATGAAGAGCTTGGGATGCGTGAAAGACATCCAAAGACTGGCGGGAAGGCTCACAGCATTATCTCGCTTCCTCAGCGCATCGGCCGCCAAAGCCCTGCCATTCTTCAACTTGATGAAAAAGGGGATAGTGTTCGAATGGACCTCGGCATGCGAAGAAGCCTTCAAGCACTTCAAGGATATAATCTCGGCACCGCCTGTCCTCGGGAAACCTAAGGTTGGAGAGGCACTGTAGCTGTACTTAGCAATAACTGATGAGGCTTTGGCAACAGTCCTGGTGTGAGAAGAAGGAAAGATCCAGCAACCAATCTATTTTGTAAGTAAGGCGTTATAAGGAGCGGAGCTGAGGTACAGTAAGCTAGAGAAGCTGGCATATGCACTCCTGACCTCCTCCCGCAGGCTGCGAAAGTACTTCCAAAGACACCAAATAATCGTCAAGACGGACCAGGAAATCCGCCAAGTACTCCAGAAACCCGACCTGGCGGGTAGGATGATGACCTGGACGATCGAGCTGTCTCAGTATGACCTGCAGTACGAACCCAGACACGCGATCAAAGCCCAAGCCATGGCTGACTTCCTGGTATTAGTAACGGGAAGCCCTCCCGAGGCGCCGAGCACACGGCGGAAGCTCTATGTGGACGGAGCCTCCAACCAAACGTTTGGGGGAGCGGGGATAATCCTGGAAAGTCCAACCGGAGTCCTATATGAGCAATCGGTCAAGTTTAAATTTTTGGTGTCCAATAATCAAGCGGAATACGAGGCCCTTCTTGGCGGCCTAGTCTTAGCAAAAGAGGTCGGAGCTACGAGAGTAGAAGTGTGTAGCGACTCTCAGGTCGTGACTTTCCAGATTAATGGAACGTACCAAGTCAGAGATTCACTATTGCAAAAATATTTGGAGAAGGTCAAGAAGCTGAGCAAGGAGTTCGACGAGGTCACGGTGCAGCAAGTTCCGAGAGAGAGGAACACCCGGGCGGACCTCCTATCAAAACTGGCGAGCACAAAGCCAGGAACAGGCAACAGGTCTCTGATTCAAGGCTTAGTGAAAGAACCAACGGTGACCCTGCATATAACACAAGCAACTGACCCACCCTCCTGGGTGGACCCAATCGTGGATTTCTTGGAAATGGGTAAACTCCCGGATGGCGACAAGGCGGCAAAGGCGCTAAGAAGAGAAGCGGCCAAGTACACGGTAATACAAGGCCAACTGTTTAAAAGGGGGCTCAGCCAACCCCTATTGAAACGCCCGCACCACAACCAAACCGCGTCCCGGCCAGGCGACGACACGTGAAGAAGAACATAACGTGCCAACAATGGCCGCAGCCGGCGTGTTGGGGGCAATGTTATGCCCCGACCCGGTTGGGTCATTGCCCGACTCGACCCGATCAACCGACTAGGCGGGTCACCGCGCCCGAATCGTGACCCGGATACTTACCTCCTGACAGCCAACTATGAGACAGCTGGGAAAGGAAGCTTCTAGAAAAGGGGTCTCCCCTGTGGGGCCCGCCCTACTGACAGGATATATATGGGGATGGTCCTATCCCTCCCCCAAAGTACGTCACTACCCCCTTATTCTCTCACCACCATCTGCACCATTTTTTATTTGGGCGTCGGAGACTCGGAGTGTCATTGTAAGTGGCTTCCCCCTACACCACAGTCACTCGGGAGGTCGTCTGTCCACAAGTCTCACGCGTTAGATCCAAGTCGAAGTCTCGAACAGAATTTTACTAAATTATACATATTTTCGTTGAGAAGGAAAAGAGAGTTTTACTAAATATTTTTCTCATCAAATTAATTTCCCGCTAGTTACATACACAACATATAGGCGTAAGTTTAGTTTATTTTATTTTATGATGTTCTTCCAAAATTCAGGACTTCATCTTGACTAGCTAATATCACATTAGAATTTTCTATAATGAACTTTTATTAATTGATAATTTTTGTTTTTTGTCAAAATAAATTACATATTAAAATTTTTTAAGCCCATAAAACAATCAAGGTATTTGAATTTCGCATCATAATATGATATTGGCGTATAAGTTTAATGATTAGTGTAATAGATACATAATTATATTATGTGTACATTAAAATTAGTTATTAATATAAAATATATATTAAAAATAAGTTAAATATATTTTAATAGTTCATTTTGGTATATAAATAATATTTTTGAAAGACAAAATAAAACAAAATAAATTTACCTGTCATTATAAATAGATTTTATAAGAGAAAGATACATATTCTAATAAATTCACGATATAACCACCTACAAGAAGATAAGACAATATGTATTTTCGATTATTAAATTTGTATTATTTCCCACGTACAAGTCATTTTTTGATACAAGTTTATAAAGTCATTTATATTCACGCGTGCACGTTTTTTTCGTGCTGTTATTGTTCGTTCTTCTTCTTTTTCATTATTTTCTTTTTTGTTATCGTCGTCACCAACACCACCACCTCCTCCTCCTCCTTCTCCTCTTCCTCCTTCTTCTTTCATTGGAATTTCTTCTCCTCCTTCCTTTTCCTCCTTCTCCTCCATCATCAGTTATCTCGTTGTTGAAAATAATGAATAATTCAAGTTCAGATTGTCAATTGAACCAAAACAAAATTGATTATTGTTTTGAATCCAATCAAGTGGCTGAGGTGTAGTTTGATTCTAGTTAATGTTTTCGTTAGTAGTTTATGATTCTGTAGGTGAATAATGTTTTTGTTTGTAAAAATTGTTGTTTATCGTTGATGGTTTGAATTGAATGTAATGTAAAAGTTCTGCATTAGAAGAAATATTTTTTCTGTATTTGCAGCAAATTTGGGTGTAACACGAAGATATTTGAGTGTATTATTTAAGAATTTTCAGTGTATGTGTGCTGATAAGTTCTGCATAATTCAAAACTCTTCTTCTCCCTCCTCATCGTCTTCTGCTGCTTCTTCTTCTTCTTTTTTTTCATCATCTTCTTTTTTTTTCTTATTCTTCTTTTTTTTTCTTGTTTTATCTTCTCAAGTTTCTTCTTGTTTTACTCTCTTAACAAGAATAAAAACAAAAAAATCAAACAAAAAAGAAGAAGAAACACATAATAGTACAAAATTACTTGGAAGAAGATGAACTTACATTCATTTAACTAAAAGAAAGAAAGAAATAAGAAAAAGAAGAAGAAAAAAATGCAGCATTAGAGGAAACATTTTTCTCTATTTGCAGCAAATTTGGATGTAACACGAAGATATTTGAGTGTATTGTTTAAGAATTTTCGGTGTATGTGTGCTGATAAGTTATGCATTATTCAAAACTCTTCCTCTTCCTCCTCTTCATCTTCTTTTCTGCTGCTTCTTTTTCTTCTTCATCTTCTTATTTCATATTCTCATAATTCTTCTTGGGAGAAAAAAATCAAACAAAGAAGGAAAAAAATATAATGTTGCAAAATCAATAGAAAGAAGAGGAGGAAAAAAAATGTAGCAACAACAACAGTAATAAAAAAACAACGATGAAAATGAAACACGCAAAGAAAAAGGAGGAGAAACACAAAGAAGAATGAGAAGAAGAAGAAAGAGGAGGATGAAGAGGAAGAACGCGAGATACAAAGAAAAATAACGTAAATTTTACGCACGCATTATGTAAATAGATTTTGTCGGATTAGGATTAAGTTGTATGACTTATATACCAAAAAAACTTGTATATACAGCAGTATTCATTAAATTTATAGAAATGTATTCATTTTGAATATGCTTCCACAATTAAGCTCATACAACAATTTCAGAAGTATGTAAATTTATTTTCCATGAATAAACAAATATCCCACTCAAAACATGCAAGAAGAGAATTAATATCAACTTCATACAACAGAAGTTCATACATCAAACATGATAAAAAAATAAAATACAACCACCATATCACACTAAACAATAAACAACCACACACCATTAATATATATGCTATCGCTACTCATATCATAGTTCATATTCAAAATCATTAAAGAGCTCTAGCATATTTATACTTAGGTGTTGCATATATTACTTTGGCATGTACTCATCATCGAATACATTTGTTCTTTCCAAATGAACCATAACATTCTCTTTGCCATTCTCATCAAGAGTGACATTAAGTACTTTAGCCATGACAAACATCTCATCATCATTATCAATACTTTACACTTCTTTTACTTTAATTTACACTTATCAAAATTGATTCATATCATTGGTACTTTTAAATCAAAAGCCTATTTTGGTCCATATCTTTTAAATATAACTCTGTTTCTTAGTTTTCTATATCTCACATTGCAATTAAGCATATAGAATTTATTTAAACTAAAGATAAATTATTATGTCAAATAAAAAAAAAAGCAGAGATGAGAGAGATAGATTAGGGATAAAATAATTATTTTATATATGTACATCTAAATCAAAATCAAATAATTTCCATCTAAATCCCATCCAAAGAAAGATATGATTATTTAAAATTACAAAAGGATAGAATTTGAATTTGAGAAATCAATTCGAAATTCTTATCACTGACTAAGAATTTTTTATTATTATTCCAAGTTGTTTGAGACACAAAACAATTTAATTATTTCCATAAAATTTATGTTTCAAACACACACTACCATACTAATAGAAATCCAAATTGCCATCAACCAAAAAAAAAAGAAATCCAAATTGCCAGCACCACAACATGTCACAATAAATTTTAAAATTATATATATTATAATTATAATTATAATTATAATAAATAGATATTTATGATAAGATGGCTAATAAAAATCTCAGCCTTTTCGGCTTCTTCCCACATGGGAATGCTCTCTACCACCAGCTTTGTTGAAAGCAGGATCATGCCCATGATTTGCTGTTGGCTCACCATAGTCTTCCAGGTTTATTGTCAATAATGACCTCCCACCAGTGCCCGAGCCTTCATATTCTGTAATTAAAAAAATTAATAAATATATTTTACCAAAATGTCCCAGTTGAGGTAATATATGATGGTACGTTTGTTTACAAGGACATGATATTGAGACAAGAATATAGAGATACAAAATTGTATTTAAAAGAGGAGATATGGACAAATACAATATGTCCAGAGACACTGAATTAATGTATTTTGTGTCTATTCTGACAGAAAGAACATAGAGATACTAATAAGAGACACAACTTATTTTTTATTTTTTATTTCATTATTTTTATTAATTTTTCATAATTATATTTTTTATTATTATATTTTTCGTCTCAAATTTTTTGAATAAAAATAAATTATATTTTTTAAATTTGTTCTAGTTTATCACCAAACAAAATATAAGAACAAAAAATTTTGTGTGTCTGTCATTTATGTCTTATTTTCAGTATTTTATTTTATTGTTTTATCGTGTTCTCAGAAATAAACGCAACCTATGTGCATTAACTTTTTAATGGTTAGTTAAATCTTTTATTTTTCAATGTATTTTTATAAAATACAAAATACTAATTATAAAAGAAAATAATGACTAGTTAAAAGGTGATTATATTATGTGTGTTCACATGTACCGTAGAAATTGTATACTATCACAAGCAACATTGATTATTCATTTATTACGTGTGTGATTATTCTATTAAGCCAAATTTGATCATTTTGATGGTTTATAATTTCACTGAATCAATGTGTGATAAATGCATGACTGATTTTTAATGTATATAAAATATTTTTGTTAGTTTAAGACTTGATCTTTTTTAAGAGGTGTATGATAAATAAAAAAAATGATGTAATTTTGCTCTCAACTTTTAAAAGTTAGAATTACTTTTGAAAATATCAAAAAGTATATTTTTAAAGTTAATTTATATTTATCAAAATTAAAAAATCTAATACAATCTTTTAAATTTATAAATTTTAAAATTCACTCTTATATTTATATATGTATATTATATATGATCATTTAAAATTTTAAAAATTATTTTATTAATAAACACAATTATTATTACTTATACTTATTGAAATTATTTTTTAGTTTAATTTATTAAATATAAATATTATAATCTTTTAAAAAATATTTTTTAAAAGTCAATTTTAACAAGTTATTTTCAAAAAGTTTTATTAAATTGCCCTATTCATGAGAATTTTAGAAACGTTAATAACACCTCCGCAAATCTCCTCTTTTCTAACTCTTTCAAACTAAAAAGTTTTTATCGTATTTTAATTTAATTAATCGTTTTATTCTTACTTTGTTGTTGTATACCATTATATCTATACATGTTAATTCAAATGCATTATTTCAAGAATAAAATTATAAATATGTAATAAATCCTCTTTTAAATTCATCGACAAATAAAGTTTAAATACTGTAGTTAGACGGTCCATTCTTTTATTAGAAAAGAATACATCTACACGATATTCCACGTTTATGTTCAGTCATTTGGCAACAAGGCATATATATATATATATATATATATATATATATATATATATATATATATATATATATATATATATATATATATATATTAATTTATAACTTGGAAATGAGAAAGGCATAGATCGTAGAAATTCAATGGTATCTCCAGCTGTCAAGGCAACATGAACTCTCATAGCAATATACATATAGTAATGATATATATAATGATAAATTATATTATGTAAAGAGTTAAATTTTAATGTACCTTAAAACATTTTAATTTTAAAAATGTAACTAATATGTACCTTAAAATACATGAAAAAATTATAAATTAAAAATTTTTTTATAAAAAATATATTAAATTTAAATTTTCAATATATTTATTAAAATAAAATATTTAAAATTTTTTATTATTAAAAACCCTAACTTGTACTTTTAAGATACATATTAGTTAAACCCTAATTTTAATATATTTTAAAATATTTTATATAATTGTCTAATTATATTTATTTTAAAAATAATTATTTATATCATCAATATAAATAATAATAATAATATATAATTAAATACATATAAAATTATTTTATATTCAACTGTGTATTAAAATTAAATTCATATATATAAACCTAAAGAAATTCATTTTTTTTGAAACAATAATGATAATTTGTTTTCTACAAATAAACCAAATGATTTTAAAAAACCAAATCAAAATACGAATGAATCAATAATTAATATTCAACAACCCAGCAAGTTATTTCAACTCTAGAGATTGTAGTGAGAGAGAGAGGGAGAGAGAATTGAAATGTGTATTCTTCAGAAATGTGTCTTCAAAGTTAGAAAAGATGTTCTTGAGGCATGTATATATATCATAAGAGTTTTATTTTGAATTGAGATATTTTCTACCATATCTTATATAAACTACTTAGCTTCCAATTAAGTTGTAAGACACACATACAAATAAAGGAAAATTAAAAAAATATATAGTATGGAAAAAAGAGTGGGTAATTAAGGTGAAACTAATGAAAGGCAAACTCACTTGATGAGAAGAAAAGAGTGTCTCTAGCATTAACACATAGCATAGTAGAGAAAGCTATGATCATCAGAAAGGATAAAGAGATGCACAACCCACTTCCAACCCTAAATATCATTCTCTCTCTCTCTTACTATTTTATCACTACAATAGAAAGCCCTACTCTAAGGCAGTATTTATAGAAGAGAAGCTAAGGTTGACGATTCCGCCGGAAGTGGATTACACGTTTATTGGAAGGCATTTTTATTTTTTTTAATGCTATTAGAGGAGGCCAAAAACTAAATGAATAAGTATTATAATAATGAATTCCTTAAGATTTAATAATTCAACAATTATATTAAAAATGCAAGTAAATTAACGGATATTAATGTTCCACCAAATGCAAGTATATGTCTCGAACTACCACCACTACTCATGGCACATCATAAAACTCAGATGGTGAATGCTATAGTGCTTAAAACATGTATCTAATTTTAAAAAAAAACAAAGAAATAATATTTAATAAATTTTAAATATTTTATTTTTATTTTATATATTTTATTTTTTATTTATAAAAGTGTTCAGTAGGTCGATTATCGGACAGTACGGGATTGATTGCTGGGTGTGAAGGTGGGTCCCTGTCTCGGCCTGGACCTTGGGGATGAGAAACGTGAGCTCTCGACTTTCTGGGTTCTTCGTGAGCGGAGGGGGTGCCACCTGCAAAGACACTTCGACAATCAAGTCAGTTTAGAGTGCAGGTGGTGAGGAGGGAGAATGATGGTGACGTATCTTGGGAGAGGGGTAGGACTCTCCCCTTATATACCTTATCAGTAGGGCGGGCCCACGAGGGGAGGCCTCCTTCCAGGAAGCTTCGCTCCCCACAGTTATCATGCAGCTGTCAATCAGGACGCGTGTTCGGGTCGTGGACCGGGCGGGTTGCACGTCGACCCGGGCATGCAGATTGGTTTGCCCGTGGGCTGGGCGGCAATTGCACCCAGCTGGCCTGGGCCATAACGAAAAGTAAGTTAGGCAATTTAAGTACTATAATAAAAGATATCATAGAATTCATCAACTCAAATACTCACAAGTGATCGAATATAGAAACAAATTTTTGTTTATTTGTAAGTATTTTGACGAGAGAAATGTTCGATATAAAGAAGTTATATTTATAATTATGTATAACTAATTAAATTTTTTTTGTGTCTCTTTTTTTTAATTAATTTTTATTGTGCTAATAAATTATTAGACTAATTTAGTTGAAATTAATTATCAAAATAACTTGTTCATATAATGTTAACGAAAAAATAAAATCATTTTAAAATTTATAATATATTATAATAATACCCAAACATCAAGAAAAGATTAATAAGATTTCACTATATTTATATCTTATTTTGAATATTTACCAATTTGAGGATCAAGATGTCTTTTGCATATATTTTAAAATATGTATTGTAATATAATAGTTCTTTTCATGATTTTTTTTTATCGACAAACTACTTATTTCAAAAGTTTAAACTATTAATAAAGACACATGATTTAATTATAATTTTAACGTGTCTTTTTTATTATAAGAGTCTTTCTTTAGACTTGAAATATAAATTTTGTATAAAAGGATTAATAATCAATAAAATATCACATGATAAGAAAAAAAAGCGAATAGCAAAAAACATATCAGGAACAAAAAGATAAATAAGTGAAATAGTTTGATAGTGGTTAAGGAAAACGAAGAACCAAATACATATAGCGAAAACAAAAAGACAGATAAAAAATTTTTATTTTGTATTTTATTTTTAAAATAACAAAAATATTCTCTTGAACATGTATTATCACGTGTATATTAATTTAATTGTCAAAAGATTAGATGCCTTAAATATTTTTTGTTGAGCTAGAGAGTCAAAGGACTCCAAGATTAGATGTCTTAATTAATCTTTGAAAGATACAACAAACAATAATAAATCTAACTAGATAGTCATTGTGAGTTAGATGGTGATATGTATAAAATAATTTATGCCATATATATACATATTATTATCTATTTGATAGAAGAAATTATTATAATTTTTAAAGATAAATTTGAGACATGTGATCTTTTTAACACCAAATTGATGCATGTGTAATTTTTTATTAAAGACTATTTTAATGATTAACACTAACTTCATTACATCTTTATCGTGTATGTAATAAAATATTTGGAGTATAATTTGTAAATGATCTAATTTCTTATGAATAATTTATATTAAAAAGAGATGCTTATTTATTAAGGGTACCTACTAATTTTTCTTTATTTATTGATCTATCTTGAACAGCGGAACAAGGCCTCATAAATGCAGGTTACGTTTTAGGTCAATGATGATGCCAATGCTAATCTCAATCACAAGTGGTTACAAACTGGTACTTTAGAAGTGGGAAGAAAAAAAAAAAAGGAGAATTTCATATGTGGGTGGAAAATTTTCGATCACTAGAGATATTTTAGAAAGGAATCGCAAACGAAAAAACACACGACGAGAAGATATCACATTTAATATCACATTTAATTTAAAATTTTCAAGCGTCAAATTAATAGTCTTGTCTTATAAATTTTGGGAGTGGATCTTTTTCGGTAAAAAAAAAATTGAATAGTGTTCAGTGCTTAATCTAATTATTTATTACTTTCTTTCTCTCTTATTTATTTTTGGTCTCACTTATAGAATTAAAGGTGAGAGATCACACTGTATCTTGTCAAAGTGTTAAAAAAACTGGAGATGATCCATTTCCATAAATTTTTCATTTTTTTTAAGTGAAACTAATTTTTTATATTACTTTTTCATGCGAAAAGTCAGATGATAAAAACGATTATTATAACATGTTGACCTATATAGAAATTTTTAAGTTATATTATCCACCCAGAAGTAGGTATGTATATACTATATAATCTTGTTAATAAAATGAAATTAGTTTTTTAAAAATGAAAGGAATTTTTTTTTTCATGAAGGACAATTTAGACATATAGATATTCTACAATGTCAACTTTAGTTTGACCTAACACGTTAAACTTTCCAAACATTTAAGCTTTTGGGGTTGACTTCCTCTTTTGAAGTAAACTTTTTAGGATATGGATTTCCAAACATATAGGTATGTATAATTAAGATGAGTTATATATAGTTTGATTTCATCTACTGTTCCTCAGAATGAATTATAATTTGATTTTTATTGTATAGGATGAGTTATATAATTCAGTTTTAATTATTATTCGTCTTAAACTTATAATCGATGAGTTTTATGATTATTATTGACCCAATAATCAAACGGTCATAAGATCAACAACATTCGTAAACCTACTATTTATATAAAGGATTCCGCTAGGAAGCCAATAGGATAGTTATACAATATATACAATGAACAATTTATTTGCCCTAATTAAAGCTAAAATTAAAAATGGACCCATTTTTTTTTAACTTATTATCACAACCCTTTAGTTTCACTTTAATCCTAACCATCTAATTCTAATTTCAAATTTTACCCAATACCTTCTTTGTGAACCGACGGCAACCCTCTCAACCCCACCGTCACCACCTCCGATAACCATCTCACCGCAGCGGCGCCAACTGATCCCGCACCTTCCTCAGCGCCTTGCACCCGCCGATTGCTCACCCTTCTGCGCGAGCATCTTCGGTCGTCGACAGCAGCAAGGACGGTCCCCCCCGGATGTTCTCCGTCGCGATACACGGGTGCAGTTCGCCGGCGGGCCTCAACGTCAGCTGGGTTGCGCCTCGCACGAGGCTGGGTCGCTGCTCGACTCGGCGCCAGTACCGAGACCCCTGTGTGTGCACCCGGCGGCCTCCATCCTCCGTCCAAGCCCCTTATGTCAACGTCGTTGTTGTTGCGACCCACGAGCATCTTGCGTTGTCGGGAATGTACGGGAGGTTAGTGGGTAGATTTCCTAATGCGATTATAACTATTTGTGTTGCTGCTAGTTGTACATGCAATGAATCTGCCAAGCTGTTTGATTTTTCATAAGGAAGAACTTCATTGTTGCAATTTCAAGGGACTGGAACATGTAGAATAAGTTGCTGTTGTATTTGTTTGCTGTTGATTTTATGTTGGCGCGCAAAGTTATTCAAAAGCTTGGTTTAAATAGTGTAGTATTGTTCGTTCGCTTTGTGGACCTTTACATGTAACCTGATGTAAATTAGTTGACCATTGTTGTTTACATGACACTAATCGGATGATTATTTTAGCATGTTCCTGGATGGTTAGTGTATATTATAAGGACTGATATTTTGTGTTATAAAGTTTTAGCATGTTTGAAGCCTGTGTCATTTGACACGTTTCTAGGTTATAAATAACTAAGTTTGGTATCTGATTAGTTTTAATTTTTTTTCTTCCAATAACTGTAAACATGTATAGGATCATGTTGAGCTTTGGACTGAATAAGTGAATCAATTAAATATAAGTTTGCCATTCTGTTTGGTGATAATTGAATTTAAACAAGTTGCCTTAAATATATGTATGGTTGCTTTTGGATTGGCTAATAATTCATTTTAATCATGAGGTTATACCATACAAATCGGATGGTTAGTTTAAGCAGGATTTGGAAGGTTATTTTTCATGAGAGTGACCCCTCAGTATAATTTTCTGTAGGACTGAACTACACTTAAATCTTTTAAAATTAAAAATAATATTAATATGCAAAATACCAACTTGTTTAATTTTTTGGAACATTAACCATTGATTTACTTGAAGAAGTTCAAGTTAGATATTTACTATCGCATATATGACTTACTTTAATTTTATTATGAACATATTATATAAAGAAATTAATTTTCTTATATGTGATGTTTAATTAGTTTATTTATATATAGAACATATATATAAGATGCTAGGTGTAAAGGGATCAAATTTTGTACTAGAAGAAAGGACAAGACATGGGTCCAGAATATTTTTTAATAAAGTCTTTTAATTCAGAAAAATTATGTTAAAACTAATCCAAATCAAACAAACATCTAAATTACAATGCAAATAACCATCGGCTTACCTAGTAAAATGAACATCCGGTCTATTTTAGCTTTTCTTTTAATTTTTTGTTTATATCAACACAACAAGGTAATAAATTATACTACAAATGGTATACTTAAAATAATCATCCACTTTAGAATGAAAATAACCATCTGCAATTATAGTAAAATGAACATCTCCTTTAGTGACTCACAAAGAACAGAACAGCAATTATTGGAAGCTTTCCATTGAGAACCCAAATGGAGAAATCATGGTGTTGAATGGACAAGCTTATGAAAGCTGCTTGAATGGCTCCAAAGAAGATCATCAGGGCTGTGCTTGAGTATTGACATGGGAACCTCTTGCTTATGCTTAACTGTACTATGTACCAAGATGACCAAAACAGTGTTCCAAGAATCAAAGCCACAACACCAATGGTCCATCTTCCACTACTACTACTTGTTCCTGTCTTTTCTATAGAAGTTGCAGAAGCATAGTTAAACAAGGGCTTTCCTTTATAGAGTGTCAACAACAATGCACCCCCTATGCACACCAATGTCCCAAGAATCTTTGCTCTCCCACTCTTGCACTTGATGTTCACACTCTCTAACCTGTAGTACAATGAAAGAATCAACATACAATGATTATTCAATAATATATACAAAGAAGTGAAGGTGACTGCATGATAGATTAAAGAAAACAAAGATAATATAACAAATATAATTATGTGTAATTAAGGTGACATGTGCATATGTATATACCCAAATAGTAATGCCATAATGAATGTGATCACAGGCACCATGTTGATGAATGCACAAGCAAAGGTAGCAGAAGTATATTGGATCCCCAGCAGGAAGAAATATTGTGTCACTGATGCCCTACAAGCAAAATCATTCATTCATTCATTCACTCCAATCATGTTAAGAAATAGAATTTGATATATATTGATGACTAACCCCACAATGCACTGAAGAAGATGTAACATAAGGAAACCAGCCACATCCACAATCTGTTGACATAAGTCTAATATTTAAAAATTTAACCATTGTGTACACAAGCATAGCAATCAAGTAACTCAGCCAAATTTTCCAATCACCAATCTAAACAATTTAAGAAAACAATCAGTAACCTCTGTGCAACTAACTATGTGCTCAAGTGTTCAACAAACTCACAATCCATAGAGCATACGATGCAAAAAAATCAATTACTTAGCATAAAAAAAATAGAAATCTCTAGAATGAAAACCAACCATCCGCATACGTAGTAAAGTAATCATCCATATGAAATCATTACTGTACTAACTAAGCCAACATTTGACAAAATTTGAAATGCTGAAATAGAAAAACCAGGTAAACCAGCAACAGCAACAATCTGCTCAATAGAGTCCAATTTTTCACAATCCAACTTTGATGCAGAAGCAGAACAATCAATTAACACATCAAAATTCAAACCCGTAGTCACCACCTAACCTTTTGATGCACCGATGAGGGTGGAGAGCTCTGTCGATAGGGGGATTTTGGAAGTGACGGCGACGCCACTAAGAAGCTGTGCGACGATGTACATTTGCGTTGAGGAGGACAGCGACGCCGTTGGGTGCGGGGGCTTCTTGCCGAACTGGGGACGCACGAATAAAACTGGCCACGCGGTTGCTGAGAGGTTGACGCCGGACGGGGATGAATGGGGCCCTCGGCGACTTTTACTGCCGGCGAGGGAGAGACAGACGCGCTGGGAAGGGGCTACAGGGGCCGACGATTGTTGACGGTGGCGGAGCTTCTATTGCCAGTGAGTGGAATGATTGCCGAGGGTGACGGTGGTGGTTTTAGGGGAAAGAGAATCCTTGGATGAACGGTGCTAATAAATTAGGGTTAGATAACAATAAATGGGGAGAGAGAGGCAGAGGTAGTTTTTGAGTATGTTTAGGTAACTGATGGGAATTTTTTTGTTTTAAATTTTAAATTAAAAACTATTAAAAATTAATTAATTGATTATAATTTAATTTTAATTTTAATTTAATTCTCATTGTACACATTGTATATTATATACATTGGTTCCTCATACTTTCCCTTATATAAAACATTTTCTGTCTTTCATCAAGGAGAAGATATATACATCAAGTTTTATAAATTATTGTTGGAAATTTTTAGTGTTTTTAATTTTAAGATTGTTCATGTTAAATTATTAAAAAAAATATTTGAATGTGAAAACGTATTTGAATTTATACATATGATTAAAAGTATTTGATTCTTTGATCTTCTTCGATCAAAGTCGTCTGTATTTTTAATAGGGTTGAATCGTAACTCATCTGATGGAAAAGAACTGCGGAGGTGGCTTTGATACATTGGGACCAAAATCTTAAAGTTACTATTTATATTTGAGTGAGACATCCATTAAATCTTAAAATCCAAATAAAATAGTATTTCTAATTTTATTCTCAGTTAATTCAAAATAAAAAAATGACTTATTTAATTTAACATTTAACATTTATGACAATAAATAAATAATATCACCATTATATAAATCATTTAATGTGAAATAACTTAATTTGCGATTATAATTAATATATGTAATGTCCATAAATAGATTAGAAAATAATAATTTTCTAACAATTTCAGACTTAAGCTATACATATATATTTTCTTAAGGGCAATCTACCTAATTAAATAAACTCTGTGAATCGTTTACCTGAATACACAAAACAGAAACTTCTTACGTGCATGTGCAATTTTAATTTTATGTAAACCGTGGGAGCTAACCACGGTTTCTAGTTTCTACGTAAACCGTTGGAGGCTACGAGGGTTTATGGTTGGAAGAGGTTGGACATAATCTGTGGCTATCTACCATGGATTATGAAGGAAAAAGCTTAGGCATAAACTGTGGTTGCTTCCCACGGTTTATGAAGAGGAGGCCTTGAACGTAAACTTCCCTTGGTTCCCACGGTTTACATGCTAAATAGTATAAATACATAATCTGTTGATGGTCATGACGGATCATTTGTGCTGAAACAAAAATTGAAAGAGCTTGGGGGTTGAGAGAGTTTCAGGGAGAGATTTGAAAGGTTTTGGTAAGATTTGGGTGGTGGAGTCATGGAAGACGAAGCTCGCTTGTATCGACTAAATAGTGTTGCTCACGTGGCTGGATACATCGACGAAGAGGTTAGTTATTATTATTATTATTATTATTATTATTATTATTATTATTATTATTATTATTATTATTATTATTATTATTATTATTATTATTATTATTATTTTTAATTTGTTATTATGACTTCATAATAGCAGTAGTAGTAGTATCATTATTACTATTATTATATTTGTTACTATTATGATAATGGTAGTTATTATTATTGCTTTTATTTTGTACTAGAATTGGGAGGTGTTAGCATTATAATTATTGTTATTGTTAGTAGAATTATTTCTGTTGGTATTGTTGTTATTCCTATTGTTTCGTTGTTGTTATTACTATTTATAATTATTAGAGGAAATAGAAAACCAAAGTCGGTATCTAATAATTTTTTTTACACTATGTTTGATGTTATTAGTATTGGTCATATGTTAAGGAATTTTGTTACACACATTTTGCAGCCTACTAGGGTTATTAGCAGCGTTAGGAGATAGCAGAATATGCCTTTACACGACCGGATTATACTGTATATGGAGATCGCCGGCTTGTATCATTTGGCTAGGATGAACAGTTATTGGTTCTGGAGGTCACCTACTTAGTCATTTCGACGATGATGACAGCGACACCATTGAGGATTCTGACTAGTTATGTGTTATTTTCATTTACGGTGGGAATTATGTTATATTATGTACTTAGGATGATGTTTAGGATTATATGTTTCAGACTTCTGTGAAATGTTACTATCCATGTGTTTGATATTTATATATGTTTGAGCTTGTACGGTTATAAACTATTTGGTCATAATTATTACGTGCAATCAGGTTCAAACCGAAGTGAATCAATTAAACATCTAAAATAAAGGGACTTAAGCAAATGAATTTAGTACACTAAACAAGGGAATGGCATTCATTAATCAGATAACCAACCTTACATTACTCAAATTAAGACTTCCTAAAACAACTTAAACTCCAACGACGACCCAATAAACGTCACGACATCTAAGCATCCCCTCTAGCAGTATGTCTTCGCTGGTCACAGTTCCTCCACGTATGCCTAGGCTGACGGCAGAGCCCACAGCGCTTCGGCTGGTTCTCAACAGACTGATCCATACTACCACGGATCCTGGTTGCCTTCGGACGACCTTCCTTTGCACCCCGCATGTTAGGATTAGGAATGATAGTTGGCCCCGCATATGGGGGCCAGAGGCCTTCTGGGATAGGCGGAAGAAAACCCTGCTTGTAAACGTTAAACACCTCACTCATACGATACACCTCGTGAACATATGACGCCCAATTTAGGCGCGAGTAGGCGCAACATGCAATGGCGTGACAACATGGATAATGGAGAGCCTGAAAGTGGCCACAATCGCAGGTGTGATCCTTAAGGGAAACTCTGTAGCTCCCCAGCGAGAAGTTCCCGATCGGTGTTGTCTCAGCCACCGTGTACTCCGATTGGTGCCTATCGTATAAAGTCACGGTGAAGCACCTTGAGTCTCTTATGTTTCCATCAATAGCCTTGACCAACGCCTGACAAAATTCATGTCCAAATTTGAGTTGTGCCTCTGCTGTCTGTCTACAAAACACGAGTAGCTCAGCAAGCCTCCCGTAAGTGGACTTAACCAACGATGTGACCGGGAGGTTGCGAGTTCCCTTTAACACGGAGTTCACACATTCACTAATGTTGGTTGTCATGTGCCCGAACCGTCTACCACTATCCTGGTGTTGCGTCCATTTGTCGTATTTCATCCGGTTGGCCCAGTCACACATTGCCGGATTCTCAGTCCGCATAATGTCAAACCAGTAATAAAACTCTGCTTCTATTTTTGCGTAGGCAGCATTCACCAACATCCTCCTTGCATCTTTACCTTTGAAGGTAAGGACAAAATTGGAAGCCACATGACGAATACAGTATGCTCGAAAAGCACGTGGAGGCAGCCATCCAGTCTCAGGGGCCTCAAGTGCAGCCTTGATGCCATTATGCCTGTCAGAGATAACAAGGAGACCCTCCTGTGGCGTCACATGCGATCGTAGGTTGGATAAGAAGAATGCCCATGACTCTGCATTTTCTCCCTCCACAAGGGCGAAGGCTATTGGGAGGATGTTCGAGTTCCCATCCTGCGCTATCGCCAGCAGCAGCGTGCCTCCATACTTGCCATACAGGTGGGTACCGTCAATACTCACGAGGGGCTTGCAATGCCGGAATGCCTCGATGCATGGTAGAAATGTCCAGAAAAGTCGATGAAAATACACGGTTGACTCATCAACCTCACCCCCAAGTCGAACAGGAGAGGTTTTCAACACAGTAACTGTCCCAGGCATGGTCGATTGTACCCCTAGCATCCAACGTGGTAACTCCGCGTACGACTCTTCCCAATCTCTATAGATTTGTGCCACTGCCTTCTGTTTGACCATCCAAACCTTCCTGTAACTAGGCCTGAAACCGTAATCGACTTCTGTAGCTTGTTGCAAGACATTTACCGTAACCGCAGCATCTACCCTAACCAAAGGAAGAATCCTCACACAGATAACGTGGTAATCCAGCTGACGGTGATCACTGGAAATGGAAGTTGCCAAGAAAGTGTGTGGCTCGTTGTACCTCCTAACCTCTCAAGTGCCCTTTCGTGCACGCAGCGCTACGCGAATCAACCAACTACAACCCTTCTCGAACTCCTTGCATTTTTGATGATACTTCAGATGATCTAATTTGATGACTCTGTACTTAACACCTCGACGGATGCTGTAGTCCTTCACACTCAAAACAGCCTCATCTTTATTCTGGAATGATTGCCAAATCTGAAATTCTGTAAAAGAGCCCCCAACTATAGGACCACCGTCCGCCTGTTGACCCAGAGCCTCCAAGTTAAGAGTGGAGAAGTGTGGAGGGTACTGCTGAGTGCCAGAACTTGAATCCCCATGCTGTGTATGTGGATTGACACCTGTGTCATCATCGCTATCCCCAACGATATCTACAGGCTTCTAGTCAGAGTCGTCGTCACACATTGTATTCTCTACTCGATCTGGTTCTCCAAAGCCTTCCACATCATGAATCAAGCCACCACCGGTGCCCACCTCATATGCCTGCTCATAGACCCCTGGATTCTCCAAAGGTACAAAACCAACAACCTCCGTTCGATCTAACTCAGCCGCGAATGAAGGGGATGCGACCAGCAGAACAGATGGTCTGACCACAGGCATCGAAATAGACGCACCTCTCGCGGCAGTCGAGCTATGAACTGGAGCTGATTCCCCAGAACTATCGACACCAACCTCCAACTTCGCGAACAACTCGTGTATTCTGACCTCTGGAAAACTCCTAATACAATGAAACAGAACCCTAATATCTTCATCAGCCGCTAGCACAAAGGTATCATACTTAACACCGGTCGAGACAACTGTGATGAGAATCTTGTAGAATAGCTTCTTCACCTACTTGCTACCAAATACCCCAAACTTCTGCAAGATGCTGTTCTTCAAATCTGACAAAGTGCTTGATGAACTGATGAAAACTCTCAGTGGTTCTCTGTCAGTGAACTTCACACCATATTTTTTGCTTTTTTAGATTTTACCAGAGCAATACACTAAGACAAGAAAACTCTCTTTCTCACTTGCCATTGTGACAATAATCTCTTCACCAGCTTGAATCTCACTCACATATATATAAAATTTCTCTCCTCATAAACCGTTGCAGCTAACAAAGGTTTATGCTTACTCAAACTCCTTCATAAACCGTTGCTGCTTAAAACGTTTTATGTGCATTTGCCTCCCTTAGTAAACCGTGCCTAGTAGCCACGGTTTATGTATTAAATTGAAACCGTGGTTGGCTCTCACGGTTTACATAAACATAAAAATGCACATGCACGTAACAAGTTTCTGTTTTGTGTATATAGGTAAAGGATTCACTCAATTTATTTAATTAGGTAGATTGCCCTTTTCTTAACATAATCACATTTTATAAACTTTATGCGCGCATCTGAATGCTATTTCGCTAATTACTTTAACAATCTGGTTAGTCTTGTATATCAATTATGGAATTACCACAACTTTTATCATATTAGTATCGCGATGAATTAACCACAATTATCACATACTAATATACTCAATGACATAGATCAAATTTTGATAAGAAAAATTAGAAATTACAGGCGAAAATAATCTCATGTATGCACGCCTATTATCAACTGGTCCCATTTTATAAACTTTATGAGATCATGAGTCAAAGTGAAAACAAACTGAATACTTTAATTTTGCAGAAATATCTATATTCGTAAATTTATCTAAACCATATGAGCATCCAAATACACACTCTCACTGAAACAATATATCATAAAATGATGACACTCATATGAATAGTATCCACATAAAGGCCTTAGGTGTTTATTTCATACTAATCAAATAATATGCATGTGTTTGTAGAGTTTGTGCTAATAACTTGCTTACAAGATATTTAAACACTTCGAACTCTCTTGTTTAACAAAAAATTTAAAATATTATATTACTAACACATTATCACAAAATAACTCAAATAGTCTTTTAAATTTATTTTCATAATTTGTGACAAGTATTTGTAGTCACAAAAATGGATACCTTCAAAAAGTATTTTATATTCAAGTGCTTTGACAGAAAGAGTAATAAGTGTCTTCTTAACACCTTTTCAAGAAACTCTTTCAATGAACATATGAATATACTTACAGTGAAAAAATATTACCTAGACATTCAATAAAACCATAATCTAAATACCAAATGATCTCTAATTTTAGTTCCTGGCTTCATACTTGTGAACATATAATATTTTGCTATAACAAAATTTATTTGTCTATTATTTAGTGATTCATTCTTAATTGACTCAAATATCTGCCAAAGATATTAATAAAGTACACAACAACTATAAATGTACAAATTCATTATCCATCAGACTACTGTTGAAACGTAATAAACTTTATGCACTTTTGAGCTTTATAAGTTTCTTAAGATACCTATGAGACTATACTTGTTTTCCTTAGAGTTAAGTACATAATCTTATTTACAATTCTACATGCCGCTGACTTACAAAAATAGTAAAAATATACTTACTTCCATTAAACTAATATAAGTCATCAACCACATTTATCTTAAACGGCCATATGAAATAATAATTTGATGAAATATAAGTTATTAATGACAGAAAGTCTTTCCTTTTTTTTAATTCCCATAAAAAATTCTATTTAAAAATAGACTAATATTACCAAATATAACTTTAAAGCAAAATAATATATTTACACAAATTATATATTATATAAATAAAATTTATTCATATAATGGTGGGCCTATCATAAATAATACGTGAACACAACATTAATATTTAGTCTTTGGACAGAAATATTAATTTGTAATAAGCGGCATTTTTAATACAATAATTAAATATTAATAATAAATTCTGTCAAACATTAAATCTATCTTTGGACAAACTTATTGTTCACATGAAATCAGATAAGTATCAGATGTTTGTTATCACAAATGCGCATGTAATTTGGCTAAGTACAAAACTTTCTTTAGGCTGATCTGTACTTGCATAACCAACAACACATAAATTCATTTAGTGCAGCTTACCAAATATTCTCAACAAAATTATGTCAAACAATAAGCCTACCTATATTTGGATTGACTCATTATTCACATGAAAATTTGAGAATTATACTTATTTATTTCCGCATATATTTTCTATCAATTGGTCAAGTACCAACCTTTCTTTGGGCTGATTAGTGGTTACATAATTAAATAGAAAATAAACACAAGGTTCAATGTTTATTATTTGGCCAAACAATAAACTTTCTTTAGGGCGATTATCATACGCATAAATAATAAGTATTAATTTAAATTTATCTAGTTACCTAAGGATATAGTTACCATCAATATATGTATATAATTCAGTCAAATATAGACCTTTTTTTTGGCTGACCAACATTCACATGAATTATATATCATCATATACTACAAGAAAAAGCAATATTTGTAACAAAAAAATTATTACAAAAAATCGAAATTTTGAGACAAAAGGAATTGGTAACAAAAAAAGGGTCGTTGTAGTATATCCCGTTACAAAAAATTTTTGTAACAAAAAATAGAACTGTTACAATTCAAAGTAATATTTTGTCACAAATTTTTTTGATACAAAAAACGAAATTTGTTACAAAAGTGGTAACACTTTTTTACTTTTAAAATATTTTTCGTAACAATTTAGATTTTTATATCGTAATATTTTGTTACAAAATACTATTTACTTTTGTAACATTTTTTTTTCTTTTACTTACAAAAATAGAAAGTTTATTTTAAAATATTTAATTGAATAATTGATATATCAATTAATTTTCTAATCCCACTAACTCAACATTTATATGATATATAATCATATAGATAATTAAAATATCTTACATGTCATTAAGATTCTTTTACAATAAAATAAGTTCTACAAATTTAACTAAACACAACTTTTTCCTAACATAAAATTGTATCATATCGAATTTATAATTCTTGATTCTTCTAACATATTTCAGTCAATATAAAGTCTAGCATGTTGGCATCAATTTTGTACCCCTGCAAATATAAACAATAAAAACCAAAATAAAAAAATAACACATAACACTATCTCCATCCGAGTAAAAATTTAAGTTAGAACTTACAAGTTAAAATGAACTAATTCTTTAAGAATCTATTTTTAAAGTTCAAAACTAGCCAATCAAAAATATAAATTATCAAGAATTACAAATTCAATATATAAACTTGGGCCAATTAATGACAATTCAATCACAATTTAGTGAACAAAGTTATTAAATTTACATAAGTATCAATTGTCAAAAAATCACTACAAAACATAATTTTCACCAAAATCTTCGTAACAAATATACTTAACTTTTTTCTTATGCTTTGACATAAGGTATATGTCAAAACACAAGATAAGAATATAAAGAAGCACCTGTACACTATCAAGCAAAACATAAATGGTAAGGTAACTTGGCCTTGTATTTCCAACAATCTTCTGTTACACATAAAAAGGAACATACAGAGAAATAATATATTGATCATTACCAGTTGCTATGATACTCTCAGCCAATGCAAGGATAGCCCCAGGTGGACGCATGAAACAGCTTTTAAGTGCAGTCGTTTAAAACTGCATATACATATAAAATAATAATAAAAAAAATGAATCTTGTCAACATGTATAGCTAAATTGTCCTACTGATTTAAAATAATAACATATATTATTAATTAATTAATACAGTGGTATCGAATTGTTCTCCTGCAAACTATTACAAAGTAAGTAAGTAACAAAAAGAATATGCAATTGAGTTCAAGATTCAGCCAAAGTAACTCAATAGTAACAAATACTAGAAATAGGGAAAAGGAAATGCTAAAAGAGGGGAATAAATAAACAGTTTTAGATATTCACTCTACCTTAAAAGCTACATAGGATTTATTGGTGTGTTTTTAATCCTGATAGCACTCCTAACCTTTTTACCTAGCTCATCTACAGAAGATAGCAAGGAACGATCAGACATCCACATAACACAAGGATTAGATTGAGCAATCATCCACAGCATCAGCATAAATAATCTTATCTATTGGATAAAGATCAAAATGACGCATTGAGCAAAAAAATATGAACACGACGGCAACCCCTTTTCTGCAACGACGACAACAGAAGCTTCGCTGGCTGTGAATGTGGCTTGACGGTGGTGATGCGGATGACTCCCTTCTTTTTCCGTCGTTCTTCCTATTCTCCTCTGCTCAGATCGGCGTTGACGGCGGTGAGAAAAACTTCGGGACGTCGCGTGTGACGGCGGCAGCAGCAGCTTGAACGGCGACGGCGGTAAGCTCCACGAACAGTGACTGTTCGAGCTTGATGGAAGGCAGAACGGCGACGGCAAGACACGAACGGCGGCGACTCTGGGCAGTAACCCCTCCTTTGTGAGCTCTCCCTCTCTGTGCGAGCTTTCTCTTCTCGACAGAACAACAGCGACTCTCTTCTCTGGGCTCAACAGTTCGGTGGTGGCGGAACGGATTGGGCGCGGCGACAACAAGCGGGCGACGCTCTTCCCTTATCCTCCCTCTCTCTACGTGGGTGGATTTCTTGTGAAGTGTGTGTTACATTGAAAGATAAGGGGGGTTGTGTGACTGAAGGAGCTGGGTTAGGGGAAATTAGGAGTTTTTTTTGTTTAATTTGAAAATTTTGGAATTTAGGATTAGAAATTAAAGATTTTATAAAGAAATAAGGATAAATATGAATAGATATTTTAATAAAATTAGAGGATAAAATTATTTTAAAATTAAATATATTCTATTAAAAATATTTAAAAATATTGTTTATCAATATATTGCTAAGTTTAATTAATTATTTTTAATTTAAATTATAAAATAAAAATATAAAATAACCAATTATAATAAAATTTACAAAAATATTAATTAATTTAACTCTAAATATTCATAAAACTAATTTAATTACTTTAGATTAATTTCTAAAAATAAAGAATTCAAATTAATAAAATAAACCATAATTTATTCATAAGGTTTAATTATTCTGTTGGTCTCTATAGTTTCGCAAAATTTTCAATTAGGTCCCTATACTTTTTTTTTTCTTTTAATTGGATCCCTGCACTAATTTTTTTTTTCAATTAGGTCCCTCTTAACAGTAATTGGCTTAATTGTATAGGGACCCAACTAAAAAAAAAATGGTACAGGGACTCAAATAAAAAGAAAAAAAAGTGTAGTGGACCCAATTAAAAAAACAAATTGGTGCAAGGACTCGATTAAAAGGAAAAAAAGTATAGGGACCTAATTAAAAATTTCGCGAAACTATAGAGACTAACAGAGTAATTAAACCTAGAAATTATTTAAATTAAACTATATAATTCTTCCATTACTGAATTTTAATCTCTATCATGCAAAATATTATATTATAATAAAATTATATAAGAATTTTGATTAATATAAAAATCAGCCGAACAAATGCTTTGTGACAAAAAATTTTATATTTTGTGACAAACAAATAACTTGTTACAAACAATATTGAATTTTGTGACAAATTAATTTTTTGTTACAAAATAATTAAAATTTTTGAAACAAATAGATATTTTATTACAAAATATTTTAAACTTTTGCAACAACTTTATCTTTTGTTATAAAATATTATAAAATTTTACAACAAAATACCGAATCGTTACAAAAGCTAATATAATTTGTAACAAAAAAATTAAGTCGTTACATAATAACAAAATATTTTGTAACAAATTATATTGTTGTTACAAAACATTATTATTATATAACAATTACTAATTTTTGTTACAAAAAATTTTTTTGTGACAATTTTAAATTTGTTACAAAGTTTTGTTACAAATGTTTCATTTTTTTGTAGTTATATTCCTAATGTTTCAAAATAAATCAGTTTTCACAAAAGAGACTACTTTAATAGCATACTATTCAGCTAATTTATTCTAAAACTAAATTTTATAAAATAGATGAGTACGATAATTTAAATTATTATATATTTTCTTATATAACAAATCCAAGACATTTACATAGCACAAAAATTAATAAGTAAACAACAAACTACAATATATAAGAACCACATAATATAAGGTGTCCTTATTAATCAATTGTTCATCATTTTTTTGTTTAATACAAAATTGAATTCATGACAAAAAAATTTAAATAACAAAGAAGACAAACAATTTTTTGTATAATAAAATTTTCATACTATGTCTCTAATAAAAAAATCATCACATTATTTTTTTAATAAATTAAATCTAAATAAGAGAAAAGAATAAATAAACTTTTCTTCGCCAAAAAATAAATTTACAGTGAATTTGTAAAGCCAAAATAAATAAAAAAAATCAAAAGCGCGCTATTAATAATAGCATACAGAAGATCACCGCACAAAAAGCCAAAAATAAGATATAATTGTTTCAATCAAAAGAACGATTCAATAATCAAATTGATCTTTTTAATGATTCAAGTATGGAAGGCTTTGATACTATTTATTGAAAATTCTTAGTTTTCATAATCTCAAGATCATTCATGTTAAATTATTAAGAAATAAATACTTGAATGCAAAAACGTACCTAAATTCGTGAATATGGTTGAAAGTATTTGGTTCTTTAATCTTCCTCAACTAAAGCCGTCTATATCCTTAATAGGGCTGAATCGCAATTCCTCATATGGAAAAAGAACTGCAAGACGGCTTTGATATACTGGGACCAAAACCCTGAAGTTACTATTTATATTTGAGTGTGACATCCACTAAACCCTAAAATTAAAATAAAATAGTTTATCTTATTTTATTCTCATTTAATTCAAAATCAAAAATAATAATGACTTATTTAATTCAGTATTTATGACAATAAATGATATCACCATTATATAAGTCATCTAATGTGATATAGCTTAATTTGTGATTATAATTAATATATGTATTGGTCATAAATAGATTAGGAAATAATAATTTCTTAACAACTATATCCCATATCTTATAGTTCTATCACTACAAGAAAAACGCTAAGTACCGTCGGAAAAATAATTAAAATATGACGATAATTAAATTACCATTAGAATAAATCAGACGGTATAAACCTCGGTGGTAAATGGTTACTGTCGGATTTTTTTCGTCCGACGGTAATTACCGTCAGATTCTGTGACGAAATATAGTTAGTACGAAAACGAAATATGATGAACGATACTGGTGAAATTTTTTCGACGGTAACGTTAGCACCAAGTCATACGTCACCTGTAACACCCTAACTACCAGAATGTTACGCTTCGGACTACGCTACTCTGATGGCTCGGGTATTATGACGACTCTTAACATATTTAATAATAAAATAGGAGCCTGTTTAAAACTTAAAGTCGTATTTTTCAAAAGAAACCTTTTACTTGAAAAGATACATAATGCGAGTAATGATCACTGCATATTGAAGATACATATACTTTACTTCTGAAGCGGGTACGATATCTGTGAGTGAATATTATATCCGTTGTTTTAATATTAGCCTGCTCTGTAGCCTTTTGCCGCATTAACTACCACTTTGTTTGGTGAACACTTATCTTGAAAAGCTTCCACCCTACGGAGTTCCTCCAAGTTTTTGTAAAATCTTGAAGCCATATAACCTTTTTGCATCGAGCCTATCTTGTATCTTTTGCCTTGTACCACACTTGTTCTTCTTTATATGTATATTCAAGTCATAAGGCCTATCCGGTTTCTAAGAATTTGTGTGTGTGTGCGTGTGTGTTTGTGTATGTGTGTGTGCACACGCACGCCGAGACTTCTTGCTTTTTTTAAAGTGATTAAAAGTAAAGTATTCAAAAACTGTTTAATATTTTACGTATTAAGTTAATTTTTGAAGACAAAAATTTTTATAAGTGGGGTAGGATGTAAGACTCCAAATTTTGAAAAAGTTATTAATAAATTATTTATGATCTATTATATTTATTTAAGATTATATTTATAGAGATTTTTATATATAAGTTGAGTAAATTCTTATTTATTATTTAGAGTTCTTATAATTGAAAAATAGTGAATAATTTATATGCCTTAATTTTAAATGTTTAGATTTTTAACCTTATTAATAAAAAAGAATTAATTTACTTGTCTCCAATTTTTATTAATTGGTATTTAATTGAAAATAATTTACAAATAGAAAATTAAAAGGTATTTTAAAGATGGATATTTTATATTTAACTTGGTTTTTAATTATTATTCTATATAAATTACACTACTACATACTCCTATTTTTAATAAAAATACCTAAACTAACTCACACCACCCCAAACTCTAACACACTACACTCACCTCTCTCACACTCCCCTCACCCACGGCACTCACTCTCACCAACACACCCACATATGGTTCTGAGAAAAAGAAAGAAAGGAAAGAAAGAAAGAAAGGAAGAGAGAAAGAAGGAGAAGGGAATGGAGATGAGGGAGATCCAAGAAAGAGGGGGAGCACCAGTAGAAGAGGAAGATGCACCGCAGTTGGTGGGACACGCCGTCGTGTTGCCATTGCCGTCGTCAAGGAGAAGAGACGCGCGTAGGGGAGGAGAAGCCGCCACTGCCCTCACGTCCGTCGTCGTCTTCGCGGGGCTCATGTCGCCACCGTCGCCGCCGCTGCTGTACCTGCGCCACCGTCGTCCTCATCGTGTAGTCAGAGTTGCCGTCACCCATGGTGGAGAGAGAGAGAGAGAGACCCGCACCCAGCCACCGCCGTCTCTGCCGCCGAGAAATGCCACTGCCGCCGCTGAGATCCACCGTTGGTAACAGTTTTGTATTTGATTTTTTGTTCTTTTAAATTCCTGGGTTTTTATCGTCACAGCGTGGTTGTTGCAGTCGCGGTCACCGGAGCTTTTGGTCGCCGCTGACGCTCGAGATAGTTGTCGGATCCACTGCCGGGTCGATTCGGAGTTTCGGTTGCTTTGCTTTGTCATTACAGTAAGTATATCTGTCTCGGAACCCTCGCATTAGTATTCAGATGTATTATTAAGGTTTTCACGACGTTAATATTTTAGTATTTAATTATCTGGGCCGCATGTTGTGATTTAAAGTTCTATATGCTGTTGCGAAAGTAAGTAAAGCTGTGGATTGAAGCTACTGTTGATTCCGGGCCGAGAGGAGAGGAATTCTCTGATGTGTTTGGTTTATTAGTTCGAATTGTTGAGGTAGGGGTTTTTCTAAAAACTCAATTTTATAATTTGGAATTGTTATAAATGGATATTAATGTGAAAAATACACCTTTTAGTGATTGTATAAGTCTTATGTATTGTTTGGCTGTTTTGGGATGAATATGATTGTTGTCTAATTGGATTGTGGTTTGGTTTTGTTAAATGAATGGTTGCTGAATTATTTCTTTAAACTTTTGGAAATGAGTTTGGTTTGTTGAAAATGATTTGAGTTTGAATCTGTTTTCTTGAAATATGAGAATGATATGAATTTTTGGAATCAATTTGATTTTAAACTGATTTGGTTTTGAACCCCTGGAAGGAGTTGCGGAATAGTTTGGTTGGGACCTGAAAAGGCTGGCAAAGTCCAAGTTTTAGGGGAGATGCTGTCGAAATTTTATTATGAGATTTAAGACTCTATTTAAAATGTTATTTAGAAAAAGATTTGGATTTGAGAGATTCTATTATTTGATTATTTCTTTATTAAGAAATAGATATGTTTCGAGTTTAATCTATTTAAGAAAAGAATATGTTTTAAGGTTGATTTAAAAATGAAACGACCTATATTTTGGAGTTTGATTAAAGAAGTACTTTTGGAGGAATTTTAGTGGATTTAAAAGAATTTGAACTTTGATTGATTAATTTCGTTTTGCTTTTTAAAGTATTCTTTAAATTTTAAAGTAGCACGATTAAATAATTTCGAGCCTTTGGGAATGTCTCCGATTTAAGAATGAAACAGAAATTGGTTTTGGGTTTAAATAATTTGGTTTTGAAATTGGGTCGGAACTTTAGGCTTATATCACCCGCCAACTTATCGTCGGAAATAATTTTTTATTTTAAAAAAATGGTTCAGTTGTTACCGTTGAAATATTCTGACGGTAGTTTTTTATTTTTTTAAAATAATCTTTTTCCGTCCATCTATAATGTACCCCTGATAATTAATAATTGAAATAGTGCCTTAAACCTGATGTAAAAATAAAAAATTTAAATTAAAGATACAGAATGATTTGGAATTGAAATATCTGAAACAAAGCTAACTATATTACATTCTCCGCAAATTTTCTTAAAGAAATACATATCACAGAACTATATTTACATTGATTATATTTAGATTCATCATCTTCTTCCTCTGGTTTACCATCCCCCTCTTTCGAGGTAGTTTCCTGATTATCATCAAAATCGTCTTCCTCTTCTTCGTCTCCATTGACCCTGTCTTCTTCTTGACGATCGTCGTCCTCTGGTAGAAGTGCGTCGACATCTATTCCAAGGTCAATGATGTCATCATCTATAATAGCAAAACCTAAGGGTGATTGGTTCACCGGTATCAACCACCATTTTCGTAGGAGTCGGTTCGTCAATCTGGTAAGGTTCTTGACCCTCTATCCTATCATCAGACTTGATGCGGCCTCTTGACTTAGTCTTAATGTAACACCCTACCACACTAAACTTTACGCTTAAGTCGTAAAACAGAGGTGGTGTGGTATTACAACCTCTCAAACAAAATGAGTATATATAATAGCAGAAGAATTATAATATGCTAGGAGCCTTGAAGAATAGAGGAAACAAAAAAATCGCAAAATAAAAGCGCAACGCTCAAGGTACGAGTTAACTTACGTGCTAAGAAAACCATAATTATTAAACATAAGACTACAGAAGTAGGAATATAGTGTCAAGGATACAAAATAACAAGCTCCTAACTCAGCCTTCAAAGTCAAGACTGGCCGGAGAATATTTACACACACACACACACACACACACACACACACACACACACACACACACACACACACACACACACACACATAGTATGGAATGAGAACCGGAGATTCTCAGTATGGTAAAGGTGCCACACACATAATATATAAGGTCCTGGGAATGCCAGAGGCAATCCTAGAACACCGACACTCAGATTATAGAGCTTAAAGTATTAAACTGAAGCAATAAAATGTGGTTTTCTAAGAGTATCTAAACCTGAATTAACCTTAAATTTAAATCTCATACTGCCATTCCTCCATACCTCCAACTCCATTATACATTTCACAGATAAATAAGCAGATAAAGACAAGCACAAGAAGGTCACAAATACTGCAGGTAACAAACATACATTTAACATGGCAAGTACATTTAGGTACACCCAGTTAAAGCACAATCAAGTAATTCAAGTAATATGCACATGATGCATGCCTGTCCTATGGCTGATGAGGCTCATCTGTCGGTTATCCAGCCAACCCGACAAGTCTGAATTGAACTTAGACTGTCCCCCGACGTGCATCCCCAAGAGTCTATGCATAGCTTTTTCTCATATAATCAATATTGCTCAATGGAATTACATTCCTGGGAATTTATATAGTGCCCGGTCACACTTACGTCGTAGGGTCAATAGAGTATCGAGTTTTTTACCTGGTACACGTGGTGGCAAGCCACGGCACTTTATCCAGGGAACCTCGTATCTCAGATTATTCAAATTCATAAGCCATATAATTAATTCAATTATAATTCATCAACATCCATATCATTCTCAATCGCATCTCATTCATCATCATACATCAATCATATTCAATCCTTATCCTTCATTATCACACCTCCCATTCCATCCATCAATAGTTCCAATTCAAAACATAATTCATTCTTTTCTAAATGAGTCAAACTTAAAACATGCTCATTTTCTTAATAACTCAAAATCAAACCATATAACCTTTGAATCTAAATCTTTTTAAATAATCATATAAACAAAATCTCTAATTTTTATAAAATTTCGGCAGCATCTCCTCTAAAACTCGGACTTTGCCACCCTTTTCGGGTCCAAACCTGCATTCTTTTCAATTCAACATACCCTTCCTCATTATCATAACAATCACCACAATAAATCTACCTCAGATCAACAATTAAACTCATACAATATTCAAATCCAACAACCAAAATTTAACTAAGAATCATAGTTCACAAATCCTAGGCTTTTAACACAAAATACCTCATTATCACAACAACCTCCACAATAGTTATACCTTAAATCAATAATTCACCAAATCACCAGTTAATCAACAAGCACCAAACCAACCATGTTCATCAACAGGATACTAAGTATTAAATATACACATGTAATCCAACTTATCCTATGGTCATCTAGTCTAAGTTTTCACAGAACATTATATATTAAATGCAAGAAACCTAAACCATACCTTGGCCAATTTTGACGTAACGACCAAAGCATTTTATTCAAAATCAAGACAGCCCCTTAAAATTCAACAAACTCTAAGCTCAGCTTCCTCCAAGTTCCAATATTCACAATTTCAAGCTCCAATTATTTATTCACAACCTAATACACATTTATAACACACATATATCCAATGTAATACTCAAAGCTCAAATTCAATAAAATTAAAATAAAATTATCGTATCCTCACCTTACCCAAGCTTCACATAAGTAAGAGTGAACGTTTTCCTCAAGCTAATTGGATCCTAAAACATCAGAAATCAAAGAAATTCAATTTCCTATTCAATAGTTCAAGAATTGGGGGAAGAGAAAGCTGAGGGTGAAATAACAAGTTACCTATGAAATTGTTCTGGTAGAAACGTAGAGCTCAACGCAGTGGACGCGTGGCCATAAACGGTACGGCAATCAGAGCTCGGACGGAGAAGTTACGGCGTACGGAAGTTTGCCATAAGGGTTCGGCACTACTTCTCTTCCCTGGGTGCTTCCCGCTGCTATCGGGTGAAATGTTGGAGAGAAGAGCTGTTGGGCTCATTTAATGTGATGGCCCGGTTGGACCGATGGCCCGGTTTGGATCTGGTTCAACCGGTTCGATCCGTTTGATCCAATCTTGGACCGTTTTCTTCGAAATTGGTGTCAAAATTCTCGTTTCGATGAGCTCTATCCTAATTTAATATTATATTCGCATTTCTAATCTTCCTTATTAAAAATTAATTTATTGACTAATTACCTACTAATTTAACTGGGGTTTACACTTAACCACAACTACCCAACTAGACTTGCACGAACCTGGATAAAATAATAGTATACTTGTCGTACATTTTAAGATAGAATAAAAGGATCGTAGTACCTATATTTCCTGGTTATATTAAGTTTAGTGATATCGTAGTCCTTGGGCTTTCGTGTTCCTTGTCGCAAACTTGGATCATACCATTCACATTTAAACATGCACACCTTGTACGTAGTGTGACAGAAATACTCTAATTCAATTATATTGTGCAACACACTAAACCAATCAGAGTGACCCCTGCCTAAATATCTGCGAACCCAAACTCCGGTGTTATCTATTTTTTGTTTCAGTCGACCACTGTAAGATATGGAACCGATATGCATTAACAGTGTATATCGGGTAGCTGATGCCCTTATTTATTGGGCCTCAACTAAGTGCAACTAGTTCCGAATTTGTTGTATCAGTTAGCTGCACATTGACATATTCTCTGAACCAACGTAGAAAATTGTTCAATGAGTTATCAGGATTTGCCTCTTGGAATAACCTATATGATTCATCGTAGGATAAAGAAGTTTTAGTTAGATTAAGAAGTTAATATCTTACTGATTACAGTATTTATCAAGATTTATAAAACTCACATGAGGTAGGGTGAAATTTGGTCACAGTTAAGCAACGCATGCAGATATGCAACATCGATTTTCTTCTGCTTTAACCAGTAGTCACCGTCCGCACCCATTGCAGCTCCTTCTGGCAAAAAGATTGGGTATGTTATTGCACTTGACCAGGATTCTCCCCTCTCATCGTTCCTTGCAACCCTTGTTCTACGTGACTCAACATGAGATTGAAAATAGAATGAGCAAAATGCATATGTTTTCTTAGCTAGGAATGCTTCGCAGATGCTGCCCTCAATCCGAGCTTTGTTATTCACGGTGCGCTTGAATGAGCCAATTATCCTTTCAAATGGGTACATCCACCTAAATTAGACCGACCCACAATTTCTTGCTTCGTACGGTAGGTGGACTGCTAAGTGTTCCATAACGTCAAAAAAGAATGAAGAGAATATTCTCTCTAGCTTACAAAGTATGATGAAAATTTTCTTGTCCATAACTGTGAGGTAATTAATGCTAAGTTTCATAGTACATTACTCCCTAAAGAACTCACTTATTTCTGTGAGGGATTTCCAGATGTTGGTTTAGCCCACCGTCCGTTATCAAGTCTCTTTAAGTTCGGATTTGGCTACCTACAAATGTCCGCCAAGTCTAACCTAACCTTATCGTTGTCCTTTGTTCGCTCATTGCTCATTATTGTGTGTATGATATTATCAAACATATTTTTTTCAATTTGCAACACGTCAAGATAATGTTGAACCAAGTTGAGTTTCCAATAAGGCAACTCCCAAAATATACTCTGTTTAGTCCAATTATGCTTCCGGCCATATCCTGAAGGTCTCATACCTGCCCTGTTATCGATGATCCTTGGAATGCTACGGACACGTTGCCAAACTTGCCTACCACCCAACCTCACAGGTTCCTGTTCGTGTTCAGTTTTATTCTTTTTAAACGAGTCCCTGTTGCACCAAAAATGATGTTTGAAGTCGAGGAATCTTTTATGGCAATCAAACCACAAATTCTTACCACCATTCGGCAACCAAAATGCCTTCGTATCCTCCATACAAATGGGGCATGTCATTCTACTCTGAGTGGACTAACCTGACAACATGCCATATGTAGGAAAGTCGTTAATGGTCCACATCAACGCAGTCCACAATTGGAAGTTTGTCTTAGTCGAAATACCATACATTTCTACACCATCAATCCACAAGTCCATTAACTCACCCACCAAGAGTTGCAAAAAGACATCTATTTTGACCTTTGGATTGCTGGGACCAAGTATGATGCAAGTTAAGAACATGTATGAGTCCTTCATACACATTTCGGAACTCAAGTTATAAGGCGTCACGACTATAGGCCAATAAGAGTACGCGTTACCGAAATTATAATTTGGTGCAAACCCGTCAAAGCATAAAGCTAGTCTAACATTTCTGAGCTCGCTCGCAAATGTAGGATGGACCCGATCAAAATACTTCCAAGCTTCTCCGTGTGACAGATGCATCATGATTCCATCATCTCTCTTGTTGTTACTATGCCAGGTCATGTGAGGAGCTGAAATTATCTATGCATACAATTATTTCAGCCTAGGAATTAAGGGCCAGTAGTGCATTCGTTTCATTGGAATTTTCTTTAAACGACGTTTATTGAGCTGTTCTCTCACGACTTGGAACCTCAGTGATCTACAAAATCTGCATTCAGTTAGGTCTGCATTTATCTTGTAGTGCAACATACAACCATTCAGACAACAATCAATTTTCACTACATTTAGATCCAATCTCAAAACTAGCTTCTTTGCTTCGTAGTGGTTTTGAGGGATACCAGTGGACCTGACATGTACCAGTTCACTGCAAAGGGTAGCTCACATATCAAAGGACTCTTGAGTATGATTTGACTCTAACTTAATATTCATCATCCTAACATATGCAAACAACTCCGAATGAACGCACCCCTAGTACAAAGGTTTCACAACAGATTCTAACAGATGATAAAATATCTTCGCTTTCAGGTTAGACTCTTCTTGAGTGTCTTCCAATTTGGTAATACCTGTTGCATCACACACCATCTCGTTGTATCTCTCTTGGTTAGCCTCCCAACTCATTTCATCCATGTTTAGGTCTCTCATCATCCGAACCTTCCTTGATTGACAACCGAACATATTCAAATTAGAGGCAGACCGATTAATTTTCTACTCGTCCACTTCTCCATGTTCTGTCCAAATCCAATACTCATCCTTGAACCCGTTACGGTAGAGATGAAGCGTTATGTCAACAAGTCCTAACCACTTAGTCAACCGATACTTTTGACACAGACACCTAGATACCCCGTTAGACCCAAACGGTTCCACGTTGAAGACATGCGCGACAAAGCATCAACTCCCTCAAAGAATTTAGGTTTTAAACCCCTTGGTCACCGTTATCCCTCGACGATGACTTGGAATCATATTGAAACACATACCCTAGAATTCAACGAACAACATAAATTATTCCATTTTTTAGAAAATTCGGCAGAGTGTACCATGTAATTAGACTCTCCCGCCAAATACATTTATTATTTTCTGACAAACCAAACATGTTTTAAAAAATTTAAATGGTAATTCAAAAAAATTTATCCTTGAATCAGAGACATCCATGAAATAAATATAACATTTTTTACATAGGAAACAGATGCATGCATGAATTATAACATACACGCATTCAACAAAACATCAAATCCTAACTGTTTTAGTGCACAACTCCTTATAACTCCACAATTTTCTAGCAAACAAGGGTTTCGAGAAGGCGCCACTATACAACCTTCTCCCACTTCCGTCCTAAAACACTATCCTAGAAAAAGTAAATCCGACTAAAAATTTAAACAATTTATTATATTCAAAGATAGAAAATCAACCTAGAATATTACTACAGAAACAACAAAAAAAGCAAACTCCAACTGATTTTAGAGAGAACAACACCATCCTGATAAAAAAGACAACGTATTAAGTTCACAAGTTGAAAATCAGAAACTAATTTGAAAGAATAAGTAAAATTCATTAGTCCAATTAATTATAACCTAATTCTAATTTCACCAAACTAACAAGAGACATGTCAAAAATAAGCAACATAAATTTAATGCACTTGAAAGAACACTCATTCACTAAACTCCACTAAAATCTTCCAACAACTCAAGCACTCCTAATCTCACCTTACTTAATCTACTCTAACATTATTTTATTTTTACATCTATTAAATTAACACAATAAACTATAATCACACACTTCATTAAAAAAATTTAACCACGGATTTAAACTAAACCCTAACAAAATGATAAAGTCACAACTTAATATGTAAAAATGAAATAACCATACCAATAATAAATCTGATAATAGTGGCTTTAGGGTCTCTTTAACGTGGTGGTGATAGAGGTGGTAGCAATGGCGACGTGAACGGCAACCACAGCGGAAGCGGTCACAGATACAACAGCAGAATTGACGAAGACGTGTAGCAGCAACTTCAGTGGGTACTCCAGGCGGCAGAGACGATGACGACGAGGTTCCAGTAATGGCAACGGTGACATCTCGACGGTGACGGAGATAGCACACCAGAAGAGAGAGAAAGGAGAGAGAGAGGGGGGTTCAGACAAGTGAGTGGGAGGGATTCCATGTTTGAATTTTGAGCGACATTTACCGTCGAATTCTTTCGAACGATAAATCACCAAAACGACATGTTTCATTAAACCGTTATATCGGCGGATTATATTGTCGAAAAATCTGACAATAACATTGGCGCCGTTGAGTCTTATTTTCGCACCAACAATCACCGTCGAGTTTTGCAATGGAAAATATATTTCGACGGTAATTTTTTCTGGCAACGAATTTTTCTTCCTTTCCCTCAGAAAATCAGACTGTGAGTACAATTCGACACTAAATCCGATGATAATTCTATTGGTATTAAGCATTTTTTATAGTGTATGATCTTACTTCTAATATTCTATTTTCAGAGAATTATTATATATCTTAGAAACTTATTCATTTGAATATCGAAATATCTTTTATAAATACACGCCCATCTATTTTCGGTTCGACTCCAACCAGAATCATTAAAAAACTTTTGACACAATTCTCCATTAGAATTATAGCTCAAAATCACTACGTTACTTTCAGAAATATGCATGCTCTATGAAAAAAGTTTTATACCATAAACTATGTATTGGACAAGTTATAGATTGAAAAAATTTTACCAATACCTGAAAATTTTGAAGCTCAATGTGAGACTCGGTGGAACAATTTTCTACTCCATCAGAGATTCAAGAGTCTTGAATTGCTTAGCTTTCAAATTCTTGAACAAATTTCAACCATCTTTTATAAGTGTTTATTCAATATTTTTAATGAATAAATTTTCAGGTGATGTTTACATTATTTTTGCGGTTTACATGAATTACTGGCTATTCAATTTTATTACATTCAAGCTTTTAGTACAATATTACAATATGTCGATAAATCATAAGAATTGAACAATTATATTATGTGTACGCTAAAAATAAGCGACAAAATTATTCAAATGTATAGAATATTTGGCAAGATATAAAATAAACATAAAAAATATGCAAATAACATATATATTTAGAGTGAATACTCAACTTTTTAGTTTCTAAAAAATTTTAGGTCAAATATTTTAGTCTTTAACAAACTTTTACTATCTAAAATTACTGGAGAAATACTCTTGTTAGACAAATTAGTTCCTCGATTGTTTTTATTCAAACTTTTTATGTTTATTGGACAAATAATATAAATCCCTAGTAATTTTTATTATAAAACAATTAGGTGTCAAATATATCACTGTAAGACAAATCAATGCCTCTTTAAAATAATAAAGGGATCAATTTGTCCAATAAAAATAATTTTTGAGTGAATAAAAAATTTATTGGGAATCAAAAGATTCGATCTAAAATTCTTCTAGAACTAATTTAAGTATTTACTCCATATATTTATATACAACACATTAATTAATTTAATCATTGATTTTATATATATATATATATATATTACTTTTAAAAAAATAAATGCAAGTTAATATAATATACTAATAATGCCTATAAACGCATGGCAAAAAAATACCAACGGCAACAAAAATAAAGTGTGCATCCCACGAAAAACTATAACAGTTCTAATATGAAAGAATCAATGATGGTAGTCACTGCATCAATGTAAATAATAATAATAATAATAATAATAATAATAATAATAATAATAATAGAATTAACATGCTAATTCGATATTTTTTCTATTAGTGAGTCACATCAAAAATTGGTCTAGAAATTGTTTTGGCCAACAAAAAAAATTATAGAATTGATATCTGTATTAATTTTTTTGGAGACTAAAATATTTACTTTTAAAATTCTCAAAGACTAATTTAAATAATTATGTTTTTTTATTTTAAGTTTTGGATTTTTTTAGATAGTTTGTGAATTTTTGAGTACATAATAAATTAATTATATTTTGTTAGGTTTTTATTCCACTTTCAAATATTTTTTTCTGTGGATTATGGGTTGGTAAAAAGTTTCAGATATATGTTTGAAAGTTATTATGAATTAAATTAAATTATAATTAGTTTGAGTACCTGTTTTTTAGTATTTATATATTAGTTTTAAATTAAATATAAATTATCATTATAATAAAAATTCCAAAAACTCTTAATGTTAACCAGTATTTTTAGGATTTTTCTGTAAATGAATAGCAGACAATTCACTCCTAACCAAACTACACTACAGACAATGATAATGATAGGCTTTGTTTGGTAAAATTTTTACTTTTTAAAGATAGTTTATAAAAAAGTAATTTTTAAAAGATGACTTTTTAAAAGTTGTAGCATTTATGTTTGATAAATCAAATTAAAAATAATTTTCAATAAACACAAACAATAATAATTACGTTTGGTAATATAGCTTTAAAAATTAAAAAATACTATAATAGACATAAATACAAACATTAAATTTAAAAATTAGTTAATATATGAGATTATACTAGATTTTTAAATTTTGAAAAATACAAACACATGATCTTTTTAAAAATATTCTGATCGTTTAAAAACTGCAAGTACGAGCACATAACTTTTTTATTTACCAAACACAAAATGAAGAACTTAAATTTTTAGAAAGTACAAGCACCTCTTCGAAAAACTTTACCAAACTAAATCGTAGTATACCTCGAGCTTAATTTTAATTATTCAAACAAAAAAAACAATAGTGATGATAGTACTTGAAATTAGAGTTCAGATGAAAAAAGATTTAGAGGTAGTAATAAAAAGTCTAAAAACTAAAATTTTTTTGTCAATTTAAAATTTATTTCCTGTGAATACAAAAATATTTTTGTATTTCTATGAGTAAATTTTTTAATATTTAAATATAATAAAAATTTATATACAATTATATTTATATGAAATTAATAATTAATAATAATTAAATAATAATTTAATTAAAGCTATTAAATTATCCAACAATTCTAACTATCAATTTTACATAAAAATAATTATATATAATTTTTTATCTTTAAACATTCGTAAATAAAAATAGTAGTCCATTAACTAAAAAATAAAATGGTAACATTCGAAAACCACACAAATAAACTCCATAGAAAATAAAATTTAGAGTAAAACCAAAATCAATCTCAAATATTAAAGGTAGAAAATATCATTTTCCTAATAAAAACAAAATTGATAACATAGAAATAACATTTTATTCCTTGTATATTATTAAGTTTTATTCCCTATGCAGATTAGGCTTATAGCCTTCCAGTTAATATCTAAAACTAAACTCAAAGTGGCGGTGGCGGTGGTGGAGTATGTTTATGGTTGGCCCCTGGTTCGCCATAATCATCTTCACTTATTACTTGTGTTTTCTCCTGATCTTCTGCAAAATAACATTCAAATTAATGACATTTTTTTTTCAAAACATTAAATCTGAACCTCTTATTTATTAATTTATTGTTATTAATTACCTAGTGCCAGAGGGATGGAATCATCTCTGTGATCTGGGTCTTGATCTTCATACTCTTTCCCTGTTTAAATTCATTCCAACAATTTACATGCATAATTGAAAGGTTAAGGGACTATTCTCCTCTGTCTAGGGCTCCTTGAAATAAAAATTTTAAGTCATAAATAAAAATTATAATTTAAGGAGAGAAAAGAGAAACAGTGGTGCGTACCTTGTGGCGTGGTCCTGGCAAAACACATGAGCTCAGAGGTAATAAGCAAAACGGCAACCAAAAAACACAGCCGAACCATAGAAGCCATTCTTTTTTTATGACACAGTATAATTGTAGATGATGAGTATGATAACTTAAAGAGGATTCTAGCATCTATTTATAAGGTGATAAAAAAGTTATTATTACGTAATATAAAAAAATAATATTAATGATAATTATGTATTTATTTATTTTTTTCATTGTTAGGATTTTTTCGCTCGCTTAATTATTTGGAAAAAATTAAATTAATGATTGAGTTGTCATCGTTGATCTTAAAATAATATATTTAAATCATAAATCAATCATGCATTAATACATGGTCCTTCAAATTTTATATTAATATAAGATTTTTTTTGTTCTCACAATATTTTTAACATGACAGGTTCATAATTAATCTATTATTCTAGATCTAAATTTTATTTAAAATTTTATTATTAATTAGTGAATTATATTAACACTTATTTATTATTCCTTAATTATTTGACACACATAGTTGATTCAAATTTTTATTCAAAAAAATTAATAATACTTTTATTTATAAGAGAGTATGAATTATAGTCCAAAGGTTTCGGACTTGTTGGGTTGGCTTGATAACCGGCAGATGAGGCTTATCAGCCATAGGACAGGCATACATCATGTGCATTCTGTTTATTTGTTTGCTATGCCTTATGTGGGAATGCCTAACTGAATATATTATGTTAATTGTAATAATTGCTACTTGCACTACTTATTTTCTACTTGTGCTTGCAATTGTCTGTTTGTCTGTCTTTGCAAATTCTCTGGAGACGGAGAAACGAAGGAAATGTGAGCAGGTTGGGTATTAAGTTTAAGTTTAAGTTGAGTTTAGAATTTCCTAGATACCTACCCTCTGTTTATGGTTTCTATTTAATACTTTTAAGCTTTTCAATCTGAGTGTCGGCATTTTAGGATTGCCTCTGGCATTTCCAGGACCTTATATCTTACATGCGTGGCACCTTTACCATGTTGAGAACCTCCAGTTCTCACCCTATACTGTGTTGTTGTTTTTCAGATGCAGGTCGAGAGGCACCTCGCTAGGCGTCTGGACTTCTGAAGCGAAGTGGTTTCTGGGTTTCTGTTGCTGTATAGTTGTGTATATATGTACTTAGCTTTCTCTCCGCATAACTTGTTGATTTTGTTCCTCTTGGAGGCTTAAGGAGAGCTAGGGTTTTATCTCTGTATTTTGGGTATTTCGGGATATGTATATATGTATGTAAATATTCTCCGGCCAGCCTTGACTGCGCAGGCTGAGTTAGGAGTTAGTTATTCTGTATCCTTGACTCTCTATTTTCTCTTTTTGTTTATTTATACCTATGATCTTTAGGTTTCTTAGCATGCAAGTAATCTCGTTTCCTGAGCATTGCGCTCCTTATTTTGCGATTTTTGTTTAACCTGTTTTTCAAGGCTCCTAGTTATTATATTCTTTCTACTACTATATATATGCATATATTTTATTTTAGAGGCCGTAATACCACACCACCTCTGTTTTATGGCTTAAGTGTAAAGCTCTATGTGGTAGGGTGTTACATTATGGTATTAGAGCAGTTCGTTCCTGTAGAGCCTAAGGGACGGACTGACTATGCTTCTGTGTATTCTCTGTGTATGTGTCTATGTGCTATTAGGATATCTAACTGATATATGTGGCATAAACATTCATGAGCATGCATTTGGGGACTTGAAGCACTACACTTGCGATATTGAAACTGATCAACTTGATATCACTCATTTGGTGTGTATAGGAACCAGATGTCCACTCGCGGATACGGTCGAGGGAGAGGCAGAGGTAGAATAGGCAATGCTAATCCTGGCCCGATAGGGAATGACCCAGTAGACTTCATGGCTGCCCTGGAAAACATGGCTACGGCTATGCAAGCAACAGCCAAGGCCTTGGGTAATCAAATAAACAATGGTAACCACGGGAACAATAACGACGAAGAGGGTCCAATGACTCTTTCCTCCTTCCTGAAGGTTCATCTTCCGACCTTCAGGAGAACCTCAAACCCTACCGATGCGGATAACTGGATTCAGGCTATAGAGCGAGCACTACAGGCTCAACAGGTTCCTGAAGAGCAGTGGATTGAGTTTGGAACTTATCAGCTACAAGGCGAGGCCCAGCACTGGTGGCAGGGAACACGGCGAATCCTGCAGCCAGATAGTGACGTGATTTCTTGGGAATTGTTTCGAACAGAGTTCTACAAGAAATACTTTCCCAGTTCAGTCAAGAATGCTAAAGAACTTGAACTACTTCAGCTGAAACAGGCCAGATGACTGTTACTGAGTATACTAGCAGGTTTGAGGAATTGTGTCGCTTTTTCCAGATTTGTCAAGGAGCTCCGGAGAATTTTGCTGAATGGAAATGCATCAAGTATGAGGGAGGCCTTCGGAGCGATATTTTGAGTTTTGTTGCACCAATGAAAATCAGAGTCTTTTTCGAGCTCGTAAATAAGAATAGAGTGGCGGAAGAGTGTGTGAGAAAGGCTGTAGCAGAGAAGGAAGTCTGAGGGTGCCTTTCCAGAGGACTCCAGGGAGGAATTTTGCCCCAAGGGGCAGAAACTTCAAGGGTGGCGGCTTTGTCCCTCAAAACAATCAGGGACAGGGCAACTTGGAAAGCAGCCACAGCAGGACTTGAGCTATCAGAGATGCGGGAAATATCATCCGAGAGTCCCATGCAGATTTGGTACTAGGGTATGTTACTTTTGTGGACAACCCGGGCATATGAGACCGGAAGGGTACATCAGCCAGGGAGAGTTTACACTACTACTGCAGCAGGTGCTGAGGGGTCAGAGACACTGATTAGAGGAAACTGTGAGTTGGCCGGTAAAGTTTTAAATGCCTTATTTGATTCAGGAGCAACACATTCGTTTATTGCATTTGAGAAGGCGGATGAACTAGGATTGAAAATAGTGGTCTTGGGCTATGATTTAAAAGTGTATAATGCTACCCATAAAGCTATGGTGACTCGGTTAGGATGTCCACAAGTTCCGTTTCAAGTACAACAACGTGAATTCGTGCATGATCTGATTTGTCTGTTGATGACTGGTCTTGATCTCATTTTGGGACTAGATTGGTTGTCTAAGAATCATGTCTTGCTTGATTGTTTTGTGAAATCAGTATGCTTTATGCCGGAAGATACGGAAGGGCCGGTTGTGGCGAATAGCTATTATTTGAACTCTATGGTAGTGAATTGTTTTGGGACTGAATGCTAGAGTATCTGCTATTAACTTCGGGTGTTTTGGGTGATGATAAAAGCTTGGAGTAGATTCCGGTTGTTTGTGAGTTTTCTGAAGTGTTTCCGAATGATTTAATGAATTCCCACCTAACCGAGAGGTTAATTTGCTATTGAGTTGGTGCCTGGAGCTGGTCGGATCTCGAGTGCTGCTTATAGGATGTCACCTCTAGAAATGGTTGAGCTGAAGGCTCAGCTGAAAGATCTATTGGGAAAACACTTTATTTGACCGAGTGTTTCTCCGTGGGGAGCGCCAGTGTTACTGGTAAAGAAGAAAGACGGGAGTATGCACCTGTGTGTCGATTATCAGCAGCTGAATAAGGTTATCATGAAGAATAAATATCCATTGCCAAGCATTGACGACCTAATGGACTAGTTACAAGGAGTCGGTGTATTTTCTAAGATTGATTTGTGTTCCAGATACCACCAGATAAGGGTTAGAGATTAGGATATTCCCAAAATTGCTTTTAGAACGCGCTATGGACATTATGAGTACACAGTGATGTCTTTGAGGTTGACTAACGCTCCGGCAATATATTCATGGATTACATGAATAGAAATTTTCATCCGTATCTGGATAAGTTTGTTGTCGTATTCATCGATGACATTCTTATTTACTCCAAGACAGAAGCTGAGCATGCAGATCACTTACGGACTGTGTTGCAAATCTTGAAAGATAGGAAATTGCATGCTAAGCTATCTAAGTGCGAATTTTGGAATAGTGAGTTGAAGTTTTTTGGCCACGTGGTGAGCAAGCAGGGAATAGCAGTAGATCCTGCTAAGGTTAAAACAGTGATGAATTGGGAGCGACCAGCTTCAGTGACAGAGATTAGGAGTTTCTTAGGTTTAGCGGGTTATTATCGGAGATTCATTAGGGGATTTTCACAGCTCACCATACCTTTAACCAAGCTGACTAGGAAAGATGTGCCTTTCGTCTGGACACCTGAGTGTAAAGAGAGTTTTCTAGCATTGAAACAGAGGTTGACCACTGCACATGTGCTAGTACTGCCCAAGCCGAGTGAGCCGTTTGAGGTGTACTGCGATGCATCCTTGAAGGGTCTAGGGTGTGTGCTGATGCAGCACCATAAGGTTGTGGCATATACCTCACGGTAGTTAAGGCCGCATGTGATGAACTATCCAACTCACGACTTAGAACTTGCTACCGTTGTCTTTGCTCTGAAGATCTGGAGACATTATCTTTACAGCGTTAAGTTTCAAATTTTCTCAAATCATAAGAGCTTGAAGTACTCTTTGAGAAGAAAGAGTTGAATATGCGTCAGAGGAGGTGGATGGAGCTTCTGAAAGACTACGACTTCGAGTTGAACTACCATCCTAGAAAGGCGAACGTTATGGCAGATGCCTTGAGTCGGAAATCTCTATGTGCTGCTTGGATGATGCTGCGAGAGGAAGAGTTACTGCAAGCATTCCAAGGTTTGAAACCGAGAGTTAGAGAAGAGTTTGGGACTCTGTGCTTAAGTCAACTACAGATTTCCAGTGATTTCAAAGCTGAACTTCTAAAGGCTCATTAGAATAATAAAGAGTTGTATAAGGTTTTGCCGGCAATTGAGCAGGGAAAGCGGTGAAGAGTATCAGAGGATAAGAACAGCTTATGGAGGTTCAAGGATCGAACTATTGTACCAGATGTCGGAGATTTGCGACAAAGTATCTTGGAGGAGGCTCATAAGAGCGGGTTCTCTATCCACCCGGGAAGCACCAAGATGTACCAAGATTTGAAAGCGATGTTCTGGTGGCCGAGAATGAAGAATGATGTAGCAGTGCACGTATCCAAGTGTTTAACTTGCCAGAAAGTTAAGATTGAGTACCAAAGACCATTAGGAACCCTTCAGCCTTTGGATATTCCACAATGGAAGTGGGAGAGTATTGCAATGGACTTCGTGTTGGGCTTACCTAGGACTCGGATGGGTTATGACACCATTTGGGTGGTTGTGGACCGATTGACCAAGTCGGCTCACTTTCTCCCCATTCGGATAAGTTGCACGATGGAGGAGTTATCACGACTATACATTAAGGAAATTGTGAGATTACATGGCATACCTTCCACCATTATATCCGACAGGGATCCTCGATTCACATCAAGGTTCTAGGGAGCCTTTCAGCGAGCATTTGGCACTCAATTAAGCCTAAGCACTGCATATCACCCTCAGACAGATGGTCAGTTAGAAAGAACCATCCAGACTTTGGAGGATATGCTGAGAGCTTGTGTTTTGGACCAGTCGGCGAGCTGGGATCGGTATATGCCACTAGTGGAGTTTGCTTATAACAACAGCTACCATGCGAGCATCGAAATGGCTCCATATGAGGCTTTGTATGGTAGGAAATGTCAATCTTCGCTATGCTGGTATGAAGCAGGAGAAAGAAGCTTGCTAGGCCTGAGATAATAGCTGAGACCACAGAACAGATAAAGAAGATCCAAAGCCGAATGCTCATAGCTCAAAGCCGTCAAAAGAGCTATGCCGATCAGAGGCAGAAGCCTTTGGAGTTTGAGGAAGGGGAGTGATGCGAGCAAATTCATCGGTTGAGAATTCCTTCTCGGTAAAGGAGCAATAACCTCGTTGCAAGTATAGTTCTCAACCAACAAGTAATGCTCGATCAAAGTTTACAACTTCTAATCTAAACCGAGAGTAGTTAAACCTCGGGTCGTTCTCCCTAGGAATGCAAATGAAATGTTACTTCCTTCGGTTGTAAAGAGGACAGAAGGGGGTTTTGTAATTAAAGAACAAAAGATTAAAAGAACCAAGCAATAAAAGAACTAAGCAATAATCAAAACTGTAATTAATGCAATTAAGGGGAGGTGAGATCAAAACTAGTGAAAATGCTATAACCGCAATAAAAGAATCTTGACTTGGGAATGAGTATCCAAGGAGTCCTACCATTGCCATAACCACAACTATGGTAATTATCATGAGTCAATCTCGCCTAGTCAACCCCAACCATCGAGGAGTAAGTCAAGCAAGCATAGTTGACCTTAATCCATAAGTCCTAACCAACTTACGAAACTAGTTTATAAAAGGCTAGCGTCAATGGAAACAAGAGTCAAATAACTACCCAAGAATTACCACTAAATATCGGACATTATGACTCTAGTATCCTAGGAACTCAAACCACAAGCCAAGATGGGAAAATCTATTCAAAATCTAGAGTTGGCATTTTCACAAACACCTTGTGTGCATAAAAGTAAAGCATCGAAAATTGCAAAGTAAAATGTAAAACTATAACCAACTATCAACAAAACCAAACATAAACAAGCAATCAAACATAAAGGAAGCATGAAATGTAAAATTCATCAACCAAAACTTCAAGGAACACAAAATTGCAATATGAACAAAGTAACTTGAACCAAAAGGAAATAAAAGTAAAAGTGCTTGAATTAAAGAAGAAATTGAGAGTGCTTACAATTGAAGAAGTAAAATCCAAAATCAAAGCTTGCTATAAAATGCTACAATAGAAATTGATAAACCCTAGGAGAGCTATCTACTCTACACTACTCCTACTCCTAATTATTATGAAAACTATGTAAAAATTGCTCCAATGTCTCCCCCTTTGATAAGTGTTGAAGTCTCCTTTATATAGCACTCCAGAATAGCATTTCAGCCTTCCAAAAATGAGCCAAGGGCCTCCAAATTCGCGCAGCGCGTGCTTCATTAATGAATTCACGTGCAGGGACCTGTGCGGACGCACAGACGCGTGCGTCCGCACACGCGGCTGAAAATTGACCTGTGCGTACACACAAGTGCGTGCGTACGCACACATGAAAATTCTTGTCTGTGCGCGCGCACGCAAGGCTGTGCGCACGCACACTTCGCTGTGTATGCTTTTCCTTGTTTTCTTCATATTTTCTCCCTTGTACATGCTTTCTTCCACTTTTATCCTTCCATTCTTGCCTTCAAGGCCTGAAATCACTCACAAACCATATCACGGCATCGAATGGCACAAAGGTGGGATTAAATTGCTCTATTAAAGTACAAAATTTTATGTTTTCACATTTAAGATCAAATTAGGGATCAAACACAAAAGTATGCTATTTTGGTGCTTAAGTGTGAGTTCATATGCTAAAATCCATTCAAAGTGAGTCGAAATATACCATCAAATATGGACTCATCAGGGAGGATGTGTTTTTGAAGGTTACTCTAACCACTGGAGTGGGAAGAGCCATTAAGACTAAGAAACTGAATCCACGTTACATTGGACCATTTGAGATCCTGAAGAGAATTGGACCAGTAGCTTATAGGGTCGCTTTACCGCCGCATCTTTCGAATCTACACGACGTATTTCACGTCTTGCAGCTTCGAAAATATATTCCTGACGCAAGTCATGTTCTAGAGTAGGAATCGGTTCAAGTGAGGGAAGATCTGACACTACCGGTAACTCCGGTTAGGATTAACGACACCAGCATCAAGTGTTTACGTGGGAAAGAAGTATCATTAGTGAAAGTAGCTTGGAGTTGGGCTGGTATTGAAGAGCATACTTGGGAGCTCAAATCGGACATGTGGAAGGACTACTACCCACACCTCTTTTTAGGTAACTGAATTTGAATTTTGTGGACAAAATTCTTAATTAGGTGGGTAGGATGTAAACCTCGCTAAATTAGTAAATAAATTAAATTTTAAAAAGAAAAATTAAAAATCTGAATATTATATTAAAATAGGATAGAGTTCTTTAAAACAAGAATTTTGATACTAATTTCAAAGAATTTGGCCCAAAATTGGGTCGAACTTGGCCCAAACGGACCCATCACTTAAATGAGCTGAAGCTCATTCTCTTCCTCATTTGGCATGCAACACGCTGAGAAGCTCAACATGAAGAGGAAGAACATGTAAGCTTCCAAACCTTCATTCAAACACTCAAATTGCTATAACTTCTCACTCCGAGCTCCGATCGTCGTACTGTTTGCGGCCACGTGTCCACCGCGTCGAGCTCTACAATTCTACCAGAACAATTTTATTGGTAAGCTTCTCTATCATCCCAGTTTTTCTACCCCCTTTAATTTTCAAAAATTGTGAGTGCCAAGTTGAAGAATTGGTAAGCTTCTCTAGGTTCGAATTAGCTGGCGAAATTCGTTGAACTTGGCTCTCTTGATCTGTGGGTACGGTGAGGTATCTAACCCTAGCCAATCTTTGTTTTCAGTATGTTAAATTCTGAGTTTTGAAGTATATATGTATGAAATATGTGAATTTAGGTGTATATACATATATTGGAACTGAATTGTGGACATTTGGAGGTTTGGTGGAGGATTGGTGCCAAGGTTTTGGTGATTTTGGAACTTGTGAGGCTCTGTGTGTGTGGCTTAAGTGGTTGCCTTGGGCAAACGTGGAAATCGGCCAAAGTATGATTTGGGTTTCACGTATGTAATATATAATGTTATGTGAAGATTTAGGCTAAAGGACCATAGGATAGGATTTGAATGCATGTGTATGTCAAATTGTTTAGTGCCTTGAGTATAATGGTGAATTAAGCTAATAGTTGATTGTTGTTTGATGATGGATATGGAGAAAACAAATATTTAATGACGTGTTGATGAGGAATGGCAAGTTGATGGTAATGGTCTTGTATGGACAATGGATTGTAGATGATTATGTTGTTGTAGGTATGATGTTGATATGCTAGAATTGTTAAAAGAAAATGGGGTTTGATGTAGGGTGATTGAATGTGGAATGATGTTGTTATGATATTGTTGAGTTGGAGATGAATGTGTATGTTATAGGTTGATTTTGAAAGGTCATTTGATGGAAAATTGAGGTTTTGAAGTTCTGTAAAAAAATTGATTTTTGGCTTAACTTCGACGAGGCATAACTCGGATTTCAGACCCCCAAATTGTTTCAAATTTATTTTATATGAAAATTGGATCTGTGAAGTTTACGTCGTTCGAAGAACGGAAGAAAAATAATTTTTAACGAAGAAGTTATGCACGTCGAAAGTTGGGGTTAAAAAGTTGGAATTCTGCAGCTTTTCAAACTTATGCAATTTTTTTTGAAAAATGTACGCTCAAGCGTACGCGTGGTCCACGCGTACGCGTGACCCGGCATTTGTGTACGCGTTCAGCTGCTCGCGACGTGATCAACCCTTTTGGGTTGGGGTTCTCGCGTACGCGAGCAGGGAGCTTACGTACGCGAGTAATGACTTTTTCATGCCCACGCGTACGCGTGGCTCATGCGTACACGTAACCTGGGATTTATGTACGCGACCAACGCTTTTAGGCTGGGGTTCTCGCGTACGCGAGCAAGGATTTCCGCACGCCCACACGTACGCGTAGCCCCTATTTTAACAAAAATGGATTTTGTGTTTTTAAGTCAAATTTTAAACTTCTAAACCTCTATTTTCACTCTTTTAGCCCCGATCATAGTAGTAACTCTAATAGTAAGTCGAAGCTAGGAAATAGAGGTAACTTGGGGATGAAGTAAAGGTTAAAAGTGATGAGTTATATGAGGAGAATGTGTATGTATGATGGCTATATGATGCCATGGCTATGATGAATGATTATGTAATGAATACGAATGGTTATGAATATTATGCAGCTTATGAATTTAATGTTATCTGAGATACAAGTTTCCCTGGGTACAGAACCGTGGCTTGCCACCACGTGTTCCAGGTTGAGACTCGATATTCTGTTGACCCTACGTCGTAAGGGTGACCGAGCACGTATAAATTCCTGGGAATGGATATCCCCGAGTGAGTGAGTTATATATGAAAGTTTGAATGTATGAACGAAATGAGAAAGGTATGCATAGACTCATAGGAATGCGCGACGAGGAACAGTTCAAGGGTTTCGGACTTGTCGGGTTAGCTTGATAACCGACAGATGAGCCTCATCAGCCATAGGACAGGTATACATCATGTGCATTCTGTTTGTTTGTTTGTTATGCCTTATGTGGGAATGCCTAACTGAATATATTATGTTAATTGTAATAATTGCTACTTGCACTACTTGTTTTCTACTTGTGCTTGCAATTGTTTGTTTGCCTGTCTTTGCAAATTCTCTAGAGATGGAGGAACGGAAGAAAGGTGAGCAGGTTGGGTATTAAGTTTAAGTTTAAGTTGAGTTTAGAATTTCCTAGATACCTATCCTCTGTTTATGGTTTCTGTTTAATACTTTTAAGCTTTTCAATCTGAGTGTCGGCGTTCTAGGATTGCCTATGGCAATCCCAGGACCTTATATCTTACATGTGTGGCACCTTTACCATGCTGAGAACCTCCGGTTCTCACCCCATACTGTATTTTTGTTTTTCAGATGCAGGTCGAGAGGCTCGCTAGACGTCTGGACTTCTGAAGCGGAGTGGTTTCTGGGTTTCTGTTGCTGTATAGTTGTGTATATATGTACTTAGCTTTCTCTCCGCATAACTTGTTGATTTTGTTCCTCTTGGAGGCTTAAGGAGAGCTAGGGTTTTATCTCTGTATTTTGGATATCTCGGGATATGTATATATGTATGCTGTAAATATTCTCCGGCCAACCTTGGCTTCGCAGGCTGAGTTAGGAGCTAGTTATTCTGTATCCTTGACTCTCTATTCTCTCTTTTTGTTTATTTATACCTATGATCTTTAGGTTTCTTAGCACGCAAGTAATCTCATTTCCTGAACGTTGCATTTTTTATTTTGCGAATTTTGTTTCACCTATTTTTCAAGGCTCCTAGTTATTATATTCTTTCTACTACTATATGTATATATTTTATTTTAGAGGCCGTAATACCACACCACCTCTATTTTACAGCTTAAGCGTAAAGTTCTGTGTGGTAAAGTGTTACAGTAAAAAATTTCAAATATATGTTTGAAAGTTATTATGAATTAAAAATAAATTTTTAAAAAATTAAATGTATTTTCTAGTGTAATTTAAAAAAAAATACAATTATATTACATGTGTATAAAAAATTAATTATCAAATTAATAATTTGTATAAAATATATTTTAAAATACTAAATTAAATTATAAATATATTTATATATAAATGTGTTACCTGATTTTTAGTATTTATATATTAGTTTTAAATTAAATATAAATTATCGTTATAATAAAAACTCCAAAAGCTCTGAATGTTAAACCGTATTTTCAAGATTTTTCTATAAATGAATAGCAGACAATTCACTCCTAACCAAACTACACTACAGATAATTATTATTCCTAACCGTATTTATAAATGCTAATTTTTAAAATATGACTTTTTAAAAGTTATTATATTTGGTAAATTAAATTAAAAATAATTTTTAATAAATACAAGCAATAACAATTACATTTGGTAAAATGTTTTTAAAATTTAAAAATATTATAATAGACATAAATACAAGTATTAAATTTAAAAATTAGTGAATATATGAAATTATATTAGACTTTTAAATTTTAAAAAGTAAAAGCTAACTTTAAAAAACTCTATCTTAAATGTTTTTAAAAGTATTCTGATTTTTTAAAAACTGCAAATACAAATACATGATCTTTCTGATTTACCAAACATAAAATAAAGAGCTTGAATTTTTAAAAAATACAAACATCTCTTTAAAAAACTTTACCAAACTACGCGATAATATATCTTAAGAGCTTAATTTTAATTATTCAAAAAAAAAAAAAATCTATTTTTCATGAGTACAAAAATATGTTTGTATTTCTACGAATAAATTTTTTAATATTTAAATATAATAAAAATTTATATGCAGTTATATTCATATAAAATTGATAGTTAATAGTCATTAGATTATAATTTAGTCAAATTTATCAAATTATTTAATAATTTTAACTATCAATTTCATATGAAAACAATTGCATATAAATTTTTATCTTTAAATATTCGTAAATAAAAATGATAATTCATTAACTAAAAAATAAAATTGTAACATCCAAAAACCACACAAATAAACTCCATAGAAAATAAAACTTAGGATAAAACCAAAATCAATCTCAAATATTAAAGGTAGAAAATATTATTTTCCTAATAAAAACAAAATTAATAACATAGAAATAACGTTTTATTCCTTGTATATTATTTAAGTTTTGTTCCCTATGCAGATTAGGCTTATAGCCTTCCGGGTAATATCTAAAACTATAACTCAAAGCGGCGGTGGGGGTGGCGGAGTATGTTTAGGATTGGCCCCTGGATCTCCATAGTCATCCTCACTTATTACTTGTGTTTTCTCCGGATCTTCTGCAAAACAACCATTCAAATTAATGACATTTTTTTCAAAACATTAAATTTGAACCTCTTATTTATTTATTTATTGTTATTATTTACCTGCTAGTGCCAGAGGGAGGGAATCATTTCTATCTGGGTCTTGATCTTCATACTCTTTTCCTGTTTAAATTCATTCCAACAATTTACATACATAATTGAAAGGTTAAGAGACTATTCTCCTCTATCTAGGGCTCCTTGAAATAAAAATTTTAAGTTATAAATAAAAATCATAATTTAAGAAGAGAAAAGAGAAGCAGTGGTGCGTACCTTGTGGTGTGGTCCTGGCAAAACACATGAGCTCAGAGGTAATAAGCAAAAGGGCAACCAAAAAACACAGCCGAACCATAGAAGCCATTCTTTCTTGATGATACAGTATAATTGTAGATGATGAGTATGATAACTTAAAGAGGCTTCCAGCATCTATTTATAAGATGATAAAAAAGTTATTATTACGTAATATAAAAAAATAAAATTAAAGGTAATTATGTATTTATTTATTTTTTTTCATTGTTAGGATTTTTTCGCTCGCTTAATTATTTGGAAAAAATTAAGTTAATGATTGAGTTGTCATCGTTGATCTTAAAATAATATATTTAAATCATAAATCAATCTTGCATTAATACATGGTCCTTCAAATTTTATATTAATATAAGATTTTTTTTTTGTTCTCACAATATTTTTTAACATGATAGGTTCGTAATTAATCTATCATTCTAGATCTAAACTTTATTTAAAATTTTATTATTAATTAGTGAATTATATATTAACAATTATTTATTATTCTTTAATTATTTGACACACATAGACACATAGTTGATTCAAATTTTTATTCAAAAAAGTTAATAATACTTTTATTTATAAAAGAGTGTATGTGAATCACTTTTTTAATTAATTTAATTGACACAATTAATTTTTTATAATTTTTTATTTAATTATATTAAAAGTCAATATAAAATTTAATGAAAATCAAATTCCAAAACACTCTCCTTTATTATTACATTCACAATTCTACAATTTTTTTTTTCAAATAAAAAATCTAAATCATTGTTATTATATTATTTTACTACGTGTAGCATTCTAACGTCAAAAATACTGACGTAGCGCATTCTAATATGATATCAGTATACAATTATGCATACCTCTCTCTTCTCAATTTATTTTAAAAAATTATATTCTTTATAATTATATAAAACTCAATATTTAATACATAATTAGACTAATTACCAATCATTAATACTTTTAATTATTATAGTATAATTTTTAATTAAACATAATTAGCCATAAATATGACATTAATATTAATAGCTTTGTTAATATTCTCTATTATACATGTGTGTATCATATTAGTATCAAATTGATGTTGATATCAATAATTAATTTCGTACTACTAAAAAATATATATAAATTTTTTAGTCTAGATTTAAGAGTCAAAATATTTTGTTTAATTTTTTAATTTGTTATTCATTCTTAACTACTTCATAGAATAATAATGTAATTTTCGTTTTCCATGGAAGTTGATCCTTTTAAGATACAAGTTATAGTTTTTTATATATTTTTTTGGTTATCATTCTATTGTTCTTTTGATAATTTGATGATTATTCTTACTCAAACTTATTCTTTTGGTTTAATGTTACAGTGCGATTATTCTTGACCACAATCATTTACCATGCATACACATCTATCAAATACCGCCTTGAGTTGTATTGATTGATTCGGGTTCTAATTACATGAATCTAAGAGTTTAACGAAGGGATAATAAATTCTATTTTAATGAAGAACTGTTGGATCTACTCATACATTATGACAAACTTAATAGAAAGTGAGTAAAGTTAGTTTTTTTAGGATATCAATTTCTTATTGAACAACGGCTTTTAACATTATTTTTATGCTTTCTATGTCTACTAAAAAATATTTAAACTGAAGCATATAATGAAATTGAGTTTTCTCAATTTAGGTTTAGTTTTTAAATAATTGTAATGTACTTGGAGATACAATTTCAAATATTAGTAATGTATTTAAATTTTTTACTTTTAAACTTTTCATAATAAAAAATAATTTTGTAACATTGAATTTTTTTTTCTAAAATTATACAAGTCTTTTCGTGCATCAATATAATGCTATTGATGGAAATAAAACTCAATTTAGTTTCTCTTTTGTGGCTATTTTATACCTTATCGTAGTACATGAATAGCGGATGATGAAACCTATAACAAGAGTATAGTCTGAATTTACAGGGATTCTGATAAATTTTCAAACTGTTGATATTATTTTAGTTAATTGTTGTTACGAGAATGACTATAATTTATATGTGTCTAAGATCTAGAATATTTTAAATATTATTTAAATAATTGAGTTCTAATATTAGCGTTTAATTAGATTAATTTTAAAAAAATTTAAATTATTACCTCAATTTATATATTATAATAAATATTTTTAGTTATATTATTTTTAAATTTGTTTTAATATGAAGTTTCTTTTTTTTTCAGTTTTTAAATTTAGTGTTATTTTTATTGTCTTCCAGTATAACTAAAAAAAATAAAATAATTAAGTTAAAAAATATTTTAATAATAAATAATATTTTTAGATTATTATTCAAACAAAAACTAAATCATGTATATTACTATTAGTTGTACAAAAAAATTTATTAACGTATAAATTAGTTAATAGTTGGGTAAAAATTTATCATCAACTACAAAGGTAAAAATTTTAGTTGTCCCGATATATTTAGTTGAGTTAAAATTTTACTAACGTTAATAAATTGAATTATTGGGTTAAAATTTAGTTGTCGAATAATATATATTTAAATATATAAAAAAATAATTATGAGTATAAAAAAACTAAGTTAATAACTATCATTAATGACTATAATTAATATATATTAAATTAATTTAATATTAATTAAAATTTATTTTATCCAGTACTCCAGTATGATTAATTTAGCATTATTATATATCAAATTGATGACTATATATAATTAAAATTTAATTGTCTAATGCGATTTATAAAGATTACCGTAATTAATAAAGATTACCATAATTTATAAAAATTACATGTATAATAATATTAATAATAAAAAATAAAAAACGCCGAATGAATATATATATATATATATATATATATATATATATATAAGAAAATAATCATAATTAAAAAATTAATGTACGTAACTTAAATATATTTATGTACAATTAATATATACATATACATAATAAAAAATATTTAAAATTATTTAAATAAAATAAGATATTCTAATAATATAGAAATTATTAATTAAACAATTAATATATACATATACATAAATAAAAATATTATTAATTAAAAAATTATAATAGTTTTTTTAATTTTATAAATCAATCTCATATAATTAGAATGATTTGTTAAAATAGATAGTCAAATTAATTTAATATTATTTAAATATTTTTATTCTTAATTTAAAGTAGATCAATCTCTCTCTCTCGCTCTCTTTCTCTCTCTAATCTCTCTCATAAATCAACACCAATTTATAGATTATATATATTATGTATTTAAAAGTTATATCTGTATAAATTATAAATGTTAAATTAAAAAATTTTAATAATTTCTATTATACAATTCATATTTTTACATATTAGCTTATTCTAAAACAAAAATTAAGAAAATAAAATTTTAAAAGTAATTATTAATTTATTATATTAAAATTAATAAATAAATATACATATAAATATCAAATAAAAAATATTAAAATAATTAAAATTATGAATTATTGATACACATATGACATAATTTAAAATATACAATAAAATATATAGTTTAAAATTTAATAATATTAATTATAAAAATTTATTAGTTATGAACATTATACGTATAAAATTAGATGAGTTCTATCCAACCTCCTCTAAAATAATATGTAAATTATCCTCTATGACATGGCTTATTTTAATTGGATGTTTAGTTTTAGTTTGAGTTAATTTAACCCAATAAAAATTAACATCTTAATTAAAATAGGATCATTTTATAATTAAATATATTTCAAAATGGGTGATTATATAATTTTTATAAATACTTGTTCATTCACATTCATCTCATTTACTTTCAACTTCAAAATCTGCACTCCTTTCTTGTCTAAATTATCTCTCTAGCTATCCATAAATTAAATTTTAAGTCTTGACAAAGGTAAAATCCAAACTCTTAATGGGAGCTGAAAATATCAGAAATTGAATACTCTCTTAAACTAAGAAAAATATGCAAAGATAGTATAATCAACAAATGTCTAAATTAACCATAAAAAATTGTTGTGCCGGATTGACAAGACTAAGCTAATTTTTTTTAGTAGAAATTACACAACTCCTATTATGATAGGAGCACAAATAGTGTTATGCAACTATGGCTAGAATAATTCTGCACCAAAAACAAATGTAAGAGAATTTTGAGGGAAGGTAGAAACAGAGATAGAGTGAGAGAAAAGGATAGCTGAGGACGGCGGAGTTGCTTGTGACGACAGCGGCGATATTTTGGAGGTCGAAACAGAGGAGAAGCAACATGCCGTAAGTTATTACCGAGAATTAGGATTCATTCTCTGAAAACATGATTTGGGGAAGAAGCAAATTCAGTTTTTAATATTTTAATAAATTATACAATTATCTATTTTAAAAAATAATTTAATTATAAAATAGTTTAATCATAGTTAACATAACAACCAATTAAAGAGTGACATGTTATAGAAGATAATTTACATATTATTATAGGAAAGGTAGAGTAAAATTTACCATAAAGTTATAGATGTCATGAGTATAAAATTATAAATATTATGTATATCTAACTATGGATGTTATGCATATGAATTTATGAATATTATGAGTAAAATTGTCGATTGAATAAATTAATTTAAATATTTCACATTCTTTGTTCAAATATAATTTTGGTAAAATTTGAAAATAATATATTTTATATATAACTAAATATTAAATTTATTTATAAATAAACACACATAAATATAATTAAAAAAAATATAGGTAAACAAACGCATATAGTAAATAACGCAAACAACCAATTAGAAAAAGAAAGTTAAATTTTTTTTGGTTGTTCACAATATCTCCCAACCTGACAGGGCACAGGATTCGGTGGTCCAGGAACCTTTGGACCATTTAGTGGTCCAAGTAAAAAAACATGTTTTTTAAGATTTTTTAACAACTGTTACATAGTCCTTTAACTAATTTTAATTATAAATTGACCCTATATATTTTATATAATTATAAAAACGATTTTTTATTTTATAAATAATTAATTTATCATAAATTTATCATGTTCATTAACAATCAAATACAAAAACAACAACAATTAGATCATCCATGGATCCCAATTTTCTTAAAATATTACATTCGATCCGAGACGTTCTTGAGGAGTCATGAAATCGTGTTTCGCTGAAATCCAATCGATTGGACTATCAAACCAATCGATTGAAATTTAACCCAATCGATTGGATTTCAGTTTATCACTAAACAATCGATTGTATATTGCTGGTAAGCATGGTTTTGCATAAATCAATCGATTGGTGAAAGTAACCAATCGATTGAACAATGAATTAAATGTGAAATTTATGTAATTCAATCGATTGGTCACGGCTAAACAATCGATTGGTCTCAATATTCAATCGATTGGTTACGGCTAAAAATCGATTGAATTATCATCAATTTCAATTTCAATCGATTGCATATAAAACCAATCGATTGATACTGTAATTATATGTACTCCAATCGATTAAAATAACAAAACAATCGATTGGAATATTGTGTTTAAGTATACTTCAATCGATTGGTGGGGGCTTGATTTCGTTTAATCTATCTACCAATTTTAAAACTTCTTCTTTAAATATGATCCGTCTAAGATTATTATTACTATTAGTTGCCAAATTTTTGAACTTTTGTTAATTTGTTTTTTCCTGCTACTATTATTATTATTATTATTATTATTATTATTATTATTATTATTATTATTATTATTATTATTTTGAATTTCATTTGAGTATTTAGCTAATTAATGATAATTATCTTTTTATTCATCTATCTTATTATTAAAATTCTATCTTGCTTTTGTAAAGTTTTATTTTGATTTAGATACTCTAATCTTATCTTTTCCTTAATATTAACATTATAAATTGGTGAATAATCCATCACCAATTATTCAATTCCACCATTAAAATCGTGTATCACTCTCTTTATAAAAAATCTCATTGTCTTTCTTTCGAACATCCATCCATCTACTAAATATCCAATTTTTTTTTATTTTTTATCCGTCTATTTAATATCCACCTTTTGTTCATCGTTAATCGACAATCACCGTTGCACCAATCAATCACCGTTGCACCAATCAGCAAAGATCCAATCAATTTTTTTCATTGTAGTGTTCAGAAAACAATCCATCGTTTTGATTACAAAATCGAGGTAAGTGGATAGAATATCTAATTTTCCTATTATTCGTTTCGATACTTTATTCGTAAAATTGATTGTGTAATGAAAAAATATTTTTTTATCTTTTATTAACTGACAAGACATTGAGAATTACTAAAAAGTAAATAGATGTTATTATTTTTTATTACTAATTGGCTAGCAATCAGGACGGACCTAGAGGGGGCGAGTAGTGGCCTGAACCCCCCAAAATTTTAAGAAATTATACTTATATATAAAATTTGTGTTTAAAAATAAAAACAAATATTAGGTAATTTAATAGTTTTATATGTATTATTTTTCACTATGTAATAGATTTATGTCTTAATTGTTAATTCACTAATATCTTTACCTAACTAATTTAATATCATACCCTCAAGTCTTTGTACCTTTCAAATTAGTTTTTATATAATAATTTCTATATTTATTTTTTTAAAATCATTTGTTTTTTTATATTAATATATTTAACATTCATATTTTTTATATTAATAATAACTTAAGTAGTTATGTTTTGGTAATCACATTATGTATTGTAGATATTATTTTCTTGTAAAAAATATTAATTCTTCTTCTAAATTCACATTGGTAAAAGAAAATTTTATAAAGATATCTTATATATTGTATTCTACAATGGTACCGTGTCTTTCAATTAATTAATAATTTATAATTTATTTTCAATTTTTTTTAAAACTTTTGAAAGAATGAATTTTAGTTAATAAGGTATGTGATCATTTTTAACAAATCCCGTTATAAATTATATGGTATTTTATAAATTTGTAATCTACAATTGTTAAAGTTATATTTTATTTATGTAATTATCATATTAAAAATAAATTTGTTGGAAAAAGTTATAATTATATGTATCTTAATAAATCTATTAAAAAACTAACTCCAATAACTATATGTTTATTATTTTTATAGGTTAAAAAAAATTATATAAAAATTGGCACCTCAATATTAAAATCTCTGGATCCGTCCCTGCTAGCAATATACGAATCTATCTATTGTATATAATGTTATAAGATGGAGTGTATTGAATTTTTTTTTTTCATTGGACATTTTAAGATGTCAGGTATATTTACGGACACTGAGATGAATGAGCAATACCAGGAGGACGATGACTTTAACCAACAAGAAGAGCTAGTAACTGACCAAGATATGATGGATGAACAGAATGAATTCGAACAAGATTTCAGAGATATCATAACCGAGGGAGCGTTTTTTTCTGAATCTGATACGTCAGATTATATCGTTGAAGCCGCTTATGCGGTTGACTCCGTGCAAGACATTACATCTGTGAAATTTAGTGAGAATTTTGCGGAGAAAATTGGCAAATACCACTTTTCTACTTTGCAGCTTGCATTTGATTTTTATATGAAGTACTCAAAGTCGAAGGGCTTTAGTGCAAGGAAGAGCAAGACCTTCAAGAATAGTAGTGGCGATATTTACAGACAACTGTTTGTATGCCACAGGCAAGGATTCAGGATGGAGAAATATTACACGATGGAAAAAAGGAAGAAGGAGCCTAGGTTGGAAACAAGAACTGGATGTGAAGCCCGAATGGATGTTAAATTTGTACCAGAAAGTGGAAGGTGGCATATCTTTTATTTCTCTGACGAACACAACCATGATCTATTGGATACACAATTCAGTGCTATGTTGCCTGCCCACAGAAAAATGTCAGAGGCAGATATTATGCAAATGATGAACATGCTAAAGTCAGGGATCAGCACCTCACAGATATTTAGTCTTCTAGCTAGCCAAGCAGGCGGATACGAATTTGTTGGCTATGGTCCCCGAGATATGTACAATAAGATTGCTCGGGAGAGGCGTCAAATTCCTGGTGATGCAACACGAGTGTTGAAGAAGTTGGAGGATATGCGGTTGAAGGATCCACAATTATATTTCAAGGCATGTCACGATTCAAGAGGTCTGTTACGTAATTTGTTCTGGTCTGATGGGATTAGCCAACTAGACTACCGACTCTTCGGGGATGTTATTGCTTTTGATGCTACGTACAAGAAGAACAAGTATAGTTGTCCGTTAGTAATATTCAGCGGGGTTAACCACCACAACCAAACAACTGTTTTTGCTGCTGCGTTAATCGCAGACGAAACTACTGATACATATGTTTGGCTCCTGCGTCAGCTCATGTTTGCAATGAGGGGCAAGACCCCGACCTCAATCATAACTGATGGGGCCATGGCGATTAGGAATGCAGTGAGAGATGTATTTCCCGAAGTCAGACATAGATTATGCGCTTGGCACCTTATTCGAAATGCAACTAGCAATGTTGGAAATCCATCGTTTACATCTAAATTTAGAAAAATCATGACAGGAGACTACGAGATTCCCGTGTTTAAGCGTAAGTGGGTTCAGCTTATTGAAGAATTTGGAATTGAGGATAAGCCGTGGGTGATCAACATGTACGAAGAGAAGCATATGTGGGCTACTGCATATCTAAGAGGAAAATTCTTTGCTGGCTTTAGAACTACATCAAGATGTGAAGGTTTACACTCAGTTGTGGGAAGGTATGTGGGGTCGCGGTATGATTTGACAAGTTTTGTAGAGCATTTTCAAAGGTGTGTAGCACACATGCGCTTTAACGAATTTAGTGCTGATTATGAATCTACACGTGGGGTGCCCGTCATGCAAACTTGTATAGAGCTGCTAGAGAGATATGCTGCTGAGTTATACACTCATGAGATATTTCTTTTCTTTCGGCCATTTCTCTCCAGAGCTGGATCAATGCGGGTTTTGAACATAGATAATAACGATGATTGCATAAAATACATTGTGTGTAAGCATGGGAGGCCCGATTTTACGTGGACCGTTGATTTTCGTCAAGAAGAAATGATCTTCATGTGTACCTGTTTACGAATGGAGTCATTTGGTATTCCCTGCGAACATATTGTGAAAGTTCTGGTTGACAGAGACATCCGTGAGATTCCCCAGTCATTGGTATTGGATAGATGGACAAAAAAGGTTAAATCAGCACTCAATGATCCAAGTGGGTTCACCAGGGATGCTGTTGTTATTAGTCGTCAAAGTGCTTTGGTGGAATTTTCTAAACAACTGGCTGCTGTTGCTGCTAAAGTACCAGAGAGATATGAAGAGACACGTGATTTAATTATGGGATTGTACTCATTATACAAGGCTGCAGACGAAGGAGATAATCAACCTCACTCAGGTGTTGCTAGAAGTATCAATCCGTATGTGCATCCAACCACTGGAGGCTCAGGACAGCCATCTAAGAGGAAGAAGCGGCAACGTTGTAGTGTTTGTCAAATGGAAGGACATAAGAAGACAACATGTCCTTGGCAAAAGGACATTGACAACAACGTTTTAGAAAATGAAGCAATCGGTTCGGACGATGGCGACATGTGTACCGAAGCAACGGCTGAGTTAGATAGTGATAGTTAGCAACCTCCATAATCTTTAATGTTTTTGGGCAGAAAATCAGTTCCGTATTTGTATTTTTTCTTTTTCACTATATTAATGAGATTTTATACATTCTTCCAATAGTCGTGCTTATGCTTTCTATGTGTAATGAGATTTTACTAATATGATTTCACTGCAAAGAATTATCGTAATTATATATCATTTGTTGTACACGCATAAGATTTCTCCTTTAATGTAGTATATGCAGTCTAATTTTGAATTGGTATAATTATACCACAAAGTTATAATTATCCCACAAAGCTATACCAAAAGGAACTGGATTGGTAGGAAGATCTTTATCAAAAGCTATAATTATATTTTAGGATATATATTTAAAATTTATATATTATTTTATTCTAAAATGGTTTTTTTGGTTAGACCACGGTTGGACCGGTTCAACCAGTGAACCAGTGATTCTGTCGGTTCGATGACCGGTTCGATTCTCTGAACCTTGCTCGTAATACATTCATATACTTATTAATTTATTATAATATGTTTATTTCTTTGTCTTTTTTATATATCTGGAACTAATGATTATTTTTTCACTGCCATGTGTAGAAATAATTATTTTAGAATACTATATCATTAATTCCATCGAATAAATAATACTATGTGTAAGTTGATCTTGGATGAATAATAGGAAGGGTAGAAAAACGGCTGATGATATATTTTTAATACTGTACATACATATTCCACAATATTTCACAATAATAATATACTTGAATTAATCATTCTACTTATATGACAAGATGAATTTGCTTTCTTGGTGGGATTAGCAATTGGTTGCTTACAATTAATGACAATCTAGCTAGGTAATAATCCTAGACTCCTAGCTGTTAGTATGTAGCTAGCTTCTTTAGTTTTTCCATTTCAATTGTAATCCACTAATGTTAATTAAATTGAAGTAGCTAAGTATGAAAATAATTCGGATAATAATTCGGTTGTAACGAACTAAGATTTGGGTTTTAAAACTAAGCAGTTACAAATATAAATAACGATTACAAGAATTTATTTTCATAAACACGATTAAGATGGATAAATTTAACGTTTGAGTAGAAAAAAATGTGTTTTCATTTTTTTTACTTTAATTTCTTTTCGTAATTTTAGAAACAAGAAGTAACAAAATAATATTATTTTATTAATAAGTAAGAGAAAATCGTCATGGTTGTATTTTGCTTTATTTATTTACAGATTTATCACTTATAGTTTGAAATAATATTTGTATGGGATGGTGGTTGATCTAATGTTTGTATGAGCTGGTGGTTGAAATAAGGTTTGTATGAGCTGGTTGTTGAAATAATCAATGGAAATGACATTACTTCATGATAAAAATATGTGTTTTTAAAATAAATTAAACTAAAACTCCATACGGTGCATAGAAATAGAGTAAAATTGCGAAAAGTAACAAAGCAATACATTTCTATTTAAGAAGTCATTTAAAGAAATTCGCAGGAAGTACATCCACTAACTCTAACAAATAAATACGCACTAACCAAAGTATTATAGTCTATCTAGATTAATTATAAGAACTGTGCATATTCCAAAACTCCTCGACCGATGCTATAATCTGTGGCTTCTTATGGTTGATCCGACTCCGGAGTATATGCACCGCGGTTATCATGCGAATATCGTGATCATCAAGCTACAAATTATACATTATGAATTAGTACCAAAAAATAGGACCTCCATATTAGTTACTGTTTGTCACATCAAATTACCTCCATGTTAGAGAGGACCTTATCCACTCTACTAGACAATTCTTGAACTTTATTTAGATCCTCGCTTTGAATAACATCGTCATTAATAACTTGGTCATCCCGTAGAAAACAAGAAAAAATTAAATTTTAAATTACTCGTAATACGTTATACTAGATATTAAATAACCATTAAGGATTACCTTTGCACTAGGAATTGTAGTTTCAAGTTGATCACCAAAATCAACTTTGATAAAATCACAGTCCAGTGACTTATTCTGTGTGTTGGTAGCATCATTTGAGACCCCCACTATATCTTCGTTAGAAGGAATATCCATGATTATTATCAACGGAAGAATATATTAGGAGTAGACTTGGTTGAAAGGCAAATAGTTAAAATAATTTGTCAACATATACAAAATTAGTCGGATTGAACACATATATATACTCAAAAAAGATAACAAAATTTGAATTCTATCTTTTAAAAAATTTGCGAAACAGCCGAATAATCTTAAAACTGTTTAAGATATCTTATCTTTTAATTAAAAACAAATACTTTTCAATTTCAACTTAAGAACATATTTTCAATTTAAGAAATTAAATTTGATCAATTTATCTAATTATATCTTATCTATAATTATCTTTAATTAGAAAAATACTCAAATGAAATTCAAAATCATAATAATAATAATAATAATAATAAACGTAACTTCTAATTCAATACGCATGGTTTGGGTTTAGTATATAGCGATTTTGAAATTTCAATCGATTGGATTACAATACCAATCGATTGAAAGCTGAAAAAAACACATTTAGGACACTTTCCAATCGATTGAAGTTTCAAACCAATCGATTGAATTAGAAGTTACGTGCAAAGTTCAATCGATTTTTAGCCGTAACCAATCGATTGAATATTGAGACCAATCGATTGTTTAGCCGTGACCAATCGATTGAATTACATAAATTTCACATTTAATTCATTGTTCAATCGATTGGTTACTTTCACCAATCGATTGATTTATGCAAAACCATGCTTACCAGCAATATACAATCGATTGTTTAGTGATAAACTGAAATCCAATCGATTGGGTTAAATTTCAATCGATTGGTTTGATAGTCCAATCGATTGGATTTCAGCGAAACACGATTTCATGACTCCTCAAGAACGTCTCGGATCGAATGTAATATTTTAAGAAAATTGGGATCCATGGATGATCTAATTGTTGTTGTTTTTGTATTTGATTGTTAATGAACATGATAAATTTATGATAAATTAATTATTTATAAAATAAAAAATCGTTTTTATAATTATATAAAATATATAGGGTCAATTTATAATTAAAATTAGTTAAAGGACTATGTAACAGTTGTTAAAAAATCTTAAAAAACATGTTTTTTTACTTGGACCACTAAGTGGTCCAAAGGTTCCTGGACCACCGAATCCTGAGCCACCTGACAGGTCAAGGACTAATCCATCGTGGATTTGAGCTCCTTTTAAAGGTCTGTTGCTGGCCAATGGGTTGCTGCATGCACAAGGCGGGATTCGAACTCCCAACACTTACTTAAGCGGACGAGTAAACTGACTACTCGACCAACCCAAATTGGTTAATTGGTGACTGGGAATATCTTGGTCGTCAAGTGAGTTCAATAAATGTTCAAAATATTCAACTTTTTCAAAAATAGACTCCATGTTAAAGTTAAATTCAAATGTCACAACAAAAAATATTAAACTAATTAATATTTGACAAGAGTTGAATTACAAGGAATAAAAATTAAAAAATATAAACTTACTGATAAGGAAAAGTAACATTTATCTAAAAAAAATATAATACGAAGAGTGAGATGTATGAGAATCGTTCTTTCGGACAAAAAAATCTTGTATTCTTTTAGAGTTTTAGTTTTAAAAATGGTTATGGAGATAGCATGAACAGATAAACAGAGTACATATACAAGTGATTACATAATAAAAAGGAATGTGTTTTAATTATTATAATGCAAATGAATGTGCTTTTATTATTATAATGCAAATTAAATATCATAAATGAGTATAAAAGAAATTAACATATATACATTAAAAAGAATAAACTAATATAAATGGCATTAATTATATGATATTATTTCCATTCAACAAGAAGAGCACATGAAATATTACAATATTAGTCAACTGAACTCATACATATAAATAAAGTAAAAAATAAAAAGTTTTCAGTTTTGGTGGGCGGCTTAAATATTTTCGTTTGATATATATATTATCAATCTAAAATAATATTTTATTTGGTCAATCATGTATTTATGACAAAATTAAAGTGTTCCATTTAGTCGATCATCATATATAGTCACCTCATAATAATCGTATAGGATATACATGGTATCCGAATCATAGTCTAACTTTTTTTACACGAGTAATTTTATTTGTTTCGTAGTATTTTTAGGTATTTAAAATTTAAATCAAATTTAATCTAATTTAATAACATCAGATATAATTTAAATTGATCATTATATTTTTAAGAGTTTAAATTTAAATAAAATATAATCTAATCTAAAAAAATTTAATTTAATTTAAATTAGTTATGTTAATTTTAGAGTCATATTTTTTATTTAATTTTAAAATTTATAATTTTATTCTAAAAAAATTTAACCAATTTTTAAACTAATCATTTAGAAGTTAATTTAAGTAAATTTATAAAATATTTTATACAATTTTTTTGAATAAATTTTATGAGTACTTTCAAATATTTTTTTTATGCATATTCAAATGAAGTGAGTGATTTACTTTAATTTATTTGTCGTAAAGAATTCAAACTAAGATAATTTGTATTAGTGTTAATTTTTTCAATTTCGTTCATTTAATCTAAATTATCAATGATATATTTTTTGAAGGTCTAATAAGTGAAACCTTTTTCCTTATCAAATATACATATGATTTTAAAACAAAAAATCATTGTAAATGCTAAAGAATTCTTATTTAAAATGCTTTACTGTCTTTCAATATTAGTATTTTTATTATAAAAAATTGTTGATATTATTTAATTTTGAGTTATACTAGGTAATTAATAATTTTTTTGAACAATATAAACAACCACTAATAAAATTAAAATACACTACATTTTTAAATTATTCATCTAAATCTTAATATTAAAATAATCATTTACACACTTAATAAAATAAACATCTAATATATCAATTATTCACATTATTTAGTATTTTCATTATTTACCTATACTTTCTTTATATATATATATATTTTGGTACGGGGTCCCCTTAGTGTGGGGGATAAAATCCCAACTTAAATTCTCTGCAGGAAGATTTTTATCCTCATTCTCATTTCATGGGATAATTTTTGCACTCATTTCCATTCCCATTCTCATTTTCTGATATCTCTATAGATACTCATGCTTATGCATCTCTATTACTATTTCTAGTTAGAGAGGGAAACGAATGGCACATGCCTTATAACATTGATGGTTCGACTACTATTACACTTTTTATAAACATGTTAAATGTATGTTAACAAAAATAATTGATTCGAAGAATATGATTATGATGTTAAATTTTATCTAATAATATTTGGTTCTTTCAATAAATAATTGAAAGTTCTTATGATGCACAGACACGAATACGGATACGGAATACGATACGACACGAAACATGCTGACATGTGAATTTTAAAATTTTATAAGACACGGAGACATACATATATATAAAATATAAAATATTTTTTAGATAACTTGTAATGATATTTTGATATTTATTGATATTAAAATATAAATTAATTTTTTAATTATTTTTAATGCCTTATTTTAATTAAATCAAGTATTTAAAATATTTTTTATTTTAATAAATAATAATATATATTATATATAAATTTATTTCAAAAATATATGTTAAGAATAAGACTGGACATGCTGATACGTAATGGTATTTAGGTGTATTCAAATGTGTTCAGAAATTTTTTTTTTTTATTAAGATACGATTGGACACAGCAGCCACGCGTATCGGACGAGTGTCAATGAGTGTCGTATCTAAAATATATCCGACATGCAGACACGACAACTCGACAAAATATCCGTGCTTCATATATAGAAGGGATAAGTACTTTTTTCGTCCCTGATCTTTTTTTGTTATTAAAATCGTCCTTGCCCCCAATTACGAAAATTTCTGGACACATTTACCCCTGAGGTTGTTACCGTTAGTTGAAGCAATAATGGTAAAGATAATTAAGTTTTATTGTTGAATAAAAGCGTTACCCCCAAACCAGAAGCAGAAAGCGTCGGAGAGCTCAAGGTCCTCTCGGAGCAGGGCGTCTGCGCAGAAGAGGGGGTTTCTTTGTGGGCATGGAGAGAGGCCAGTGTTGCGGGTTTCGGATACCAAAGAAAACCCAGGTCGCCGTTTTTGGGGCTGCATCTACTACGAGGTGAGTTCATGTTTTGTTGTTCTCAGCTGACCTCATCGTTTTGTTTCTGAGAACTGAGTATGGTGGGCTGATGTAGGTTAATGATGAGTGCCAATTTTTCCGTTGGGCAGACCCGGAAGGTGGAAGCGAAGATACGCATGTTGCAAGGTTGAAGTGGAAAGTTGCAGCCCTGAAGGCAGAGGTGAAGGCATCTGAGTGGAAGTTGAAGGTTGCTGCGGTGGTTGGCATGGCTGGCTGGGTTGGTTGTTTATGTTGCTGGTTGCAGGTTTTGTTGAATCACAACCAGGGTTTACCATGTTTGGTGCCTCTGAAACTGGATTGATGAAAGTTTGGTAGAAAATAGGACAATTTTAGTTAGTTTGTACTTAGACATTGAAGTATACTTTATGTAATTTGGTAATGCAACTGTGGCTGGATAGGAATTTTGGTATTGAAAGTGGTTGTTATAGGTCAGTATATGTGTATGTAAGTGATGGTGTGTGTCTGTAATTTCACCAAAACTTGGCAATGAAAGTGGAAATGTTTGAGATGAAAACTGACTTCAGAATTGTGTCTGTTTTATTAATGCATAACATGTAAAGAAAAATTGCACAACATTAGAATGAAAGCAGAATCAGATAAACCAAAACACAACCAAGTGACTTCATTCATTAACAAACCATAGTCTTAAACCATTTATTAAACCAGATGACAGTTGGACTTATATCAAAACAACAGTACTTCTGTTCACTGTTACACAACATTAGGCATAAGGAGTATGTAATAAGTTCCAAGAAAAATGAAATCTAACAACCATACACTTTGAACAAAATAGATCAACATTAACTAGCTAACAACTTAAATAGTCTCTAAACATTGTTACAGTTTTCCCCATTCCCTTGGAGGCAGTTTTGCCATCAGCCTCAACTTCCTTGGAGAAACATGCAGTGCAATGTTGTTTACAATAGTATCACATTTGGAATAGAAGTTAAACCTGGACCTGCTCCAGAATCTAGGAGGAATAGAGTTGAGATGCCTATGAGCCTCCACATTCAAACCTCGGACAACTGCCATTTCTCTCTCCCAGTCCTTCCAGTGTGTAGCCTTTGCACATCTCCACATCAATTGCTTCAACTGCAGCCCGGGAAACTTCTTTCTGAAATTACTGTAGAGATGCCGCACGCAAAACCTGTGATCTACACCTGGGATCACCTCATCAAAAGCTGGCAGTAAACCTTAGCAAAAGGAGGTAAAATTGTCTATGTATTAGTATGTTAAATGAGGAAGCTAATTCAATATGACACATTAAGTATTTACCTTCTGCTGATCAGACATGAAGGTTGCCCTGCCAATTGTCTCAGACCCGAAATCATCAATTAGCAGCTTCAGAAACCAAGTCCAGGTATCTTTCGTCTCTGACTCCACAACGGCATAGGCGATAGGGAGCATCTGATCATTCGGGTCCCAACCTATAGCAGTCAACAGCTGACCCCCTTGAGGTGTTTTCAAAAGGCAGCCGTCTAACCCAATGAACTTCCTACAATGCCTGAAGCTTTTTTTGCAGGCGTCTAGGCATACATAAAGTCTTTGAAATATGCAATAGTTATTCAAAGATGAGTGTTGCTGCTCGATCTCAAAGTCAGGGGACCTCTGTACCTTCAGCGTCACTGAGGATCCTGGATTAGAACGGAGCAACTCATAGCAGTAATCACCAATCCTCTTGTACTGCTTCCTATACTCTCCTTGTATGTCATCCAATGCCGCTTGCCTTGACCTAGCTGCCATTGAGGTTGTAACTGTCAGATTCCACTTCCTTTGTGCCTTGTTCACTAATTCCTTGATCTTCACATTCGGATTATGTTCCACCTTCTTCTTAAAAGCCCTACTCAGCCACGAAGTATGCATTATCCCAACCCTATGAGATTGGCCACAAGTATGCTTAAGGTTAATGGACCGAAGCTGCCAAGTTCCTTCCTCTTTCATCTTACCAGCATATAACCAAAAAGGACAACCAGGCTGACAAACAACCCTCACCCTAACCAAATCAAGCTTCGCATACCTGAGTCTCCTTCTCGTTTGTACTACATACGACGTCACAGCGTCCTTAAATTCCTCTCTTGAAGCAAAAACTGTTCCCACCTCCCACTTGTAGCTACTCATGTCTTTACAATCCTTATGAATTGGATAACTCCTTGTCTCATTGTTCTGTTCCCCTTCTCCTCCCTCATTTTCTGAACCAACACCAACCTCATACTCCAAGTCCACCTCATCGCTGTTGAAGCCTTCCTCATCACTGTTGAAGCCTTCCTCATCACTAAAATCGCCATTCATAACCCCCTTGCCTTTATCAACCCTGTTACCATTCTTGGCACTAGTATCTTCCTCAAACCCACTCTCATCATCATATTCCTCGTCACTATCTGTAAAATGAATGTCGTCTGCACTATCACCCTCAGGATCAGACGGAATAAACTCCTCATCATCACTGTCATCATCGCTATTTGTCTCAGCCCCTTCATCTCCTTCATTGCCTTGTTGCACATCATCATTTTCAATCTCTTGACCTTTTTCACCCTCATAAACCACCAACTCATTACCGGGATTCTGCTCTGTTTAGCCTCCAACGTCAATAAAACCACATTCAGGAAACTCTTCTGCATTCTCAACCACATGCACCACAAACACCTCAACATGACCCCTCAAGCTCGCTATTTGGCACATCTTTAACGCATCTCTATCCGTAGCAAATAATTTCAGGCCCTTTTCTAACCATAGACTCGCTGGATCCTTATACCATAGAGCTGAAATGTTCTCTCTGGTGTATCCGAACTGCCTTAACTCTGCATATGCCTCAAAAATAGACCAGCAATCACTATCAATTTCTTCAATGACTGTCTTCTGTCCCCCTAAATACTGCAACGTCCCACCTTCATAACCAAATCTACCCCATGGTAGACAGTCAGAGTAAAGTTTACCATTTCTTGAAGACACAAAAAAAAAAACCAAATCAAACGGAGCAATACTAACATGCTAAGAGAATCTGTTCAAACAGTCCAAACAAAACCGTTCATACGTACCTGAATGAAAGATGACAATGCCAGACCAACCTCCTTCCTCATCGTTGCTATCGACCTCCAAAATGCAGTTTCGATACTGCTCCGGTGACGACACACCACAGCTAGGGCATCATGGAACATGAAACATCAACTTTGAAGTGTGTAAATGAGAAATGATATACTGAATGCCTTTCGCGGGAATGAGAAACCAAGTGTTAGGAACCTCAGGGGTAAATGCGTCCAGAAATTTTCGTAATTGGGGGCAAGGACGATTTTAATGTGTTTATAAAGATTGAGGATGATTTTAATAACAAAAAAAGATCAAAGACGAAATTGATTTTGACCCCAAACCTTGGGGACGAAAAAAGTACTTATCCCTATATAGAACTACTGTTTTATATATATATATATATATATATATATATATATATACTCTGGCGTGTGACTTTAGGTCATATTAATTACATATCAATACAATTAAATTAATTTGACAGACATGAATATTTTTTAAATGATTATTAACGTGTCAAGTATATTATTTTCCTTGGGTTACAATGCATAGCATGCATCCTTGGAATATTGCTTGAACTTGTTTAAATTTGACACAAGCGTTAGCTTGTTGTCAAGGAATAGTCTTCAATCTTCATATACATTGATTTGAAGAAAACACATACACATGAGAGCATTGAGTGACAAGTGATGGAAGCATGTACGCAATAAAGCTATGAAAATAAATGAAGCGGTGGTCAATATGGTCATTTCATAAGAAGTGGCGGGCTTCATATACAACTAAGTACGAATTTTTATCTAAGATTTATTGCATTTGACAAGCTTTGTATTGATGAGGCAATCGGTGTGGTCGCTCGGTACGGTGCATACCGCATTAATGCAATGTTTGTTTAGTGGGTACGTCTTTTAAGTTTTATCAAATTTTGAGTCATCGTGAATTCGTGATACATTGGCATATATATATGTCTATGTTTGGTTTTGAAGCCACTAAATAAAGTAAGATATAGTGATCCACAACAATAAATAAGAATATGTGGCAAAACTGTGATATGACATGTGTCATTAATAGTCTATATCATCGAATTACGTTAATATACTGTTGATACAAAATGGATTAGAAACTAACGAAATATACCTTTATTAATTTTAGAGATATTTCTGGTACAATTTAAATTTCAAAAACGATTTTCATATAATTTTACTCTGTTGCATATATGTTATATGTTTGATTTTGAACGGCACAAAATAAAGTAAGATATACAGTGATACACTCGTAATAATACATAATAGAAAAAAGCACTTTTTTCTGTGGTAAAAGTGACTTCTATTTTTTTTAATTGCTTTTGTCATTTTTTTTCACGTATATTTTGGTATTTGCGAATTATTACAAGAAGGTTTCAATGAATTTAGACATTTTAACACAGAAAAAATGTTTTTGTGAGAATTATTGATCAAATTGTGTTGTGTGAAACTTTTGGTTAAGAGAAAAGAAAGAACGAAAGAAAGAACGAAAGAAAGATGAATTAATAAGTGAGAAAACGATTAAAAAATTTGTGGTTTGGGATGAAAAAAAATCGCTGATCATATATAATTTTTTTGGGACATTACAGATAAAAATTTAAACTTCTTTGTTAAAAACAACATAAATTACTTTTCTCTCCCAAACAAATCTTATTGCTTCGTTCCTTTTCCAATTCCTCCCCCTCCCCACTTTCCTTTCTACTTCCCTCGAATCAAAGGTGAAAAAAAAGAACAAATTAAAGGAGACACGATAACTTAGAAAATGGTTGGAAAAAAATAAGTTTGAAAAATGTTACTTCAAATTATATATAAAAGTTTAAACTATTCAACTAATTAATTCATCCACACATTCAAAATTTACGAATGTACTTGTTTCAGTTATATTTTTAATATAAAAATCAAGTTATTTTATTGAAACGAAATCACTTGTCATACAATTGTATAAATTATATTTTATAAAAGTAATTAGAATTTTAAAATTGATTTTAAAATTTGTTTCCAAAAAGAAAAATATAATAGTTTAAAACTGAATTTATTTTCAACTTTTCTTAACTATATAAAATTTTAAAATTACTTTCTTTAAAAACAAATACCTTGAATGTGATTAGCTCAATTGACTAAATCTTATTTTAGGCTCTGAGATTTACGTGATTACTTATTTTAATTTTCAAAATTTAAAATTATTTATAATGGTGCTTTAGATACAGCTTTGAGTACCATTTTAATCCCTAATCTCTTTTTGTCACTGAATCAGCGAATAGAATGCTTAGATGGCAAAATGTTAACACACTGAATGCTGCAATAATTAAGTGATGTGGTAAGATTTTATTTAGGACTCAGTTTGGTCTGTGAAACTTTAATTTATGCATATTATTGATGTTGTTCTCTTCTTCTTCTTCTTTTTCTGTTGTTGCTTCTTCTTCTTTACTTTTTTCTTTCCATTACTACCATCACCACCATCCATTACTGCTACCACCCCTTCATCCCATTCACCACCATCATTACCTATCATTATTATCATCATCATTATCATCATCATCATCATCATCATCACTCCCACACTATCCCTTATACTTCACAGCATCATCCATTGCCAGGACACTTCTTAGGTCCACTCGACCTCATTTGAACCATCCACCCTTGTCACCATCACATACATAGCCAGCCCCTTCTCACATGCGAATAATACTAAGAATACCAACAATTACTCATACACCTATTTTAAAATCAGATTCAACAATAGAAAAAGGTTTTTTTTTGGAAAGATAAAATTTTTTAATGAAGAGAACTTCAATAACCTCGGCTCTTATAAAGATGGAGATTTGAATAAGAAAAAAATAAAACAGAAGGAAAAGAAGAAAAGAGAAGAGAAGAGAAGAGAGGAAGAAAGGAGGAAGAGTCGGCGGTGGCAAAGAGAGTAGCCGTCGATGTAAAACCTGCGAAATTAGTGAATAATTAGTTAATAAATTAATTATTAATCAAATAAATTAGAAAATAGAATTTGGTGGTTTAGTGAGATAGAACTAATTAAAATAAGAATTTTGACACTAATTTTAAAAAATTTGGCCCGAGATTAGGCAGAACGGACCAAATCGGACAAACCGAGCCCAAACACAGGCCCAAGGTCTAACTCATTTCATTAATACTCATGAGCTAGCTTCAGTTCATTTGCTTCCCAAACACAAGAAATCACGCTGGGGAAGGGGGAAGAACAAGGAGAAAACCTAAAATCCTCAATAAAATTTCATTTCTCAATAACTTTTGATCCGGAGCTCCGATCGTCGCACCGTTTGCGGTTATGCAACCGCAGCGTCGAGCTCTACAAAGCTCAATTCTTGATTAGGTATGAAACTCACTTCTCATTTTCATTTTTCTCCTCCCAATTTTCAAAACTCAATGTGAATGCATGTTAAATTTTGCATGATTTCGGTGTTTAGGTTCAAATTATCTTGTGAGTTTTGTCGGGTTTAGCTCCCTTGGTATGTGAGTAAGGTAAGCTTCTTCAATATCTGGGTGTAATGTTGAGTAAGTGAATTCTATGTTAATTATAGTGGTAGTTATGTTGTTAGATTGGAAATTGATTGAAAAGTGGAATTAATTTGGGGATTTGGAAGCTTGAGATCGATTTTGGAAGCTAGGTTCGTTGGTAAGGGGTTGTGTTGATAAGCTTGTGGTGCAGGAACACTTGAGGTGTTCCTGGTTTATCGGAGAATTGGCCAAGGTATGGATTCGGTTTCTCGTATCTAAAATATAATGTATTGTGAAAACTTAGGCTAGTGACCCTACGATAGAATTCTAATCGTTGATGTAGTTGATTGGATGATATGGATAGTGTTGATTATGTGGTTAATGGCTTTGAATGGTTGTGAACTTGTGATTGATGCTAATTATTGATAAAGCATATAAATTGTAGGTGATATGGATTGGTATGCATAATTGTTGATAAAGCTGAGATTTTGTTAAAGTTGATATTGAAATTGTCATAAGAAATTGATGATGTGTCTTGTATGTTGTTGAACTTGGAGTATTGAATTTGAGATTGATAAAAATAGAGAATTGATAAGTTGTGGATTATATGAGGAAGTTGGAATGTGATTGATGCTGAATTGGTGAGGTTTTGCTTGGTTTTAAAAGGTTGGGAATTTGTAGGTTTTGAAATAGAGGTTTGAGAATTTTTGTGTAAACTTGATTTTTGGCCAAACTTCGGTGAGGCATAACTTGGCTTCCAGATTCCCAAATTCTTTCAAACTTATTTCATATGAAAATTGGGTCCGTGAAGTTTACGCCATTTGAAAAATGAATGAAAAATGTTTTAAAATAAAAAAGTTATGGGCGTCGGAAGTTTGGAGTGCAAAACTGAAAATTCTACAATATTCAGCATTTTTGCCATTCTACAGAACTTGCGTACGTGACACTACACACGACGCAACCAACCTTTCCGATTTGGGAATCTCGCGTATGCGAGCAAGGTGCTTACGTACGCGAGCAGGGAAAAATCCACCCAAGCGTACGCGTGGCCCACGCGTACGCGTGACCCCTGAAATAAGCAAAGTGAGTTTTGTGTTTTAAAATATAATTTTGAACATCTAAACCTCCATTTTTACTCTTTAAGACCCTATAATTGAGTTGTAATGGTAATGAAGTGAGTTGAACTAGGAAGTGATAGTGACATAGAGGTGAAGAGAGGTTCTGAAGTGGGGAATTTGAATTGAAAAGTGTGGATAAAGCGAGTAATTAAGCAATGAGGTGTTGACAATATTGAATGAGAAGTGAATGATGATGATGATAAATGATGAACTTGATATTGAATTAAGATATGAATTGAGGAAATGTGAGTGACGAGAGAGGGTATAAGGGTGGTAATGATAAATAGTGTGTGTGATTGGAGAGTGTGACAGGCACTATATCCCAAGAGTGTGTTGGGCACTATATCCCTGTAAACAGTGACTGTGGCTATGATTGATTAATTGAGGAAGCTTGAAAATTTTGCGAGTATGCCGGAGATGCATATGTGATTAATGAATGAATGTGGTAAATAAACCATGATGAAAAATGTTGAATACGAGTATACTTGTAATTTTATCTTTCTGGTTGTAAGGGTGACATGGCATAGATATCCTCTAATGGTGACAGGACACAGATACCATCTAATGGTGACAGGGCACAGATATCCTCTAATGGTGACAGGGCACAGATGCCCTCTAATGGGGACAGGGCACAGATACCCTCTAATGGTGACAGGGCACGGATTCCCTCTAATGATATTAAGGCAACAGAGAGACTGTGCCCGGGTTAGCTATTGGACACGTCGAGTTGGCTTGATAACTGACAGATGAGACTCATCAGCCATAGGACAAGCATACATCATATGCATCTATATGTTTGTTTGGTGTGCTTTGTTTGGAATGCCTATTTGATTTTATAAATTACTTGCTACCTGCTTATCTGCTGTATATGCTTTCTACCTGTGATTTCCTTGCGTGTAGTAATTGTGTGTGTAATAATTGATTCCGGTGGCGATTGGGAGGTTTCGAGGAGTTGCGAAAAGGGAATATTAGTATAGAATGGAGATCCTTAGTTAGTTGCCTTATTTACTTTTGGTTTAGTTATGTTTTTATAATATTAAATCGTATGTCGGAGTTCTAGGATTGCCTTCTACTTTTCCAGGACATTATATGTTAGATATGTGGGCACTATTACCATGCTGAAAACCTCTGGTTCTTACCCCATACATATTTTGTGGTTTTTAGATGCAGGACGTGAGGCACCTCGCTGAGGCATGCTCGAAGCTTCTAATAGCGAATATCCTTGTCTTTTAGGGATTTATTTTGGATATATGTATATATGTAGATACTCAGTATCTCCACTATTTATGTATATGATGAATTAACTTCCTCTTAGAGGTTATTTTGGAGAAACAGGTTCTGTAAACTTTGTATTTTGGCGTCTTTTGGGTTCTTTTATATACATGTAAATATACTTATGTGCTCTATCCGGTTTACCTTTGCGAGCCGAGTCTTGAGCCTTGTTATTTGTATCTTGGAACTCTTTAGTAGGTAACCATGTTAGCTTACTCTTATCTTGTTTCGTTTACCGCTGTTGTTGTCGTGAGTGTTGCGCTTTTCTGTTTAACGCTTTTGTTTTAACTTCCTTCAGAGGCTTCTAGATATATATATATATATATTTCAACTATAATATGTATATAATTTTATTTTTAGAGGTTGTAATACCTCACCACCTCTGTCTTATGACTTAAGTATAAGATTCTGTGTGGTAGGGTGTTACAGCCGAGGTCAAGAGGTTGAGAGAGATGGCCAGTGGCGTGCGGGGGGAGCGATCAGGTATTGCAATCTAGCCCAGTTACTACTCAATGGAGAGCGAATCGAGCTTCCAGCTGCAGTGCTCCCACCTCGAATCATGGTTTTTCTACTAATAGCGATGAACGACAAAGAAGAATAAAGAAAAGAAGAGGAAATTGAAGAAGAAGAACACAAGAAAAAGGAGGAAGGATGATAAAAAAGAATGGAACTCAAAACAATAATAGGAATAAATTAGGGTTTCAAGACCACATTGAGTACAAATAGAAATCTTGTTACATCAGTTAGCCGTTGCTACGTCTAGCATGATAAGGAGGGTGCCATCTAAGCATTTTGTTCACTGACTTAGCACCGGAAAGAAGTTAGGGACTAAAATGATGCCCAGAGCTGTATCTGGAGCACCACTATAGGTAATTTTAAATTTTGAGAACCAAAATGACTAATCGTGTGAATTTCAGAAAGCAGAATGAAAAATTAGTCAACTCAATCATCAACTTTGGACAATTTTAAGACAGTATCTTCACTCCTCAAAAAGGTATGGGAGAAGAAATGCTTAAACATTAATTATTTAGCTCTCTTAAACATTAAGAGAGCTAGCAATAATATTTTGTAAGAATAAATAGTCATTTTGATATCGAAAAGATTTAGATTTCTATAAAATGATCCCTAGAAAAACGAAAAGAATAAAATGACCTAAACATTCAGTTAGTCATTGTTTTACTTAGTTAATTGTTAATTTTTTTGTGAATCTCTCTCTCTCTCTCTCTCTCTCTCTCTCTCTCTCTCTCTCTCTCTCCATTTTTATCACCATCACTCACCACCAATCCCTCCACTCCTAACCCATCCCATCTTACTCTACCACCACCTCACAGTCACCGTTCTGCACCCATTACCACTATCCTACACCATATTGTCGCCACACTTCCTTAACCATGTCGTCCGCTTCGCTAAATACTACCCCCACCTTACTGTGACTTCCAAACCCTAATCCCATATTTACCAACAACAATAATAACCCACAAATCTACCACCACCATAACCTCATTTGCTACTATTTCGGTGTCATCTTCTTTGGACGCTCTCTCCTTTTGTTTATGGCTCCTTCTCTTGAACGTTCTATTGATCTATATCTCTATCTCTTTTGTCTTTTTTTCTTTTTCTCTCAATTTTCAATTTGTTTTTTCTTCTCAATTTGTGTTTTTTGATTTAACATTGTTGATAATGATAATGATTTTAGATGTATGACAGTGATAAAAGAGGTAGGTTGAGTATTTGACAGTAGAGATTAGGGTGATGTATGATGGTGGGTGACAGGGAGCAAAGGGTGAGGTGTGACGAGGACAATGATGTTTCCAATGAATGCGGGTTGTAGTGACGAGGACAGTGGTGGCAATAGAATGGGAGTGATAGTATTGGCAGTAATGATAATGATGATAATTCTAACAATAGGTGAGAGGTAACTGTTGAGATAGTAGTAGTGAGATTGGATGGGATAGAAAGTGATGAGATGAAAGGTAATGAAAATAATAAAATATAGTAGTGGAACAAAATAGAAATAAGATAAAAATGATGTTTGATCATAATTGTGAGAGAAAAAGATGAAGGTAGACTAAAAATTTCATAAAAAAGTTAATAGTTGATAGAATAAATTAATCATTGACTAATATTTAGATTATTTTGTCGTTATTATTTTTTTGGGATCCATTTATCAAAATTTAAATTTTTTAGTGTCAAAATAATTATTTATTCTATTTAATAACGGTCAATGAAAAGTCATGTAAACTAATAAAGTTTATCTCCAAATTGACCAAAAGTTGCTTTATGTTGTAGAATAAATAAATAAGAAAGATATAATATAAAATAAAATATAAATAGAAGACTCTAATTTTAATATTCACTAATATAATTATCTCATTATAATAATAGAAGTAACTTATATATTTATTACTATTATATATTAGCAACGTGTGAAAAGAGAGGAGAAAAGTTTTGTATATAGACAATATATATAGAGAGAGAGAGAGAAGAGATTATTGTTATTGATGTATTATTCACGGAGGCTTAACCTCCTATTTATACACACAAGGGAACTTCATTTTCAACTCTCGATTAATATGAATTCATCTTTGGAAAGATGATTCCTTCAATTAACTGCCCAAGTCATAAATAGGCATCCACACATTTGTTCTTACCACAACACTCTCCCTTGGATGACCATTTAGGATTATGCCTCGTTAAAACCTTACTAAAGAAAAACTCAGTGGAAAAATTTTAGTGAAGGAAAAAGAGTACAATATCCTTTGTGATGGGGACTGCCTCATTAAAAACCTTGTCAAGAAAAACCCAATGGAAAAAAACTTGACCAAGGAAAAAAGAGTACAGTCTCTCCCTCTTATCGACATCATTTAATGTCTCAAAATCGGCGCATCCCAATCTCATGTACCAATCTTTCAAAGGAGAATTTTGGGAGTGACTTTGTGAATAAATCTGCCAGATTATTACTTGAGCAGATATGTTGGACATTAATTGTCCCCTGATTTTGAAGATCATGAGTGAAGAAGAATTTGGGAGAAATATGCTTTGTTCTATCACCTTTGATGTATCCTCCTTTAATTTGAGCAATGCATGCTGTATTATCTTCAAACAGGACAGTTGGAGCTATCTTATGATCAATCAATCCACATGATGACAGGATATATTGGATCAAACTCCTGAGACAAAAACACTCATAACTTGCTTCATGTATCGCTAGTATTCCAGCATGATTAAAAGAGGTTGCTGCTATCGTCTGTTTTGTGGACCTCCATGATATAGCTGTACCACCATATGTGAACAGGTATCCTGTTTGAGATCTCTCTTTATATGGATTAGACAAGTAGCCAGCATCTGCATAGCCAACTAGTTGTGACTTGGATCCATAGGGATAAAATAATCCCATATCAACCGTTCCATGAAGATATCGAAAGATTTGTTTGATTTCACTCCAATGTCTTCTGGTTTGAAAGGAACTATATCTTGCTAGTAAATTCACAGCAAATGATATATCAGGTCGTGTATTATTAGCAAGATACATTAGCGCTCCAATAGCACTAAGGTATGGTACTTCAGGACCAAGGATATCTTCATTCTCTTCTTTAGGACGGTATTGATCCTTTTCCACATCCAAAGATCTTACGATCATTGGGGTACTCAAGGGATGTGACTTATCCATATAAAATCTCTTCAAGATCTTCTTTGTGTATGTTGTTTGATGAATAAATATCCCATTTTTTACATGCTCGATCTGCAGGCCGAGATAAAATTTAGTCCTTCTAAGATCTTTCATCTCAAACTCTTCTTTTAGAGTTTTTATAATTGTTAGAATCTCTTCAGGAGTTCCAATGATATTTAAATCATCAATGTACACAGCAATTATAATGAATCCAGATGCAGATTTCTTTATGAAAATATATGGACAAATATCATCATTCTTGAATCCATTTTTGGCCAGATATTCAGTAAGACGATTATACCACATTCGTCCAGATTGCTTCAGACCATATAAAGATCTTTGCAGTTTGACTGAGCATAACCCTTGCGAATATTCATTGGATGGTTTAGATATCTTTAGTCCTTCAGAGACTTTCATATAGATATCCCGATCTAATGAGCTGTATAAATAGGCTGTTACTGTAAGAACCCGCGTTTTCACGTAAAACCGTTTTAATAAAATAATTTTAGTGCCCGGAATAGATTCAAAATTTAGAAGTTTTAATTTAAAAATATAAATGAGAAATTTGGTTTCAGTGAATTTTTCTGAGTTGGAAAATGTATTTCTTTCGAACAGTTTTTGTAAAAATGCATACTGGCGATTAAGCCGGCAGTACCGGCTCTGGTCTGTCCAGCACTGTGTATTTTGGAAAATAATATTTGGAAAGTGATTTATTGTTTTGAAAGGAGAAAAATAATTTAGAATAGAAAACTGGACACTAATCTTAAAGGTTTTGCCCCAAAGTGGGACAAACGGACCAAAAATGCTAACGGGTTGGACCGGGCCCAAGGTCCAACATATATAAGTGAGTAAATGAGCCAAGGAAGCTCATTTCAGCACAAAGAGAGAGAGAGAGAGAGAGAGAGAGAGAGAGAGAGAGTTTGGTTAGAGTGAAGAGAGGAAGAAGAGAGAGTGCTCTTTTCACCTCCACCTTCCGAGAGCCATAACTTTTGATCCGGAGCTTCGATTGACGAGCCGTTTGTGGCCACACGAAGCTCTTCCTTTCTATCTAAGTTTTTCTGGTACGAGATCGCTGTTCACTCTCCAGTTTCGTGCCCTAGCAGTTCTTCATTTTTATGTTTGGTTTTTGAGTAGATTTTGTGGTTTTGCTTATTTAGGTGATCTCTAGTAGCGGGTAAATGTTGAATTTTACCGTTAATCGTGTTGGGTAAGGTAAGACTTCTCTAAACCCTTGTGTTTAGTTGTTTTATGTATCTTAAGTTTTGATTTTGGTGATATATGTGTTGTTAGTGTGAGCCTTGGTGTTTGTTGGTGTTGGTTGAGGCTTTGGATCAAGTTTGGTGGCTTCGTTTTGGTGTTTGGTGCGTTTGGAAATCGACCAAGGTATGATTTCGATTTTCTTTATGTAATATATAATGTTCATGGACACTTAGGCTAGTGGCCCATAGGATAGGACTGAATTGGATGTATGGTTGTTTGAATTAATATTGTGGTGTATGCATGTTGATGGGGATTGAAGAAATTATATATGTTGAAGTGAGATTGATGTTAATTGATGATTGATATTGATTATTGTGGTTAATGATGATTGTTGAGAATTATTGGTGTTAATGAAATATTATGATGTGAGTTGATGTTGATGAGAGTGTATGTTGGTAATGAATGCTAATATTGACGTTATTTAATGATTATTGTCGAAGGATGGGAGTTTTATAAGGGTTTGTAGTGAGTGTTGATGTTGTTGATGGTTGATGATGATTATGAGTGTTTATGATGGTTATGGACGTTGATGATTATTTTTTATTATTGGTTATTGTGGTTCATGTTGAAATTAAGTGAGTGAGGCAGTTTGATGACTTGAATAGATTAGATGATGATAATGGAATAAAGGAATTAGCACTTGTAGCCTTGATTAATGTGCGAATTTGAATGGTGGTATTAAGGGAATGAGATGTGATATTAAGTTGGATTTTTGAGTTGTGGAATGGTTTAGAAGGTTGTGTGAGTGAGAAAATGGTTGAAGTAGTGTTTGTATGAATTCTGGGTTGTTTTGGTATGGTTGATATGTGATTGATTGGTATTGGATTGAAGTTTGGTTAAAATTTGAGGTTATGTGGTTTTTGGGTAAAAATGGATTTTGGTGAACTTTATTTGATCATAACTCTTGCCTCAGTTTTCAAAATTTGTTGAGGTTTGTTTAGAATTAAAGATCTTTGAAGACTCTTTAAATTGGTATAAAGTTTGTAAAATTTGGAGTTTTGTAGAAGAAGTTATGATCATTCAAAAATTGGTGTTGAAAACTGGAAATTTTGCAAAGTCACAGAATTCTGAGTTTTCTGATATGTGCGGACGCACAGCCTTGTGCGCACGCACAATCCTGTGAAAATTCTATTCTGTGCGGACGCACGGACCTGTGCGTATGCACAGGCAGGGGAAAGGACGCTGGTGGCAGTGCTAGCATAGGTTGTGCGCGCGCACATCAATGAAGGATTACGACCTGTGCGCACGCACAAGTCAGGAAGGGTCGTCTGTTGGGGGCGCTTGCACAGCTTGTGCGAGTGAACAGGCTTGTATATTTTAGTACCTGTGCGTACGCACACTTTCAAAATCTTCCTGGGCGTGCGCACGCACACCCCTGTGCGGACGCACACGCCCTGTTTCATAATTTAAACTTTGTTTTCAACTATTTCACCTTCCCAACAAGGTTGTAAGCTTCTATAACACCATTTTAAGGCTTTTGAACTTAATTTTGAGTATGGGAATATGGGAGATAAGCTAGGGATTTTAGTTGATGTTTATTTGGAAAAAGTTAGCAAACGGAGAACTAGGATTTTGTTGTACTGGGGAAGGTTTGATGATGTGTGATGAATGGTTGATGGATGAGATGCGAAACCAAGGAACTCAAATGTGCATGAACAGTGGGTGAAAGGAGTCGAGGACTCTGAATGAAGTAATGGATCCATCTTGTGCTAAAAATGTTTTGAAAACCACTGTACCACTTTTTATTGAAACTAAGAGACGCTATGCGCCTGGGCAGGGGCTGAGGTTGGATCCCGCCTGTTTGAGGTAGCGGTGGCAGCGTAAGGGCGGTGGTTCGTCCCGCTTGCGATTAGATGTGAGGTCAGTGGCAATAGATCCCGCTCGCATCCCTTTGGATCTATAGAGCGTGCAGGCGCCGGTACCTGGACAGTGATCCGAGCACTATATCTCGGGGATTCCCATATGAGAAAATCCAAAGGGCGACGTCTCCATGGAGATGTGTCGGGTTGGCAGTTGAACCGACAATGTGATATCACAGCCAATAAGGCAGACATTCATCATGTGCATCTTCTATATTCTTGCTTTCTTTGTTTACTTGAGTTTGCCTAATTGCATAACATGCCTATCTGCTTCTTGAACTACTTGTTGTATATGAATATTATTTATGTCTTACTTGTTTGTATTAATTATGATTGTCTGGTGCTGAGGAGGTTAGGTAGGCGGTGGCGATGGGATCGTACGGAGGTTAGTTGGTGAGGGCTATGGGATACAGCGGTGTGAATAGTATTAGTTAGAAATTCCCTAAGTTAGATAACCCTGCCTATGGTTTATGGTTTAAGTTCTGTATATATTTATTTATAATTGTCCTAAGCTTGAATATCCGTATGTGATGTGAAGTTCTAGGATTGCCTTCGGCGTCCCGAGGCCTTACATCTTACATTATTGGGCACTGTTACCATACTGAGAACCTCCGGTTCTCATTCCATACTTTGTTGTTGTTTTTCAAATGCAGGTCGTAATCTACTTCGGTGAGATTGCAGATATGGTGACAAAGCGGAGTATGGTTCGTTCCTTGTTTGTTTCTGTTTTACTTTCGTCATAGTATTCTCTCACCTTTTGTGTATTTATCTTTATGGCCTTAGAGGCTTATTTGAGAGATAGGTTGTATAAGCTGTTTTAATTCTAAAACCCTATATCTGTCTATTTGTAACTAGTCGGCTTAAACTCCGCAAGCTGCGGCTAGTTCTCTATGATTATTGTATTCTTATATTTGTATATGTATTATTCTCTTATACCTATACCTTGTATCTTGTGCGTTAGCTTTGTGTGAACATTTCACACTTTTGTAATTCAATTTTTGAGCTTATCCCTTCATCAGGCTTCTAGATTATATTATTTTCTTCTAGATTATATTATTTTCTTCTATATATATATATATAAGCCTTAGGACTGTCGTAACCTCTGATTAACCTTTGCTTTATGGCTAGAGGTAAGGCTTAGGGTAATCGGGGCGTTATAGTTACCACATCCATTAAATGCATATGCAGTTTATGATATGCAGATAAACTGACCAAATAACGCAATGTTATTGCATCCACTACAGGGGAATACGTTTCTTCATAATCTATACCGGGCCTTTGTGAAAAACCTTGTGCCACAACTCAGGCTTTGTAGCGCATAACTTCATTTTTCTCATTTCATTTTCTCACAAATACCCATCGGTATCCAACAGGTTTTACATCTTCTGGTGTACGGACTACAGGTCCAAAGACTTCACGTTTTGCAAGTGAGTCTAATTCATCCTTCATGGCTTCTTCCCATTTTGGCCAATCATTCCTTTATCGACATTCTTCGACTGATCTTGGCTCAAGATCCTTACTTTCATGCATGATATTTAATGCCACATAATATGCAAATATTTCATTGACAATTGTCTTATTTCGGACTCATTTCTCTCCTGTAAAGACATAATTTATCGAGATCTCATCATTTTCACAATTTTTAGGTACCTGAACATCTTCTGGCGTTAAAACTATATCAGAATTTTGGACAACTGCAGGTGTCTTTACTATGTCTTTTTCAACAGGAATAGTATTTACCTCTTTTCGCTTTCGAGGATTTTTGTCTTTAGAACCGACAGGCTTGCCACGTTTCTGGCGTGTATTTGCTTCAGTGACAATTTGTCCAACTGGGACATCAATTCGAATTGGGGCATTTTCCGCTAGTATATAAGATTTGGTTATCCTCTTTGTATCGAAAAATGCATCAAGCAATTCATTTGCTATTCTTTGCAAATGTATAATCTTTTGAACTTCTAGTTCACATTGCCCTGATCGAGGATCTAAATGCATCAACGATAATGCATTACAATTAAGTTCCTTTTCAGGAAGCTTATTCTCTCCCCCCTATGTTGGAAATTTTGATTCAAAAAAATGACAATCTGCAAACCGGGCTTTAAATACATCTCCAGTTTATATCTCAAGATACCTCACTATAGAGAGAGAATCATATCCAACATATATCCCCAATTTTTTTTGGGGTCCCATTTTGGTGCGATTAGGTGGTGCAATGGAAACATATATCGCACACCCGAATATTCTTAATTGGGAAATATTTGTCTGCTGGCCAAAAGCTAATTGCATAGGAGAGAATTGATGGTAACTCGTTGGCCTCAAACGAATAAGTATTGTGGCATGTAAAATAGCATGCCCTCAAACCGAGGTTGGGAGATTTGTTCTCATAAGTAAGGGTCTAGCAATTAATTGGAGGCGTTTAATAAGTGATTCTGCTAACCCATTTTGTGTGTGAACATGAGCTATTGGATGTTCAACACTTATTCCATTAGCCATACAGCATCAAAAGCTTGGGAAGTAAATTCACCAATATTATCAAGATGAATTGCTTTGATTGGATTTTTTGGAAATTGTGCTTTTAATCGAATAATTTGAGCCAGTAATCTCGCAAACGCTAGGTTGCGAGAAGACAATAAGCACACATGTGACCATCTCGAAGATACGTCTATTAGGACCATAAAATATCTAAAAGATCCACATAATAGATGAATAGGTCCACATATATCACCTTGAATCTTTTCTAGGAATTCAGGGGACTCAAATCTAATCTTTGCTGGTGATGACCTTAAAATTAACTTCCCTTGAGAACATGCAGCACAACAAAATTCACTAGATTTAAGAATCTTCTGGTTCTTTAGTGAATGTCCATGGGAGTTTTCAATAATTCTTCGCATCATGGTTGTTCCCGGATGAACCAATCGGTCGTGCCAAGTTATGAATTCATTTGGGCTAGTAAACTTCTGGTTTACAATGGTATGTGATTCAATTGCACTAATCTTAGTATAATATAACCCAGATGAAAGTGAGGGTAATTTTTCTAATATAACTTTCTTATTTGAATCATGTGTTGTGATACATAAGTACTCATGATTTTCCTCATTCATAGTCTCAATATGATATCCATTTCGGCGAATATCTTTAAAGCTCAACAAGTTTCTTAGAGACTTGGTAGATAATAATGCGTTATTTATTATGAATTTTGTTCCTCCGAAAAACAAAATTATAGCTCTTCTGGAGCCTTCAATCACATTGCCTGAGCCAATAATAGTATTAACATATTCTTCTTTTGGCACAAGATGGGTAAAATATATATCACTTTTGAAAATGGTGTGCGAACTTGCACTATCCGCAAGACATACATCTTCATTATATATCCTTGCCATTTTCTTCAAAGACAAATAATAATAATAAAATGAGTAGTATGCATAGTTAAATTGAATACTTAATCGGAATTATTTTTCTAAGAAATACTGTACATAATGTCATATACTAAAATTTTATTTTAAAACTTGACACATTTAATGATTTCAAAGCATAAATATTAATATTTCATTATTTATATACATCACATTTGAAACTTTAAATACATAGGAAATAAAACTTTACAATAAGTTTCTTACATTATTTATTAACATAGATGCTTAACAATCTCACATATTAAATTATTCCATCATTAATTAAATGACCAATATTTCCTTTAGGGTCCTCAAAGAAATCAGATACATCATAATGAGTGGTGGAATTTTCAGCAACATCATTTGAAACGAAATTCGTCTCCTTTCCTTTGCTGTCTTTTTTCAAAGATGCTTGATAAAGATCAACTAGGTGCCTTGGTGTACGACAGGTACGCGACCAATGGCCCTTTCCACCACAACGAAAACACTTATCCTCTGTTGATTTATTTTTCCCAATATTTCTTTCTTTATCCCACTTCTGGTGAGATCATCTCTTTTGAACATAATTCCTTTTCCTTCCATAATTTTTCTTGTTATTAAAACCTTGCCATTTACCTCTTTTGGGGTAATGATTTGCCGCATTTACTTCATGAAATGGGGCGGCGCCAGCTGGGCGTGCTTCATGATTCTTTAAAAGTAATTCATTGTTGCGTTCAGCAACAAGAAGGCAAGAAATTAACTTAGAATATTTTTTAAATCCTTTATTTTTCTCGATACTGCTGCTGCAGAAGCACATTCGAGGCATGGAAGGTCGAGAAAGTTTTCTCTAACATATCATTATTAGATATCTTTTTCCCACATAATTTCATTCGTGAGGTGATTCTAAACATTGCCGAGTTATATTCATTTATGGATTTGAAATCCTGTAGACGCAAGTGCGTCCATTCATATTGGGCTTGAGGAAGTATCACCGTTTTTTATTATTGTACCTTTCTTCAAGGTCTTTCCAAAGATTTGCAGGATCTTTTAATGTGAGATATTCATTTTTCAATCCTTCCTCAAGATGACGACAAAAAAAAAAATTATGGCTTTGGCTTTATCCTTCTGGGATGCATTATTTTTAGCCTTAATGGTATCTCTAAGATCCATTGAATCAAGATGGATTTCAGCATCTAATATCCATGATAAATAATTGTTTCCAGATATATCAAGGGCATTGAATTCAAGATGAGAGAGCTTCGACATAATGAAAATTTGTTACCTGAATCTTCCTAAAAATTTGATCAGAGTCTCGTGCTGATAACGTGTTGTAGAATAAATAAATAAAAAAGAATAATATAAAATAAAATGTAAATAGAAGACTCTAATTTTAATATTCACTAATATAATTATCTCATTATAATAATAGAAGTAACTTATATATTTATTACTATTATATATTAACAACGTTTGAAAAGAGAGGAGAAAAGTTTTGTATATAAACAATATATAGAGAGAGAAGAGATTATTGTTATTAATAATAAATATTATTCACGGAGACTTAACCTCCTATTTATACACACAAAGGGACTTCATTTTCAACTCTCGATTAATATGAATTCATCTTTAAAAAGATGATTCTTTCAATTAACTGCCCAAGTCATAAATGAACATCCACATATTTATTCTTATCACAACACTTTATTCTTTATTTTCTCATCTTAAGAACTCTTTGGATGATACAAACTTAAAGTAACGATATAAACATTATTTTTTAACCGCAACAACTTTTGCAAAATTATAAACTTTATTTGGACCATTGATCGACCACATGATCTTCATTCATCATGGATGCATTTGCCTCATTGGGGGATCTGCAAAAGGCACCCTCAGTTTACTATCATTTTTATTATTTTAACTAGAGCATCACAAGCAAATTTATCAAGCCATATATATTTTTCAAAACAAAAATTACTTCATGAATACGTACTAAATTATTCTTGTTTTAAATTGTAGAATATAGTAGCAATTAATTTTTTCTAACACAATAATGGTGATAAGTGCGTTCAAGTTTCTATACTACTTATTCTTATAGGCACAAAAAAAAAATACTACTTATTCTTATTATATACCGATAAGAATAGAGAATTAATTTTTTTTTCAATTAATTTTATAAAATATAATTATACGATTAAATTCTCATTGTGGTTCTTATTATATACCGATAAGAATAGAGAATTAATTTTTTCTTTCAATTAATTTTATAAAATATAATTATACGATTAAATTCTCATTGTGGTTCTTGAGATTTATGATTTTTACCATTTTATTATTAGTCTTTCATATTCAAAATTTACTATACTAATCCCCAAAATTCAATTCGAGGTACTATATTAGTTTCTAGACGCTTTTTAACGTTAAATCAACGAGTGAAATGTTGGGCTAACTTTGACTTTTGCTATGCTAGACACAGAAAAATAGTATCTTTTCGTTTTAGCTCTTAAATAAAGCAAAAAGAGGTTATTTTGAAGAATGAAGGGAGATATGATAATTTGCATATCATATAAATTTTTTTTTCTTTTTTTTGTTTTTGCCTTGTTTAAGTGTTAAAACGAAACAACGTTATTTATTGTGTTTAGACATGTGTTCAGTGTGACAAGTCAGAGTTAATTCAGCACTTAATTCGTTGATTTAATACTAAAAAAGGTCCAGGACCAATATGGTGCCCAAAACTGAATCTTGAGGACCAATATAGATAATTTTAAATTTAAATGACTAAAATAATAAAAATGGTGAATCTGAGGGGCTACTTTAAAAGTTTAGTCATAATTATACACTTAAAAACAATATAAAAAATAATTAGCAGAACTAATTTTTGCAATATATTTAATAACTTTACAGAGTTTGATTATTATACATTTTAAAATTTTGAGAATAAAATAAAACATCAAACATTTTACATAGTAATAAATTCCATGTTTATTTTTTTTTCCTTTAGAGTTTAAAGTTATCAACATTAAAGATTTAATTAGTTTTAGAAAGCTTACAATAATAAACACTCACCAGGAGGAACTGGATGAGTCCTTGGACCTTCATAATCTATATCATATCCGGTGTTTTGGAGTCCTATTTACACATATCACAATTCTTATTAGCAATAGTTGGTTTAAATAACAGTTAACCAAGTATCATCAGCAAATTTAAAAAAGTAACTATATTTTGAATCTATTATTTAAAAAATATTTAAACACATAAATTTAATTAAATAACTGTATAAAACTATATAACATTGACCATCATGTCGAGGAGAAAATGGACCATCAGAATCTGACGAGTTGATCTTGCTATTTGCTTTTCCTGTTAAAAATTATTCCAAACCTTAGTAGTAGTAGTAATATATATATAAAAATCTAAAATTTAGCTATTGAATAGATAGATAGAAGAAAAAATATTTTGTTTCTCCTTTATATGTTTAACGCTTTAATTGGTAGTTTAAAGTTTTTTTCCTTTTTCAAACAAAAGAAATTTTAATTATAGTTTGTTTATAAAAAACGCTAGATATATACTAAAATTAGTCACCATGTATTTATATACATATAATTCAACTCATCTTTTATATATATCTTTTGTATTTTAATGTATATTTTATATTGATAACTGATTTTGGTGATTAATTTTACTATATATCTAATATAGTTATTTTATTTTAATCAGGGCACTTAGGACATTAATTATCAAAATCCTAAAAGCTAGAGTTCCTATTTAACATTAGATGCATCAAAATTAAAGATTTAAAAAAGTCTGTAATTAAACTTATCATGTGATAATACATACTAAACGATAAAATTTCTCTTTTAATTTCCGAAAAATATAAATTGTTTAAAAAAAAAAAAAAGACCCACCTAGTGGAGGAGGAAAAGCACGAGTCCTTGGTCCCTCATGAGGTGTGTTGTATAGGCTATTTTGTTTTCCTGTTAAAAATCGTTTCAAATTTCCAGCTCTCAATATTATTTGTTCAAATTAATGAGCCAAACATCAGTGAACGAATAAAATAGGAGTAATACTAGTGAACAAATCCTATATCAGTTAATTTCACCTAATACTATAATATATTATTAAATAAATCTATTATAAAATTTACTAAAAATGAGTAGTTAATTATTGAACTGGAATTACCGATATTTTTTCATTTCAGATATTCTTATCATTTTCTTATTTTTAAGAGTTTTAAATTTTTTTTCTTATATTAAAGATTGATTGTAATGTTGGCACGCAAGATTTTCTCGTAAAATAGGACTTAGCATTATTGTCTGCAATTAGTGTGCATGTAATAAAACATACTCAAATGCTTTTTTTTTTTTTCGTTTAATTATTCTGTTAGTTCTTATAGTTTTATTAAATTTTTAATAATTAGATTTTTATATTTTTTTCTTTTAATTAGGTCCCTACATTACTTTTAATTTTATAATTAGACCTTTTAAAGGTAAAAAATATTCGAGTTAATTGAATATTTTTTCGCAAATTGAAGATATTCATAATTAAAAATCTAACTAGATTTTTTAACACATGTATTTTGAGAGAAATATTCTGTTAATTTTAACGTTTTTTATATAAAAATAATCTAATTATAAAATTAAAAACAGTATATAAATTCAATTAAAAAATATAAAAAATTAATTAAAAATTTGATAAAACTATAAAAACTAATAAAATAATTAAACTATTTAATTTTAAATTTCACTGGAAGCTATATAATTGATTTAACCGGAAAATTAAATCAATTATATATATACATGGAAGATGATGGTGTCTTTATCTTTGGTTTAATTTAAGGAAAGAAAGAAAGCTTAGATTACCTTCTGGTATGGTTCTTGCAGAACACATGAACGCAGAGATAAGCAAAACGGAGACAAAAAAGAAGGAAGTGGAAGCCATCAATCTTCCTCAGTTTCCTGACTAAGCTTTGATGTCTATAGATAAATACACAACTGTCCTATCATCTATTTATAATAAACTTATAAATGAGTAATTGTATTTACTTCAATTTCTTTTTAAAAAAATTAATAATTTCTCTTAATTAAATTAAATAAGATAACACTCAATATTGTTCTACTATACTCACCAAATAACCAAAAAAATGTGACTCTAATTTTCTATATAAATATAAATATATATAGAGATAATAGACATAATAAATTAATGGGGATCACTCAAATAAAGATACTTATTTCATCTTTTATTAAAGATATTTTTGTGTTGCATTTTAATTGGTTTCTATATAATTTATTCGGTATTCTTCATCACATATTATTAAATTCTTTAAAAGATTTTCTTTCCAAAAATAATAAAAAACATTTAAATTGAATTAATGCAAAAAGATAATAAATTAATTATTAAATTTTTTCCTGAAATAGATTATATAAAAAAATATGTCACACTCATAAAAAAAATTGTTTATATAAAAATTGTTATATATATATAACAAGCTCAAGTCTCTTAAATTTTTTACAAATAAAAAAATAATTAATTTATATTCGTGCGATATATAAAATAATACTATATTATTATTACATTATAGATTAAAATTCACTAATTTAAATTTGTTGTTATCTTTAATGTAAGTATTAGAAATAAATAAAATTTTTATAACTAGATGTAGTGTAACAAAATATAAATAATATTAATTAATTTTAAAAAATTATGAAAAATTTCTAAAAAAATTCTAAAAGATTCTGAAAAAAGTAAACATAAAAAGTGTTCATAGAAGTAAATATGTTTAAAAATAATTTTTTTAAATATTTTTTATTTTACAAATATATTTGATATCCGATCTAAACATAAAAAGTTATCGAATTCGATTTGATAAGTTTAGTACGAATTGTATCGAAATTTTAGCCATATCTGATTTGCGAACACCCTAAACAATAATAATTAAAAAAATTATAATGATTATAATTTTAACTAAGAAGAAGTCCCAAAAAATGTACTAAATACAAGAACAATTTAATCAAATATTAAAAAAAATATACTTTAAATCAGTTGGACTTTTTTTACCCATATATATATATATATATATATATATATAATGTAATAATAATAATATAGTAATCATTTTATATGTCACACAAATATAAATGTTTTTTCTGTGAACTTAAGAAAGGTTTTGTAAGTCTCTAGTCCTGTTATCGATTTTTTTTGTATTAGCCCTCTTTTTTTATCAATTTGATTCATATATAATTTGGATGATAAATTATTTGATGATATATTTTTTTTTACTGTGACATACTTCTTTATTATTATTATTATTATTATTATTATTATTATTATTATTATTATTATTATGCACATTCAAAAATTCATAGATAAAGTGAAAAAACCATGAAGTGCAATCATGACTTTAAAAATAACAGGCCAAAATTATTGCCATAACAAAATGGAAGTATGAAAGTTTATCATTTTCCTCTAATGGAGGGAATAAACTTTTAATAGTTTATTTAACATTTTACAGAATAAAAATAAATTTTAGTACGAGTTTAATATATTTATTCATCATAAAATATTTATAGAATTATTCGTGGATAAATTTTAGAAAAAAGAAAAAAGGGATGATTTTTAATTTTATTTTTTAATAATATTAATTTTTTATCATATATAATTATTCAATTATTTTTTAATCACATCTAAATAAATTATTCTTAAAATTTTTTTTATGTGTTATTCAATTATCTTTTTTAGAAAATAATTAACTATTAAAATAATTAAACTTTTCACAACAAAAATAATAAAAAAAATTATGAACAAAAAAATTAATCATCATGATAATTTTTTGTATTTTTATTCATATTTTAATTATAAACATTGATTATATTATTTATGAAATATGACTATAAATATAGATAAAATTTAGTTATATTACATATATATAATTTTATTATATTGCTTATAAAGTTAATATTAAATATTAATTGATATAGGTGCCACTTCAACCTAAATATTTATAGAAGTAAGTTAGTGAATAATTAATTAGAAAGTTACTAATTTACTGCAGTTAGATGTCCATTAGTTTGAGTTAGAATTAACCATAGTTAATTAAGTATTGTTAGTCTCATGTATAAATGCTCATTATAATACTCTTATAAGTGTAACTTTCTATCATTCTTCAGCAACTAATCTTCATTCACTTTCATACCTTCTCTCTGTCACTCTTCTCTCACACCTTCATCCACTCATGCAACCTCTTCCCAACTCTAGGCTTTATCAGTTAAATTATAATTATAACTATAGAATTATTCTGATATTTTTGTATATGTGGTTAATTGATAATGTTAAAACATTACTCTTAATTATAAATAAGATTTATAATTTAAAAAATCAAAGACTTAATTAAAAAAATACGAAAAAGATGATGTTAAAATATTCTAACTCTTTAAAGTAAGAATATTGAAATTCAATTAAAAATTATTTAAAATTTAAACTCAACAAAAATTTATATTTAATGTGTTTTGTATTAAATATATTTAATAACCTATTATATGGTATTGATTGAAATTAGTGTTTATAATGTTAATTTTCTAATAACACTTTATTAAAAAGAAATTATTTTTCTAGAATTTTTTAAAAATTAATTAAGATTATATATATTTTGTTACACTATATCTAATTATAAAAATTTTATTTATTTTTAATGCTTATACTAAAAATAAAAATAAATTTAAATTAGTAAATTTTAATCTATAATATAATAATAATATAGTAATTGTTTTATATATCGTACGAATATAAATTTGTTATTTTTTTATTTGTAAAAATTTTAAGAAGTTTGAGCTTGTTATCGATATAAATCATATAATAAATTTTACTTTATATATATATATATATGTGTATTGATGAGTGTGACATATTTTTTTATATAAACAATTTTAAAAAAAATTAATAGTTAATCTGTTATTTTTTTAGTTTTTTATTATTTTTGAAAAAAAAATCTTTTAAAAAATTTAATAGTCTGTGACAAAAAATACCGAATAAATTATACAAAAATTAATTAAAATACAACACAACATCTTTATCAAAAAGTAAAATAAGCATATTTATTTAAGTGTTCTCCTAAATCAATAGATCCCTGCTACGTATGTCAATTTACCCAAAAACATTGCATTACATACTATATACAGCAAATAGTTGTCATATTTTCATTGGTATTATAATCGATACAAATCAAATTCGATAAAGTATTATTTTGATCTTTTATGTTGGGACTAAATTTTAATTTGGTCTTTAATATTTTAAATATTTTTTTAATTTCAAAAATTTTAAATGAATTTAATATTGTCTCACTTTTAAATCTGATAGGAATAATTAATAGGAGTATTGTAAACGTTAATATTTTTAATTAAGTCAAATCTTTTATTTTTGAGTGTTAAAAAAAAATAACCAAAACTTTTTTGTAACACTTCCTTTCTTTCATTTTTTTCATATAAAACCTCAAACATTAGTAATCAATCATCACCGCTCCAAAATATAAAAAAAAAACCATTTATATTGTTGATCGATAAAGGGTCGATTTTACTTACTTAAATCGAACGATATTATATCTTTAATATATTTTCATGTCAAATTTAATAATGGAATAATATTAAATCTATTTAAAATATTTTTAGACTAAAATAAAATGTTTAAAATATTAAAAATCAAATTAAAATTTATTTTAAATATTAAAAACTAAAATAATATTTTATCCTATAAATTATAATTCTAGACATTTAAATTTTAAATGGACTGTAAGCAAAATGGTGTGGGCTAACAACACTTCGGCCCATTTGGTAAGGACCGTAAAATCAAACAAAGAAAAACATGCGAGACAAAAAAAACAAAGAAAAGCATGCAGATTATTATTTTTTCATAGTAAATAAAAGTAAAAGTCTTGAGTATCAAATCTTTGACTAATAAAAAGAAAGAAAGAAAATAGATCTTCTAACATTGAAACAGACGCTGTTTGCTGTTTCTCATTATCATCACATGATCAGAAAAATCTAAAATTGATCCCAAAGACAACAACAAAATGAGTCAGTTATTTATGATTGTCTCAGAGTGTTGGAGGCATGTCACAACCAAAGTTTGTCATGCGGTCCGGCCACGCTGTTATTTTCTTTATAAAATGTCTTTGCAATATGTTTATTATGAATGATCGCTTTCAAGAGTTTTGTGTGTAATGTTTATATCGTAATGTCCATGCTTTCTTACCATAGCAATTTGTGTAAGTTTTTCTTATGGTTCAGAGTTTTGATACAACATAAAAATTAAAATTTTATCTTTATTTAAAAGAATAAAAACAATCAAAATAATATTTTAAATTTTTTGAGAATAAAAATTTTAATATTATATAAGAAATTATTTTAATTTAAATTATTAAATAAAAATACAGACCAAAAGTTCCCAAACTTTCATGCAATTACAATTAAATATTAAGGCATATTTAGGAGTTGAAAATTATTAAATAATTTAATATATTTGACTAAATTATTATTTAATAATATTTAACTATTAATTTTAAATAAAAAATTTATGTGAATCTCCGCTTTACAATAATAAGATATTTAAATAATTATAATTAATTATATTTAATATATTTTTTATGTACTCTTTATGTATTTTTTATGTACTCTTACTATAATTAATTATAACAATATATTAAATAACTAACACGCTAAACTAATTTCTATTTTAATTGGCATATATTAAATTGACTAACTAGTTATAATTAAATCTATGTTTATTGTTATTAAAAAACGATATAAATAACAGATAGTTCCAAAGTTTTCATGCAGAATCATTCAGGTAATTTTCTCTCTCCATGCATGCAGAATCATTGGTGTAATTTTTCTCGATAGATGATGATACCTAAAAAACAAGAATGCATGCAATGTACAATGGGACGTGGCCAATAGCTTGAATGTGCATGGTAATCAAAACAGTACCTAGAAGATAGGATCATTTATAGCTTATAATTATATATGCAAGCATGCATGTTTATGGCGGATAACTCCACTGCAACACACACAGAGAGAAGTCACTTCTAGATAGCAACCATTCACACCCTTCACTCTTCACTCTCCATATCCCACCACAATGGACCAAAAGCTAAAACGCTAAGTCCTGAACTTGCATTGCCTTCTATTGTGAGATTCATGATAAGAATTAATATGTAAATTTTAACCATTTTCTGCATGGTAAAGTTATAGATTTGGTTTCACATTCTATAACATTTATTTGTTGTCTTTTCCTTTATCTTGGTGTTTTTTTGGGTGAATGGGTAATATTTACATATTAAATTTTAATTTCAAAACCCATTTTTTCCACAACTTCCAACAAGTATTGGATTATAATCACGGTAAGAGAGATTATTTGTATCGACGGTCAAGCCATCGCTAATTAAATTTACCGACAGTTAATTAATCGTTGGTAAAAATGCATAGACATGGAACATTGGTAATTTTCTACTCATAACATAATAATAACGATGACAAAACTGTCGGTAAATAAAAATGTGGTGAAAATAAGTAATTTAATAGCCTTGAGTAAATTAGGGTGTTGTAGTTTTCTACTCATAACATAATAATAACAATGAGAAAACTGTGGGTAAATAAAAATGTGGTGAAAAACAAGTAATTTAATAGCCTTGAGTAAATTAGGGTGTTGTAGTTAAGAATATATTAAAAAAGTTGTCGATAAATATTCTATTTATTTATTATGAAATTAATATTTATCGACAGCCTAAGATTATTTATTTATTTTTTGCTTTTTTCTAGATGTTAATTTTATATATATGTATATATATATTCAAATACATATTATATCAATGAATTATTTAAATAAAATTTTAAACCAAATAATAATATCAAATTTTAATTATTCAAAATTAAATAAATAATAAATCTATAAACTTATTCCAGAGTCAAATACAAAGAATTAAAATAAGAAAAAGTATGGGGAGCCAATGTAGTTGCTATACATACAATATGTACAATGGGGATATTTTTGTAATTAAAATCAAATGATAATTAATGTAATTATTATTATTTATTTCAAATTTCAAATTCAACCCAAATAAGGATTTCACAATGCAAAACTAAAAACTGCCAACCCTCTCCCCTATTTGCACGGATTTGCTTCTCAGACATTCTCATCTCTCAACGGTGCCACCTCGCAACCCGCAACAGCCGCCATCGCGCATAGCCTCGGAAGACGCCACCATGAGCATCGCGAAGGACCGAGCAACACCGTTGTGCAGCATAACTGCCTTCCTCTCCTTCGAGTGAACGGAATTGCTTCTCCCCAAGTCTCATCCTCTCTCACCGTGCTGTGCCGCCACCCACAGCAGCCCCCGTCTCCCATAGCTTCGTGAGACATTGCCGTGCACACCGCGAACACCCGAGCATCACCGTCGCGCAGGTTGCGTCGTTCGCGCAGCCCTAAACCTGCCAGTCGGAAAAGCCCCTCCCACCAGCCAGCGACGTTTTACCCTCCGACGTCTTCTTCGTTCCCCTCTTGGACTACAAAAGGTTAGTATAAGGCTATTGTTCTACTCTATAGATTATGTTTGTCTGACACCTAGGGTTCAGATGTTCTTTGATTTTAGAAACCGAGCACCATGGAAATTGAGCTCAGCACTGCAAAAAGGGGTTTTGCAACAGGAATTTTTGGCTCTTCTGCTAAGCCTAGATCAATCAAGGCTCAAGCTTATTCTGGTTTTTCTTCTATTGCTGATTCATGCCTTTGCTTTGTTTAGTTTATTAGATATATTCTGATATTTCTATAAAGTTAATCAATGATATGTGAACTATGAAGTGGTTGATTTTGATTTGCATATACACATGTATATTGGTTATACATGATTTTTATTTTCATAGATAGACTGCTTACTTGATATTTGATTTTGGTGTTGAATTGCAACAAAGTTTTTCTATTTAGACCCTTCTTGTCTATGTGAATGTATACTCATTTAGGAATATTTGAGAGATTTCCTTAATAGGACTCATTTCTTTAATTTGCTTCTTGATTAATTCTTGCAGAATGTTAGATCACTGATTATGGTCAACCGAAAAATATAGTTTGGCAATGTAATTTTTTCAAGTACAATTAGGCATTTTGCAAAACCATGCATGTTGTGTTAATATGTAGTATTATCCAGTATAGCTGCCTTTTGTTACATCTCTTGATTTGATGGGTCTTAATATCATAATATGCAGAATTTACATATTGTGAAGAAGCTTATGCCTCTCAAAAAAGTTTCTTATTGAAGTTGTATTGCAAATATATCCTTGTTTTTGCCTTATTTTGGTTATGATGATTCTTGTTATGTGTTGATGTTCCTCTTTGTACTGCTCGAGAAACTGGTTGGCACATGACATATGCTTTGTTTTGATGTTGGTTTGATAATAGGTTCTCTTAAAAATGGAGGTGCACTTGTTTACAAGGCATGACAGCATGGTGATAGTGTTGTTCCTCTTGATTTTCTACTCTTGGATAATCACCTTTGTTTACTATTTCTTCTTATTTTCTCCATTTTTCAATCACTTAATAATGTTTAAGCTCCATATTCCAACAATTGAGATTCATGTTGCAGATGGTCTAAAACATTAATGAGATATCCCAGGTGATTATTATTGTTCCAAAAAGGAAACTCTCTGAGACAATTTTAGTGACCAAAATGGCAAAATCTTCGAGTAATAATATATTGTTATTCTATTAACTTTAGTGATTTTAGCATCTTTGATGGTAAACCTGTTATTTGTCATTGTATTAAAAGATGGAGGCAATGTTGTTGACTTTGATCTGTTGTACTTATTTTATTTGCAGTAATTATGTAGCTCATTATATGAGTTTTCCCTTAAATACAGATTGAAGCAACGAATTTGTATAAAATGATTACTCAATTACGAAAAAAAATCGTCAGAAGAATAAACTAGGTGATTATTTTCGACTTTTTGGATGAAACGATGGTCTTATAGATCAATATGGAAGAAGTTGGGCAAAACTGTCCCAGAATTGCAACTTGGATAAAACTTTGGAATTACTATTTGGTATTTTCTGCATAATTTTAGGATTTAATACCTTTCAATTTATTTTGTTGTCACATTTGGTATATTTTCGTCTAAATACAGGGATGACTTCATTGAGGTCACTTAATGTTTCAAATATAGGAGCTACCAGTCGAAATGCTACCGGTTCTTCTTCAAGTCCAAGAGTTTTGAGAATTAGGGTGCTGTTTACTTTGAATTCTGTTATTGGAAGATCAGTAAAAGCCACAGCCATCTTTTAGCCACAATAGACATAGTCCAATCAGTAAAATAGTCCGGATGTTCATTTTACTAAGACGGATTGAGAGCTCAATAATAAGTTGCAGAGGGATTGAGATACATCATGTACTATACTTTAAGCCATTTAAACTAAGACGAATGTTTATTTTACTATAATTACGGATGGCTCTATCCATTCTAAAGTGGATGGTTATTTTGGGTATACTATTTGTAGTACAATTTATTACCCTGTTGTGTTAATGTAAACAAAAAAATTAAAAGAAAATTTGAAATAGGCTGGATGTTCATTTTACTAGGTAGGCTGATGGTTATTTTCATTCTAATTTGGATGTTTAATTGATTTGGATTGAATTTAACATAATTTTGCCTGATTAAAAGGCTTTGTTAAAATTATTATGAGCATGGAGTCTGTTATAATTTGAAAATTTACTAACACGCTTAATTCTATTTAAGTTAGTCATTTTCTTAAAATTTAAGCTAATAAATTATAAAAAAAATGTCACTATTAGATTAAGTGTCCAATAAATGAAAAAATTAATCGGTACTATACTTGCTGTTTATATTGCTTTTATTCACTGCTATTTATATTGATTAATACAATAAGAATTCTTGCTGTTTATATTGCTCTTATTCATTGAATTTTATTTTTCGCATCAATGATTGAGATAAATCACGTACTATACTTTAAGCCATTTAAACTAAGGGGATGTTCATTTTAATATGATTGCGGATGGTTCTTTTCATTCTAAAGTGGATGATTACTTTGAGTATACCATTTGTAGTATAATTTATGACCCTATTGTGTTGATGTAAACAAAAAATTAAAAGAGAAACTAAAATAGGCCAGATGTTCATTTCACTAGGTAGGCCGATGATTATTTTTATTGTATTTTGAATGTTCTATTTATTATTATGGTTCTTTCAGAGGAAAAAATAAATTAATAAAGAAGTTGTAACTATATTCATAAACGCGTGATTAAAGGCAAATTAGGATTAGTGGTCACTGAACATAGCCGGTAACTTCCTATTTGAGATCCTATAGGGAAATTGACTCTGCTCTCTAATTTCTCTAACATTTTTATTTTCGGTCCATAGCCACCTATCCACACATTCAAGAAAATAGCAGTATCCTTGTGCATGCAACCACATTACATTAGAAAGTGTAGCTCCGTGTCTCTAACCAGTTTGACGTATATTAATTAATGGCAAAACTAAGTTGGATATTGGCTTCAGTCTCACTATGACTAGTAGTTTAGTGCTGTTTTATTTCAACTTTTTGGCCACAATAGACATAGTCCAATCTAATGCTCTTTTTCTTGTCTTCTTTTTTAATGCTTTTCAAACATTCAGTTCTTTGTGCTTTTTGCCAACCCCTTGCACACAAATAAAAACACATTTTTTCTTATTGTAAATCACAGCTTTATAGGTTCTTGAGTTCATATATATAGCATAAAGATTAACAAAGTTAAAAGATCTATAGTATGTCGTCATTTACATTGTTCAGTATTACAGAACAAAGAAATTAATGGAGCAAGCAATATCTTCTCAAAATGTTGGTTGCTTTCTATGATGCAGTGTGCCCCGCTGCCTCAAAGAGAGGGAAGTATTTGTACACGACAGGCTTTACCTTTTCTTCTGCAATTGCTGGCCAAACATTCTTCTCCCTTTCATAGTATACAGTCTCATCATGAGGTTTCTTAGGTACACTACTCATAGTGAAGACTCAACAAAATCATAAACCACAAAAGGAGGGTAATTTGACAGCACAAATAAATCCTATCTTTACCGTCTATCTTACAATATGGAAGTTTGTACTGCAAGCCAACCATAAAAGTTTGTAAACCATACAAGGCCCCAATACTTTTTCATGCTAAAATAAATTCAACTAAAACTCATTGCATGAGAAATACATAAACATTAAACAGATTAAATTGCATGCTATATACGACAAAATGAAAACAAGGTATGAAATTAAGAATAAGGTAGAGCAATGATTGATTTCTAGCTAGAACTCTAAACTCTGTTTAGACTAATATCCACAGTCAGTACACATTATCATAATTAAGAAATGATTTAGTTTCCAGTTAAAACTCTAGGTATTATTCAGACAAGTAATAAGCTAAATAAATGAATATCTTTCTCTTCACCCCTCAACTGAAAACAAAATAAGCTCAATTTAACACTATAATTGATTACCACTACATAACAACATGGTGAGGATGAACCTATAAGACCAAGCTCATGAATGTAGAATCTAGAAGGGGAAAAAAGAAATGAACAACATTAACTAAGACAGTAGAACAAGATGGCTTCAGTTTACTCAAATAACTGAAATGCAAAAGCTCGAACCTTTGCTATCCAAACTTAGATTACCTCTTGAGAAAATTGGAACTAAAATTCATTGAATAAACATCTAATTATCAACTAAACCCGTAGTCACCACCTAACCTGGGGCCGAGCAAAGTAGCTACTATTAGCCAGGGACGACACGCGGGAAGGAGGTTGGGCGTTGCAGTTTGGGTCGGCGCTGGTGGAGGCTCCAGGTCACGCGGCGATGCAGCGGTTGGATGTTCAGTAGCGACGGTACGAAGCAGTTGCTGCCAGCGAGGGAAGACGCGCGCGAAGGAGGCTAGGGGCTGCAATTCTGATCGGCGCTGATGCAGATTCTAGGTCACGCGGCGGCGCGGCGGTGGGATGTTCAGCAGCGACCATCTAATAAATAGTGTCAAATAAAGGTCATGCTATTTATGTGATATGTTCATAATAGAATTAAAGTAATTCGTATATGTGAAAGTAAACATCTAACTTTAACTTCTTCAAACTAAATAAATGGCAATGCTCAACCATGGAACCAACCATCCGATACGTTGCTAAAGTAACCATCTAATAAATAGTGTCAAATAAAGGCCATGCTCCGCTTGTTTAAGTCACATTGAATGCAAAGGTCCACACCGCGAGGGAAAAATATTATGCTATTTAACCCTGATTACGAAACTTTTGTAACTCTACCCACGCTAACCTTAAATCAATTGCAACCATCTAAACCAACATATTATTCTACATGTTCAAACACACTGAAGTTGTGACTATTGAGGTTTTTGCCATGAACATACAATCATCTCATAAAAACAAACTGAATCCATAACAAGAAGCAACAGAAACATGAATCAATTAAACAAGAAATTATCCCAGAAATCAAAACCCGCTTTGAGCATCATATACTAAATTGCTAACAAAAAAAAAAACAAAAGGGGGACCCATCAAACATCAACAGCAACAATGTTACACTGAATTATGATCAAGGGATAAAAAAAATTTGGTTATATTTCACTGACTAATGCAATGCGTGGTGCAACTTGATGAGCATAAACCCATTTACCGTACCTCATGGAATCATTAAAAGGACTTAGATGCTGCACTTAATTGCTCAATAGGATAAAAAAAATTAAGGGAAATGCGTCCTAAAGCAAAAAAAAAAAAAAGTAAACAAACGAAAGCTCAACCATGGAAACCAACTATCCGATACCCTGCTAAAGTAATCATCCAATAAATAGATTCAAATAAAGGCGATGCTACAATTGTTTACGTCACATTGCATGCAAAGGTCCACACTGCGAGGGAAAAATATTACGCTATTTACACCAGATTACCATCCTTTTGCGACTCTTCCCACGCCAACCTTAAATCAATTGCAACCATCTAAACCAACATATTATTCTACATGTTCAAACACAGACTGAAATTGCAACTATTGAGGTTTTATTCATGAACATTCAATCATCTCAGCAAAAAAAATGAATCCATAACAAGAAGCAACATAAACAGTAATCAATTAAACCAGAATATAACCTACTAACCGCAGATGTTTGAAGACGCTCTGGATTAGGTGGCCGTAACAAATCTGAGACCGTGACCCTTCTAATGGTCACCGCTTAAACTAGATGGCACAGGAAACAAGACCCAGGCAGCAGGCTGGCATTGGGATGATGCGAGCGCGAAGGGTTTGGGGCTGTAACTCACGTCGGTGACGCTGACAGTTGCAGGTCACGGATGTTCGGCTACGTGAGGAGTGACAGAGGTTCTTCCAGCGAGGGCATTGGCACAAGGAGGCGGAGCGCAACAGTTTCGGTCGGCAGGAACGGAGGCTACACGTCGCGCAGAAATAGAGCGGTGGGATGCAGGTTGCTACGCACACAGCGGGGCGGCGAAGAAAGGAGGGTTTTTCTGCAGAACAAACAATGGGGTTTTTTGGGAGGGTAGGGTAATGGTGGGTGATGAAGGGTTAATGTGAAAAAAAAATTGAATTTAGGGTAAATTGGGGGGTAGATATCACAAAACTGAATAGACAACTAGAAATTAGGGATAATGATGGTTAATTTATATTATTAATACATATTGGGCCAAATAAACAGCCCATTGCACATATTGTACAAAAATTTATGAAAACTAAAAATACAATAAAAAATAAAGTATACTACATGTATTTTTCCGAGATGAAACATCATCATCACCGTGATCCATCATCTTACTACTATGGTGGTGGTAGTGGCAATGTCAGCGGCCACGAATGTGAACGACGAAGTGGAGGTGGACGGATAAGGCACAAGGGCTCACTGCTATGAGCTATGCAGGAGTACATGTCGAAAACGATGCTCTTTCGCTGGTGGAGATTGGAGAGCTGTGTGTTGATCGTAATCCCTCCCTCAAATCTCTAATGAGCATGCTCTACTCCTTCTACTCCGCCACTATCAGAAAAATATGTTTTAGCGACAAACTTTTAGTGGCAATAACATAATGGCCACTGATTTCTTAATTTAAGTTATGTTTTTGTGGCAATTATATATTTGCCATTGTTACTATGTGTTATAATGACAATTGTTATTATTGTCACTAATAAATACAAAAAAAAATCCTTTTTAGTAAAAATTTTTAGTGATCATACAATTATGGCCAGTATTATTCTCATTACAATAATATTTTTAGAAGACTTAGCTTAATTTTTTTCTAATTTTATAACTGCAAGTTCAAAAATTAGTGTTTACCTAGTTTTGATTCAGAAGAGAAGACCTAGCTTATGTTAAAGGTGAAGAATGGTCTCACCGCTGAAACCCTAAGCTCGCCATAGTCGTAGCCGTTGCTACCGCCATCACCGCCGCAATTCATCTCCTTTTTTGTTATCGAGCAAAGGCACCTCCTCCACCAAAGCATCTCTAGATCTGGTAGCAACGTCCAAATCTCTGAGATCGAGAGAAGCGCATCTTCTGTTAGCACATCTCCTTTGCAAACGAGATCGTTGCCACCGATAGATCTTCTCCCTTTAATTTTTTTTTATTTTTTGTTTTTCATTTTATATTTTTACTAATTCTAAAATTCAACAGGATTTTGTTGTTGTTGTCGCCGTCGCCAACGGTTGTTGCTGCTCCGCTATTTCTCTCTGGTGGCCAAACTTGTTGCTCGTTGCTCAGCTTGCTCTCCATGGCCGCCATTTGAAGTAGGTAACAATCGCTAGTTTTCTCTCAGCATTTTTTCTTTTTATTTGTAATTGTAATTAACTGTATTTTATTTGTAATTTGTACATTGTCGAATACTACGCTGTGGATTGTAACAGTTGCAGCTAGTGGCATTGATAGGGAGTGCAAAAGTACTATAGTGTTGGGGAATGGAAAGAATGTTTCTATAAGTTTTTTCTTTGTTTCTCTTTAAGAATTTGATACTAACAAGACTAATTTCACCATAAAAAGTGCAGAGTTTACCATTTGTTTCAAATTTAATTTCACATACAAGTTTTCCTATATGCAACTGTATGCAATGAACTTTAATGGAAATAGAGTAAATATTGTTGGATTTTGTTGAGAACGGTACTATTGTCCACGGCACTATCACAGGTTCATATTTTTTCTCCCAATGTAGTTCTTTGCCATTTTAGATTTTTTGTTGCTTCTTTTTGTTAAACCCTAGCTTGGTTTCATGATTCAACATTTCTGATTTAGCATTGTTGCTTTGTTAGTGTTTCATTCCATTTGCCAATTGCATATTGAAATCATGCTCATTGGTTTGGTTTCCTAACTGCTAAACCTAATGCAGTTCCTGAGTTCTAACTGGCATTACCAGAATATTTCTATTAATTATTCCTTTATTGAAACTGACGGCCATCTATGAATTAGGGTTTGTTAGTGGATATTGTCTCTTCCACTTGAATTCTGTATTTAATACCCAATTGATTCCATAGATGTCGTTCTCTCCAAGCAGGAGGCAAATTTTGTTGTTTATAATCTTTTATTTCCTATATTCTACTTTGATACCTTGTTTGTTTTTATTGTTACTCTGCACTTCTTGATAATAACCTTTCTTGATGTCATTTTTTTTAATCTCATATTAGGTGACTTTGACACTTTATTTGACCAATTGCAAGTCAAATAGTAAAGGTTCATCACTAAAACCTCATATCATTGGAACCTGATACATGATTGTTCTAAATTACTTTAATCATAATGGCTTCTATTTAAAGTGTGTGCTTGCATTTAGTGGCAAAAAGCTTTGTGCTTGTATCTTTGATGTTCTGTTTTTCTGTCTTGTAGAATGAAGCACCTACTTCTAATTAGTATGAAGTGTGAACAAGGTTGATTTTATTTCCTTGACCGATGGAGAAATTGAAATTCTATGGTTAATCTGGTAGTGTTAATTACTTTCTTTAGCAAATTTTTCTCTATATAGAACATGACTGACAAGGTAACGTTAACCCTCGTAAAAGATGATAACTCCTTGAAATATATACAGTGATTTGTCCATTTTTTCTGGTCAATGTCCTTTGAAAATTGGGACCATATAGATTTTGCATTTTATACACTATAATATAACTTGACCAACTTTAATTTCTCTTATTTATGCTATGAGCTCACAATGATCCATAGCCATATATGTACACATGTTTAATGCTAGTTATACTTATAACTTTGTAAAACCATAATTTATTGCTAACTTTTATACAATGTTTGATTCCTTTCATGGTAGTATCAGTAGTTAAGTAAATAAACAATTTTTGCACCTCCACTCTGCTTACAAACTTTATTCTAGCAACACTGACACAACAATTTGTATACGAGAATGCCATACCGATCATTATGCTAACATGGTACATTTTTGGGGTGCATAAATCACTTCTTGGATTGGTGAAGGCCAAGAAATTACTACTTCACTCTTTTTCTCTTGCATGTTGTGAGGAGTTTTCTCCTGGAAAAAGTGGAAGCTTGTTTTACCTCACTCAAGATGGCAGGTTCATAATCAAGACCACCAAGAAATTTGAGGTCAAGGTTAGAAGTTGTTGCTTTCCTACCCTTTACTATATAGACATGGAAGTTGGAATGACATAATTTTTAAGTGAAAAACTATTATTTGTTGTGTTTAGTAAGGTAGACCTCTAGTTAAGACTGTTTTCAATGCTGCCTTTGTTTTCTTCTCTATAGAATTAACTTATACATTTCTCTTCATCTTTCTTCCACTAATGATACTTTAATGCTAACAAATTTACAGTAAGTCTATATTTTCAATTTAGGATACACTTGTTGAATTGAAAATAAATATTTTCTTTCACAATTATGCAAAATTATCTTATACCTTTCAATTTCTTTCCATAAATATATCATGGACTTAAATCATGCTAATGGAAATTGTTGGGAAATTCTTTGAATGATCCATACATAATGAAAATCAAGTACTTTATGTCTTAAATTCAAAGTATAATATGTTATTACCTTTATTTGTGTTGTCTATATGGACACAGTACATTAAATTTGTTACATTTGTCTTGCAGTCAGAAAAGTTTGGAAAGCTTAACAAGCCTATCTAGTTCCCTAAAACTCTTGACTTGGCTCCTTTCATGAGTGGGACTAGTGATAAATCACCTATATATAGACTGTATGGTGTAGTTGTTCACTTGGATATCATGAATGCTGCCTTTTCTGGTCACTGTGAGCTATGTGAAGAATAGTCAAAATAAGTGGTTCAAGGTTGGTGACAGTGTGGTAAGTCCCTCAGTTTCCATTTGTTTGCATATATTCTGAAGACATATCTCTTGGCTTGGTTTTATAGGTACTTGCTAGATTCTCACACCAAATTAGTAATATGTAGCCTTGGTTCCACCACTTGTAACATCATAAATCTGTGACCTATATATATCATTTGTTATTTATTATTGTGAATAAAAGTATATTTGCATAGGCTTGGTTGAATTCTGTGAAAAAATAAATGAAAATTCATATGACAATCATTTGGTTTGGATAAAACTGTTCCAAGGTTTATCGACAAGCAGGTTTTCAAATCATTTCTAAACTTTAAAACAAATAATTTTATTTCATTATTACTTACCATTCAAACCTGTTAGATACACCTAACAAAGTTTCTTCATATGGAATTTTGGTTTGTTTGGTAGGATCTATCTTTATGTGCAGTGCTCTAGAGCTTTTTCTGGTTAAAAGAAAGATTAAGGGACCTTCGTGGCTATAGGTTTCGAATTTTTCAAAAAAGAGCAAAGACCAACTTCAAAGCTAGGAGAATTGTGTCATTAGTGTCAAGGCGAAAAACATTGCCAAACTATCAATTCCTTGAAAAGTAGCCAAGGGTTTATAGTTTTGGATTCTTTAGTATATTCATGATTCATGATTTTTTCTTCTTCATTTATTTTTAAATTCTTAGATCAATTGCAAAAAATGAAAGCTAGGCTACTTTTAAAGGTGCAACTTTAGTTCATTGCTAACACTTGTATTGCTACATTGATGTAACATAGTTATAGGCTTGTAGCATTTTTTGTTGTTTAGATTTGTAACATGATTTATTACTTTTCAAGAGAAATTTGTGTATCAATATTTTGAGTTCAATGAAATATCTCATTTTGTAGTAATTAATTTAAGTATATTTATATTATGCATAACAATAATGATTATTGGCAAAAATAATTGAGATTCTAAAAAAAAAAATAGTTCGTTACTTCTAAGAAAATGAGTATAATATAACTAAAAAAGTCTTAAGAGTTTAGCGGCAATAGTAATGGCTGGTAAAAGTGAATAACATTGCAATTTTAGAATTACTTTTGATGGCCATATAAATTACCAAGAAAATGGCCGCTAAAAACTATATACTTTTTGCAGCCATTAAAAAAAAGTCTTTATCGACAAATGTTATAATTGCCACTAAAAACAAAATAAATGGCCGCTAAAAGTGATTTTTCTTGTAGTGCGCTCCTGTTGGTAGTGTACATCCAACTCTGCGTATCTCGTCTTGTGCTGTTGTAGTTCTCGCTCCAAGTCCTGTGCCAACTCCCTATTGAGCAGGTAACCACTGCTCCCTGTCGTCCACAGGTCCATTGGCAATGGACCAGGCACCAGAGAAACACAGAATTGTGGTGGTAGAGACATATTTTACACGGTATACCCTCTTCCGCATGCTCCGTCCACAAGGCATCCTCGTCAACTGGTGGGGGCTCTGGCCCCTGATCGATTTGTGCCACATGCTCTTCCTTAGCCTTTGCCATGGTATCCTAGAATAGGCGTTGATTTCATATTAGAGAAGGTTTAGCATTATTTAAATATAAACCATAATTTTGAATAATTGTTAGGGTTTAAGAAACTCACAACAGCCCCTTAAGAGCGCTTGTCGACCCACTGTGAGCGTTCATCCTTCCTTGTGAGCGTCTTTTTGAATATCTTGCTCCAAGTGTGTGCACAACCTGACTCACTCTCTTGTTAATATATTTTAGAACAACTTGAAGTCATTATATATCATATTTACAAAAAATAAAGCAAACGAATGAGTAACACAATTAGTTTATATGAACCATCTTCTTCATCGTCGCCAGGTAGGTGGTAGATCCCCTTATGTGCATAAATCCCCTGGTGCTAGATGCTCGATTGCTGGTCGATCCCCTAGCCTGAGTTGCCTAATAATCCTATATGTCCCAGTATTGCTTGAGCTATGCGAGGATATAATCCGGGATCAAGTCTGCCAGAGCATCCTTGTTGTGGATATTTGCAATTATCTCCTAGAGGATCTTAGTGACTCTTACCTACCAAGCATTGTATTTGTACATCATCTACTCCTCACCTAGGATGAATCAAAGTGTTGCTACAATATCAAATAGGTATCTTAAATCAGTTAATTGGATGCATTTCAGTTAAATAATTTTATATTAGTGTAGAGACTAAAATGATTCTAATTAATCAATCTAATACCTATTTAATTATACTAAAGTCTTATCTATGTTGAAAATACCACACTAGTACTGTAACGCTCCATGTCAGCACTATGTTAATTGTAGTTAAATTAGAGACGAACAAAGATCAAAATTTGTAAATTCAAGGATCAATTTGGTCATTTTCAAAAGTCAAGAATTATTTTAATGAATATTGTGAATTTCAAAGATCACTGAGTATTACCTCTTATTATGGGTGAACATGAATAAGATAATATCTGCAGATTTGCAGTATTTATCCGTATTAGATCCACAAATTGTGAATATTATCTAATCTGCAGGATCATGATCGGATCACAGATTTTATATCTGTATCCGTAGATCCGATCCGCAAATTCAAAATTAAATTAAAAATTATAAATAAATAAGAATATATATTTAAAACTCATTCATATAAAACCCTAATCCCATTCCCTTCCTATTGGCTGCGCTAACCCCCTCCCCCCAACTCACCTCACTCGCTCCCTCTAGGCTCTCCTCTCTTCACGGGCTCTTCTATCTTATTATCCAACCTCACCGTCATAGCAAAGGCCCTCGCCTCACCTGCTCACTCCTCTTCTACGCTGCCAGACTGCCTAGTCCTCTTTTCCTCAGTCCATCTATTCCTCTTCCCCAATCTTCTGCGCCTCTCAGTCCTCTCCTTGCCGCTTGCCTTTTTGCCGTTGTTCCTCGCCGCTCTCTTCCTCACCACTCTCCTCATAGACGTTGTTCCAGTGTCCTCGAGGTTCGAAGTTGTCATTCTACTTTGGGCTTCAACTTCTGGCTTCCACTTCTTCTTCTCGTGTCTACTTCTACATCTGCTTCTTCTGGCTTCTACTTTTGTGTTGTGTCTCTGCTTCTATTTCCATTAAGCTTTGGGTTCTTGATTCTGCTTCTATTTCCTTTAAGTTTGGACTCTAGCTCATTTTTTTTATTTTAAATTGAATTCTGTCCGCTATTAAATTTAGATGTACTAAATAACAAGTTATAATCAACAACAATAATAACTAAATAGATTCATAATCAATATCGTTAATCAGTTACTTAATTTATCAAATTATAACCCAATATATAACTAAAAAAAATTAACAGGCTAAAATTCAGCACAACCACACCTAAATCAACTTCATCATTACAATTACAGGTTAAGATTCTCTAAACAGGAACTCTTTATTCTTAAGACATAAACCTAAAAAATTTAGTTAAAATTATAGTATCAACCCTTCAATTGTACTATTAAATCAATCAAAAAATTGATTAAATTTCAATGATGATTTATAGCAAAATAACAAATTAATTAATTAGTTAAAAAGAATGCAAGAATTTGTGAAGTGTGCAGTGTGACCTGCAACGAAAAAATAGGGGAATGCAACCAGGAACTCACCCACAGTGGCTCGGCGATGAAACCGGCGCAAAGCAGGCGACAAAGCAAGAAGACGATGAGGTCCGAACTAGGGGTGGCAATTGCTGGTTGCTTCTGTTTTTTCTTGACTGAGTCGGCAACGAGAAGACCAAGGAGAGCTGCGACACACAAACTACGGTGGAAAGCCAACAACGACTGTGAATGAAGACGACGAGAGGGGGCTGTCGGGGACGATGAGAGTGTGTGAGAGACGAGAGGGTTAGAGAGAGAGTGAGAAAGGAGACGGTGAGGGGAGAGAGAGAGAGAGTGTGTGTGTGTGTGTAATTTGAAATGAGGGGGATAGGGTTTTGTGTCCGACCGTAAGTTTTTTATCCGACAAATTTATTACAAAATCTGACGCCGGTACTGCCGCTGCTAAACCACCGCTAACCTCCAATGCTAAATTCGACGGTATTCAACATTTTTCTTATAGTGACTATCATAAGAAAATTTTGGTTCTATAGTACTGTTGTTATGTTGAATTTGGTAATACTATTTGCCATGAAATTTTCAATTCTTCAATCTTTTGTGCTAGTTGTTTATATTATGATTTTGTTTTTTTAAGAGAATTTTTCAATTTTTTAATTATTAGATTTCTTATTTTTAGCCGGATATCTGATACCCGATCCGATCCGTAAATTTGCGAATTGGATCGAATCCTACGTTAAGAAATGCGGATATTAGATCTGATCCGATGATCTTAATGTGGATTGGATCGAAATATTACTCATATTTGATCTAATCCATGTGCAGTCCTACCTCTTATAATTAATAAGTAAAGATTTAATTACTCTTAATTAATATAGTGAGACTTACATACGATAAAATTAACGTCTTACTTTATTACTTTATTAATTTCATTATTTTAGAAGATGTAAATTTTTATTTATGCATGCGTGCATTACCCATATATTTCGGTATGCAAAACCTTGATGAACATATAATTGCCATCATATAAAAATATATTGTTGGTCAAACGTTAGCAAAAATAGCTTGCCTCCGAACATTTCTGCTATTAAAATTAAAGCAAAATACTTCAACAAAAATATTAAAGTAAAATAAATAAGGTGTATTATATTAAGATAAAATTAACATATACATAGAAATATTTTTCTATGCAATATAATCTTTTTACTTGTATGTAATTAGTATTGAGGTTTTAATCCAATATATACCCCGTACAAGTTTATTTTATAATTCATTCACCACTAAACTACTGCTATTGACAATTTGACATAATCAGTTTTATTCTCTCTGGAAACCATACTAATTTCGTCAATTCTCAGTCCGAGGTTTGCACCATATCATGTTTGCACCTTTTCTGCAGTAAATAAAAATACAAAATTAAAAAGGGACGATGATAAATAATTATATACCATAAAATCAAATAAAAAGTATTCATACGTGGTTCAATTTTGTAAGGGTACTAATAAAAAATTAAACCACCTTTCCTTATTTTGTTGTATAAATTTAAATAAGAAAAAATAAAGGCACAAATAATTATATGTTCAAAAATTCTGCACTTCTATTAAGAAAATAATAATTCTTTATTTTCAAAACAGAAAAAGAAAAGTTAATTAAGGTTTTATAGCATATATAGTAATTTGGCTGCATATAGATACTCGCCGCATAAACCTTCATTTTTGCAGCGGTTAGGCCCAAACCACTGCTAAATAGTAAATACTGACAATATTGTCAAACTCTTTTTTCTACTTAAAATATAATTCACATAATTGAGAATTGAAATAATAAGACTACAATTTTTTTTTTGTTATTTTCATTTTTGAGACAGATGGATAGCAAATTCCAATTAATTAAGATATTAAATAATTATTTAGGTGCTATTAAGTTGATTTAAAAGGATATTTTTTCAATAAAAAAGATCTTTTTTATTTTTTAGCGTGTTTGGTAAATTTCTAGCAATAAAAATAAAAGTACTAAAAAAATATTTTTTGAGAAATTACAATTTATATCTTTTTTTAAAAGATCTTTATCTTAGAAAAATATTTTTCACGTAATAAATAAACAAAAAAGTAATTTTATATGGTTATACTCAAATATAATTGATAAATAAAAAGATCTTTTTACATGAGTTATCCAAATATAAAATTACTCTTACTTTTTTATAAGATCTTTTGAAAAAAGATAACTTAAAAAAGTATATATTTTTTTAAAAGTTCACCTAAATAAACTCTAACAAATACTACTATTTTATTTAGATTACAACCATGATATCTACCGTTAAATATGTTGACTAATTTTTTACTAATTTATAATCAAGTGGTGTTAGTAAAATATGGAAAAGTGAGAATGAGTGAAAAATTTAATTAAAAGCAATTTTGTAAAATATTTTTTACTTTTGCAACTTTAATACTTTTAATTTTGCAAATATTTAAAAGTGACCATTGATTTAGATATTTAATTAAAAATTTTGATTGTTACTGAATAACTAAAACGTATTGATAAGCTGTTGAATTTTTTTAAGAGTATTACACCAATTTTCCCCCTTATTTATTTAGTCGTAAAAGTTAACTTTAAAGAATGAAAAGTAGAGGGAAAAGATAAGTCATACTCTAAAAACTTGTGTGATTCTAATAAGAAATAATGTTTTAAATTTTAACTTTTTATTTATGAAACAAGAGTTGCAATTGTTGATGAGATCTTACCAAGTATATGATAGGGATGTATATGAGTAGGGTGAAGTCGAGTTCGCCTAGATCTAGATCTGATTCTAAATTTGGTAAAATTTTACTATTTTTAAATCACACTAAAATCATGTCTAAATCGGTGAAGTGCAAATGTTGATAAACTTTATGGCAAAAAATTATTATGCACTTATTTATAAAAAAGAAAAAATATATTTATTATCGAGAAGTTAATATCTATATTTGAATTTGAATTTGTCCATAAATTCTAATTTCATGCTTTTTTAATCTATTTTCTAATTCAACAAGTGTGATTAAAAACAAATCGATAAATTTATAATTAATATAACATAATATTAAAATTAATTTAAAATATATATACTTTTTTTAGTCTCCTTAAAATGCACACATAATAGATGAAGCTGGATTCAATTGACCCGAATCCGACCCTAAATAATAACCAAATCTATTTTTGGATCCTTATTCGACCTTAAATCTAGTGAAATCACATCAAATTATTAGTTCCCAAAATACTTAAATCCAGATCAAATTTTCGAACCAAACCTCATGTATACCCTTGCTATATGATATGTTTCAGGTAGTTAAAAAGGAATAGCTCAAATAACCAACCTCGTAGTTGATAACATCTAAATGTAAATTCTTTTTTTTTTTACTTAAAATTAAACATTCATATAGGTTAAAATCCTTCGAAGTTATAATAATAATAATAATAATAATAATAATAATAATAATAATAGAAAGATGACCTACTTCAGGAGGAAGACGATAGGCTGAAGGACGAGCAGGACCAGGACGAGAAGCATGTTGGGTCCCTGTTCAAAATATTCTAACCCTTCAATATTTATAATTAATATATAAACATCTTCACGTTTGCATGTGGGGCTCAATAAAAAAAATTGTTCATGTGGAGCATAGAGGGAAAAAAATTTTCATGAAAAATATTTGTATAAAATTTTATGGTGTTTGGATACAATTTTTCTAAAAAAAAATAAGACTTCCATTTTAAAGAAAGAGTAAAATATTGTTTTTGTCCTAAATGTTTGGGATAAGTTCTATTTGTGTCTCTAACGTTTAAATCGTCTTATTTGTATCCTTAACGTTTATAAAAGTGATTCAATATTATCCTACTATCAATGTTTATAAACGATACTTTACTCTTTCTTTATCCTCTATTATTACTTATAATTAATTTTTTATTTATTTTATCCTTTTTGATAGGATCATAATTCATATTATACAAAAATTTAATAATAAACATAGTATATAATAATTACAATTACAAATTTTACAAAGTCGAATAAAAATAAAAAAAATTTCATACAAAACAAAAATAGAGTACGGCAAAAATAGAAAAAACCTCATACAAATAAGAAACAATAAAAATTTTATAAAACCAACAACATATATCATATGAACAAGAAAATAATATGAATTCTAAAAACATAATGTCAGACCACTAAAAAAATAATATAAAAAATATTTATTATATAAATAAAAAAATACAATAAAAATATAAAAATAAAAATATAAAAAAGAGTACTAAAAGTGATAAAAACAAAATAAAAATTTTGAAAAATCTTGATGAAAAAAATTTGAAACGAAGAATCACAAAGAACTATTATGAAAGTAGATGGTTACTTATATCTTTTTTATAAAAAAAAAATGAAGGGTAGGGTTGGTAGAAAAGAAATAACTAGCCGCCATGGACTACAATTTTTCGTGCATTCAGAGGCGAAATCACTTTTGTGTTCAAGCGGATAAAAAAATTGCCAAACATAAAAATGAAGCGTTCAAGAGACTCAAACCCTTTAATATCGAGTTCACACACTCAGAGATATTTGTAGTCATATGTCCGAATCTCCGACCTTCATCCCAATGTTGAGTCTAATGTGTATAGTCAATCCGATTAGCCTAGTCACACATTATAGGATTTTCGGATCGGAGGATGTCAAACCAGTAGTCAAAGTTGACATCAGTATTGGCATAAACAGCATTTACTAATAACCTCTGTGCATCCTTGCCCTTAAAAGTCAGGGTGAAATTCGCCCCCATGTGACGGATATAAAAGACCCGGTATGCATTAGGCGGAAGCTAGCCACCATCAGGAACTTCCAAAGTAGCCTTTATCCCATTGTGCTTATCTACTATGACTAGAATACTCAATTGAGACATCACATGCTGTTAAAAGTGAGATAAAAAGAATGACCACGACTCAACATTAATATTCTCACCCTCTACAAGTACAAATGCAATAGGAATGATGTTGGAGTTGTCGTCCTGAGCAATCGCAACAAGTAGTGTACCACTGTATTTGCTATATAGGTGGGTCCCGCCGACACTGACCAACAGCTTGTAATGACGGAAGGCCTCGATACTCGGTGGAAATGTCAAGAAAAGCCAATGGAAATAAGCTGAAAAGGCATCCACTTGCCCACCAACCCGCACAGGACTCGTCCTCAACACCGCGACACTATCTGGCATCGTGATCTGTACATCCAATACCCATCGTGGCAAGTCATTGTATGCCTCTTCCCAATCTCCATAAATCTGCGCCACAGCCTTCTATTTAGCCATCCAAATCCTCCTGTAAGTCGGTCTAAACTAAAGTGTGACTCAGTGGCATTCTGCAGTACCTTGATCGTGACGGCAGCATCAGCTCTAATCATCAGCAGTATGAAGGTCGATATGACATGATAATCACTAGATATCGATGTGGCTAGGCAAGTGTGAGGACCATTGTACCGTTTTACCTCCCAAATAACTCTGCGCTAGCGGAGGCTAACCCGAATGAGTCATGTGCACCCGTTGCCAAACTCCTTGCACTTGCCATAGTACTTGCGATGATCATATTCTAACACCTTGTACTCGACCCGACAGCGAATGCTATAAGTCTTCACGTTAACATGACATCCTCTTTATTCTGAAACTGCTGACCAACTTGAAATTCAGATACAACTCTTGTATTATGTGTATCTCTGGCCCCGAAACTAACAGGTACTTTCAGATCCCCTTGTTGTGCCATGACATCCAAGTCCAAAGTCGAGAAGTGCAGGGGGTACTGATGAGTTTCTGAACTAGAGGCTCCGCCACCCACAAGTGGAGTAGTCCGTGGTATGTCATCGTCAGTATCATCAGCTATCGTGGCGGGCTCCACATAATCATTATCATCAAGCAGTGCATCCTCAACCCCATCTGATACTCCACCCTCTCTAAAGATTCGGACCATAATAGGAGTACCAGCGTTGCAATCGCAACCTCCCCCAAGGGTCCAGTCTCACCAACTCCTACGTTACCGCTACGGTTCAGATTAGCTGCAAAGGACGGGGATGCAAATAAAACTGCCTTAGGAACAATCACCAGCACAGATGATGAGGCACCAATAGGCATAGAATTAAAGTAGGCTGCATGTTCTGAAGATTGAGGATTCCGATTCGAACATCCAGAACTATATACCATATCCACAAGCTTCGCCAGCAGCTTTGGGGTCCTCACTTCAGGAAACTGCCGACGACAATGGAATAGAACTTGCAAATCTTGACGAATGAATTGTACTTCACATCATCGTGCAACACGGAAATCGAAATTCTATAGAATAACTTCTCCACCCGTTTCACGCCATGCAGCCCTAGTCTCTGGAGTATAGTATTCTGAAACTCAGTGAAACTTGTCGAAGGTGTGAGGAAAACACTCAGTGGGTCTTTATCAGTAAATTTAATTCATGATCGCGTTTTCTTCTTGATTAACCCTCTATAGTGCAGAAGAACTAAAAAACTCTCATCACTAGCCATTGTGAATCTCACTATGGTGAAAATTTTACGTTCAGCTTCTATTTATATACGTTACGCATATACTAAATCGAATTAATTCCTTTAGATTTATATACATAGTACAATTCATACTAAATCGAAACTAATGGAGTTGATTTACCATTAGCCATTACCAGCTATAAATCGAACTCAATGAATTCGATTTACTAAGGGGGTTAAATCGTTACTATTTGATTCGATTTACTATTATTGGGCAGTCGAATTGAATTAATTCGATTTACCTATGAACACAAAAATAAACCAATTCAAATCTTATAGATTCGATTTACTACCTAAGTCTATAATTCGAATTCATTGAATTTGATTTACATAGATATGTAAATTGAGACATGCACATAGCCTTTTTTATTTACTTTAGGGGTACACATAAATTTGGTTTGCAAATGGTTATTTACCCTTAACAAAAGATTATTTTAAAATTAATTTTAATTTGAAAGACAATTTTAATTTTTACCAAAAAATTTAAAGATCTAAATAGTACTTAACTCAAAATGTAATAAATGATATGTATCTCATATTTAATTTTTCTGTTTTAATGTTTTGTACAAAATACTTAAGGTAAAGTATATTTTTCGTCCTTGAAGTTTATAAAAAATTTTAAAAATATTCCTAAATTTTATTTTATTTCAATTTTCTCCCTAAAATTTTTTATTTATATCAATTATACTCTTACCAGCTAAATTTTCATAAAGTTTAGGACTAATCCAGTAATAATGCATACTATGTCTGGTTTGCCTATGTTAAAGATTCTTGTAAAATTGTTATTGAATCGTTCTTACATTTTTTGAAAAATTAGCCGTTATGAGTATATTTGATGCAATTTGATAACTTCTTGGACAAAATTAAAATAAAATAAAATTTAGAGATATTTTTTAAATTTTTAACAAACTTCAAGAATAAAAAAATATACTTTACCCAAACACTTAATATATATTTAGTGTACACTTTGGCTGCGTTTGATTTTGAGAACAAGATAAGATAAGATATTGAGAACAAAACATAAAAGACAGAAACACAAAAATTAGTATTTTTATATTTTATTTGGTGATAAACTAAAATAAATTGTAAAAGTCTAATTTATTCTCAGTTTTTTATTTAAAAATTTTGAAAAAAATATAAAAATAAAAAATATAATTATAAAAAATTAATAAAAATAAAAAAAATAAAAAATAAATTATACCTTTTATTAGTATTTCTAAATATAATATTTCTATCAATATTTTATTTATTAAATATAATTTTATATTTTTTTATCTCTATTTAAATATTCTATATTTATAAACAAATGCAGCCGTATATACTAATGTCTCTATAAAAAATTGGTGTCTTAACTACAGAATATATGTGATATGATATGAGCCACTTTTCATGACACTATCAAAAAATATCCCTAATAACTGTAACTAACTATACAACCCTATTAGGCAACTCCACCTTGCTCGTCCTTTCATTCCTTTTTTAGAAAGCCTTTATTCTTTACCTAAAATGGGAAAAGTACATTATCTTGTTACAAAGACACTACTTAACTCACTTTTCAGGATTTGATTGTACTATAAGCAAAATATCGCCTATAATTGTTTTGAAATTAAAATTCATATACAATTATCTTTATAAAAAATTATTAATTTAAAATGATTAAATAATTTAATATATTTATCTAAATTATTATTAATAATTTTTAATTATTAATTTTATATAAAAATATGTGTATATAAATTTTTATTCTACTATCTTTCCGTCTTTCCACTTAACATTTCCATTCAACACCATTCCTCGGGGACCGATGCAATTGCTTCCTATGACTTTTGGAGTATTAAAACTCTCCTTAAAAAGTTAGAAATAAGTTATGTTTTTTCAATTTAAATTTTGTTTGCACTAACATTGTTTTTTTGTTTTCATTTCAGCCTATTTTATACTTATTTTATTTTTGAATTGCTATTGGCTCATTACAAAATTATAATAGAAACAAAAATTAAAAAAATAAAAGAATTCATATTTAAATTTGAAAAAAGATAAAATTATTCTTTTGAAGATTTAGTTTAAAATTTTCAAATATATATTTAAAGTTTAAATAAAAAACAAAAATATCTATTTAATAATAATGTTGTTTAAATATATCTAAATTTAAAAATTTGAATTTAATATTAAAAAAATTAAAAAATCATGTTTAAGGTTCAATTTAAAAAAATCAAAATCATTTTTTAAGATTAATGTTATTTAATAAAAACTAAAATGTTAAACTTTTCCTTTTTTTAGTCAAGGGGAATCACCCAACCCACTACAAACAAACCCGAAAACCCACCCGATCCAAAGCCTAATACCATCTCCATCACTTTTGAAGCAAGAGCGCCGGAAAAAGCTCCGCCGCGGTTTGCTCCTCAGCACTTTGGTTCCGCAGTCATCTCCGATCCTCCTTGGTCACGCGTAGTCTTTCCTCTGTGCTGGATTCATGTTTTGATTCGCTACGCTGCTGCTTCTCCTCTGTGATTCCTGTTGATCCCCCAATGGCGCTGGATCTCCGTCCGCAACGCCTAAAAATTCTTTTGTTTTGAAGGATCAAAGGCAAACAGACTGACCCTGACGTGGTTGGACGCGGCGGCAACGACAGAGAAAATATTGAGGAGCGATCAGGGTGATGTACAGTGAGTGGCTGACGGAGTTAGAGAGAAAAACAAGAGACGACGGTATATAAGACAATTAAATTATTTTAAATAAATAAAAAGAATCAAAATAAATTTTTATTTTCATTTTTTTTAAAATTTATATCTAATGGAGTTTTAAAACTCCAAACATTAAACATTAAGGGAGTACCCTAACAGCCATCCCATTCCTCCCCTCAAACAAAAAACCGAAAATCTTCGATTCTGAGTTTGTTGTGAAACTCATGATCAGCTGGGATATGCCATAGTCCACATTGACTCGTAACAGGTATTTTTGGCATGTGACTTCTAAATTTTTTTTTTCAAAATGGATACAGAGGAATGTGTGAAGTGCTTGTTTGGGTCTTATTATTTTAATAAAAAAAGATATTTTTTCGATAAAAAAAGATATAATTTTTTATTTTTTAGTATCTCTAACAAATTTTTAATAATAAAAGTAAAAGTATTAGAAAAATAAAAAATATCTTTTTTGAGAAGTTGTAATTTATATTTTTTTAAAAGATTTTTTTTTAAAAAGATATTTTTCATATAATAAATAAACAAAAAATATTTTTATATTGTTATATCCAAATATAATTAATAAATAAAAAATTTTTTTTATATAAACTATCTAAACATAAAGTTACTTTTATTTTTTCTTAAGATCTTTTAAAAAAAAAATATTTTTTTAGAAACTCACCTAAACAAATCTTAAATCTAGTTATTTTTTAATTTTTAAATTTTTTCCCCTAATAAATTAATGACAGTAAAAAGAAAAGATAAATGACACTATTCAATTTTAAATTGACCTACAGAATCCTATCCCTTGTCTTGGGCACAAAGCATATATTGATAGAGAGAGAGAGATAGAAACCGCGAAAAAAGATAGATTGGAAAATTGGGTTTTTTACTCTTTCGTTTGAACTCTTAACATTACTAGTAGTCTAGTAGCTTTTTTTGATTGAATTTCTCTTTCTACAAAAGCCCCCTTTGCGGTGATAACAGCTAAACCATTGAAACTGAACAGCCAGTGTGTGATCATTCTCTCTCTCGTTCTCTTTCAATGGCATTGGAGAATCTTCCTTTGATCATAAAGCTTAACATTTCTTCCAAACGAAAGCTTGGCGTAAATGAAAGCGTCGAGGTGAACTCGGTTTCCTAATTCTTTCTCTTTTTTTTGTTTTGATTAAGAACGTGATCTTTTTTAAAGTTTCTATTTTTATTGGTTTTTTCGAATTTTGGTGTTGTGCATGTGTTAACTGTTAATGTATGAATTAAAACCACTGTGATTCTCGTAACCTCTCTTCACGGTGGAGGATTCTTGGTGTAGAAAGCGCATGAGTGTACCTGAAAAGAGTGGCGGCTGTGAAAACTGAAAAGTCAATTTTTTTCAAGAGCCTTTAAAATATAAGAATTCTTTATTTTTTTTCTATTTTTGGTAAAAAGAATTTATCTTTTTCCCCCTCGTGTCCTTGCCCTTATTGATTCTTTACAATTGTATTTGTTATAGAATGTACTTAATCTTTTGTTTGTGATGACGTTTCTACAATTGGTTTGAATGTTTTCAGCTACATTTATCATATTTTGTTGCTTTCATGATTATATTCCCATTGAAGGTTTGATGCTGTGCATTGTTCTTATTTTGCTGTTCCATGCAAAGTAATTCTCATCATGATCACTTACCTATTTTTCCTTTTTAGTTACTTGTTGGTGAAACATGATTATGATTCTGTCCTTGTTTGAAAATTTTCCATTTAATAGAGATTGAAAAAATTCTAAATTCTTTCCAGGTCAGGAGCATGGAGGAAGGCTTTCAGGGATCATGGCACCCGGGGAAAGTTGTCCATTCTGGGAAACTGCAGCGCCATGTCAAATATGATAACGTATTACTTGATGATGAGGTGAATTACCTTGTGGATAAGGTGACTGTTCCGAAGGTATTGGATGGCGATAGCGACTCTTCAAATTGCAACATTCGTGGTTGGATTAGGCCGGTGCCTCCTAAGAGGGAATTTGAAAGTAGGGAACTTAAATTTGGTCTGTGTGTTGATGTGTACCATGAAGAAGCTTGGTGGGATGGGGTTATATTTGATCACTGTGATGAAAAGCCAGAGAGGAGTGTATATTTTCCGGATTTGGGTGATGAGATGAAGATTGGAGTTCATCAAATGCGGATAACTTATGATTGGAATGAGGTTACTGGGGAGTGGCAGTCGAGAGGGAACTGGGTTTTTCTTGAAGTTCTTGAGGAGTATGAGAGGAAGATGTTTATTTCAGTTTCAGTGAAGCAAGTTTGGTATGATGTAAGGACCAAAAAGGACTTCGCCAAGATTGGCGAATGGACTTTTAATGAGAAAGAGTTATGGAAAAAAATGGTAATGGAGGTAGTTGATGATTACTTAAGGCTTACACTAGGAGAAGTTTGCTCCTCCTTAGATCTTCCAAGGAGTTTATTGAGAGAAACACTGGAGATGGAGTCGGTTGAATCTACGGCTAATGTTGACTTCAATCAGGAAGTTGATATGGCCAACTCTTTGGATGTTGCGAACTCTGCTGGCCAGTCGAGTAGCATTTGTATCACAGCTGCTCATTGTGATGGTACCTCTGATAATGCATTTGGTTCTGATGATGGGATTGCTGAACTCCCTATGGAAGAAGGTGAGTCATCGAATTTGTTGAACGCTGTGCAAAAGTGGCCTACCATTCAGGATCAAGGGGTCAAAACTGTCCATCAGAAAGAAGTTTCAGTGCAGAAAGAACCCGTTACTCCTGTTGAAGAGGTCTCAACTCAGTTTCACAAAGAAATATCCTGCGTTGGTGCTACTGAAGTAATAGTTAATGGAAGAAAACATAGAAAGCTTCGCAGCTCAACTCAACATTGGGAACCTCTCAGATTGTCTGACGTTGAGTTATGTCCTGATTCTATTGAAGAATATGCACAGGCAGGTAAAAGAGCTTGCCCTGAAAAAGCACGAAAACAACTTGCGTATCTTGGATGGGAAATTGAGTGGACAAAGCGTAAAGCAAGCGACACTTGCTATAGGTACCGATATAGGTCGCCTGATAAACAGGGTGTTTACTACTCTCTCAGTCAAGTTTGTAAGTATGTGGCACAGAACTCGGACATGAACCCTTTGCCGTCCCAAAATGATCAGAGTATGATGCAACTTACAGCTGACAATCATCTTGAACCTATTCTTATTGATGAATCAGAAAAGAGTCAGGATCGAAATGATCAGAGTGCGATGCAACTTACAGATGACAATCATCTTGCACCTATTCTTATTGATCAATCAGAAAAGAGCCATGATCTAAATATTTTGCCACCAGTTGTGTCGTCTCCTGTGGATGAAGTTGCAGATGAACCTGAGTTTTGTCCTCAAGCTGTTTTAGAATATCTCTTCAATAGATCTGCAATGCGAGGGCCTGACATGAAAGTGGGTAGGTCCAAAGCAAAGAGGCATCTATTGGCTGAAGGATGGAGCTATCACTATGCAAACCCAAGAAATAAAAGACAAGGGTTTGTGTATATCCCTCCAGACAAGGGAAGAAGTCTCCCAACACTCCATGCAGCTTGCCATTATTGTATTAAACAAAATGTTTCTAAATGGACCGACCTCGGAATGCAACCTTTGAATGGACAGGATAATGTTGACCAGGTTTGGAGTGCAAATTTATTGCAGAAAGCGTCCCAATGGCTTCGAGAGGAAGGCATGGTACCTCCCACAGAAGTCATAACTTCAAGTGGATCAAACCATAGTCGGAAGCGGAAACTCTTGAACAATACAAAGCCCAGCTTATCTAAGCCCCAAAGAAATGGATTACCTCGACGCGTGCTGCGATCAAATAAAAGGGTGCAAAAGGTGTCTACCCCTTCTTTGTCACACCAGAAACCTCAGAATGTACTCTCTTGGTTGATAGACAACAACATTCTGTTGCCAAGGTCTAAGGTTTCTTACAAGCCAAAAGGCAGGCTCTGTTTAGCTGAAGGGAGAATAACCAGTGATGGAATCAAGTGTAATTGTTGTTTGAAAGTATATAGTCTTGCTGGCTTTGAAAGTCATGCTAGTGGCTGTAGTACACGCAGACCGGCTGCAAGTATTATTTTAGAAGATGGTAGATCACTGTTAGATTGCCTGATAAAAACAGTGGAAGATCATATGACAAGGGAAGCTATGGCAGAACCACCAAAATATTTTCGTAAAGGCGAGAATGACAATATTTGTTCTGTTTGCCACTATGGTGGGAATCTAATTTTATGCGATCAATGTCCATCTTCATTTCATGGGAAATGTCTAGGTCTGAAGGTAACTAATAATATTCTTCCTCAATCTCATCATATTTGGTTGCATCTTGTTATTGATATCTTAATTCAATTCACCACTTTCATTCAACAATTGCTGTTGGAACTGAATTGTTTCCTCATGCTGCCTTCATTTTTTTTTCCTGTACAGAACATTCCTGATGGTGACTGGTTTTGCCCATCATGTCGATGTGCAATTTGTGACAAACGTAACATAAAAGAAAAGGAGGAAGATTTCCTTGTTTGCATTCAGTGTGAACATAAATGTAAGCCAATATTTATGTTTACTTAAATTTCCATTTTTGCCCATATAGTCATGCATTGATATTTCCTTCTTATGCAAATGAATGATGCAATGCTTTGTTATCAACAATGGCAACCTTATGCAGATCACTTTGAGTGCCTCAGAAGTAAATATGCAACTAACTCGAGAAGATATAGTAAAAACTGGTTCTGTGGGAAGGACTGTGAAAAGGTATACTAATTAAGGTCATTTGTTTATTTTTTAATGCTATGCTATTATGTTAACTGGAAGCATTGTTTTACTTCTTTCTATTCAAACAAAAATTGCATTTTGTCATCGATATGCTGCGTAAATTATTCTAGTAAACTTCTCTAACTTCTATGTTAGATTTTATGGTTAATACTTCTTTATCTAGGTAAACTTATTTGCTTCATTGCTCATAACGCCTGCATGATGATCATTTACTAGTAGCAAGTTAATGATGCTTACTTTGGTGGTGTCAAATGTTATGGTGCCAGAGAAGCATTTCAGATGTATGATCAAATGCTTACATACTTGTCTCTACTTTTTGTAGATATATTTTGGTCTCCATAAGCTACTAGGAGAGCCAGTTTCAGTGGGCATTAACAATCTAACTTGGACGTTGGTGAAATATATAAACTCCGAGAGTAGTGATCCGTGTACTACTCAAGGTTACTTATTGCCAGAAAGTTACAGCAAACTCAATGTTGCACTCTCAGTGATGCATGAATGTTTTGAGCCCCTAAAGGAACCTTCGTCTACCAGAGATCTCACGGAAGATGTTTTATTCAGTCAATGGTTAGTTATTCTTATCCTTCAGTTTATGCCTGTGTTCGTTTTTGTATCATTCACTTGAATAATATTTATTTTGTTGATTACTAGATATCTGCCACTGAATTGTGCTACATTTTTATAGTTCTGTGCCAATACCTGATATGTAAACATGTACACTTTATAGGTCAACACTTAATCGATTGAATTTCCATGGTTTCTATACCGTACTTCTGGAGAGAAATGAAGAACTGATAAGTGCAGCAACTCTTAGGTGAGTATGGGATCTGTATTGCGCAACTATGCTATTTGAAATCTTGAACTACAAGTACCTATCCTGTCTCATGTTTTGATCATCTGGTTTGTTATTTAATTCTTTTAGGGTATGGAAAGAAGGTAGCAGAATTGCCTCTTATTGGTACCAGATTACAGTATCGGCGACATGGAATGTGCCGCATTTTGATGAATGAGCTTGAAAAGGTAAGCCACAAGGCACCTACATTTCCCTTACCACCCCCCCCCCCTTTTCTCCTCTCCTCCATTCATTGCAAAGCCTTTATTGTTTGTTAGAAAACACTGTACAATATATTGTCCTATGATTGATTGTGTCATTTAAATTGGAAATAACTGCTCAAGACTTGAATAACTTCTTAAATATTACTCCTCATGATATACCATGCTCATTTTTATCCATTTAGCTTTCTGGTTTATAAACTATCCTGATGAATTTGTTTAAAAACATTGAAGATTTTACTTTGAATACCATGTAAATCATTAGTTATAATTTGGGTCTGTGATACAGATCCAAACAAACAATTTCACACTGGCACTTCTAAGATTGTGGGTTTTAAGTAAAAAGGAAACAGAAAAGAGAGAATAATGACTCATGAAAGATATGATCATATTTCTATATTCGTTTTCTTTTTCTTTATAACACCTTTAGTTAAAGTATATCAATCTTTAAGCTCATCAAAATTGATCTCTCTACACAAATTAACATCAACTCCATAAAATACTATTGGCACAAGGCAACTTAGAAACTAGAGACAGTGAGGCTAAAAAGTTAACTCAGCAACTCTGTTGGATGGGGGTACAGATTTTCTTATGGTTATGAGGTCATCAGTTTGGTTCTTTAGTTGGACCAGAAATGTTATTAACTTGGACAACTGTGGTCAAAATTGGAGTGAACTGTGGCCAGTCGAAGTTGAACCACCCCTTGGATTGCTTTAGTGCACGGAGAAGATGGATAAACCAAATTGCATGCATTCAACTGTTGAAATAATTCCAAAATTCAAATGCTTAGTATCAAACCACCTTAGAGACTTGGCCAGTTCACTATGGTATAAACCCTAAACCATAAGCTTGCTCGCCATCGTCTTTCGTAATCTTCCATAGCCACTAATCATCCACTAACTTTCTAATAAGTTCCCAACATTTTGCACCTCCTTCAATTATTCAACTTTCGATTGATTTGCTCTAAAAATCATATTAGATCGGATCAAATATACATGTTTTTTACTTCTACATCTGATATATGGTCTGACAATTTTCGAACCGGATCAGATTGGATATGCAGATACGAGGCTTTTCAAAATAAAAAAAAATGTTTTTTAATTTTTTCATGAATTTTTTTCCCTTTTGGATATGTTTTACTTCAAAAACAGTATTCAAAAATTATTTTCTTAAATAGTAGAGATAAGATAACCAATATAAAAAAGGGAAAAGAAATAAGACTACTTAACAAATATATTAATATATATATAATTTTGTCTCATCCATAGGATTGGATCTGAAAATGATATACCAATATCCGATATTCGATCCTATATACTTGCAGTGATAAAATTATTCTGTCTTTCTCTCTTATTCCCTTAGCTTTCTGTTGCTACAAAATAGTAAAAAATGACAAGATTTTCCGGCAGAGTTATGATTTGGCCAACTTCACCAATGAGTCAAAACAGCATTTCTTTAGAAAATAGGAAAGAATATTACGATAATTAACAAATAAATAAACTTGAAAACAATATTTGTAGTTTACACCTAAAGTAAACTGTGAATTGATAACCCATTAGTTAAGAATAATCATGCTTCATTATTAGATTTTTGGATAATAAAATTGGGCTCGGGATAATTGAATTAAAAAGTAGACCAAGAATTGTGAAAACATGATATGGGCCTATACAAGATTGGCATACCTGAATTGAGGCCATACAAGAATGCTTTGGCACTGAGTTAGATCTATATGGTTGCAATTGGTTTAGGGAAGAAAAATATAGAAACACAGAGAAACTAGAGTGTGTTTGGATATTGAGATTGATATAAAGGACAGTGTATTTTCTAGATCTGTCTAAACCTAAGACAAAGAAAAGACACAAATTTTCTCTCTTTTTTTTGGGTATTGAATTTTCTAAGTCTTTATCTCTACATTTGTTATTAAATTTCATAAAATGATTCTGGAGAGGACAATAGTGCAAAAAAGAGCCGAGTTATTTTACATAGATATTTAATCATGTATTGTCGTAATAACAAAAAAAAAATCTTTTCATATCTATTGTTTGTAATAGTTTACACTTCATTTGAAGTTCCATTGAATCCTTCTTTCTAACTTGAATTTTCTTTTATTAGAGGCTCATGCAGTTGGGAGTGGAGCGGCTCGTTTTGCCTGCTGTTCCTAGTGTTGTAGACACATGGACTGGTTCTTTTGGCTTTGTAAAGATGACAGAGTTCGAGAGGTCGCAATTCTTGGACAATACTTTTTTAGATTTTCAGGGTACCATCATGTGCCAGAAGCTGCTGAAGATTCCATCTTCAGAACCGGTTTTGTTAATAGGTTTGTAACTTTCCAAGTGTCTTGTTATATAGCAATGTATGTGCCAGTGATTACATCTTTAACGTTTCATATTGCAGAGTCCCAACAAAGGACACAGCATGTTTTGCCTGGAAACAAGTTAAATTTTGACGCCGATCTGATATCTGAAGTATTACACCAAGCAGAAGAAACTGACAAAGGAGAGAGAGAGAATTCACAAATCCACAAGTATGTATCATCTCTGTTTATTAATTCCTAACATGAAATGAGATTATAATGGCATTAGATCCATCAAATACTCTCTGGAGAACAAGTAGGAAGAAGATCAAAGAAAAGATACACAATTTTCACTTCAGAAGTTGCATTTGGCATAACACTATACCCTCTATATTATTGGAAATTTGGAAACTTAGTTGCATTCATTCAATTGAAGTTCCTCACTAAGCTTAAATTTTGATGGGGTCTTGTGGATTTGATATATGTTAATATTCATTATTACAATTCTTGCCAATAAGTATAGTATATTAAAATATGCTGTTCTATTTTGAGAAATGATGATAATATTGTATCTAAATGAATGTTGTATTTTTCCAGTAATTGTGCTGGAAGCAATGATCATTGCAGTAATGGTGCCATTGACATTGAGCAAGTCACACCGGTACTTTCATCTTTGTCTTCTTAATTGTATAAGTGATTCATTCACATTTTGTTTCCATCTTGTTATCTTGTTTTAGTGTTAACACTGAATTTTATTTGGACTCTTAGGTGAATAAACCAAGTCCTGAGGATCAACAGTGGCAGAATGATCCACAGAGCTCTATTGTAACACAAGCTGACAGTAATAATGGCTCACCATATAAGTGCTACTACAAAAGAAGGAAATACACAAAGTTTTAGAATTTAACGAGGTGGTTGGGAGTATTTTCGTTTCAAAGTTAGGGGTACAAAAGTGTAAATTTAGGTAACTATGTGCATTCCTTGCATGGATAAACATGAGCCTCATAGGTGCAAAAAAATGCCACTTTTGATTGGATCTGGAAATGTGAAAGTTTGACCATGTTTCTCTCTAAGGATGAATATAATTATTGGGAGTAAAGAATGTAAAGATGAATAGGAGAGTCTTGTAATCAATGCTTTGTTTATTACACACTCAAATGTTCAATAAGAGTTATTATTACTTAATTTCAAAAAAGTTGAATAATTTTTGTTAGAGACGATCTTGGAGATTTCTTTAGTTTAAAATGTCATCCAGTGGGTTAATTTTGTTGGGTTTTAGATAATCTGAAATTAAGGGTTTTTTTTATGTTTTGACAGTTTTTATTTTGGTAATATTAGGTGTATATTAAAATAAACAAAGTCACCAAAAAAAAAAAAAATAAACAAGCAAAATCAGCTTTTAGTATTATAAAATACATATTAAAAATATATTAAATAATACATGTATTTATGAATGAATATACTAATAGGAGAGACCGTCTTCAACATAGTGCTCTGATAAGGTTTCTAATAACTGCCTATTAAGGTTTCCAAAGCTCCAGAGGATGAAAATGCAGTTGAACAGAGGGTGAAGGGTGTCAACTTACAAATGGCATCCAAGGTGCCATGAGAACTATAGTTTGGGGGAGTGGATCCTCTCCAGTAAACAAAAAACTCCAGTGCTTAATCTAACCATTTATTACTCTCTCTCTCTTATTTATTTCTGGTTCCACTTATAGAATCAAATGTGAGAAATCACACTGTATCTTGTCAAGTGTTAAAAAAACTGGAGATGATCAATTCCATAGTTTGGAATTGTTTGTTTGGAAAGACCCTGACAATTCACTCCCTAAAAGAAATATGTAAATCCCACTCCTCCAAGATTGTGCTCATAAGTGAAACAAAGAACAAATCTCGACAGGTGGAAGCAAAACTTCGGGTATGCGGCTACGAAAACTAGCGTATTGTTAACCCGTCAGAGTGACAAGAGGACTTGTGCTAGCTTGGAAGGACAACATCAATGTTCAAATTATAAACAGTGAAGAATTCTGTGGCAGCCGAAGTTAAGAGGTCCAAAAGCAATGAGGTATGGGGGTTCATTGGTGTCCATTTGAGTTGTTCGGAATAAATTCAATCCTTACCGTTTGACGAGCTTACAACAATGAGTCAACAACCGGAAGGAAAAGTGGTACAACAAGCCAAGCGGAAAAGGAGGGTGGAGGCAAAAAATCAGCAACCACCATTTCGACATTCATTAATTTTATTGACAACGACGAATTTGTGGATATTGGAATGGTGGGGCAGCCTTTCAGGTGGACAAATCGAAGACAAGGAGAGGAGTTGGTGAAGAAGAGGCCTGACCGCTATTTAATTGGGATGGGATGGAAGCTGAAGTTTCTGAATGTAGTGGTGCACAGGCTCACAGAATCAGGTTCGGATCATGCTCCTATCTTAATGGAAACTGAACCTCAATCCTAGTATAATAAAAGGCGTTTTAAATACCAGGAACGTTGGTGTGGAGAAGAGGATGTCAAGAGAATTGTCGGTGGAGTGTGGCAAATGGAAATAGTAGGCTTGGCTATGTTCTCCTTAGCCCAAAAGTTGAAAGAATGTAGACATGGAGAGCGAGTGACTGGAATCAATGGGGGAGAGGAGATTACCAGATTGGAGGAGAAGCTGGAGCTGACATATATGAAAGAAGAGAGCTATTGGCGAGAAAATATCTAAATTCAAATGGCTAAAAAAAGATCAGAACACTAAATTCTTTCACCAGAAATTTCAATCAAGGGTGCGAAGGAACAGAATTTGGAGATTAGTTGGGAAGGACAATGAGATTACATCGAAATCGGAGGATATTGCAAAGGTAGCTGAATACTACTTTTACGATATTTTTACTTCTTGTTCGGCCGATTCGAATCCATATTTAGAGGATTTGGAGCCTAAGGTTATAGTTTCCATGAACCGTAGGCTCCAAAAGCCGGTAACTATGGAGGAGTTCAAACGAGCTACGCTTAGTGTTCATGCTCAAAGTTCTCCTAGTGATGATGGGTTTACGGCTAAGTTTTTCCACTTTTTTTGGGATATAGTTGGAGCTGATGCTTTTAAGACAATGTAAAGTTTCTTTCACAGTGGCAGAATTCTAAAAAGTTTCAACCATACTCAAATTTATTTGATTCCAAAGGTGCCAGATGCCAATGACAAGACTCAGGTAAGACCGATCAGTTATGTATAAGATTATTTCTAAAGTTATGGTTCACCGATTACAAGATATTATGAATAAAATCATAATCCCAAATCATAGTGCTTCTCTTAAGGATAGACTCATTTCAGATAATATCCTAATTACCCACGAATGTATGCACTATTTGAAAAATATGAGAAGTTGGGCAGATCATGAGATGACTATTAAATTAGATATGAGCAAAACTTATGATAGGGTAGAATGGCATTTCTTATGGTATATCATGAATAAGCTGGGCTTTGATGCTAAATGGATTAACTGGACTAAGGAATTGGTAACAACTGTTTCTTACTCTCTTATTGTGGAAGGTCAACCTTTTGACTTTTTTCGACTTTTTTAGGCCAAATAGGGGCATCCGACAAGGTGACCCCCTATCTCTTTCTTTTTTGTGAAATCCTTCTTGTTACACAAGGCAGAGCAAAACAAATTAATTCAAGGGGTTCAAGTAAATCGAAGATGCAAAACAATTAATCACCTTTTGTTTGCTAATGATTCAATCTTTTTTTGCAAGGGTTCACCTAATACAAGCCAAAGCATTTTGGAATTGTTGGAGATCTATGAGGGTTTCAGTGGACAAAAAGTCAACTTGAATAAGTCGGCCATTTTTTTCAGTCACAACACACTTTGGGACACAAGACTAGCTATTGTACAGACACTAAATATTGAACATATCGGATTCCAAGACAAATATTTGGAGCTGCCTCCATAGTTCAAAAATCAAAGAAAACAACTTTCGGAGCTATCAAGGATAAAGTTCAGAAGAAGATTCTGGATTGGAAAAAAAGTTTATTGACCTCAGGTGGCAGACACACGCTATTGAGAGCGGTAGCGAAAGCGATTCCTATTTATACACTCTCTTGTTTCAAGCTCCCGGACACGCTGTTGACTGAGATTCATAGCATGCTCTCGCAATTTTGATGGGTCAAAAAGACAAAGCAAAGAATGGTATGGGCTAAATGGGGCACAATGACGAGACTAAAGAATGACGGAGGACTGGGGATCAAAGACCTAAGGGCGCAAAATTTGGCTTTATTGGGCAAGTAATCTACCTACACTTTCACAAATGCTCAAAGCTAAATATTTCAAATATAGAGATTTCTTACAAGCAGAGATAGGTAGCATACCATCGTGGGGCTGGAGACCTGTTCTTGAAAGGCCCAAGGTGATTGAGAAAGGCTTGTTATGAAAAATAGGTTCTGATGCTAATGTCCGCATCTTCCAAGATCCCTAGCTCCCACCACCATTTCTCTTTAATGTCCCTCAAGCTGCAATCCCAATCCAACCGAATCTACAAGTGTATTATGTTAGTATGCTACTAAATCCTGATAGAAACTAGAACAAAAACCTGATTCAGTCAATTTTTTCAATTGATATATGCAATAAAATTTTTTCAATCAAACCATCAAAGGAGGAGGATGAAGTTAATTGGTGCTAGACAAAATCCGGTATATATGAAGTTGGATCAGGATAGAAGATTGCTTATGAGTTCTTTCATTCTCCTACTTCACTTAGGCCTCAGAATATACAAAATAACAGAGTATCGAATAGCATTTGAGAATTGAAATTACCTCATAAAATTAAGATTTTTTTTGTGGAAGTCTTCATGCAAAGCTTTCGGTGTTGCGACAAATCCATGGTCGGTTTGCATCCACCCCTGCCACTTGCTAAAGATGCATGCTAAAAGATGAATCAATTTCTCATGCCTTGTTCCAATGCCCTCTGTCTTCAATAATATGGATACTAAACTTAATAACCCCTGACCTATACCTTTTCCAATTGGTAGCAACGAGCCTTATCTTAGGCAGCGGCTCAAATCGATGAAGACAAAAGATCCTCTTCATTGCGGCGCTGTTTTGGAGCGCTTGGAAGGCAAACAATCGGTGTCTTTGAGAAGTTAATAAGCCCAGCGCCAAAGATAGTGCAAGAAGCCAGCAATTTACTGTGTGAACTTCATAGCCATACCTAATGGATGATGCTATTTCCCTTTATTCTTACTTTACTCTTTCTTAAGCTATTTCTAATCACTTTTGGTGATGATTTGGGAAACCCAATTTCTTTTGTACTTTCTTATGAAAATACCTTTATTTTTTTAATAATAAAATGACATTTACCTTTGTAAAAAAAAAATACACATGTATTTGTGTATATGGTGGCTGATTTTTCAGTATGAAAATAACATTTTTGTTAATTTAATTCATAAATTGATATAATGATTTGCAACTAGTTATATGTATGCCAAAAATCAGTCACTAAATGCGTATTGAATACGTATTAAACATTGAAAATGAGTTAAACATGTATATTTATACACAAATATATACTAGCTTATATTTCATTACTAATTTTTTGTATGCATATAACATTTTTAAATAATTTAATTTTACATTTTTATCATCTACTTACCACACAATTTTTCATCACTACCAATAAATGCAGTGGGCTGCATTGGACAAATCTAATTATAATGTAAATCTATAGAATTCACAAATCAATTCAATATTTTTCTCATTAATTCCAAACAAAGAATTTGATTTTGAAATAAAAACAATTCTAATTCCATGGTGTTCCAAACAACCTAAATGATGAAATTGCTTTTTCAATCATAATAAAAGATTGGTTAATTACCAATTGAGGTTTATTCTTGTAGTAAAGTGTCTAGTCCACCGCAACAAGGGGAACCAAAATTCCAATCTTGGCTATGAGAATCGTCCATGTTTAAGATCCACATGGTACTCGAAGAGGATGTGACCACTAGGAGTAAAACCTATGAGCAACGAAAGAATAAAAAGTTAAATCTTTGGACAAGAATAGTACACTAAAATTAGTCACTAAAATCAACTACTAATATATTTGTGTATAAATACATGTGTGGTTTAATTTATTTTCAATGTGTATTTATATTCCAACATGTATTCCAACATGTATTTTATACCATTGACTAATTTTGGTGACTAATTTTAATATACACGTAACATAGTCGAAATAAATTAGATCTCTATAAGAAATTTATCGATGGAAGTGAAATGTTCTAAGAAATCATCCTACATCTTATGTACTTCTTGAGTTGGTATCTAAGAAAATTTCTGTTCTTTTCTGTTGAGTCGAGCTTTCTAGGTAAGATGGAGCACATCATTCCAAGTACCTACAAATGGCAAACGGAAGTTAGTTGTTATACCAAAAATTAATTGTTGAATAATGGAATAGGGTTATAGTGGCTATAATCACTAAGGATCATTTTTTTTTCTTTTTCTTATTTTACAGAAGATAATATTTCATTTGAGGAAAACTCATATAATACTACATATATATAAAAAAATTAGAATAAAATATACTTTTTGTTCTAGGAGTTTGTTAAAAGTTTTAAAAATATTCCCAAATTTTACTTTGTTTTAATTTTGTCTCAAAAATTTTCAATTTGCATTAAATATATTCTTGACGACTAATTTTTCAAAATATTTAGGACTAATTCAGGAACAATTTCATAATAACAACTTTTAACACAAGTAAATTAGACATAATTGTCATGCATTATTATTAGATTGGTCCTAAACTTTACAAAAATTTAACTGTCAGAGATATATTTGATGCAAATCGAAAATTTAGAGACAAAATTGAAACAAAATAAAATTTAGGAGTATTTTTATAAATTTTGACAAATTTCAAACTTAAAAAATATATTTTACCCTACAAAAAATTATAACTCACTTCAAAAAAGACAAACAAATTTTCTTTATGTTGAATTAAAACCTAAACGTCGGGTCAATATTCAGACTACAAAGAATTTTGAATAGACAAATTTGAGTTTTTTAGTTTTTAGATCTACATAAAAAAATATTGCAACATTGTGAGATATTTTCTCTCCTATGTCCGAAAATATTTCCATAATCGAAAAACAACTCTCCATGTATTCTTTCACATATCTTTACCACCATATACAAATTATGCATCAAGAAAAAATCAAGTCATCACAAAAGAAGAGAAACATCCATAAAGGATAAAGCCAGACACCAAAAAAAGGGGGGCAGGGGTCACAACATCGAGGTTATTGAAGAGTAACAACCACAAAGAAAACAAAGCCAAAAAGTAGCGAAGCAAAGAGAGAAATAGGGGGTCCGGAGAGGAGAGAAAGGAGAAGGAAAAGAAGAAATAGGGTGGAAGAAGAAGAAAGGATCGAGGAAGAAGTGAGGGAACGAAGAAAGGATGGGAGGAAAGAGAGAGAGAGGGAGGATCACTGCTGACTTACAAGGCTAATGGTGGAGGCAGTCCTCCACCAAACTAGCACAAGTTCTCTTCTCCTTTGTCACAAACAAAACCTATATCTACTCTCTTAGAAGTTAGAACTTAACCTTTTGGAAATAATATAAATCACAACTTTGCAAGGAAACTGATTAGGATACTAGCCAACTAGTATATGGATTGCAAAAGAAGTTCAACATGGAGGGGAAAAAAACCTAAATCCACACACCACAGTCCAAAATCATGCTGCTGCGCCGCGCCGCCCACAACTTTCCCTCGCTCAGAAGTCGTCCACGCCGCCCACCACCATCTTTTGCTCAAAACCATCTGCGTCGCCCACCATTGTCCGTCGAGTCCTTTTTTGTTGAATTTTCTCTTTGAAGCAAACGTGAATTTAAATTATCAAGAGAAACATTCAAAACCAAATGAAAAGAAACATAAAAAATAAAAATAAAAAAATCTAGAACAAAAGGAAAACAAGCATTCAAAGAACATCCGAAAACTAAGAAAATAAACATTTAAAACTATTAAAAAAATCATCTAAAACCTAAATAGAGAAAAAAAAAACATAGTATTGTATTCATTAGTATTGAAGCAGGTAATCAATTTAATTATAGTTGAAATTCTACCATGATTGTAGAGATTGGTTGTAGATTTCATTGGACATGAAAACTAAATCAAGAATTCAAGATACATATGTAATTCTCTCTTTCCTTTCTCTATTCTTTACTGATATTAGAGACAACACACAAAAAGTCTTCTACATAAATACATTTCTATATTTCTGATAAAAAAAAAAGTTACAAGTTTAAAACCATTTTAATTCAACCCCCTTCTCAAAGTTTAGTAAAATCATCATATAGAACATATTCAATCGTCCACTTTAAACATACCAGATATAATCAAACTAGTAATTGCCATTAAACTTAAATGGAACATAGTCATCTAAGTTAAGCATACCAAAATCAAGTCAAGCATGCTATAGTTAAGTAAGTAAAAACTTGCTATCCTAAAAATTTAAACATACCAAAAGAAAGTTAAGCAAATCATAGCTTGCTATCTAAAGAAACACCAAATACAAAATATATATTTCAATTACTACATCACTTAATGTTCAGTGCCAACGAGAGAGAAAACATAAGAATTAGAACTTGTTGAATTTATACCAAGAGTTAGAATACCAAATAGAAGATAACTATATATGTACATCTATAATACATGAAGCCAAGTGATTGAAGAATAATATTTGTGTGAGACTTTAGACAATGTTTGGTTAGTAGGTGTGTCCATCTAATACATAGATATGGGTGAACGCGGATCGAATAAGATATGGCCAAAATTTTGATCCGATCCGCACATTTGCGGATCGGATATCGGATATATCCGTCAAACATAAAAATATTTTTAAAAGTTTATTTTTATTAAAAAAATATCAATAAAATTTATTTTTTCTACGACAACAACTACTAAACCTTGTCTCACTAGATGGGGTCGGCTACATGAATCAAACGATGTCAGAGCTTTATCATGTATCATGTCTATAGAGAGACCATTTACATGTAAATCTCGTTTGACCACTTCATGATAGTCTTCTTAAGTCTTCCTCTGCCTTTCACCCTTTATCCATCTTCCATCTCATCCACTTTCCGTGTTCTGTCGGTCTTCATTTTTTCTATTATTTTAAATATGTTTACTCTTAAAATAATATTAAACATACTTTTCTTAAATAATAAATTAAAATAATACAACATATATGATAATTATTAATTGAAATAAAATATAAAAAGAATATTTATTTCTTTATTTTTGCGGATACGCGGATATGCAGATCGGATATGCGGATACCTACACAAAATCCGCAATCCGATCCTGTTAGTGTGCGGATCAGATCCGATTCGATAGCCTTGCGGATCGGATCCATATCTGCAATTTTCGGATTGGATTTAGATAAACACGCGGATATGCAGAATGGATCTGATTCATAAACACCCATGGTGGCACACATCTACCGTTTGGTTGGAGAGACAATTTTTTAAGCCTGCGTTTGCTTTGTGTATCTAAATATATAGACACTAAAGACATAGACACAATAAGAGACACAAATTTTTTAAACTTGTTTGGCATACAAGTACAAAACAGAAGACACAAATCACAATCTTGTTAAATTTCAATATTACCCTTATTGTAAACTATTACCAGTACCACCACTACACAACTACCATCTTAACCAAACTACCACTATTAACAATCAGCCACCATCTCAACAAAAAATAACTTCCAATAATAATCTAAAACTAAATAATAAATTTAATCCAACAAATATCAACAAGAAATTCAATCCAACAAAATTATTTAAACAAAATTTAACAAAAATTCAAACAAATAAAAAATTAAACTATACAAAAAAAGTGCCAGGAGGGAGAACGGATCTAGAACATGATAACAGAGTACAGATCTGGAAATACAATGCATGGGAAAACAGAGAACGGATCAGAAAATATGATGACAGACGAGAGAACGGTGTGATGATGGTCTAGGTGGAAGAAAGGGGGAGAGGCGGTGGTCTGGGTGGAAGGAAAGGAGGAAGAGAGGCAGTGACTGGTGGTACGATAGGAGAGGCGGTAGTGGTCGAAGTGGCAAGAAGAGAAGATGAAAAGTTAAACTCTTCTGTATTTTGGAAGTGGAAGGGAAAATGGATGAAAGGAGTATGAGAAAGGAAAAGAATTTGAAGGGTAATTTTGAAAATTAAATATTAAAAATATTGTGTCTATGTCTCAAGTTTAGTGTTTCACCCCTCCTTGCTATACACAAATTTTGTGTCTGTGTCTTCCCGTGTCTATCAGAATTTTGTCTCTTACTAACCAAAGAGAAGAACGTGTACTTCCATGTCTATGTCTTGGGTAGACACACCCACTAACCAAACGCACGTTCTTCGTTTGGTTAGTAAGACACAAAATTCTGATAGATACAGGAAGACACAAAGGCAGACAAAGACACACAATTTATGTATAGCAAGGAGGGGTGGAACACTAAACTTGAGACATAGAGACAATATTTTTAACAATTAATTTTCATAAGAGTAAAGCTAGGGAGCCAAAAGCATATCAGCCAAAATCCAGCCAAATACCTTTGGATGAATTCAAAATCTCTACGAGTTAATATATATGGATGTTTCTTTTATTAAGTATCAGAATGTTTCTTTTTCATATTAAATGGATGTTCTTTTATATATTTTTCGAATTTTTTTGTATTGCAAATGTGAATGTCTCTATTTCTTTAAGAATTTTATATATATTTTTTTTTAAATTTTATAGATATTTAATTATTTTTGTTAAAATATAATTAGATGTTTCTTTTGTTAAGTATTAGGATGTTTTTTTTCATATTAAATAAATTTTTTTTATATTTCTATAATTGTTCAAGGACTTCTTTTAGCTAAGATCATGTAGTTTATCAAAACGGCATCTAATATCCCAAAACAATTGCGTACAAGGTAGAATCTCTTCATACAATGTGATGAAATCCCAGAAAAGAGTGTGTCCAAACACAAAAGAACGCATTCAATAGAAGAGAACTAGATCATAACAGTAAAAAAACTCCTAGAAGAACATAAAGAACAAAAAAAAAATATGAATACAACCTCCCACATCACTGTCAACATCTATACCCTTTAACTACTAATATAATAACTATCCCTAGACCCTAATAAAAATGAAACCCAGTACACACGAATTCCAGCCCCTTCTCACTTGAAGTCGCATTGCATTCTACTTATTACCAAATATGTAATGCTTCACATAAAATCTTGAACGCCACAGCCTCCCTTCAGCAATAACCATCAATAGTATCCATGCCACGTCCTATGATATATCTGAAAATCAGACTCTTCTACCATGATTATCCGTTCCTTACGTTCCACAACATCTCCTTACGGTGGCGAATCCGACGAGTCAGATGTCGGTGATAGAAGAGGAGTGGATCGCAGTGGGGAGGCAGAGAGGGCCTGACGGTGAGAGAAATGGATCTGTGTGTGTGTGATTGTTAGAGGTGAGTAGGTTAATGTGAGAGAGAAGAGAAATATTTTTATAGATTTTAATTAGGTTTACTTAATCAATTTAAAAAATTTAAAATTAATTAATTATTAATATAAATTAATGTAGTTTTGTTTAGTTTTTGGCTGATAAGCTTTTGGTTCCTTATACTTTTCCTTTTCATAATTACTCTTAAAATTCTTCTCCTTTTTGGGTCTCCTTTCATCCATTTTCCCTTCCACTTCCAAAATAAAGAGAGTTTAACCTCTCATCTTCTCTTCTTGTCACTCCAACCACCACCGCCTCTCCTCCCGTCGTACCACCAGTTTGTTGCCGCCTCTCTTCCTCCTTTCCTTCCACGGCCTTTCTTCCACCCAGATCACCGCCTCTCCTCCCTTTCTTCCACCCAAACCACCGCTACCACCCCATCCCGTCCTCTCTTTTCTCCTCCCTCACTTTTTTTTGTCTTCACGGTTGTCTCTTCGCCAGTTCGCTGCTGTCACTTGTTGTAGTTGTTGCCTCTGTTTCACTCCATGTAGACGATCTCGTCTATCACCGTTTTTCCGCATACTGTGTTTCTAGATTCGTACTCTGTTACCACATTACGTTCCAGATCTGTTCTCCCTTCTGGCACTATTTTTTTGTTTTTGTATAATTTAATTTTTTATTTGTTTGAATTTTTGTTAAATTTAAAATAATTTTGTATTAATTTTGTTAGATTTAATTTTTTGTTGATATTTATTGGATTAAATTTGTTATTTAATTTTAGATTGTTATTGGTAGTTATTTTTTGTTGAGATGATGATTGATTGTTAATGGTGGTAGTTTGGTTGAGACCGTTGTTGTGTAGTGGTGGTATTGATAACAGTTTGCAATAAGGGTAAAGGAAAAGTATAGGTACCAATAGATTATTTACCATCTTATTGCCAACAATAATTAATTATTATATTTTAAACATATGTAGAAAGAGACACATCCAAAAAATACATCTATAAAAACACTTCTATTAGACACAGTCATAAAAAATATATTTTTACTAGACACATCCTCAAAGACACTTCCATTAAATACAGTTATAAAGAGTTGGCATGTTGTTGGTAACGTAACAAGATTATAATAAGATTGTGATTTGTATTGGTATACTAAAGTTTAAAAAATCTGTGTTTGTGTCTTCGGTGTCTATGTCTCTATGTCTATTTATTAAATATGTCTCTATGTCTATTTATTAAAGGATAGACAAAACAAACGCAGCAGCCTAGATGTCTCTTCAGGAAGTTGAGACATGGATTTTTTTATGTTGGACACAAATTTTTTATTCATTTTTACCATTAATATTTTGTGAATTCTCCAAATCTACCCTCCTTCTTCCCCATGTTCTCCTCCACTCTCACCAACATGCTGTTTTGAATTGTTGAAAATATTAGTAGTTATTGCACCAATGTTAAAAGAAAAGTAATAAATTGAAGTGGGGACAATGGATATTGTTGAAAATATTAGTAGTTATTGCACCAATGTTAAAAGAAAAGTAATAAATTGAAGTGGGGACAATGGATGTGGTTGAAGGATAATATTTGTGTGAGGCTTTGGTACTTGAAAACATACATCCTATCTAATCTCCTCAAAGGTGGCACATGATGAATCCTTTAGCTATCAAGAGAATTAGACAAAAGTGTGGATCTTTCTCTTATAATATGTATATGCAGTGATCAAGAATTAATCATCAAAGACTTGAATCACAAAGATCTTACACTATTATCTTATCTCATCATGTACACTAGATATCCAAAATTCAAAATAAATCACTCAATCACGTCATGAAAGCACCTACCACAATGTACTTTTGGATTTTTTTAATTTTTTATTAATAGTTTGCTAGCTAAGTGTGTTTATTTTGGCTATTCTTCCCGTAAATAACATAAAATAACTATGTGAGGTATATATTAAAAAATAAAATATACAATAAAAATAAATTAAATTATATATAAACTAAAGTATCAAAACTGATCATACAAGATTACGACGCTAACAAATTTCTAAATAAATTAAAATTAACTTGTACCATGAAGGAGTTGTGGTCATTGTTGTCATTGGTGGTGGTGTTGTTCATTGCAGAATTTTGAGTTGAATTTTGGGGAATTCAAGGGTTGAAAGAGGCATTGCTGGTATCCCGCTTTGTGCATGCAGTAACTCATTGATCAACGACAAATCCTTAAATGGAGTTCAGTACTGCGGCGAATTAGTCTTTGTGAACGGAAAGATACCATAGAAAACCAAAGAGTAAAAGTGAAAAGAAAAACAATGTAAAAGTAGAAGAAGTGGAGTGATGAGAGAAGAGAGGATTTGGAAAAGGAATTGAGAATAATTAGGTTAGTTTAAAAGAGTAGATTCAAAATTTATAATAAATTTGTAGGGTTTAGATAATTTTATTTATGAAAGCCCATCTTTTTTTTTATTAGAAACAGCACCCAAGGCCCAAAAACAAACAACACTAAATAGCAAACTTCCTCAAGAAGCTAACACCCATTTCATCATCTTGAAGATTTGAAGATTTGGAATTACAATGTCAGGGAGTCCATATTACCCATCTTTTATGAAAAGATTATAAGTTAGTTTTAATTTTTTTTATGGTTAGATTTATCAACATTATAATTTTTTTATATATTTTAGTATTATACATATATTTATATACAAATATGCGATAAACATTCAATATTTTTGTTCCATAAAAGTATAATAAAGTGTCGTTACGAAATATAAGTAGATTCAAAATTGGTGGCAATCAATAGACTAAATATCCATTTTGGTCGTTGAGATTCACGCAATTACTCAATTTGATCCCCAAAATTAAAATTTAAAATTATCTATATTAGTCCTCCAGATTTAAGTCCGGATACCAATATAGTCACTCGACTCTTTCCGACGATGACTAGGCAAACAAAATGCTGAGATGGCATCCTCTCTGCCACGCTTGATGATGAGTAAACGACATCGTTTATCTTTGACGCCCAAACAAGTCAGAAATGAAGAACAGCGGAGGTAAAGAAGAAGAAAAATATTTTATTTTGGGTCTCTATCGTTGCTTCTTGCTTCATTTACAAAGCGATGACATTTCTGACTTGTTTGGATGCCAAGGGTAAACGACGTCGTTTACTCATCATCCAGTATAGGGAAGGTGTCATCTCATCGTTTGTTTAGTCATCGCCGGAAAGAGTCCAGGGACCACATTGGTGCCCAGATTTGAATCTGGAAGACCAGTATAGATAATTTTAAATTTCAAAGACCAAAATGAGTAATTATCTCAAAGACTAAAATGGGGATTTAGTCCAAAATCATGAAAAAATGCAACACTACCAAATAATATTTTTACTTGGTAACTATCGAACACCAAGTTATTGGATAAACAACTATTTTCATTTAACTCAATTTTTCACACATTTTCTCAAACACCTCATCTGCAACACATTTGCTTCCATGGAGACAAGTCTAACATACATCTGTTTGAACTCTACTTTCAAATTCTTTTTGCAGTTATATAAAGATCCAACCTCAAACTATACATCTTGATCCAAACTAAAACTATGAAATTTCAACACTCGGTTCATTTTTCACAAAATTTGAACTTTTTAACTCCTTAACTTAAATCCTTGGTTTCAACATCCATTTTGCTACCCACTCAACAAATCTCGTATTTAAGCAACAACAAGAAATAAATGAATGTTTTTATGCACAGAAATTACCTTCAGACGTTGCAAATCATCCTAAACTCCCAAGGGATTTGTATTTTGCTAAGGAGATTTTTGGGGTTGGACTATATAAATTGAAGAAGAGAGGTGTTTTATAATGGGTGTGACGTGTGAGTGGCACGGAGGCCTGGTTTTGTATAATTTTTTAACAGTTGTTTGACACGTAGTTTTTAATTGAACAGGAATGATTTTACTGTTTTACGATATTAATGCAAGTGAAGTCGACTTTATGTAAAGTTGATATTTGAGAGTTATTTGATAAAAGTTTAGTCAAATTAATTAAATTATCTAACAGCTCTTAAGTATCAACTTCACGTGAAGTTGACTGTACCTGAATTTTCACCTTAAGGCAATCAATTTTTTAAAGTTAATTTGTGTTTATTAAAATAAAAATAATTTAATATATTTTTATATATTAATAATTTTTTAATTTAATTTTTATATTTATATTTATTAAAAATTATTTTTAATTTAATTTATTAAATATAGATATTATAATTCTTTAAAAATTATCATTAATAAGTTATGAAAAAATATAAAAAAATAACATATATACTAAATAATGTGAATAACGGATTAAAAAATAAATGTGAAATTAATTTTAAATTTTAGATTTTTAATTAATTAAATATGGTCATATTTAAAAATTTAGGATTAGTATCCTTAAACATATTCATATTACATACGGTTTTTACTATAGTTGTTAGAATCGAATTAGTGATCGAACTGCTTAGATTATTGGTTTACTAGATTACTGATTGAATCGGTAGATTATTATTAAACCGATAGAACCGGCCCTATATAAATTAAAAATATAAAATAGTAAAAAATTTAAAATTAAAATTTAAAATACATATATTCACTAATATTTTAAGAATAGTCAAGTCTTAAATTCTAAAATAACTAGTACAAAGATAAACATAAAATTAGTTAGTACTACTACAATAATATTTTAATTTGACACAATAAAAATAACAATCCATAAATTATATTAAATTGTATATAATTTTTTTGTCACAAGTAATTTTTATTTTATTTCTATTTTTATATTAAATTGCTTATTATTTTTTATTTTAAAAATTTATTAATTAATTTATACCTATTATATTGTATTATTCATGTGTATTAAATAACCATGTAATTTATTTATTTAAATTTGTTAGTCCAATTGAAATTGATAAATAAAAATTATTGTCATGATCTCTAAAAAATAAAGGTTTATTTTTTTTTAATTTTAGTTTTTCTAAAAGATGAAAATCATGGAACACTTAAACAAGTCCAACAATATCTAGTGGGAAAAAAAAAAAGAAATATCCGTTGCCAAACTCTGACAAAAAAAAAGGGCCCAATTTGATTATAATTGGTTGGCATGTCATATATATAAAGCAACACACATAGCATAGTGAAACACATTGTAGCCCAGTGGTTATAGGGATGCAAAATTACATTTGAGCGTGGGTTCAGATCCCAACTCAGTAGATTTTGCAAATTTTGCCGTTGATCGAATTTTGACCCGTTTTTATCTTTAAACAGTCAGAATATTAAACCAGATCGATTTATGGTTTGGTTTGTCTTTTTTTTTTTGTTGAATCGGCCAGTCTGATCAGGTTCTTGTAACTATGGTTCTTACTATTTCACTGTAACAGTATTTTCAACTTCCAATACGCAGCCTCGTCCGAGAGCGCTGCTATCCTGCGATATCCGTGCAGCCGCAGCTATTGCTGTTTCACGATCTGTGATCCTGACTCCAGGGAGGTTGTTGCCACCACAGTGCCCCGTCAGTCTGCATCCACAGTTTGCCGTCGCCACTGTTGAGAGTTTTGACGTGAGGTGCTTGTCTGTCCAAGAGTGCCGCCGTCCCGTGATACCTGTGCAGCCGCAACCACTGTTGTTTCGCGGTCCTGTGCTCTAGTCGTTGCTGTTGTTCACTGATACGTGAGCATCTTTCCTATCTTTTCCTAGTGAATTTGTATTCGAATTTGTTAAGTTTAATCAAAATTTAAGTATTTTTGAGCCACTATGAACGCTACTTTGAGTTGTGTGCAATTCAGTTTATTTCAGGTAGCATTCGGGCAGATTTGACAGAGTTCGTCTAGAAGAAAAGGAAGAAAGCGGATGATGCTGTCAACCTTGACCTCCTCACACTCCAATGGGCATAACTTGAACTACAAAGGGCCAATTGACACAGTTTTAGCGACATTGGAAAGCTAACTTCCAAAACTTTCCAACGATATATAATAGTATACACTTCTTCGTCTGGAATTACGGTCTTGGTGGCACCAAGCTTGGAATTTTCTAAGTTTGGCGTCATGATCATTGCAAACTCTCCAAACGCACTGACATCCCAAGTTTGGCGCCAAGAGCAAGGAAAGCCACAATAATCACACGGTTGGAGTGGCTCCAAACTTTGCCGAGCCCAAATTTGGCGCCAGGTTCAGCAAAGTTAGTGGTCCCCACGCCTATACACAAGCCAGCACGAGATCTTTTAATAATTTTGATTAAAACTTTGTTTTATTTTATAATAAGAAAATATATTTTACATTAATTAGAATTAGATATAAAAGGGAAAAGATTCAATCCTTCAGGCCGACTTCTCTCTTCCGCACTTTTGCACTTTCTCTCTGCTAGGGTTTATTTTCTCCATGAGCAACTAAACCTCCATTGTTAAGGTTAGGAGCTCTGTTTATTTCTATGGATTGAAATTATTGCTTTTCTATTTTAATTAATGTATTGATTTAGTTTCAAGGATTACTTTCATACTTAATTTTATGAATTTGGGTGGAACGGAAGTATGACCTTTATTCTAAATACGTTCTTGTGACCCTTGGAAGAGGTCTCTCACCTGAACACAGCTTGAAAGTAAATTCCTCCTAAATTGGTAATTACATGAACTAATTGGGATACGTGACATATAATCCTGTTAACTTTGGGTTATTAGGCTTTTTGTGGCTAATAAACTAGAATTGGACTTAAACCTTTGATTGACATTAAGTGACCAAGGAATTGGCGGTTAACTAGGTTAGAGGAGACTAAATTACTAAGGAATTATGGTTTAGTCACATATAGTTTGCCATGAATTGAATCTTGCATGATTAATATAGTTGGTAAGAAATAGAAATTCGGAAGATAAAAGACTCTGAAATCTTAAATGTTTTCTCCCATATTCTTCACATCAATTTATTGTTTGCCTTTAATTCTCTAAATTTACTGTTTAATGCTATTGAACTCTCAACACCATTTTCTACTTGTCTAACTAAGTAAATCACTTAACCATTGTTGCTTGATCCATCAATCCTCGTGGGATTGACCCTCACTCACTTGAGGTATTACTTGGTACGACCTGGTGCACTTGCCGGTTAGTTTGTGGGTTATAAATCGGGCACCAAGTTTTTGGCGCCGTTGTCGGGAATCAACTGTGATTGACAATTTCCAGTTATTTGATTTCTTAGATTAGACGTTTTTGCTTTAATTTGGTTTAATTTTATTTCTTGTTTTTTTTTTGAAAATTTGCTAAAAAAAAGTTTCCCTTAATTTAGGCGTTCTTAATTTTAGTTTTTATTTGTTCTTGTTCTCTAATTTTTTTCAAAAATTTAGTGTTATTTTATTTAAAATTTTTCTCGTAATTTCTGAATTTAAGTTTGGTATCCCCTTAGTTATTTTTTCCTAGTTATATATTTTGTATTTATTTATTTTTGAACTTTTGTGTTCTATTTTGCTTATTAGTTGTCTGAATTTTCTGTTTAATTTATTTAGCTATTTTATTTTATTTATTTTACACAAGTTACCTCACTGAGAATTTTTTGCACTCTGATGTAGAGATTCTCACTTTTCTCTTGTTTTCTATTTGTGTGTGTAGGAACAGGGAAAATTCACTATGGATCCGAATGGGAATATATAACCTAGAAGGACCTTGGGCTCTTATACTACACCTACTCCTGATTTCTATGAAAAGAGTATTAGTGTGCCTCCCATTGGAGTAAACAATTTTGAGCTCAACCCACAATTGATCATTCTAGTGCAATAAACTTGCCAATTTCATGGACTTCCGCAGAAAGATTCTAATTTATTCATATCCAACTTCTTACAAATATGTGACACTGTGAAGACAAATAGAGTGAACCCCGAGATTTATAAGTTAATGCTCTTCCCATTTGCTGTGAGGGATAGAGCAAATGAGTGGCTTGATATTCAACCCAAGGAAAGCTTGAATACCTAGGATAAAGTAGTCAACAAGTTCTTGAACAAGTTCTTCCCCCCTCAGAGACTGACTAAGCTGAGGATAGTTGTTCAGACTTTTAGGCGGGAAGAAAATGAGTCCCTCTATGATGCTTGGGAGAGGTACAAGCTGATGCTCAAAAGATGTCCTCCTGACATGTTTTGAGTGGATCAAGGTAGACATTTTCTATGATGAACTTTTTGATATGGCCAAAATATCTATGGATAATTCTGCAGGTGGCTCTCTACATATGAAGAAGACTCCTAAAGGGGCCAATGATCTGATTGAGATGGTTACTAACAACCAATACCTGGACATTTCTGGAAGGAATCATGTGAAAAAAAGAGTCATGGAGATGGATACCTTGAATGCTATTCTTGCTCATAACAAAGTCATCTCTCAACAAATTAGTATGATTACTCAGCATTTGAGTGGGATGCAAGTTTCAACTGTTAGTGCTCAGAATACCTCTCAAGAGGCTCCATATGACATGAATGGTGGCTTTACTCAAGGTGAGAATTATGAATATGCTCAATTTTCTCCTGAACAGGTCAACTTTATGAGGAATATTCCTAGAAATCCCAACAATAATCCATATGCCAAGACCTTTAATCAGGGGTGGAGAAATCACCCAAACTTTGGGTGGAGAGATCAACCTCAGAAATAGAAGAATTTCAATAATTCTCAGGGCGGTTTTAATCAGAACAACTTCAATAGCCACCAGTTCCAACCCGCTCAGCTTCAACAAGCAACTTCTCAGCCTCAAAAGACCACTGACTTGGAATTGCTATTTGCAAGTTTTATGCAGGAAACCAGAGCTTTACTCAGAAACTTGGAGATGCGAGTAGGCCAGTTGAGCAAGCAAATACCCGAGAGACCTCCTAATATCCTTCCTAGTGATACAGTGGTGAATCCAAGAGAAGAATGCAAGGCTATTCACTTGGTAAGTGGACCAGTGGCAGGTTCAGAAGCAAAGATTAGTGAGGAGCCGGTTGAAAAAGAAGCTCTAGAGGAGAAAAAGGAGGATGTTGAACATGCCCCACCTAGGCATGCAGACAATCCTTTTTCAGTCACTCTTGACACACATCCGACATTACCTAAGGCTCTTGAGTACAAGCCTAACATGCTATATCCTTAGAGACTTCAAAAGGAGACCAAGGACAAGTAGTTTTCAAAGTTCTTGAAAGTTTTCAGAAAGTTACAAATTAATATTCCTTTTGCTGAAGTTTTGGAGCACATGCCTCTCTATGTTAAATTCATGAAGGAGTTGTTGTCAAAAAATAAGCCTTTAAAGGAAGATGAGACAGTTGTCCTGACTAAGGAATGTAGTGCCATAATTTAGAATGACCTGCCAAGGAAGATGCCAGATCCAGGGAGCTTTCAAATTTCATGTACCATTGGGAGCACTACCTTTGAGAAAGCTCTATGTGATCTGGGTGCAAGCATAAATTTAATGCTCTTGTCTGTGATGAAGAAGCTACAAATCAAAGAGGAACAACCAACAAGGAGAGCATTACAAATGACAGATAAATCTTTGAAGCATGCACATAGAATAGTGGAGAATATCTTGGTCAAGGTGGGTAAGTTCTTCCTCCCAGCAGATTTTGTGATTCTTGATATGGGGGAGGATGAAAATACCTCTATAATCCTAGGAAGATCATTTCTAGCCACTGGGAGAGCTCTAAATGATGTGAAAGAATGTGAATTAGTTCTTAGAGTGCATAATGAGCAATTGGTCTTTTATGTCTTCAAAAATATGCATTCATTAGGTGAAGAGGAGGGGTGCATGCAGACTGAGCTTATTGATCCAAACCTTCAAAAACTCTCTGATGATGCACAACAGGATCTACAGCCGAAACCTCCTTTGGTGATAATCAACAGAATTCCTCCTGACATCAAACCTAAGTTTGGTGTTGGAAATGCATCATCCAACAAGGAGGAGATTTCCAAGAAGAGAGTACCCAGAGGATGGAGAAACAAAAAGATCTCCACTGAAGATTTTTTTTCCCAGGAATGAAGGTGGTGTTGACTAGTAATCCAATGTTGACTTATACAGTAAACACAATCCTCTCTCTTGAGCATATTGAGCTACTTCATAGGGATACAGGGAGAAGATACACAGTAAGAGGGGAGGAGTTGAAGCACTATGGTCAACCTCCACCTTAGCAACAATCAACCGTCAAGCCAGTGACATTAAAGAAGCACTTGTTGGGAGGCAACCCAACCATTGGTAACCTTTTATTCTGTCCTTAATTTCATTTTGTTTTCATTCTGTTTATTCTAATTGAATAAGCTCTTGCCTCACTTAATGGCTTTCTCCAACTAATCGTGATTATTCATAATTTCATCACCACTATTTTTCTTTGTTGCTTGAGAACAAGCAACCACTTTAAGTTTGGTGTTGGAGGCTATGCTCTACATAGCCTAAAAGATGATGAAGAGAGAGATGGCCACCAGGATAATCGAGGTGGTTGAGTTCCTTTCATTCTATTTCCCCTTCCGCTCTTATTTTGTTATCTCCTATTTTCTTTTGCTTTGAGTGCTTGCATGATTTTTAGCATTTTCAATTCCTAGGTTTAGTTTAATTCTGTTGTTTGTTTTAAAATTAAAAGAAAAAGTTGTGTCTCATGTACCGCTCACTGAGTTTGAAAAATCAAAAGAAAAAGAAAAAAAAGTGATGTATTGCATGAAAAATTGAGTTATATTTAAGAGTAGTCTTATTTACTTAAATGTGATGGTATTACCTGTGATTCTGAATGCATGATATGAACAGTGCATATTTGAATTTGAATCAAAGGATGTTGGTGCATGAGGAATAGAAATTTAGAGAACTATTATGATTCTCTGAATTAAACAAAATTTTAATCCTTGAAGCAAAAGAAACAGCAAAAAGAAAATAAAGAAAAGCACAGTACAAGGCTCTGAGCATCAATGACTAGGAAGGTCAAGTATGATTAAAAGCTCAAAGAGTTGTTTTCCTGGCCATATACTTGTGGTGTAAATGTGTCAAGTAACCCTTGAGACAGAGCACTAAGAGTCGAGATCACGTGCAACTAACAGAGTATGCCAAAGACTTTGAGCACCACTGTCTGGGAGTAATTAAAAGAAAAATCAGAACTTAAAGAGAGTTCTATTGTTAAGTACTTGTGGTGTTTTTGTGTCAAGTAAAACTTGAGACAAAGCATTTAAAGTCACGAAAAGGCTCAAGGTGCAAAACACCAAAGAAAAGAAAATAAAAAGAAATTGTTGTGTTCAAGGATTAATCCAAGGTAAAAAGCAATGTTCTAAAAACCGGACCATACTGGCCGGTTCAACCGGGTTAATTGAAAACCGGTTACCTAGCCGGTCTGGTCCACCTACAAAATCGCTCTGCAAAAAATCGGCGAAAAAACTGGCTGAACCGGTGGTTAACTGGCAAACCGAATGAACAGGCCCGGTTTCAGCAGGTACCGATTCTCCCCCAGGTAACAAAACAGCGTCGTTTGGCTTTAAAAAAAAAAAGAAAACGAAGGCTGAAGAACGCGTATTGCAGCCACTTTACCCTAAATCCCTAATCAGCTAATCTCTTCGAAGAACACCTCCACTCCCAACCTTAAGCTCTTCGAGGCTCGAGCTTCTGCCTACGAAGGACAACCGCCGCCGTGAATCGAAACAGACCCCGGAGCAGGTGCCACTGTCGCGGGTTGTCGCCTCAACATCGCGGGTCGTCACCTCAGCGTCGTGGGTCATTCTGTTCCCTACTTCAAGGCTCGAGCTTCTGGCCCTCTGTTCTCTACTTCTCTTGCAGTTCGTTCTGGGCTTCTGGCTCTTCTGCTGTTCTTTCTATTTTCATTTTTTGTTCTGGGCTTCTTCTCTTCTGTTCTTCTTTTTTTAATTTTTTTAATTTTTTTATTATATAATTAATCAAATATTGAATAAATTTGATTTATGTTGAATTTGAGAATAAATTTGATGTATGTTGAATTTGAGAATTCTGCTCTACTCCGTTCTTCAATTTTTTTATCTTTTCAATTCTACTATGTTCAATTTTTTTATTTTTTCAATTCTGCTATGTTGAATGCCATATAAATTGTATGAAGTATGAACTATGAATTGATATATTGGTCTGAATTCTGGATTGCTGGCATTCTGAATTTAGATGGAACAATCATAAAATGATGAGCAACAACAACATAATACTGTACAAGAATCTCAGACAGGTTCCTCTCGAGGAAAATCTGACCCGGCTTCGGAATATTTCACTGTGAAATATAATAAAAATCATAAGGCACAATATACATGTATCTTTTGTTTGAATACTTATAATGGAGGGGAGATATATAGGATGAAATATCATCTTGCGAAAATTTCTGGACAAATTAAAGTATGTAACAAAGTCACCGAAGAAGTTGAACTTCAATTCAAAAGGATTCTGATGGAAAACAAAAAAAAAATAAGATGGAAAAAAGAAATTTTGAGGAGGATTCTTATGGTGGGAAAGCACCTGCACAAGAGGCTGAATCGCCTAACCCTGTACAATCTGCTGTTCCTACAACAACAGGAGACAAAGGAAAGAGAAGAGCTGTAGTAGCTACACAAATTAGAAGTTACTTTAAAGAAAGGACTACTCCAGGATCTCAACCGACTTTGAAAAGTGTTTTGGCTAGTAAAAAAATTATGCACAAGGCTAAGTTGGGACTTGCCAAATGGATTGTTGATGCACGTATTCCTTTCAATGCAATTCAATCACCTTACTTTCAACCTGCATTAGATGGTGTTGCTGCAATTGGACCTGGTTTCAAGGGACCGTCATATGACAAAATGAGAGTTTATTTGCTGGCTGATCTTAAGAGAGGGTGTCAGTTGCTGGTTGAAAAGTATAGGAGCTCATGGAAAAGAATCAGTTGTACGCTGATGGCAGATGGGTAGACTGATCAAAGGCAACGCACTTTAATTAATTTTCTAGTTTATTGTCCTGCTGGTATGTCATTTGTTAAGACTGTTGATGCTTCTGATGTGATAAAAACTGCCAATGCATTATTTAATTTGTTTGCTGATGTTTGAGTGGGTTGGGCCTAGTAACATTGTGCATGTGGTCACTGATAATGCTGCTAATTATGTATCTGCTGGAAAACTTATTCATGAAAAATACCCGAATATAATTTGGTCTCCTTGTGCTGCCCATTGTATCAATCTTATTTTGAAAGATATTGCAAGTATTCCTCACATAACTGACCTTGCTTCCCGTGCTTTAAAAGTGACTGTGTTTGTTTACAATCATATGATCTTATTGTCTTGGCTTAGAAAAAGAAAAGGTTGAACATAAATTGTTCGACCAGAAGTCACACGTTTTGCCACTGTTTTCATTACTTTGAAAAGTATATATGATCACAAGGAAGATTTACAGTCATTGATGGTGGACAAATATTTCACTTCTCATAAGTTAGCCAAAAGTGCTAATGGAAAGATTGTTAGTTCAATTGTCTTGGATAGTAAGTTTTGGCAAGACTATATTACCACTGTGAAAATTGTTGGTCCTCTGATTAAGCTGTTGAGGCTTGTTGATGCTGATGAAAAACCCTCTTTGGGAATTGTGTATGAAGGCATGAAAAGAGCAAAAAATGCTATCAAGACAATGTTTAGAAATCAAAAAGCTGCTTATACGCCATACACGAGTATCTTGAAAATGAGGTGGGATAAGCATTTGAAGCATGATCTCCATGCAGCAGCATACTATTTAAATCCAGGCATTTTCTATAGTGAGGGTTTTGTTGAGAAGGCAAATGTTTTGAGATCTTTACTTGATTTGCTTGATGTTGAAACACTTTATGATGACTCAGTTGCTGCAATGCAAAAGATACAGCTGTATCGAGATTGTAAAGAAAGTTTTGGGAGGGAAAGTGCTAAGAGAGCGGCATCAAGACTCGAACCTGGTAAGTTATTTGACTTATTTCATATCCAAGTTCAGTTTAGTTTCAAAGTTTAATATGTTGGGTGATAAACATTAAAAAGTATTTGATTTTTATATCTACGTAGGTGAATGGTGGATGCTACACGGTGGGAGTGCTTCTAATTTGCAAAAAATGGCAGTCCGTCTTCTTCATCAAACCTCTTCTTCATCTGGATGTGAGAGGAACTGGAGCCTTTTTGAACAAATCCATTCAAAGAGGAGGAATCGGTTAGAGCATCAAAGGCTAAGTGACATTGTTTATGTCACCTATAACCTACGCCTTCAATCTAGGTTGCATCGAAAGAAGAGGAATTATAATCCAATTGACATTCAAAGCATTGACACAGTAGATTTTTGGGTAATGGAAGATGAGGATGATCTTGAATTTACTAATGGAAATGTTGAAGGCATTGAAAGTTTAATATACACTGATAATGCTATGCCTTCGTATCCTAATGGTGAGTGACATAACAAACTTTGTTTCCTTCCATAAAGATACATGTCATTAATATTGATTTCTTATTGAGTTTTCTTTTTATTTTATTAGATGGTGGAGACATGGAAGTTGAAGTGGATATGCCTGATGTTGTAATTGAATCCTCAAATACTTCTTTTGGTGGTATTTCTGAAGATACTGGCTTTGGATTACCTGTTTATGATGGAGACATCGGAACACTTAATGATGATTATGACTTCTGATGAGTAGTGTCTTTGTTTAGTTGAAGTATTGTTTGTTGAATATTGTTTCTTTTGGTTGCAAAACATTGGGTTTGTCATTTATGTGTGTTTTGATTTCTTTAGTTATAAACTTTGATATTTGAAGTTGTTTATGACCTTTTAATGATAAATTATGTATTGTTCATTTTGTGAAATTGTTAAATTTTGAATCTTATTAGTTTAAAAATTATTAAATTTAACCTTTTAAATTTATGTATTGAATTTTTTATAATTTTATTTTATATTTAATTAAATCGGTTCAATTACGGTTCAACTCCGGTTGAATCATTAAACCATTGAACTAGTCACTTGACTGGTTCGATGACCGATCCGGTTCTTGCAACCTTGGTAAAAAGGCTAGAGAATTTATAATATTATTCGAATTCTAATTCTGAATGACATTAACATTCCTAAGATTCAAAGGATAGTGAAAATGTCGAAACTATTCAAGGTTTCAGTGTTGTTAACCCCACTTTAAGGCAGACAGGAGCTTAATTGAGTACTCAACTCTCATGCAAATTCACATCTTAAGTGGATATTAGTTTTGGTTGCTTGAGGACAAGCAACAATTCAAGTTTGGTGTTATGATGCGTGAGCATCTTTCCTACCTTTTTCTAGTGAATTTGCATTCGAATTTGTTAAGTTTAATCAAGATTTAAGTATTTTTGAGATACTATAAACGCTACTTTGAGTTGTGTGCAATTTGGTTTATTTCAGGTAGCATTCGGACGGATTTGACAGAGTTCGTGTAGAATAAAAGGAAGAAAGTGGATGATGCTGTCAACCCTGACTTCCTCATACTCCAACGGGAATAACTTGAACTACAGAGATCCAATTGATGCGGTTTTAGCGGCATTGGAAAGCTAACTTTTAGAGCTTTCCAACGATATATAATAGTATACACTTCTTTGTCTGGAATCACGGCCTTGGTGGCGCCAAACTTGGGATTTCCCAAGTTTGGCGCCATGATTATTGCAAACTCTCCAAATGCACTGACTTGGTGGCGCCAAATTTGGGATTCTCCAAGTTTGGCGCCAAGAGCAAGGAAAGCCACAATAATTACATGGGTGGAGTGGCACCAAACTTGGTTTAGCTCAAGTTTGGCGCCAGGTTCAGCAAAATTGGTGGTCCCCACGCCTATGCACAAGCCAGCATGAGATCTTCTAGTAATTTTGATTAGGGTAAAGTATACTTTTTGTCCCTAAAGTTTGGCCAAAGTTTTAAAAATATCCCTAAATTTTATTTTGTTTCAATTTTGTCCCAAAAGTTTTCGATTTGCATCAAATAATGCATGAAAATTATGCTTGAAAATTATGTTTGATTTACTTGTATTGAGGGTTGTTCTTATGAAATTGTTGTTGAATTAGTTTTAAATTTTTTGAAAAATTAGCCGTCAGAGACATATTTGATGTAAATCGAAAACTTTTAGGACAAAATTAAAACAAAATAAAACTTAAGGGTATTTTTGAAACTTTTGTCAAACTTTAGGGACAAAAAAATATACTTTACACTTTTGATTAAAACTTTATTTTATTTTATAATAAGAAAAGATATTATTTAGTCTTATAAAATATATTTTACATTAATTAGGATTAGATATAAAAGGGAAAAGATTCAGTCCTTCGGGCCGACTTCTCTCTTCTGCACTTTTGCACTTTCTCTCTGCTAGGGTTTATTTTCTCCATGAGCAATTAAACCTCCATTGTTAAGGTTAGGAGCTCTGTTTATTTCTATGGATTGAAATTATTGCTTTTCTATTTTAATTAATGTATTGATTTAGTTTCAAGGATTACTTTCATACTTAATTTTATGAATTTGGGTAGAATGAAAGTATGACCCTTATTCTAGATACGTTCTTGTGACCCTTGGAAGAGGTCTCTCACCTGAACACAGCTTGAAAGTAAATTCTTCCTAAATTGCTAATTACATGAACTAATTGGGATACGTGACGTATAATCCTTTAGCTTTGGGTAATTAGGATTTTGTAGCTAATAAACTAGAATTGGACTTAAACCTCTAATTGACATTAAGTGACCAAGGAATTGGCGGTTAACTAGGTTAGAGGAGACTAAATTACTAAGGAATTTTGGTTTAGTCACATATAGTTTGCCATGAATTGAATCTTGCATGATTAAAATAGTTGGCAAGAAATAGAAATCCGAAAGATAAATAACTCTGAAACCTTAACTGTTTTCTTCCATATTCTTCACATCAATTTATTGTTTGCCTTTAATTCTCTAAATTTACTGTTTAATGCTATTGAACTCTCAACACCATTTTCTTCTTGTCTGACTAAGTAAATCACTTAACCATTGTTGCTTGATCCATCAATCCTTGTGGGATCGACCCTCACTCACCTGAAGTATTACTTAGTATGATCCGGTGCACTTGTCGGTTAGTTTGTGGGTTATAAATCGCGCACCATTCACGACTCTTATCAAATAAGTTGGATGTGTTATTTTACTATGTATGCCGATGGTTCTTCTAATTCTAAAGTGGATATTTATTTGGGTATACCATTGGTATTTTACTTGATTTGCTTGATTTTGCATGCACATACTCCGTAGGATGTTCATTTTACTATATATGCGGATGGTTCTTTTCACTATGACGTGAATATTTATTTGGGTCATAACATTTGGGTTAACGAAGTAAAGTGGCATGGATGGAAGTGGCAAAAACACGACACAGCAGTGTGGAAGCAAGGGCTGAGGTGTAGGGGGGCGGGACGCAGGGAAGAAGAAAGTGCAGTGGTGGCGTCGGTTGCAGGGAGCACATAGGCGGCGCGATGCATGGGAGAAGAAGGTGCAACGATGGTGCGACACGTTGCTTCTTCAGACGGTGACAACGGCAGTGAGATGTGTTGGTGACGGCGCCACAGGGAACGGGGAGTGAAGCGGCTACGATAAAAAGAGAGAAAGACGAAAGATGAGAGGCTAGGGTTGTGGTGGATAAATAGGGTATACTATATTTTTTTGTTTTAGTGGGCCTGAAGTGTAGCCCAGTATTCACGTTGTTCGTACCTTCTGTTGTCTGCCCAGCAGAACTCATAAGTTATTTTAAAAGGTAAAGACTTTTTTAAACCAAACCTAAATTATCAATTTACTTTTTGAAAGGTTATTGTTGAGTTAGAAAAATAAATAACATATTGATGATGACAAACATGATTGATTTGGGTTAATAACCTAAGTGGATTTTGATGATGTGATTCAAGTGTGCAGTCCTAAATTGCTTATGTTGCAGCACAAGCCTTAGAAACCAAATGAATTGAAGTAGCTGAATGAAAAATGATTCATTAACTAATCCCACTAGTTTCCAAGCAAAAGAAAAGGAACCATAAGCTAAGTCCCAGCATGTGTTCACTTTGGGTAAACATCAGAGAGAGAGCGCTTCACTTTCGAGTTCAAACACCAAAGAAGAAGGAAAGAGAAAGCAGATCAAGGAAGCTAATGTCAAATCAAATTAATCAAAAGCATGCTAAGCAAGTTCAGAGGTTAAAGGTAATTTGTTTCTATTTGCATGCAAGTTAATTACTTCACATCTTCTCCGACTCTCTGCACCGCCATTTTGGAAAAAAATGAAGAAAGTGGTGGCTGAACATCTCTATTGTGAATTAATGATTGAAAGTATTTATTGGAGCCAAAGCTAAAATCTAATGGTTTGAATTTTGCTAAGCTTGTTGAAAAAGTTGAATGGTGCTACTGCTGTGTCTGTTACGATTCTAAGTCCTGATTCAAATTCTTAATTTTTGGGGTTGATAAAAGAAAGAGAAAGGAGAATTTCAGTTAGCCCAATGATCAAGAAATTGACTTTGAAGAAATCCTAGCTGTGACTCAAGTAACATACAAAAAGAAAAATGATTCTCATTTAAAGATAAGGAGAGAGAACCAAAATCTGAGTTTCATAGAGAGCTTCCCTGTGAGAGTTCAATGTTTTGAACAGTATTTCTAGATCAAAGAAACATTCCTCCAAGATGGAGACCTTCATAAAAGAGAACTGAATCCGGTTCAACTTATAGCGTAAAGGCTGTGAATCATCATCTCTTTCATGTTTTACTGTTTGTATTTCTGTTTCAATGTATATCTTTCTTTGTATTCTTTCTGATATAAAAGGCAAGAAAGAGAGGCATCGAGAAAAAGTCATTGAGTGAAAAGGCAAAGAGAAACACTTGAGAGAAAAGTCAAGAGTGATATCGAATTTTTTTTGGTTGTATTTTCTGTTTTGTGTCATATACTTGAGAGGTATCCCTTGCTAAGTTGGATAAGTATTTAGTGTATTGAGTCTAGGTAGTTATATAGCCAAGTCAAGTTTATGTTGAAACTTGTGTGTCCACATAAGATTATGTTGAATCCTAGGAAATTGGTATATGTAATACTTGGAGTGATAGTGAAAATTTCACTAACGTTGTAGTGGAAATTAGATGTAGATTGCATTGCATTAGGCATCTGAACCAGGATACATGACTGTGTTATCTTCTTCCTCTCTACTCTAATTCTATTTTCTACGATTCATGAGACAAAATGAAATTATCTTTTGTATAATCATTTACATAGACCAAACAGAAACCAAGTCAACTGTTTTGGTTTGAGATAATTTTAAAAGTCATAAATTCAACCTCCTTTTTTAGACCAGAACCTTTAGTTATAATTTAATTAGTTTAAAATAAAAAAAAATCTAATTGATTATTTTTTATTTTTGTCTTATATTTAAATTAATATTAATTATTTTTTTATTTTTTACACTGAAAATATTAGTTTTTTTTAGAATTCTCTATAAAATAAAATTATAATTCAGCCAAAAATATCAAAAGTCATATCTAAATTAATCAGGCACCGTTTATTTTTTATTTTTAATTCATGTTTTTTGCACAATTTTATGTAATAAATTAGCACTATAAATTTTAAATAATCACTTGTGCTGCACCAAAAAATAATCACTTGTGTCATATTATATTAGAACATATAAATCTTTATATATGAGTCTTCATCGAATATTCATCATCACGATGTACTTTTCTTTAATAATATGAACATGTTAATGAATTGACGATGATGATTATGAACTAGGGCATGCCCTTGATTAAATTCTCAATCTCATAGGTAAATTTGATATAATTCTATGAATGTGAGAGAAGGAAAAGCAAAGAACATATGCTTATATCAAAATTGTGTAGCAGGAACAATCAATTCTTTTATAGAATAGGGAAATCAAAGTTCTAGCCATATGTATATTCTTTCATTCTCATATAGAGCAAGTATGCTCAACTCTCCTTTACCAAATAGAAAGTTAAGAGGATTCTTATTCCTAAGGCTAAGAAGTTACACCAATCTAATATTTATATGGAGGGAAAGCATCTACAATAAACTTCATCCTTCGTATATTTTAGAATAATACTCCAATTTTTTGTAATTATTTTTATTTTTTACAAATAATTTTTAACAAAAAAAATTGGTAATTGGTTACTAATTCTTAGAATATTAAAAGTAAAAATGTATTATTACTAACTCTTAAAGTAATAAAATAATATGGAATAACAGACTTAAATATGATTGATCTGTGATGAATAATTACTGAATACTTATAAGTTATTACTATATTCAATTATTGTGTAAAATTAATATTTAATAACACCTTATTGTATACACCAAATTCTTTTGCTACTTGAAGTTCCTTCATTATGGTACCTTTTTTTCCCCCTTAATTATGGTACCTTTTATCTTCACCACACTCGCACTTGAAAACCACAAGTTACACAACACAAGCCCACAACTTAGAAATAGTAGGACCCCATTCTTAAAGAAAGGCTTTATGTGTTGGTGAATTAGGTAAAAATGTAAAATTACTTTTTTGAGTTTAATATGTCAACTTGTCGAATACATTTTGAATATGATGCTCATTTGATATCGTTCAATATGCTGGTTTTCGTATTTAACTGTGTTTTAATAAAAATGAAAAAATTATATATATTTAAACACACAAAAATATTATCACGTACTAATATATCAAATCTTATTATTAATATGTATTTTTAAAATAAATTTAGATATATATTATTATTTATTAAATAAAAAATTATTATAAATATTTTATATAAAAAATAATTTATATTTGTGTGTCTTATAAAAATTAAAAAATTGTGTAAAAATAATATTTTTAGAAAAAGTCTAGGGAGTCAACAACTTTGTTAAATTCTGGCCAGCATGTAACTAGCAAAGAAAAGTGAGTCATTAGATAAAATCTTACACCAATTTCATACCATTAAAATCATCATTAATAGCTACAAATCACAAAAGTTGCTGCCCCTAGCATTCCTCATATTTTTAAAGATCTAATTCAGTTCAGCCACTCACATAGTCACATACTCACATACTCACATGCACATAACCCCACCAATTTTTCCAAAATCCAGAGACCAAAACCCTTTGTGTGTAGCTGTATGACTATATATATTATTCAAAACACTCCAAATATCTTTCTTCCCTCTTCCTCCATTATCTTTCTTTCTCTCTTCCTCTGTCTGAACCTTTTGGCTCTCTCTATACCCTTTTTCTTCCTTCTTTCCTCTCCATCTCCCTCTTCCTTTTAAGATTCTCAAATGGCACTTCAATCTCCAGCATCTCTTCTTCTTCATTTCCTTGTCCTCTTCATCACAACACTTTCCCTTCACTCTAATCTATCTTTCTCAGCTTTGCTACTAAGTTTAAGGCATCACCATCAGCACTTAAAGAGTGAGAGACCAATGATTCATGCAAACCAAAGCAACTGTGCATTGTTTGTTGGAAACTGGGTTCATGATGACTCATACCCTCTTTACCAATCTTCAAGCTGCCCCATGATTGATCCTCAGTTCAACTGCCAATTGTATGGTAGACCTGATTCTGATTACCTCAAATACAGATGGAGACCCCTCAATTGTGATCTTCCAAGGTAACATACAATATTAGTGTTCTAAAGATACCATTTTTATGTTACTAATTTATATATCTTCACAGCAAAACTAGGAGCTTAGTGTTTTGAAGATGCCCATTTTGTTCTGTTATATCTTTTTATGTTTTCACTGCAAAACCATAAAATTAATGTTTTAAAGTTATTATTTTTATGTTATATCTTCATATATTTTCACTGTAAAACCAGAAGACTATTATTCTAAAGATACTCATTTTGTTATTTATTTTTATTTTTGTGTATATTTTTCACTGCAAAACCAGTAGTCTAGTGTTTGAAAGATACCATTTTTATAATATTTTTTTGTGTATTTTTCTTGCAAAACCAGAAGACTAGTGCCTTAAAGTTGCCATTTTTAATTCTGAATTCTCAGTTTTTTTCTCAATGCATGTTTGTGTATTTAAGAAAAGAATGTGCTATCCCTCTCTGAATGGTTTTGTAGCATGTTGTTGTTGTTGGTAGGTTCAATGGAGGTGAATTTCTGATGCAAATGAGAGGGAAAACAGTGTTGTTTGTGGGTGATTCACTTGGGCATAACCAGTGGGAATCATTGATCTGTATGCTATACACTGCAGTTCCTCAGTCTCAGTCTCAAACCCAGATGGTTAAGGGAGAGCCTCTCTCAACCTTCAGATTCTTGGTCAGTCTCATGAAACTTCTTAACATTATTTCCAATGTTGTCCCTCGAGATTTGAAAATGGCAAATTCGTCCCCACTGTTTGTAAAAGAGTGATATGTTAGTCCTTTCTTGAAAAACTATGAAAAATGATATCATTTTTTCTGTACACGTCTTTTATACACTTTTTTATGGTATAAAAGACAAATATTTTATCTTTTCTCACTTCTTATCGGTCATTTTTAATACCAAAAGTGGAAGATATACAAGAGAGTTGTACACAAAAGTGGTGTATAGGCATTTTTCAAAAACTATTATGTCCGCATTTTTATTTGGAATGGTGAGGAATTAACTTGTGTGTTGAGATATTGTCATTTTCAAATTGTAAGGGACTATTTTGTCATATTGGAGTTTTCGTTGTGATAAAACTGTAGGATTATTCGTTTGATCCATGTAGCCGATTCCACTAGTAAGGCAAGACCCTTGTTGTTTTTGATGATGTTTAGTTACGTATTTCATTGAGTAATGTTATTCGAATCGACCAGTGTGTAGAAGACAACAAACAAAATATAAGAATAAAAAATAAGAGTTTGGTTATGGTAGTGGGATCTACACCAAAATCTTAGCTGGAATGAGTGTTGATACACAGTACAATGTTTGGATGTTCAACAAATATATTTCCTAGTCTTTTTGGCAAAAGAAGATTTCAATTTTGGTTCACAAGGGAAAAAGAGAGTCAGCAAGTTGAATTTTCTTTTCCAGCTGCAGAAACAGTTGATGTTCTTTGTTAAGTTCCATTGGATTTGAGAGGGGGATGGGGTTCAATAGGACAAGGAATCTGTTGGGAAAAGTTGTCAATGAAAGTGTGAATGGGACCCAAAAAGTACTGTTAAGCATGATAATTTGGGCTAGTTGAAGCAAACTGGAACTGATTCATCTTCATTATGCCTTTTGGCCTTTTGGGAATAAGAAATTAATTCAATGTTGTTTTAGCACTAAGCTAAATTATAGGGTAAATACTTAAATTGGTCTCCGAAAAAATTTTATATCGAACATTTTAGCTTCCAAAAAATTTTTATTTCTCTAGAAGTTTTTGAAAATTACTCTCATAAGAAAAATCGTTCCCTTCTTTATTTTCAATCAAATTTTTAATATGTGTGGTGGACGTCCTTAACAAATTTTATTATAAGACAATTAAATTAAAAAAATATCACTCTTACTCCCCTTCAAAACTACCAATCTATTAGATGGAATTAATTTTTGACGATTTCTAGAGAATAAAAATTTTGTTGGGGACGAAAGTATCTGATTTGAAATTCCTTAAGGACCAATTTGGATGTTTATTCTAAATTATATTATGACTTTTTGTAGAATAATAAACCGTTACTATTTAAAATTTGAGAAAGTATGAGGAGCCAATGGAATATTTGTACAATGTGTACAATTGGGGATTAAGGAGTATTAAAGATATAACCATTAGTGTTATCTTTTGCCATCAGTGGTATCATGACATGGTATTAGAGTTACAGATCTGAAAGGTCAAGAGTTCGATCCTTGGTGAACTCCAAAATCAGTTTATTATCCCTAGTACTCGGACTCTTAAAATTTTCCATTGTGTTTTTACTCTTAGACGGGTTACCATGTTCATACTTTTGTCAGCATCATAAAAGCACGTCTATAGAATTGTTTTGGCATTAAAAGTTGCATTTTACAGCTGCAAAAAGAGAGGGTGGTCCTAAATGAGTTTTGATATGGTATGTGCAGGACTATGGTGTAACCATTTCGTTTTATAAATCTCCATTTTTGGTTGAGGTTGATGTGGTGCAAGGGAAGAGGATTCTCAGAGTTGAGGAGGTCGATGGCAATGGCGATCCGTGGAGGAATGCCGATGTGATTTCTTTTAACACCGGACATTGGTGGACTCATGAAGGCTCTCTTCAAGGGTAGGGAAAACAATCTCTTCCTCTTTTATTTTCTTTTAGAGAATTAGACATTATTCATCAAAAAATCTAAACAATGCTTATCTTTCTAATTTCTTTTTACCTAAAATATTTATGTAGTTTAAGTTTGCATTGGTGATTTTTGAAAGAGAATTGATGTTTTCTTTTTAATTTGGTTAATTGGTTAAAGCATTGAATTTCAGAATTGAGAGTAAACATAAAATGGTTAAAATTGGTGATATTTTATGTTAAGATTACAAACTAATTTTTTTTTAAAAACCATACAAAAGTTAAGTTTCCAATGTATTGGTTATGAAAAAATCTAGGGAATCAACTACATCATGAGCCAACTCAAGCTAATTTCTTGTATTTTTAGTTCTAAAATTCGAAAAATTAGGAGTAGTGGGTTTTTTTTTTTTTTTTTTTTATGACAAACCTCCTATTTTAAAACTAATTGGCTCTAATTGGTTCCCTAGTGGAAACGGTTAATATAAAGTAAAATATTTAAAAAAAATTGTCAATAGTAAATTAGTAATCTTAATATTTGTCTCTATCCAAGGACACATGTTAACTAAATCCTATTTAATATCAATTTAAGAGTAATTTGGTATTGTGAATTTAACTAATATGTATCTTAAGGACACAAATTAAAGTTATAAATTAAAAAAACTCTCATAAAAAAGTATAAAATTGATTTTAATATATTTATTATGTATTTATTAATATAAAAAATTTAAAAACTTCTATTAATAGTAATCTTAATCTGTACCCGGATATCTAAACCCTTATTATTAATATTAAGTGCAGATGGGATTACATAGAACTAGGAGGGAAATACTATCCAAACATGGATCGTTTGGCAGCTTTGGAAAGAGGACTAAGAACATGGGCTAATTGGGTGGACACTAATATTGACAGAACCAGAACCAAAGTATTCTTCTTGGGAATTTCTCCTACTCACACCAAGTAAGTACCCTCTTACTCTCTCACTTCTTTCTATGTCTTTATTATTGACTTCAACTTCTCTCTCTTACATTATTGTATGTGTGTGAGTTTTCTTGTCTTTGGGGTGGCATTTTCAATATTTAGATTTTTTTTTTGGGGTTGTCTATGGTATTCTCCAATTCGACAGGCCAATGATTAATTTGTCACAAATTTGAGCTCCATTTAATAGTCTGTCGCTGGCGAATGAGTTGCTGTATATACAAATCCTGACACTTGTTTAAGTGAACGAGTGAGTTGATCAGTTGGCTAACTTAAGTTGATTCAATACCTAGATATTTTACTTACAGCTGAAGGAATTCGTGGGCGTTTTTTTGTCGCTTGGTCCAATCTATCTTTATCACTCACACACTCTCACTAGTCATATGATAGTGGTAAGCAATAATTTTCCGAACAAGTTGAATAATTAAATGCTTGGAATTACGTTATTTGAAAATGTTATATCAAAAAATGTTACTTTTTAGCAACATTTGTCCCAAACTAACCAATATGGATATCTTGTTTAATAGTCTATATTAATAGAAAATAATACATTTTGTTCAAAGTTAATTACTATATAATATATATAAAAAGAATTTCAAAATGGGAAGGTACCTTTTGTCGCCTTCATGGCCACTCATGTGACATGAAGTGCTGGATCGTGTTGTTTTGATACAATGTCCTCAAAAAAGTTAAAAATTATTTTCTTTTTCAATTGAAAATCTTGTCGGTGAAACAAAACACTTGCATCATCCGATGAATATGACTTATAAATACAAAAACCGCGTTTATATATATATATATAAAATATTTTGATTGTCTATGGTATTTCCCAACTTGAGAGGTTGTGGATCTGAGTTTCATTTAAATAAATATGTTATCCCTATTAATTCATTTTTTATTAATTAAATGTATATAATAATGATAAATGTGAAGTTCGTGAAAATGATAACTACATTTATTTCAATTAAAAGGTTTTGGATTTATTTGTTACAAATAACAATTTTTATGAATTTCATATGACAAATAGTATTTTGAAAAAGAAAGTTATGCACCGAATTTTTTTCATATTATTATTATTATATATAGTAGAAGTACATATTAAAATTTAAAAAATAATTGTTACTGGCTGTCTCTCTCGAGCCACCCCATTTCATACAAAGCATATTTAAATGTCATAATGTGGATGTAGCTTTTTTTATTTTATTTTATTATTTGTTTATTGATTCAAAAATGTTGCACAATTTTTGTTATTAGAGGGTTTTGACTTATAAAGCTATTAAGCTCTCTCATAGGCATACGAAGGAACATTCACTATAAAAAAAAATAAATTTCTTTAATGTTTCATTTATTTTGTCACCTTCCATTCATTAATATTTATATTTGTAAATAAAAAAAAGTCTTTGGATGAATGTCATAACATGTCTTTAATGTGATTACCTATTTGTCAAACAAAAAATAGGACATGCATGATGCAACAACATTACTAGCCTAAAATTCTCATCTCCCACTTACTTTCTTTTTTTTTTCAAATATTGTTTAAAAAAAAACATGCATTCTTATTTATCTTTATAACCAGTGCTAAAGAAACTAATTAATAATGTGCAGCCCAAATGAATGGAACAATGGAGTAACAGGAGTGACAAGAAAGAGTTGCTATGGCGAAACAGAACCAATAAGTGGAACATCAGCCACTGCATACCCAGGTGCTGAATATCCTGAGCAAATGAAGGTTATTGACATGGTCTTAAGAGACATGAAGAATCCACCTTCCCTTTTGGACATAACATTGTTATCCGCATTTCGAAAAGATGGCCACCCTTCCATCTACACCGGCGATTTGAGCCCTCAGCAACGATCTAATCCTCTTTACTCAGATTGCAGCCACTGGTGCCTCCCCGGCCTGCCGGATACTTGGAATGAATTGTTCTACACTGCTTTGTTCTACTAAACATTTTTCAGCCGAAACCACGAAAAATCAGAACAGGTATCCTTGACAGGAGGCAATGTCGTTCGAGTTGAGAATATCTGCATCTTTCTGGGGTTGGCGCGTCGGATGAGAATGTTTTCCGGCGCACAAGACTCGGAGCTTGGAGCCGAGACCCCGATTAAGACGAGAATCGAGCATGTACTACTTGAATCAACCCTGGTGGTTAACTAAATTAGTTATATATGTTTTAGAAGCTTAATGATTAACAATACATTTTCCTTAGCTTCATTTTTTTCTTTTTTATAACCTTTAAATTAGTAGGTAAATGCCATTTATTTGGATGGTTGCATGATGGATAACTGTTTAATCTGTACAGATATTCTAGTGAAATGAGATAATTCTTTTTTCTTCATTATCCTATATTTCTATTCTGTTGGTGTAAAGAGAAAATTTCAGCACAAAAAAAAAAGAAATTCAAGTGCACCATTGCACCATTATGATGAAAAACATAATATGCTTCAACTAAGTTTTGTTGGTGATCCATGTACCATGTTACTCAAATAGTTGGACTTGCATTCAAGATTAACTGATAAGAAAAACACAATCTTTTCATCAAAATAATACTTAGTATACATTATAATAGTGTTCAAAAAGCATAAAAAAAAAAGGATAAGATATATAGATGGCACAACACTTGGGATATCTTGGTCTAAAGCCTTATACACAGTATATATAGCAATTGCTTGGACAAATTACATTGCAGGCAATGCAAAACTCTCATTTTGTGTTCACTACCACATAGGATCTTTGCTGTTATTTAAGAAACAAAATATCCTCTTGCCATATGGATCCTACTAGCTCTGAATGGCAACTCCAAGTGGAGAAATCTCCATCTTAGGTATGATCTTCTCTGGTCCTACGGCGGCTTTGGCCGAGTTGATTTGATTCTCATAGGCAGAATTGTGAACCCCAAGCGCGGCTCTTCCGGAAGGATCAAGGTTGTTAGACCATGCAGCATCCCACTCTACTGCTTTGGCTGTGCTACACGCAACACTCGCTCCTCCGGGAACTGTGAGCCTAGCCGAGTTCTGCAAAATTGAATCAAACAACACAATACAATAGATTTTCAATTAGCCCTTGTTGAAATCAATACATTTCATGGTGTCCCCTAGCATCAGGGTTGGTGGGGAACCAAATTAAGAAGAAATCTCGAATCTTATTTGTTCAGGAGATTCGATATATCAGTTACCTGAGGGAAGAACCTCTCAAAGATCATCCTATAGTAATATGCTTCTTTGGTGTTTGGTGTGTTGTGGGGGAAGATGTTAGCAGCATTGAGCATCATCTTATCAGTCACCTATAAGACAATATCAAGAACAATTAAATTACATGACTTAGCTCTAGAATTTTTTATTAAGAATTTCATGCATATAGTATAAGATTGGATTCATATTTACATGTTTTGCAGCATGTGCTTTAAGGCCATCAATCCAACTATAGCCAACTCCATCACTGAATTGTTCTTTCTGCCTATATAAAATGTGCTGCATGACATTCAAATTTCATTTTAGTTTAAAAAAAGAAAAGCTTTTCCAAAGATCTATGGAAACTTCATCAGATTGCAGATATTACCTTTGGCAGATAGGGGTGTTCTTCGTCGTCAAAGGCCTTCCTCAGAACCCATTTTTCGATGCGTCCTTCCTCCGGTTTTATCTGAAAAGGTCACACAAAAAATCCACTTCATAAAAAGTTATGAAACTTTTTTAAGTGATCATGAGTCGCAGCGCTCGTTGTGCATACCATTTTGTTCTCAGGATCTATATTCATCGCAACATTGATAAACTCCTTGTCCAAAAATGGTACTCTGGCTTCTAGACCCCAAGCATATGTTGATTTATTGGCCCTCAAGCAATCATATTTGTGAAGTGCCTTAATCTGGATTAACAAAAAAGGGTAAAAGAACAACATATATTAGTTAATCCTTTAACATCATGTTCTTGAAAACTTGATATATTCATAACTCATGAACTTGTTCAAATTTCTAAAGCAACAGATATTTTGAAACACGGGAAATATATCTTTTATATTATGATGACCTTGCGGCACGTTTCTTGGTGGAACTCCTCCTTGTTTGGTGCCTTGTGAAAGTAGAGATACCCTCCAAAGATCTCATCAGATCCTTCTCCAGAGATCACCCATTTGACGCCCAGAGATTTGATCTTGCGCGACATAAGGAACATGGGAGTGCTTGCTCTGATTGTGGTAACATCATAAGTCTCAATGTGATAGATAACATCTTCAATAGCATCTATGCCATCCTGCATCCACACCACATATTATGATTGAAATTATAATTCTTTGCATAAATTGAAGACACCCCAAAATTCTTAAGCATGGAAATATTTATGAATTATGATTATATATATACCTGGACAGTAAAGTGAAACTCATGATGAACTGTGCCTAGATAATCTGCAACTTCTTTTGCAGCCCTTAGATCTGGTGCTCCCTATTCAAAATAAGATAAGATGATTCAAGATCAAAAAAAGGAGTACTAAAGAGATACACACGTGTGCGCGCGCGCACACACATACCTTAAGGCCTACACAAAATGAGTGTAGTTTTGCTCCCCACTGCTTGGCAGCTTTCGTGCCGGCTAGGTGACGAGCCGTGATGGCGGCGACTAGGGAAGAGTCCAACCCTCCGGATAGCAGGACACCAAAAGGCACATCAGTCATCAACCTTTTTATGACAGCCTGAAATCGAAATCCATTTCATCAATACACGATACCAAAATTAAAAACATGATTAATCTTTTTGTGGATGATATGTACCATTTCAAAGGCATTTCTCAAAGCTAGAGGATCATAAGGTGCTGATGGAATAGCCTCAGAGAACCATGGAGGGTTGTACCATCTCCTAAATTCTCTATCTTTGCTTGAATACAAGTGACCCGGCGGAAAAGTCTCGAAATGTTCGCAATCATCATTCAATCCTTTCAGTTCAGACGCAATCCAAACAGAGCCTAAAACATATATATATTATGAAAATCGTCACAATTCAATTCAATTCGAACCAATTCAGAACAAAAAAGGGCAATCTCATGAACTTTACCATCTAGGCCCCAACCAATGTACAAGGATGTGACTCCAATGGCATCTCTTGCAACAAGAAAACTGTTGTCACGAGTATCCAACAGAACAAAAGAAAATATTCCATCAAGCATGTCCACAAAACCCTCTCCATGCTCCTCATACTAGAGAAAAAAACAAACAAGTCGATAAGAACAAGAAAGTCTAGTTTAATCATTGATTAATTAACAATAATAAATAAAGATGACTAACCAGGTGTGCAATAACATCACAGTCACTTTCGGTTCTGAAAGTGTGATTAGGAAGCTGTTTTCTAAGCTCTTCATGATTGTAAATCTCTCCATTCACCTGGTTTTCATTGGATCATATAATCATAAAAGGGGGGTTAGAATCATATTAGTGATAGAGTTAGAAAGGGTAATTAAAAGTAATTACCGTGACAACAATGGACTTGTCTTCATTGTAAAGAGGTTGATCACCAGAAGCAGGATCAACTATGGCTAACCTTTGATGAGCCAAATAGTTGTCAGCATATTGGTGGAGCCCACTCCAATCAGGTCCACGGTGCTTCAATCTGTTACAACAACAACTTCACTCTCTTAAACATCAAACATGCAATAAATTTTCATTTCTAATCATAGAAAATTTGAAACGGAGAACTAATATTTTTCTCTTGTATTTGAATTAGTATTAAAATAAGTGATTCGTTGAGCAACTTTTACATAATTTCATTTTTTGCTTGCTTCATGGACAAATACATAATTAAACACCTCATCTTTATTTTTATTAAATTATTAAAAAATAAAAATTCAGGTACAATTAATTTTAAATAAAATTAATAATTAAAAATTATTAGATGATAATTTAATTAAACCTATCAAATTATTTAAGAATTTTTTACACCTAAGTTTTCATGTTATCGAAAATATCCTTTCCAAAAAAATCGTATCAGTCCGTCTTATCCAATCTGGTCAAAGCTCGCGAATTTAGCAAAACAGGTTTAGCAGATTTTTTTTTATATGGGTGGATTCAAATTCTCAAATTCACCCATTTTTTCGACCTATTTTAACGGAAATAGATCATTTTTAGTTTTTTTAACATTTAAAAAAATAAAGTGTGATCTTTTACCTTTAATTTTATAAGTGCGATCAAAATAAAAAAAATAATAAAAAATAAAATTAAACATTAGTTTTTATTTCCCCGGAGAAATCCATTTTCTATTTTAACCTAATATTTTAACCAAGTTTAATTTCTTCTATTTTGACTTTTTCCACCAAAATTGACCAATAATTGCATGGTTACTTTACTTGGACCCACACACCCCCACTTGTTTCTATATATCCTTACAGTAAGTAAGCAATAAAATTAAAATAATAATAGTACTCTTTCATAGTTTTCAACTTATCTTATCAAAGCCTTATAATAAGTTAAATCAGAAAGCTGGGAATCGAGTCCCAGCATATATATTGGAATAGTATCAATAATAATAATAATAATTTTACAATTTCAATTCTGACGTATATGCTTAGCCTTTTACTTTTAAAATATATTCCATGGAGTAAGAAGACACCACCATGACAGTTAAAACGAGGAGAAAATTAATTAAACCAAATTATTAAACCCCACACCATGACAAGAAAATAAATTAAACCATCAGTTTCAATTCTTCGCATATTTTCTTACTTCATAAACTCATATAATCTTTTTCTTTAGAACACTTTATTATCCAAAGTCGCGACCACAATTCAGTGCACTCAATCACCATGAACTTATATATAAACCGAAAAACATTAGAAAACTCTTTCAGGGTTCGGACATCAAACATTTTAGACCGTATTTAAAAGAATTTATTCACGTGAAAATGAAAATAACTAAGATTTAGATAAATATTATATTAAACAGTTTAATCAAAATTTGTATAATTAAAAAAAAGTATAATATAATAAAGTGTATATGCATGGAGAAGATGGAGAAAGAAGGATTTATTGGCATGCCTGCGAGAAAGCTCGAGAACCCGAACCCTCTTGGCTTGGGAGTCATCGGAGCAACCAAGAACAGCAAGGATGCCACACATTCTGAGAAAATTAAAGAAAGAGAGAGAGAAGAAAATGGGAAGATATTATTGAAGGAAAGAAAGTGAGAAACAGAGGGAACAACGGAGAACAACAACTGATAGCACTGGACGCAGTTTATTGAGTTTATTGTATTTCGCATCATCAGCCACGTATTTATAATGCAACCCCGTGGGGAGGGTTTGCACAAACGGCGTCGTTTTTCTTCTATTCTTTATTTTTTTCTTTTTTGTTATTTTTATTTATGCATCGTGCATGCATTGATTTATCTACTTTTATTTTTGAACTTCTTTTTTTTTTTAAAGTATAAGAAACAACTACGATATATAAGTTAACGATAAACTAACTTTTTTATTTTTAATTTTAAAATTTAAAAAATTATAGAACAATAGAAGATTATTTTTTTTATTAGGTCTTTTTTTTCAACTAGTTGACAGGTGATATAATTATTTATATAATTTTTTTAATTCAAACTTTTTTTTGAATAGGTCTTTCGAATTCTCTGATGAATGGCTTAGTAGACATGATAGTGAACCCTTGATTGTTGATGACAGTGCCAAAGATGACTAGGGGTTATCATGTCTGCTGAGTTGTCCGGTGTTGTTACCTGATTTCACATGTTGTACTAATTTGTTTTAATGCTCCACTTTGTGTGTTGAACTCTTTACTTAAAAAAAATAAATAAATAATAAAAAAAATCTATAAAAAAAGTTTACAAAAATTTAAAAGAAATTCTTATATAAAAAACATCATGTTCACGTATTTTTTTATTATTATAAGTTTTTTGATAAATTTTAGACATTAATTAATTGGATTCAAAAGATATTTAATTTTATATACACAATTTGAAAGGCTTGAACATATATTATTAATTCTACTTTAATTATTATTATAAACATTAAATAACATTAAATAATTAAATAATTATATTTGTAATTAATAACTTAATAGTTAAATCGTTTACAAACACATAAAATTAATTACTAAATTATGATTCAATTACTCATTTCATACTTATTAATTTATTGATTTGAGGTATTACATCATTCTTTTTTGTTTGAAAATTAGCTCATTACATCATTACTATAAGATGTAGCGTATATTCCAAATTAAAATACGAGTCATGCTATTATTTGATTATTATTTCTCTTGTTGAATATTTGTGTTGCTTTCTTCGCAATGGATTTTACCGGCAACCGGATGGTCCCTCCACACTCGACACCGGGACCACCGCCTTTTCCTCTTGTGCTGTGCCACGTGCTGTGACGTCGTTCGTTGTTTTCTATGATATTCTTTTTCTTTTTATAATTTACTCGTTAAAATGTTTAACATAAAAATATTTAATTATTTTCAAATATATTTATTAAATAATTAAATTTTTATTTATAAATAAATTTAATAATACCTTTAGAATACTTATTTACAAGAATTTTGTTTTATTATTTGATTTTCTATTATTATTGTTCTCTTATTGTTAACAACTTATGGTTTTAAAAGATATAAATTTAATTGTTATTAAAGAATACTTGTTAAACTATTTAATTATTTTGAAAAAAAATTATTGTAAAAATAATTTGTTATTATGAATAAATTTAATATTATCTTTAGAATAATTATTTACAAGAAGTTTGTTTTGTTTAGTTTTCTATTATTATTTTTTCTTGTTGTTAACAACTTATGCTTTTAAAAAGCAAAAAAAAAAAAAAAAAAAAAGAAGATTACACCATTCTTTCTGTTTGACACGAATTTCTTAGGATATAGTAATTTTTTGCTCATTGAGATATTTTCGAAAGCTAAATTTTAATAATTAACTGTCCCATTCAAAGTTTACAAGTTTAAACTCATGTAGTCTCTCTAAATTTTTCTTACATAAAATGTACTTTATTAATTGAATAATAAAAACGAATTCACTTTTTATAAGAACATTGTATTCACCACCAGTGATTGTCTTTAGCCAATGCATTTGTTTGGTAATTTTTTAAAGAATATTCATTTATTAGAAACGAAAATTAAATTATAAAATGAGAGAGTATTAAGAAATTAAAACAAATACATAGAAAGTAATAATTAACGAGGTTTATCCTTAATTCTTTTTTACTTTGGGATTAAAAACAAAACCAGAGTATATGATAAGGAAAAAAAAATAAAGATTGAAATTGAATAAAGAATATATATTAAAATTGAAATAGAAATAAAAAATAAGTTAAAATTAAATATAAAAAAATTATTCTATTTTTTATTTAATTTTTTAAAGTAATAAGAAATAGATTCTCTCAAACTAACTTATACCATAATTTAAAAATTGAATCGAAAAAAATTATTTAACATTTTATTTAATTTTTTGATGTCATAAAAGAGAAACTCACTCAATTTTATTTGTTTATATTATAATTTTATCATGAATTTAAAAAAAATAAAATTTTAAATCATTCTATAATAATTATAATAATTTAAGAAATATTTATAATGTCTTGTTAGGGTTGTCTTTTTTCAAGCGAAACTTTTAAAATAAAAAACGGGAAAAAAAACTTTCGAAATTACCTCAATTATCAATGAGGAGAAAATGCAATATTCAGAAAAAGAAAATAAAAGTTGAAATTTGATTACGAGAAATAAAATTAAGAGTCAAAATTATTCGCAGCATATTCTCAACAAACCAACGTGGCATTTGCTTGACATCCTTATATATCCTTAATCATTATCGACGTGGCTTTAATTATTTCTTATCGGTGACTTGTTTTGGTCAAATTTGAAATTTTAAACAGGATAAACTTTCACTGGATGCTATCTACACAACCAAAACTTTGTGCCTATGCCATATATCTAGCCTATATTATTGGAATGAAAAATGTAACAAAGTGAGTGGAATTTTGTTTAGCTCATCCTCTTTAATTTACAGAGATAAAAGATAAAAAATATTTAAGTGAACTAGATAATTTCAATAAAAAAATTTATATATATTGATAGGATATAAAATAGTGGATAAACTATTAAAATTATACTCGATCTTTTTGACACGTTAATAAAAGATAACTCTTACTCTTGATAATATTAAAGACGTCTTTAAAATATTTTGAAAAGCGATAAAAATATTTACTATTAAATATATATTTTTAAAAAATATTTTAGCGATTGAATTTTAATAAATTTTTTATAAATATATATGATTAAAAAAATGAGATAATTTTATTCTTAAAAATTGGTGATTTTACGTTAAGTATATTTTTTTACAATTTTTTATCAATAACTAAGAATATTTTTAAAAAATAAAAAAATTTAAAAATTATTTTTTTATCTATTTTTTATATTTTTTAAGTAGTTATTTAAATATTCATACACAAATTTAGATCAAATGCATAAACAGTTTGCCAAATACAAAAATTGCTTACTATTTATAAAAAAAAATATTTGTAGTTATTTTTATCGTGTTTTATAATATTTAGAAAATTTTTTTGTTGTTATCAAATGTAAGAGTTTTTTTGTCAGTGTTCCAAAAAAAAAAAAAACAAGTACAGTTTTGGTAGCTCATCCTAAAATTATTTTATACAAATATCTAATTATGTATTATCATATTATCAAAAATAACTAATTTTTATATTCATCAGTACTTAAAAAATTATTAAATATATAAATTTAATTAAATAATTATTATATAAAATTCTTTGCATATTGGATACATCAAAATTAAACTTATTAAATTATCTGAAAAGATATTTAAATGGCAAAAACAACATTTGTGAATGTGAAGCTTATGAATATTATAAAATTACACGTAAAATTCATTTTGATAAAATTTATTCTCACTTTTGCAAGAAGAAAAAATATTCTAATTCTTTACAAGTATAGAGTAGCTTTTAAAGAACATAAAAGGTTAAGATGTTATATTGATTTAAATTAAAAAAAAATGTTTAACATCTTATAAAAGATAACATGTTCTTCAGAATAAAAGTGATGGGAAATAGTAGTCATCACATCAGAGGACCAAAATCAATTACCCGGTTTTGAAAAATATTTTTTATTTCAATAATGTTATTTCAGCTTGATACTTTGATGTAATCATGATATGTGACCTATATATTTAACTAATTGAGATTTATGAAAAATTTATTATAATTTTATTTCAATTTATTGACAATACAGAGTTAGTTAATTTAGTTGATTTTTTTCTACTTATAATTAACTGAATAAAACCTAATTTTGTTTGAAAGTAATATTATTAAAACATAAACCAGAACAATTATTTTATCTAGAGGGCATAATTTTTGCAGCTACACATACTTCAACCAAATTTTTTAAATTTTAATAAACAATTTTTTAGAAGAAAATATATAAGGGATATATAGAAATTGAGTTTCCAAGTTACTTTCCTGTTTATTATATTTAAAATTTTTTTGCATGATATATTTATGTTTGAAATTTTAAATAGCAAAAGCTACTATACTTTTCTTATTATACAATTTTTATTTTCTCTGACATTATTTATTATATCCAAACATAAACATACCCTCAGTTGAAATTTTCATCAGCACTGAAAATTAAATGATTTCACTGTCTAAACCGTGACGATATATATATATATATATGGCTTATCATATTTATAAGGAGACTCATAATTATTCGATGTGGAGGGACACATAAATATTTTATTGTTTTTTTTATTTGTATAATAATTTTTTTATATATTATTTTGGTTAACATCATTCATGAAAGGGTAAATTAACATAGTACTACAAAACTTCTACTTCCTGATAAAGAGAGGTAATTTCACAAAACATCAAGACAATAACAAAATCTTTATTGTGAAGTAAAATAAATACACTATGACTATTGGTTTTTGATCATCAAAATCAGTTATCATAATTAAATACCAATTTATTTGTATATAAAAAAGGTATTGTTTAATTTATTTTTAATATATTTTATATTTCAATATATATTTTATGTTAATGCTGATTTTATTAGTAATTAATTTTAATATATATTTAATATGGTTGTTATTGAATTTATTAGACATGAACAAATTTGTTAGCCAAATCAACTCCACTAGAGCAAATAGATTATGATATTATATTAAAATTTTATAGACTTATTTTTTTTTCATAAATTAATTTAAGAAGTGAAAAATGTTCTTCATTCACTACAGGATAATGACAGTTTTTAAAATTTTTATAGAAATTTTAAACCGCTGTTAAATAATTTTATTTTCAACAACTGCTGGTGTAATCGCTGCTAAACGGATAACTAATTTGTGGCAATTTATAACCAACATTATTTTTATGATTGGTTTTATAAAATAAAGTTGTAGCGGCGGATATGAGAACCGCCACTGCAATCTGCCATGTGTAGCTTAATACTTCTAAAACCATGAGACTTAATTGTAATAGATATTTTAGATAGTTAATATTAAATATCATATAATGACACATTATATTCAAGTAAAAATATCTATCTCTCCAACTTAACACACACACAAACTTATTGGATGATTAACTTATTCCACATCTACCTCCGTGATATATGTTTGGTAAAATATAAGAAAACATCACAAGATACGTCGTGCAGCACATTTTATTATTTTTTATGATACAACATCATTATTTTTGTATTTATTAATATTATCTGTATATCAATATATTATGAATAAAGTACACTTTATAGGTAAATAGATGAAATATGTATGTAGGTATATAAAATTGTATGTTAAGTTGTCTTATTCGAAGATGTCAATAATGAATCTCAACTTTATGGCCATTCGATGTGTATTTGCCGCGTTTGCTTACGTGGAAGTGGATAAGAACATTAGCCAACTGGATTACAAAAAGGAAAAGTAAAAGGAAAAGGAATAGGGAACAAGTTAACTTAAATCCATTACCGTAAACAAAGGAAGCCAAATTAAAAACGAAACAAGTCCCTTTCAAATTGGAAAATGTCAAGTTGCTTAGTGCTACTATACACCTAAGATTTCTCACCACTTAGCTTGTTGGTTATTAATATCTTCATAACATTGGAAGCTTCAATTAATAATAATAATAATAATAATAATAATAATAATAATAATAATAATAATAATAATAATTTTCGATTGTTGGATCTTATATGAACGTTTAAGCTTGTATTTATATTATATATATGGTTGTATGATTCATATTTAGTTATTGAAAAAGATGATAAAAAAAAGTAAACTACATGTTAGCTAATAAAATAAGTTTGTTGGTTAAGGAAAAATTGGATTTTTTTTTTTTTTGTAATTTGTTATTAGTTTATGTGTGTATCATTTATTTATTCAAATAATATTTCAGTGTGTAAAAACTTAATGAACGTAAAGACAATTTTATAAAAGTATATATATAATTTTATAAATACTGAGGTTCCTATAATGAAGGGGCCTCAACGACCAATACTCTAATCTCATGTCTGATCACGTCAATAACACAAATTAAAGGTGCACCAGCACTTGATGAAGATTCCCAACTAACCAGAGAATATACCTCCAATTCTTTTTTAGAATTTTTTGTGATGGACATTGGACTTTATTGATTTGTATGCAAATTAATTGGTGGCTTTTGTATTCGTCAAACGATCATACTAAATATATATATTAAAATCAGTAATTAAAATGAGTTATTAGTATAAAATAAATTTAAAATATAAAATATTTATTAAAATTAATTAAATTATATATATATATATATATATATATATATATATATATATATATTTATACAATATTAATGATTTTAAATGTTTAAGTATGATGTTTTTACAACTCCATCCAATGATGTAATTTAGATTTTGGATATTACTAACTTTGAGATTTAAAAATTAGTGTATAAAATAAAATAAGATAACACTTTAAAATTTGTGTGTGACTTAGATCTTTGATGATTAAGGTCTAGTTATTATAAATATCATTATAAGAAAAAAATTTATATTCTCATTTAATTTTTTTGATTGTCGATGGATTTATCACATAACTATCTCGTGAGGAGATAAAATAGAATATGTGTTTTTAAGTATTAAATTTATATAAAGATCATACAACATTACAAGAAAATCGGCAGATAGCGGCGGATATTTAGCAGCGATTTTTTTCAACTGCTGCTAAATAAAATCTGCCAACGGTTCTTGTGGCAGTTTTAAGATACGTTACCAAATGATCTCATTTTGCAGCGGTTTTTTGGTAACCGCTGCGAAATGTATCCGTTTTACAGCGGTTCTTATGTTGGTTTTAGGGGACGCTACCAAATAATCTCATTTTGCAACGATTTTTTTTGTAACCACCGCAAAATGTACAGTTGTTGAATTCATTGATACTCATTTTGCAGCGATTTTTTTCTAACCGCTGCAATATTATTTTTAACTTGAATTTTTTTTTGTATAAACATTATTGCCGTCTTAAAACTATTCTAGTCCTCGCTATTTTTTTACTGAAAAAACATGTTTCAAATACTGCAACTTAATGCATTAAATAAATTTTCATTTTTGTGTTACATAAAAAATAATTCATTAATTAAGGCGGAGTCAGCAGAACTCAAGGCAGCAGCAGCAGCAGAGGAAAAGGCAAAGAGACAGAGAATGGAGACAGAGGCAGCAGAGGAGAAGGCAAAAATGCAGACTATGAAAAATTTGTTAAGATACATAATCCAGCAACAAGGAGGTAGTTTGCCACCTGAAATAGCTGCAAATTTGGATTCTTTGAGAAGTGCACCAACCTCATCCCATGCAAGATGATGTGCGGGCAGCTAATGATTTGAATTATGAATGTTGGAATCTGAATACTCTTTAATTTTTCACTGTCATAATGACTTTTGAGATATTTATTTGTAGTTTTTTATTTTGGTGACTTTATTCGTAGTTTACAATCATCGATGCACTGAATTCAAATAACTATTATAATGATTCACTTTTGCATATATTTTTGTAAAGTTTCGTGTGTTGTAGTTTGATTGGCTGTTAGTTATTTTAATAAGTTAAAGCAACTGAGTGGAAGAACGTATAAAGAATAAAAGAATTGGCATATTTTAGTGTAAATTCAGATTTTTTTTTTAAAAAAAAGTGTAACTCTATATTTGGAAGCGGTTTTAAATCCGTTACTATATCTTAACAGAATAATTCAATGGCTAGCATTTTGCAGCGGTTAACAACCGCTGACATCTCCAAGCAGTCATATTCTTACGATTTTGTAGCGGAAAGAACCGCTACAAAATTATACCGCTGCAAAATATCATTTAGCAGCGGTTGTTCCAGCGGTTGCTATTAACCGCTGCAAACGGTTTAGCCGCACGCTATTTTTCAGTGGAATATCAACCGCTGCTATCTGTTTGGCAGCGGTTCAAAACCGCTGCTAATCCTGTGCATAACCGCTGCTATTTGCCGGATATGGTGTAGTGCGCAAGTGCGTACACTTTCGCCATTAAATGCATACGGTAACCGTGAATTTTAAAAAGTAAGCGTTGTTACTTATATGTTATAAATTCGATAAAATCTAATAAATTCTTTTTCAAGTCATGCCTATTCCTAATGTAACAATTAGCCCACTCGTGTGTAGATATTGTTTGCTTTAATACTATAGGCCTCATAGTTTTATTCTTAATGGTAAGGATAATGATAAAACATCGGCACCTACTCATCAAAATGCGTTCACAAAAGAAATGTCTTCACATTCTTATAGAACATGTTTCGTTTTTCTCTTTATTAATCGATATGGAACTTCACATTTCACCCTTAATGGGTCTAATAGGCTCATTGGTATATCGTTCTGAGCATTGACTCTAATACTATAATTATCTATAACAATCCAGTCCCGATCCGCTTGTAGATATTGTCCGCTTTAATACTTTATATCTCTCTGGTTGTTCTTGATGGTAGGAATGATGGTAAAGCTTTTCATATTAGGGGTGGTAAACAGGTCTAAATTCATCAGACTGATTCACGTAATCTGTCAAAAAAGTGGACCGAGTTGAAATTTTGAGACTGCCATGCTTAAAAAGTTCGCCTAACCCGCATTACTTAAACCGTGAATTTTGGTGGAGTGGGGCGGGTTTTTCCGATGGACCTAGTGCTTTTCTTGACTAGGGGCATTTTTGTAAAAAATGTGGTTTATGATTATGCTTATTACATATTTATTTATAATTATAAAGACTTTAATATTTGTGAATTTAGAAATAATAATTTTTTAAATATATTTAGAAATTATAAATTGATGGATATCAGTGGCTAAGAGAAGAGGGGGTTGAATCTTAGCCCCCTTTTTGCTTGATAATACTTGCTGACCTTGGAAACCAATTTTGGAAACTTCTTGTCTTTTTATCTCGTGACTAGCCACGAGACTTTTTCTTTTGTCTCGTCCCCAGCCACGAGACTTTTCTTTTTGTCTCGTCACTTGACACGAGATATTTTTAGTTTTTGCTCCTGTGTAGTAGAAACAGAAATGGAGTAGAGAAGAGAGAAAATTACACCCAGATATATCCTGGTTCAGCTGCTAAGTGCAGTGCAGTCTACATCCAGTCTCCATCACAAATATGATGGAATTTCACTATAATCTTCCTGATTACAGACTGTAAAGTGCTAACCCAACTTACAAGAGAATTCTCACAGAATCATGAAACACAACATAGATGAACAAAGGAACTCTAAGGACATCTATGGCTTTTTCTTTTAATTTTGCACCCTCTGTCTTTTTCCGCTCTATGGCTTTTTCATACAAACCTCACTGTTTGCTTTTTTCCATGAGACCCAAGACATGACAAAATTAAACAGAAAATTACAAAACAGAATACATTGAAGGAGAAGAGAAATCTGTTAGCTCAGGTAGCTCTAAGAACTCTGTGCCTTGCACTCTTAAACTTTCTCCTTGCTTCAAACCGTGACTGTTCTCTCTTTTTATAGAAGAGGGAAGCTTCCATTTTTGAAGCCAAAAAATCAAGCCAACTTATTCTTCTCCAAGAACAAAATCGGTTCGGCCAGAGAGAGAGAAGAGATAACCCATCCAAAACCCAACATGCAATTACCTCTAGTCCTTCTTTGGTCATCACTCTTCATCAATTCGAGCGCTCCATCCTTGGCTTGCTCTCCAAGATGGATTTCTGGCCCTTGATGCTTCATGATGATGATGACTTCTTCTGCTCCACTTTTGCTTCCTCCCTCACGTAGCCACCCTAGCTACCTTCTGTGATAAGTGAACCCAAAAGTAGTGACAAGCCATCTTCTCCAAGATCTTCTCCTTACTGGCCGAATCTCCTTCAACCATTTTTGGTATGAAGAGGCTGAGATCTCATCACCATATCTTTCCTTTCATGGTTGTAGATCTTAGCCACTACGTTTTTTATGTTTTCTTGCCATCATTGAGATGGTCTTTAGACGTGCCTTCCCTTCTTTTCGGTAGCTCAATGTAGCTTCTATGGTTTGCTGGGTATTGTTCGAAAGAAAAGAGAGAAAGAATGAATGAGAGAAAAGAAACAAATAAAAGAGAAGTAATTAAATGAAGTTAAACAAATTAAGTAGAAAAAGTTGCTTAGAAAAAGTTGCTTTTACTTCCCTTGCTTGAGTGGTGTGCTGCACAAAGTAAATCAATCATGTCACTCATACTCTCTCTCTCATTTATGTTTCCAATGCATGTATTAATTCTCTTCAATAAAACTTTGAGTTCCATTACATGCTTAAGGAAGAGATCCGTTGAAGGCCTCAGCAAATGACAACATTTGCTTTCCTGATGAATTATTTTTGGATCATGTATTGGGGCTTATTGTAAACCCTGATTAATTAGTCAATAAATTAATTTTTAATAAGGAGGATTAAAAACGCGAATATTATATTAAATTAGGGTAGAGCTCATCAAAACGAGAATTTTGACACTAATTTCGAAGAAAACGGTCCAAAATTGGACCGAAAGGACCGAACCGGTTGAACCAGACCCGAACTGGGCTGTCGGTCCAACCGGACCAGCCCATTAAAAAGAGCCACGGGCTCTTCTTTCCTTCATTTCCTCAATGACGCAGCTGAGCTCCAGGGAGAGGAAAGGAACGCCAAACCCTTACGGCAAAGTTCCAACTCCCGTAACTTCTCCGTCCGAGCTCCAATCGCCGCACCTTTTGCAGCCACGCGTCCATCACGTCGAGCTCTACATTTCTACCGGAACAATTTCATAGGTAAGCCCTTAAATGTTCTCAGCCACTCTTTTCCCCCAATTTTTGAAATATAGGAAGGGAAGTTGAATTTCTTTGATTTCTGATGTTTTAGGATCCAATTAACTTGAGAAAAATGTTCACTCTTGCTTATGTGAAGTTTGAGTAAGGTGAGGATACAATGATTCTATTTTAATTTCATTAAATTTGAGCTTTGAGTATTAAATTGGATATATGTGTGTTATAAATGTGTATTAGGTTGTGAATAAATAATTGGAGCTTGAAATTGTGAATTCTGGAACTTGGAGGAAGCAGATTAGTTGAGGTTTTGAGGGCTGTGTTCTTTTAGGAGAATTGTCTTGGAATAATACTTGGGAATCGGCTAAGGTATGGTTTAGGTTTCTTGCATTTAATATATAATGTTCTGTGAAAACTTAGGCTAGATGACCATAGGATAGGTTGGAATGCAGGTGTATGTTTAATGTTTAGTAATTTGTCGATGAATATATTTGGTTGAAGTTTATTGGATAATTAGTTATTAATTTTGGATGGTGAATATTGTTATGTTAATTTGGAGAGAATCATGGTTGAATGTTATTGATGATGAACATGGTTGGTTTGGTGCTTGTTGATTAACTAATGATTTGGTGAATTATTGATTTGAGGTATTTTGTGTTAGAAGCCTAGGATTAGTGAACTATGATCTTTAGTTGAATTTTGGTTGTTGGATTTGAATATTGTATGAGTATAATTATTGATATGGGGTAGATTTATTGTGGTGACTGTTATGATGATGAGGAAGGATATGTCGAATTGAAAAGAATGGAGGTTTGGACCCGAAAAGGGTGGCAAAGTCCGAGTTTTAGAGGAGATGCTGCCAAAATTTTATAAAAATTAGGGATTTTGTTTATATGATTATTTAAAAAGATTTAGATTCAAAGGTTATATGGTTTGATTTAGAGTTATTAAGAAAATGAGCATGTTTTAAGTTTGATTCATTTAGAAAAGAATGAATTATGTTTTGAATTCGAACTACTGATGGACGAAATGGAAGGTGTGATAATGAAGGATAAGGATTGAATATGATTGATGTATGATGATGAATGAGATGCGATTGAGAATGATGTGGATGTTGATGAATTATAATTGAATTATTTATATGGCTTGAACAATTTAATGATCTGAGATACGAGGTTCCCTGGATTAAGTGCCGTGGCTTGCCACCACGTGTACCAGGTTGAAAACTCGATACTCTGTTGACCCTACGACGTAAGTGTGACCGAGCACTATATAAATTCCCGGGAATGTTACCCCCATTGAGTAATATTGATTATTTGAGATAAAGCTATGCATAGACTCTTGGGGATGCACGTCGGGGGACAGTCTAAGGACAATTCAGACTTGTCGGGTTGGCTGGATAACCGACAGATGAGCCTCATCAGCCATAGGACAGGCATGCATCATATGCATATTACTTGAATTACTTGCTTGTGCTTTAATTGGGTGTGCCTACATGTACTTGCCATGTTAAATGTGTATTTGTTACTTGCAATATTTGTAACCTTCTTGTGCTTGCCTCTATTTGTCTATTTGTCTGTGAAAATGCATGATGGAGTCGGAGGTATGGAGGAATGGCAGTATGGGACTTAGATTTAAGGTTAAGTTAAGTTAGGTTTAAATATTCTTAGAAAACCACCTCTTATGGCTTCTGTTTAATACTTTAAGCTCTATAATCTGAGTGTCGGTGTTCTAGGATTGCCTCTGGCATTCCCAGGACCTTATATATTATGTGTGTGGCACCTTTACCATTCTGAGAACCTCCGGTTCTCATTCCATACTATGTTGTTGTTTTTCAGATGCAGGTCAAGAGGCATCTCGTTAGGCGTCTGGACTCTTGAAGCGGAGTGGTTATTGGGTTACTTTATTATGCTATGATGTATATATATATGTATATATGTACTTGGCTTTCTCTCCGCATAACTTATTCCTTTTGATCTTCTTAGAGGTTTATGGAGAGATAGGATTGTGTATATGTACTTTTGGGTTTTGGATATGTATGTATATATGTGTAAATATTCTCCGACTAGACTTGACTTCGCAGGCTGAGTTAGGAGCTTGTTATTTTGTATCATTGGCACTCTATTCCTAATTCTGTTATCTGATGTTTAGTAGTTATGGTTTTTCTTAGCATGCAAGTTAACTCGTTCCTTGAGCGTTGCGCTTTTATTTCGCGATTTTTATTTCCCCTATTTTTCAAGACTCCTAGCATATTATAATTCTTCTGCTATTATACGTACTCATTTTATTTTAGAGGTCGTAATACCACACCACCTCTGTTTTACGACTTAAGCGTAAAGCTTTGTGTGGTAAGGTGTTACACTTATAGAAAAACATGATTAACTTGGGATTGTAGCAATAATGGATCAATTTGGCCCAAGGTAACAACTTGCTTCAGCCAAATCAATTTGGACATTTTATTTCAAGGCTGAGCTACAAGTAACTAATTTGGGCTTGTCAATTTTCTTTCATTTCGGCCCAAGCAGAACCTGTATTGCAAAAATTAATTTAATCAACATATATGAATAAATATTTTTGCAATTAATCATATTAATAATGTTTAGTCATCACAAATATTAATTTAGAGTTTTCCAAACTCATCATAAATTTATCGAAATGGTTGTGAAATTATATACATTATTTAACATTTAATGGTAAAAAAAAGAAAGAGAAATTTGGCGGGACAAGAACGACAAGGCGGGAGAAAGTTTTAGGACCGCTCCTTAGGCGGGACAGGGACAGAGTGGGCCAATCCGCCAGAAGCGGGCGGGGCAGGATGGACTTCCCTGTTTGCCATCCCTACTCCACACTCACCCATCAAAATGCATCTACAAATAAGAGGTCTTCATATCTTTAATTCCTTATAAGTTATGTTTCTTCAATCGATATAGACTTCACTTTTCTATAACAGAACTATCCCACCTACTTGTGGATAATATTTTCTTTGGCATCCAGACTTTCTCGATTTTGTTCTCGATGACAACGACGATAAACACTCACCTATCAAAAAGTGCCCATAAGAAGAAGTATTTAAACTCTTATAAAATATGTTTTGTTATTATTTTTACCTGACGTGAGATTTTACATTTCATCTTTTAATGGTGTCTAATGTCTTTGTTGACATATTATTTTAGACACTAACTCTGATTCTCATTTGTAATAGTTCAATCTTCCTGTTTGTTGACATATTATTTGCTTTGACATACTAACCTTCATAGTTTTATTCTTAAACAAAGTTTTTCACACTCATTCATCAAAACACATTAAAAAAAAGAGGTATACACAATCTTATAAGAGATATTTGATTTCATTTCAAATTGATGTTAGACTTTACACCCAACAATAACTTAATTAGCAGATCATTTACATAGATTCATTACCTATCTCCTACTCCTCCTCCTAGATTGGTGTATATGCAAAATTATGTATATCATTTTTCTAATTTTTACAACTATAGTTTTGTATATGTTAAATATATAATATATTTATTAATGTACATCTTTCTAATAGTATAAAAATTTGGGATAATTTTATCTTTGCGATCAAATGAATAAGTTATATTGGCTTGATATTATTCCACCATGCATTCTTCAAGTTGTTCCAACTAAAAGGATTATTATTTCATAATTGAATTGTTTTTAACCCTACAATAATATTTCTTTACAATAATATTTATTTATGTATATTCACATTTAAGTAAATAATATTTATGACAACTATTGTTCTTTCACAAGAGGAGTATCTTATTTGCATTATTTAACAAAAATACGAAAATACATAATGATATGAACTAGCAGATTCAAATAGATTAGTCAAAATGGTTGAGTGTTTCGAATTTTATATGAGATAACAGAAATATTTTAAAATTTAAGAATAAATTTTATTGCATAATAACTATTAAACCAACTATATATGTCGTATGGAACGAAGTATATTAGATAACAAAGAGTGAATATATACATAATTTAGCAATCTTAGGATCATTTTGAGTTCGGATGTAATGTTTTATATATAAACAATAATACATTTTATTTCTGAATAAAAATAATAAAAAGTCGCTTATCTATAATGCACTTAACTATGCATGCTAAAGAAATAAACTATGCATGTTTATCAAGTGTTTGGACTTACATGAAGGGAAAAGTATTATATCAAGTTCAAAAAAATTTTTCACATATTAATTTAAAATAATTTCTAAAACTAAAGAACAAATATGAAAATTTAAACAGTAGTAGTTGTTTCAACATTATGTTAGCATGCATTATAAGAGAACTATCGAGATATTTCGGATTGTAAGTTGGTTTTTGAGATCTTTGGAGGATTTCATATCTACTTACACTACAAAAAAAAGGTCTATAGTCATGATAAAAAACTGTGACTATAACTAGTAAAAAGAGTGACCATATATTTATGGTCATGGTTTTGGATATATAGTTATGGTTTTTTATCGTAGTCTATTCTTTTATGGTTATAGATCTATAGTCACGGTTTTTTTATCTATGGTCACGATTTCTATAGTCACGGTTTTAATTTTTTAATTCTGATACTTTAGGCCACGTTTTATCATCGTGGCCATAGACCCAAAATGTTGTAGTGTTAGAAAAGAAACATGAAGATATTGTTAGATAGTGATACAAGTATAGCTGAAAATCTCTTAACCAAAAATTGTATAAAGCATGTAATAATGTCAAGAGTTAAAATTTTATAAGATGTATGTAACGATGTATGTTGATTTGACTAAAATGTCTATATCCAATTTCAAAAATACTTGAGAGTCTCATTATTAGAATATATAAGTATATAAAAAATGCTATTTATATTGAGCTTTCTTAAATTATTATTTTGATTTAGATTGTCACATGAGTGGTATAGTAGTTAGTCATTAACTTAATAATAATAGTTTGTTAGGCTTTTTAGTCTCTTAATAATTAGTTTAGTTAGACACATTGTATATATATTATGTAATAGTAATTGAAAGGTTTCTCTGCCATTTTACATATTTTAGAATCACAAACTTCTTTTACATTCACCTTCCCTCTCTTTTCCCCTTACGTTCATCATGCTAATAGCTTGAAAGCGTCTTCATGAGGTAATCACATTTATGTTTTGTCAATGAATAAACATATCACTTTCTTACAATTGAATTTTTTTTTCTCAAAATCATCGATTGTGGATAGGAGTGAGCACAGGTCAGATTGGGTAAGATTGGTTCAAGTTTAAGGTGAAATTAGAACCGAACTAATTGAATTGTAATTGGTTCGATTTAGTTCGGATTTACGTTTTTTATGTGTGTACCCAAACCAAACCAAAAATTAGTTCGGTTCGAGTAATTGGGTACCCGATGAAACAAAAATTCATAAAAAAAATAAAAAAAAAAACAAAATTTTTATTTTAAAAATTCTGTAAATACAATAAATATGTAACATTAATAGAAATAATCCAAATATTTTAAATACCAAATATATTAAAAACTAAACATATTAAACACTAAAGACATTAAAATCTAAATATATTAAAAGGCATAAATATATTTTAAATTTATATATTTTTTATTTAATTAATATATGGTCAGATCTACGGGTTGGTTTGGGTTCTGCACCCCCAAAACCGTTACCCAAACCAATTACTAGAGAGAATAATTGATTTGGTTCGAGTTGGACTTGATTACCCGTTGGTTCTAGAACCAATTTAATTAGTTCGATTTGGATTCGAACGGGTAATTAAATACCCACGACCTGTGCTCACCCCTTAATTGTGGACACTGGAGCCACTGATGTAAAATCCCTACAATATCCTTATTCCCTTTCTTTTTCCAAACCAAATCCTAACCCTCTTCTAACTCACCTCTCACTGCCGCACACACACTCCCCTCACACCCTCTTCCTTACAGCACACACCCACGAGCTGAAAAAAGGAAAAAAAAGAAAGATGGAGATCGAGAGAGTGAAGGAGAGAAGGAAGAAGAGGAGGGAGAGGGCTACTGCACCGGCGTCGCGCCTCACTGTAGTCCAACTTGCCGTCGCGCCGCCACCGCACCCGTCTCGCCCAGCCGCATTCAGCTCGCTGTCGTGCCGCCTTGCCGTCGTCGCCGCCGAAGAAATCGCCGTTGGAGGGAGACCTTGTCGTTGCAGCGAAAAGCGTAGAGAACGAAGAGAGGGTGAGAAAGGTACAAGATGGAGGGAAGGAAAGTGGCAGTCGTGAGAGGAGGTGACGATGGAGGCTTCTGCTGTTGCCGTCGCTGGAGCTCACCGCTGGTGCACTTGGAGCTACTTCATCCCCTAACTTGCTCTACCGTGGCTGACCCCTGGCCTCCCTATTTTCGTCGGAGCTACTGATGCCACTGCTGGAGGAGAGGATCTAATGTCACTGCTGTTTTGCTTCACCAGTGTAGCTTTTACTGTTGCCGAAAAACATGCTACAACTTCCAAACTTGCCGACAACACTGTCTTGCCACTGTTCTGGTCTAGTTTCTTCCCTTGATCTGTTCCAATTTCACCTTATCTCTGCCGTCATTTCGTTTCTCTGTCTTGCTCTTATTCTGATTTATTTTTGGCCTCTATTCTGTTTTGGATTTTCAGAACTACATTTGTATTTGTCTTTCATTCAATTTGAATCTACTGCCTTTGGCTGGTGTCGTGGCCATTGTTGCTATCGTAAGAATTGAAGTTGCTGCACTGTCCCAGTTCAAGTTCCGCGCTCTTTCGTACCCTTTTAATTTGGCACCTGAGTTCGGCCTCTTCGGTCCCTTAGGACCATGTTGTGAGTAGGCTTTACATTTATAATTGTTTGATTGTGCATCTATAATTATTTTGACATATATCTATTATGATCTTTGAATTATACTCACTATATTTGTCTAGAACGGTTTTAAATTGATTAGAATAATTGATTTATTAAAATTGAATAATTTATTTTTTTGAAGTTTATACTTTCGGAACTATACATGAGACCATATATATTTTTGATGAAGTTTTGCATTATTTTAAATTGTTTGATCTTATCTGAATATCTGTTTTTGAGACCATATATATTTTTGACAAAGTTTTACATTATTCTAAAATGTTTGAGTTTACTTGAATATCTATTTTTGAGAGTCACCAAAAAAAAAGAAATATCTGTTTTTGAAGCATTAAAGTATTTGTTGGTATTTACTTAGTTTAAAGATTGTGAAATATATTTGAAATGTGTTTTGATTGAAAAAGTATGATTGGAAAGGATTCTAATGAGAAAGTATAATATGATTTGATTTGATTCGATACCTTATATATTTGAAAGATCAAAGATTTGTTGTATTTGAAATTATATGTTTTGAATTGGTTTGGGAGGCTCGTATTAGAAAACCGTAGTTAACGGCGGTTATGACGTTAACTTAGATGCATCTAACTCAGACTCCAGCTAGCAGGGGTGTTGCTAGCCTAACGTGTAGGCCACACGTTAGATCTGTTATTCTGTTAGGACACACGAGAGGAAATGGCTACCCTTAGAGGTGGAGCCGCCCAAGTGTGGATTATTTGATTTGATTTCTGTATGAGAACTCCCTTATTGATTCACATATTCGTATAAATTATTATTTTCTAACTAAAATTATTTTTATGATAATGTTTATATGGTCTCATGTGGATTATAGATGTATTGTCTAGTCATTGAGTTGCAAAACTCATTCCATTTTCTAAAAATATTTTTCAGGAACAAATACTTGAATGTGTGAGCCTTCTATTCAAGAGTAATGATCTACAATTGGTACTTCATTTTTGTCGAGTTCTTAGACGTCATATGCTCCATATGTCACAGGCAGGATCCATCCATATTTACTTATTTTACCTTTTATTAAAAATATGTAATTATTCATTTTAGAAACTGTAAATTTATTTTAAAATATTTGTAATTTTCTTATTTAAATTATATTTGAGTCTGATAGGCTTGCTATGGAACTGTTTCCTTGAGCATCGGTCATGGTTCATTTTCGGCCATGACAACTGACCATGTTACACACACTTTATCAAACTTTGCAAGTTATAGACACATCAATTCTATTTTAATTAAACTCCCTAATAACTCACCGATCACAACACACGTCATTGGCCCCATTTTTTTACGGAAGACTTGTTTCTTATTAATGTTCTATACATTCCATCATTCAATTTCAATCTTATTTCATTATCAAAATTAACTAAAAATTTGTATTATAAGGCTGCGTTCGAAAGAGAGACTGAAACTAAAAGATTGAGATTGGGAGACAAAGACTGAGACTAAGATTGAATTAAGTCTTTGTATTGTATTTGGTGTAAAATATATTGAACTGAATTATATCTTAATATTATATTTAATTTAAAATAAATATGAAGATTGAGAAATAGATTTGGACTTTGAAAAGTTAAATGAAGATATTTTTGATAAAAAATATTATTAAAGTTTCAGTCACTGTCTCCAAAATTTTAGTCTCCTATGTCCCCACTTTCTAGAGATACTGAGGTAGCGTTTATTTGTAGAGATTGGGAGACAGAGACTCAGTATCATGTTTGTTGAGCTAGAGACTGGTACTTAAATTTCTGTCTCCGTCTTCAAAATTTCAGTATTTCAGTACTTCCAAAAAATAAAGACACTGGAGACAGAAAATTTTAAAGACGGGGACAGAAATTTTAATTATAATTTGTACCTAAATTATCCCATTCTAATTCAATAATTCCAACATTAACACTAATGTAAATCAGGGCATTCTTTGTTAACTCTCGTGACTCCATCTTCTCATTCTTCTTCAAGGTCATCACTGCAGCCTCTGAAGCACCATTTTAAGAACAGCCACCTCGTCGCCGCTGACCTAGCCACCGCTAGGTAAGTGATTTGTCGCTTTCAAGTTCATCTTCGTAGCCCCATCTTCTCATCTCCTCATTTTCTCCTTCACAGGACAATGGAAGACGAAGCTGCTGCCTCTCCCCGGTTACTGTTAACGTCAACTACCAACTCATCGTCCTAGCTACTCTGACCCAAGTTAGTTCTATACAAATGTTGTTTAATTTACTGATTTCTTTCATTTTTTAGTCGTTCCCTAATCTGTGGATTTGTTCATGACCTAGAAATAGGACTTCTCTCTTCTTCTGATATTCAATTTGATCTGTGGATTTAACCATTACTGTTGTGTAATGCTTAAATCAAATTTGTTTGTGTTTGAAAAGTGTATTTGTACTCAAAACCTCTTAAACTTTTGTTTTGTTTGGCTACTTTGATTTGGGAAAATTAAAATTTGAAACCAAACAAGTTACTATTTTGCTTGGTTTGTCATTATTTTGTTAATGGTGTGAAGTAGTAGCACTGGAGTTGAAGAAATTCTTCGTCTAGTGTTGTAATGTAGTTTAGATTTTGTTTCTTTGCTAAAAAAAACATAGTAAAATGTCTGATTTCTATAATGTTAAAGGTGTTGTAATGTAGTTCAGATTTAGTTGCTTGATTTATATCAATTTACCTGCTTTTTCATGTTATGTCTCCTTTTAATTTCTCATATAAATATGCTTGATACAGAAACTAACCAAACAGTATTTCATGGCACCCACGTCGATTGATGGATCACTGAACTTAATTAATTCTATTCCCTAATATGTTTGTACCGAAAAAGTTCACTATTTTGGGGGAGTTTCCCCCTTTTGTCAACTGCATATATATGCTTTGATTATTTTCAAATATCATAGAATAACACATCAACAAAATCATAAAGTCTATACTCATTCAAGAACTCTACCCGTATTCTTCTTCTTTTAATTTTCTTTCTGATTGAGTTTGCATTTAAATTGGACTACAATAATAGGTTTAAGGGATTCACTAACTAATATTGTCTAGAAAAACAATTATGAAACTAAATTGATAAGTGAAATTATTGAATGTAAATGAAATCATATAAATATGCTTGATATGGCTTAGGTGATAATGATGGCACAGCTGATATTTTAGAGAGGATGGCTGACCATATCCAGCAATCTTTCGCTGACCAAAGGAAGAATGTCCAACTACTTGCTGATGCCATTGTTGGTGTGAATGAGAAGTTTAAGGTCGGGGAGAAGCTTACACAGCTTGGGTTTAGTGATGACGAGGTGGTGAAGGCAGCTTTGAAGTTTGCTGAGAGTCCAAATGTGTGTGCACACTTCTGAGGCTTGTCAGATTCACAGAAAATTGTCCTTGTGCGTTCCATTATCTGAAGTTGACTGTTGATCGACACTTGTTATGTGGATTTGGCTTATTAGGGTATTAAGTTTTTCACTATAGGATTTTAGTATGCATTAGATGGTTATATTAAGTTCCATTTCTGCATTTTGCTTAAGAATAGTTACTAATCTTGCTATCTAGGAATGATATTGTATTTGAATACTTTACTTATTTGCTCGTTTATCTTATCAGTGCATTACTGCTTTATAATTAACCTTTTTCAAATTATCTGAGAATGTATAAGTTCAATGATAACAAGCAATGAAGGAAATAGTGACAATTTTGAAAATTGTTTGTTTTGGAGGGTTTAATTAATCTAAGAGGTGCTTCCATGGAAGAAAATCATAAGGATTTTTCTTTCTCCTTGGTACATGCATTGTTGTTGTACTGCTTTCCTGTGTCAAACTCTTTGCATTTCTATTGGACAGTGAGCAACATGCATGTATCTTCAAATAAAGTCATGTACCTAAAGCCTTAACAAGAGCTTAATAAATCCTCGCACTAGGAATAATAAAGTTCATGGGGTTATGATGAAATGGTTTGTCCTTTTTTTTTTTTAGGTCCAGATTGTGGTATACTTGTAATAATTAGAAAAATAGGCAACTTTGAACTTTTCTTATATGATTAAAATCAACAGGAATAAGATTACAATATGACTTGGAGTTAAAAGGGAGTGAAACAACATGTACGGTTATTAGACCAGCAATTGCTCATTTTTCAACAACAGAACATAACCTGCATATCCAAAAATTTAGGTGGCTTAATATTTTATGACAGTAGTCTCTCTGTTGATCACAATCCTTATAATTGTAAATTTAATTATATTAATTAGATCGTTATTAAGACTTATGTCAAACACAAGCATTTGTTTTAAGTCTTCCTTGCTTGTTTGTTGGTGATTTCAGCATGCAGTTTATTGTTATGTACTCATTTTATATTTAAAAGAAATATACTGAAACATGTACTCAAACTAATTTACACAATTTGTCATTTTTCTATTTCAATTCAAATGTCAAACTACAACTTAAACAACAATACTATGACCAGGACAATACAGACTACAGAAACAAAAAGTTAAAAGACCGCTAACAATTTCAGAAATACAACATCATTATACAGATTTTCAACTCGTTCGATCGACTTCAAATTGGAATTCAAATGACAAGAGCGATCATCTTCAACTTCAGAATGTTGGATACTTGGACCTGCCCATCTAAACCATCCACATCGTCTTACAGGACAGGCATAATACTTTCTACCCGGATTGGCAATGCTATTTGAGACTTGTAACGAAGCTCTTAAACCACACTCACAAAAACGTTCACCCATTACATTGCCGCTGCCGTAGGACCCACTTGTAGATCTTTTACTTGTAGAAGCCATTGTTAACCAGGTTGCTATACAATCAAGAGTAAGTAAAAATCAAAACAGGGATCAAGAAATAGTAGTACAACACAAGAATCAATCAACTAGTCCAAATAAAATTATTTAATAGCTAATCAAAACAAATTTTCTTGCAGATTTCAGATTGAATATTGTATAAATATCTCGATGCTTTTACAGTTTTTTCTCCTCCATTCTTCCACCTTGCTGTTTTGAAAAACACACTCCCAAGTACACTTACTAGCAAACTAACTAATATCATAACTCACAAAATTGGAGGAGAAAATGTTGCTTTAAGATCAAACTATAAAACACTCCCAAACACAGTTAACAGCAATCCAAATCATCAAAGCATAATCCATATGTGTGCCTTTAACATAGCTAGGTTACTAACAGAGAAACTCAACAACAGTCAACAAATTTTGGATTTTTCCATAGGTGTATTAGAAAAGTATACAACTCCAAGAGCGGTGCAAAAGTATACTAACCAGGTCCGTTGAGAGAGAAAGAGCGGAGACCAGAGACACAGCTCCGAGACGGTGGCAACGCAAACCCACGGGCGTGCAAACGGCGACAACGACACAACCCTCGGGAAGCAACTGGCGCCACGAAGGTGAACCGATGGAGAATTGGAGACGCGCCGTCGTCGTTCGGGATCCTTGGATGTGCTACCGGCGACGGTAAGACCAGAGGATTCCTTCACAGGAAAGGAGAGGAGAAAGGGGGTTAGGGTTGCACTCTGAGAAAAATCAAATTGGATTTGGGGGTTAGGGTTGTATTTTAAAATTAAGGGCATTTTTGTAATTTTATGTTTTTTAGTCTCTACTTTTATTTCAAACCAAACAGAATACTGAGACATAATTCAGTCTTGTACACTTCTACACCAAACACAATACTGATACTTATTTCTGTCACTGTCTCTCGGTCTCTGTCTCTCAATCTCAGTCTTTGTCTCGTAAACAAACGTTACCTGAAGGAATTGAAATTTTGAGGACGGAGACTGAAATTTCAGTTCAAGTCTCTGACAATCAAACACAATACTACGTCTCAGTCCTTCAATCTCAATCTCAGTCCCCCCTACCAAATGCTACCTAAGTGTTCTATAACTGACTCAAGGTGTGAGATTCAAAGCCTAAGTACTTGGAAGATGATTAGCACAGCTGAGGTGGATCAGGGGCTTTACATGCTCAACCTCACTGTAAATCACAATTTGGTTCCCTCTCCAACGCAAGTTCTCTCACAAGTAGCACAAATAAGCATGGAGCATGCACTAGATAATAAAAAAGACATTTGGCACCTTAGATTAGGCCATATGTCATAGAATAGGATGCACAACATTAAAAAATTATATTCATACATACACGGTAAAAGTAGCATAGCACCATGTGATGCATGTCATTTTTTAAGGCAAAAAAATTGGCATTCCCTAAAAGTAATACTGAAATAAAATGTTGTTTTGATATTTTACATGTGGATATATGGAGCCAATGACAACTGCATCAATAAATGGTTACAAATACTTTCTCACCATTGCAGATGAAAACAACAAATTTACATGGATTTTTTTATGAAATTGAAATCTGAAATAGGTCCATTGCTGGAAGCTTTTGTAAATCTTATTCAAACTCAATTTGGTAAAACTATTAAGAGCATAAGAAGTGACAATGGACCTAAATTCAATCTCAAGACCTTGTTTAATTCAAAGGGCATACAACATAAAACTAGTTGTATTGAGACTCCACAGCAAAATGACATGGTGAAAAGAAAGCACCAAACCATTCTCAACATCGTTAGAGCGCTCCTTTTTCGATCAAATATACCAAAAGTTTTTTGGCATTTTGCTGTTACTCATGCTGTTTATCTCATCAATCATGTTCCTAGCAGAAACTTGCAAGAAAAATCTTCATTTCAAATGCTATTCAATGAATTACCTAATTTTAAAAACTTAAAAGTTTTTGGATGCCTAGCATATGCTGCGACTATTACTGCTAATCGAAGAAAACTGGACACTATAGCTAGAAAATGCATTTTTTTGGGTTTTAAGCAAGAAACTAAAGATTACATTCTTTTTTATATGAATTCTCGAGAACTATTTATCTCTAGAAATGTATTTTTTATGAATTTATATTTTCATACAAGTCCAATCTGCATACCAATTTTTTAGAACATGCATCAAGCACAAGTAATCCACCATCCCACATCCCTTCAAACCATGATTTCTTCACTTTAGATACACCATCACAGTCACACACACACATTCCTACACCTCTTCAATGTCTCACTACACCTCATCATAATAATCACCAACACTCACACACTGCAACATTGGAAACAGCATCTGCATCATCAAGCATGCCACTACATAATAATCAATCAGCACTACAGTGTAGGAAAAACATAGATATTCAAGCACATAAACAAGTCCCACACACAGCACCAATAAGAACTACAAGAGAGAGCGACCTCTTTCTTATTTGCAGGATTATCATTGCATGCTAATGACTCATCCACCAAAAAAAAATCACCAACCTCAATTAGGTACCCACTCTCTGAGGCAGTAGGCTATGATGCTCTTTCACAAAGTCACAAAGGCTTTGTGATCCATCTTTCTTCCCACCCAGAACCAAAATCATATCAAGAGGCTATGGTTCATGAATGTTGGAAAAAGGTCATTCAAGATGAACTTTTGGCCCTCAAAAATAATAAAACTTGGCGTTTAAATGATCTTCCAATTGGGAAGTGACCGATTGGGTGTAAATGGGTATTCAAGACAAAGTATAACCTAGGTGGCACTGTGGAACATCGAAAAGCCAGATTAGTGGCGCGTGGATACACCTAGAGACCTGGTTTTGATTTTCTTGACACGTTCAGCCCAATAGTTTGAATGACTACACTGCGTATATTGTTAGCTATTGCCATGAACAGAAATTGATTTCTTTATCAGCTAGACGTCAACACGACATTCTTGCATAGGGACCTACCTGAAGAGGTCTACATGAGGGATCCTCTAGGTCTTGAAGCAGGCCACTATATAGATTGAAGGTGGGCAATTTGGAACGTTCACTATATAGATTGAAGCAGGCCAACAGAATGTGGAATTTGAAGCTTAGTGGAGTATTGCACAAAGAAGGATTCATGCAGTCTAAGCATGACTACTCTCTCTTCACCAAATCAATGGATAGAGGATTCACAACAATATTGGTATATGTCAATGACCTCATTCTCTCTGAAATGATATGGAAGAAATTAACAATGTTAAGAGAGTTTTGAATGAAAAGTCTAAAATCAAGGACATAGAGAGGTTGAAGTATTTTCCGGGAATGGAATTTGCACATAGTATGAATGGTCTAACTATTTGTCCGAGCAAATATACCCTGGACTTATTGGAAGAATTTGGGATGTTGGGTGCCAAGCCAGCCAGTACCCGAATGCAGTATTCAACAGCACTCTCCAAGAAGTCTGAGACCAAGCTAAGTGACTTAGATATAGACAGCTTGTTAGAAGGCTATTATATCTTACCAACACCCGTCCTAATATTTCCTTTACCGTTGGGTGTTTTAGCCAAATTCTTGATTGCCCAACCGATCAGCATTTTCAAGTAGGACTTCATGTGCTTAGATACTTGAAGAGAGACCCAAGTTCAGGTATGTTTTTTGCAAGGAATAACAATATGAAGCTGACGAGTTTGTGGATTCAGATTGGACAACATGTCCTGACACTAGGAAATCAGTGACCGCGTATTGCTTCTTCTTAGGGGAGACATTAGTTTGCTAGCGCAGCAGGAAGTTGACAGTCTCGTGCTCCTTTTTAGAAGCAGAATACAGAGCGATAGCCGATAAGTCAAGTAATGCATGAGGGCCAATGGCTGGTGTACCTTCTCAAGGAACTTTAGGCAGAGCATCAAGCTCCGTTTGCTCTTTTTTATGACAATCAATCAGCCCTTCACATAGCAGCTAATCCCGTTTTCTATGAACAGACAAAGTACCTCGAGGTAGATTGTCACCTAGTCCATGACAAGGCACAGGAAGGAGTGGTGAAGCTGCTCCCCATCAGGACAACTCAGCAAACAACAAACATTCTTACCAAAATGTTATCACTAACACCCTTCAATACTTGTCGTAGCAAGCTGGGTTTATTGAATATGTATACACCCAGCTTGAGGGCGGCTGTCACGTGAGTATATGGTGGTTAGTCATTAACTTAATAATAATAGTTTGTTAGGCACTTTTGTCTTTTAGTAATTAGTTTAGTTAAACACATTGTATATATATTCTATAATAGCAATTGAAAGGTCTTTCTGCCATTTCACACATTTTAGAATCACAAACTTCTTTTACATTTATCCTCTCTTTCTCGAACTCTCTCGATCACGTTCATCATGCTAATAGATTGAAAGCTTCTTCATAGATTACATCGCAACATAACCTAAGAACTTTAAACATTATTTCCTCAAGCCTTTTCAGGTCCATGAATTGCTTAAAATTAGATTGCAACTCAATCTAAAAATCTTAGATATTTTTCTGATCTTTTCGGCCAAAACTCAAATTGGATATCTCACCAATCAAGAACCTTAGATATTCAATTCATCTTCTCATGTAAGACTCAGATTAGACTGCTATATAACCTAAGAATTTTAAATATTTTACGACCTTCTTAGACAAGACTACTCGGGATAGGCCACAGTCTAAACTATGAACTTTAGATATTATTTCCGCAAGCCTTCTCAAGTCTATGAATGGCTCAGATTGGATACCCCATCAATCTAAGAAACTTAGATATTATTGCTTTAGGCGTTCTCTGACTAAGAAATAATTCGAGTTGATACCTCATTAATCAAGAACCTTAGATATTCAACTAACCTTCTTAGGCAAGAGTCAGATTAGATCGCAACCTAGCCAGTCCAAGAACTTTAGATATTCTTTCTTTATGTCTTCTCAAGACTAGAGATCATTAACAGATCAAGATACAATGAGGAGAAATAAAAAAAAAAGTACAAAAACACACAGTCTTAACCAGACTGCTGAGATGCATAAAAGCTTACTAACTCAATTCTCAAGCATGTCCTGGTTCTGAGATAGTTCAAGGATATCGTTTAGAAAGACCAACATATCTCAAATGTACTTTGGTACTGAAGAGTAGTACTAGTACCCACAATATTGCAGGGACATTGTCGAAAGAAAAAGTTTAGGGGGTCAACAGATTTTGTGGTTTTTAGCCATCAATGATGTTTTTAATGGTGTAAGATTGCATCTAATGGTGTAGAATCATTCAATTTTCTTTTGATGGTTAAGTGCTGGCCAGAATTTAACAAAAGTGCTGGCCTCCTAGCACTCCTCTTGTCGAAATTCTCAACTCTATATACCCTCCTCTTCTTCTTTCTCAAATCTACATATTAGTAATCTCCAGTAAATGGATGTACAATTTCAATCTAGATTACCAAGGTGTTTTCTAAACTTTCTTAAACTTATATGAATTTAAAATTGAGGAATGCTAGGGGTCCAGCAACTTTTGTGATTTGTAGTCATCAAATAGTCATCAATGATGATTTTAATGGTATGAGATTAGTGTGAGATTTCATCCAATGACTCATTTTTCTTTGCTGGTTATATGCTAGCCAGAATTTAACAAAGTTGCTAGCCCCCTAGACTTTTCCTTTAAAATTTATGGGTAAAGAGAAGAAGATTATCTACAAACTGATCTTTCAGTGAATATTCTTCTCCAAAATCTTCATCGCTTGTAAAGAATTGAATGCTTTTCTTATATAGTCTTGAGATGAGAAAAAAACGTTGAAATTTCTTTATGGTTGTTGTCTTAGTGTTTCTTTAAAGGAATACGGTGATGTGCCTTTAGCTTGTGTTAGCTTTCGTATTTCAAAGCTTTGAAGTGTACTTAGCAGTAAAAAAGAGAAATTTTTTTGAACTATTTGACTTGCTCAAATTCAAAAGATGGAGCCAAAATGAGTCATCTCATCACGAGCTTTCTAAAGTAAACACTTTTCGCACCTTCAGCTATTTCAAACGTAAAATTAAGTTGGGTTGGTCTAGTAGTTAGCTCACTAGTCCGTTTAAGCAAGTGTTGGGAATTCGAATCCCGCCTTATGCATGCAGTAACTCATTGGCCAGCGGTAAACCCTTAAATGGAGTTCAGTACCGCAGCAAATTAATCCTTGGCCTCTCAAATTGGAAATACCGTGGGAAACAAAAAAAAAAAAAAAGCTATTTCAAACTTAAATAGGGATAACGTACTTCTAAGATATGTAGTCATATTTTTTAGACAACTAAACAACTTTGATGTAATCATGCATGTTGCTTAGCTCAGCTTATGATATTCTTTTTATTTAAGTTTCAACTTACTCAAATTTAAAAGGTATCAAGTTTTCTTTTATTACTTAAGGTGAAGTTCTTAATACATTATTGACACAGTTGAGTAAACGTTAGATAATAACATGTTAATAAAATTGTTAAATTATCTTTAATTTTGTTAATTATCAAAACTCAATCTGAATTGTCATGGAGCTAACAATTTGAACCATTTAAATTTATGTATATTTAACAAGTACTACAATTTTTTTTATTTACCAAATAAAAAAAACTTATAACTTCAATATATAATTTAAGTAAAAATATTTAGAAAATAATAAAAAATCAGTCCAAATAATCCAAACTTATTATCTTATTTTGTATTTTTTTAATAACCATTTATCTTATTTTAAATTTTTTTATTACTGCTAGAATAATTAAGTAATATTAAATATAATAAATATGTAATTATAAATATAGCATACATAAAATTATAAATATTAAATAAAATAAAATAAAATTATTGTCTTCTTAACTTAACTCTTTGTGAACCATTACTTAACCAATTGAATTTGCATTGATTAGTTTCAAATGGCTTTTAGACATCTCTTAGGGATCATTCTCTATCTATATATGCATTTGGTTGCTCTATATATGTATGTATTTGGCGCTCTAGCTTGTTTATAATTTAGATACAGTAGTGACTCTTGGCTAATTGGGAGGCTTTGGTTATTATTTATTAACTAGTTGTGTTTCTTTTGGAATATAGATGGTATAAGAATTTGAGATTCATTCATATAGTAACTAGTAAGCGAACATTTTCGCTATAACAAAAATCGTTTTTAGCTACACATTTTTAATAACAATAACACAATAACTACTATATGTCTTATTTAATTTATATTTTTGTAATAATTATTATATATTTTTATTATTTTTATATATTATAATGACAATTATATACTTTTTACGGTCATTAAAAAAGTTTTTTCGACAATTGTATAATTGTCGCTAAAACTTTTTAATAACGAAGCACAAGACGATTAATATTTAATTACCGATAAATATATTAGCAGCTATTTGTATTACTGTTAAAAATAAAATAAATAGTCGCTAAAAATGATTTTTCTAGTAGTATTTAATTAGTTGTATTATTAGAGAATAATTTACGTATGAGAGAATTTTTGTCGAATGTACCTGAAAAATAACTTAGCAGATTCCTAGTTTTTAACACATAATTTTGTTTTTAAAAAACTATTTTTATCATATATATTTTCTGATAAGAAAACTGAAATTTCTACTTATTTATACATTAAATTGTGTGTCAAAATCACAATAAAGACTCAATATCATATCTTTTTTTATTTTTTCTGGCCAAGAAAATACTAAATTACTATTCATTTAATTATTTGGTAAAATGTTTTTTAATAATAATAAAAGTTATTGATTTAATAGTGATGAATTTATAGTCCTTCACTTATTTCTAAATTTATAAACTTCGTTATTTTAAAAGATCAAAATTTATAATCAATCTTAAGTGGAAAACATCGCTTCAGAAAAAGAATGTCGTTCTTTTGCATCCAAATCTTTGTGACTTTTAGAGGCTACATAGAGTTATTACCTTTTGTATTTAGTGACAAAATTGTTGTTCGTTGTTTTACGCCCTTTCAACTAAGCTTTATACATACATGACTTTTGATATCTCCGTTAAGCCAAGCTTCCTTTCATTTATTTTAATTTATTTTTTTTCTTTTGAATTCTTTTGGTGTTCCCTGATACTCATTAGCCAAAAGCTTTCTTGATATTGACTAATGATTTTTTTTAGAATAATTATAAGGAATTAATTTTTAATTATTTAACATTAGTCTATTTTTATTGTAAAATTACTTTTTTTTTTAAACTCTCACTTTTGAAAAATTTAGAATTGAGGATTTAAAATTTAAAATTTAAGATTTAAAATTTTTAAATTAATATTCAAAATGTAAAGGTGGGGCCTAAGGAAAAGAAGGATCTTCCATCCACGCTTGGCTCTTTGGGAACAACTTAGGTAACTTTCAAGGATCAGAGTACTCCTTTTTTTAAAGTAGGGCACAAAAGGCAGCGTCCTATTTCGCTTCAAAACTCATCTATTGAAGCATTGTCAATGGATTCTCGAGTACAAAAAGAGCTTGATAAAGCTAGTACAACAACAAATTTGGAGAACCAACCTCAACAGAAGAATGATGGTTCTGCGGCGCAAGTCCACGAGAAGACACTTGGCCGGAGACAGGGGTCCATCAACGTGAGGTAGAATGATTAAACACTATTCCAATTATTTAATTTATTTTTATGGATTGTGATCATTTAAATATTATTAGTTGAAATGTAAGGGGGCGTCAAATAAGATGTCTCGGGTGCACTGTAAGGAGTTGGTACAAAAATTTCAACCAACTTTTTTTTATTTTGGTAGAAACTCATATTGGGTTTGAAATTATAAAAGAATTTTGGGGGAGATTAGGCTATTATCCTGTAGGGATTGTAGATGTTGTTGGACACAAGGGAGGAATTTGGTTCTTCTCTACTAATTTAAAATTTTCTTGTAAAATTCTTTGGGCTATGAATCAATGTGTAACTTTGGAAATTGATGGTGGTGGACGAAGATGGATCTGCAGTGCGGTTTATGGCAGCCCTCAAGCCACTAATAGAGTAGAATTATGGAGTCATCTGCTTGATATTGGTTTGCGCATTCAGGACCCGTGGGTGGTGGTTGGGGATTTTAATGATATTTTAAGTGTTCATGAGGTGAAGGGGGTAATTTCTATTCGAATCACAGTAGTATCTTTGCAAGTACTCTAGATTCTTGTGGTCTTTTTGATCTGAAAACCTCTGGAAGACAGTTTACTTGGTTCCGTAAAATTCAAGAAAACAAAGAAATTGCAAAGAGATTGGATAGAGCTTGCTGTACTACAGAATGACGTCTTCTTTTTCCAGAAGCTTTTGTTGAAGTTCTCAGCCGTTCTTACTCTGATCATTGTCCCCTGCTTATCCGATGTCAAGGAGTTCCTATTAAGAAAGGAAACGGGCCTTTTAGATTCCAAGCGGCATGGGCAACGCATCCTGATTATAAGGCCATTGTTCAGAAATCTTGGAATAGTAGAAACTTTGGCATTCATAGGAAGTTGTTGGGGATTCAAGAAGCTTCGTTGGAATTCAACTCTACGGTCTTCGACAATATTTTTATTAAAAAGAGGGAATTGGAGGCTAATTTGAATTGTATTCAATGGAAAATGGAAGCCGACGATGATCCGATTTTGAAGCACAAAGAGGAAGAACTGAGAGTTGAGTATAATCTAGTTTTGGCCCAGGAAGAATTGCTTTGGTACCAGAAGTTAAGAAATTAATGGGTTCGGTATGGTGATAGAAATACTAGCTTTTTCCATATGCAAACCATCCTTAGAAGAAAATCTAACAAGGTTCATGGGTTGCTGATCAGTGATGGGTCCTGGTCTGATGATCCAGAAGTTTTGCAAAGAGAGGTTGTTCATTTCTTCGAAAATATTTTTTGCTCTAGTGAGCCTGTTGAGGTTAATTGTATGGGAGAAATTCCTATGCCATCTTTTAGCCAAGTTGCTTGTGATAATTTGTCTAAACCAGTAACAATGTTGGAGGTTAAAGAAGCTCTGGATAATATGAGCTCGTTCAAAGCTTCTGGGCCGGATGGTTTTCAAGTTTTTTTCTTCAAGGAATATTGGGATGTGGTGGGTCATGAGATGTGGCGTACTGTTCAGAAAGCATTCTTAGGAGAGACGTTAAGCCATTCTTCATTGGAAACTTTTATTATTCTTATCCTAAGTGCGACCCTCCAACTAGATTGAAGGATTTTTGGCCAATAAGCCTTTGTAATGTAATTTATAAGTTAGTGACTAAAGTGTTGGTTAATAGATTACGACCATTTTTGGATGAGATTGTTAGCCCAACTCAGAGAGGGTTTATTCATGGTAGAGGAGCGCCTGATAATATTATTGTCGACCAAAAAGTTCTTCACTTTCTTAAGTGGACAAAGTCTAGAAAAGGAGCTATGACTTTTAAGATTGATTTAGAAAAGGCTTATGGCAGAGTTGATTGGAATTTTCTTGAGCACACTCTTGAATCTTTTGGTTTTCCTTCTCTAATTATTCGGCTTGTAATGAATTGTGTTCAGGCCTTAAATCTTTCCATCCTTTGGAATGGGAATAGATTGGACAGCTTCCAACCTCGCAGAGGGCCCAGGCAAGGAGATCCAATTTCTCCTTATCATTTGTTTTGTGCATGGAGAGATTGGCGTGCTTCATTTCCGAACAAGTTGACAAGGGTATTTGGGATGGTGTGGCTGTTTCTAGAGGGTGACCTAGAGTTTCTCACTTGATGTTTGCAGATGACCTCCTCCTTTTTTGTAAAGCGAAGAAAAAATCAAGTTCAGAATATTGTGCACACCTTGGAGTTGTTCTGCAAAGCTTCAGGTATGAAGGTTAACATTGAAAAATATAAAGCTATTTGTTCTAATAATATCTCTAATAGAAGGAAGGAGATGTTGTCTGGTGTTTCTCATATTCCTTTTACTAATGACCTAGGCAAATACTTGGGGGTGAACCTTAATCATCCTCGAGCTGCTAGGTCTATTTTTTCGAACTATTTAGAGAAAATCAAGAATAGGCTGGCTAGTTGGAAATGTCGGATCCTTAACAGAGCAGACAGGCTTTGCTTAATTAAATCTGTTGTTTCTTCTCTTCCTATTTATCAGATGCAAGTGACTCTTTTTCATACTTCGGTTTGTCAAAAGATTGATTATGTGCTTAGACAATTCTTGTGGAAGGGAAAGGTGGGGGAGTGATGCTTAAATTATGTCAAGTGGAGCAAAGTTGTCACTCAAAGAAAATATGGAGGCTTGGGAATTAAAGATACCCAATGTGTAAATTTTGCTTTATTAAGAAAGCTTGTTTGACAATTACTACATAATAAAGATAAGCTTTGGATAAGAATTATGTTGGCAAAATATTTGTCTGGAAGTTCTTGTTTTTCACCCAATTTTTATAATAATGTTTCAAGCACTTGGCGAGCAATTTATAAGACAATAGAAAAGTTTCGTGGTGGTTTTGATTGGTGTACAGGCAGGATGTCTCAATCCTTTTGGTATCATGCTTGGCGACCATGTGGAACGCTAGCTCCTTTGGTTCCTTTTGTGCATATCTCTGATTCTCACTTGAAACTAGAAGATGTCTGGCACCATGGACATTGGCGGTGGGATATTCTTTGTACAATGATTTCGGAAGAAGTTAAACTTGATTTGATGCTCTTTGATCCTATCAAGCAGGCAGGAGATAAAACAGGTTGGTTTTGGACAAACTCAAATACTCTCACCTACTCGACTAAAAGCGGTTATGAATGGCTATTGAAGAATAAATTTGGCTGGAATGATAATGAAAATTGGCTTTGACTTTGGCGCTTGAGAATACCGGAGAAGATAAAGGGTCTGCTCTGGCTTTGTCTCAACAACGAAGTTCCCACAACTAGTTACCGATTTCAAAGAGGTCTTGCTACTTCTGATTTTTGTCAGAGATGTTATCTTGCTCTAGAGGATATTAACCACTGCTTTAGGACTTGCCAAAAAGCTCGCCAGATTTGGATTAGCTTGAATTTGAGAATGACTGCTGAGGACTCTAGTTTGGATTTTGTGTCTTGGATTCGTTCTAACCTCAACAAAAATGAGTTTCTCTTTGCAGCGGCCTTTTGGTGGATTTGGAGGGATAGGAACAATGACATCTTCCATCAAGATGATCCATGGAGTAAGGAGAAAATTGTTCACTTAGTTAAACATGCTGCTCGAGATTTCTCTAATGTTGTTACCAACCAAAAACATATTATTCCTTCCTCTTTGCAATATAACTGGGAACCACCTCCGATGAATGCCTGTAAAGTGAACTGCAATGCAAGCGTTTTTGAAAATGAGCAATTAGCTGTCTTTGGATGTATTATTAGAGATAGCATGGGAATTTGGATAAAAGGTTGTTCTGCCAGTATACCTCTTCCTAGTGTTCTCTGTTGTGAGCTTCATGCTATATGGAGAGGGCTTGTTATGACTTGGGATTGCGAGTGCAAAGAGGTCATATGTAAAACTGATAATCTTGATGCGTTTCTTCTTGTTTCGCGAGGCACAACCAGCATGATTAAGAATGACTCTGATCTACTTGACAAAATCAAAGAGATGCTTCAGCGCAATTAGACAGCTACTTTAGTGCTCATCCAGCGCACAGCAAACAAAGCGACTGATTTAATGGCTAAGACTGCTTTAAACAAGCAGATGTACTTAGAGTGGTTACTGTCCCCTAATAATTTAGACATTATTATTAGAAAAGAGTGTTATTCTTTTTTTTAGATCATTTTTCTTTATATTATGTTCAATCACCAAAAATTTAGAGTGGTTGACAGTGGTGGGCAGCTAACGGTGGCGAAATTGTGGTGTCCGAAGAAATAGGAAGAAGAAAGAAATAAATGAAAATAAAACGATAATTTAAAAAATATTGGTCAATATTGGGTAAAAAAAGATTGATTTTGTAGTTGAATTGATTTTTTTAATCTACTTGCATATTAGTGTAATGTATGATGTTCTAATTTAATTATTTGTGATTTTCAATATTTCATTGTTTTCCTTATGGTGGATTCAATCTATTTATACGAATAAGAATAAAAATGTCTAAAAGAAATGAATTTCATAAAACGTAAACTCATTATATATAAAAATCTTACTTTCTGGAATAATTTTTTTAATGTATTAAATAGTGTGGCTATTAATGAAAACATTGATTAAAAGATTATATAGGTACATAGACATCCAATAATATATATTAGCACATCAACGTACACAGTTTTTTTAAGATCATTTACTATATATCTTAAAACTGTTATATATATATATATATATATATATATATATATATATATATATTTATTAAACATATTTTCTCTAACGAAGTCTTTTAGCAGGATTTCTTTTTCCATGTTAATACGTATATATGATTGTGACTCTTAATATTGTTTTATTGAAAATTTGAATATACGATTAGATTCTAACGAAAAATGGGATAATACTGAAGAAATTAGTTGTTGGTAGTTGCACATGGGACCAACAATAAATTATTGCCTCGTTGTGTGAATACAATTAAAATTATTATCCGACGAACATTTTAATTATTGAATCCAAAATTAAAGGCAAAGGGAGTTCTTTTTTTATTTATTTTTAATGAATAAGACAAATAGATAATGTTTGCTAATAATGTATGTTCTGGTGATTTAACAAAACTAAGTCAACTTTAGAATAACTAATTGGTGTTCAGAATATATATTTTTTTAAATTACGTTAGTTTTATCTTAATATTATAGATTATAATAAAAAAAATTTTATAAAATTAAATTATTTTTATAAAAAAAATTGTAAGAAATAAAAGTTTTTATTAGGTAAGAAGATAAATATTTCTATAGATAAAAAAATTATTAATTTTTTTTATGTGAAAGAATTTAATTTTTTATTAGTAATTAGTTTTAATAATTATTATCTAAATCTTAAAAAAATTTAATGTGTATATTTTTATATTTAATTAGATATAAAATTTATTATACAAATAAAAATAATTAATTTTTATATTTGTTATTTAATAATATTTTTTTATATATATAAAAATATAATTAGATATTAGTATAAAAATTTTATATTGATAGTTATAAAATTAACATAAAATTATTTTTTTTAAATTAATTAAATCTTGATTTTAATTATTAATCACAATATTAATATTTTCTTCAAATTATATGTAATGAATATTTAAGAAAAGAGAAATACAAATATAAATTAAAAAATAATCAATAAAAATTTAAAAATAAATAAAAACTAAAAAAATATGTATATAATAATAATAATAAATTTTTATGTAAATAATACTACAAAATTATTTTTTAATAATATTTAATTATAAATTAAATATATTCTTTATAATTTTATGAGTTTATTTAAATTATATTATTTTATTAATTTTAATTTTTTGTATAACAGAAATATAGAGATAGAAAATGAGAGAGAAAAGAGAAAGATAAAGAAAAAGAAAAAGAAAAGAAGGAATTTGTTAATTTTAAATTAATGAAAAATATTTTATTTTAATTGTAATTAAAGAATATATTGTAATACATTTTTGTTTTTTAAATTAGTAATATAAAATTAAATTATAGTTGAATATAGAGTAGAAAAAATATAGAGAAATAGAGAAGGAAAGTTGAAAGAAGGAAATTTATTAATTTTAGAAAAAAAATACTTCATCTCAATTTTAATTAAAGAGTATCATGTAATATATTGTTTGTCAAATTAGTAATATAATATAGTTATATTTTATTTTTAATTTTAATTACCATTAAAAATATTATGTTACATATTTTAATTATCAATTTTATAATTAGTTATTAATAATGATATATAAAAAAATAGAATGAATAAAAAATAGAAAAGATATAAAAAGGAAAAAATAAGAAAAAAAATTTTATTTAAAAAAATTTATTTTAATAATAATAAAAAATAATATGTGATATATTTTTATTATAAAATTAATAATATATAATAGAGAATATATAAAATATATAATAACGACATATTCATAATGCAAGCTGTGTAAACGAAAGCATATTTTTTTATCTACACTATAAATATAACACACATATAAGTGATATACACAACACAACCGAACAAGAAATATATATATATATATATACAAAAATAAATAAATAAAATAAAATAAATAGATGGTGATGATGGCTGGGAAAACCCCAACAATTGATAGATGACAACACTCCATGTGAAACATGCTCCCTAACTTGCAGTTGCAGTATGGTCCCATTTTTGTTTTATTTCCTTTTAGCCCCATATATATGTGATACGAAAAAGTCTAGGGCCAGCAATTTTTGTATTTTTTGGTCAATATTTAACTATCAAAAGAAAAGTGAATAATTTCTTATCATTGAATGTAATCTCACACCATTAAAAACATTATTAATAGCCAATTGATAATTACAAAATACTAAAGTTGCTGGCCCTAAATATTGCTCATATATGATATCATCTCCCTCCCCCCAAAACACTTTTTAAAATTAAATTATACTTTTATTTATATTTTATATACTTTTATAATTTTAATCTATTCTTAACTTTACCTTTATTTAAAACCCTAATAATTTTTTTATTCAATACTCCAAAATTTTCAATAAAATTACTCAATAAACTACTCATTTTAAATAATTTTATCAAATTATTCTAATTTTTTATAAATATTAAATTACTTTATATTCTTTTACTTAGAACATTCAGCGTTCAAATTTTTGTGGTATGAAATAGCACTTATGATTACTAGAGCACACAACCACAGCTTATGATGGGATGCATGCACAATTGCAGACTCAAAAACGTTAACAACTTCTGAATTTAACTCCTGAAAATTTACTAGATAATTTGAACCTTGAGTTTTAAAATTTTAAAACGGAACATTAATATTATTATTAAGTTAACTGTTAAACTTCTAAAATAGTAGTTTCTAATAAATTAACAAAACTTGTAATCAGATAAAAACTTAAAAACCAAATTGAGATCTTCTTTCTTTCTTTCAAATTTTCCCATTTTATTTATTTATTTATTTTTTCTTCTCCATTTATAATAAAAACACGTATATTTGGTTCTAAGAATTAGATTGAATCAGTCGGTTTAATTAGACTAATTAAAAAAATCACTAATTTTATTTAATTTAGAACGAAAAATTATGTAAAAACAAATTAGTAAAAAATTAGTGGATTCATCGAGTCAGTATGAAATTTTAGTAACTAATTAGTTAAAGTATCAATAAAAACTAAAATATTTTAATTATACATAAATATATTATTTTATTGTAATTGTCATAGTTTTAAGAATTGAACCGAATTAGTTGGTTCGGTCTAATTAATCAGAAACCAGCTATCAAACTAGTCCTATAATTAAGCAAAACTCGCATGACAATGAATCGATTAAAAACCAAACAAATTGGTCAAAAATTAGTTAATCGATCAAATTGGTAGAATTTTTAGTAATTAACTAGTTTAAAATAATAAATAAAAAAGTAATTTTTTAAAAAGTTATATTCGATTTAATTTTAGTTAAAATTTCGATAAAAATTAAAATTTCTAATTCAATTGATTCCATGACTAATTCAATTTTTAAAATATTAGTTATCATTCAACTTTAGTTATATTTTTAAGTTTTAAAGATTCAATAACCAGTCTAATTTGCCAATAAATTATAATTCAAATGACATAATTTTTCTATATTCATTTAGGAGTGACGAGTTTGAGTTTTTCTATCTTAACAAAAAAAAAACTTATGTTGTAGTAGTCCACCATGTCATATATTCATCTCCTAAGTCCACCAATTTGAAACCTAACACCATTATTTCAGCCTAACTCAGAAAAACTAATTAAGTGGTGCATTAACCTTTATATATATATGACTTCATTGTTTCTCTCCATCTTATTAATTTGCTATGTGATACACGAACACTAACTTCATCTGATGATGCTTTCACACAACTAATTTTTAAAATGGACAAAAAATGATATTTTACAAAAAGGTGGAACAAAATAGTGTAATACAAATATATGGACATTGAGAATAGAGACAAAAACAATTTTAATAAAAAAATATTAAAATAAAATATATTTTTTGTTCTTAAAATTTATTAAAAATTTTAAAAATAATTTTTAATTTTATTTTGTTTTAATTTTATTCTAAAAATTTTTGATTTGCATCAAATAAATTTTTAATAGCTAATTTTTTAACAATTTAAGACCAATTCAATAACAATAATTTTATAAGAATAACCATTAATACAAATTAAAAATTGTTGTTAATTCTAAATATTTTAAAAATTTAGTTGTTAAAGATATATTTGATACAAATTAAAAATTTTTAAAATAAAATAAAATTTAAAAATATTTTTAAATTATTTTAAATTTTTTAAAATAAAAATATACTTTACCCAACTTATTAACTTTATTATTGTTGACTCTGTTTTTCACTCCGACCTAAAAAGTAAGGGGTGTTCATGGGTCGAGTGAAATCGAGTTTGTCTTGATCCAGATCCGACTTTAAACATATATCGGGTCTATTTTTTAGACCCTAACCCGGCCCTAAACCCAATGAAACTTAAACATTTTCGAGTCACAACTATATCGAATCTAAACCAGGTAAAAATCGGGTTTTTAAAACTTTAACAATAATTTATAAAGAAACTTATTTATAAAAAAATTTATTTATGATGCACTTATTTATAAAGAAGAAACTTGTTATCGAAAAGTTGATATCCATATTTGAATTTAAATTTGTCCATAAATTCTAATTTGATGCTTCTTTGATCTATTTTCTAATTCAACAAGTGTGATTAAAAATAAAACAATAAACTTATAATTAATATAACATAATATTAAAATTAATTTAAACGTACATATATTTTTTAGTTCTCTTAGGGTGCACATAGATCGGGTGAAATTAGGTTCATCTTAACCTAGATCCGGCCCGAAATAATAATTGGGTCTATTTTTGAGACTCTTATTCGATCTTAGACTCAGTAAATTTACACCAAATTAATCTTTAACATATTCAGAATCGGACCGAATCATACGCACCCCTACAAAAAAGAATGTTTCGTTTATTTGCTCTCACATGTGTCAATCACATAAAGCATGACAATTTTTAGATATATCCACTCATAGTTTTTACCTATTAAAACTTTTCATCCTAAAAAATCATGTAGTTATTTTCCTTAAAAAAGCTACTACCTTTTGAAATTCTTTAGATTTCAAATTAAATGTCTAACATCAAAAGTCTCATCCTTATCCTGTGTAATATGTATGTTTGGTTTTGGCATGACCATCCTTATCCCTTACATGTACTTATACATAGCTATTCAATCATCACCTTTTTATATAGAAAAAATAATTAGCAAAATTCTATAACTACCACCATGCATGTCTTGTCGATTCAATTCACTATTGTATCATCATCAATAAGAGATAGAGTATGGACATCTGGTACATTTTGATAAGACTAAACGGGACACAATCTTTGTTCCCTTCTTTCATCTAAGCTTTGAGAAAAAGAAGGAAATTAAATTGAAGATCAAAGAATGAAGAATAACCCACGTGTGCATATGTTAAAGGTATGTGTTTCACATATAATTATTTGAACTTATCTTTTTTGTCTTGTGGAACTAAACTTTTTTCGGATGTCTCCAATTTAAAATCAAACTATACATACTTTCTTGGAACATTATTGAGCTCATGTGAATCACGAAAGGATATGGTCTACTGTGTGCCCCAACACAAAAGAGATATATGCATGCTAAAGTAAATTACTTATTAGTTCCTTAATTTCTACTCTTAATATGACTTAATTTTAAGTCCTCTCTCCTATAATATATACAATAGTCTCTAAAATCTTATTACATAATAGTCTAAATTTTATAATAATATGGTGGAGTAGATTAAATTATATTGTTATTTTATTACTAATCTCAAAAGTTAAATTGAGTAGAAAGAGATAATATAAATTATTATATTTCTAATATCTTTTTAAATTTATTTAATTTTTATATAGATTTTTTTCTTTTTATTTATAGGATCCAACTTTAGATATTTAAAATATAAAATTCTGATAACATATTATAATATAATTTATTTTAAAATTAAAATTAAAATTAATAAAAAAATAACATAAATAATTATATATCGAACGCATATTCACGTGAATAAATATTAAATTTTAGTGATAGTGGTTATTATGTATTCCCAACTTGAAGTTGCCGAAATTCCAAATAAAAGTGACATCACATCACTCTTTGTTTGAATAAATAAAGCATGAAAATGGCTTGGAAGCCAAAAATTAAATAAGACTCAATTACTTCGAATATAGTAAATTTTATAACTAATAGGGTAAAGTTATGATGGACGGACACTCACATAGACATTACATACGACACAATACGAAATATATTAATATGTAAATTTTAAAATTTTATAAAACATGAAGATATATATACATATAAAATATAAAGTATTTTTTAGATAAATCGTAATGATAATATTAAAATATAAATTAATTATTTTTAATTATTTTTAATATATTATTTTATTTATATTAAGTATTTAAAATATTTTTTATTTTAATAAATAATAATATATACTATATCTAAATTTATTTCAAAAATATATGTTAAAAATAAGATTGAACATACTGATACATGATGGTATTTGGGTGCGTCTAAATGTGTCCAAAGAAAAATTTTTTATTTTTTAGTAAGATATGGTTGGACACAACAGACACGAGTGTCGAACGAGTATCAATAAATGTCGTGTCTAAAATGTATTCGACACGAGGACACGACAAATCAGCAAAGTGTCCGTACTTCATAGAAGTAAAATATAACGTTTATACATATGAAAATTATTTCTAGACATTAATTACATATGAAATGTTAGAGATAAAATTTGAAAATTTTTAGAAATAATTTTAATACAAATAAAAAAATATTATGTACAAAATTAAATAAATAAAAAATATTAAAAAAATAAAACTAAACGTTAAAAATATTTAAAAAAACAATCACAAAAATTAAAAATAAAAAATATCCTTTACTCTAACTAATATTATCAATTCTAGGAATACCTTGTCATTATTATATAGTTAGCAGATCAGAAGAGAAAAAGATTCCATTCTTTCTTATCGTATATACTACATATAATAATTAAATAGGTAATATCTCCCACTAAACATATACTATAAACTAATAACAAAAATGAAATTGTAAAGAAGAGACTTAGTATGAACAAGATCAAGTTGTTATGATGATTTTATACCGTGTGCCGAACTCCAATAATGGAGCATATGAACATAATCCTGATTCGTTTGTTGATGTATAGATAATAATGTTAATAGTAAATTATGCCCTCTTGTCACTATATCATTAAAAAATATAATTTTTTATTAAAAATTCGTGGTAAATTTTAATATTTTATGCTGGATGATTACTTGTTAAATTCCTCCTCTCTCCCTCTTTTTCTTCTGGATGGCGTGTGGCTTAGACTTCTATCATATAGACTATTTCATAATTCCTCGCACAATTCCATTCTATTATTATAATAATTTAACAAGAATAATAATCACTAGAGTAGTAATTTTCTAAGAACAAATTCTTCGGTTAATATATATATATATAGCTATCAAATGACTATAGTATTTTAAAAAGTATTATTAAAATTAAAATAATATTTTTTAATTATTTAGTGACGCTTTTTAAAACGTGTTGCTAAACAAATATTACCAAATTATAAAAAAATATATAATTTTAATTTTAACAACAGTTTGTAATCATTGTAAATATAGACATACTAGAATTCTCTTTTATATATATATATATATATATATATATATATATATATATATATATATATATATATATAAAATATTTTTTTCTAAAAAGTGAAATAGATCAATTTTTTTTATAATATTAATATAAGATTTTTACTCCACTACATGTCATGTAATTGTTTATTTTGATATATAAAACTTCTAAATAATGAATAATTAAATAAAATATTTTATCTATTGTAATAACGCATGCTTGATCAATTTCTATATATATCACTTGCACATTATCAAAGTATAAAATTAATATTAAAATATAACTAAAAAATAATATTAGTTTTTTTTAAATGAGCTTATTATATTACTCTCATATTTCAATTAATTTTTCTAGAGACCATATATATCAATTAGAGTTTTCATTACTCACAAATAAATTCGTCCAATAATATTTTTTAAAGTATTTAAATTCATTTGGGTATTGGTATATGGTAAGCTCCGAAAGAATCATTGTCATTTTATTATCCAAAAAAAAAAAAGTAATAATAATAAAATCGTCATCACTTAAAAAACGCAAGCTAAGCTGAAAAGCCTCGAATAATATAACGTGCGGCGACACGAAGCAGTTGCGTGTATAATAATATTCTTTAGAAAATGACTTTGGACTATGAATATATATAGTGGATAATCATGGTTAGTACAATATAATTATGGTTAAGATAATAATATTCAATAGCGCGTGATCATGATTAAAATTTTCAACTTTGATGAGTGGGATTTATTTTATTTAGTTTAATTTGATTAACTTATTGCAGGTGAAATTATTGGCCACTCCATGGATATATATTACATTATTATTATTAGGATTAGCTAAGCAGGAAATAATGTTTGTTAATTAATAGATTATTAATCCGTGATTTCATCAATGAAAATGAAGACATTAATTAATTAATCACAACATTGCATACATCATGTTTTCCACAGAGCTGAGGCACCATATATAATTTGTGAAATAATGCAATGGTAGTATAAATATTAAATATCATGTAAATGTTTTAAAACATTCTCTTAAATATAATTATTATGGAAAAGTATATGAACCAACTTCTAATCAACCAAGAATGGAACAACTTAATTAATTATAATTATATTAATAATTAATTTTAAATTTTTTAAATTTTATAATTTTTTAAATTTAAAATTTAAAAAATTTAAAATTGATTAAGTAAACCTAATTAAAACTTATAAAAATCTTCTTCTTTTCTCTTACATTAACCTACCCACCTCCAACAACCACATACAGACCTCTCTCTCTCACCGTCAGGTTCTCTCCGTCTATGCCCTTATCCAAGATTCTGCAACTTCTCAGACTGAAAGTGACGAAATGCATTGAGTTGATGATATTGCGATCCAAAGAGAGACTTGGTTTATTGAAGGAGTAGAGCCCAGTTTTCAGTGATGAGATCGTAGGAACCCATTTCAAGAACGCCATCGGTGGTTGGAATATGTATAAAAGTTCGGATGCCATGCATGTAAACTTCTTTAGCTTTGTTACAGTCGCAAAATTGAAGGTCCCCGTTGAATCAGATGGGAGATCCCGAACCGAAGGCCTGTGTAGCGAAGAATATGAAGCTTCGCCCATAGGGAAGCTGCGTGTCAAAGAGATCACGTAGATACCCTTAAAATCGGTCTCTGCCTTGCACTTGGTTCAACTTTAGGAATTGTTTAAGGAAGCAGTGGTGGAGCACGAATTGTCCTGGAACAAGTACAAAAATATAAAAAAAATATTCATTTAATAGGAAAAAAAATCCTAATGTTTAACAAAAGAAATATCCAGTTATATTTTGACAAAAATAATTAGATATTTATAAAATTTAAAAAAAATATGAAATTCTTAAAGAAATCGAGACATTCACATTTGCAATACAAAAAAATTCAAAAAATATATAAAAGAACATCCATTCGGTATAAAAAAGAAACATTCTGATACTTAGCAGAAGAAACATCTATGTATATTAACTTATTTTTATTAAGATACATTCATGTATATTAACTTATTTTTATTAAGATAAGTTTCGAGGTCCAGCCCATTAAAAAGTTGGCAGGAGTTGGCTGAACCCCTCTTAGTTTTCTAGCAGAATTGTTATGAAAGTAGATAATTTTAGGCATCTTAAAATCTAAAAAAATAATAAATTTTTTTATCTTTCATTTGGTTAGAAAGATATTTAAATTTTAGAATTTTCAGTTTTATACTAATTAATAATATCTAATTATTATGTACTTTTATATTGTAAAATGGTTGGTTATTATGTTAAATAAGAAAAATCAGTTTACTTATATATGATAACATGTAATTAGATATTAATATAAAACCCTTTGCCACATTGATAAGTGACGATACACAAAAATTAGAGTCAAAATATGATATAATGTTTGGATAAGTACATTCTGATGTATTTGATATATACAGGTCAAGTGAGATATGAAGTTGATTTTCAGAAGAGTCTGAATTCAACAATATAAGTTAAATTGCAGAGTAACCAATCTACTAGATTCTGAGTCAGTTCCGGAACATTCATTTCATAGATCTTGAACTTGCTCAAATATAGTGCATACATACATTTTTGCTTAGAGGATAAGGTCAAAATGAAACCACTTTTGTTGGCTTATTCGTTTCTTTTGATGACTTCCTCAAACAATGTTGTTAGAATTTTATCAAATTTTCAATTGACTTTTTTGGGATGAGAGTTAAATTTTAATTTGAATATATACATATTTTGTCATAAAAAATATTATCAAATCAACACAATATAATCCTTTTGATCAGTACTTAACCATTAATATATTTTTGCAAACTGATGTTAAAAAAAAATCTAAATACACTAGTAGAATATGTAAAATAGTTTAATTTTGATACATTAATATTTAATAGTATAAAACATTTTATACAGTCATATAAATATTCGTTTGTTTAGATGACCATTCACATAATCAATATAAATGGTAGTTATTTTTATTGATGTGATATTACGTAATTAGATATATGTATATTAACAGTATATCAAAATTAAATACTATGTATAATAACCAAAATTATTACCCAATATAAATAAAAACGGCTCCCTCCAAATTTTTCTCTTTGGTCATAAGTTAACACGTTTTTTTTTTTTTTTTTTGTCTTTTGGTCATAACACGTGTTAAAGACTAGTGTGCATGTTTAAGGTGAAAATTTTCTTTCTTTTTTCTTTTTCTATTTGATATTTTTTATTTCTCTTGATTGGGTTTACTGCAGCGGGATTGGGCTATACCTTAAGAATCAGTCCATGCCCCCTCTTAGATGAGGCTTCATAAATTCAAACCCAGAGTTTCTTTGAGATTTTTTCTCTCTAAACTAAAAGGGACGTAGGTGAGAAAACAAAAGCCCAAAGGGGACCTACCGATCTAGCTGCAAATTCAAGTGGAAAGAAATTATGGCCCAAAAAAAATTGGTAAGAAATGAGGTTTCTTTCCAGGCCCTAAAAAAATCTAGTCTTTTTTCTTGGCACATTAAAAATTTGTTAGCCCCTAACCAAAAACTGAACTTTTGTTAGCCTCCCATCAAATTACAGCAGGATTTGGACCTAAGTTTAATCTTGTTTAAATTCAAACCAATTTAAATTAAAATTATCATCTAATCTAATTCAAACCAAAAATCAATAAAATCATATTAATTTATATTTGATTGAATTTTAATGATGACAAACCGCATGATTTAAATTAGATTTTGAATCTATTTCTCAAAATCAATTCAATCTAATCTAATTCAAATCGCATGATGTATTATTATTATTATTATTATTATTATTATTATTATTATTATTATTATTATTATTATTATTAGTATTATTATATTTAAAATTTTACTTGTAATATATTTAATTTATTATACATTTTTATCTTATTCGTGTATTATTATTATTTATTGATTATTTTGTGAATTCAAAATGAGATTTATTTATTTATTTTAATCAATTTATAATTTATTTTCTACTGTCATATTTTTATTGAATTTTTAAGATACGATTTAGATTTGTTATGTCACTGTTAGTTATTTAAGATTTAATATTGAGACTTAATATATATTTAATTTTTTTTAATTTACAAAACCACAAATCAAATGCAATCTAAACCACTTGAAATTGCATCGAATTAGATTGGACTGTCTAGAAAAAATCACCCAATTCAAATTGCACCGTAAATAAAATTAGTATTCGTATCAGATGAGTTTTTTTACTTAAAACCGATCCAAACCATACTGCGAATACCCTTAAACATAGCCATACAAACCCATAGTATAGTAAACAATAATTAGACAGAGAAGCATAAAAATGAATGAAATGTGTATTAGACAAAAATTGTATATATACAAGAAGAAAAATACACAGCTCAACAAATTTTTATAACAACTATCAAATCTAGAAAAGAATCTTATCCTAACAAACAAGGTGAGTCACCACATTCTAGAACAAAAGAGAAAAAACACGAGTAAAAGAAAAATAATAGAGAAAAAAAGTTACTTATTCTGAATTTTGAATTTGGGTCTGATTCTCTTAAGTGTTGTTGCTATGTTGGGCTGATGGTGGTTGGTTCAATATGCCCCCGCAAGTTGGAGGATGGTGTTCGTCGAGAATTTTCATCTTGGATAAGTTGGTTTAGTTGAAAGTGGCTTGGTAAAAATATATGCAAGTTGACCATAGGAAAGGACGGGCAACAACTTCAGTACCCAGATAACAATCAATATCCAAATACTTAGTGTGCTCGTGAAAAATTGGATTGACGGCTATATAAAGAGCACTCTGATTATCACAAAATAAAATAGGAGGTCTATCACAAGAAACATGAAGAAAATTCAACAAATTCAATATCCATAAGAGTTTACGGGTGGTATTAGTAAGAGCCCGGTACTCTACTTCAGTTGATGAGCGTGCAATAGTGGTCTGTTTCTTTGTTTTCCAGAAAATAAGGGATTCTCCCAAAAAAAAGCAGTAACTAGTCAAAGATCGACGTATATTTGAACACCCGTCCCAATCATAATCGCTAAAACCAGAAAACTGAAGTGTTGAACTCCTAAGAAAGAAAAGCCCCCTCCCCAGACTATTCTTGAGATATCGAAGAACACGGAGGCTGCCTTATAGTGGTTCTGAGTTGGGGTAGTCATGAACTAACTTAATTGCTGGGTAGCATAAGTAATATATGGCGAGTAGTAGTTAAATAGATGAGTCGACCAACTAAACATCGATAAATAAAAAGATCTTACAACAAGGAACTATCATCTTGTGAAAACTTAGTAGTATTGTCCATAGGAACCCCAACAGGCTTGGCTCCCAAATATCCACAATCCAATAACAAGTCTAAACAGTATTTATGCTGTGAGAAGAAAATGCCTGAACTGAAATGAAATGAGCTACTTCAATACCCAAAAAATACTTTAAAACTTTCAAATTCTTAATTTTAAAATTATCATTTAGAATTTTCTTGATTGTTGCCATTTCAGAAAATTACCAATAAATACAATGTCGTCAACATAAATCAACAAGATGCAAACTTCATTCCCCTTAACTTTAATGAATAAACTAGAACAAAAAATGATTTGTTGATACCCACGAGAAATTAAATAAGGAGAACATAAAGCTTTGCATACCACATACGATTTGATTGTCGTAAACTATACAAAGACTTGAGAAGCCAGTAGTACTGATTGAATCGGTCAGAGGAGAGACCATGAGGGAATTTCATATGTTCAACTTTACACAAATCGCCGTGCGAAAAGGCGTTGTTAACGTCTAGCTACTGTATAGGCTACTGCCGAATGGAAGCTAGAGTGAGAACAATGCGGATAATCGCAAGCTTGACAACGGGAGAGAATATTTCCAAAAAATTCACTCCCTCTGTCTGAGTGAAACCCTTGGCAACTAAACAAGTCCGGTTTGATTCCAACACAGCAAGTTCCTCCTGCATGGCTAGAGACCAATAAAAAATTTCGTTAATTTTTTGAAACGTCTTTAGTTCATGCTCAGAATACCATAGTTGTCAGAACCGAACCGGTGATCGAACCGGTCAGGCTATTGGGTCACTGGGTCACTGGTTCAACCGGTGGGTCACTGGTTGAACCGGTTAACCCGGTCCCGCATAAATAAAACGTATAAAATAGCTAAAAACTTAAAAATTAACAGTTAAAAAACATATCTCCAATAACATTTTAATAAACATTAAGTCTCAAATCCTAAAAATAAGTAGTAATACCAAAATAAACATAAAATTTGTTAGTACTATTAGTCTATTACATAAACAACTCAATTTAACACAATGAAAATAAGCTGAATTAACCGCATTGAACAAATGGCCCCATGCATGATCAGTATTTGATGAAGCCATCCTAAATTCCTAATCAGGAGTTGATCCTTGTCAATTTCTGTCTCTGTCTCTGTCATTGTTCCTGTACAGTTGTTTTCATGTGAAGTTTATATTTAAGAATCGTTAGATGATTTGACAAGTTTGACTAAATTATCATTTAACGATTTTCAATTATCAACTTCATATGAAGACAAATGTATGTGAGTCTTTACCTATTATTATATACTATAAATATTTGTTGAAAAAATAATATTAATAGATATCGTATAATCATGAAAAAATAAATAAATTGTGATTAATAAAATTTATTTATTTATCTTTTAAATTTATATTAAATATAAAAGTATAGTTAAATAAAATATAAATTATTTAAAAATGAGTGACATTAAAATGAAAATAAATTGAATATAAGTAAACTAAAACATTCTATATGTATTATAATTTGTACATATAATGACAAGAAGCATTGTAGCCTGGTGGTCATGCTAGCGTCTTTGCTATCTTTAGGTAAGGGGTTCGAACCCCAGTCATCCCATTTTGGATTTTTCCAAAATCAAAGGATGACACTTGGCAGTGAATGAGCATATGGAGCACGGTGGAGTTGCGAAACGCTGGTGCGCCGTAGGTTCTCCTTCAATTGCGACCGAGCGGTTCGGTTTGACCGGTTTTCGCCGGTTTAGTACGGGTTTGATCGGTTCGTTCCGGTTTTGCTAACTATGCAGAATACAAAGATAAGAGATATGATATGTGAGAAGGAGACAGAAAAGAGAGCAAAAAAAAAAAAAAAATTAGATATCTTGACTTAAAGATGGAGAGGTTTGGAAAGTAAAAAAAGTATTTCACAGATAATTGGAGAGGTAAATGGGCGGCTTAGTTGAACGTTGGCTGTGATGAGGTGGCGGTGGAAGAGAAGGATCGAAGAGAAAACATGCAAATCGATGAAGGAATGGAGGATACTTTGGTAAAAAAGGGAGAAGGGGGTTGGTGCTAATGAAGGGGGTTGAAGGTGCTAAAAAAATATACTTGATTTGTGCCTATTGTCCGTATCTAAAAGATTTTGTTCTTTTGAACATAAAGAAATAAAGAAGCCATTGCAAGTGCCGGAAATACTAGGCCCACTAAAGACACAAAAATAGAAGGTAAGTTTATCATAGAATGGGTACCTCGATTTAATATTTGTACCTGCTATATATAATTATTAATTATAGAATATTTAATTTATATATCGCATTTTTTTTTTATATTGTTATAAAGATAGTCTATAATCAATAGAATTCAAATATACTTAGTATGACTCAATGGATCACTTTTTTCGATAAGTATTTTTTATAGATTCTACTCATCCTGGAGGGGGTGTTCAATGGGAATGAATTGGTGCGTGTGTTTTTTTTTTTTTTTTTTGTCATGAATTGGTGTGTGTTGTACAGGAGGTGATGAGAGTGAGAATTTGGATAAAAAATAAGTGTGGTGAGCTTATGAGGATTTGGGCTTTTTTGTAATTAATGGAAGGGTTAATTTATGAAAAAGAACATACCAAAATCATTTTATTATGTAAAGTATAAATAATATATCTTTTTAAATTATTTGGGTAGCCAAAAAAAAAAATTGCTTTGTGTGCTCGCAGATCAAATTTTGAATGGGTATTAATAAGAGTAGAAATAAAACATAAACATCTAAAAATCTTTAAATTATTGTAATCAAGTGATTTATTATATAAAACTTTAAAAGGAGTTTTAAATTTTAAAATAGATGATGGAACTCGATTTATTAAATAAATAGCATGATTGACAGTATAAGACCAAAAGTTAAAAGGTAAATTAGATTAAAACATGATAGTTCTTATAATATTTAAAATATGTTAATATTTTCTCTCAACTCTTTTATTTTGTTGAGGTATTCGTATTTCAATACAATTTTGTTGATAAATGATCTTTTTGGACGAGTAAAATTCATTAAGAAAAAATTAATGACTATTACTAGAACGAATAATCTTAATTTTTTAATTAAATTGAGTTTCCACTAAAGTTATAAGTTTTTTAATATGTTGTGAAACCTCATTTTTAGATTTTAATAAAACAATCCAAGTGAACCGACCAAAATCATCACCAATAGTTAAAAAATATTTATGATAATGAATAGAGAAAGTTTTAAAAAGTCCCAAATATCAAAATATAATCATTCAAAAATGCAAGATGAGTTGTTTAGGTTGAGGATTTCTGATTGAAAATTGAGTTCTTATAATACATCTGTTATGGCCACAGAGTATATGCCTATGCAAAAATTTCTTGAAGATAGGGCATGTTATCAGGATTCAGTGCAAGACTTGGATATGGAAGATATTGATTTTGACAAAATGAATTTAGATGCCCAAGAAGATGATGATGACATAGAAGATTGGTAGAAATTCTACAATTATTGAGGTTGACATTTTATTGTCGATTGATGCTCAAGGACTATGAAAAATGATAAGTTTTGTGAGTCATTTTTGTGATCACTGTGATGTAACATATGTGTCAGGTGGTAAAGTGTTAGTTCAATTTCCTCGATAAAATTTACTATGTCAAGCATAGATTCCAATTTACCATGTCAAGCATAGATTACCAGGTCTATGCTTTTGTTTGTGCTCAACTTTTAGATTTAAACATGTTTTCTTCTAGTTTTTAGCCGTTTTTTCGATTCTACTTTCTCAGTTTAAAAGATATAGATAAAGAATTTGGCTAAATGTATTCTATATTTTTTTATGCTTCGTGGACTCAATTTTTTGGATATGTAAATTTTGTGTGTGTTGTGCATGGTTATGGAAGTGGGTGGTATTAGACATGAATGTAGGGACAGTTTTTTTCTGAACTATAGAGTGAAAAAAATCGACTGTCTGATTTCTTTATTAAAAAATTTAAGAACACAAATCGAATGGTCCGATTTGTGTGGGAGGAAAAATCAGAGGGTCCGATTTGTACTTTTAATTTTTTTTATTTTGAAAACAAAAATTGGATGGTCCGATTTTAATATTAAATTTTTTTTAATTGTCTAAAACACAAATCGGACAGTCCGATTTGTGTACTGCAAATTTTTTTAATTTTTTAAACACAAATCAGAGAGTCTAATTTACTCTTAACACCACAATTGTACACCCATACACTTCACAACTATATCCTATACCACTTTTCTTTTTATATCTAAATTAAAAAGTGACTTCACTATATTTTTCTTCTTTTTCTTTGTGAGATCTAGCCATCTTTTGACTATATTTTCCACCTTGCATGCTTCTTTTAGATAGGTTGTTTATTTTGATTCCATGACTTTACATTCATTTAGTCACAGGATAGAGAAAAGCTTTCTTACTTCTTTGACTTTACTCACAATTTTTTTACTCTTTACTAAGTCAAAAATACTTCGTACCAACAACAGAATATAAATAAAATTTTAAAAATTGAATCGGCCATTAAATTGATAAAGATAGATATTCAAATATTTAAAGATTTTACTTAAGTTTAATTGAAGTGTGACCAAATATAATAAAACAATATATTTTTTATATAAAATATATATTTTAAAAAAATATTTTTTAAAAATAATTCTTAACTATTTTTTCATAAAAACTATATTTATTCAACTAATTTATCAATTTTTTATCAATTTTTGACTGATTTTTAACAATCGATTTTTTGAATTAAACTGTTTTAACCAGATAATCAATTTTTTATTAAACTAATTAAACCGGTCAATTCAATTCGATTTTTAACGTCATGAATATAAGTCAATTTTTAACTTATTTTATTGACTTTTCTTGGCAAAATTAAAGAAGTGCAATTAAGTTGCAAGCTCGGTGATGCACAATAATAGATGTACTTACGCTCTTGGTTTCTTGGGGATTATATGTCAAATTTTAGCCAATCATGTCTACTCTTGTTAACAAAAGTAATGCAATAATTTAGTGGTGAAAACTCATATGAAGTCGACTTCACGTGAAATTGATACCTAAAAGTCGTTAATAAAAATTTAGTCAAATTAATCAAATTATCTAACAACTTTTAAATATCAATTTAACTTACATAATTCAATTGTAGTTAGCTGCAAAATCAGAATGTCAGTAGCCCCACAAATAAGAATATAATATTAATGAAGTAATGACAAAAAAAAGATAACTAGAAATGTCCATGTAATTTTTTTAAGACTAATTTGGTTATTTCAAAAAAGTTTGAAAAGACATGATATTAATTGTTGAAATGTGATTAGAGGTTTTAACCGACATATATACAGTTTGGATAACGTAGTATCATGCATTTCATCATCAAGTTAGGTCGGATAGTATTGTCAATTTATCACTTCTTCATTGTATGCATCACACGTACGCTTCCCAAGTTGGTTAGAGAATTGATTAGATTACATTAGATTACATCAGATATTATTGGACAGAATAGACTTGTATACACAAGTGTTGCTCTTTTTTGTGACTTAAGAAATGAAATGGGACCATATTTAGTAGTTGAAGATTGCACAGTTGTGCACTCGTGCTGCGGCTTGCATAATTCAATTTAAAATATATTATAATTAATATTTATTGTCTAGTAATATAATATATGCTTTAAAGTAATTTTTTAAATCAATATCTATTCTAACTTATTTTGTGTTATTTTAGATGTAATTCGATTGAATTTTTATAATAAAAGATTTTGTTCAATTATCTTATATAAAGAATTAAAGACTAGAAGGTAAGAAACCTTTCTTGAAAAATTCATAAAGATTTCAAACAAGATTCGAAGAGTTTTGTAAAATAAAATTGGAAAAAAAATGTTTTGAAAAAAAAAACATGTTTAAATCTAAAAGTTGAGTACAAAGGAAAACAAAGGTAGTGGAAGGATAATTGTTTCTCCATAATATGGATATATAGGAACGTTGATCATCAAATAAGATTTATTTGAGCTTAGAAGCTTTTCTATGAATAGACGATCTAAAAATTAACGACTATGCTACGTGTACATTAAAATAAGTCACTAAAATCAGTTATTAGTATAAAATATATGTTAGAATATAAATATAAATATTGAAAATAAATTAAACTACACATGTATTTATACACAAATATATTATTGGTGATTAATTTTATTGGTTGATTTTAGTGCATGAATAGTATTTTTAAAAAACTAAAGAGGGACACTTGTGCAAAAGGAAGTGATGGAGTAAAAGTGCATGTGATTAGTTGAGAGCCAATTCTCTTGATTTATTTTCATGTTTACTTCATTTTTTTTATGTTTTTATTTTCAATTCATTTTATTATGCAATTTTAGTCTTTCAGTTACTAGCTTTTACTTCTAAGTCGTATTGTAGATCTTGTTTTTTCTGCAAAGAAATGGTCTTAAGTAATTGTCATTGGCTCATTGCCATCTATCATTTGTAAAACTTTCATGTTAATTAAAAACTTATCACTTTTCACAATTATTTTATGGCATTAATGCTCGTATCTATTTCCTAAACTGAAATTGTGATACAAATTTTGTAGATACCCCATAAAAAAAATAAGATTGTTATGCACTTCTAAAAGACTAAAAACAAAAATCCAGGCAAAACACTAATAAAAGTATAAGTTTAAAGAAAAAAAAAAAAAGAAAATTGTAATGCACTATTTTTACTTTTAATCTAGTTAGTTAATTTTATTTGAGCAATGCTAGGGGCCAGCAACTTTTGTGATTAGTAGCCATCAAATAGCCATCAATGATGATCTAATGGTGTGAGATTGATGTGAAATTTCATCCAATGACTCACCTTTTTCTGCTGGTTACATGCTGGCCAAAATTCAACAAAACTACTGGCTCCCTAGACTTTTCCATTTTATTTTTTGTTTTTTGGTCAAATGAATTAGATAATTTGTCAATTTTAAGTATTACATCACAAACTTATACACTCGACATTTTTAAGAGTTCTTAATCACCATTTGATATTTTCAAAATTCAAATTCGAATACGGATATTAAAAAACATACTAATATGCTATCTCACTTTAGTTAGTTGAGTTGAGTAGTTTCTTTTTCTTGGTAAATGAAGCAAGAAGAATGGAGAGGAAATTAAACTAAAGGGCATGGGGGCCAAAAATAAAAAATCAAGAGAAGTGAGAGGGCATCAAAACTTAGCTGGAAGACAGATATTGGAGAAAACACAAAACCTTTTTGGGTCCATGAAAGAGACTAAAAAGATAAGGTTCTATGAACTTCACTCATACATGCGCCGCCACATTCCAAATGGGAGGACAAACTCATTAATATTTGACATAGAAACCTTACCAAACTCTTCATAACTCAACCTATCTTCATTTGTTAAAACGAGATAAAGCATTATATATACTTATAGACATCAAATTCAATCCAATAGTAAAAAGACAAACAAAAAAGTAGATGTCAAATTCTTTTGTTAAAGTTTAGATGCTAAAATAAATATGGGTCAAATTAGAATTTATGACTAATAAATATTTATAATATAAAAATTTAGGTATATAAAAATCTAGTTTCAAATGTTCTAGAGTTTTGAAAAGTTCTTATATCGATCTTATGACATGCAATGTACGAGAATTTGCAATTCATGTACGGTAGGACCCCAGTTATACTTCTCAGATATAACAAATAAGAATTGATTTGGTTGTTAACTAAGAGAGTGATTGGTGAGAATTAGAAGTTCTTGACTATTATTTTGCCCATAATAATATGTGACACTGAAAGCAATGATTATTTGTAAGGAGAATCAAAGTTTGATTTCATTGTCAATATTATCTATATTCAACAATAAAAGTAATCATGTCGGAGATTCCAGAATGTATTGTACATAATTACATATATAATAATTGAGGCCCATTTATTAGACAAACATTAAAAAAAAAAAAAAAAACTGATAGGGAATATTTTTCTTGATTTAGGGTTGAGCTAAGTCTTCTAAGGTGGAGCTCTATGAGAACAAAGATATAAAGTGTAGTCAGAAGGTTGAGAATTTAGGAGAAGGAAAGAATGGAAGATTGAGTAATTTCCTTTTTTTTTTTGGTTTTTACTTAATTCTGGTTCGGGCTGCTGATTGAAACTTGTACATGACCATAAACCTCTAAATGGGAAACAATTAGTTGGAATGAAACATTGGTAAACATAATCATGGGTTGGTCGAGTAGTTAGTTCACTCGTCTCCTTAAGTAAATGTTAGGGTTTTGAATTTTGTCTTGTGCATGCAGTAACTTATTGGCCAGTAACATACCTTTAAATGGAACTTTCGCGATGAATTAGTCTTTGACGTGAACGATAAAAGAAATATTAATAAAGATAACCAATTTAAATTGATCAAATAGTGAGCTCATTCATCTTTTGTAAAGATACATATTATATCACAGAAACAGTTGAAATAAACATTGGTAAGTTGTTACATCATATCTAAAGACATTTGTCTTGCAAATATAATATTATAGAACTACCATATATACACAAGTTGTGATAGCAACTGCTTTTAATTTGGAATTTTCATTAAAGCCAAAGAGATCTATTGGATTATCTCCTAATAATGATGAAAAAAGTACTAATAATTCATATCATTGTGGGATATCTAAATATAGTTTGAGAAAGTGAATGGTTGTAGTTTTTTAATAGCAAAGTCCCTTGTCCCTTAGCTTGTATTCTTGTGCTAACACATCATCACCATGCACCCCCTCTATAGAATTGTTACCTTCTTATTTCTAATTGTTTAGTTGGTTTGCATTCTCTGATGTCATTTATTTCATGCAAATTAAAGTGAGCTAGTTGCACACTTGCACATGAAAGACCTTCTCTTTTCTTCTTTTTGTGGGGGTGTGGTAAACTTAATTAGATGAAATTGTTAATTATTGTTAGAAATTGTTGAATAAGTATGTACTGTTATTATTAGAGATAAGGTCCCTATAATTCTATGTGTTTATAAGTGTGTGAGATCATTTTTATCATTCTTTTGAGCTATTTTATTATTCTAATATGATATTAAATTTTATCTGATCTAATTTAATTAGTATTTATGTTTGTATTCAAATTTTATGTTTCGGGAGAGAATTACTGCTCTATAATATTATAAGTATGAGATAAATAAATCTCTATTCTTAAACTATCTTTTAAGATGAATTTCACCCACTTAATTCTAATATTACAAACCTCACATGCATCTCTCTTTCAATATCTTTTACCTATTTATTCTTATTCTTATTATTTGGTTGTTTTTCTAACTCCTAATATTTGATTTGATAAAATTAAATTGGACATAAATAATATATATATTTGAGAATAAACTTATCCTTCCGTACTATATATTATACTCTATGCATGCATGATATGACTTATGATAAAGATTTTCAAGTTATATCTCAATCATATTAATTAATTAAAGTTGACTAAATAATCCTAATCATTATTGAGCAGGGGATCCATCTTATTACAATGTCCTAATTTAAATTTGGTGTGTTCTATATATAGTATTTAATTTTTTTTAACTATTTCATACAAAAATAAAGAGTGGAGTTCATTTTATTTTTTTTAAAATTTTTAAACAAATTAAACACCCATGTGTTAGGCAACATAAAATTTCCCTTTAATTTTTTTATTTTGGTATAAAACATTAATAATTTTGTCCTTAAAATTTTGTTTTCTTTAAATTTTGATAAGTGCATTTCAGTATAAAACATTAATAATTTTAGGGTAAATTAAAAATGCTTTCTTTCTAATTTTTTTTGTAAGTAATATCTTACCTTTTTTTTTCTTTTCTTTCTTAAGGCCAAGTATGTCTTAAAACTTTTTGATCCAAGTCTTTATTATTATTTTATTGGAATATTTTTATACCTATACTAAAGTAATACTCATATTTATTTCAAGCCTTAAAAAAATTATGCCAATTTTATTGAAATCTTTTAAAATAATAGTTTCAAAACCTTAAAATTACATCGTCATAATTTTTTATGGACAATTTACTCATTTAAATTGTTTAAAAAAAAATGATATCAGGTTACAATTTTTTAAAGATGCAAATGCAAATACAACTTTCGTAATTTTAAAATTTATATATAATACGAAAATTACATTTACGTCTGCATATTTAAAAAGTAATTTGATAACGTTTTTCTCCAAACAATTTAAATGAATAAATTGTCCTTTTTTTTATTGACAAAAATCGAATTGAAACCGAACAAAAATTTTTGTCTGGGAACAAAAACATCACAATATTCATTAGTTAATAGGTAATTTCTCTCATATTATTTCCAAGGAAAAAAAAATACACAATTGCTTTTTTAACTTAAAAATAATCATTATAGCTCTTAAATTATTTCCAATCTTATTGTGATTATCACAAATTTACCAAGAGGAAGTAGAACTGTAGAAGTACTATTACTTATTATCGTTGACAACTTGATATGGCAAAGGAAAATTGTATGGTAGGTTGGTTAATGAAAATTCACCAAAGTCAAAGACAGCATTGAATGCATTTTTCAACTTCTTCTTAGGACTCAACAAACACACAACACTTGCATTGCCATTCTACTACTTCTCTTTTTTGCTGCTACTATTCATTCCTTACATTCATTCATTCTCTCTCTCTCTCTCTCAAAATATTATATATAAATTTTCATTCTCTGACTATCATCACTTCCTCAGTTACTGATCTCATAGCTTCTCTCTCTAAGCCATGAACCCATCTCACCAAGTTATGGAACAAGGAACATCACAGCAGGTACCCCACTTTTTTTATTATTGTTGTTGTTAATGTTGTTGTTACTGGTTTTGATAAAGTTTAGTGCTCATAATGTAGAGTCTCTTGTCAACTTACATTATATTTATATATATACATAGTTATTGTTATCGTGTTATGTGAATGTTTTGCAGTGTAATGTGCTTCCTTTCTGAGAGTTTCTGAACTTCCCATGAACAAAGTTTGAAACTTTGAGCTTAATGGATAATGGGGTGTCTATATGGGAGTATTAATTAGTGATTACTAATGAGGGTATTGAGTAGATTCATTGTTGCAACTTTTCATATATTGATTGCTGTTGCGGGGTTTAAACAGGGGAATTTTTTGAGTTCTGAATTGGGATTCTATAGGGGGTTTGTTTCCTTTTGAATTTATCTAAGACATTGTGTATTATGAGATGGTTAATGTATTCACCTTGCTGTTTCCAAATGTTTCATTTGACCTCCTCAAAAGTCATATGTTTCACTTTAGGAATTTTGTTCATTAACATTCCAATGAAAGTTATGTGCAAAATTTTGAGACATAGCATTTGGGGCTAATTTGAATTGTGCAAATTGTTGTGTTTGGTTGGCTGCATCAGAATCTAAAGAGGGGGTGTTGTGCAACCGTGCTTACTCTGGCTTACCAGAGTCTTGGAGTAGTTTATGGTGACCTCAGTACCTCACCTCTATATGTTTACAAGACTACATTCTCAGGGAAATTGAGTCTCAAAGAAGATGATGAGGAGATTTTCGGCGTTCTCTCGTTTATCTTCTGGACATTTACCATTATCGCGCTCTTCAAATATGTCTTCATTGTGATGTCTGCTGATGACAATGGGGAAGGTAGAAACCTTGCAACACAATTCTAGCGAAGCCAAGTTCTTGTGCAGGCAAAAATCACTCTTCTAGCTTCTGTATATTTGTCTGTGTTTGGAATTTCAAGTGTGATTTGTGAAGTCTCACTTTATGGTTTGCCTTGTGTGTCAAGTATTTGAAATTTCCAAACAGAGTCATACATGTTTCATGGAATCACAATAGAAGATTTCATGTTTATGTGATTGCTTTTACTTTTTGAGGCTGAAATTGTAAGCAAGAATTGTTCATTATGTGTAGGAGGTACCTTTGCATTGTACTCACTTCTCTGCCGAAACGCGAGGCTAAGTATTTTGCCTAATCAACAACCAACAGATGAGAAGTTGTCCACTTATGCCACACAAGATTCTGCAGACACATGGCAGTCTTCACTTTTGAAGTTGTTCTTCGAAAAGCATCCGAGGTTCCAGAGAGGGCTGCTGATCTTTGTTCTTCTTGGAACATGTATGGCAATCGGTGATGGTGTCATAACTCCGGCGATTTCAGGTAGTTGATCTGAAATATGCTATCACATACTTAAATTCATGAAGTGATTTTTATCACACTTCAACATTGAATTCAATTCTATAAACATCCTTTCAGTTCTTTCAGCAGTATCAGGTGTTAAAGTTAAAATCAGCCACCTCCATGATAGTAAGTTCATGAATCTTCTTTAATTTCAAATCCACCACTACATTATCCCTTCACAATCTATTAAACTAGACATGGTTTATGTCTTGTCTTGCAGATTATGTTGTTGTGATCTCATGCATCATCTTAGTGGGACTTTTCTCCATTCAGCATCACGGCACACATAGAGTCGCTTTCTTGTTTGCACCAATTGTTGCAGCATGGCTTTTATGTATCAGTGGCATTGGTATATACAATATATACCACTGGAACCCAAAAATATATCTTGCACTTTCTCCTTTCTACATGTTAAGGTTCATTCGAGCAACCGGCGTTGAAGGATGGTTGTCGTTAGGTGGCGTGGTGCTATCAATCACAGGTACCTATAGCACAGTTATGTTTGGTGTCTAAGGACAGAAAACATAGAAATAGGTGTCTTTTTTTTTCCTAAGATAGACATTTTTTCCTTTTCTGGTATCTGTCTCTTTTTCCAAAGACAATTCCTTAGGTCTTAAGTTATTTACTCAGTGACAATTCGAGTTATGGAAGTGATATTCCTCCTTGAAACTCTCTCAGGTGTCGAGACCATGTTCGCCGACTTGGGTCATTTTTCGGCTTTATCAATAAAGGTAAAATTGAAAGTAGAGATTCTAACTAACTTGATGTAGTAACACCAAAAGGAATTCTTCTAAAACGGTATGAGTTTAATCTTCAGATAGCTTTCACATGTCTAGTATATCCCTGCCTCATTCTGGCATATATGGGTGAGGCTGCATTCCTTTCTAAGCATCATGATGACATTCAGAGAAGTTTCTACAAAGCCATACCAGGCAAGTATTCATTTTCAGTTTACCCCAAATTTTCAATTTATTTTGTATAAATTACATTGACCTCTCTTAAGAATGGGGAGCCTTGGAGTAATGGTTCAGTTGTCTTCGTGTGATTTCAAGATCATGGCGTTCAAGCCGTGGAAACAATCACTTGTGTAATTATCACGTGTGATAATGTCACTTAACTTCAGGAGAGATCAATGTAATTTACCCTGTTTTTTTTAATCTTATGTAATAATATCCCTTACCTTATTTCCTTGCAGAAGGTGTGTTTTGGCCAGTGTTCATAGTGGCAACTATGGCAGCCATTGTAGGAAGCCAAGCAGTAATTTCTGCTACCTTTTCCATTATAAGCCAGTGTTGTGCATTGAATTGTTTTCCTTGGGTGAAGATTGTTCATACTTCAAGCAGAATATATGGGCAGATATACATCCCAGAAATCAATTGGATATTGATGTGCCTTTGTTTATCTGTTACAATTGGCCTAAGGGATACTAATAGGATGGGACATGCATATGGTACACTTCTTTTTCCACATTGATTATGATAATGAATTTAATTTTGACGCACTTATGCCTGACTCTCAAAGAGTCAGGCATTAGAGTCGAAGATATTTGCTTATGTGACAATACATGATTGGATCACAGTGTTGAAATATATTACACTGTCAATATATCAAAATTAATCGCCAGGGAAAAAATGCACTTTACACAATAAATTTTCAAAATATGCAATTGGACACCTTAAAGCACATATGAAATTAGCCACCAGTATAAAATACATGTTGAAATACACATTAAAATTGAGTTAAACTACAAATGTATTTATACAGAAATGCATGGTGGCTGATTTTGGGGTGCACATAGCATTTTTGATGAGCTAAACTTCGATGATTTTCAGTATTGGTAACTAAAAATGTAACTGTATTGCTTGATCTGTAGGGCTGGCAGTTACGACGGTTATGTTTGTAACAACATGCTTGATGACACTAGTAATAGTGATTGTTTGGAAGCAAGGAATAATAAAAGCCATTGCATGTTTGGTAGTGTTTGGATCAATTGAACTACTTTACATCTCAGCTTGCATCTGCAAGGTTCATGAAGGAGGTTGGATTCCACTTGTTCTATCTTTCACTTTCATGTGTATAATGTACACATGGAACTATGGAACAATGAAGAAACACCAATTTGATGTGGAAAACAAGGTTTCACTCAACAGGATACTGTCTATGGGGCCGTCCCTCGGCATGGTTCGCGTGCCGGGAATAGGACTAATGTACACAAATCTTGCTTCTGGTTTCCCTGCCATGTTTGGCCATTTTGTCACAAACTTGCCTGCATTCCATCAGGTGCTAGTTTTTGTCTGTGTAAAATCTGTTCCGGTCCCTTATGTCGGCGAGGATGAACGGTTGATTGTTAGTAGGGTTGGTCCTAAGGAGTTCGCCATGTTTCGCTGCATTGTGAGGTATGGTTACAAGGACATACAACAGGAGAATTATAATTTTGAGAACAGATTGGTATCAACTATAGTACAATTTGTAGAAACTGAGGAAGAACAGAACAATAATACAGAATCAACATATGAAATTTCCACAAATGTAGAACAAGAGTTCCAATCTTCAAGTATTTTGCAAGTGATGCATAATGCTGAAGAGAATCATGATGGTGATGAAGAGAATCCCTTGAAGAATGAGTCTATGCAGATTTTGAATGCTAAAGAATCTGGTGTTACATATATGCTTGGACATTCCTATGCAAAGGCAAAGAAATCATCTTCCATAGTAAAGAAAATTGCAATAGATGTTGTTTTTGCTTTTCTGAGCAAGAATTGTAGAGAGCCTGATGTTGTTTTGAATATAGCCCATTCTTCATTGCTTGAGGTTGGTATGGTTTACTATGTCTGAAATTCTCAATACAGATAATGAAGATTAGTCAGACCTGTAAAAATCATAGACACAGTTATAGTTATAGTGAACTCTTAGTGATCAAGATTCAAGATCAATATAATAGAATTTTCATCATTCATCTATGTGTCCATGCTATCATTTACAAATTTTCTTGTAGTTACATATATGGTGCATTATATTTCTAACATGACTAATTTCTGGTTGTAGTATTTAACAAATTCAATTAGAAAACCAATTATTTTTCAATAAATATCAGTTTCTTTTTTTTTAATTATTTTTGTATCCTAAATTTTAACTTTAAACTCTAAATCCTCCAAGATATGAAGGTTAAGAAAAATATTTAAAAAAATTAGTTAATATTGACGGTTAGAAACAAGAGACTAAACTAGAGGAAAGATTTGTGTATTATTGAGTATATTCAAGTTATCTAGAATTATACAATATAGAAGGGTATTTATAGGTGCTAAGAAAATCGTAATAATAAAGACGTAATATTCTATAATAAATATTCAAATATACTAAATATTTCTAATTGATCCTAATTATATTCTAACATTGACTAAATAAAAATTAGTTATTATATATTTGTTCATTTTTAACTAGACTAATTTGTTTGATGAAATGCTATTAAAGATGCTATTTCAACAATAATATTTATTTGTATAACTATTTGGGTACACTAATACAAAAGAACAAGCATTGTATGAGATTATTCGAATTAACTCTACTAGAAACTTCGATCGACTCCAATTGACTATGTCAAGCATAGATCTCTACCATTATCATTCCAATTACAGGAACACGAAGAGTCTATGCTTGACATGGTAAATTGGAATCTACAAAAGCGTAACCGACTTCAATTCAAACTACTATCACTTTCTCTGATGCGAAAACATGGACAGAGGCATTGAAACAGGTAAGCGCCAAAGCCATAAACACGGCGAGATCTGTCTCTTCTTCTTGTATCTGTTTGAGGTAGTAGTGGCAGCACCGGAACACCATAAACAGGTTCCGAAGCTGCCATGGCTACTTCTTCTTGTATTTGCGTTTCACTTGCGTAATAAGCCTCTTCTTCTTGTTCTTGTGGTTGTGCGAAGAATGTGCCATAGTTGTTGTTGCGCTCAGCTTCAAGCCACAAAGACGATGACGATTCAGGTAAAGGTGGAGCTGATGGCTGAGTGGAGCTGGAGCAATAACAGCAATGCCGACACTCGCCGATAAATGGTGGTGGTGGTGGTGGTGGTGGCGGCCGTTGAGGAGGAGGGTAATAGTAATGATGCTCAATTTGATGCCTCTTCTTTCTCTTTTTGGACCAAAGCTTGTTGAGTTTCTTGGCAGCTTTTATCATCACGCCTTTCATCAAATTAACAGAGAGACATTAACATTCTGAATAAAATGCTTTGAAATAATGAAAAATGTAATAACAAGATATTAAATAATAGAAACGGTAGAGTTCATTAACGGGGACGGCTGGACCTTCTTTCTTTCTTTCGTTCTTTTTGCCTTTTTCAAATATTTGACCGTTGTTCATCCACCACATTTTAAGAGCCACGTTTACAAATAATTAACAACAAAGCTGATTTACATATACGGTCAGATTTCAAAATATTTTATAGAAAAAAATATAAAATTTAGTTTTTAGTAAACTTCTTGTGTATTTATTAAGATAAAATTTTACTAGTAATAATTTTAATACGTAGTTTTAAGACACATGATAATCAAATTCGTATAATAAACATCAGATTAAATATTCAAATTAATACTTAAAGAATTTTGTATCAAATTGTAAGAGATATACTTATTTATGTTGTTAACTTAAATTTTCTTGAAAAAGTAATTTCATAATACAAATATTTTGATTTTAATAAATTCGTATTCTCTATAAATCTTTAAAAAAAATTTCTATCAGGTAAGTTTTACTATTATTTTAAAAGGGGATTAATTTATCTTATAGTATTATATTTTGAGACTTAATTATTTTATAATAAAATTTGTTAGAGACTTATATGTCTATCAAAAATAATTATCAAAAACTTTTAAGAGAGTAAAATTTTATTAAAAAAAATATTCGATTTAAAATTTCTTCTAATTTAGGTGTTTACCCTAAATATCACATGCAACAAATACTAAATATAAACGTTGTAAATAAATTTTTTTTATTTGAAAAATTTAAGAACAATAAAATTAAAACTGCAGAAACTGTTGACTTCTTTGATGATAAAAGATTGAGGACATTAGTCCTTTTTTTTTCTTTACTAAATTGTAAAAAAAGAAAAAAAGCAGACTTAGTATTTAAGAAGATATACATTCATTGTTAATAATTTTAATGAGTTAAAGATGAAAATAACATTCAATAGTATTTGAAAAGTTTAAGACAAAAAATTTAGCTATATAGAAAAGAATAGTATTAGCTTTCAGGTTTATTGTCCCAAAATATAACATTAGTCAAATAAATATAAAATGTTAATTTTTTTTTTTTACGGTATTCTCCAGTTTAGCAGGCTAAAGACTAATTTATCGTAGATCGAATCTTCTGACCAATAAATTATTGCATAGACTTTTAATATATATTTGGACTTCTGACAGTTACTTAAATGGATTAGTAATCTAATCACTTGATTCAAATTTTTTGGTATTGGGCTTAGCCCTACAATTTTTTTTTGGGTTTGAGATTGCTTTTTTTGTCATAAGACTTGCTCTAATTGAAAGTATTATTAGTTGGGCAAAAGAATAATGCAAGACTAATATTGAGAAAACAAAAAGTTCAACTAAATAAAACAAAAATGGCCAGTCCAAAAACAAAATAGGATACAAACAGCATAAAGAGTCAGGCATTCAAGCCCAAAAGAGTTCAAACGTATGTCGTGTATGGACAATGGAGAATCAATGAGTAAATTCTCATAATGGTCCTGAGATTGGCGGCGTGCACTAAAATCGTCTCTGAGATTCCAATTGCACCAATTACGTCCCTGAGATTGGAAAATTTATACCATAGTAGTCCCTGACCCATTTTTCGTTAACGACGTGCTGACGTGGCTTGATGACGTGGGCCTTTGGTGACACGTGTCACCTCATGGTTTGGCCACGTGTAACAGTATGATGATGTGTCGGTCAACGATATGTGGCATGTTGACGTGGATGGGTATGTCATGTGTCACAATACTATTTTGCCACGTGTCAGATTATGCCACGTGTCGCGATGCTATTTGTCCACGTGTCATCCACTATGTCATCGTTACATGTGCACCAAATTAGTCCCTTACTTTGCATCAAATGACTCATTTTAGTCCCTGAAATTGAATGTCGTGCACCAAATTAGTCCCTTCATCAGTTTTTTCTCATTTTTTTTATAAATTTAAAATTCTCAATATTTTTTTATACACTAATTTTAATTATATTTTTTATTATACATATTTTATAATAAATTTTTTAATTAATAATGTTAACTTGTATCATTAGAGTATATGTTAACTAAAACCAAAACTTTATTATTGTCTCTTGTATTTATTTGTATCTGTTTTAATACTGTTCAAGTCATGGTTACAATAAGTACTTGTATTGATTAATAGTGTAATATATGAAAAAGCCGCCTAACTAAGTTATAGATAAAATGAATTATTATAATCGATAGTATAAATCTATCTTATTAATTTAGTGAGAATTTAATTATATGGAAAATCAGACATTCTTAAAATGGATGATAATAATGAATTTATATTAGTTAATAAGTGTCTTATCAAGTATTTCTAAAATATTTATTAAAGTGTTAAATATTAAAAAAATTGTATTAAGGAATATTATTATACTCTTAAGTTACACTTTTTATTAAATCAATATCTTACATAATTCTTTTAATAAAATATTGAAGAAAAAAATTGTATAATTAAAACTAATATTTGAAAAATATTTTATAAAAACACTTGTATTTAAATAATTTGTGAAAAGATAAAACTAAAATTAGTATATTCAAATATATGATGAGAATTTTAAAGTTATAAAAAAATGAGAAAAAACTGATGAAGGGACTAATTTGGTGCACGACATTCAATTTCAGGGACTAAAATGAGTCATTTGATGCAAAGTAAGGGACTAATTTGGTGCACATGTAACGATGACATAGTGGATGACACGTGGACAAATAGCATCGCGACACGTGGCATAATCTGACACGTGGTACAATAGTATTGTGACACGTGGCATACCCATCCACGTCAGCATGCCACGTGTCATTGACCGACACATCATCATACTGTTACACGTGACCAAACCATAAGGTGACACGTGTCACCAAAGGTCCACGTCATCAAGCCACGTCAGCGCGTCGTTAACGGAAAATGGGTCAGGGACTACTATGGTGCAATTTTTCCAATCTCAAAGACGTAATTAGTACAATTGGAATCTCAGAGACGATTTTGGTGCACGGCGTCAATCTCAGGGACCATTATAGGGATTTAGTCGAGAATCAATTCATGTTGATGATTTATGACCAAAAAAAAAAAAAAAGAACTCATGATGATTATGCGAGGACAGAGGACTGAGTGAGGATAGATGAAAGCACAACAATATATATAAAGTTTAGGGGGTAGATAAAATTATTCAACTAAAATTAGAGAAGACATCCTAACCTTTCTAAATATCTGGGAAGATTTTCATGGCGCCCTATCAACAAAATTCTTACATCTATAAGCATAATTCACATCTTTAAGTGTGTCATTAACCAACAATATTACTCTTTGTTAATGACTTTTTATAATTTAAAACACTTCATATTATTATCAATCAATTTTATGTCCTACTAAAAAGAAAAAAAAAATTGAAAAATTGGGCCAAATTCAAGTATAAATCTGTTTTCAACTTCTTATATAAGACTTTACTTAGCATTTATTGATATTGATAATGTAAGTATGTAACATTATCTATTTATCAAATATTCAAATTCAAGCCGTGCATAAGAGAGAATTGACTATAATAAATTAAAAACTGATGCGTTAATAGAAACAGATTGGTGCGTATTCTGTTGTAAAATAAATAAATAAAGAAGAAAAAATAGATATAAAATAAAAAAAATATAAATAAAAAATTTTAGTATTAATATTTATCAATACTATTATCTCATTATAATATTATAATAAAAGTGATATATATATATATATATATATATATAACTCAAATTTATGGAGAGATAGCGAGGTAGAGAAAAGAGAAGAGTTTATGTAGTGTATAAATTATAAAGAAAGAGAGAAATATTTTTATTATTGTTGTCTATTGTCTCGTATCATATTCCTATTTATATATGTATAGGTCCTTATTTTCAACCTTTATTAAATGTAAATTCTCTTCGTAATATGAGTATTCTACCAAGGAAAAATTGAGCCACCCATGTTATTAATGGGCATCCACCTCATTCATTCTTATCAAAACACTCCCTTTAGATGACCATTTAGAATTATGTCTCGTTAAAACCTTATTAAAGAAAAACTCAATGAAAAAAACTTAGTGAAGGAAAAAGATTACAATATCCTTGGAGACTGCCTCATTAAAAATCTTGTCAAGAAAAACCTCGTGAAAAAAAACCTGACTAAGGAAAAAAGAATACAGTCTCCCCCTCTTGTCGACATTATTTAATATCTTGAAATCGGCGCATCTCAATCTGATGTACCAATCTTTTAAATGAGGATTTTTGGAGTAACTTTGTAAATAAATCTGTTAGATTATCACTTGAGCGGATCTGTTGGACATCAATTGTCCCTTGATTTTGAAGATCATGAATGAAGAAGAATTTGGGAGAAATATGTTTTGTTCTATCACCTTTGATGTATCCACCTTTAAGTTGAGTAATGCATGCTCTATTATCTTCAAACAGAACAGTTAGAGCTATCCTATGATCAATCAGTCCACATGATGACAGAATATATTGGATCAAACTCCCAAGCCAAACACACTCGCGACTAGCTTCATGTATTGCTAGTATTTCAACATGATTAGAGGATGTTGCTGCAATCATCTGTTTCGTGGACCTCCATGATATAGTTGTACCACCATATGTGAACAGGTATCCTGTTTGAGATCTCCTTTTGTGTGGATCAGACAAGTATCCAGTATCTGCATAGCCAACTAATTGTGACTTGGATTCATATGGATAAAACAAACCCATATCTACTGTTCCGTGAAGATATCGAAAAATTTGTTTGATTTCATTTTAATGTCTTCTGGTTGGAGAGAAACTATACCTTGTTAGTAAATTCACAGCAAATGATATATCGGGTCGTGTATTATTAGCAAGATACATTAGTGCCTCAATGGCACTGAGATATGGTACTTCAGGACCAAGAATATCTTCATTTTCTTCTTTAGGATAGAATTGTCATTTTTCACATCCAAAGACCTTACGATCATTGGGATACTTAATGGATGTGACTTATCCATATAAAATATTTTCAAGATCTTTTCTATGTATGTTGTTTGATGAATAAAGATTCCATTTTTTGTATGCTCGATCTGCAGGCCAAGACAAAATTTAGTCTTTTCAATATCTTTCATCTTAAACTCTTCTTTTAGAGCTTTTATAATCGTTGGAATCTTTTCAAGGGTTCCAATGATATTTAAATAATCAACGTACACAACAATTATAATGAATTCAGATGCAGATTTCTTTATGAAAATACATAGGCAGATATCATCATTCTTGAATCCATTTTTGGCCAGATACTCAGTAAGACGATTATACTACATTCGTCCAAATTGCTGAAGATCATATAAAGATCTTTGCAATTTGACTGAGTATAACCCCTGTGAATATTCATTGGATGATTTAGATATCTTTAATCATTCAGGAACTTTCATATAGATATTACTATCTAATGATCCGTATAAATAGGTTCTTACCACATCCATTAAATGCATATGTAGTTTATAGTATGCGGACAAACTGACCAAATAATGCAATGTTATTGCATTCACTACAGGAAAATATGTTTTTTTATAAATCTATACCGAACCTTTGTGAAAAACCTTTTGCCACAAGTCGAGCTTTGTAGCGTACAACTTCATTTTTCTCATTTCGTTTTCTCACAAATACTCATATGTAATCCAACAAGTTTTATATCTTTTGGTGTATGGACTACATGTCCAAAGACTTCACGTTTTGCAAGTGAGTCTAACTCATCCTTCAAAGCTTCTTCCCATTTTGGCCAATCATTTCTTTGTCGACATTCTTCGACTGTTCTTGGCTCAAGATCCTTACTTTCATGCATGATATTTAATGCCACATTATATGCAAATATTTCATTGACAATTGTCTTATTTCGGTCCCATTTTTCTCCTGTAAAGACATAATTTATCGCGATCTCATCATTTTCACAATTTTCAGTATTTTCAAGTACCTGAACATCTTCTGGGGTCAAAACTATATTAGAGTTTTGGACAACTGCATGTGTCTTTACTATGTCTTTATCATTTTCAACAGGAATAGTATTTACCTCTTTTCTTTTTCGAGGATTTTTGTCTTTGGAATCGATAGGTTTACCACACTTTTGACGTGAATTTGTTTCGTTAGTCATTTTTCTAACTGGGACATCAATTCGAATTGGAGCATTTTTAGCTGGTATATAGGATTTAGTTATCCCTTTCATATTAGAAAATGTATCAAACAATTCATTTGCTATTCTTTGCAACTGTATAATCTTTTGAACTTCTAATTCACATTGCCCTGATCGAGGATCTAAATGCATCAAGGATGATACATTCTAATTAAGTTCCTTTTCAAGAAGCTTATTCTCTCTCCTAGTGTTGAAAATTTTGATTCATCAAAATGACAATCTGCAAATCAGGCTTTAAATACATCTCCAGTTTGTATCTCAAAATACCTCACTATAGAGGGAGAATCATATCCAACATATATCCCCAATTTTCTTTGGAGTTCCATTTTGATACGAGAAGGTGGTGCAATGGGAACATATATCGCACACCTGAATATTTTTAAATGGAAAATATTTGGCTGTTGGCCAAAAGCTAATTACATAGGAGAGAACTGATGGTAACTTGTTGGTCTCAAACGAATAAGTGCTACGACATGTAAAATAGCATGCCCCAAGCCGAGTTGGGAAATTTGTTCTCATAAGTAAGGGTCTAGCAATTAATTGGAAGCGTTTAATAAATGATTCTGCTAACCCATTTTGTATGTGAACATGAGCTACGTACTTGATGTTCAACGCTTATTTTGTTAGCCATATAATAAGCATCAAAGGCTTGGGAAGTAAATTCACCAGCATTATTAAGACGAATTGCTTTGATTGGATATATGAAAACTGTGCTTTTAATCGAATAATTTGAGCAAGTATTTTCGCAAACGCCAAGTTGCGAGATGACAATAAACACACATGTGATCATCTCGAAGATGCATATATTAGGATCATAAAATATCTAAAAGATCCACGTGATGGATGAATAGGTCCACATATATCGTCTTGAATTCTTTCTAGGAATTCAGGAGACTCAAATCCAATCTTTACTGGTGATGGCCTTAAATTAGCTTTCCTTGAGAATATGCAGCACAACAAAATTCACTAGATTTAAGAATTTTCTGGTTCTTTAGTGAATGTCCAAGGAAATTTTCAATAATTCTCTGCATCATGGTTGTTTCCAGATGACCCAATTAATCATGCCAAATTATAAATTCATTTGAACTAGTAAACTTTGGATTTACAATGACATGTGATTCAATTACACTAATTTTAGTATAATATAACCCAGATGAAAATGAAGGTAACTTTTCTAATATAACATTTTTATTTGAATCATGAGTTGTGATATATAAGTATTAATGATTTTCCTCATTCAATTCATTGTTTTAATATAATATCCATTTTGGCGAATATCTTTGAAACTCAATAAGTTTCTTAGAGACTTAGTAGACAATAGTGCATTATTTATTATGAATTTTATTTCTCCGAAAAACAAAATTATAGCTCTTCCGGAGCCTTTTATCATATCGTCTGAGCCAATAATATTATTAACATATTCTTCTTTTGGTATAAGATATGTAAAATATATATTGATTTTGAGAATGGTATGCAAACTTGTACTATCTGCAAGGCAAACATCTTCACTATATGTCCTTGTCATTTTCTTCAAAGACACATAATAATAATAATAATAATAAGTAAAAGTATATGCACAGTAAAATTATTTTTTTGATTGAAATTATTTTTCTAAAAATACTGTACATAGTATCATATACTAAAAATTTTATTATTATTATTATTATTATTATTTTAGAACTTGACACATTTAGTAATTTTGAAATTTATAAACATGAATATTTTATTAAACATTATATATATACATCATACTTAAAATTTAAATACATTAGAAATAAAACTTAACAAGAAATTTTTTACATTATTTATTTATATGAGTACTTTAACAAATCCACATAATAAACTTTTCCATCATTGATCAAATGACCAATATTTCCTTCAAGATCTTCAAAGAAATCAGATATTTCATAATGAGTGGTGTAATTTTCAACATCTTTTAAAACAAAATTTGTCCCCTTTCCTTTGTCATCCTTTTTCAAAGATGTTTGATAAAAATCAACTAACTGCTTTGGGGTACGACAGGTACGTGACCAATGGTCCTTTCCACCAAAACGAAAATATTTATCCTTTATTGGTTTATTTTGCCTATTATTTCTTTTTTTATCCCACTTTCGGGTGAGATCCTTTCTTGTAAACAAATTTTTTCTTCCTTTCATAATTTTTCTTGTTACCAAAACCTTGCCATTTACATCTTCTGGAGTTATGATTTGCCGCATTTGCTTCAGAAAATGGGGCAGCGCCAGCTGGGTGCGCTTCATAATTTTTTAAAAGCAATTCATTGTTACGCTCAATAACGAGAAGGCAAGAAATTAGTTCAGAATATTTTTTAAATTCTTTTTCTCGATGTTGCTGCTGTAAGAGCACATTCGAAGCATGGAAGGTCGAGAAAGTTTTCTCTAACATGTCATTAGGGGTGGAAAAAAGTCAAGCGACCTACCAGGGACCTGCAACCTGGCCTGTGTTTGGCCTGACCTGTTATAAAATAGGTACAGTCTTAGGCTCTTTTAAAAGCCTTAATATGTTAATAGGTCAGCTACAGGCTCACTAATTAGCCTTATTGGCCTATCAGGCCTGTCTGAGCTTGTTAAAACATAATTAAATATATAAATAATTTTTTATTATTAACAAAATTATGAGATATTTTAAATTTATTATATTTTATTATAAATATTTTTGTATATTTTAAATACTTTAAAAGATTAAATATTCTTATAAATATTTTTATTAAAAAATTATTTTTTTAAATAATATTTTTATTTTTGTAAAAGAAAAATTATGAAGCCTTTAATAGGCTTCAAGCCAAGTCAGGCCGAATAATAGGTCAGGCCTAATACTTTATAAAGAGCCTATCGCAAGCTACAGGTCACGCTCAGGCCAATTAATTACATGACAGGCCAAGCCTGCTAAGAGCAAAGTCTGGCTTGACCTGGCCTGTTTCCACCACTACATGTCATTATCAGTTATTTTTCTCCCACATAATTTCATTCGTGAGGTAATTCGAAATATTGCTGAATTATATTTATTTTTGGATTTAAAATCCTGTAGACGTAAGTGTGTCCACTCATATCGGGCTTGAAGAAGTATCGCTGTCTTTTGATTATTATACCTTTCTTCAAGGTTTTTCCACAGATCTACATGATCTTTTAGTGTGAGATATTTATTTTTCAATCTTTCGTCAAAATAACGACGAAGGAAGATCATGGGTTTGGTTTTACCCTTCTAGGATGCATTATTTTCAGCCTTAATGATATCTCCAAGATCCATTAAATCAAGATGGATTTCAACATCTAGTATCAATGATAAGTAGTTGTTTCCACATATATTAAGAGCATTAAATTCAAGATTAGAGAGTTTTGACATAATAAAAATTTATTACCTGAGCCTTCCTAAATTTTGATCAGAGTCTCGTGTTGATAATGTGTTGTAAAATAAATAAATAAGGAAGAGAAAATAGATATAAAATAAAGAAGTGTAGATAGAAAACTCTAGTATTAATATTCACCTATACTATTATCTCACTATAATACTATAATAGAAGTGATTCATATATTTATTAATAGGGATAAGTACTTTTTTCGTCCCCAAGGTCTGGGGTCGAAATCAAAATCGTCCCCAACTTTTTTTTCTTATTAAAATCATCCTTAACGTTACAAAACGTTATAAAATCGTCTTTTTCTATTTTTTGGACCAAATTACCCTTAACTATTAATAAAAATAATATTAAAAAAATAAAACCCCACCCCACCCACACCCAGCATCTCTTCATCTCCCCTCACCCCCTCACCCCCTCACCCCCTCACCGTAACCCTCCACCCCTCACCCCCTCACCGTAACTCCCACCCCCTCATTGTAACCAGAATTCAAATTTTCAGGCAAACTCATGCTAAATTATCAGAATACTAAGATGCCAATTCACCAGGAACGAAAATTATTGAAAAAATCAAAAGCTGCAAGACACAAAATTGTCATGGAAAAATGTTGCCGCTAACCATGATCAACCGAAATCAAAGAACCCTCTTTGGCAAAAAAAAATCACAAAAAAAAGTAATCACTTGCAACAGATCCTCATGGAAATTCAAAACCCAAGCAGAAGTTCTTTTCCTCAATTGAATTCAAACCAACAATCAAAACCGACTTAAAGCCATAGAAAAATTATTGATCCCACCCTAAAAACAAAAAAAAAAAACTATTCATGGTCATCATCATCATCAACAGAAAATTCAAGCAACATGCACTTTGAATAATAATCAACAAATTCAGCAATAACAATATTTTAAATCCAAATTTCAGCAACAACAATATTCCACAACAAATTTCATCAAAAATTCAGAAATTTCACAAAAAATCCAATTCACAAAAGAAAAAAAAGAAAAAGAAGAAGAAGAAGCGGTGGTGCGGTGCGGCAGGACGGCAATGGAGAAGAAGTCGTGCAGTGGTGCGGTGCGGTGCGGCAGAACGGCAGGGCGACGGTCCCCCTTCTCTCCTCCCTCCTCCCCCCATTTTCTCGCGGCCTCCCCATCTTTCTTTCTCTCCCCAGTCCCACCCCCTTTTCTTCTTTTTTTTTTCTATTTATTTTCTATTTATTTTATTTTATAATTTTTTAATAATGAAGGGTAATTTAATAAAAAAAATAAAATTTAAGTAGAAAAGGACGATTTTATAACGTTTTGTAACATTGAGGATGATTTTAATAAAAAAAAATGTCGGAGACGATTTTGATTTTGACCCTAGACCTTGGGGACAAAAAAAAGTACTTATCCCAAATAAAATATTTTATATATATATATATATTGTAACTCAAACTCACGAAGAGATATAGGAAAGAGAAAGAGTTTATGTAGTGTATAAAGAGGGAGAGAAATGCTTGTTATTGTTGTTGTTTATTACCTCATATCATACCCATATTTATACATGTATAGGTCCTCATTTTCAACCTTTATTAAATGTGGACATCTACCTCATTCATTCTTATCACAACATATTCAAATTAAATCTTTTATATAAAAATCCCATCTTATTAGTTTTAAGTTTAAATTTGATACATTTATATTATAAAATATTTTGAATTCTTCTACACATACAAGATTTTTTGACAAATAAATCCAAACAAATTAGTCTTAATCTAACAAAACCCACTTATATAACATGTGCATGAAATCACGTCGTTCTTTTTCGTATTTTTTTTTCTTCTTCTTCTTCTTTTTTTTTTTTTTGAAAGAAAGAGCTCAACACAAAGTGGAGCAAAAACATAACTAAAATAAAATAAAATGCAGAAAAACAACTAAACCTACTGATTTACCCCTCTGTCATCTCCGACATTGCCATCAACAACTAAAGGGGTCAGCACCTAACCACTCAGTGTAACTCTGAACAGACAAGTTGATAATCTCCTCAACACCTTTTTCTTTATTCTGAAAAATTCTCCGGTTTCGTTCCAACCAAATGTTCCACATAATGGCACAGAAGCACACCATCAAACTCTTGCGCTCCTCCTTATTAATTGATGCCTCGGTCCAACTCTGGAAGTGTTCCTTGACTGTACCCGGGTATATCCATTGCAAACCAACATGAGATATCCAAGCACACCAAACCTGCCAAGAGAAATTACAGCCAAGAAACAGGTGGTAATCATTTTCATTGCATATTTTACATAAGACACATAAAGAATCTTCTTGGCTAATAACCCCGAACCGACGCAATCTCTCCTTTGTATTGACCCTGCCAATCAAGCCAAACCAAACAAATAACTCCACCCTAGGAGGGACAAGGCCTTTCCAAATTGACCTAGTAAAGTTGTAGCTTGAGATATCCTCCGGAGCCATTTCTACCTGCAACATCTGCACAAATGAGTTAGTAGAAAAAATTCCCTTCTTATCATATTTCCACACAACTCTATCCTCTCTCCCAAGTGCAAGTTTGACTATTCTCAAGGTGTTGTGAAGCTGGTTCACTAGTTCCAACTCCCATTGGAATAGCTCACGCCTCCATTGAAAGTTCCATATCCAAGTTAACCCATCCCAAAACCCACAATCCCCAATCACTGATCCTCTTTGGTTTGAAACAGAGAAAAGCCTTGGATATCGATCCTTTAAAGACCCTCCCATAATCCAGACATCCTCCCAGAACCGAGTACGTCTTCCATCACCCACTTCCATAGCCAATCCAGTAATCATCTTCTGCCTAACTTCTTGATCTTTGAACTGTAGATGACAAATGTCCTTCCACGGACCCCCCTATTAGGTAATCTCTGAGAGGATAGAAGCACAGTTGGGTTCAAGTTATTACAAGAGCAAACCACCCTCTTCCACAACGGGCACTCTTCCTCAGAAAACCGCCACCACCACTTAAACAGAAGGGCTGTATTGCGTAACAAAGCATCACCAACTCCCAAACCTCCTAGCCTCTTAGGAGCCTGAACCACTTCCCACTTCACCATGGCCATACCCGAACTCCCATCCTCCCTACTCCAAAAGAATCTTCTTTGTAAAGAAATTAGTTTCTCAGCAACAGCCTTTGGCATCTTATACAGGCTCAAGTAATAAACTGGCAGGCTATTCAACACAGATTTAATAAGCACCAACTTACCAGCTTTGTTGAGCACCTTGGCTTTCCAAAGGCTAAGCTTCTCCTCCACTTTGTCTATTATTGGCTTCCATGTCTTAACCAGTCTTGGGTTCGCACCTAATGAGATACCCAGGTATTTAACTGGAAGGGATTCTTGTTTGCAACCTAACACATGACACATACGGCGTACCCACTGCTCATCACAGTTAATAGGGATTAAACTTGACTTCTCAAAATTGATGCTTAAGCCTGACATCAACTCAAAGCACCGAAGTAACCTCTTATAGTTCTTGATAGTCTCATCTTCAGGAGGGCAGAACAAGATAGTGTCGTCAGCGAACTGTAGGTGCGACAGCTGAACATGATCCCTTCCAACCAATAGTGGTGATAAGCGGCCATTCCTCACTGCCTCTTCTAACATTCTATGTACTTCTTCTTCTTCTTTTTCGCGTTTCTTTTCCAACGTTTGTATCCCGCGTTTCTTTCCTCCCCATTCTCCTCCCTCTTCTTCTCCTTTTTCTTTGCGTTCCTCCTCCTTTTTCTTCACTTGTTTCATCCTTTTTGTCGTTCTTTTTATTGTTGTTGTTGTTACTGCTGCATTTTTTTCCTCTTCTTTCTATTGATTTTGCAATATTATGTATTTTTTGTTTTTTGTTTAATTTTTCCCCCCAAAAAGAATTATAAGAAAATGAAATAAGAAGATAAAGAAGAAAAAGCCGTAAAAGATAAGGAGGAAGAATAATAATTTTGAATTATGCAAAACTTATCAGAATAAAAATATACCAAAATTTCTTAGTTTTTACACCGAAATTTTGCTACAAATACACAAAAATATTTTTTTAATGTATTTTTTTTCTTTATTTCTTCTTTCTTTTGGTTAAATGAATGTATGTTAATCTTTTTTCAAATAATTTTGTAGTATTATGTGTTTCTTCTTTTTTTTTTTTTGTTTGTTTTTTATTCTTATTAAGAGAGTAAAACAATGTGAGCTAAAAAAGACATGCATAAATGATACCAAAAAATACTAGAACAAAATTCAATGGTTTGTTACAAGAAACCGATGAACAAAATTTCTGATAAATAGACAAAAACAGTTGCAAATCACTCAAATACGTACAAAATAACACCAGAAGCACAATAACAATATTTTATTATCTAGTTACAGCATGAAGAGGACAACAGCAATAAGTACACCTCAATTCACATGAAATACACCGAAAGACAAACAAAATATACCAAAACACAAACCAAAATATAACACTATTATTTTTTTATTACATCATACAATATGAGTTCAAAAAGGCATGCAACTTAATGAAACATGTATAAAATGATACCAGAAGCACTAGAATAAAATTTTATAGTTTGTTACAATAAATCAATGAATAAAATTCCTGATAAATTGACAAACACAGTTGTAAATCACTCAAATATGTACAAAATAACATCAGAAACACAATAACAATATTCTATTGTCTAGTTACAGCATAATGAAGACAACAGCAATAAGTACACCATAATTCACACAAAATATATCGAAAGACAAACAACATATACTGAAACACAAACCAAAATACATTGCAATTATTATTTTATTGCATCATATAATGTGAGTTTAAAAAGACATGCAACTCAATGAAACATAAATAAAATGATACTAGACGTACTAGAACAAAATTTTATAGTTTGTTACAATAAATCGATGAACAAAATTTTTGAAAAATGAACATAACAGTTACAAATTACTCAAATATATACAAAATAACATCAGAAGCACAATAATAATATTCTATTGTCTAGTTACAGCATAAAGAGGATAACAGCAATAAGTACACCTCAATTCACACGAAATACACTGAAAGACATACAAAATATACCGAAATACAAATTAAAATACACTACTATTATTTTTTAATTACATCATACAATATGAGTTCAAAAAGACATGCAAATCAATGAAGCATGCATAAAATTTTGTCTTTTTTTTTCTTTCTTTTAGTTGAATGAATGTAGGTTCATCCTCTTCCAAGTAATTTTGCAGTATTATATGTTTCTTTTTTTTTGTTTGATTTTTTTTATTCTTGTTAAGAAAGTAAAACAAGAAGAAACTTGAGAAGGTAAAACAATAAAAAAAGATGAATAAGAAAACAAAGATAATGATGATGAAAAAAAAGAAGAAGAAGCAGCAAAAGATGAGGAGGATGAGGAGGAAAAATTTTGAATTATACAGAACTTATCAGAATACAAATACATTGAAATGTCTTAATAATAACACATAAATGTCTTAGTTTTTACATCGAAATTTTGCTACAAATACACAAATATATTTTCTTTAATGTTGCATTTTTTTCTTCTTCTTCTTTTCCTTATTTCTTTCTTTCTTTTAGTTGAATGAATGTAGATTCATCATTTTTCTAGTAATTTTGCAGCATTATGTGTTTCTTCTTTTTTTCTTTGTTTGATTTTTTTTTGTTTTTATTCTTGTTAAGAAAGTAAAACAAGAAGAAACTTGAAAAGGTAAAACAAGAAGGAAAAAATGAATAAGAAAAAAAATGATGATGATGATGAAAAAGAAAAAACAGCAAAAGATGAGAAGGAGGAAGACGTGTTTTGAATTATGCAGAATTTATCAGAATAAAAATATACTAAAATTTCTTAACAATAACATAAATTTCTTAATTTTTACACCAAAATTTTTCTACAAACCTCAATTAACTCAGAAATGTACCAAAATTACTTAATAATTGCGACACACAAAAATGATTGAATTATCAACAAAAACACATCAAAATCAATTTTGGATCAGGCAACTCATCAATATAGTAAAAATTCTACAATAACGATAACGACGATACGTATAAGAAGAAGACGACAATGACTTTAATAATGATGATCATGATGATGAAAATGATGGAGGAGAAGATGGAAAAGGAAAAAGGAAAAGAAATTCCAATGAAAAAGAAGGAGGAGGAGGAAAAATAATAAAAAAGAAGGAAAAGAAGAAAAAATATCAGGGGTGATGAAAAAGAAGAATAAGAAAAAGAGGAGTGTTAGGGGCAGCAACTTTTGGAATTTGTAGCCATCAAATAACCATCAATGATGATTTTAATGGTATGAGATTGGTGTGAGATTTCATCCAATGGCTCACTTTTTCTTACTGGTTACATGCTGGTCAGAATTTGAAAAAGTTGTTGGCCCCTAAACTTTTCTATAAGAAAAAAAAGAAGAACGTGCAGCAAACGTGCGAAGAACAATGTGTGTACGTGAGTGTAAATAATTTGGTTAAATTTGTTTGATCAAATGACTTGTATGTAAAAATTAATTGAAATCTTTTATACAGTAATTCAACCGTGTTCATTCTTTTGATTTATTATTCACGATGTTAATATAAAAAAAATTATTTTTATTGATACGGCGTATAAAATTAGTAAGAGAAAATAATAAATAGGTGTTTGACTTTTTATCTTGAAGACAAATAAGTTCTCGACTAATTAAAAATATAAAAATATTATTTATTTTCTAAATCGCAAAATAATTAAATCTATGTGAATGACCTACTTGTCCTTATATATATTTTAAAAAAAAGATTTAAATGAAAATAAATTCTCTCAATTTTTTTAATTGATTAAGTAAAATATAATGTCTAATTTTTTAATATTTTCTCTTTTATTTAATCTCACTAATAAAATATATAATAAAAGATTATATTTTACTCTTTAAATTAAAAAAAATGAAAAAATTGAATCTTAAATTTAAATATCTCGTATTCTAAAAAATTATTTTTTATTAATTAATCAAGAATTTATATGTGTTTGGAATTATAAAATTACAGATGTATTTCTCAATTAGTAATTACCAATTAGTAATAGTGTAATACTATAAATTTGAGTTGTTAAGCCATTGGTATCTTTGCCAAGTCAAGCAGTAACCACTAGTATGAAAGAAAGAAAGAAGAAAGTAGATAAACATAAGAGAGAAGACGGAGCAGTAACAGTAGTAACTAGTAAGAGTGAGTGAGTCACCCAGCGAGTCCCACCAACACCAACACCACTCCCTGACTTCCAAATTCTAAACCAAGTCATCAATCAATCATCATCTCTTCCTTATCCATCGATAACTCCAAAGCCACTCTCACCAGAAAACCAGGCCTCCATATCCACATCTGCATGCTCCCTCAATTGCCACAAACACCATAGCCAATGGGAAGCGGTGCCTCCAAGGAAGGGGAAGAAGGAGGAGCGACCAACCCAGACGGCCAAGATGATACACCCGATGGCCAAGGACACGCCTCCGCTCATCACGACGGAGGCCAGCTCTACGTCTCACTTAAGATGGACAAGAACCACACCCTTACCGCCGACCTGGTTCCTCACGTGTTCGGCTCGGTTCCTCTCATCGGCTCTTGGGACCCTTCCAAGGCACTTTCCATGGAACGAGAATCTGTTTCAATGTGGGAGCTCAGCTTTGTTGTTCCACCTAATCACGGTTACCTACCTTCCTGCTCTTAATTTATTATTATTATTTTTCTTTTTTGAAAATAAGTTTAGGTAGGTTAGTTAGTTGGTGGTTTCTTCTTTTCTAGGGAGAAATTATTCCTGTACTCTTTTTTCTCGTAAATCGAGCCCACCCTAGCTGGCTCACTCTTATCCAATTTTAGATGAACAGAACATGATTTGATTGTTTTCAATATTTTTTCTTTTTATTTTTTATAAAATTCCAGAAAATAAAATAAATCTTTATTTTCCACTATAGTAGGAGTAGTTCGATGTTGCATAATTATGTGAGGACTCATTCGTGGTAAAATGTTTGGAGGACTTATTATAAGAGGACCAAATTGGTAGTGTATTATAAGGTGAACTCTTGATCTGAGCAAAAGCATTATTGGTTTTACTACAGGCAGAGAATTCGATATGTGAATGTGTTGCAATTTTGGAAATTGTGTTGTTGGAAGAGGATGGTTGGTGTTAGTTTATGAACCTGATGTTTTGACTCTTGTTTTTGTTTGGGATTTCTAGAAACTTTGGACTTCAAGTTCCTGTTGAAGCCTAAGTACAGCAATGCGCCTTGTTTTGTTGAGGAGGGTCCAAGCCGCCAACTCATTGGGGGAGCGCTGAAAGAGGACGCCAAGCTTGCTTTGTTCAGGCTTGAAAATGATGAAGTTCTTGAGTATAAAGTATTTGTAAAAGCAGACAGGGTCTCTCCTTTTGACCTTGCAGCTAGCTGGAGGGCTTACCAGGAGAATTTTCGTCCGTCGTCTGTACGTTGGATGCCTGATGTCAGCATAAATTCGGCACCTCAGCCAGGTGGTGAGGTTAGACGTCAACTTCTGGTTTTGTTTATGTATTTTTAACCCTTGGAATACTTGGTCAGTGACATTAAAATAGAATCACCTTTATTTTTAATTTGTAGTTTCTATTGCTGTGTTATCTGAAGAACAGTGTTAATTTGCCCCCAAGCCTTAAGATATTGAATTAGGTGAACATGTTTTGCTTTGGACGTTGTACTAACTTACACTCTATCTATCATTGGATGGAGTCTAAAGTGAGGATGGAATCCTATCCAATGATGGATGCGATACAAGTCGCCATGGTTTCCAATGTAAAATATGTAACGCTGATGTTAAGTATTTAGATGTTGTCTTATATTTCTAAACACACCTTGGTCTAGTAAATAAATGTCAACTGTTGGTGCAAATACAATGGTCGTTTTGATAGTGCATTTAAATTTCCCTTTAGTTCTTCTGATAGGCGATCTTGAAATCCAAAGCACTATTGTTGCTTCATATACTTCAACAGTTGAAAAAACATATAAATATTTAGGATGCCATATTTAAATTGGTTGCTATCAAATGTGTCTCTCTTCTTTTCTTCTCTTATTTCACCCTGTGGCTTGGATCTCTATGAAGTAAAGGTTGCCTTGTTGTCTTATCATTACTAAAAATTTTAAGCTTGCTTTACTTACTACTCTCCAGAATTGCTCTTCGGCCGGTTTGGACCTTGATCTTGAGCATTATGTTGTTCCGGCACCCTCAACTTCGGCAAATTCAGCCTTTGTATATGCAGCTAACATGACAGAGACTCCAAGGTCACTAACTAGTGGTTCATATTCCTTCAAGGATGGTGGTGCTTCTGCTGATCGCCCTACAACCATAAAGGTTTATCGTTCAAACTCACATCTTTTAAGTGTTGTTTATACTTTCTAAATGGACTATTTATTATTTAATAGTAGTAGAAAACATTTCATAGGAGACTTACAAGACAAAATGCCACTTTCTGAGTCTAAGAGGGAAACATATAAGAAATTAAGCTAACATGCTATCTTGATTCTTGATACTCAACATATTAAATGTTAAATCTGATTGGTTGTGTTGATGTTCTAACCAGGAGATGGAGGTTATCGTGCCTGATTCTTCTAAGGCCTTTCCAACTTCTGGAATGGTTGAGTCCAAGTCAGTGGGATCGTATTCGCCTCTGCAAAGGCAAGAGAGTCAGAGGGGGCTTTTTGTTGATAGGGGTGTTGGATCCCCAAGACTCATAAAATCTTCTAGTTCTAATATCTTCACTCATGATCTTAATTTAGATAATGATACCAAGGTTTGTATAAATAACTTCCACTTATTATTCAAACTTGTTTGATGTGAACCAACTTATATTGCATGTTCACCCTTTCTTGTTCATTGATAGAATTCAATGCCAGCCGCTGCTGGAGCTGTTGCAGCTGCGGCTGTTGCTGACCAGATGCTGGGTCCCAAGGAGGATAGACATTTGGCGATTATCCTGGTATACTCTAATACTCTGTCATGATAAGTTATTACTCACTAATTTTTATATTCGTAGTTGTTCTTTGTCACTACTTTTCATTTTTATTTCATAGTTGTAAATTAATTGAGACTAAGTCAAGTATATACATTGAAAGTTGGAAGTTAGAAATACCTGGAAAAATGGTCATATTTCCCTTTAGTTAATCTAACTAGTAAATTAAAATTGTGACAATAATTTCTATCTTCTTTCTTTTGCATAGGTAGGCCTGCCAGCGCGAGGTAAAACATTCACTGCAGCTAAACTTACAAGATATCTTCGTTGGTTAGGTCATAATACCAAACACTTCAATGTTGGAAAGGTTGTTACATTCTTAAAATCACCTTTTAACATTGATATAACATTTACCATGTGGAAATTTGGAAACATGTGAAGATAGTTAACATACTTACTTTTGGATGTTGCAGTATCGTCGCCTTAAGCATGGAGCTAATCAGGTATACTTTATTTATTTGCATAGTTGCAACTATTAAATAGTCTATGCTTCTGATATAAAGATTATCTTCAGAACTTTATTATGCACCGCATGTTTTTCTACTGGTAGTTATATCCCTCATTGCATTGTAAACCAATTATCATGAGATCAATGTGGTTCATGCTAGAATGAAGAATTTGCAGTTGAAAATTATTCCAAAGCAGTATCCTAGAATTCAATATCTGATGCTTTTAATGATTTAATCACATATTTGTCTTTAAAAAATTCAATAAGTGAATTGAGCTCTTAGAGGATTATGGTGATGCAGTAGGCTTGGAGATTATTCCAACAAGTTTATAAATAAGATGAAATTGGAAAGCATTGAATGAACTGTATAGCAGTCAACTAAATTCTGAAGGTGGGCCAAAACCATAAGAATGAAGTTTTTTAACTATAAAGTCTGAACATTGATACTTTATTACATTCCCTTGTACTTTTGAGGGTCGTAAGATTCTCAGTATCACCACATCATGTGGTTATAATGGGACAGTGAAAACTTGATTTTCTTTCCCTCGAAATCATGATGTTGCACTAGCCCATCATATTTTATAGTTTAACCGTTTAGTTCACGTGATATTATTTTGCAGTCCGCAGATTTCTTTGCAGCTGATAATCCTGAAGGTGTGGAAGCACGTAATGAGGTACTGCGGATTTCTTTAATTATTATTATTATTATTATTGGACTATTGGAGTAGAGTTGTAAACTAACTGTGAGCCAGTAAAACCTATAGCTTATACATTGCATTATAACTTTTTAATTTTTAGTTGGAATTATGACATTATTGCTTCTATAATTTGTTGAATTTAGTTCCAATTAACTGTCTTATTTCTTAAAACTTTTAATTATGTATTATTTCAAGAAAACTTATTAAATGTTGTTGTTCTGAATCACACACAACATCATGTGTCGAATAAATTAATCAGAGTTTGTTGATCTAAGTGATTCCTAAGTACAGAATGGTTCAGGAACTCAGCCAGGATTGAGAAGTAAAGTGTGAGATAGGTTGAAATAGTGTGTTAGGACTTTGGAGTCTTAGGATACCCTTAGGTAGCTAGTTATAGTTAGTTAGTTACAATTGGTGAGTTAGTGCCTTAGTGATTAGTATAAATAGAAGGAACAGGGTTGAACAAAGGATGTCCAGTCATTTGGAATAGTTTGGGAGAGAAGGGGACTCTAAAGTATCCTTGGAGATAGTAAAATCACTTCTATATCATTCAATAAACATTTACTTTGCAATTCATCCTATTTCTGGTACGAGTTCCTAGTTCTAACATAGTGTAATCCTTGGGCCTCTCCACATGGATAATGTCACAATCTAATAGGGTAACATCATTTTGATTGATAAAAAGTTGAAACAAAATCATGCATTACAATGTTAAGATCTTGTTACTCTTATTTAAAGTGCTACTTCTGACATTTTGCTTATTGAGCTACTATATTAGAAGCAACACCACGGCACAAATGTAGAGTGAGATAAAAAAGGAAAGTTCATGGTGATAGATGTTAATCTGTTACAACTATCTTACCCTTTTAACATAATGCTAATGCTATTCTGATATTTCATTTATAATGGATGATACTGGCGATGTTGACACCATGTTGACCTTTCTCTGTGTAAATAGTTTTAATATATCACGTGCCACTAGGTAGCAGCGCTGGCATTTGAAGATATGGTATCTTGGATGCACGAAGGTGGTCAGGTAAGATCATTTTGCTGCATCTTTTGGTTACTAATTATGCTTTCTTTCATCTATTTGCATAAAGTTTAACTTCGGTTTAGGTGGGGATATTTGATGCCACAAATAGTAACAAGAGGCGAAGAAACATGCTAATGAAATTAGCTGAAGGAAGATGCAAGGTAGTCACAGACAGTGTTGTAATTATAATTATGCAGAGTTATATGCTTATCCTGATTCATTTATGTTTTCATTGCAGATTATCTTCCTGGAAACGATATGTAATGATGTAAGCATAATCGAAAGGAATATACGTCTTAAAATTCAGCAAAGTCCTGACTATGCAGAAGAGTAATGTTTCATTTATAATTTTGCATCTTAAAATGGAAGATTTACCTTAGTGTTGATGTGGATAAATATACAATTAACTTCATCTTGCAGGCCGGATTTTCAGGCTGGATTGCAAGACTTCAAAAACCGTCTGGCCAATTATGAGAAGGCAAGTGATTACAAAGTACTTTTAATGATTGTTTTGTGTGAGCTTTTTTTTCCCTTAAATAATGTTTATTTTCATATTATTAGGTTTATGAGCCAGTAGAAGAAGGATCTTACATAAAAATGATTGATATGGTCAGTGGACATGGTGGGCAAATACAAGTAAGTTCGGTTACTTCATTGTTTCTATTGATCCTATTATGCATAGAACATAACCTTTCGGTACAGTTGATCATCTTGATAGTTCGTGTCAGAATCCGCATATGAAATTTGGTAGCATGATTTAACATCAAACAAGAAATTCTTGATGTGATCAGTACGAAGTTGCAAAAATGTTAAAAAGTTTTCATCGTTGAGCATATTGAGCATGCTATTTTCCTCTTATTAATTTAGTTCTTCACATGGATGTAATTGGTTTAAGAACCAGTTCAGTAACTAAATGGCTTAGGTTAGGCTATTAAAATTATAATCATATCCACATGGAAACTAGATTTAGTTGTTGTTGCAGCAATATTGGTATGCCTACTATCTCACCGATATCAAAACTATACGGCAAAGTAGGAGGCAGAAGAGATAGAGTCATTATTGCTCTAGATTGTTTGGACTCCTGATTATTGACTAGTTAAGCACTGACTTCACAATTTCTCACTTTTCTTAGAATTCATTGGCATTCCCTATTTCTTGGCCTATTTTGTTTAAGTGTTTTTGATTTGTTATTTGATCACATCTTCTATCTTTTGCCGTAGGTGAACAATATCAGTGGCTACCTTCCTGGCCGAATTGTCTTTTTCTTGGTAAGCATTTTTGAAAAATGTGGTTAAATACTTCAATTACAATCAGCGTTTGACACGAACACAGGCAAAAAAATGATAAAATTCAATAAGATACTACCAAAATTTGGTGGAAACAAAAAGGAAGCTAGTTATCACTCTGTGCCCCCCCCCCCCCCCCCCTTCTCTGTCTTCCAGTGAAAAGATAGTCCTACGTAAGTTCTTTCATCCATCTCAATATTGAACACCAAATTTGTTCAACCTTTTACATTTCATGAAATGTTACATTCATAAAACTATTACCTATGTCTATATGTACAGTCATATTGCTGGTAAGTGTCTGATAATATGAGTAAACCCGCCATTTTCTTTTTCGTCATATTTGTACATTGCTGTGAACCTCAATATATCTACTGTAGGTAAATACACACCTTACACCTCGCCCAATATTACTTACTCGGCATGGAGAAAGTCAGGATAATGTAAGAGGCAGAATTGGAGGAGATGCCGCATTAAGGTAAATACGATGTAGAAAAGGAAAATGAAGAGATATGAATGTAAAAGAAAGTCTGGTTGCTTTCTAATTAATCAACAGATAGTTAAAATTAAATGGCTCCTCTATCTTAGTTATGTTGCTTCCTCTATTTTTTAATGTGATGTCTATCATTTTTAGAACCATTATCCTTTTCTGTTTTTCCTTTTCTTTTCTTGGGGTGACTAACTAGAGCACAATGCAATTTGTTATGACAGTGAGGCTGGAGAACTTTATAAAAAGAAGCTTGCCAACTTTGTTGGAAAGCGTCTCAAATCAGAGCGGGCTGCTTCTGTAAGATTTTTCATTTATATAGATTCAATGTCTTCCTTTTGTCCTTTGAACCTTTTATGGGTTTTTGGTAGAGAAGAAAAAAGAAAACACAAGACTAAGAACAAAAAGGTAATATTGATATATAGTGTGATCTGATATCATATCATATAGAAAAACGAATCCCTATAATAATAATTTTAAGACTAGTAGTCCTAAAAGAACTAGGAAACAATTCATGAAATAAAAGTTAATATGAAAATCATTTTAAGGGATCATCTTAAGATACTGATATTGTAAGTTTGTAACATATGTCATATGGTGTAAAATTACTCTGATACTGAGATAAGATAGAGACATTGGTATATGTTATCTGTTCTTTTAACAGAAATCCATGATTTTGTTCGCTTGACAACTGTGTTTAACTGCAGCCTATTGTCAATAATAATGTTTGTATCACTTAATCATGTCATGAATTTCCATTTCTGTCGCCAGTCCACTATAAAAGAGTTGTCTCTCGCTATGTAGGCTATTGTGGAAATTGAAACAATTTAATGCTGAATCAGAGCTCATATGAGCTTGCTGCATGAACTAATATAAGCAAATATTGAAATGATGAATGATTTGTGATGTTTGTAACCACTGGTTCAGATATGGACCAGTACTCTACAGAGAACAATCCTGACAGCAAGTCCAATTGTTGGATTCCCCAAGGTTAGTGTTATCATCCGTAAAGCTTACGGATGCATGAAGTCATGTTAATGTCGAGAGATATGGATGACAAACTTGAACATTATGGTATTCCTGCACTTATTATCTTAGATACAATGGCGAGCACTTGATGAGATAAATGCCGGGGTGTGTGATGGTATGACATATGAAGAGATAAAGAAAAACATGCCAGAGGAGTATGAGTATGTCGCAGACTCGTAACCTCTACGACTCTTTTCCTTTCAAGTTGAATGCAAGTAGTGTATTACATAAAACTAAAAAAATAAAATGGTTAGGCTTGTGGAGAAAATGCTATCTGAACAGACATGATTTTTTTTTTTTTCACTTATAGCAGATCTCGCAAGAAGGACAAGCTTAGGTATCGTTATCCTCGCGGAGAGTCTTATTTGGATGTCATTCAAAGGTTGAAACATACATTTTTTTATCTGTTAAGCATTATTTCATTCCTTCTTTCAGCTTGTTTGATATCTAACTTCAGGTTTTGGTTTTGGTTTTGGTTTTTCTTCCCTAAACAATGCAGGTTAGAACCTGTAATTATTGAGCTTGAGCGACAACGAGCACCAGTGGTTGTGATATCTCACCAGGTTTTGCTTTTTGGCAATTAGACTAACATAGTCCTTACAAATGTTGTATTTTTTTTTTTGTTTTATTTTCTTGTTTGATTGGTTTAATCTCTGAATGTGGACATGTGGTTCCTTGTTTTTCTCATTGCAGGCAGTTTTGAGGGCATTATATGCTTATTTTGCTGACAGGCCTTTGCAAGAAATTCCACATATAGAGGTAATCAGTGGATTCATAGTAGTTGAGCTCTGTTGTCCCTTTTTTCTTTTACTAGATTGAGTCCATTTGAAACTTGATTTGATGGTTAAAACTTCAAGTTTTTTCTAGTCAAATTTTGTTGGTGATATGGCTTTCTGAGAAGATCTCTAGAGACTACAAAATCAACTATATGATAAAGTTGCTTTTAAAATTTCTATAATGGATAAAATATAAATACTAGATTTTTTTTATAAAAAAAAGAAAACTTAGTAGTTTAGTAACCCTTAAATGGAAGGATAAAATCAAATTCTTATTGAAGCTTAAGGTTATATGAAGTCTTCTAAGTTTTAGAGGACACAAATTAGGAGTGCAGATTAGACAAATTAATCTCTATAAAATAAAAAAGACAAATCAGTTCCAAATATTTTTAAAATGTTTTTTAAAAGTGCCAAATTAGTCTTTAATTTTTTATATAAAAAATATAGTATAGGTAAGGGATTAGATTGTCTAAAATTTTCAAAAATAAAAGAGAAATTTGTTATGTTATTTTATTGGGGACTAATTTATCTAATATTATAAAATATGCACAAGATATCTAAGATGGAATTTGTCAATTGCATTGCAGGTGCCTCTTCATACAATAATAGAGATACAAATGGGAGTTACTGGTGTCCAAGAGAAAAGATACAAACTAATGGACTGAAAAATGAACTGATGAGAAGCTCTCTTGCTTATGTTGTGTCTTGTATAGACAAATTATGCATTCTCCTTCTTCTTTCAATTTGTTAAAAATGTATTATTCCCACAAGTGGATTACATTATTATCATAAAGAAGGGAAGTCATGCTCTTCAAACTCAACATTTGTTTCATTTCAAGTGTAAATGATGTTCTCTTTGTAAGACATTACATTATACTTCATGGCTAATACAAATTCCACCAAGTTTCTTTCATCTGGATTTTAGAAACAGACTTTTTTATGAGCTAAGTTCCAAATGGTTTCTGAGGTATTAAAATAGTTCCCAAAATTCTAATTTCAACAATTACATCTTTAGAAAATTGGAAAAAGTGTACCATGTTTGGTTTTATTATATTATAGAATTTATTATGATATAGTTCTTTGTTTTAAGAGTTATACAAAATTACAAATTATTTTATAACAAATTATAAAACCAAAAACAACTTTATTATTTTTAGTTATCTAAAAATATGTACAGAAAAGTTTATACTTTTAGGTTTTTTGCATATTGTGCGGGACCAAGTCTAATTTAAGTAAAGGTGTGAGGTTTAATGTAGTTTTTTTAATAGACTAAAAGAGAGATCAAAATTGAGTCACACTTCAACCGTTAAATTAGTTGTTAAACTATCAAAATGAGAGTTAGTTACATATATAAACATTTTGTTAACTAAATTTGTGTTACAAGGATTAATTTGATTCACGGTTATAAAATTCAATAACCAAAGTGAGTACAATTAAACTTCAAAATGAAACTGATTATCAAATAAAATGTTAATTATCAAATGTAGTTTCATCTCTAGCAAAACTAAATAGTTGGGGAAGGAGTAGTTGCGTCAGAGTTCACGAGGCTATAACACCAAACAGCATGCGATGATGTATGAATATGAAATTTATATGTCTCCTCTTAAAAAGGAATAAATTCCATGGCCGGAAGCATGCATTGCATAATTTCATTGCAAATTGCATCAAATCAAAGTGTGTTGGAATCGAATCTATTCACAACAATTACAAATATCTACTGTTCCTATTTGTATTGAAACAGAACTTGCATTGCATTGTAGAGTGACAAGAAATAGTAGAGGAAATGTTTTATCAACTTTCTTTAAAAAAGAAAAGAAAACAAAAAAAAATAAAGACTGATAAAGTCACATGGGGTCCTCTGAACATATCCTTTGATCTTTTTATAACTGTAGTAATGAGGTCCCCCACTTCTGTCTAGTCCAACCAAATTGTTACCATCCCTCTAATATTGACAAAGTAAACAAATGTATAAAAAATAACTCATAGTAATATTTTACAGCTGTATAATAATTTTCAATATTTCTCCATTTACAAAAAATCATCACAAGTTTATCTTACAATAATCCCTCTTGGTGTCTCTCTATGCGGTCCGGACACTTTTTTTTTTTTTTTTAATACTCAAATTAGTCTCTAAAAGATAAGATATTTTTTAAATTTGTCTTTAAAAGATTTTTTCAATCAAATTGGTTATTCAAAAATTACGAATTAATTACATCTGTCCTTCAATTACTCCACTCACAATTTTTGTCAACGATTGATGATGTGAAATGTTAACTGATAGCATATATGACACATAACATGTTCAATTAGACGTTGACTAAATATATTTACGAAAATCTATCAATTTAGTCACTAGGTCATATTAGGAATATGATTTTTGTAATTGGAAAAAATGACTAAATTAATAAATTTTCATAAACATATTTAGTCAATACCCAATTAGACATATCAGGTATTATATATGTTATCAATTAACGTTTTACAACATCAATCCTTGAAGAAAATTGTAAATGGAGTTATTGGAGGACAAATATGATTAATTCGTAATTTTTTAAGGACCAATTTGATTAAAAAAATTATTTTAGGATAAATTTAAAAAATGTCTTATCTTTAAGGGACTAATTTGACTATTAACCCCTTTTTTTTATTGGTCGTATCTGCATTTCGGATACATTGATGACATTCATTGATACTTACCCGATACATGTATTTTGTGTTTAATTGTGTCTTAATAAAAAAATAAAAAAAAAATCTTCAGATATACTAAAACACACTTAAATACATAACGTGTCAGCATGTTCAACTTTATTTTCAACATATATTCTTGAAATGAGTTTAGAAATAGTATATATTATTAATTATTAAAATAAAAATATTTTAAATAGTTTATATAATTAAAAAAAATATTAAAAATAATTAAAAAAATAATTTATATTTTAATATCAATAAAATATTAAAATATTATTATAATTTATCTAAAAAATATTATATATATATATATATATATATATATATATATATATATATATATCGTATTTCTATATCTTATAAAAATTTTAAATTTATGTGTTTGCATGTTTCCTATCCATGATAATACCCTATATTATAGGTGTCTATATATATTAATCACTGAAGTTACATTGCTAATAGAAGTGAATTTTTCCATGACAACTTTAAAAACTATATATAAAAAGAGATGGCTAATTAATATAACATATATATTTTATGAGTTTGTCAAAATTGATTTCCGTATATGATTAATAATGCATAATGAATAGCTTGAAAAAAAAAATGTGATTCAGCATCACTTGTGAAATAATGCCTTTTTCATCTCCAAGGCATGTCTCGTTGTATCTGAATAAATTATATCATGCATGTTAAAATTTTATATAATACTATTACTATACACTCACTTTGATTCATCAATTATGAAAGTAAAGACAAATGTGGAATTTTAGGAGAAATATCAATCATAAATATAAACTTATATAGTTATACTTATATAGGATAAGCCGATAAGAGAATATAAATTTTTTACAAGAGAAGGTACATAAATTGAGAAGTGTTGCATGTTTTCCATTTTAAAATTATGTAGATGGTGAACTTTTTATACATCAATTGTCTAAGTAAAGTGTTAGATTTTGCTAACAAGTGTAACTTAAAACACTTGTTTTCGTAAATAAAACAAAAAATAAAAAACACAAGATTTGAAGTTTTCATCCGTGATAATAAATACATAAAAAAATTTGTAATTCTACAAAAATTTTAATTTTTAAGTGATAAAATTAAAATATTGTGAGAGATTTGGTTCTTTTCACCTAATTAGGTTTTACTGTTGTACAATCTGATAAAACTGTATGTGAGGAAAAAAAAATTATTGCTAACATGCAAAATTTCATCACTTGTTTATCATTCTTTTGACAAAATACTTTATACTAAATATTTCACACGGTATCTACTAATGAAATGCACCGATATGTAATTTTTTAAACGTATTTAATTTCAAACATTTTATGTTGACTAAAATTAAATTTTTAAATTCTGTCAACGAATATAACTATCAAGTATGCATAACATCAGAATTACTATATTTAAAATGTACACTATCATCTTTATGTGATATTATTGTATTAAGATAAACAATAATAACTATATACTCACTAGCTATTTGGTGAATTTGTCTTTGTGAGAAAAAAATAATAATAAATAAAAAATAAAAATTATTGGGAAGATCTGAGATATATGTAGCCATCTTTTATGATAATTTCACATATAATTTTACATGCAGCATATGTGCTATAGTTTTGTCTCACGATTTCGCTGCCATAAGCTGCATAATAGCATTGTTAGTTTATTTCGCAATCTTTACCTGCACTATAAACTGTTGCAAAATAGTTAGAGAATGTTTAAAACAGTAAAAAATTTTAAAAAACGTTAAATACTTAAATGAGGAAATGAATTTTTTTAAAGTAAATTATTAAACCGTTTCTAAAAATTCTAATGCCAATGAAAACAACCTAAATAACGTAAAAGACAAAAATAACCTCTAAAAAAATTTTAATATTTGACAAAAATGTAGTTGATAACGTATGTGTTGCCGGAAAACTCTTCCATGGTGGCTATCCGAAATGATTTCCTGGATAATAGCACAATTAAATGGCATTTTGAATTATTTTTAATGAGTTCCAACATGAAAATTCATATAATTTTTAAGAAAAATGTTACCTATACAACAAAATTCAGCCTTTAAATTTAATATTTTATTATTTTAATTTTTTAATTAATCATATTTTCTATTTTTAAAGAACCACTTTTATTGGTGAAATCTCAGGTGTAGTCGACTTCACGTGAAGTTGATAGTTGAGAGCCGTTAGATGAAAATTTAGTCAAATCAGTCAAATCATCTAACAACTGTCAGTTATTAACTTCACGTGAAGTCGACATACTTATCACTGTAAAATTTGTAACCACTTGTAATACATTAATTTTTTACAAACTAAACCATAAAACTTATAACAACTTTTCTTGTACTAATTTTTAAAAAATCAATGAAATTTTTAAAATCAATTAAACTCATTCAATTAATTTTTTTTATTTGAATTGTTGGAGAAATTCTCTACCAGAACAGAAGAGGTAACCATAATGATCAAAAGAAAATTCTCCAAATCGTAGAGGAAACTAACAATCTTAGCAAGCTTAGCCATGAAAGCAGGATCAACATCGTTCTTGTCAAGTGCTTCAACACCAAACACCATCACCTTAAACCGAGTTTGCCATTCAGAAAATTTATTTTGAATTAGGAATTTTAATTTTAAATAAGTTGGATTTAGGAATTATACGAATTTCTAGCTTGGAACTGATTAAAAATAATTCAAAATGCCACCTAACTGCACTGTATGTGTTAGCCAGGTAATCATCGATTTACGTTGGATATTTTTATCAAAATTTAAAATCTTGCAAAAGCCATTTTATTTTGATTGAATACCCTATTCGGTCCTGACAATTATCTCGAAAGGACAGGACAATGAGGCCTCCAAGAAAAAAAATATTTAATCCGGTCTCTGATATTTTTTTTTGAATTGATTAACCTCTGTGCCAAAAAAATAACATTGATTTTTTTTGGCACACGAACTTCGTTGTGTTTTCGAAGTAATTGTTAGGAGCCGAATTGAAATTTTTTTTTCAAAAGCCTCGTTATCTTTCGAGATAATTATCGGGATTATTTTAAATTTTCTTCTTTTATTTTTTGCATTTTTTAGGATTATTTTTTTCAGTGTCACGAATTTTTCGAATACCAATTTTATAGTTTTTTTTAATTTATTCATTCAAGTGCAAAAAATGATGAGGTGACGGGTGTTTTCCATTATTCTCACTTTTCATTTATTTGCTTTGGGTTTGGTGCAATCCTTTACCCAAAAGAAAAAGAATACTCCTATATCGAGTCATGGCTGTTGAGTGTTGACTCAGAATGATAGAACCCTTTGCCTAGGGATCCTCTCTACCCAGTTTCTCAGTTTTGCAGAATTAATAAATAATTAAAATGGAACATTTCTTTTTTTTTTTTTTTTATCCTTTTGAAAGAGTGTTTTAAAAGTAAAGGTATTTCTAACAAAGCAATTATTTAGTTAGAATAGATATTCTTAAATTTTTCATTCAGTAAATACATTATAAAAGTATTGCAAACTTTAAATTTTTAGATTTTTAATAATTTTTATATTAAACAGTTTTTTTGGTGACTTTTATATTAAACAGTTAAATACATTTGACCTTTCTCTAATTTTATTTTTTATTTATTTATATTTTTTATGTTGATCTCCTAAGTAAGTAAATATACTTAGAATATTTATCGGCAAAATTCTAATTGATAAAATCTTTAAAACTCTCTCAATCATCTTTTTGAATTGATAAATAAAAAATGGATTCTGTTAGGGAGATAATGGAACTCTTGACCTTTCGGATCTAAAGTTCTAATATCATGTCATGATACCACTCATCCCAAAAATTTCAGCTGATGAGAAAAGGTAATACTAATAATTATATCTCTAATACTCCCTAAACCTCCATTATACGCATTATACAAATATTCTATTGGTTCCTCATACTTTCCCATAAAAAATATTTCAAAGTTATAAAGTAATCAATTTTTTAAATAATTAAGAGAATACATAATTTTTTTTATTATGTGTTATGAGATTGAAATTTTATATCTATTAAAATTAAAATATTAAGAATTGAGTTAAACCACTCCTTATCAACAACAACAACAACAATGTATAAACAAAGGTGTGAAAGACTAAAAAGAGGTTCACATGAATCCAATCAAAGTCTTTAACAACTCTCATGCTGCCGTCGCCTTCACGAGTCCTTCATTTCTGCCACCCTTTTTTCCCCACTACTCTTCACCCTTCTATGCATTTTTTACCTCTTTGGACATAGGGATCTCAATTATAATGGATTCCCCCTTTGACTTTAAGTCCATCACCTCACACTACTAATTTAAGTATTTCATTATTATTATTCTTATTATTTTACTTACATTCCCAAAACTAAGTATATCTAATTTCAGTAAATGCAAAACATGTTACTAATTAAGCATCACTATCGGAATTTTAGTATAACAGTATATGCGCACACTTCATATTAGAGTTCTTGCTTCAATAAAAGGGAAATAGCATTGTTAAAATGGAAGAGACAAAATCTACATTCTAATTTCTGAAATATTTATATATTTCGAGATCATATGTAATAAGAATTTAATTTTGATATCTGGAATACTATGATTTGGTTTATTAAAATTTTTACTTTTCAAAAATAATTTATAAAAGTTAGTTTTTAAAAGACAATTTCTAAAAAATTGTAGTATTTATATTTGGTAAATTAAATTAAAAATTATTTTTAATAAACATAAATACTAATAATTGTGTTTGATAAAATAATTTTTTAAAATTTGAAAATATTATAATAAATATAAATATAAGAGTTAAATTTAAAAATTAATTAATATATAAAGTTATATTAGAACTTTTAATTTTGATAAGTATACATATTCTTGAAAAACTCCACCTTAGGTATTTTTAAAAATACTCCTATATTTAAAAACTGTAAGGACAAATACATAATCTTTTTAATTTATCAAACACAAAATAAAAATTTTGTGCTTTTGAAAAGCACCAACATCTCTTTAAAAAAGTTTACCAAATCAAATCTATGTCAACAAAAACAATTATCTTTAACATTGATTGCGTGAATATTCATCTGAAAAAACAGATATCATTAAATGTCTGTATAAAATATTTTATACTGGCGTGCATCAAAATTAAACTCATATAATAAAATTGATTATATGGTAAAAGGAAATTACTCTCTTTTAATTTTATAATAAAAAAGAAAGGGGATATATAATTATACGTAGAATAGAATAGAATTTGGTCACTGACTCCCCTTAAGCAAATACAATAATACAAGTGCATGAGAGAAACCAAAACTTGTTGCTAACCATTACACGCAAATGTACCAAATGCAAGAGGCAACAATCCCTTCTAATTTATTCACACTAACTTCACTTTCACGTAACCCACTTTCACATAACACAATAAGACCAAAATAAAATCACACCAATGATTCTTAGATCCACAAAAAAAAGAACTTCTTTTAGGGACTTGGGGTTATGCATGTATGTATGTACCTAAAATCACATCATATATCAAAGTCCTAAAAAACCCTTCCAAGTCCAAATCTTTCATAAAAAAAATTATACCCTTTTGGCCATTCATTCCAAAACCACACAAAAGACCACAAATTTTTCACATTAGAATGCTAAGTTGCTAACACAATCTGATTCAAACAAGAACAAGAACAAGAACATGAACACTTTGAGTCAAATATTCCAAAACATGTTCTCAGACAACAGCAACATAATGCTTGCAGCCATAATATCTTTGCTCCTTGTAATCCTCTTTGTCCTTCTCCTCCATCTCTATGCTAAATGGTTCCTAGCTCAGGCTCAGGCTCAGGCAAATGCTCGCCGCCGTCGTCGCCGCCGCCGCAGAGCAGCCACAGTAACTGTTTCTGATGTTCTTGGCCCTGCAAGGTTCCACCACTTCCACAGCTTCAACATAGAAGATTCACCAATATTCCCATCATCATCAAGTTCTCATCACAATACATCAAAAGGGTTAGATTCTTCTATCATTGCAAGAATTCCTCTTTTCATTTATACTACTACTAATTCAGAAGTATTGAAAGGTAGTGAAGAAGTTGAGAATAGTGATGAGCTTGAGTGTGTGATTTGTTTGAGTTCTTTTGAAGATGGAGAGATGGGAAGGTGTTTACCAAAATGTGGACATGGTTTTCATGTTGAATGCATTGATATGTGGCTGAATTCTCATTCAAATTGTCCAATTTGCAGGGCTCCAATAATTATTAGTAGTGGGATTGTTGTTGAGAATGACAATTCCCAATTAGGTTCTGTTATTGATGATGGGGGTGATCATAATGATCATGATCATGATCATGTTCATGTTCATAATGTTGATGATGGTAGTGGTGCCTCTGCTTTAGTTGAGATTGTGGTTGATGATTTTGGTCAAAGTTCTGAAATTAGAGAGAATAATGAAAATGGAGAAAGAGTGAGTAGTAGCAGTGATTCTTCTGTCTCAGAAACAGAAACCTCAACATCTTTGGTAATTGTTGGTTGTTCTTTGAAGAGAATGTTGAGCAAAGTTTTTCCATCTTCTAATAATGCAAATGTAAATGAATTACAAACTTAGATATTTATATATGATGTCATGAAAATGAGCAAAATCAACCACTTCTTCTGTATAGATTACTATTAATTTCTTGGCTTGGTTTATGCATCTTTCATGTGAAAATTGTTTATGGTCTCTAATGTTGTCAAATTTCTTTCTTTCTTTCTTTCTTTCTTTTCTCTGTTTTTATATTAGGTTCCTTAATTACAAAATAAATAAGAAAATCATTTTTGGACATAGATATGATTTATACTCCATTTTGGATACTAGTTGGGGATTTCAGGTAGGAATAATAAAAATGATAAAATTCACTTTTATTGTGTTAATATAAGGTGTTAGATTTGCATTCATACAAGAACTTCTCTTATATCATATATGAAATTATTAGGGGAAAAAAAATAAAAAATAAAAATTCTTGATTTCTTATATTCTTCCACAATAAATTTTCTAAGAGTGCAATTGAGAATCCCAATTTATTACATGGTGTTGGGTTAATTCAGTGTTTTGTGCCACTCTGCTCACATCACAATTCACAATGCTAGAGAATCATCATCTTCTGTTGCATAATCCAAATTTATGAGAATCACTCTCAAGTGAATTTCTTTGAATGATGTTAAAACTTAAAAGCAAGGAAGCGAGAATGAGGAAAGTAAGAACTATTCTATTGCTTGATTTGAACATTGGCTAGTAGTGTACTATATAAACATGTACACTAGTACTATATAGGTGTATGTATAGGTGTATGTCATGACAAAGAAAAAGACAAAAGATAGTATGTTTGTACTTAAGATACCAGTGCTGTAATTGGTGATCCATCTGTCATGAATCATGATGCAACTTTAACGGCAATCATTGTTTTCAGCTCTGGATTCTACACTATATGGTCATTCTTACAAAACAAATATATTTTTTGGTTATTTAATTTTTATCATGCTTTTAAAATCTTTTAAGTGTTTATTTCGGCTCATTTTTTTTTGTTATGGAACAAAGTTTGGTGTTGTTCAATGTAATGGACGCATGGATAAATTTTTTTCTGCAATGGTGTCACGTGTAAAACATAAGATACGTTTTATTTTTGGCCTGTTTTTGTTTTTTTTTTTTTTCAAGAAAGGGAACAAATGTGGGCTGCATTTTGCTTTCTGCAGGCTTTTCAAAATTTTTTTTATTTGTTTTAATCCAAACGCAGCCTGTGTTTTGTGATGGGTTAAAAAAATTTTTTTTTCGTAATAACAAAACGCAGCTTGCGTTTTGTGCTAAATGTCAGCTTTTTTTTTTGGGAAAGGCAAAACGCAGGCTGCGTTTTTTGCGTTGTCAGATTATTTTTTTGGAAAATGAAAAACGCAGGTTGCGTTTTGTGAAAAAAATATTTTAATGAAGAGGCCTGCCTATAAATACGAAGCACTCCTCGCCCAAACGGCCTCACTCCCATTCTACTAATCATACTCTTCTTTCGTATACATATGTTGTAGTTCTTAGTTTTCTTGACAGTTAGGTGTGTCAAAAAAATCGGAGTAGGTGAGGTTGAAGTTATGAAAAATATTGCAAATTTGCGAGTATATTATAACAGTGAAGTTTTACCAAACACACATGAAGGAGTGACTTTTGTTTGTGAATGTCCGTTGTCATTTGCTATTCCATGTACCATGAGCTTCGTCGAGTTGCAAAATGGGCTTTATAATAACATTCAAAGCCACATTTTGAAAAGGGTGAGCAACCTTTTATATAGAAGTCCTGTGCAAGTATTTGGTGGGCTAATACAGTTTCAATTAATACCCATCACTGACGATGCCAGTATGCAGCAGATGTTCTATATTTATCAACAAACCCGATTTCACGTGCCGATGATAGAGCTGTACGTTGAGTTTGAATAGCAGTCAGGGTCGGGCGCGGTTGGCGAGGAAGTCAATGTTGATGAGCTCGGGGATATAGATTGGGAAGAAGATAATAATGACAGTGAAGAGGAGTTCGAAGCTAACTATGAAGTCGATGACGAAAACGATGACGGAGACTTGGAAGGCAATCCGGAGGTGCAAAATGAAGCGAATGCGATTGTAAGGCAGCACCCGTTTGGTGTTCCGTCTTTTATGCGGACTCTAGATCTCAAAGCCATGCATGACCCGAAATTTCCTGAGTATGCGAATACGGGTATGTTATGATTATTAACTCAAGCTTCTTATAGTGTTTATTTTATTTGCCTTGTCTGGCTGATGGTGGTGCGCATGTTGTAGGTGAAGGCAACGCTGCGGCGGAAGATGGCGAGTTTAGTGTTGGAATAGAATTTATTGGTTCGAAAGAGTCGGTGATATCTGCAATCAAAAGCTACACTATCTCTAAAGGAGTTGATTACACTGTGTATGAGTCTGAGCCGCAGACATTCTATGCGAAATGCAAGGGGTATGGTTCAGGGTGCGATTGGCTTATCCGAGCTAGCTTGATTCGAAAGAAAACTTGTTGGGAGATCAGGAGATACAATGGCAAGCACACGTGCACCGTGGGAACGATATCACAAGATCATGCCAAGTAGGACTCGGACACAATTGCAGATGCCATTAGGCCGTTGGTCGAATCAGACCCCTCGATAAAGGTGAAGTCTGTTATTGCAGAAGTTCAATCCAGGTTCAACTACACTGTGAGTTACCGCAAGGCTTGGTTGGCAAAGAAGAAAACGATTGCCAAGGTTTTCGGTGATTGGGAAGTTTCTTACCAGACTCTGCCAGTATGGTTGAAAGCAATGACGGTAAAGATGCCAAGATCTCGTGTTCAAATCAAAACGCTCCTCGTTTACCGTGAGAGTGAGGAGGTTCAAGGTGTAAGAATTCTGCACCGCGTTTTTTGGAGCTTCTATCCGTGTATTGTAGCATTTAGACACTGCAAGCCACTTGTGCAAGTTGATGGCACGCACTTGTACAGAAAATATAAAGGTGCACTCTGGGTAGCGGTTGCATAAGATGGGAATCAAAATATTGTGCCTATTGCATTTGCGATAGTCGAGGGCGAGACGGCAGACGCATGGGAGTTTTTCCTAACGAATTTGCGGAGATATATTGTTACCATTGATGGTGTGGGTATTATTTCTGACGGCCATACCTCCATCGACGCTGCAATAGCTCGCAGTAACGGTGCATGGTCACCACCAAAGGCGTGGCACATGTACTGCATCAGGCACATCGGATCCAACTTCTTAAGGAGGTTCAAGTTTCCATATTTGCATAAACTCGTGGTGAACACAGGTATTTTCAACTCGCTGTTATGGTTCTATTCATAGTAAATTTGTGGCATCTGCTAATGACTAAATGATTTATTCAACAGGCTATTCTAGGACGGAGCAGGAGTATAACAAAAACTGCCAAAAGCTTAAAGAGCGGGGTGAAGCATATACTCAATGATGCAATGAGATCGGTGTTGAGAGATGGGTGTTGGCATTCGATGGTGGTCATCATTGGGGACATATGACGACAAACTTAGTAGAGTGCATAAATTCTGTCCTGAAGGGTGCACGCAACCTTCCTGTGACTGCCCTGGTCCGGTCAACTTTCTATCGGCTAAATGAGTTGTTCACTCGGAAGAGTACCGAGGCTCATGAGCGTCTCTGCAACGGATTCATGTATTCAGAATTTGCAACGAAGAGAGTTGAAGAAAGCTTCCAACGTGCAGGAAACGTTGTGGTCAACCGGTTTGACAGGCGCAATGAGATGTTTGAGGTTCGCGAAATGCAAGATGGTACCATTTACACTGTCAACCTTGCGCAACGACACTGCGACTGTGGCCATTTCCAGGTCAAGCGACTTCCATGTCGCCACGTGCTTGCATGTTGCGCCAACCAGCGTCTCGATTGGTAAGTGTACGTGCACGATGTGCACAAGATGTCTGAAATTTGAAAGGTGTACAGAGGCGAGTTTGTTCCGATGGGTGACCCCTCTACGTGGGATAGATACGAAGGAGCGAAGGTGATCGTCAATTGGACTTTGAGGCGCGCGACGAAAGGAAGACCGAAGTCCACCCGCTACTTGAATGAGATACATTCGCGTGAGATGCGTGGTCCTCGCCGGTGCACTATATGTGGACGCGAGGGACATAGCCGCAACCGATGTCCTCAGCGCGCAGGTCCAAGCTCTGCTGGAGGTCATTAGTGGTTAAGCTTTTCAATGTAATTTTGTTATGACCTACTTCACAATTATATGTTACTTTTTTTTGTAACATCGTCATTTACTTTAACCTAGTTAACAATTTATGATAAATAAAGTTTTTAACCTCGTTATTCAATTTTTTAGAGAATAAACATTTTTGATCCAAACAGAGTTACACGGGAACAAAGTTAAATATGTCATAATAATAATAATACTGAACAGAATCATCTAAATACAAGATACAACACTGAATCCAACATCAACTGCAATAGACTACTTCCTCGACGCCTTCTTCGAATACAAGGATGGGGTGTATTTGTCCGAAGGCGCAGTCTGTGTCTGTAAGTTATACGGATGACCCTGAGACACACCAGCGTCCAGCCCACTGCCGACATCAGTACCACCGAAATCTGTCATGCTCGAACCACCAGTATCATACAAACCGCTGTCACTCATCTCCGGAGCACTCGCTCCACCAATATCATACCAGTGCTGCAAGTCGTATCCCAAGTCTCCCTCTTCCTGCTGCGGGTACTCATTCAAATCAAACAACTGGCCGCGTGGTGGTGCGGATGGACCGGGCGGATCTACATGACCCGTTGACTGATCAAAGTCAAAGTCACTAGCATGACCTGAAGTGGCGCGACAACCACCAGAATACTGAGATGTAGCAGGCCCTTCCTGCGGTGACATCGGGGATAGAAAATCTGTATCTCTCAGGACCTGAGAGAAGCTGATGGTGTCAGATCCATCCAACGGACTAAAGTGACCCTCGGCTGGAATTACGAGATGTGGTATGTAGGGCTCAGGTGCCTGAGGCGGCTGTGGTTCCGGTATATATGCTGCCTGCTACTGATATGCCGGCCACTGCTGGGCATATGCCGGGTCCTGAAACTAATAGGCATATGCCGGCATCTGAACCTGGTGCTCATACGCCGGGACCTGATAGTAGTGCTCATATGCTGGCACCTAATTAACAATTAAATACAATTAATAAGAAGAACAAAATAATAATAATAATAATAATAATAATAATAATAATAATAATAATAATAATAATAATAATAATAATAATAACAATAACAATAACGATAAAAGCCAATACCATCGCGCTAGTGGAATACCAATATCGCCGAGTTGATCGCGGGGTATAGGTGCCAGGAATGGCATACACTCCCACGCCCAAACAAAAAGCAGTATCAGTGGGCCATCCATTTTCTTGCAGTTGTATCGTGAGACACGACACAACGATCTGTATAGGTGTGTCAGACTGCCCGAAGTAGCGGTAGAAACTTCGAGTTCAGTGAAACGGTCGATTTATCCGGAAACACAATTGTTCCGAGCACGCAGAAAATGTGCGCCCGGACGTACCGCTCAAGAGATTCCCGAGTATCACACGGCTCGGTGTCTCTGCACCGCCGGACCAAGCAATATTAACCTTCCCGAACACGTGATCGTCCGGACCGGGCTCCCGACCAAAACACGTAATGCAGTTCTCCACCAAAAACTGGTGACTGCTATCTGATCTACCCGTACTTCCCATTAATCGGGAGACCAAGAATATAGCTCACATCTTCCAGCGTCACCGTCACTTCACCGACCAGAAGATGAAATGTGTGAGTCTCCGGCCTCCAGCATTCCACCAAAGCACTCAGTAGTGCAGAATGACTTCTCATTTCGCTTACTCGCGAAACGTGTTGAAACCCAGTCAATGTAGTATCACTGCAGACCTGCAGCTACCTCGTTAAAGATATCTGGCGGATCCAGTTTTCTGGACAACAAATTTCTGATAGCCTGCAAAAAGAAAAATGATAAATATTAAATTCTAAATAATATCGGTTAATAATTCTAAAAATCACAAATATTTATCTATTATTTATTAAATAGTATTATTAATTATTAAAAATTAATAATAATTTATTCTCTCTATCATAACCAATATTATAAAATAATCATAATAACACTCTAATTATAATAATAATAATTACTCAAATATAACAATAATAACAATAATAATAACCATTTATTATATTACCTATATCCTAAACGGTATGTTATTAACATACAGTATTACTTATTATTACAAAATATTACTAAAGTATTAAACATAATCATTTTTTTAATTAAACATTGTTAAAAAAATCGTTTACTGTTAACATTATTATTATTATTATTATTATTATTATTATTATTATTATTATTAATAAATCACTAAAAAATAATAATAAATTATCACACATTATTGTTATTAAAAATTATTAATAAATTTTTCTCATTAACATACCCACTATAATAATAATAATAATAATAATAATAATAATAATAATAATAATAATAATAACAACGTCACTAACAATACAGAAATTAATTTGCCTAATAATAACAATAATAATATAATAACAGTATTAAAAAAATTAAACCGTAATGAGAAATAAATAACAACATAATATTAGTTATAATAATATTAATAATCACAATACTACTAATTACAAGACAAATAAATAAAATTCGAATTAATCTATATATTTATTGTTAAATATTAAAAAAAATTATTTACAAATTGAGGATGATCAATACTCAATAATATGTTCTTCCAGTTTGGTATAATCACGCACCAATTTTTTTTTTCTGTACCGTGCAGTTCTTCTTCAGCAACACTTAGCTCCTTCACGGTTAACTCTTGCTTCCTCACTCTCCTTCAACTTTTTCTCATTTTGCTTCAGTAACTAGTTTTTTACTTTTCTCCCGTTCCAATCTGCATTTTTCGCTTATAAGGACCAAGCTGAACACCCTTGGAGAACACGTGGCGCGCATGCAGCTAGAAGCTTGCAAAACGCAACCTGCGTTTGACTCTGCTACGCTGACAAACGCATCCTGCGTTTTGCGCAGTCCCAAGTTGTTCAACGCCTACCCCTGTCGGCATGCAGAGCACGTTTCGCTTGCTGCAAGTTTTAAATCTTAATGCAGGCATATCTCCGTTGAATCAGTCTGATTCGCCACATCGCGTATAACGGGAGTCGAACCCAATTCACGCTAGGAGCTCATCGAACTTAACTTGTAGAGTGAGACCAGTGCTCGATATGGTTCATTTCAGTCCTTACTTAAGAAACAAGTATGGAAGGTTCGGAAGAGAGAACTTACAATAATACAACGCCGCATTCTCCGAAGATTGAGGAACAAGAAGAGATCTATTAAGAGAAATTATTCCATATTATCTGTTGGAAAGTTTTCAACGTCCACCTTACCTTATTCAACTACGACGACGATAGAAAAAATGAAAGTCGTTGGCGTTCAAGTCCTGCTATACCCAAACCTACCTTACATTATACCTATTAATTAATAAGGATGCGTAGCAGGCCGGCGGCCGCTCAACTGTTCGAGCGCAATACAGCGCATGGCTCCATGTCGGCCTTAATTTGGCGGACGATCTTGAAGACGATTAATTTGATCAACAGCGGATAAATTATCCGCAGCAACCTATCTGCTGATCTATCCGCAGCTTCGATTCCAGCCGATAGAAAACAGTAAGGATAACGAGCGCTCCGCCCGCTTGGCGGGCGGTAGGAGCAGCGGCACTAAGGAGGCGTCCCTCTTGCCCAATAGTTCCCTTTCCAGCCCAATCGCAGCCTGCGTTTTGCAGGGCCTACATATTTTTTATTCCAACGCCTGCAAAACGTTACCTGTGTTTTGCAAGCCTCTGATCAACACAGATCTACAATTGTGGACAACACACCATACATCCATATACAAGTTTAGCACCAATCTTTTATCCATAACCAAATTAATTTCTGGTTTATATTTTTTAAATTTATTTTTGTTAGTGATATGATTTTTTTTATAACATTTTGATATTTTATCCTATTTATTATAATCAAATCTCTATTATATCAAATAATACAAAAATAAATACATACAACATAAATGTATCTACTTAGGTTGCATTTATTTTCTGAGATTGAAGAATTGGGACTAAGATTCAGTTTGGAAAAACAGCTTAATTAAGCTTCTTTTGAAAAAATAGTTTAAGCAATAAATACTTATATTAAACGTAGCTTATAATTAAGTTATTTTGTATTTGGTATTTTAGTTTAAAAAGTGCTTATTTTAAAGAAATGTGATAAAAAGTTTTTTATTATGAGAAAAGTCATTTTTTTTAACTTAACCATAAGTACTTAAATAGCTTCTTAGATAGCTACAATTTGGTTTTGAAAATTGCACCAGACATTAATACTATTACTTTTCATAAATCAAAAGTTCAAAAAAGTAAATTTTGAATCATCCCAAAAGGACCCCTAAGTATTGTGTTTAGTGATCAGAGACTAAAACTAAAATTTTAGTCTCCAAACACAAAATCACTTCTAAAAATAAGAACCCAAGGATTGAAAATTTTCAAAGATAGAGACAAATTTTTTTATAATATTTCTTTTAAAAAATACTCTCATTTAACTTTTCAAATTTTAAATCTACTGTTCAATCTTTATATTTATCTTAAACTAAGACATAACTCAGTTTAGTATATTTTACACCAAATATAATATAGAGACTTAATTTAATTTTTGTCTCTCCGTCTTTATTCCTCTGTCTGTTTTTTAATTTCAGTCTCTCTTTTAAACACAATCTTAAAATATACGGTTGAAAAACCGATTCTAAAGGCCGGGTTGAAAAATCTCTAGTTAAGAAATTAAATTACCATTGACTAATATATTATTGGTCTTAATATACAGTTTGAAATGATAACATAAAATAGTAAAAAAAAATGTCACAATGTTGCAAGTAATGAATGAGGCAAGAGGCAAGAGGCAAGGACAAAATCTTCCATGATTTCTGGTCAACTGAATTTGAATTCATGTACCTGAGTCTATATAGGTCCTGAAAAAAATGTATTAAACGAACAAAGTACTGCAAATGAGGCCATTCTAAAACGATGTTTGCTACAATATTTAATGCACAACTTGGCCTCATCCGTAGACACTTGCATGGTTTGGTCAATGCCTCATGCAAAAGTAAAAAAAGGTCATTATTGATGATTAATTAGTTAGCAGTATATAAATTTCTTTTTTTTTTTGGTTTCCCACGGTATCCCCCAACCCGACAGGCCAAGGACTAATCCGTCGCGGTACTGAGCTCCATTTAAGGGTTTGCCGCTGGCCAATGAGTTGCTGCATGCACAAGGCGGGATTCGAACCCCCGACACTTGCTTAAGCGGACTAGTGAGCTAACCACTAGACCAACCCAACTTGGTTAGTATATAAATTTCTTAATTGTATTGTTTTGCCCATTCTACTTTCTTTATACATTCCTTAAACTTGAAAAAAAAAAAAAATTATATATAAATAGAAGCATTTGATTGGATTTGAAATTTGATTAATAATAATAATAATAATAATAATAATAATAATAATAATAATAATAATAATAATAATACCTTGGAATTTGGATTGAAAGGGGCTAAATAAAAAACAAATATATTGGGCCTGTTCTAATGGAGGGCCGAAGATTAACTTAGTATGATGTCCAGAAATCTTACAAAATTAGGTTTGTGTAAAAGGAAAAAAAAAAAAATGACCCGTTGCATTGAAGTCAGAAAAGAAAAAAAATGTGAGACTAAAATTAATTTTACATCATAATTGGGTCATTATGTTATAAAGGAAATAAGTAAAATATATTGAGAAGATTATTAGATTATAAAAAATAAATGCTACTAACTAAGAAACATTATATCTATATTCCCTTGATCCAACCGTTAACCTGTTCATGTACCAATATTAGTGCAAAATTTTGAGATACCAACATATCATTCACAAAAAAGCTCAACATTCAATATATAATATACTGTAAGGAAAAGTTTAGAGCCAGCAACTTTGTTAAATTTTGGTCAGTATGTAACTAGCAAAAAAAAAATGAGCTATTGGATGAAATCTCACACCAATCTCACACCATTAAAACTATCATTAATGACTATTTGATGGCTACAAATCACAAAAGTTGCTGCCCCTAGGATTCCTCTATATTGTAATTCGTATTATTACTTAGTAACCTATTAACTCTAATTTTGGTGTAATTTCTTTTCTAAATACAAACTTTTCTTATTCAATATATATCTACTTTTGCATGATTCTAGGGATGGCAAAATTCCCCAAGACGCGGGGATCCTTGCGGGGACTGCTCCGAATGGAGATCTGATTGTGGAGAATTTTTCTCGTGGGGATGGGAATGGGGACAAAATTCTCCCGAAGCAGGCGCGGAGATCCCCATCCCATCCCCACTATTCCCCGAAATTTATGAATTCCTTGAATTATCCTTAATAGTTTATTTCTCATATATGTTTTTTAGTCATTTCTCACACACACATATATATACAGAAACTCAAAACTCATAATCTTTATTTGCATAACCCTTTTTCAATTCAGATATCCATAAGGCTGTCCATACTCCATCCAACCTCTCTGCAGCCACCCTCTCGTCACCCTTCTCATCGCATCGTCACACCTCACCATGCCATCACCCTTACCGCATCGTAATTTCTATTTGCGGCGTTCCTTTTCGTAACTCTGCCGTCATGTCCATTCTCCTCTCTATTGCCGCATCTCCCACCTCGTCCACTGCTTTTTCCTTTGGCTCGTCGTTGCGTTATCTCGAAAGAAGTCACCATCGTGTCATTTAGACTTTTTGTATAAAATCTTGCACTTTTTGTATAAGATAGATACTTGCAATTCTATTCATATGGAAATTAATAATTAGTTAGAACTATTATGTAGATGGAGAATGGGTCCCTGTGAAAAATGGGGATGGGGAGCAATATTCCTCCACGGTGGAGAATAGAGACGGGGATGGAAAGCAAATCTAAGGGTGGAGATGGGAAGTAGGGAGACATCCCCCACCCCCACCCTACCCCATTGACATCCCTACATGATCCACTATGAACGACTCCAAGGATGGCTGGCACATGAAATAAATTTTAGATTTAAAATAAAAGAGAGTCAAAACTCACAATAAGTAAATATCGTTAACAACTCTATTTACATTGCCACTTTTAGTTGTTTATCTACTGTTTCTCTAATCACCCTGTCGGTTTTAGTCTCATTTTCATTTAATTTCTTTTATGTATAAAAAATATGTAGCCAGGTATTAATAATATAGTTTGTTACACTTTATCTGTATCATACGTCTATTGCCAAATATTTCCTTGCCGTTTAAGATATTAACACTTGCTCCTTACTTCACTCACTCAATAATTCTTAAGAAAAGAAAATATAATGGATGCTTTATTAGAAAAGGAGAAACAAAATATAATGTGTCTATATATATATGAAATCAACTTTTATAATGGATAATTTGCAAATATTACAAAAAAAAATTAAGGTTATGTAAGATTGTGTTTGATTTTAAGAATAAAATAAGACAAGATATTAAAAATAAGATATAAATGATAGAGATATAAAAATTAGTATTTTTGTATTTTGTTTAGTGATAAATTGAATATAAGATAGAACAAATAATAAAAAATCTAATTTATCTTTATTTTTTTCGCAAAAAATTAGAATAAAAAATAGATAAAAAATATAAATATATATAAAAATTTAATTGTGATAATAAATAAAAAATAAGTTATTTTTTTGTATTGTGTCTTTGTATTTTTTTTAATAAACAAACACGGCCTAAGTGACATTATATATTAGTTAGTGCACCAGATGATGCTGCAACAATAATCCTTTCATTTCGTATAATGTTCAATTGAGAAGTCACAAGAAATAAATTAATGCAATTGATGATATAGTACCAAAGAAATAGCCATATGTTTATTATGTATTTCGTGCACATTGGCCTCGACGTGATTCCTTTATTTTTTTGTTTCATTTATTACAAAATAAATGGTTCAACTAACTATGGCCCTAGTTATAAACTTATAGTTATCTGTACTTTCATTATTTATTCTTACAAGGAAAAAACATTTAATAATGGATGTGATAGAATATGTATGTGTATCAATAATGTATGAGTTAAGATTTTGAGGGAAATTTAAAGAAAGAATAGTTGAAAGAATAATTGAATTTATTTTCCTTTTTAAACTCTCTATATTCCCACCATCAACTATATAGTACATATATGATATACCTTAAAAGGGAATACCTTCCTTATAGAAGTAGATTTAAGAATTTCTTCAGAAACCCCTTTCACTTTTTATTTGATTAATAAGTGATCTTTTATTATTTTAGAAAATGATATAGAGATGATAGAAAAACAGTTTATGAGTACCATTTTCTATCTTATATACTATGTTAAATTTTATTTAATTAGTTTCACTCATTTTATTTTTTTTAATTATATATATATCTAACAAATATTTTATGTATACTAAAAATCAACCATCAAATTAATATATACTCTATTTATATATTAATTTATAAAATTTTTAATTAAATAATCAACCACTTGTAGAATAATCTATGATAATAGAATAATCTATAATAAGAATAATTGAACTTATTTATAATAATATAATAATTTTTCTTATAAAATATCAAATATAGTTAATTTTTTTACACCTAATATAATTGAGTATCTAATCATATATTACTGTGCACTATTCTACCTACTTTAAAAATTACTTAGAAAAGGGTAATTAGTTTAAAATATTATACAAACAATAAAGCACTCTAAGAGATACTTTTCTCCAAGCTCTTCCCAAATTCTGGGAAAAGTTAGAAGAATAATATACCATAAAAAAAAGGTGAATTCTATGGTGCCTTTTATTGTGGTGCTTAAATTGTCTAACTTGTTTTTATAAGTAAAAAAATAAAATATATAAAATAAATGTAAAATATTTAAAATTTATTAAATATTATTTCTTTATCTTTTTTAGTAAGTTAGACACCATATCTTAGGCACCATAGCATTCACCTAAAAAAAATGATATAACAATTCAAAAAATTAAAGATGAAATTTAAAATGGCTATATATATGATATGCTTAGCATTAACATGTGCACACATATACACAAAGGAATTAGAAGAAATTAATTAATTTAAATTAATTAAATTGTACATTTCTTCATGGCAAGAGAATTACTAAAATGGAGGGATGCTCTGCAAAGAGGGCAACTAGGATGTGCCCTAAGCCACAAATCCAAACACTCAGAATGATAAACATGTTCACATTCACTTAAAATTTTTACCTTCTCATTCTCTTGGAAACTACTCAAACATATGCAACATTCTTTGTTCTCATAATCACCAACAAAGCTAAGACTCTTGGTAATAATTGAAGATGAATGATAATCATCATGGGTAGGGTTGATTATCACCACAACCGGGTTCGCCGGTTGTTGTTGCTGCGAAAAGAGGAGGAAGACGCGATGGAGGCGGCAACAGAAGTGGATACATAGGAAGAATGTAGGTAGAAGGATGAGAATGGAAATGGAACATATCAAAAGGATTAGCCCTTGTTGATTAAATGATTGGTAGTTTGAGGCATCATTATTATTTCTTAGCTTATGGAAGTGTAACTGAATGAAATTGATTTGGTAGTGATGATTTTGAGTAGTGGCCATTTTTGGTGTATAGCTAGAGTGATAGCTAAGTTTTTAATTGAATTGAAGGTGACAATGAAACATAGATAGACATATGTAATGTAATGTGAAGAGGTTGTTAAGTTTGTTAGATTGGAAAACTTTATAGGTAGAAGATATAAATAAGAACACACCCAGAGTGGATAAGATAGTTGTTATTATCAGAGATTGTAGGTATCATGGTTCATTAATCTTGTGCATGGTGGTTGTGAGCATTTGTTACCAATTCCTATTTCTTACCCTACTAATTAGTTCGACATATAGTATTATGGTAATTTTTTTTGGGTGGTCCATAAAGAGGTTTAAAACGTCTTTTTGTAAAGACATTTATATTTTGTATTATTATTAGACTTATTAATAAATTGGTTATTTTAAATTTCTTAATAAATTAGAATAAAACCGATTTTTATAACCATAACAATAAATTTTTTTTTTAGAGATTTAATTGTATTTTTAAATTTTTATGGATTTAAATGTCTATAAAATAAAAAATCAGGGATATATTTATCTTTTTATAAAAAAATTTAAAGATATTCAGTTTAAATTGTATAATTTGATCGGATCAAACCGGATCTAATAATTATAATACAAATAATTGGATTTATTATTATTGCTATAATAAATCGATTTTATTTTAATTTATTAAAAAATAAATTATTAACCAGTTTAATAAAAAATATCCAATAATAACATGACACATGTAAACGTCTTTAAAAAAAAGATATTTTTAATGTCTTTATTAAAATGGCCTCCCTTTTCTTTTTATCCTTCTCTGTCATGATTGGTTTAAATATAAACATTTTAAAATTAAATCATGCATGTTATGTCTGTATACCAAAATTAATTATTAAATTTATTATTTATTATATAAAATACATATTAAAATATAAAATATATACTAACTACCCAAAGCACTAGGGTACTACCACCAAACCATGTCTTTTATTTATTTATTTATTTATTTGTTTATCTGGTACTACAAACAAGGTAAATAATTAGGGAAACATTTTAAGTTAATTATAGATTTAGATGTTTTAATAATTTTAATTATAAAATTGATTTTAATTATTAATTTTAATCAAATATATATTTTAAAATTAAAATTAGTGGTTAATTAAAATATTTAATTTCGTGATACACTTAAAATGTATCTAATAATTAGTATTCTTTTGTAATTAATTTAGATTAATTTAATAGTTAATTATTTATTAATCTATTTAATTAAGGGTTAGAATATTAAATTCTACTTTTTGTATATAATAATTTATTATCTAATAAAAAAAATTTTAAATAAAATTTCAATCAAACAACAAAACAAATTAATCATTGACAGTAAAAAATCTAAGGGTTAAGTACTGAAATCGTCCCTAAGGTAAGTGGCGAAAATCAAATTCGTCCCCGACGTTTTTTTGCTATTAAAATCATCCCGAACGTTCAGAAACACTTTAAAATCATCCTTTCCCAAATTTTTGAACCAAAATACCCTCATCATCATCATTCTCCTCTTCACCTTCATTACCCCACCATCATCACCACCACTACCACTACCACCACCACCACAGACACAAACACAAACACCAACACCAACACCTTAACCCCACTCCGGTAACCCCCCACCCCTCACCGCTCCTCCCCCCCCTCACCCACTCCCTCATCGTAAACCCCCACCCCTCACCCACTCCCTCACCCCCTCACCCCCTACCTCTCACCGCCTCCCCCTCACCCACTCTCTCACCCCCTCACTGTAATCCTCCACCCTCTCACCCCTACCCCTCACCCACTCCCTCACCCTCTCACTGTAACCCTCCACCCCCTCACCCCCTACCTCTCACCGCCTCCCCTTCACCCACTCCTTCACCCCCTCACTGTAATCCTCCACCCCCTCACCCCCTACCTCTCACCGCCTCCCCTTCATCCACTCCCTCACCCCCTCACTGTAATCCTCCACCCCCTCACCCACTCCCTCACCCCTTCACTGTAACCCCCCATCCCTCACCCCCTACCCCTCACCACCTCCCCTCACCCACTCCCTCACCCCCTCACTGTAATACCTCCCCCCACCCCCTTTCTCATGCCCCTCTCTTTATGTTCATCATCATCATCATCATCAACAGAAAATTCAAACATGCACAACAAATTTTACAAAAAATCCAGTCCACAGATTCAACAAATTCAGTTCACAGAAGAAAAAGAAAAAGAAGAAGAAGAAGCGGTGGTGCGGTGCGGTGCGGGGGGTTGGACCCACGGTGCGGCAGGAGGGTTGGACGCGGAGCGGCGGCGGGTTGGACGCAGGGGCGGCGGCGGTGAGGGGGTGAGACGGCGGCGGTGATGGGGTGAGGGAGTGGGAACTGATGATGATGATGATGATGATGATGATGATGATGATGATGATGATGGGATGGGATGGGATGGGATGGGATTTGGGGGTGGGGTTTGGGGGTGGGTGTAGGAGGAAGGAAAATTGGGGGGTTGGGGGGGAGAGAGAAGCGAAGAGATGCTGATGGGTGAGGGTGGGGATAGGGTTTTTTTTTTTTTATTATTAATAGTCAAAGGTATTTTTGTCCAAAAATTCGGGAAATGATGATTTTAAAGTGTTTGTGAACGTTCGGGATGATTTTAATAGCAAAAAAACGTCGGGGACGAATTTGATTTTCGCCACTTACATTAGGGACGATTTCAGTACTTAACCCAAAATCTAAATAATTAAGTAGTGCCTTTTGTATAAAGTGATCTGGGCTTATGATTTGTTTTGTAGACTGAAAAGCCTAATGCATTTGAAAAGAAGAAATTAAAGAGGCAAATAGGTCTGACGTCTTCCGTGCTCATGGTAGTGAGAAAGCAAATGGCCTCAACTCCTAAAGAAAGTCAGACATATATCACGTTCTTCTGCGATTGCAAGATTTTTAGTAGTGTTGAGATTGCTGCATTCTTCATCATAAATAAAAAATAATAAATTATTATTTATTAAATTATTTCAATAATTTTTTAAAATTTAATTTTAATGAATATAAAATTAATTTATATATTTTATTAATTAAAATATCAATTCTTAAATTTTTTATATTAAAATTTATAGTGATTAATCAAATTATTTAAGTTTAATTATTTTTCATGATAAAAAAAATGAAACAAAGACTCATATTATATTTGTATAAATAACAAGCTAAAAAATTTATACAAGATCAACTGTCAAGTATTAATTTCTCATAGAATCACATTTTTTGGTGTCATATTTAAAGTGTAAACGAAATGTGTATTAAATTTTTTTTTGTTAATTTTATTTAAAATATAAATAAAATACATATATATCTATTTAGCTCTCAATTTTATTAGATAACTAAAAAGATGGTATTTACAATTCATTTTAGATCAATTTAAAATATAAAATTTATATAATTTATCTAAATTTTATGTTTTAATAATTTTATAATAAAAATATTAAATGTTTATTTTTTAATTAATCTTATATTTATTACTATTATTTCAGACATTAATAGACTTTTTTTTTTAAAAATTCGTTTATATTATTTTGTTTATCTTATTTATAATGTAAACAATAAATATATATAGTATATACATATTGTTTTTACTATAAATAGAATAAGTAATATTATATAAATTAATAAATATTTTAAAAATAATATATTTTGGTGAATAAAATATTTAATTTATTTATTTAAATTTTTTTTCAGAATTTTATTATTATGATAAACTATTATTGTTTAACTAAAAATTTAAAATGCATTAAAAATTAGATTAATATGATGAATTTATTAAAATGACTTATTTGTCTCCCCATCTTTTAGGATTTGAGGTTATTTGCTTTAATTTAATTTTTGTTTTTTCTTTTTCATTTTAAAATAAATATGCGTTCAATTTTCATTAAAAATTAATAACATTTTGCAGTCATACCTGAGATGTTGTTGTAAAACCAGGATACTATATTCAGGTAATTATACATATTTAAAATTGGTCCCGGCGAGGCTCGAACTCACGACCTTCGGCTCATAAGACCAACGCTCTAACCAACTGAGCTACGGGACCAAGTTAATTTGAGTGATAAATTTTTAATTATTTAGTCAATTCTCAAATACAATATGACCTTATCAAAGCTGTTCAATAAACAATATGAATTTATCAAATATTCATTATTGTTTTTAACTTTTAATGCTTTGCCTAGTATTTTTATTGCCTTTTCTTTTTAAGCTACTGATTATGGTATTAAAATTGTGAACTGATATATGCAATCGTAATTAATTCGTAAGATAATTATTATTATCACAGTATCTATTTCATTAACATAGCAAGAAGTTAACAAAAAATGTCATTGTCGGTATATATATACGCTGTATCACATTAGCTTTATCATAATTTTGTGGATTGTCTAACATAAACTTTCTTAAAATCACGTCAATTAAAAAGGTGGGTTCAACTAAGAAAGATAATTCTTTTTTCTTTCTTTCTTTCATTTTCTCGATTATGTTCATTCAATTGCTCCCGCGCACTATTGAATCAAAATCTGAATTTTCTTTTTTGGTAAAGACTTAAAGCAAATCTTTTTGAAAAAAAAAAAAGACTTAAAGCAAATAAAGTAGCAAGTAGCAGCCTAGTAGGACTCAACCTATTGAGTATTTAGATTTATCTATATCTTGCTGTTAGATATATTTCGAATAAGATATTTGTTTGATATTCAAACAAGTGCCTTTCGTATTTAATAATATTTTAATAAAAAATAAAAAATATTTTTTTAAATATATTTAATTTCATCTAACAAATATCATCACGTATCAGTATATTTAACTTTGTTCTTTATTTATATTATTAAAATAAATTTTAAAATAATATATATTATTATTTATTAAAACATAAAATAATTAAAATATTTTATACAATTAAAAAAAGATAATAAAATGTTTAACAGTGTTAGTTTGTATTTTAATTCAATAAAATATTAAAAAATTATTATAATTTTTAAAAAAAATATTTTATATTATGATAAATTTTATAGTACTTGTAATTTAATGTCTAATTTATTTTTGTGATAAATTTTAAATATTTAATAATTATTTATTTTTATATTTTTAAAATTAAATATTAATTTTTAATTTTTTTAATAAATTAGACAAATACTTTAAATACTATAGCAATTACTTTATATTATATATATGTTGTGCCGCCATATTTTATAAAATATTAAAATTAGTATGTCTGTATGTCATGTGTCGGTATCATGGTCCATGTTTGTGCTTCATAAGATTCAACATTTTCCCATGTTAGGAAGGAAATAGATATATTATATTAATAAAGAGTAAATTATCAAAAACTGCATTAAATTATTATTGTAATACTAATAACAATATTTTTAAATTTTATTATCGACAAAAATATTTTTAAATTATTTAAAAATATGACAAAAATAATTCTATTTTTTTTGTTAACGTAGAACATCTTAGTTCACAGAAATATACTTTTGCCACATTTTTAAATTATATAAAATATTTTTATCGATAATAAAATTCAAAATATTTTTATCAATAATAAAATAATTCAAGTATATTTTTAGTGATTTACCATTTATTCTATATTATAAAAAAATCACACTTTATTACTTTTATATAAGAACAAAAGGCCATCACTCATTACCTCTCCAAATTATATATAATTTTTCCACACTAAATCAAAAGGATCTAGTGATCTACATAGTGGAATCAGGAATCTTCTTATTTTCTTTCAACAAATTAAAGTTCAAAAGAAGGAAAGTTTGAGACGAATTGGTTAATTAGATACACTGATACAGTAGAGTAAAACAGCCCTTCACATATTGCATTTGCTAGTTTACAAGGGATCTTAGGTTCAAACTTCACTGTGGTTACGCAAAATAATAATAATAATAATAATAATAATAATAATAATAAAATTCACAAATAATATTGTCATTTAGGTTAGTAAAATTTGACTGAATTTGTTTAAGAACACTCAATTTCGTCCATTCTAAATAAGGATAAGACGATTTTTGTCAAAAAAAAAAAAAAAAAAAACATTTATATTGGTTTCTGTCCAACTCCGCCTATGTTACACTTGTGGTACATAGCCGGTCCCAAGCCCGGATAAAGGAGAAGGGTTGTGTTAGGTCTTCGGCAACCAACATAAAAATATAGCCGAACCCCCATGACATGAATCAAAGACATTATTGCGCTAAAGTTAGGTCGTTGCCCGGAAGCAACGCGCCGTATGGCTCGAGTACGGTGTCAAAGCAAGAGCCGCTGCATCGGTGCCCGGATGTAGTGTTAAATGAGCAAGGGTTCTCGCGTTTTCGTGAACGGACGAGGGTAAATAAGCTAGTTCACAAGGTAAAAGGTAAAGGTCGAAGCGATAGAAGGTTGAGATTTGGGACATGCAACATAGGCACTATAACAGGAAAGTCCATGGAGGTGGTGGACACCATGACAAGGAGGAAGATTAAGATTATGTGTCTACAAGAAACGAAATGGGTTGGTGCAAAGGCTAGGGAGTTGGACACTTCTGGTTTCAAACTCTGGTATACAGGAAAGGTGAAGAATAGGAATGGGGTTGGAATAATTGTGGATAAGCAGTGGAAGAAGGACGTAGTGGATGTCAAGAGGGTGGGAGATCGAATCATCTCTATCAAACTTGTGGTGGAGGGAGGTGCTTTCCATGTGATTAGCGCCTATGCACCGCAAGTGGGTTCAGACGAACAACACAAGATAAGGTTTTGGGAGGATCTAGAGAGTTTGGTTCAAGGCATACCTTTGGGAGATAAGATTTTCTTAGGAGGAGATTTAAATGGCCATGTTGGGAGAGAAGTGACTGGATATGGGAGTATTCATGGAGGCCATGGTTTCGGGGTGATCAATGCCGAGGGTAAAACTATTTTGGACTTTTCCTCAACCTTTGATCTTCTCATCGCAAATACATGTTTTAAAAAGAGAGACGAACATCTTATAACCTATAAGAGTGGCATGACAAGCTCTCAAATCGACTTCTTCTTGTTGAGGAGAGTCGACCGAAAATTTTGCATTAACTGTAAAATTATCCCGGGAGAGAGTTTGACAACACAACATAGGGTGCTCGTCATGGATTTTCGCGTTAAGCAAAAGTTGAGGAAAAGACATCATACGAAGAACCCAAGGACAAGGTGGTGGCGGATGAAAGGTGAGGAACAAAGAAGCTTCCTAAGACGGGTAGGAGAAGAGGCAAAGTGGGATGGGAATGGAAGCGCGGAAGAGATGTGGAGGGAGATGACAGAAGTTATTAGAAAAACCGCAAAAGAAAGTTTTGGTGAATCTAAAGGAATAGGACCAAGAGACAAGGAGTCCTGGTGGTGGAATGCGAGTATACAAGAAAAGATAAAGATAAAAAGAGAATGCTTTAAAAAGTGGTCTTTATGCCGCAATGCAGATAATTGGGAAAAATATAAGGCGGCTAAGAAAGAGACAAAAGTGGCTGTAAGTGAAGCAAGAATAAGAGCATATGAGGGTCTCTACCAGTTTTTGGGCACGAAAGAAGGAGAAAAAGGTATATATAGAATCGCAAAGAGCCGGGAAAGAAGAACGAGAGATTTGGATCAGGTTAAGTGCATAAAGGATAAGAATGGAGAGGTATTGGTTCTAGAGGAGAAGATTAATGAAAGGTGGAAGAGCTACTTCTACGAGTTATTTAATGAGGGACAGAAGACTCTTCCAAGCCTTGGTCAATTATGCACAAGGGAAGAAGATCAAAACTTTGACTACTATCGAAGGATTCGAGACTTCGAGGTCAAAGAGGCTCTAAAGCAGATGAAAAATGGCAGGGCAGTAGGACCTGATAATATTCCGATTGAGGTTTGGAAGAGTCTTGGAGAAAAAGGCATCAACTGGTTAACCATGCTTTTTAATGAGATTTTAAGGTCAAAGAAGATGCCTGATGAGTGGAGAAAGAGCACCTTGGTACCTATCTACAAGAATAAGGGGGATATACAAAGTTGCGGAAACTATAGAGGGATTAAGCTTATGAGTCATACTATGAAGTTATGGGAAAGGGTGATAGAACGGAGGTTGAGAAAAGAGACACAAGTAACAGAGAACCAATTTGGATTTATGCCAGACAGATCTACTACTGAAGCGATATACCTATTAAGAAGGATGATGGAGAGGTATCGTAGTAATAAAATGGATCTACATATGGTGTTTATTGATTTGGAAAAAGCGTATGATAGGGTATCAAGGGAGGTCTTATGGAAGGTTTTAGAAAAGAGGAGAGTAAGGATCGCATATATTCGGGTAATTAAAGACATGTATGATGGGGCCACAACTAGTGTGAAGACTCAAGGTGGTGTGACAGAGGAATTCCCTATTGGTATAGGATTACACCAGGGATCATTCCTAAGTCCATACCTCTTCACATTAGTTTTGAAAGTACTCACAGAGCATATCCAAGAGCCTGTGCCATGGTGCATGCTTTTTGCCGATGATATCGTCCTTATGAGAGAGTCAAGGGAAGACCTAAATAAGAAGTTGGAGTTATGGAGAGAAGCTCTAGAAGTGTATGGTCTGCGCATAAGCCGTAGCAAGACGGAATATATGGAATGTAAGTTCAGTCTGAGAAGGGAAAACCCCAATATAGAGGTGAAGATTGGAGAAAACATCTTACGAAAAGTTAAAAGTTTTAAGTATCTTGGGTGCATCATACAGGATAATGGAGAGATTGAACATGATGTAAATCATAGGATCCAAGCAGGTTGGTCAAAATGGCGGAGTGCATCTGGTTTTATATGCGACAAAAAAGTGCCTTTAAAACTTAAAGGTAAATTCTATCGCACCGCTATAAGACCGGCTATGCTGTATGGTACGGAGTGTTGGGCGGCTAAAGGGGAGCACGAACATAAGCTGAGTGTGGCAGAGATGAAGATGTTGAGATGGATGAGTGGTCATACGCGATTGGATAAAATAAGGAATGAAGATATAAGGGAGAGAGTTGGAGTAGCACCCATTGTGGAAAAGATGGTTGAATCGCGTCTCAGGTGGTTTGGACATGTGAGAAGAAGACCGATAGAACATCCAGTCAGGAGGGTGGATGAGATGGAAGATGGACAAAGGGCGAAAGGCAGAGGAAGACCTAAGAAGACCATCCATGAGGTGGTCAAACGAGATCTACATGTAAACGGTCTCTCTGTAGACATGATACATGACAGAGCATAATGTCGTCGTTTGATTCATGTAGCCGACCCCATTTAGTAGGACAAGGCTTTGTTGTTGTTGTTGTTGTATATTGGTTTCTGTCCATGTTAAAAAATATTCAAAGAAAGAACGGCATTAATTAAACTAAAGAGTAGAAACATTAATAAGAACAAAATTATTAAGAAAACAATTAGCCTACATATATATTAACCTTATAGCATAGCTTGTATTTACAATTAGACATTACATTATTTGAACACATGCAAAATGCTTAAGCCCAAAGAGCAAGAAGAGACATTGAAGCAGAGCCAAGAGTTAATGCAAGAAAAGACAGTTTTTTCAACCTCCTATTTGAGTTCATAAGCTTGTTGTGAAAGAAATCAACTGCAATGAGATCAACAAGAGCCATGTAAATTAGAATCCCAGAAGAAACTGAACCAAGTAACCCTTCCATGATCAATGCATTAGGGTTATTATCATCATAGCCAGTCACTGAGAACAAAATCATCCCTAAGATTATTCCCATTGGTGTTGTCACTGAGAACATGAGGCACATGTATGCCATTGTTCCAAAGCTGAACCCTGCCTGCAATATAAATTAAACAGGGTTATCATACTTGTTGTACTCTTGAAATTATAAAAAAATACTTCCAACTTTTGTAACAAGTTTTAATTTTATTCCCAAAGTTTAGACCACTTCAATATTGATTAAAACTGTTTAAATTTCAAGATAAAGAGCAGTGAACTAAAGAGCAGGGACGGATCCAGAAATGATATTATGGGGGGGCCAATAACACATATAATATTAAAAATTATGTAAAAAAATTATATAATATAAGATGTATTATAAAAATATACGAATAGAAAATATATTTTAAAGTAAAAAAATATGTGTATACTTTTTACTAACGAAGTGGTCGATTCTTCGTATCATAAAATTCACCGATAATAGAATTTGTGTCAAAATTTTCAACAATTTTCTTTTCAATATAATTAAAAGACAATTAGTAAGAAATTCATCTTTTATTTTGTTTCTAAGTTATTTTTCACAATATTCATAGTTGAAAAATATCTCTTAATTGTAGCAGTTGAAACAGAGAGAATTAATACCAAACGAATAAAAAAAAGGCCACAAGAAGAAAAAGAATTCACTTTATGAGATTTAAAAAATTTTATTTAATTAAAAAATATTAGTAATAATATATTTTTCAGATTTTTTGAATATTGTTACTTATTTTTTAGATATTAAAAATTATTAATATTTAAATTAGACTGAACTTTTATTTATATTAGACAAAATGCTAAATATTTTTTTTTAAATTTAAATTATACATAATAACTTATTACTATTAAAAAAAGTTGGGGGGCCGAGGCCGCCACTCGCCCCCTTATGTCCGTCCCTGCTAAAGAGTCAATTTTTTAAAATTATTTTTTTTACTATCAATTATAAATATCAATTCTAAATGTTAAATAATTTAAAAAAATAATTTTATAATAAAAAAAATTAACTAATATTAACTAATTAAAAATTAATTCTCTATACTTATTCTAATCTGAAATCAACTATTAAACATTCTAAATCAATCACATTTTGTAAAACTTCTTAAATTTTTATGATTTTTAAAAATAAATCTCATAAATTATCAATATAAAACAGTTTTACACGTACATCTAATTATATAACAATATATTAATAAAAATAATTAACTTTTACACTAATCATATAAATGATAATATAAAAAAATAGATGTAATTAAATAATTATATAAAATATTTTACATTATGAATATATTAAAATTAAACTCTTTAAAAATTTACAATTGCGTGCCTTTCTTTTTTACAAAAGCTATATTATCATCACCAAAATCATTTGATGCCCAAACCAGTAGTTTATTGTAAAGGGGAGTGCTAGGTAAACAATAACCATCTTGAACAACATGAACAACCACCAATCAAATAAAAATACACAACATCCTAATTTAATGCTATTAATTAAATTTAAGATTAATTTACTCTTTTAACTCTATTAATTCATATTGTTTACATATTATTCAAAAATGTTGTTAGTTACCTATACTTTTTGTATTGGAAAGGGAAATTATTCAAATATGATTGATGTGAAAAAACTTCTAACAATAAGAGCACAACACTAACCTGAGCAACACAGCCACCAAGACCCATTCCTTCAAAGATCTGATGAAAAGCCAAAGCAGCAACGAGTGGCCTTATTGTGCAAACATTCTGAGACATTCCCATTGTCACTCCAATTATCACCGAATGAAATATTATCCCAATTTCCAACACTTGAGACACCAACCTCTGTTTCAATCTCGCCACTTCCTCTTCCACCCCAACCCTCTCCACGTCATCATAACCGTCGTAACTGTCTCCAACTAACTCCTTCCCCTCTTCTCCCTCCAAAGCCTTATAGCTCACGTGATGCTCCATGTGCGAGCTGGCTGCCACGTCAACCAAGAGTGCCAGGATGGCGCCAACTAACGTCACAAAGCCCGCGAAAGGAAAATCCTTCCACGGATGCTTGGATGCTACGTGGCAGTCAGCTAGCGCGTCGAATGCATCAGGCATAACGTGGACTAATGAAGTGGCAAGGATGACCCCGGCCGCGAAGCACTTGATAATAACAAGAGCTTTGTCATAGAGTGATCGATTAGCTTTAAAGAAACGTGTCATCAGCACCGGGGATGACATCCCTACCATGCTGGTGACGAAGATGGTGAATATGGAAATGAATTTTAGGTGTGCTGCGGCTGTGCTGTCACGACACGTAGCGGCTCGAGCCGCATCTGCAGCAGTTGCACACGCCGCCGCTGCCGACATGGGATCGGAGGATGATAGAGAGAGGAAAGTAGTTTGTGTGTTTGTGTTCTGTTCTAAGTTTAGTTTGAGAGTTTCAAGTGTTTGGGACACTTAAAAAGCGTGGGTTAGTTAGTGATGACTGATTAGGCGCTAGAGTCTAGTTTTAAGGTTAGTTATTAGCTATCTAACTTAATTTCTTTAGTTTAATATTTTTAGTTTAGTAATTTAATAATATATTTTATCTCATATTTTTAAATATTAATAATTAAATAATAACAAAAAAATAAATTCTAATAATATTTTAACATTTCTCTTAAAATTTCACTTTTTTCTTTTTAATATTTCATTCTAAGAATATTACTTGTATTATTTCATTTTCTTCTAACGATGTTAAGTATATATTAAAATATATATACATTAAAATTAAGGTAATTATTTATGTGTATAAATATATGATGGTTAATTTTTATAATTAATTTTAATAAAAATTTTTTTCTCTATATTAAGTGTTAACATCTTTGTATTTTATAATGTAGTTAATACTCTAATAAAAATTTTATAATTATTTTGATATAAAAATATTATCTTTATTTAAAAATATTATTATTCTCTTTAAATTATTATATTTTTTATAAATCACACTTATAAAATATAACCAAACAAATATATTCATGAAAAGATATTTTTAACGTCTTTTTAAAATGCGTACGTTATAACATTTATTTGTTCGTTTGTTAGATGTTAATTGTATACCTTTTTATTTTACACACCGAGTTACATTTTATTTTCACAAAAAATTTGCTAGAAACAATTAGTAATAGAGAAATATTAGAGCTTCAGCATAATTTATTATTTTTTGTCATTATTTTTAATTATTAACTCAATTTTTTTAATTTAATAATTTAATAATATATTTTATTCTCATTTTTAAATATTGATAACTAACTATCGACAATAAACAATAAATTTGGCTAATTTTTTAATATTTCTCTTAGTAATAACTCGTACGGATCTTTAGTAGTTTAAACAAAATCATGTCTAATTAATTTTTCAATTTCGTGTCTATCTTTATAAGTTACATCATTTTGATTCTCCTCAAATCTCTCTTCAAAAATTGGAAGTTTTCTAATAATATTTTACATTTTTACTACCTAACCTTAACAAATTTTCTGACTGTCAATTTTTTTTTAAAAGTATAGAATGTGCATTGTTTTTCCAATATATATCATTACTATTTGATGAGAGGTGAATTATGTAATAATAAGTGAAGGTAAAAATTAACATATTATTTTACACTTAATTTACCGTTAAATTTTGAATTTTTTCTCTCTCTTTCAAATGTATTATTTTTCATCATGTAATATCTTCTGTGTAGACACAAATCACATAACTTTACGTGGCCATGCACAAAGCATATTTTCTATTGGTGTATGGTTAAGGTGTGCTGCGTCTGAAACCCATAAATATTAAGATTGTACTGTTCTTTCATCTTTTTTAGATCTCTTAGTGCTGTTCTATGCTTATATCCACCATCTCATTTCCATAAAGTTGAGTTTGTTAGACCTCACTGAAAGTTCTATGAAAAAAAAAATGAAAGAACGGTTTTATTAAATTTTTAATTGAGTTTCAATACTTTTTTTTTTAAGTTAAGTCTCTATATTATTTTTTTTAATTAAATTTTTACCATAAAACAAAAGCCTGAGATAACAGAATATTCTGTTTAAAAAACGAATATTCTAAAGTTAAAGATAAAAAATTTAATCTAGAACACTTCAATATTTTCTAAATTTCAAAAACATCATTCTCTCCAGACTCAGAAACTCCAGATCTTTCTGCATTTTTGTTGAGCTCTGCTGCTGGGTGTGAAAACCCTTACCTTTCTTCAAACCTTCACTCTTTCTAGCTTCTAACCTGTTTTTTCCTCTCACAAGTAACAAATCTGTCGCCTCACTGTGTTTTGCCCTTCCTCTCTCATCCCGCTCTCACTTCCGCTCTTTCCAATAGTCCACTTTACCCGTTTTACAGAGTCTGAAGAAGTCGACGATAAACACACACTGACAAAAAATTTTGCAGATCTGAGCAGAACCAACAGAGATAAGAAGATTTATGGAAAGCAGACGCAAGCGGTGGACCAGCGGTGACAAGTATAAAGCTGGTAGTGGTTCAGTGACAAAGATGCAGAAACAATTGTCGTGAGGGCCGCTGGGTGCTCTCTCTCTCTCTCTCTCTCTCTCTCTCTCTCTCTCTCTCTCTCTCTCTCTCTCTCTCTCTCTCTCTCTCTCTCTCTCTCTCTCTCTCTCTCTCCACCGCTTGCTATCGCCACACATACTAGCTATCTTGCGCACCTTCGTCTCCACCTTTCCCTTCATGACGGCGCCATTTATGGCTATGTATTGTGCGCCATTATCGCGTTGGGTGGTTCTGCCATTGTGGACATCGTCGTCTTCTTCAGCCGGTTTTGTTCCCCATCACGTAAGATTGCCAGCGTTCAGAGTTCGTGTTCCGCATTCAGGTAGGTCGGTTCCTAAATCAGAAGCTCCAATTGCAGATCTGGAATTGTTGTTGTGATTTAAATTTGTCATGGTTTTGTTGCTGAATCTAGAATTTGGAATTTGTATAATTGAATTGTTAATTTTGGATCAGAAATTATTAATTGTAATTTTGTTGATGATTTTTTTTTTATATGAATCAGTTGTTGCCGAAGAGGAATTCGTATAACTATTTATTCATTTATTCTACTTTTGCTTCATTCTGCTACTTCTGCTTCATTCTGTTTCTATTTTTTCTTAATTTGATTGTACTGATTATAAGTTCTGATTATGTATTTTGTTTGTAATTATTTTGCTTATAATTAACTGATTATGTTATGGTAAAAATTCTATTTTTGATTATGCTATTTTGAATTTGTGTTGATTACAGAATAACAATAGGGACTTAACTGATTAGGGAAACATGTTGATATTTGAAGGGTGGTGACGAAGGAGCAAGGAGGGTGAGGAGATGGTAAATGAAGTGGAGGGAGTGGTGAAAGGTGGTGAGGGTGCACTACAAGAAAAATGGCCTGTCGGCATAGTTTTTTCTTGCCACGCTTTTAAAGCGTGCCCAAAAGTGGTCTATGGCCACGGTTTTGTGAGGGTGGCCACTTATTTGTGATTTGGCCACGCTTTTTTTTGCCACGCTTGAAAAGCGTACCCATAGAGAGAAATCGGCACGCTTTTACGAGGGTGCCACTGATTTGATATTTGGCCACGCTTAAAAAGCGTGGCCATAGAGGAAAACCAGCACGCTTGAAAAGCGTGGCTATCCTGTGTTTAATCTGGCACTGTACAAAAACGTACCGATAGAGTTCCCTCCCCTAAAATTTAGTTTTCCACCTATTTTTTTCCACACTTTACTTTTTTTTTTTTCCTAAGATTTCAAGTTTAACCCTAAAAGTGATAAACTAGTTTTACATTGTTACCAAATTCACTTTTAACCCTAAAATTCACTTTTAAACCCTAAACCACGTCGTCATCTTCCTCTTCTCTTTCGCCCCCCGCCTTCGTACATCGTTCATCTTCATTGCACCCAGCCTTCATTGCCTTTGTCGTCATCTTCATCACTGCCCTTCATCACACCCAGCTTTTATCGCCTTCATCGTCATCTTCATCGTTCATTACGGTGGTCTTCCTCGAGCTTGCCGTCACCGTCAGTAGTCATTGTCTTCCTCGACGCTGCTTTGAAAGGGTTTTGAATGGCTTTTCCTTGAAAGGTTCAGAAAATCCTAACCTCCATCATGCTGCCATCTATCTCACCGTCGCCACCCTTCGCGCTCAAGATCGCAACCAGGTTCGTCATTGTGTTAGCTAACTCGCCATTCCTCTTGCTATTTTGCTTGTCATCCTTCTTGCTGTTCTGCTCGCCTCTCTTTCGCGGTTTTGCTCACCTGTCAAGGCCTTTGCCGTCGCTTCTCTCTTCGTCGGTAGCACCGCCTCTGCCTCCGTCCTCATCCTCCGATCTAACGGCATTCACAAGGTACTGCTGTCAAGAATTCAATATTCCTATTTCTGTAGTAATATGGTGTGGTGGGTAATTACATATAAATTATGTTAAGGTTTGAAGAGGCCAGGGTTCCGTTGCTTCATGTTGGTTTTGGTTTTTATTTTGTTTATTTATTTATATGCTTTTTGTTCTTGTAAATGTGGTATGCGTGATCATGTAATTTTGCAGAGTGAATTGTGATGGTTTGTAGTTTAGGAGTTTCTTGTGATTGCAGAAATATCTTGTGGATAGAAGTAGGGTTTTTGTGTAACTGAATCTGGTTTCAATTGGGTTTTGTTGCTTCAAGACCCGAATAAGTGTGGATGGAAATGTAGTTTTATTAAATAAAACTTGATATGTCTATGTGATGAGGTAATTTGGTCGAGAGTGCAGTGTTTGGCAACTTTGAGAACTAATTAGGTGCGGATGGAATTGGTTACGTTAGGCAGGTTAAAATTGAACCGGTTTCTTTGTTATATGGTGTTTGATTCCAAAACTTCAAACTCATTCAAAATTATTATGATCAATGGTTACCGACAATGAACAGTGTTGGTTATTTGGTGGTGTGGAGTCAATGGTTGATGGAGGTAGCATAAAGAGGTAAAATATATTAGAGAGAAATTGGTTTGTTGTAAGAACTAGTTGTAGGCTTAAATTGTTTCAAATGAAAACTAGCTCCATTCATTTGTAACGTTACTAAACAATAATTTAGAAAGAGCAAAGCCACAATGTACCTAGCTAGCTGGGTTCTGGTTGCTAGGGGTGGCAACATGTACCCTACTCGCGGGTACCCAATCCGACCCCACCCGGTCGGGTAGGGTTGCCAACCCGATCCGCAGCGAGTAGGGTAGGGTGCGGGTAGGGTTCTCGTGTGTGTCGGGTAGGGTGCGGGTTGAGCCTTAACCCTACCCGACCAACCCGCACTCTATATATGCATATGTTATATACTTATATAAAAATATGTTTTAAGTGGATGTTGAACCAAAGACCTCTTATTAAATGCAAAAAATCCTTAGTCATTAAAAGAAGATCATTAATTGATAATTTAATAAAGTTTTTTTACATAAAAGTCAGTTCTATTTTAAATTATCATCAAGTTATATAATAATGTTGTTTCTTTTTTTGTAACCTGCAGGTAGGGTCGGGTACCCGCGGGTTAAGAGCGGGTAGGGTTAGGGTTGAGATATTATCAACCCGCGGGTAGGGTAGGGTTGAGTTTATATAAAAATCTCAACCTGCGGGTAGGATTAGGGTTGGCTCCAAACCCTACCCTACCCTACCCATTGCCACCCCTACTGGTTGCCAAACACCCCCTTATGAAATGGGTATGGGTTGTGTTTGAAGAAGATTGATCAACAAAGAGAATATTGATATGGCTTAATTTGCAATGAAAATGGATGGTATTGCTTGTAAGGTGTATGTGACCAAGATGCACGTGGTTTTGTATAGTGGAAGGAATGGTTATATGATTCAGTAACTACGAAGAATGAATTGTTAGGGTGGTTTATTGTTACATGTTTATGGTGATGGTGAGATGCTCTAATTCAAATTACAAAGAATGACTTTTATTAACTTATATATTATCAACTAGGAGATAAAATACATATTCTGTATTAAGTTGTCAGAAAAGGGTTTTGTTGATTGTAGGTTGAGTTGTGCATTGAGTCAAATGTGTTATCAGGTAATCCTGCTGAGTGAAATACAAAACGGGCCTTAGTTTTTGTATATGGCTTATTGGGTTCTAGACTTCTAGTGATGAAAGAAGCTGTGTTACTCAGGAATTCGAGTTAGCAAATATGATTTTTACAGTTAAAGTGGGAGAAACTACGGTGTCAGAGTGTGTGTGCATCTGTGTGTTCTTTTTTTCCCTTTATTATTATTATTTATTTTTTCTGAGTATGAGCTTGAATAATTACTGTTACAAGTATTGAATTTTAAAACAATCCCTGACAACAGAGAAAAATTGTTGTGACTTTAGAAAATCTACTTATATGATTTAGCTATTATACATTTTTGGTCCACTTTTGGCTTTATTAATAATCTACCATGGCATTCTTAGTTATGATATGCATTCTAGCAGTACCAGCAGCTCTTCAGAAAAAACTACTTTATTTTTTGGGTTACATTCACTATCTAACCATAAAGTCAAAATTAGTGTTTAGAAAATAATAGAATACACCCGTTTAATCTGATTTCAGTCTTGTTATCACAGATCACAGTCTTTTGTAGCTCAGATGTGTGCAGATTTCAGAACTTTTTTGTGTTTAATCTGATTATGATGATCATGATCATCAACACTGCTCCACGCTAATGCTACCTCTTCATTTCTAACTTTTTTTAACCCCTTTAATTTGTCTGTTTCTATTTTTTTTTTATTCTTTCTCTTTGCCTAACTAGTGTAATCAACGAGTCAAATTAGGTTTGATTTTGGTTAATAACTACTAATTAAGGTTACTACTGCTTCTGCATGTACCACCGAGAAGGATCATGTCTTTCTAATATTTCATTTCATTCCTTTTCAAAAAAGGTTTACCCGTATTAGATTTAATTTTTAATATCATGTCAATTATGTTTGTTCTAGTATTCTTACAGTGTGCAGATTTTTTTCAGGCATATTTAAGTTACAACCTCGATCTAAAAGAAGGGTAGAGTTCGATGAATGAGGATCCAACCTCATGTTATCTGCTCTAAGCTTCTCATTTTCTGCTCTAAGCTGTGAGTTCTCACTTCTTTTAGTTTGAGACTGCAACAAAATTTAAGTTATTCAAAGACATACACTTTGCTTTTAGTTTGCTTTATCAACACCACGTCCAATTGTATTAAAATTTACCTTCACTTGAGTGCATTTGCCTCTTTGAATATTGAAGACTCTGTATACTAGTATTACAGTTTGCTGATTTGCAAATTGCAAAGAATACCTTATCCTTATTTGTATTTTACTTTGTAGAGTAAGTACTATGTAGGGTCTGAAATCTGTGTTAGCCATAGCAACTCAGTTAAATGCAATTACTACTACATCTGTTTGTATGTAATTCACTGATGCAGTCATATTGAAATTGAGTGAGTCACAAATTTGTTTTTTGATTTGTTTTTTTGTTCTAATGGTTGAATAGGCATTATTGCGAGACCTAATTAAAGTTGCCTTACCATTTTCATTTTTAATCAATTTGGATTTGGAATTGGATTTGTTGGATTTAATTAAAGTAGCCATTATAATATGCATTAACACAAGATTATTTAAAATTCTGCAGAGCAGTGGTAAAAACAATGGAGCTCATAATGGATGATCACACTACTCATGAAATTTGATATTTTGTAACCAAGTTATAAAAGAAGTAGATATATGACACTTGTTGGAATTGCAATTTTTATTTACTTGTTATGACTTTACTTTTTGGTACTTTATCTTCAAAGTCTACTTTTGTGGTGACAAGTTTTATATATATGTCTTTTTTTTTATGGGGAAGTTTATGTATATGTTGGATTAGTTTAATATACATAATTATTTTGGTCTATGATTTTAAAATTATATATGGATTTTGTACGAAATATTAGGAAGATTAATTAAAAAAGGAATTTCTGACCAAACTTATGGCCATGCTTAAAAAAGGTGGCTATATCTTAATGTTGGGTTCAACAGGCACGCTTAATAAACGTGGCTATAGCTAGGCAACCGGCACGTTTTAAAAATGTATCCATATCTTCATCTATTGGCACGTTTTTAAAGAGTACCTAAAACAAACATTCTGGAACGCTTTAAAAACGTGGCGATATGTACACTTTTTGGTACGCTTCTCAAGCGTAGCTATAGGTTAAGATCTATGGCCACGCTTTTTAAGCGTGTCAAGAGATGAAAGCGTGCCAACAAAAAAGCGTGCCGATAGATCCACAAAAGCGTGGCGATAGAGCAACCGGCACGCTGGCGGATGTGACCCTTTCAAAAGCATGCCGATATCTCAAAAAGCGTAGCGAAAAGCTATTGGTACGCTTTTTTGCACTTTTCGAAACACTTTAAAAGCGTGACAAAAAGCTTATTTTCTTGTAGTGGTGGAAATTATAAGTGTAGGGTATGGGTAAATAAGTAAATTCACACTTCACTAAGGTTTTTTAAAAGCTTAACATCAATAGGAATGTAATTGAAAAAAAATAATAGTATAGAGATTCAATTAAAAAAATATATAAAAATCTAATTACAGATTCGGTAAAATTATAACAACAGGCAGAATAATTAACTTTTTTTTAATTCTAAAAATTAAAATTCCAAACTATTGATTAAATCAAAGTAAACCTTGACAATTTCACCTTGGTAACGCGTGAAACGTTTTTTGTTCTCATAACAGGATTGGAACCTGGTCCAGTTAATCGAAAACTGTTCACTAAATCGGTTTGATTCAAAATAAAGATTTGTTTTTGGTGACTCATTCAAAATAAAGATTGATTAGCAATGAATCAGTTAAAAATAGGAAAGTCAATCAAATAATGTTAATCGATCAAATCCGTTTGATTTTTTAGCAGTTAATCAATTTAAAATAATAAAATATAAAAAAAATAACTTTTTTTGAAAAAATTATATTTTTATACATAAATATTATTCTTTTTAATTTGATGGCATTCTATATTTTTTTTTTGTTTAGTTAGTTTGGTTTCTTATGCTTAGCCCATTCCAAATACACTCAAATATATGCCTAATTTACTTTGGTTCAATAGTCTTAGAGTTTGTAACACAAGTGTACTGGACTGGTAGGCTAGCCCATTCACTATTAAAGAAACAAAGGAGTAATTCCCACAACCCCCAAGCCAATTTTTTTAAGAGCACTTGTTGATATTATTAGAGAAAAGGACAAATAGGTTATTGACATTTTGGCCTGTAGACATTTATATCCTTGAGAATTTGAAAATATATTTAAGTCCCTGACTTTCTCAAAATCTGGACATATCGATCCCTGAATCTAATTTGTCCCATTTTAAAAATTCTCCACGTGTGCATCCGTATATCGGCCAGGCCAGTACAACGGAAGTCATGTTTGATTTTTTCGTTGAGTCTGCTAAACCCAGGTGAACAGAAGGATCCATGTGTCCAGGTTTTGAAAAGGTCAGAGACTTAAATATATTTTCAAATCGTTGGGGATTTAAATGTTCGCGGACCAAAAGGTTAAGGACCTATTTGTCATTTTCTCATATTATTAAAATAAAATGTTCATATAAAAAAATGCTATAATTTTTAATGCATTAGGTATTAAGACATTGATTTTTGTTACTAATATAAAGACTTTGTGAACGGTGTCTTATCTTTTCTAGTGGGCTAATCAACGTATACCTAATCGATCTAGTCTTGTTCTTTTTTTTTTTTTTTTTTTTAATGTAAGCTATCTCTTTTCTTCAAATGAGGCAATTTTATTTGAGCCGGTCCAATCTTTGTTTTGTTTTGTTTTGTGTTTTTTTGGACAAGAAAGGAAATTTTATCTCTAAATTTTGATAATTTAAACAAGTACTCTAATTAATAATTATGATCACATGACATTCTTCTTATTATTATTATTATTATTATTATTCAAATTAGGAAAAAGAAGAGAGTAGACAGTATGTGATCCATGAATGATGATGAGGCACCACAATCTGTGTCAGATTGAAGCATAAGTGAGATCGGTTAGGCTATTATTACATTTGATTGGCAACTAATTGTCTTGTGTTATTGTCCATTCTAAATGTGATTTTGGGACCCCCAAACTCATCATTATACTCAAATGTCATCTATTTCCAACATGATTTTAGTTACTAGCCATTGAGTAGAAGAAATTTTTTGTTTGTTTTCCCTTTAATATAAATTTTCACTATAACATCTTTTCTTGTACTTCTATTTATATTTTGATACTACAAATTTCCAAACTTTTAATCTTTTTCAAACTTATTATTTTCATATATTTTATAAATTATTTTAAGATTTTTTTTTGTTTTTCGCATCTTTTACTTTGTGTTTGATTTATGTATGGTTTAAAATATACACAGAAATATAGACATTCAAAATATAAACATAATAAGACACATTTTTTTCAACTAGTATAATATTTAAACACAAAATAGAAACACATATCACTATCTTATAAAAAAAATCAATATTGTCCTTACTACAAACGGTTCTACTAAATAGATAACGAAAAATATAAACAACGTAAATAATGAGCTACACCACAATTATCCATCCTTACTCCCAATTACACCTTTCTCCTTTTCTATTACCCTATTTTCACCGCAGCCACTCCACTCTCCCCTCTCCTATTACGCCCAACGTCGCCGGCCACCGAACCTTAGTGCCACAATAAAAAAATCCATGTACAATAAAAAGTAACATCTATCGAACTTAAAAGAAACATCTATGTACAATAAAAACAAAACATCCATGTACAATAAAACGAAACATCAACAATGTACAATAAAAAGTAACATCCATCGAACTTAAAAGAAACATCCATGTACAATAAAAAGAAAAAATTCGTGAGGCTGTGCAACGTGATTGATGGAAGGTGGAGAGCGCTTGCGTCGCGGAAGGAGAAAAAGAAGAAGACCGATGGCAGCGAGGGACACGATGGAGGACAACAATGCGAGGGATGGCACGATCGTGTCATAGGCGCGACTTATCCCTGCAGCAGCGACGTGAAGCCCGATGATACAACAGCAGCAATAGAGGGCAGAGACAGTCCCCACGACGTGATGGAGGACGAAGCTGGGCTGTCCGCAGTGGCACGATGGAGGCACGACGAAACACAAATGCGTGCGGCAGCTACTGACGCATGAGGGAGCCAGAATGCATGCGATGTTTCACGAGTGTCCGGCCGGGAGGGGGTTGTGGGGCGCGGTGTGGGTGTAGGGGAAAGGGTTTGTGGTTGTTGACGGAGAAGGGAGAAAACCTGATTATGGGATGGGTGTTTTGCTAATCCTTATTTTCAAAATGTATTTAATGTTAATTATTCAAATTTTAATTTAAAAAAATTAAAATTACTAATTATTAGTTGGTGTTATTTTTGCTGTTTAGTGGGAATGTTGTTCCTTTAGACTTTTCCTATTACAAATCACCCCACTACCAGCACTACTCTACAACCAATCAAACAACCAACACTACCACTTTTGTACCACTATTAACAACTCTTAAACTGATAAAAAAAATTCGTTCAAACAAAAATAGAAGATCAAACAAATATCAATCAAAATTTACAAAAATAAAAATTAAATATATCATTTCGTTTTCACTTTTTCTTTAAAAGAAAGCAAAGAACCAGAGGAAAAAGATGCGATGATAAATAGAGGCATTAGAGATAGACGAAAGACAACAACGTGTAAGAGAGGTGGATGAGGAGGCAAATTGAGAGAGAAAGATAGGGAAATAGATAGAGATAGGGAGAAAGACAGAATATGAAACTAGCTACCTAAGAAATGAAGACATACTTGATATGAAGTAGAAGCTATGGTAGATATGAGGCAATGCATTGATCAAGGAAAATACGACCCGACGCAACACGAAGTAGAAAGAACCATGGTAGGGGCAAAGGTCAAAAGGCAGAGAAAGGAGACATAACACACAAAAAGAAGAGATAAAAAAAGGAAGAAGAGACCACATTGGAGAAAGAAAGCGGAAGAGGGAAAAAAGGGCAATGGTGGAGGGAAGAAGAAGGAGAGGGGAGGGTAAAGTTGAGCATCTGAAAGAGGAAAAGCGAAAGGGAGAAAGATAAGCGAGAAGGAAGATGGAGTTAAGGACAAGATTATGATTAAGAATAAAAGTGTAAAAAATTCTGTCTTAGATACATTAAATACATGTATTTTGTCTTTACTTAGGTAGCATTTAGTTAGTAAGACACATACACGGAAACATAGACACAATAGTACATGTTCATTGTTTGTTTGTTGAAACATAAATTTTGTATGGACACGGGTAGACACGGAAGCACACAAATACATAAAATTTGTATACTGTAGTAGGAGGTGGAACACAAACTTTAGACATAGACACAATCTTTTTTAAATTTATTTTTCAATTATACCCTTTCAGATCTTCTTCTTTCTTCTGCCATCAGAAAGACCTTCTTCCTCTTTTTTTCTATTTCTCACCTCTCTTCCTACCACCATTCCAAACCACCTCCGTCAGATCTTCTCTTCTTTTCCTCCCTCCCACCCAAACCACCACTATATGTCACTTCTTTTCCTCCATTTCTGCCACCTAAACAACCGCCGCCTCTCTTTCTCCACTCTTTTCTCTTTCTCTTTTTCTTTGTTCTATGGCTATTTTATCATTGTCGTCGTCGCCTCTACCGTTGTTGCCTCCAGATCTGTCTTTTTTTCTCTCCCTCTTCGAGTCTACCACTGCTGCCTCTCTCCCTTCATTCGTCTTCGAGTCCGCCACTGTCGCTTCTATCTCTTTTTCTCTTCGAGTTCGTCATTGCTACCTCTCTTCTGCCATATTTATTTCAGTTTTTTCTCTTTTTTTAATTAAGAGTTGTTGAATTAATTATTAAATAGAGTTTCTACTGTTATTAATGGATGAATTTGTTGTTGAAATTATTAAAATTTTTTATTATTTGAATTATTTATTTTTGGTCATGAAAAAAATAGGTGATGATAGATGAAAAATTTAGGTGGTGGTAATGAAGATAAACGATGAGGGTATTATAGATTTTTTAGTGTTTTCTGTATCTTGTATATTTACTTTGCCAAACATAAAACATGTACATATATATTTTGTGTCTATGTCTTTTAAATTTATGTCTCATTATCTTTGTCTCTTGGTATACACTAATCAAACGTAACTTTACGTGTCATTCTATTCTTAAAAAATTTGTATCTCAACAACCAAACAATAAATACATGCTATCGTGTTCATGTCTTTTGATAGACTTGAATATAAAACAAACGTGGTCTCAAAGTTATTTTTATTAATGGTAAAATTTTTTAAATATCATTTTAGTAGTTTATTTTTGTTACTATTCAAGAAGAATAAAATTTAAAAATAATTATCTTTAAAAATTAAAATATTATAACCTAAAAATAATGTCTTAATTTTTAGAAGACTACAAAATTCGTTCCTAACGAAGAGATGACCTAATAGTTTTTTTGAGATGACAACATATGAAGATTATTATATAATTAAAAATACAACAATAACAAAATTAAGAATAAATATTAAAATTGTTTCTCAAAAAATTTTAGATGAGATATTTTGGTTTCTAATAAATTTTTATTCTCTAAAATTTTTAAAAATTATTCTCACAAGTTGTACTAGTCTTAGGGATGGCAAAATTTCTCGAGACGCCGGGATCCCTGTGGGGACTGCCCCGAATGGGGATCCGATTGTGGAGAATTTTTTCCGTGGGGATGGGGATGGGGGACAAAATTCCCCCGAAGCAGGCGCAGGGATCCGAGCGGGGATCCCCGCCCCGTCCCCGCTATTCCCCGAAATTTATAAATTCCTTGAATTATCCTTAATAGTTTATTTCTTATATATGTTTTTTAGTCATTTCTCACACACACATATATATACAGAAACCCAAAACCTCCTAATCTTTATTTGCATAACCCTTCTTCAATTCAGAGATCCCTAAGACTGTCCATACTCCATCCAACCTCTCTGCAGCCACCCCCTCGTCACCCTTCTCACCGCATCGTCACACCTCACCATGCCATCACCCTTACCGCGTCGTAATTTCTATTTACGGCGTTCCTTTTCGTAACTCTGCCGTCGTGTCCATTCTCCTCTCTATTGCCGCATCTCCCACCTCGTCCACTGCTTTTTCATTTGACTCATCGTTGCGCCCCCCATTGCGTTATTTCGAAAGAAGTCACCATCGTGTCATTTAGACTTTTTGTATAAAATCTTGCAGTTTTTGTATAAGATAGATACTTGCAGCTCTATTCATATGGAAATTAATAATTAGTTAGAACTATTATGTAGATGGAGAATAGGGTTCCCGTGGGAAATGGGGATGGGGATGGGGATGGGGAGCAATATTCTCCCACGGCGGGGAATGGGAGCGGGGATGGGGAGCAGGGAGGCATCCCCCGCCCCCACCCTGCCCCATTGACATCCCTAACTAGTCTCTCTATTATTTTAAAAGAGGACTAAAATTTATTTTATAATGATATTTTTAATCTAAAATAATAAAATTTATTAAATACTTATTTAATCAATATAAATATAAAAAATTTGATTAAAAGTGACACAGAAATAATTTTGTCTAATAAAAATAAATGTCAAGAATTCCTAAAAAGCAAAAATTCTAAAATTCTTTAAATATCAAATTTGATATTTACTGTAAAATTAATCAATATATTTAGTTTATGATTATTTTGTTTTCCCTTACCGTGGCGGCAATGCATAATTTATTGATTTTAATTCCTCTATATTTTACAAGTTGAGCCATTATATAATAAGGAAAGTTTTTAATAAAAATGTGTTAGTATTTCAAGTATTTTAATAATTCTAGTAATTAATTTTAATAATAAAATGTATATATAATTTAAATTAAATTTTTAATATATATGTTAAAAAATAATTTTTTTAATAAATTTTATTATAAAATAAATAAAAAAGTTCAAAATATATTATCATAAAACTAATTACTTTTAAAATAATAAAAAGATTAATTTATCTAATAACTTTTTAAAAATTTTAAATAATAATTTATTTTAAATTAAAATATTCGATCTAAAATTTGTAGAAATTAATTTAAGTGTTTATTCCAAGCCTTAAACCCACACTAATTAGGCAGCTAAATGTCATATATAGTATACTGATTACTAATCTAAGTGGTCCTAACGCAATTATAGGTGTGTTTGGCAAACATGTTGGGGAGGGGAGAAGCCCGTTTGAGCTTCTTGAAAGTTTCACTTTGATGTTTGGCAATTTTTATCTTTGTGAACGCAGAATTGATTCTGCCTCTGAACCCACGTTTAGAAGAAGCTCAAATTTGTAGCTTCTGCGTTTCACGTTTTACGTTTCACGTTTAGGAGAAGCTCAAATATTTCTTTTTTACCAACCATACCCTTCATTTTCTTCTATAAGAATGATACTAGTAACTATTATCTTCACAGTCATTCTTTATAGTTCTTCTTACTTCTTCATAATTTTTTAGTTCCATTTTTTTCATCAAAATCGTTCAGATTTATTTCAATCACTAACAAATTGAAATTTTTTTATTTTTATTTGATTTTATTCATATGAATTTTATTTACGTTTTATGATATTTTTTTTGTTCATATGATATATGTTGTTGGTTTTATGGAATTTTTATTATTTCTTATCTGTATAATTTTTTTTCTATTCTTTGATGTACTCTATTTTTGTTTTGTATTAATTTTTTTTATTTTTTATTCTGAATTTATAAAATTTGTAATTGTAATTATTATATACTACGTTTATTATCAAAATTTTGAATAATATATATTATGATCCTATAAAAAATGACAAAATAAATAAAAAATTAATTATAAGTAACAATAGAGTCATAAATAATAAAAATTTATAGTCTAAAATAATACTAAATTAAAGAGTACTGACGATACTAAAAAAAATTATAGAATATTTTCTTTTTGTGTGACATTATAAAATTTATAGTACTCTTTTATATTTTTATTTTTTATTATATTTATTTTATTTATATGATAAATATTTTTTATAGTATTCTGATTTTGCAGGTATATAAAATTGATGTCTATTTTAGTAATTTTTCATCTAAAAGTGATTTTGAGTAGTATAATCCAAACAACATTTATTTTACTATAATCAATTTTAATACAAAGATTACCAAACATAAATCACGTTAACCCAAACTAACTTATCATCAAAATCAATTTTACAAAATCAATTTTATGCAAACTCTGATTTGCAAACTGTAATCCAAATCTGAGATATATTCTATCAAATTTAAATTTATTATTTTTATCTAATATTATTTTTGGATTTAGTTTGTATTTATGCTTCAAGTCACTCGTCTGTTTCAAATTTTTTTTACAATAAAAAATATATTAATAATATTATATTATATTTTTAATTTTTTATACTTCAATCAATATTTTTTATATTATATGATATTATTTTATTTTAAAATAATTTATTTTAATATAAATATGATATAGTATTCGTTAAATTTGTTTTTTAAAAATAAAATTTTATTATTTTAATATATAAAATTTACAAATTTATATATACTAATTTTATATCGGATCAATTCAATTTAATTCGATTTATTTTAAATTACTTTTAAATTTGGTCAAAATAAATTTTAAAGTCAAATTCAGATCTACTTATACTTGACCCGTCCGACCATGAACACTAGTAGGCTACAGTCCTCTACCTGTCTTTCAAGTTCAATGTAATGAAAAAGAAACGTGTCTTTTATCGTACGAAGTTCTATTCAAGTTTCATTTCAGTATTTATGTTGTAATTTACATACACCATGAAAATTGTGATGTGATGTGATGTAATTTGACCACAACCTAAATTATAATTATAATCCATAATAAATATTGTAACATATAATAATCACAATAAATCCAATAATAGTAATAATCGAATATAGCAACTATTATAATTAAGGAATGGGTTATGTGACGATCTAAAGCTGCCACTATTTATAAACAATTTAAAATAAAAATAATACGGTGGTGCAAACCTCTGCAAAGGGATTCTTAGTAAAATTCTATTTTACTACAGTTATTTCAGTTGTTTATTAAAACTGCCGTTAACCATTTTGTGACTCCAATATTGGAGCGGTTAGCAAAGTGCTACTAAATATTTTGCAGCAATTTTTTTTTGTTTTCCACGGTATCTCCTAATTCGATAAGTCAAGGACTAATTCGTCGCGAATCTGAACTTTATTTAAGGGTTTGCCGTTGGGCAATGGGTTGCTGCATGCACAAGGCGGGATTTGAACCCCCGACACTTATTTAAGCAGACGAGTGAGCTGACTACTCGACCAACCCAAGTTGATTATTTTGCAGCAATTTTAAATTCTCGCTATCCCGTCTCATAACTGTTGCTATCTAGCACAACTTGAGTAATGATTATTGGTAATTAAGTAATGATTATTGGTAATTATTCGAAATAAATCCAAAGAACACTTAGCTATCTTCTTCTGTATATTTTTTATTATTTCTTTTACAACTAAATAATATCTTTTGTAAATAATTTTTAAATCTTTTACTAGTATTGTAATTGTTGGGCCGATACTCCACCTTAAATACTCCTTAAAATCTTAAGGTAGTAATAAGTTTATGAATCTCTCATTTTATAATCTCTTCACTCTTTTTTGCTTTCTTTGATGTGAGACTAACTTCATACATTCTTCACACTTGCAACATTAACCGTAATGGTATTCAATTCACTATGTAGTTAATTCTGCCATAAATATATTTTTTTATTATTTCTTTTATAACTAATATCTTTGAAGACTGAAAAAATGCAAGTATACAACGTTTGCTCTCTCAACTCAACACCCTTAGTTTGAGAGAGACACTTCATTTTCAAGGTCAGATAGATATATCTATCACGATTCTAAATCAAATGCTCTCTATATTATCTACCATTACAAAAATAATAGGTGGTCTCCACCTATCTATGGTTGGTTTTATAGTTTATTTGATCATGAGTACACTACTCTCTGAGTCTCAGCTCCCTATGGTGTTTGAAGACAAAAGAGGAAGGACCATGCATGGCATTGGGGTTTGAAAAATCTCTGAAATCAAAACTAGTCTTTCTCGATCTGCCTGCTCATATGTATGTCAAGGGGGTCAAACTTTCTTGTCCTATTTTAAAAATCATATTGACATGTTTCTTTGTTTTTAGAAAAATACATACAGCAAATTATTATCAACAAGACGACAAATAAGTGCAGCATTCTTTGAAAGTAAATGTCTAAATAATAATAATGTTATTTTTATCTTCATATCAATTTGAGAAGAATTTAGGAATTAATATTGCGCGATTAATATTATAGTCAACATTTAATATAAAAAAATAAAATTTTATTAAAAATAAGAATAATAATTAAAATAAATATTCGAAATTTAAACTCAATAAAAATTTATATTTAATAGTATTTATACTAAACTTATTTGGTAATTTAATATAATATTGACTAAAATTGATTATTATATAATATTAATTTTTTAGTATTAACTCCGCCTATGTTACACTTGCGGTACATAGTCGGTCTCAAGCCTGAATAAAGGAGGAGGGTTGTGTTAGGTCTTCGACAACCAACATAAAAATATAGTCGAATCCCCATGACATGAATCAAAGACATTATTGCGCTAAAGCTAGGTCATTGCCCGGAAGCAACGCGCTGTATGGCTCGAGTACGGTGTCAAATGAGCAAGAACCGCTGCATCGGTGCCCGGATGTAGTGTTAAATGAGTAAGGGTTCTCGCGAAACGGACGAGGGTAAATAAGCTAGTTCACAAAGTAAAAGGTAAAGGTCGGAGTGACAGAATGTTGAGATTTGGGACATGGAACATAGGCACTCTAACAGGAAAGTCCATGGAGGTGGTGGACACCATGAAAAGGAGGAAGATTAACATTATGTGCCTACAAAAAATAAAGTGGGTTGGTGCGAAGGCTAGGGAGTTGGATACTTCTGGTTTCAAACTTTGGTATACAGGAAAGGTGAAGAATAGGAATATGGTTGGAATAATTGTGGATAAGCAGTGGAAGAAGGACGTAGTGGATGTCAAGAGGGTGGGAGATCGGATCATCTCTATCAAACTTGTGGTGGAGGGAGGTGCTTTCCATGTGATTAGCTCCTATGCACCGCAAGTGGGTTCGAACGAACAACACAAGATAAGATTTTGGGAAGATCTAGAGAGTTCGGTTCAAGACATACCTTTGGGAGATAAGATTTTTTTAGGAGGAGATTTAAATGGCCATGTTGGGAGAGAAGTGACTGGATATGGGAGTATTCACAGAGGCCATAGTTTCAGAGTGATCAATGCCGAGGGTAAAACTATTTTGGACTTTTCCTCAACCTTTGATATTCTCATCGCAAATACATGTTTTAAAAAGAGGGACGAACATCTTATAACCTATAAAAGTGGCATGACAAGCTCTCAAATCGACTTCTTCTTGTTGAGGAGAGTCGACCAGAAATCTTGCATTAATTGTAAAGTTATCCCGGGAGAGAGTTTGACAATACAACATAGGGTGCTCGTCATAGATTTTCGCGTTGAGCAAAAGTTGAGGAAAAGACATCATACGAAGAACCCAATGACGAGGTGGTGGCGGATGAAAGGTGAGGAATAAAGAAGCTTCCTAAGACGGGTAGGAGAAGAGGCAAAGTGGGATGGGAATGGAAGCGCGGAAGAGATGTGGAGGGAGATGGCAGAAGTTATTAGAAGAACAACAAAAGAAAGCTTTGGTGAATCTAAAGGAATAGGGCCAAGAGACAAGGAGTCCTGATGGTGGAATGCGAGTGTACAAGAAAAGATAAAGATAAAAAGGGAGTGCTTTAAAGAGTGGTCTTTATGCCGCAACGCAGATAACTAGGAAAAATATAAGGCGGCTAAGAAAGAGACAAAATTGGCTATAAGTGAAGCAAGAACAATAGCATATGAGGGTCTCTACCAGTCTTTGGGCACGAAAGAAGGAGAAAAAGGTATATATAGAATCGTAAAGAGTCATGAAAGAAGAACGAGAGATTTGGATCAGGTTAAGTGCATAAAGGATAAGGATGGAGAGGTGTTGGCTCAAGAGGAGAAGATTAATGAAAGGTGGAAGAGCTACTTCTACGAGTTATTCAATGAGGGACAGAAGACTCTTCCGAGCCTTGGTCGGTTATGCACAAGGGAAGAAGATCAAAACTTTGACTACTGTCGAAGGATTAGAGACTTCGAGGTAAAAGAGGCTCTAAAGTAGATAGAAAATGGCAGGGCAGTAGGACCTGATAATATCCCGATTGAGGTTTGGAAGGGTCTTGGGAAAAAAGGTATCAACTGGTTAACCAAGTTTTTTAATGAGATTTTAAGGTCAAAGAAGATGCCTGATGAGTGGAGAAAGAGTACCTTGGTACCTATCTACAAGAATAAGGGGGATATACAAAGTTGCGGAAACTATAGAGGGATCAAGCTTATGAGTCATACCATGAAGTTATGGGAAAGGGTGATAGAACGGAGGTTGAGAAAAGAGACACAAGTAACAGAGAACCAATTTGGATTTATGCCAGACAAGTCTACCACTGAAGCGATATACCTATTAAGAAGGATGATGGAGAGGTATCGTAGTAATAAAAGGGATTTACACATGGTGTTTATTGATTTGGAAAAAGCATATGATAGAGTACCAAGAGAGGTCTTATAGAAGGTTTTAGAAAAGAGTAGAGTAAGGATCGCATATATTCGTGCAATTAAAGACATGTATGATGGGGCCACAACTAGTGTGAAGACTCAAGGTGGTGTGACAGAAGAATTTTCTATTGGTATAGGATTACACCAGGGATCATCCTTAAGTCCATTCCTTTTCACATTAGTCTTGGAAGTACTCACAGAGCACATCCAAGAGCCTGTGCCATGGTGCATGCTTTTTGCCGATGATATCGTCCTTATGGGAGAGTCAAGGGAAGACCTAAATAAGAAGTTGGAGTTATGGAGAGAAGCTCCAGAAGTGTATGGCCTGCGCATAAGCCGTAGCAAGACAGAATATATGGAATGTAAGTTCAGTCTGAGAAGGAAAAACCCTAGTACAGAGGTGAAGATTGGAGAAAACATCCTACGAAAAGTTAAAAGTTTTAAATATCTTGGGTGCATCATACAGGATAATGGAGAGATTGAACAGGATGTAAATCATAGGATCCAAGCAGGTTGGTCAAAATGGTGGAGTGCATCTGGTTTTATATGCGACAAAAAAATGCCTTTAAAACTTAAAGGTAAATTCTATCGCACCGCTATAAGACCGGCTATGCTTTATGGTACAGAGTGTTGGGCGGCTAAAGGAGAGCACGAATATAAGTTGAGTGTGCCAGAGATGAAGATGTTGAGATGGATGAGTGGTCATACGCGATTAGATAAAATAAGGAACGAAGATATAAGGGAGAGAGTTGGAGTAGCACCCATTGTGAAAAAGATGGTTGAATCGCATCTCAGGTGGTTTGGACATGTGAAAAGAAGACCGACAGAACATCCAGTCAGGAGGGTGGATGAGATGGAAGATGGACAAGGGGTGAAAGGTAGAGGAAGACCTAAGAAGACCATCCATGAGGTGGTCAAACGAGATTTACATGTAAACGGTCTCTCTGTAGACATGATACATGACAGAGCACAATGACGTTATTTGATTCATGTAGCCGATCCCACTTAGTGGGTCAAAGCTTTGTTGTTGTTGTTGTGGTTGTTGTTGTATTAATTTTTTAGTATTATTATATAAATTTTAATTTATTAATTCGTTAAATTCATGAAGTCTTCACCGTTTAGTTATAGAAGGGTCGGAGTTCATATTCATGTACATTTATTAACGAAATTAACTAATTAATAAGTAAGCATCGTCTATCTTGACGGCTAACAAACTCTCTTGTGGCTAATATTTGTGATGTTACAATTTTTTTTAATTATATTACGTGTAAAAAAAATAAATCATTAAATTAATTAACTGTATAAAATATATATATTAAAATATATAAAATAATATATTTTTTATATAAATATATAATAACTAATTTAATAATTAATTTATTAAATATAATATTATTTTTTAATTTTTTAAATTTTGGTATTGCGCCATTGCGGTGAGTCAAAACTAATGCTATGATGTCAAATAACATATCGAAATTTTAAAAATATAATATTTAAAATAAAAAATTCATTACATATTCATCTTTAAAAAATTTATGTATATATAAAAAATTAACTATTAAATTAAGGGTAAAGTATACTTTTTGTCTCTAAAGTTTAATAAAAATTTTAAAAATACCCCTAAATTTTATTTTGTTTCAATTTTGTCCTAAAAGTTTTCGATTTGCATCAAATATATCCTCGACGGCTAAATTTTCAAAAAAATTTAAGACCAATCTAACAATAATGCATGAAAATTATGCTTGATTTGCTTGTATTGAGGGTTGTTCTTATGAAATTGTTGTTGAATTGTTCTTAAATTTTTTGAAAAATTAGCTGTCAGAGGTATATTTGATGTAAATCGAAAATTTTTGGGACAAAATTGAAATAAAATAAAATTTAGGGATATTTTTTAAACTTTTGTAAAACTTCAAAGATAAAAAATATACTTTACCTTTAAATTAATTATTATGTAGGAAAAGTCTAGGGGCAAGTAACTTTATCAAATTTTGGTCAGCATGTAACCAATAAAAAAAAGTGAGCCATTGGATAAAATCTCACACCAATTTTATACCATTAAAATCATCATTAATGACTATTTAATGACTATAAATCACAAAAATTGCTGACCCCTAGCACTCCTCTTATTATGTATTTATGATTAAGACAACCTAGCTCATCAGCATACACATTTGTATAGTAATATAATATAAAGTTTCATATTAGTTATAAAAGAGAATGAAACATGTCTTATAAAAATAATTGTGCATGTATTTTAATACTTGAGTGATTTTTGTCCCTATATCAATAATAAAATTATGAGTTCTAAGGTGTCAAAACAGACAGTATCTTAAGATAAATGTTTAGAAAGTGAATTGTAAAGTTCCATGTTAGTAAGAGTAAAAGTAATTAATTAATCATTTTCACTAAACTTTACAAAATATATGCATTATACATGATGTTTTGTGATTTTCTTATTATAAGAAAGGGATAATTACTGTTTTGATTCCTAATGTTGAGGGTCAGAATCGAAATCGTTTTCATCGTAATTGTCGATTTAAAATCATCCTTAAGGCTTTTTTTAGATTAAAATCGTCCATTTAAATTTTTTGGACAAAAATACCCCCACCACTACCAATACCTTTACCTCCACCAACACCAACACCAACGCCAACACCAAAAATAACAACATCAATGAAATCAAATTCAACATATCAAAGAATAAAAAATTCAATAAATCAACACAAATTCAACAAATTCAATAATTAAATCAACCCAAGCAGAAGCAGAAAGCAGAAAAAATCAGCACAAGCAGAAGCAAAACAGATGCAGAAGAAGCAGATGCAAAAGAAGAAGAAGCAGATCGATGAAGAAGAACAAGCAGAAGCAGAAAGCATAAAAAATCAATACAAAAGAGATGCAAAAACTCAAGCACAAAACCAAGAAGCAGAAGTAGAAATCAAAAAATCATAATAAGAACAAAACCAACAAAACTATATTAGGAAATTAGGGATTATGATGAACAAATTCATTATTCAAATCCAGATTCAACAAATCAACATACAATAATGAAAAGGAAGAAGAACCCAGAAGATGCAGAACCCAGAAGAAGCAAAAGCAGAAGCACTCAAACAGAGGCAGAAAGTAGAAAATGAAGCAGAAGATGCAGAAGCAGAAGCACTCAAGCAAACCCAGAAGAAGCAGAAGACGAAGCAGAAACAGAGATCGAAGCAAGAAGCAGAAGCGGCAAGGCGGCAAGGAGCAGTGGCGAGAACGCAGCGGTGCAGAAGCCGAGGCTCTCTCCCTGACTCGCGACGGCGACGGCGACGGCAGCTCCAAGCTTTGCCGGCGCCGTCTCCCTCCCCCCTTCCCCTTCCTCCTCTCCCTTTCCCCTTTTCCTTCCCCCCACCCCCACACCGCGTCCTTTCCCTTTCCCCCCGTGTTTCCTCTCCCCCTTCGTGTCTTTTTTTTTTAATTTTATATATTTTTATTTAAAAGAACTATTTATAAAAAAGGGTAATTTTGTCATTTACAAAAAATTTATTAAAAAGGACGATTTTAAAATGAAATGTAACATTAAGGATGATTCTAAATCGAAAATTAGATGAGGGACGATTTTGATTCTGACCCTCAACGTTAGAGACCAAAACAATACTTATCCCTTATAAGAAACAATTTTTAAATATTTATAACATGAAAAATAATATTGTCACTTCTATTTTTTATGATATCACTTTATATGATTACACATGATTTTTTTATCAACTATATTAGGTGTTTATTAAAATTAGTTATCAATGTAAAATACACAATAAATATAAAATATATATTAAAAATAAATTAAATTACACATGTATTTATTCATAAATATTTATAACTAATTTTGATAGTTTATTTTAGTATGCATATAATATTTTTATTTTTTTATATAATATATTTGTATGAATTCATAAAAAAAGGTACATTATTAAAATAGAATAGTAATATCCATTTTCAATGGATATATATGATGAAATTATCGATAGTGCTTGAAAATTTTAACACAAAATGAAATAGTCTAAAATATCAGATAAAACATAACACTGTCTTTATTACTGTAATACAGTTGAATTATAAGTTGCACCCAAATACCTAACATATAATATAGGTTTAAACATAATCTCATTTTAAACTACACTTAAAACTACAGAGAATATAAAAACACATATCGAATAAAATACATTTCTATTTAAACGATCATCTCAAAAGCTCATTGTATGAATAGTCATTTCCATCTTCATAGATTTTAGTAATTATTCATTTTTTTTGTAAGTCAAATCTTTTTATAAGATGCTTTGTATCTAAAGTGATTCTCAATAAATCTTTGCAGAATTTTTATACTGATGGTCAAATCTGCTGTGATCATTGTAAATACCGTCTGAGTTATGAATTTGGAGTCGAACCATCGATGGTCTTGCTCCATTAAGGTCTGAGAGACAAGAACAAGGCCAATATATCTTCTCATTTTTCAATTTTTCTATTTGCGTTGATAGGCCACACATATCTTTCACTAGCAGTCCATTCTAAATTGAGTGTTTTGTACCAAATATTTCAGACGGTTACTCTATAATATCTTATACTCTATGGTCTTTCTGATGTTATATATATTAACTGCAATGAGAATAATTTTCTTATTCTCAAATTGTTGACTGATCTTGAATTTATTTGTTAGATCATCTTATGTTCCTTCTTGATTGAAAAAATTATATTTATGAACAATACATATATCAATTATAATCAGAAATTAAAGTTGTTTTACATTAAATAATTTATATAATAGTAGTGATCTCATTGTTTAATTGAATAAGTCATTATTATTTTTAATTTATAATTTAGTATTTAGAATTTAATGAGTGTCACACTCAAATATAAATAATAATTTTAAGATTTTGGTCCTAACATATCAAAATCGCTTCTATAGTTCTTTTTCCATCAAAAAAATTGTGATTTAATCCTATTAAAAATATAAAAAATTTTAGTTGAAAAAAATTAAAATAACTCTTCAATTACTTTTATGAATATAAAAATATACTTTCATATTATATATGATATATTTTTAATAATTTAATATCAATAATCTAAAATTATAAAATTATTTATTCTAACAAGTGATATTAGAACCATCCATATTTAAGTCACTAAAAATTATCAAGGTTTAAGAATATTTTAATTCAAGCAATATACTGCACGTACTGGATTTTTTTTGTTCTAACAAGTGGTAATTCCTTTTTCTTGATCCATTGTTCAGCTTTTTGCCGTGTCAAGCAACACAATTAATATATTAATTGAGTAATGTTTGGTACTATTGAATCACAATGGTCTCGAATTTAGTTTTGTGTGCTATTAATTTAATATAAAATTAATTATGTTTTAAAATATAAAAATTATTGTTTGTATAATTTATACAGGACAATGGAGAGATTGAACAGGATGTAAATCATAGGATCCAAGCAGGTTGGTCAAAATGGCGGAGTGCATCTGGTTTTATATGCGACAAAAAAGTGCCTTTAAAACTTAAAGGTAAATTCTATCGCATCGCTATAAGACCGGCTATGTTGTATGGTACGAAGTGTTGGGCGGCTAAAGGGGAGCACGAACATAAGCTGAGTGTGGCAGAGATGAAGATGTTGAGATGGATGAGTGGTCATACGCGATTGGATAAAATAAGGAATGAAGATATAAGGGAGAAAGTTGGAGTTGCACCAATTGTGGAAAAGATGGTTGAATCGCGTTTCAGGTGGTTTGGACATGTGAGAAGAAGACCGATAGAACATCCAGTTAGGAGGGTGGATGAGATGGAAGATGAACAAAGGGCGAAAGGGAGGAAGACCTAAGAAGACCATCCATGAGGTGGTCAAACAAGACCTACATGTAAACGGTCTCTCTGTAGACATGATACATGACAGAGCATAATGGCGTCGTTTGATTCATGTAGCCGACCCCACTTAGTGGGACAAGGCTTTGTTGTTGTTTGTATAATTTATACAAATATTAATCAACTAAAAAAAATTTATATTTGACCAAGTTATATATACGCATAATTATTTTTTTATAATAGAAAATTAAGAGTGAATTAATGTTAATTATTTATGCAAATAATAGTCGACCCAAAAAAATTTATTGCTTGATAAAATAATAAGTAATGTACTCTTTTATTTATTTTTTATTAATTATATAATTAATAATCGACTCAAAAAAGATTATTATTTAGTTAATGAATAAAAAATATATGCGATAATAAATAGGTTATAAAATTTAAGTTTTTAATGTGCATTTAGTCGATCTAAAGAAAGGTTTAATATGTGACAAAAATTATTGACAATATTTAATTACTGTAATGAGAATATCACTTATAGTTAATTTTTATATCAAAAGATTAAAAATTAATGTTGTTTTAAAAATCTCAATATAGACTTTTTTTTCCATTTTTAACTAATGTTTAATGTATATTTTTTCTATTCTAATCCAATTGTTACGGTTTCATCTACTAATATTTCTGTACAAATTAGTAGCATTCTTATTGTAAATTCCGTAAATTTAGCAAATAATTAATTAATAATTAATTTTTAATAAAAGAAATTAAAAATGTGAATTTTATAGTTTAATGAGGTAAAGCTAATTAAAATAAGAATTTTGACACTAATTTTAAAAAATTTGATCCAAGATTAGGTAAAATGGGCCGAACCAGACAAACCGAGCCCGTATTGGGCCCGATGCCCAATCCAACCCAGCCACACTTAATCAACTTGCCATAACTCTTCACTCCGAGTTCCGATCGTCGCTCCGTTTACGGTCACTCATCCGCAGTGACGAGCTCTTCAATGCCCGGTGTATAATTTGGTAAGGAACCTTTATTCTTATTCTCAGGCTCACTTTCCCCAAATTTTCAAAAATTATATGAGTGTGTGTTGAGATTTTGGTTCTTTTATGTTATAGGATCCGATTAACTTGAGGAAAACGTTCAATCTTGCTTCATTGGTACTTTGTAAGGTGAGAATCCTAGAACCCTAGTTAATTCATTGATTTTGTGTGTTTGGGTATTGAATTTTGGGTATACATATGTGGTAATGTGTATTAGGTGTATATATATATATATATATTTTGGAGCTTGATTGTCAACATTAGAGTCTTGGTGGAGCTTTGGGTGTCATTGCTTTAGATCCTTGAGGCTGGGTTTTGTGCCTTTTGGTGGTGTCCTTGGGTTATACGAGGAAATCGGTCAAGATATGGTTTAGGTTTCTCGTATTTAATATATAATGTCTTGTGAGAACTTAGGTTAGATGACCATAGGATAAGTTGGATTATGAATTTTGGAGATTGATTGGTAGTATAGTTGACATGGTATGTTGAATTGATAATGCATGATAGATTCAATGATTTTATTATATGAGTATATTTGATGTGGTAAGAGGATTAATGAATGATGACTTTGATGGTGGTAAATGAGAATGTTAGTTGTGGATATGTGAAGATTAATAATTTTGATGTTATGATTGAAAATGTTGGAAGAAAATGTATGTAAAAATTGAGGTATGATTGATTGTGGTAAAATGTGGGGTTATAGTACTGTAAATGGCATGTTTTGGTGATAATTATGAGTATAGAATGTTGGAATTGGGTTTGATTTGGTGAAAATAAAGGTTTATGAATTTTTGTGAAAATTCGATTTTTGGCCGAACTTCGGTGAGCTATAACTCGACTTCCGGACTCCCAAATTATTTTAAACTTATTTCATATGAAAATTGGGTCCGTGAAGTTTACGCCGTTCAAAGAACGGATGAAAAAATTTTAAAACGAAAAAATTATGCGCGTCGAAACCTTAGAGTCCAAAGCTAAAAATTCTGCAGCATTCATCATTTTTGCCATTCTGCAAAGCTTGCTTGCGTACGCGACCACTACGTGATGCGACCAACCTCTTCGGGTTGGGCATCTTGCGTACGTGAGCAGGGTGCTGGCGTACGCGAGTAGTGGTTTTTGAGGGGTTGCGTACGCGACCACCTGCACGCGACGCGGCTAACCTTTTCGGGTTGGGCATCTCGCGTACGCGAGCAAGGTGCTTGTGTACGCGAGGAAGCAAAAATGCACGCCCACGCGTACGTGTGACCCCAGTTTTCAGCAAAGTGAATTTTTGTGTTTTAAAACCCAATTTCGAACCTCTAAACCTCTATTTTCACTCTTTTAACCCTAGATCTTAGTAGTAGGCCTAGTAATGGATGAAGCTAGGAAAAATGAGGTATCTTGGGGTGAAGTAAGGTTGGAAATTGATGATTTATATATGGAAAATGTGAATGCATGAAGTATATGTGATGCAATGGCTATGATGAATGGTTGTGCAATGATTATGAATGGTTATGAATGTTTAGGCGGCTTATGCACTAAATTTTATCTGAGATACGAGTTTTTTTGGGTAAAGTACCATGGCTTGCTACCATGTGTTCCAGGTTGAGACTCGATACTCTGTTGACCCTATGACGTAAGGGTGACCAGGCACTTATAAATTTTCGGGAAGGATACCCCCATTGAGAAATTTTATATATGAGAAAAAGCTATGCATAGACTCTTGGGGATGCGCGTCGGGGGACAGTCCAAGGTTTAGCAACCGGACTTGTCGGGTTGGCTTTATAACCGACAAATGAGACTCATCAGCCATAGGACAGGCATACATCATATGCATATTGTTTGAATTGCTTGCTTGTGCATTAATTGAAAATGCCTAAGTGATTTTAATATACTAATTGTTATACTTGCTATTTGTATTATTTGTATTCTACCTGTGTTTGTCATTGTCTGCTTGTTTGTCTATGCAATTTCACCGGAGTTAGAGGAACGGAAGAAAGGCATATAGATTAAGGGTTTTAGTTAGGTTTGGTTAAGTTTAGGAATCCTTAAAGAACCACCCGTTTATGGTTTCTGGTTTAGTCCTTTAAACTTTATAATCTGAGTGTCGGCATTCTAGCATTACCTTCGACTTTCCCAGGACCTTATATCTTATGTGTGTGGCACCTTTACCATGCTGAGAGCCCCCGATTCTCATTCCATACGAATATTTGTGTTTTTCAGATGCAGGTCGAGAGGCACCTCGCTAAGTATCTGGAGTTTTGTAGCGAAGTGGATATTTGGGACATTATTTTGTATACTGTTTATATATGACCATATGTATAGAACTCTCCTTATGGCTTGTTTTATTTTGTACCTCTTAGAGAAGTATGGAGAACTAGAATGCCTTTTGTACGTCTTCTGTATATTCTAGGTTATGGGTTTGATATATATATATATATACACACACACTAGTGTGTTCCCCGCGCTTCGCGTGGGTTGTCCCATAATCTTGCTTTTTTTTTTTAGTTTGATATTCAATGAAATATACACATAAAAGTTTATATATAAATAATAAATTTTATTTGTTTTTTAAGAGTTATTTTTAAATAACGTATATTTTATATATTAATTTTTTATTAGGTTTTATTAAGTTATTATTTGTTATTTTTTTATATTTATGTAAAATCATTATATACAAAAAATTGTATATGAGAAATAGATTGATTAATATTTATATATGTAAATATTCTCCGACCAGTCTTAGCTTTGCAGGTTGAGTTAGGAACTTGTTATTTTATACTCTTGACCCTCTACTTTTGCTTTCTATAGATATATGTTTATGAACCTTAGCTTTCTTCGTACGCAAGAAATCCTTAATCTTGCGCTTTTAATTTTGCGCTTTTGTTTTACCTATTCTTCAAGGTTCCTAGTATACTACATTCTTTTGATTATTATACTTATATATGTTTTATCTTAGAGGTCGTAATATCACACCACCTCTATTTTACGACTTAAGCATAAAACTCCGTGTGGTAGGATGTTACACCTATACAAAATGGTACAAACTTTAAAGTTTAGAAGGATATCATAAAAATTTTCCTTAATTGTATGAATTTGGATATAGTTGAGAAAAAATTCACTTTCATGGTAGAAATTTTCAATAAAGTTAAAATAGAGAAGTGAGAGAGATCTAATCGAATGAGCATTATGATTATGAAATGCTTTATTTCTGAGGTATTTTGGGACTTAATTATTGAGAATAAAGATGCCAAATTTTTTTTAAAATGTTAAAAAAATTCTTTGCTAAGAATAAAAAGGCAGAGGCATAAAAGGTAAAGAGAATACAAGGAAGTACATTATAAAAAAATCTCATCTTACTTTCAAATTGAAAGTACTAAAATCAGAGTTGTTTGAGGATTATTTACTAGTATATTTCATTTTTATCTCTCTTTTCCGCACTCTGGACAAGTTAAAGTGAGTTATAACAACACTTAATCCTTAAAAGAGCTTATATCTCACTATGTGTAAGAAGAAGAGGGAAAGCGTAGTACTATTGCGAATGCACCTTCCTTAGCAGAAAAATGCTAAGAACGGATCAAACTTCAACCTCTTTCTTCTGCAATAAGGTAAGACACATGAAGAAGCCACTTGGAGTGTAAAGGTGTGATTCTTACTTTTGTTTATTCTAAAACTATATAAGTCATGCACCTGTGAATGGTGGGTAAATTCTGTTACTATTAAGGAGTTTAATGTATGCTTAAGTCTGCACTTGATATATCATTCATAGTAGGAGTGTTAGACAAATACTTAGCAATCCTGTCATGGATAATTGGACCTCTATTAAATTTACAATGTGTTATCTAAAAATAACAAAGGATTACATGCTTATTTATCTGAGATCCAAAATTTTGCGGCATACCAAGATAATTGACGCTTTATTTCAAGCTATATCTTAATGTTGGTTGGAGGAGCTATTGCATGAAAGTCTAACTCTTGTAACTTCTTCAACAATGGAGACAAAGTATGTTGCTTGCTTTGAAGCATCCATACATGGTATATGGTTGCAAAACTTTGTCACTAAACTTCTTATAGTAAATGACAGTGAAGGGCATTGAAGATATTTTATAAGAATAAGTCAGTAGTATTTTACTCTAACAACAATAAGAATACGACAAAATCGAAGCATATAAACATCAATTTTTTGGTTGTTAAGGAGATAGTTAAAAAAAAATAGATTTTTATAGAACATATAGTAATAAATATATGCTAGCAGAGCTCATCAACTAAAAGATTGATCCTTAAAATCTTTCATAAGCACACTACTTAAATAGATGTCAATATATGTGATGCTTTAATTCATTGGGAGTTTATTTTATGCTATAAGTTTTATGTCATATATTAAAATATCTTTCTGCAAAATTAAGTTAGATTTATTTCATGTTATTTATAATATTTATTTTGCAATACTTATTTTCTGTATGATCTCAATCAAATTTTAAAGTTAGACCAATTGAAAATAGACATGCACAAGATCACTTTGTATGTAATTTTTATGTTACTCATCCAAATTTGATCTATATCATTAAGTATATTAGTATGATGACTATTGTGGTTCGGTCATAGCACTAATGTGATAATAGTTGCAGTAATTCCGTGACTGATATATGAGACGAACCAGATTATTAAAGTAATCAGCGAAATAATATTTAAATGCACACATAAAGTTCGTAAGATCTAATTATCTCAGAAAAATATATATGCATAACACAAATAGGAGATTTTAGGAAATAATTAACTTTCTAATCTATTTATAAATAATAGATATATCAACTATAATCACAAATTAAGCTATTTCACATTAAATGACTTCTATAACAGTGATATCATTTATTATCATAAAATGGTAAATTGAATAAGTTATTATTATTTTTTATCTGAAATTAAATGAGAATAAAACCATTATTTGGCATTTAGAGTTTAATGGGTACCACGTTCAAATATAAAATAGTAACTTCAGATTTTAGTTCCCAACATATATATCAAAGTCGCCCGTAGTTCTTTTTCTACTAGAAGAGTTATAATTTGGTCATGTAAAGAATACAGAAGATTTTGATAAAAAAAAAAACCGAAATAACTTTTCAGTCACTTTTATAAATACAATAGGTATGCTTTCGCATTATATAAAATTTATATTTTTTATCATTTAATATAAATTATCTGAACTATAAACTTATTTGTTCTAACAAAAATACTCTTAATTCATTGTATCCAAATTTAAAGAGACCAAGTAAACAGGATCATTGTTGTGCGGTTGCGAGTCATGAGTTGCCCTAATTCATTTTTTCTTTCTTATATCAAGTATATCTTCAAGTTCTACCTCTATTACTATCAGAGATAGTATTAATTTGATAAGAATGAGGTATTGGATCTCCTCCAATAACAGACCTCTCATGCTTTTTTAAATCTGCTTGCAATAACTTGTCTGGCAGCACATTTGGATCCGGGTTTGAACCCTCCATGCTACCTTCGACCATGCCACCTTCAGATTAATCATCATTCTTTTGATATTTGTGCTTATACTACCACTAGGTATCGTTCTTTCACAAAGATCAATTGAAATGATAAAAAACTCCAATACATTGTAACGATGAATGATCATTAGAGTATATATATATATATAAAAAATTACATATATGTTATTAATTTGAAGGATTATATATATTTATATTTTTTTGTTGAAATACTTAAAAGTCATATTTGATGCCCGAAGTCCCTCTTAAAAAAATAATACAAAAAATAAGATGAGTACGTTTATATAAATAAAAAATTTTAAAATAATAAGAGTGTTTTTATTTATAATTTTTTAGTTTAAAAATAATACGAGTACATTATTTTTAATATAAAATTATCGATTATAAATAATTAATTTTTTGAAACCGAATAAACATAATTAATCATACGAATACAATAATAAAATTATGTTTATTTTATTAAATTAAATTAAATTATTAATATAAATTATATCTATTAATTTTAAATTAAAAAAATATATATTAATACGATCTAAATTGTATGAAATAGGAGCAAATTTGCCTACTAATTTTAATGAAGTTCGTCAGACAAACTTTAACAAAATCTACAAATTTATCGATATAGTAGGAGAACTTACTCCAACAAAAAAAATAAAAATAAAAAATTTGTTTTGACAAATGATTATTTTTTAAAATTTATTTCAAAAAATATTTCATCGGAATATACTCACTTGATTCCCAGAAAAAAAGTATTTTAGTAAATAGTTTTTATTTTTTTTTAAAAATAATTAATTTTTTAATTTATTTAGGAAGAAAACTCTGAAATTAAATTGTCTGTGGTCTTTGTTGCAGAGATAACATGTTAGGGAAGAAGAGATGAGAAAGGAAAACATATATCGATGCGATGGGACAAAGGAAAGGGGTCAAGTTTAGCTGAGTGAGAAGGGAAGGGACAAAGGGAGGACCACAAACAATGCATTAATGATTAGTCAGAGTCATATGAGGGAGGCCTCATAACTCAAAAGAGTTGCAGAATACAAAGGACACCAAAGGGTGGCACCTAATTATGGATATCTTTTTAGATTTTGTGTCACAGATATGAAAAGAACTTGAGCACTTAAAGATGGATATCATCATATCCCAACCCAACAATAACACATGATGAGGTATTGGGTGTGTTTTGTTTCTTATGCAAACAAAGCTGCTAAACAAAAGAAAAAAAATGAAAAAAAATTTATTAGCATAAATTAATTATTAAATAACTCTTTAGGTAGTATAATTTATTAAATTAGAAGTCTAAAATAATGTATAAGAATATAAGTTGGTCTATTTTTCGCAACTTACTAAAGCAAAAACAACTATCCGCAACAGAAAAAACACATTACTTTTTGCATAGAAAAAATAAAAAAAATCAACCTATGAAATATGAAAGAGAATAAAAAAAAGTTATTTTTTGCAACTTTGAAGAAAATATTAAGTTCATATTTCTATTTTTAATCTGTACGACTCATTTTGAAGAAATTAACATTTTTTAAAATATATGAATTTTAGATTTTGATTAATTTTTATTTTTATTATTTTTAGTATTTATACATATATTTTAATAAATTTTTAAAGAAATTTTAATTGAAAACAAAAATTAATAAAATTCTTTTTTTTTTATAAAATATAATTCTAAAAATATAAAACATAAATGAAAAGCAATGATACCCTATTTTTTTTACAGGAGAGATAACATTTTTTATTTCAACTAATTAAAATTTTCTCTCTTTAATACCTCAACAAAAGGTTTTATTAAATTACTTAACAAAACAAGAAAGAAAAAGCTTATGGTCAAAATATTTTGTAGGGTTTTTTTGGTTCTGGTCCCCTACTCCACCCCTTTTATTATACTCCTTTTTTTTTATCATAGACTTATCTTTTGAGATAACACTTTAATTTAAACTTCTCTTGGGTCTACAAAAAGTGCTCTTCTTGGTGGGGATTTGGTTAACTCATGGAAAGTGTTTGTTGTTGTTGTAGTCCCTTGATGATTTTTCAAAACCTTTATGCACCACAAATCCTCAGGACAAGAGAGCAACTTCCAATGTGGAATATAATGGTTGAGCTCATTGTTATTATTATCCTTCCCCCCTCCAACCTCAGTCACAATGATCTTGCAATTCTCATCCTTTGACTTTGAGGCCATGTTATGCACAAATTGGCACAAAGCCCTTACTAATTTACCTGAGAATGGACCTTCATGGTACACACCATGCATGAAATAGAATCCAAAAGGGTTAAAGAAATCGGGCAAAGTAGGCAATTTCAAACATGGGAAAATCTTATCAATCAAGCACCAACTCTTTGTGTATAACAAGCAACTAAAAGTTGCTTTTCCAAGCCTCATTTTGAATATTTCACCACTATTCCATACACTAAGCATGGCCCAAGAGTTTGGTACCTGATGCCCATTTGACCCAAAATCACCCCAAAAATGATCTTCTTTGAAGTTGGCCACAAATGTTCCCAAACTTAATTTGTTTCTTAAAATGTTATCTATGTCATTGGGGAAGAACTCAAAGGAACTCATGAACCTTCTATAGAGGTACTCAGCTTGTTCAATCTTGACTCTTGAAATTTCAATGTTGGATGAGATTTGGAGATCGTAGTGGTTCACAGGGTTGACTAATATTGATGGTGTCCTAAACTTGGTGTAAGTGAACTTTTCCATGAAGATCCTTTTTGAGGCAATGTTGTCTTTCTCTGTGGCCATGTATGCATAGTCAACATCATTGGAATTGAACCATTCTTCTAGCCTCACCACTAGGCTTGATCCAATCCCTCTTCTTCTATGGTTTGGTGAAACCCTTAGGCCTAAAATATAACCAACCTTAGCCAAATCTTTTGGAGGGTGGTTATGAATTGTTACCACTTTTATTGATCCTTGAATCACTCCAACTAATTCTTTGTCCATTTCTGCTACCTAACACCAAAAATTAATTACTATAGTTAGCAGTGGATATGACATGAATAAAAAAAAATCGAATTAAAATAAATCATGTATTAAAAACAAACTAAGTCTAAAAGTCTAAAACCATATGAAATAATTTGTATATGTATTGGTATATTATATGGTATTGAGTACTACATATATACTCATCACCGTATAAAAAATATTTTGAGTATTTCAATATTTTGGATGTTTTAGTAATTTTAACTATTGATTTTAATTATATATATTATAATTGAGGTTAATAATTAAAATTACTACAACACTTGAAATACTTTTTATAATATAGAATAAAATAATTATCAAAGAAGGTGAAGAAAGAAACACAAAACTAAAAAAAATATTGAATTAGAACATGAATAATGTATAAAAAAAAGATGGAATAAAATAAATAATATAAATTTATTATATAATAATGATGATATTGTAGAATAACAATAACAATATATTCTATATAGGATAACATGATGATAAAAAAACAAGATATAAATTGAATTGGAATGATACATGCAAAGAAAGAAAAGAAAAGGGGTATAATTGAATTTAAAACATATGAAGTAATTATTAATTATTATAGTGGTGTATATTATATACATGGTAGTGTTAATTAGTAATTATATAGTATATATATAGTTTAATTTATTATATAAAATGGAATATGATCAATACCAGCATGATGTACATGGGACTGTTCCTGATCCTACAAATAGGGTCACCCATAGTGTCTGTAAAGAGGAAGACCCTTTCTGAAGGCCCTACCTCACATCTTCTCTCAAGTTCTTCAACTTTAGCTCCATCAGATTCAACCTCATACTTTCTTATTCTCAACTTTAATTCTTCCATATATTAAATAAGAAGAAAGAACTATAGTTGTGAATAGTAAGGAGGAGAATAATAAGATAAGGTTCTAATATAGTAGTAGTAGTAGTTGAATAACAATATATTTAATTTATATGTGTGATAGATGATGATAAAAGTGAAAGGAGAAAACTATTAACTCTCAAAGCTATAGAAATGATGATAGATATAGAGAAGCTTCACAAGCAAATGAATGAGTGAGTGAGTGAGTGAAGCCAAGATGTACTAGCTAGATAGTAAGAAGAATATGGTTTGGCATACTACACTTTCATTGTGATAATGATTTATATGGAGAGGTGGGAGGAGAGAGAAAAAAAAAAAGAAAAGAAATAGAAACAGAAATAGGAAGAGAAAGAGAGAAAAGGAAAGAGATTGTAACTTGAGAATGTTCTTTATCAGAATCATAACCTAGGCTTGAATAATAATAGTAGACAAAAGTTAGATTAATAATATATAGAATGTGTGTGTGTTTTTTTTTTCCCTTGTCTTTTTCTCTCTGTTCCCACTCTTTCAAAATATATATATATATATATATTTTGTTAGAGAGTAGTTAATCACAAATGCTATATGAATAATAAATTTATGAGTAATTTTTTTATAATTATTATAAATAAGTATATGTGGGATAATTTTAAAAATATATTAAAAAATTATTACAAAATATACTTATTCATAGTATATAGTTATATATAAATTAATTTTTCATATAGTAGTTATAGTAATTAATGTTTAAGAATTTTTTGATTTTTATGCTAAATTTTTTCTTTTTCTAAAAGTAATTAACAAAAATTGAATTTTAATTTTTTTTATACTAATATATAACGAAACCATTTATACCAGAATTTAAGTTGTGAATTGAAGTAGAGTACGGGAATATTATATATATATATATATGTTAGAAACTCAGAATTTTAATTTATGAAAATTATAATTTTAATGATAATAGTAAATGTTTTTAGAATATTATTAACAAAATTATACCTTTATTTTATTATCTATTTACCTATCATTCTTTTTTGTCTTTTCTTTTATGATCATTATTAAAGTTTTTTTACTGAATTATTATCCTTTCAAAATTATTTACTAAACAACATACACCAAAATCAGCTATTAATATATTTGTATTTAAATATATATGTGATTTAATTTATTTTTAATGTGTATTAATATTTTAATATGTATTTTATACTAGTGATTGATTTTAGCGACTGATTTTATTGTATACATAATATAATCGTTTATTAAATTATTATTCTTTTAAATATATTAGAGAAAATATCATTCCCCTCTCCTGCGAGATACTAAAATGACACTCCATTCCCCTCTATTTTAAAAACTTCCTCTTTAATTCATTTTAAATTTTTTGTATTAATTAATATTAACTTTATTCATTTTTCAAGAAAAATAAAATATTTTTTATAAAAATATCCTTTAGCAAAAATTTTATTTTTTATCATTAAATTTTGCTTACCAAAATACTTTTTAATAAATTATTTTTTATTGATTAAATTGTATTTTTATCAAAATATTTTTTAAAAAATTTAATAATTAATTTTTTTCTAAGATACCCTTCAATAATTTTTAATTATTAAATTATAATTTTACTAAAATTTTTGTTAACAATTCTTTTTATATTTTACTATTAATATTTCGATATCAATATATATTATTTTAATATTAAATAAAAAATCTTAATAAGATTATTTTTTAATATAAATATATATTAATTATTATACATATTAACAATAGTGAAGTTTTTTTATTTAATGTTAAAATAATATATATTGATATCGAAAAATTAATAATAAAATATAAAAATAATTGTTAATAAAAATTTTGATAAAATTATAATTTAATAATTAAAAAATTATTGAAAGATATTTTAGAAAAAAATAATTTAATTATTAATTTTAAAAAAAATATTTTATAAAAATACAATTTAATTAATAAAAAAAAAATTTATTAAAGAGTATTTTGCTAAGCAAAATTTAATAACAAAAAATAAAATTTTTGTTAAATGGTATTTTTTGTAAAAAAAATTTATTTTTTCTTAAAAATAGATAAAATTAACATTAGTTAACACAAAAAAATTTAAAATAGATTAAGAAATATACATTTTATAAATAGAGGAGAGAGAAGTGTCATTTTAATATATCGGAAGAAAAGAGAGTAGTATTTTCTCAATATATTACTTAGATATTTTTTTTGCCACTGTGGCAACACAACCATTTTTTTTTTCAGTTGTTGACTGTGATGGTAGGATTCGAATAAAAAATTTAAGGGATGGAGAATAGCTTGACTACTACTAGGCCAGGCTACTTCTTATTATATATTATGTCTTTTTTTTAATGAATTACATAATCATATATTATATTTCTTAATTAATATATAATCTAAAATATTTAATTAAATATTAACTTTTATTTATTTATATAATTTTTTTATTTTATATTTACTCTTTTTTAAATTAATTATTTTTTAATTGTACAAAATTATTAAAATAAATATTAAATTTTATTAAATATCTGTATACTAAAAAAGTAAATATTTTGTGATTAATAAAAGTAATTTTATTTACTTTCTATAGATATTTAATAAAATTTAATGTTTATTTTAATAATTTTGTATAACTAAAAAATAATTAACTTAAAAAAAGTGAATATAAAATAAAAATTAAATAAATATACAAAGAATATTTAATTGAAAAGTATTTTTTATTTTTTATAAATTAAAAAATGTCCATTTTAATAAATTCATACAATTAAATATAATTAATTTAAAAAGAATAAATATAAAATGAAAAATAAGTAAATATAAAATAATATGTAATTGAATATTTTAATTTTTATATATTTAATTAAAAAATATAATATATGGTTATATAATATATTTAAAAAAGTGTTAAATATAATAAGAAACAGCTTGGTATGATGATAATCAAACTGTTCGTTATATCTCAAGTCCCTCCATGAATTCTACTCCATGTAGAATTTTTAAATAGGTATAAATCCGTATGCTGATATTATCAGTGTGCAATAAAACTCAGTCGAAAAATGAAAAAAAAAAGTTGCCACTGTGATAAAAAAAAAAAAGAAAAGATAATTTAATAAATAATTTTTAAAACAATAGCATTTCGGTAGAAAAAACCATTATTAATAACCCATCATTCATTATGTAATCAGTTATTTGAGATATTTATCATATAAATATTCATTAATTATATATATAAACGAGTGGCGGAGCTAAAATCATTTTTAAGAAGGGATTAATATAAAAATATAATTTAAAAAATTAAAATAAAAAATTAATATAAAAATTAATAATCTTTATACCTTAAAATTTTTAGTTTGAGGGGTTATTGTCTCTTCTCCAACACTAGCCTCCATCCCTAAATATAAGCTAATATGATTATATAAAATTTTAAGTGGTAAACAAGAAAAAAAAAAAGCACGTATACGAAACAAAGTCTCTTCCTTTTTGCAGTATTTTGGATAGTCGTCATTTTCTGTGAAATTTTTAAATTTTCTCTTATTATTGGTTAACAGAACTTTATGTGTAAGGAGTCAACTGAAGACTTTTAAACATTAAAGTAATTTAATTTTTCAAAGCAATAAGTTGTTATTTTCTTTTTTTGTAAAGTACACTTCATAAGTTGATTTAATAGAAAAATTGTCATTTGCTGCTGATAGCCATTTTACTGTATCTGCACAAATGTTTGGGTTGAAGAATTTTAAAATTCTTATATGTTCTAAGATGTTCTGAGACAGGATCTGGCTAAGCTTAGCCCAATTCCAAATTCCTTGGATATTAACATAGTCACTCACCTTTTCTCCAAACTTTGCCTCGTCAAAGTTACACGTGGCTAGATCCCTAAGCTTCCGAACTCCTGAGATCCAGTGATCGTCCCAAAAGGAGATGCTCTTCCTATCGCCTATCCTCCAAATAAGGTTTTTTTGGAATTTCTCTCAGACATTAGTTATTCCAATCTAGACATTTGAGTTGCTGGCCTTCTTGTAAATTTTTAAAATGGTGTTGTCTCCTCTCCCATATTTTGCTCTCATCACCTGAACCCCACAGGACATCTCTTTTATGGATTAACCCCCATGCTAACTTCATAAGGAATAATTGATTTGTCTCCTGCAGCCTTCGTATTCTTATACCACCCTCCTCTTTCGATTTGCAGATTTTCTCCCAATTTAGGAGGAGAACCTTTCTTTCTACATCGCTACTTCTCCAAAGGAAATTCCTACAGATTTTGTTCATTTTTGCACAAACTGTCATAGGAATCTTCATAGTTTGCATGCAATAGCTAAGTATGGTTGATAGCACCGATTGGATAAGGGTGCATCTCCCCGCAAGGGATAGAGATTTTTTATTCCAGCTAGAAAGCTTGGCTTGCATACAGTCAAGGATGAACTGGAAATGTTGTTGATTTCACTTCTCATGTATTAAAGGCACGTCTAAATACTTTCCCAAATTCGCCGTGAGGGTGATGCGGGTGCATCATTGCCTGTTTTTAGTTGTTATTTCAGTAGATTTTAGTTTAGTTTTTATACAAATTTTGTTGATAAATGAGCAAAAGCATGAAAAATTTCTGCATGAAACAAACTCTCAAGCATAGGTGAATTTTAGTTAATATACAGGGTAAATATGATGAAATAGATCACACTAAATGAAGTTATGATTTTGAGCATTATTAGCACACTCAGTATAGTAAAGATTGTCTTGTATATTACTTTGATACACTTATTTGTTTGATGATAGGCAAAGTAGAAGTAGAGAAGCAGAGAAAAGCAAGGAGGGAGAACTAACGTTGGTGTCAACGTTGGTGAACGTTGGCAATGAACCAACGCTGGTATGGAAAAAATGAAGAAACAACGTTGGAGGAAACGTTGGTTTGGCAACGTTACCTCCAACATGCTCGACAAGATGCATGGAAAAATTGGTAGCCACGCGTACGCGTCACCCACGCGTACGCATCAGAAGGGACAAATTGACAAGCCACGCGTACGCGTCAACTACGCGTACGCGTCAAATGTGAAGAATTGACAAGCCACGCGTGCGCGTCGCCTACCCGCACGCGTGGGAAGAACGTTAGCCCACCAACGCTGCCTCCAACGCTCACAACAAACGCTAGCATTGGACATTTTTGCTAGTGTGCATACGCACAAGTGAGTGTGCGTACGCACAAAAGGAAATTTTGCCAGTGGAAGAGTGCTAGGGGGCCAGCAGAATTTGTGATGTTTAGCCATCAATTAGCCATCATCAATATTTTCAATGGTGTGAGATGAGATCTAATGCTGTAGGATTAATCATTTTTTCTTTGATGGTTAAGTGCTGGTCAAATTTTAACAAAAGTGCTGGCCCCCTAGACTTTCTCTTGCCAGTATGCACACGCACACTGCCTTGTGCGTGCGCACACGAGGAAGAGCGTTGGAGTGAACGTTTGCATGCCAACGTTGATTTAAACGCTGAAAAAGGTCTGGGAGCAATTTTTAACATTGGCAACATCACTAAAGGCCCTGATCGTGCATTCACTTTTCAAGCAAGCTGAGCCCATCAATATCACTCAATCCAAGGCACAAGAAGCATCTAGATTAGGAATTTTAATTCAATTGTAATCTGCTCTTTCATTTCAGTTTGTAAGCCTATATAAAGGCCTCAACTTCTGCATTTGAATTCATTCTGGATTGGAGGGGGAGTCCAGAATCAGCACAAACACATCCCCTGGCACACACCACTGGGAGTGGGTCTTCGGACCCCTCCCCTCATACACTTTTTTTCCTTTTCTTTTCTTTTCTTCCTTAGTAGTAGTTTAGTTTCAGTTTGTAATTTTCATTTATGAACTTTGAAGTTTCAATTTTAGTTTTTTAATTCTTAATCTTCATCTTTATTTTTCTGCAATTTCTTTCTTTTCTGTTAGAATAGAGCAATGAACAATTAAATCTTTTCATTGGGTCAAAGAGCTCTATTGTTATTTAATGGATCAATACTAGTTTTCATTCTTCTGTCTTTTCTCTTGATTTTGCTAGAAATCTTTCAATCTTCATTCAATTGAACAATTATCTCGACGAAAAAATTGTTCATAATTAGATTTCCTCGGAACCTTGAGAGAGGAATGAGGAAATCATGCTAGAAATACTTTCTCGTATCGGATTAGGTTGGGGGTTGGATGGATATAGTGACATGTAATCCTACCAATACTTTGATTTATGAAAGTGTGTGGTATAATCAGTGACCAAACTCCATCTCTTCCCATGAGCAATTAAATCAAGACATTGGGCAATTGTTCAAGTTTAGAGAGATTGAATTGTCAAGACATTGGGATCCAAATAATGCACTACTAGGATGTAGTTATATTAAGCCTAGCAACATGGTTAATCCAGTCATTTGAAGGTAAAGAATGATGTAATCATGTAAAGACATATTTTTGTTTTCGGAAATGTTTGGTAATAAAAAAAAATCAGCAAAAAATAGTCATAATTTATCTTATTTATCATTCATTAATTATTGCAATAATTAATTAATGCTAAATAAGGCAAGTTTTGACTATTTTTTTTTTGTCTACCTAACATTACCCTTTTGTTTCCTTCTCAAATAAAAAATACAATAAGTTATTGACAAAAAAAAATAAAATTTTTATATTTAGAACATGTACACCTACAAAATATTCAATAAGTTTAATAAAATATTTTATAAAATTATACAACCTTGCAACAAAACTAAAAGAAATAAATCAGTTACAAACATATAATACCTAATTCACATTAGCATGTTTAAAGTAATTTCACATGTTTCATTGACACAATTTATATTGATAACAACTTTATATCTCTCAACCTAAGTTATAATCACAATCAATCATATATACTCTGTTAATAATCTAACATAAACTCCCGGTCCTAAATTAGAACATCATTATCAACAGATATAGTATAATCTAATTTGTTCTATGAACCTAATGAAATGTAAAAAAATGGAAAAAAGAAAATATTTGACAAACCTCTTCATTTATGAATTCCATCACGTGCGGAATATCATCTAACCAATTGATCTGCATAATCCATCACGTTGTTTTCTTCTCTATTTTCTCATGGACACCCTTGCTCTCTTTCTCTCGTGGTTGTGGTTGTCTTCTTCAATTCTTTGGAGATGAATACTAAATCATGCCTTCATATGATTTTATTATGGTTTAATTATTTTGTTCTTTATAGTTTTACTAAATTTGTAATTAGATTCTTATATATATATATTTTAATTGAGTCTCTACATTATTTTTAATTTTATAATTAGGTTTCTTTTAGTATAAAAAATGTTAAAATTCACTTAATATTTCTTCGCAAATTAAAGATATGTATTCATAATTAAAAACTTAATTAGATATTTGACCACATATTTTTTAAAAAATATTTTATTAATTTTAATATTTTTAACATTAAAAAGATCTAATTACAAAATTAAAAATAATATAAAAATATAATTGATATATATATAGAGTAAATAGCTAAAATCGTCCCTGAAAGATATCTCGATCTCCATTTTGGTCTTCGAAAGATAAAGTTAATCGAAATCGTCCTCAAAAGATATACGATTGGTCACGTTAGTCCTTCCGTCAGTTGGATAATGACGTGTCACGTTAAGTGCCACGTGGCATATGATGACGTGGAGGGCTAATGCCACGTATCACAAGATGCTTGGTTGATGTGTCATGCCACATGTCACTTGACATGTAAACAAGTTATTTATAATCAAAATAGTCCTTAAAAGTTTAGACGTAAGTCATTTTCATCCCTGAAATTTTAAAAATTAATCAAATTAGTCCTTATATAATTTTTTTTATTTTTTCTTGATAATATTAAATTTAAAATATTTTTTGATACTACTAATTTTAATAGAAATGTAATTGAGAATCAAAAAATTAGTAATTGTATCTTTTCTTCTTAAAAATTTTTTCAATAAAATTATCTCTCTCCTTTAATTCTTGTCAAAATCTCTCTTATTCTTTTCTATTCTAAAATCTTTTTCTTACATTATTACATTTTGCTGGAATATATATATATACACTCAAAATTGAAATGTAGGTATTTGTTAACCTAAACAAAGTTATATGCTTAAAATCAAAATTTATGTATGTTAACCTAAATGAAAGTAATACCATAATAAAAAAAAAAAGATGTATAAATTTTTATTAACTTTGTTTAGGTTAACATACATAAATTTTGATTTTGAGCATATAACTTTGTTTAGGTTAACAAATACATACATTTCAATTTTGAGTATATATATATATTCCAGCAAAATGTAATAATGTAAGAAAAATGTTTTAGAATAGAAAAGAATAAGAGAGATTTTGACAAGAATTAAAGGAAAGAGATAATTTTATTGAAAAAATTTTTAAGAAAAAAGATACAATTACTAATTTTTTTATTGTCAATTACATTTCTATTAAAATTAGTAGTATCAAAAAATATTTTAAATTTAATATTATCAAGAAAAAATAAAAAAATTATATAAGGACTAATTTAATTAATTTTTAAAATTTTAGGGATGAAAATGACTAACGTCTAAACTTTCAAGGACTATTTTGATTATAAATAACTATTTTACACGTCAAGTGCCACGTGGCATGCCACGTGTCACTGACCTGACACGTGGCATGCCAAGTGTCACTGAGCTGACACGTCAACCAATTATCTTGTAACACGTGGCATTAGCCCCCACGTCATCATATGCCACGTGGCACTTAACGTGACACGTCATCATCCAACTGACGGAAGGACTAACGTGACTAATCGTGTATCTTTCGATGACGATTTCGATTAACTTTATCTTTCGAGGACCAAAATGAAAATTGGGGTATATATATATATATATATATAATTAAAAATTTAATAAAATTAAAAGAGATCAACAGAATAAACCTTTTATTATATATCTTTCCAGCTAAATCGTGGGATTTGTTTCGTATTAGCCTTTCCTTTGTATATATAATTATGGAAAGTGAAAGGGTATTAATGTATTATGTTGTTCGCCTCCAAGCTAATTCGGTTTTTGGATTTTTGGACTAATAAATTCATACTAAATCGTGGCCTTTAGTTAGGTTTTACTACGATTTAGTAGGTGAGTTTCATAAGTTTTGTTGCTAAATCGTGTGTTAGATAAATTTTATAAAAAAATTAGTATATACTACGATTAACATGTAAATAAGTTGGACAAATATAAAACAAAATTGATTTAAGACAAGTGGACACTTAAGGTTTTGATTTATTTTATTAATGTAATTATCTTTGTTAATATAGTCTTTTTATTAAAAACTGTAAAAAGGTATTTTAAAAGTTGATTAAGAAATAAAAAATTAGTTCTTACGATAACATATTTAATCTATAAAAAAATTTAAAAATTATATGTTAAGGTGAATTTTATAGTATCTTTTATTGTGGTGTCTAATTTATTTTTATAAATAAAAAATAAAATGTATAAAATAAAAATAAAATACTTAAAATATTTTAGGCACTGTAATATTCACCGTATGTTAAATTTATATTTTTATTAAAAATTATTTATAATATATTTATTGAATAAAATATTTGACATGCATGATTGTGATCGAAATAAAAAGTACAGAAACTACAAAGTGACCCACTCAAAATTTGCAATCACCGCACTCATCCGTACAAGTCGGCAGGGCATTAAATACCTTACACAAACCAAAAGGAGAATCTAATCATGAATTAACCATATTTAACAAGCCCTATTAGTTCTTTAATTATTTAATCGACAAGTGATTAAATAGATTAAATTACACTAAGATAGGTACATAGTATGTACTGGTGTAAGTCGTAAAAGGATGTGTGCATGCTAGCCAAAGAAAAAATAATTAAGTACATCCACAAGGATTATTCAATACTAATAGTGTTTAATTAATTACTGAGATAATTTAATGGGATATGATGTTGATTATCGGAAATGTTAAAAAAATAAAAATATCAGTCCAAACTTATTTTATTTAATTTGTATTAATTGTAATAATAATTAATAAAAATTAAATAAGATAATTTTATACTATTTTAATTAATTTTTTATTGTTTTCCAAATATTAATGATTTAATTAGGGTTTAGTTTATTAGTTAGTCTTTGGAGATTATAGCGACAATTTATAAAAATTAAATAAGATAATTATAAGTTGTTTTAGCTCATCTTTTATTATTTCTCAAATATTAATGATTTAATTAGGATTCAGTTTATTAGTTAGTCTTTGCGGATTAGAGAATGTCTTAATCTGATAAACAAAAAAGAGTTTTTTTTTTTTAAATTTATCTATCATGTATTTTAAAAGTACACGTTAAGATTACAAAATAAAAAAAATAATTTTTTAATGCATTTATTTTAATTATATTTATTAAATAAAAATATTTAAAATTTTTTATTAGTAATAAGTTTATCATGTATTTTAAGGACACATATTAACTAATAATTTTTTTTTATATAATTAAACTATGTTATCGATGCTAATCACTTATATTTTTAAATATTATATAGTGTAAATAATTATAGAACATGAAATTTATACCTCATCAATAATATATATATATATATATATATATATATATATATATATATATATATATATATATATATATATATATATATATATATAACCCCACATTATAAAATGTGAGTTTAAGAATTATTTTGTAATATATTTTAATTAGAATTTATATGTTTGTGTGTAAGTTGTGTGCCCATGGGTGGCCCTTTGTGTTTAGACACATTAGTCAGATTCGAAAGTGAAAGTTAAACCCCACTAAACTCATTGTGCTTAGTTTGTTTCTATATGCTTATTAATTATTATATGTATTTTCAAATACATTTATATTGACAAGATTGCCCTAAAATCCAAATGAATTGAATGACTGCTACTACAAACTAACCAAGAGTCTAAAATCACTATGATGTATGTGCATAAAAGAGAGTTAAAAATGTCTCTAGAAAGTGAAAACTGAATGAAATGCTATAGTTGAAAAAGTTATTAACATAATTGATTTCTTATGAAATAACTTATTTAAAAAGTTTAATATATTAGATAAAGATATTTGAATGATTATATATTTTTAATATTATTTAATTGAATTTAATTTTAATGTATTGATCGTCTAAAATATTTTATGTAGTTATTTAATTACATTAATTCTTTTAGATAACTATAAAAAATAGTTATTTTTTATAATTTGATATTATGTAATTAGATGTAAATGTGAAGCTAACTTTTGGTGACTAATAGTACCAGACTAATAGTACCATGAAAATTGAAGTCTATTTAATTATTATCCTATCTAAAATAAAAAAAATTCTTTAGATGAGTACTATCTTAAAGAAAGCTCATAATTTTTATTTTATTTTACTTTTATTTATTTTTATTTTTTGATGTGCTTGTATTAAAAGGTGGATAAACATTGCTAACCAATATATTTAGAATTGGCCAAAATTGTACTATTTTTTTACGCTTTCTTTCAACAGATCCTATTCCTAGCATAGTTGATTGAACTAATTTTCTTGTATTTGTTTTAGAATTCATTTAAATCAATTTTAATTAATTTCTATAAAAATAAAAAATTGAAATATTAAAAAGAACAATTGAAGATTATGCATAAATTGAGACAAATAGTCTTAATGAAAAGTGTTTTTTATACCAAAAATAATATTAAGATATACACATATTAAATTTTGCAGTATTTGATACATTGTCTATCTAAGGTTTACTTACAATCATTCTTTTGTATATCGTTACAATTATAATTAAATATTTATTATGATAATTGCCCCAATAACCAACTGATCACGCACACTTGATATAATATTATGATTCTAAGAGCATCTCAATCACCTTTTTGCGTTTGGTTTGGTTTGAAGGTGAGGACAGTTATTGCTACCGAACCTATACCAACCACTCGGCGGACCACCAGCACAGGAGAGTACGTACATATCGGTAAAAAATAATAAAAAATTAATTTTGAGAATAAAAGATTAAAAGTTTTGAGTGTTTATAGTGGCGAAAGTTAGTGCATTTTAGGTAAAGTAAAGAGTGCAGTACTCTTTAAAAATTAATTTATTATAAAAAATTATCAGTAAATTAAATTTATTTATTATTATTATTATTTTTATCTATTTTTTTTATGGGCTGAATAAACAAATTAACACTGACAAAAAAAAAATAATTCCCTCTTTTAACACAGGACTACCTTTACACCACAAAAGTACTTAGGAAAACTTGATCGAATTCTTCTATTACTCTGTTATTCTGGATGCGATGTCTTCAAACATCTTCACTGTTTTGTTTTGTTTGTTGGCGGTGTTTCCACTATCGTTCTGGTTAGTCACAGATTTTGACGCTCTTGAACCCACTCCCTTCCATTTCTGCCATGAATAACCTTCAAAGCCCAAAAAACCGCTGCCATAGAAGAGGAAGAAGCCTGTGTGTCGCCGCTACTGGTTGGCTAACTCCAAACACAAAATCGATTCTGTAGAAGAACCCCGGTCTCCATGAAGGCGCCGTAATTCTCAGATGACGACGCAGTCAAAACACAAAATACATGGCAGTTACAACAAGTCCATTATCTTTTATTTCAAATTATTTTCAACGTGTAAATGAAAAATTAAAATACAATTATATGTAAACAATTATTTGTATTACTTTTTTATTAATTTATTCAAAAAATAATTAAACTTTAAACTAATTGGTATAAAATATTACAAATACAAAGCTAAGAGAAATTTTTATTTGTATAAGAATGAGCCTAATAAATAATTATTCTATTTAATATATAATTAAGAGTATTTCTTTTTTTGCCAACGAGCTATAATTTAAATGGCATACTCTTTTCATACTCACAAGATTGTGAATTTGAGTCTTCCGATTATTAGTAAAAAAAATGAATACTTCTTTCTTTTATTAACTTATATAATATTTATTGAATAGTCGTCTAAAATTTTTTGTCATAGTATTTGAACAAAAAAAAATATTATTTTAAGAAAAACTAATAATATATTTTTAATAATATTTTTAATACAAAATATTAAATTTTAAATATTCTTTTAAATAATATATATTAACTAAAATAATATAATTATTTCAAATAATATATTTTAAATATAGTAAAGTAACATATTTCAATAAAAAAATTGTTAATAAAAAAATTATATAAATATTTTTTATATGAATTTTTGTTTCGTACAAAATAAAATTATTATATGTTTGTTTGCTTCTTACGTTGTATATATATTTTTTAAATTAAATTTATATAATACAAATTTTTTATCATTTATTTCATATTTAATGTTATACTTTTGTTTCACATAAAATAAAATTATATATATATGTATTAATTAAATTTATATAACACAAAATTTTTTATTATTGTATTTATATTTAATATTATAATTTTATTTTACACAAAACAAAATTTATTTAAATTTAATATTATATACATAATATATATTTAATATTATTTTTTTTAAGATTCTAATATATCTTTTTTTTGAATTTAGTAGATAAATTTTCAACTTATTTTTCATGTATTATTTATTTTAATTTTAAAGTCTAGTAATTTTTTTTGTTGTACAGATATGTTATTTTTAAGATTTATAAATTATTTTTTTTGTTTTGGATTTTAGTCCAATATCTGAAATTTATAAAAAAAAAATCTAAAATTTATAAAAAAATGGTTAATCTGATTAACAAGTTACCTTTTTTAAATTCAGACCATTCAAATAAAATATAATAAATAAAGAGTTCAGATTTAACAAATTAATAAGATATGTAGCATTCCATACTTAGCAAGGAGCGTTTAAGGATGAGCCGTTAATATTATATAAATCTAATTATAAATAAATTAATTCGGTATATGCATCGAGTACTGCTGGATAGTTTACTCGATGTTTGTCAAACTAATAAAATCTTTGATAGTTATAGAATTAATATATATAATTATTTAAATCTTTTATAGTGAGAAATATGATTTATTTATTCGTCTAAAAAATATATCCAAATGTAAAAACTTAGTATTATAGAGTTATTAATTGTTATTTTTTTTTGTCCACGATATCTCCCAATTCAAGAAGCTAAAGATTATTTTATCGCAAATCTGAATTCTATTTAAGGGTCTTTATTAATCGTTAATTTGTTACAAGAATACATTATATACATTATATTAATAAGCCCGCTAGATAATCAATAGAGAGTCCAGCCAACTCCTGTCAACTCTCATTGGGCTAGACTCCTAAACCCATTTCATCAGAAAAGTCACATTTCTAATTACCCATAGTAGACTTAATTCACCTCAATTACCTATAGTAAACCTAACTAATCCTAATTTTAACCGTTCAACAACACCTCCCTCCAGAACCCGACAGCAGCCCATCCAACCTTCTTCTTCGTGCCTGTTTTCATTGCCAGCATCAACCTTAGTCAGCGCCGCCGGCACTATCATTGACGAGCAACTGCGGGTCTTCAGGAGATCAACGCAACGCCACCACTACTGTTGCATGTCACCATCGCAACTCCGCGTGCTCTACCTCCACGCACGTCGCGTAAGACTTCTCCATGTCCCGCGAAAGCACCACCATCCCACTTCATCTCGTATACCTGACCAACCCCAATCAACGCCACAACCAGCACCGGCTCCAAGATGCGTCGTGTAGACTCTTCCTCCTCCGTCGGCGTCACTGCTCTAAAAGGTTAGTAGTAATTCATGGTTTCAGTACTCAAAGGATGTGGCTGATCTGTTTAGGGTTCATATACTAGAATTAGGTATTCATATAAGATGCATTTTTGAATTTGTGGATGTTATTTTTATGTAATGTTAGAAGTTAAATTATATGAATTGAATTGAACTTTCTATGATTATCGATTCATTGTGCTTTGCTGGAGAGTTCTTATATGCGTTATTAATTGTTTTTGTTTAGAGAATTCACAACTGTGGGATAAAATCGGGATTATAAGTTCGTTTATTTTCTCCTTTCCGGATTAAAATTAGGTTTGAATGTGGTCAACTTAATGCTTAAGATAGTTTACGGAATAAATGTTGTGCCATTTTGGAAGAAAAATAGCTAGTTGTTATCCCCATAACTAAGAGTAATTTTTCAGAGTTCTGGATAAAAAGTAGTAGTTGTAGTCCAATAAACTGAATGATTTTTTTGATGTATCTATAATGGATGTGTCTTCTAATTAAAGTTGATTTTCCTGCAATGTTCCATGGTTCAGATTATTTGCATAGTTGAAACTAACTGAATTTATTTGGTTTTGTTAAGTGTTCATTGATTTTCATTTGATTAATAGAAGTTGATATTGAGTGATTTAATGTCTTGTTACCCTTGTACATTTGATTTGGTTGATGCTTTCTCAGTGTTTTGGAAGTTTTGGAAAAAACGAAAAGTTGAATCTTGGTTTATAATTTAATAATTTATAGGTTCAATGGTCTAAACTATCTAAAAATGTTTGATGTTGCTCTTGGTATTGATATATTGTTCCTTGTTGTTTTTTTTCTCTTTCCACTGTGCGTTTAGTTGAAATTTGATTAATGATTAAGGTGTTGTCTCCAAACTAGATGTGGAATATTGTTGTTTGAGCTGAAATGTGTGTTTAATTTAGTATTAATTGGATGCTTGCATTGGATTGCACTTTTCAGTTAATTTGTTTGCATTCCCAGGTAGTGTCGGAAGTCCCTAACTATTGATGTGTTGCTGAAAATCACCTTGCAAGATGGAAAAACCAGTACTCCATCGTTCACTGTTATGTGTTTGTCTTTTAATTTGTGGCTCTATTTCCTTCTTATGGTCGCTTCCTATGTTAACAGAAATTATTGGAGACAAGATGCTCACCCTATTACATCACTAATATGTTGAAAAATCTGTATAGAAACTAGGTCAAAGCAAAGCTAGCAGAGATAGAATCAATGGGATATGGGTTCCTGAAGCTAATCACAAAGTGGCCTATTAAACAAGCATCATGGTTTCATTCGCAAGGTCCTACAAACTTGAAACAAGCACGCTGGATGTAGATGCTGGACACATCCGCATTAACTTGAAACAAGCTTTTGATATTCAACAGCATTCCATCTACCAATACGTTCAGTTTCCATGTTTTTCCTCTTTTATCTGTATCGTACAACTGATTTTAAACTAATTAATAAACCTCCATATTGTAGTCGATGACTTCCCATCTTTCGACGGCAACAATATTGCTCATGTGACCCTTAACAAACAATTCCACAAGATGAAAACCATATAACTACGAGATTTCGTCAATAACTGTTCTATGGAGACTGTAGCCGACAAGGTGGAGTTCAGGTGGCATTTCATCCTACTCATCCTGAAGATGTTCTTGTGCTCGACAGTGTAACACGTCATCTCGCCGTGGCACATCCATGCAATTCTAGATGTTTCTGATCCAGGGAGATTTTGTTGGCCATTTCATATTTTCAAGTGGCTAGAACAGGCAATCGAGAAATATCAACATAAAAACAACAAATCCTGTGAGGGTTGCATGTTTGTTTTGCTGGTAATTTTCTTAATATAATATGCCACTTAATTGGTCTCAACATTTGTATCCCGACACATAACTTGTGTCTGTGTTCTTTCCAGAGACTAAAGCATGGTGAACTGGAGCAGTGTCAAAGACCAAAGCCATGGCTTTCTGCGTGGACTACCAAGGAACTCAATGATATGGCATCAAATTTTCAATCTGAGGTACTCACTAAAACGAGCCTAAACAGCACATGTCACTTTTTTCCATTATGTACATTGCTTGTTTTACTTGATGTGTCTATGAGATCTTTTTAATAAAACTATCTTTTTTTCTTAAAATTAATTGCATGTGCCTTTCACCTTGGATTTGTCTGTAATAGTAGTGTCTTCTATTTCAACAGTATATGGATGTGTTTGTCATGGATGTGTCATCGACTAACTGCTTTTTCTGAACAGAAATGCATCAACATCGGCAAGAACAATGGGAGGGTCATGAAAGGCCGCACAGGTAAGGTCACAACGAACCCAACTACCAAAAAAGAAGGCTCACATCGGATAGAAAGACCTTTACAGTCCACAAAAGTAAGTACAAGTGACCATTTGAACAAATCTTTAAGTTGCAAGTTTTTAATTTAAAATAGTGAGTATAGTACAATTTATCTTTAAATTAAGCTGGTGATGCCATGATTTTAAATTGCTTGATGACATGTTGTATTAATGTATCTTTCATTGGTTGTTTAATTTAAAAGCAATTTGAGGTGCATCTGTATGGTTAGTTGGGTGTTTCGTATTCAGGGATCTGATAACAGGGAGAGTTAGCAACGGCTTAGTCCACACAGATGCACGTTTAGTTGCATCTGACAAGGATGACGACGATGACGAGTCCATTGCCAAGAGATTGCGCAAAAAATTGATCGAACGGGAACACTTCAACATCACAGGACGGGGGAGACAAGGGCAAGATCACCCGGGAAAAAACTCCAGAGAAACCAACCGACCCAGAAGTTCCCGAACCCAAGACTCTGTCAATAGCATTGGTGCAATATTTAGGATTTGAAGACTATTCTCGTGAATTCAAAAGGAAAATGAATGTTAGAAACCTTTCTGTGGCTATTATGAATGTAATTTAGTCTCGGTTCTTTTAAATGCATAAAGACTGCCCCCTCTAACAATAGTTACTTTTGAAACAGTAATTCTGACATCTTGTCTCGGTGAGATCCAGAGTGCGAAAGGATATGGGCATATATTGAACAGCGTTATGGCTTAAAGCCCATTAGCATGGATCCGATCAAAACTATTATTCCAAAAATTTCTTCTTGCTACACACCGAGTCACAGCACCCCTCAGTCTCACTTGGAATGACCCAGCTGGCAGAAAAACCCACACCGTCCCTACCTCGCGCCGTTCATTCGTAATTTTGGGGGCAAAAACTCACTGAGCATGTTGAGAAATGGATCCGAAGATGGGTTGTAGACATGTCTCTCGATAACTAGCAGACATTGGCATTGTATGATGGTAGACCTCTTGGTAAGGAAGGACTTGTGCATGTTAAAAGCCTGTCGTTGGCTCAATAACAACGTATGTAGTCCAACATCACACTTCAGTTTGTTTTAATCACATATTTTGCCAAATTTATATTTGAAAACCTGGCAATGCAGGTCGTGCAATGGATGTGTTGCACGTTCAACGACTTAGTGTCAAAAAGATTCACGCGTCACTTTTACTGCATGTGTCCGGGGATACTGATATTAAAACTTTTATAGCAATCTTATATTTACATGTTACCAACACTCACATGTCTTGTTTGTACAGAAAATGGTCATGCTTCCAAAAAAATCTGAAGGGCTTTAAGGACAATCCAACTCCCGTGTATGTGGGTTTGGGAGAACACTTTGGTGCTGATACCAAGTATTTTGACAAGGTAGTAGCTGCAAAGAGACGCTAGGTAAGTCTATTTGCCGTTTAACATAATACTTACATCAATGCAACCGAACAAGTAAGATGTGTCTTTATTTATCCCTGTACGTAATTTGCCTAGTTACATCTGTATATTGTTGCAGTGGTTTTTTCCCATATGTATGTCTGATCACTGGTGGGTGTATGCATTTGATGCCTCAGGGAAAAGGCTTTTTGTACTGAATAGTGTACACTTTAAACCACCTGCTACATCACGGATGAGGATAGATGCATATGGGTACAAAAAGATATCATGTCTCCCTTAATATATTTAACCCGTATTATTATTGTATAACGTTCTAACTTTAACTGCTTTTCAGGGAGACACATCGAAAACATAGATAAAGGGCCCATCCCCACGTATGAGCCTACACAAAGCGGCCTGCTTCGCACATACGTCACTGTTCCAATATAACCAAATAGGTGAGTCCCCTTCAAAATCTATCAATATCTTAAATTGTAATTTTACTTACATCTATATCTATTCTCCTAATACAACCCATTATTTCCATTCAGCTAGTTTTGATTTTGGCATCTACGCCATAAAATTCATGGAGTACATGACTGAAGGTGGTAAACTGAATGAATGAGATTATTTGAGCTTCCGAATCCTATCGCTGAATAATTAATTCTATAAACGCACATGATTGTCTGTAAATAATGCCGTCGTGCAATATTGATTTTTACATGCAGAACACCATAAAGGAATACAGGAAGGAAATAATGCTTGATATCATTTTGGATCCTAATAATTCAGCCATTGACCAAGCATTGAATTTCTTCGACACTCGTTCTTAACCTGCTGTGTGCTGCAACCATCCAAGGAACAAACGTAAGGAGTTAGGACACCGTTTACAGCACTGAGCACAAAGAGCATACTTTGGTAGGCTGATGGTTTATCAAAGAAAAAGACCTAAAAAGGTGATGAACATGAGAAGAAGAAAGTTCTATAGAACATTCTTGGTTAACTAGTTTAATGATACCCTCCCATGCGTAGCTACATTTTGTTGAATCTTGATATTTTTCTTGTATTACACATGTTGCCTGTTTCTTTTGGATTCGTATATTCTTGTTAGTGAGTATTTCTATTGAGACCCTTGTTAAATTTTGTTGGTTAATACATGGACACTGCATTGTGGATATAAATCCTCTGTTAGGATATTGATGTGTCTTATTGCAAAAGACTAACACTTGGATTGTTTTAACAAGTCAATGTTTGGATGTGTCTTTTATCGATGTGTCTTCTGTTTACAACCTCCTTGGTTGTGTCTTATAAGGATGTGTCTTTCTATGGATGTGTCTTTCAATGTAGGTGTCTTTTGTTAATGTGTCCTCTGTTGCTGTGTCTTCTAACAACCGTGTCTTTTTAGAGGTGTCTTTCTTGGATGTGTCTTCTATTGGAGATGTCTTCTGAGGTCGTGTGTTTTGTAAATGTGTCTATCTATGGAGGTGTCTTTTCTAGTCGTGTCTTCTATGCATGTGTCTTTTTTGTCTTGGACATGTCTGCTAATGGAGCTGTCTCCCAATGGATGTGTCTTCCGTTTCCTAAAGTTGAAGTTCCTTATCGAGACTGTGGGAGTTTCTAACGAGACTCTTGTGGAATTTCTTTTGGTAAGTCTTAGTCAAAATAAATTGGAAACATAACCTTTCAAATTTGAAACACAACCTTAGTTAGAGAACCTCCTATGTTGTTTCCTCCACATTAGAAATCATATAACTCGTGCTGATTTAGTTTCAAGTTTGAAACCTAGAAAACTTATAATAGTATAATTATATCAGTGAATCACACTAAAAAATAACAGTATATCCCTCAATTAAAAATTATTTATTAAACCATATACCACAAGACTGTGTTAAAAATAAGGGGAAAACATCCAAAAACCAAAAAATGACTTTTTACAAATCTCTAATCAAAATTCTTCTAACTAATTCCAAACGAGTTTAACAAAGACATGAATATGCCATGTTCTTGCGATTCATTCGCTCTAATACCAGAACTGACCACTACATTTTTGAGTGACTGCTACATCATTTTCTTGGAAAAAATCACCACGCACAAAGTAAATAAGTCAACTATATCCATGAAGCCATCTCAATAAAGGGTTTAAAATTGCTAAAAGCATACCGGAGGTGTATTTTTCTTCCTTCTTCGTATAGATTTCTTGATCGAGTTGTCCAATTCAACATCAAGCCTCTTCGATCTCTGTCGACCCCTCGTTGCCACCAACCACGAACTCATACTATGTGGCCATGTTGTTCTGTGTACCAGCAACATTTTTGGACCCCAAGTTGGCATGATAATCAACTATCATGGCCCTCATATCGTCAAGAGCCGAATTCAACATGGCCTCTTCTTCGTCACAGGTCACGAAATCCTGGGCAACATTAAAGAAGTGTGAACATTCTTACTGTAAGTGTGCTTGCACTGTACATTCTTGCTCCAACGAGAGAGAACAGAGCAAGATAGTACTCTGTCTACTCTATAATATGAAAACACAGCAAGACAATAACAACACAGTATACCTCTTGATTCAAACAGGTTGCACTCGCATCGAACTTTGCTGTCAAAAGGTCAAAATCAACACTGTTAGTGCAGTACCTAGACTTCCCATAAAGTAGGAATTGCTTGTCCACGTTCACATGGGACGAATCACCCTCTTGTGTCATACCATGGATTAAACAATCACCTTTTTTTCTAAATTCCTGTTGGACTTCCCTAAACATAAAGCTTATGTATTCCTGTTGAAATTGTCTTTTAATTGTAGAGCTGGATGAATAGGAGATAACTCCTTTAGAGTTTGCAGCATCGTTCTCCAGTTCCTTTGTTCCTTGTTCCCAAGCACATTGTCATATCATGCACGAATAGAAACAATTCACTCTTGCAATGTAAAACCTCCTGTAAAAAGCGTGTATACTTTCACTCCTCTGAGTACTCCTCATATCAGCCCAAAATTCACATTGGAAAAATATTAGAACCCACATTTGTCGATCCTCATAAAGGTCTACAAAAACAAAAATGTAAAAAGCACAATCATGAACACTTAACTGCATCACCACAAACATCTATTGACTTAGGAAAAGAAACACCCATCGAACTTGAAAAAGAGAAATCCAATAAAACATCCAAATGAGTTATAATTCATTCGGTGAAACGGAACTAAAAATTCAGTATAATAAAAAAAATCTTTACAAAGAATCTACTCTCCAAAAAGAACATACAGGCACATGACAAAATGTAACCCAAAAACTAAAACTTGATATAGGTTATTGGTAATAACCTTGATAGCCATCTGTTGTGCTCTAGATTAAACTCTGTAATGAATCCAGCCTAATCCTTCTTAAAAGAGTCCACAGACTGAGCATTTATACAATGCCAGTCATTTTAGCATATATTTCTCTGTACCAAGCGTATCCTCCGAGCTTAGCCGGTATCTTCTTCAATATGTGTCATATGCACTATTGGTGGCAAGTATTTGGAAGAACATTCCTAATAGCACCAAACATGGCCTTGCACTAGTCGGTGATGACACCCTGTGGGGCAATTCCCATGCATTTAACTCATTGCTTGAAGACCCACTCAAAGCTACGGATTTTCTCATTCCCAAGAAAAACACAACCAAGCAGAGTGAATTTTCCGTGATGGTTGACACTAACAAAAGATGCAAACAGTAGTTCATGCCTGTAGAAAAAACAGCCACAAGTAAGAACTCACGATAATTTCAAAACAGAAAAGCTTTCACTAGAGACACAAATGCACACATACTTGTTTCTACTGTATGTTGTATCAAACAAAATCACGTCTCCATAATATTTGTACGATGCCCTGCAGCTTGCATCTACCCGAGCACACTCCTAAACTTGTTAGCTTTGTCGACATATACCGCATAAAAGAAATTCGAGTTGATCTCTTTTATTCGCAAGAAATAGATCAACATTTCTTTAACATCCGTGTTATCATCAACATAGCGGAGATTGCATGTAATGTAATTTCTCACGTTCTTTTCTGAGTGACTCAAGTTTGACGACCCACCAATCTCGTTTGCTAGTGCGAGGTAGGTCTTGTTGGGTTGTATGACAGGCTTATCGTTGATTCGTTGTCCTTAATCACACACTTGGTATGCATGGTCAGTTCTCTGTACTCGTGGCAATGAAACGATCTCTTAGCAGAACACGCGTGTGTATGCTTCAATTCTAATTTTAACACCATCTAATTATTCTTCTGCCTATTCAACATCACGTACATCCTTACTCTGCATCTCGTAGTTGTTATTTTCTTTACCCAAGATGCTGCCTTCACTCGAGGCTCCCAACTTTCTTTGCATAATTCGAATAGAATTCCTGTGCTTGCTGCAATGAATCAAATCGCAATCATACGTAAGGAATTTCCTCTAGGTGAATGCCAGTGTGATCCAGCAACTGTAAATCCATTAAAAAAAACATTCAATGCCGCACACACTTAAAAATTGGACTCCAATAACTCGTTAGTATTATGACAACAATAAAATACAATCCACACCTTATGAACCAACTTCGTATCATCATTTCCACTTTAATAATGTCTACAGCTTCTTCCACCTGCAATCAAAAACACTCTAATACACAGCAAATCAAACCAAAAGTGTATCACATAAAGATATAAGCATCCACTATTCAACAACCAAAAAATTTCTTCCAACATGCACTTATTCATTGAAAACACCAATGTATAAGCAAAGAAAAGTCCAATAATTTACATAAAAATAAAAAATAAGAAACATGCAAAAAGTTACTACGGGAGATCAAATAATATGCAAGAGTATTCCTATTAATACCTCTAAAAAATATTTTAACCGAATTACAAAAACATGCAACTTGCATAACAAAAATTCCAAGAAAAACACATCATATATCAAAGTTGTACCATTAGACTAGCATAAAAAATATCCACACCAATTATACTACTAAACCGCTACTTACTTTGTCTACACGTTGAGTATCATCATCACTCGAATACGGGACATTTACTTCGATGCAATTAGAGTAATCACTCACATCATAGAAAGTGTCATATAATCCTTCTTCACAAATTGATGGTTCCATTTACTCAACACTCTCAAACCACCAATAGCGGCAACAACTACACCTTACTCCTATGGAAGTGGAACGCTATGGTTCTATGAGAATTCCCTGATCACGTTGCTGTGCATTTGGGTGGGCTATTCGGGGGAACGACGACGATGCATGCACGACGAAGACAACAACTAGAGTGGGGTTGGGATGCGATCACAGTGTGTACGATGAGTTTCTCGTTGACAGAATGGGTTGGATTAGAAATGGAATTGGGGACTGGCGATGTGCGTATAATCGGCCTGTGCAATGGCACGGTGACGGCACAAATACGACAATGGCAACAACATATGAAAAAGGGTGGAGGTGCGATCACGGAACTAGGGTTGGGTACTCCTTGACGCCGAAGAAGTGACGTGAATGTATAGCTCTAATAGGCATTCCTTTTTTTTTCAAATTTGTTATTAATGTTGATTATTAACATATTAAACAAATTATTTTTAATAAAAAAATAAATATTAATTATAGTTGTTAAAATTTGACTGATTATAAATTGGGCTTTTTTACGTAAATGCGCATGCAAATAACTTTAATTCCCAAAATGCGCATGGCTGAAAATATTTCTGAAAATGCACACTGCCAACTCGCAAGGATCACAAACGAAATAGAAATATGATACATATCAAGGGGGTGCCACGAAATGAGTTCTGGCCACTGACACAAACCATTTCATTTGTTTCAGGAACGAAATGGAGCACCTCACACATGGCACACACGAAATGCACCATATCACCCATGGCACACACGAAATGGCCCAACTCACATATGACATCCACGAGTTGGGCACTTCATGGGTGGAACACACAAAATGGCCATCCTCACGTGTGGCAGGCACGAAATGGGGAGGGGGCCAGTCAAAGCAGCAAGTCTCAGTGTTGCAGTTCCCGTACGAGCATGCATTGGGTGATTGGGAGGTAATTTATTGTTGTCTTGTGAGTGTGAAGCATATAAAAGGAGGTGAAGGGAGGGGAGGGGACCAATTCGAAGGTAAAAAAGAGAAGAGAAGTAGTGGGTTGCATGAGAAAGTTTTACTTGTTGGTGGGGTGAAAAAATTTTTTTGTGTTGGAGGAATAATTTTTATTATTAAAAAAATGAGTGGAAGTGGAATTAATGTGGAAGAAAACCTTAATAGGTTGGATGAATTTCACATTTCTACTCATTTACATGTTAAGGTGAGGTTTTTTTAATAAATAAATAAAAATTTGTTAATGATTAAAAAATTGTTGTAAACTAAATAATTGTGTTTTGATCTATTTCAATTTCAGCCGGCACGTGTGTTGACTCTGAATGGCACGCTAATCGATATTTTCTCTGTAGACGAAGCAGATCCGAGTATGGAGATTAGGAGGCAGATGCTTGAGCCGTATCTAAGAAGAGCCGGCTTCTATTATGCGTCTTTGATAAAGCGTTTTGAGTACGACAACCCAATGATTAGCGCTCTTGTGGAGAGATAGCGTCCTGAGACCCATACATTCCACCTCCCATGGGGTGAGTGTACTATCACTTTGGAGGATGTTGCGATGCAGGTGGGGTTACCAATTGACGGTGAGCCGGTGAGCGGAACTCTAAGGTCATGGAGTAAGTTCCACCAGAGAGATATTTGGCAATGGTGTGAGGAACTCCTTGGAGAAGTTCCTGACAGACATGTTGGGACCACAAAGTATAACATAAAACTGAAGTGGCTCAAGAGTAGACTACAACAGATGCCTCTGGACTCTCCCGAGGAGGCCCTCGTACGGTATGCACGTTGTTACATTATGTATTTATTGGGTGGCGTTTTACTTCCTGACAAAGCGAACAACACGATTCACGTACGTTATCTTCCTCTCCTGGCAAACTATGATGCCATTAGTACATATAGTTGGGACAGTGCCGTGCTCTGTTGGTTGTATAGAGGCATGTGCCTAGCGACTGATTATAACGTCGAGGCATGTTGTTATTTTGTTTGCCTTTTTATTTAAATGTGGTTATGATTATGGTGTTCTTTCGTAGGTGGGCGGGCAAGAGAGGAAAGAATGACTACGCCGAGCAACGCTTACAAAGGCACCGTCTGAGGATGGACAATTTGAAGGTGGACGAGGTAACTATTCCTGTTGTATGTTCTAGCATGAATTTGTTTTGTCCCTGAAAGTTCGTTTACATGTGTAAATGACACTCGGCTTTGATTGTTTCTGTGGATGCCGTACAGGGATGCACGTATTCTGTCGAGGGTGCCTGCAGAATTTCTTGGAGCTCCACATGGGGATTTCTATACGGCGGTCGTGCCACTTATTCTGTTCCACTGGATCGAGATTGTTAACATCGATAGAGTCATGCGGCAATTCGGCGGCAAACAAGGTCCACCGAACCCTCCATTAAACATAGACACCTTCCATCGCCAGTCATCTCGCAACGAAGATGGATGGTGGCCCATCCGTCTGCAGACATGGTTTGAAGTGTGGGCAAATCAACGGACTGTATCATATCGGCTAGAGATTGATAGGGCAGATACCTTGCAACCCAGTCGTGATTATTACAGGTGGTATTGCTCGAGAACAAAGAGGTTTCTGTCACCCCCGGAGGCCTTCCATGATCCCTGAGGAGATGACATTCCACGAGGGGCTCCGGCAGAGTACGGTAGAGGCCTAGTTCTTCAGCTACCAGCAGTTCCACAGGATAGGAGACGCCATCGTGCCCGCCGTGGAAGACATTAGGCTGTCGAAGTTGAGGAGATGCAGGTCCCAAACTCTCCAGTTCAGGATCCAGCTCAGGTTAATGCTTGGAATCAGCCGGAACATCCACCGGTGGAGATGAATTTCTTTGGAGATGTCTACTGTCCGCAGCCGTTCGTCGCAGACGACCCCTTTCAGTCATCCACGGTCCATCAGTATATGCTTTATAATAGTACCTACGAGGAGGGTGGTTCATCGCAGGGGGCGGTACACAGGACCTGATTGACTCTATGGATCGAGTTGGTTGGACAAACTTTTCATCTTTATTTGATGGCCTAGATCAATTCATTCCTTCTCAAGCATCACCACACACACCCACCGACTTAGGACTTGCACTTCGACCCTCTGATTCAGGTAGTCACCCCCCTGTCGGAAGGAGGAGATCTGTTTCTGTAGGTGACATGGCCGGATCCCAGATGCGCCCATTTGAGCCATCGTTGTTAGACGGCCGTCGCTTATCGTATGCGGGGGCTGATGATGTAGGGGAGGAGACACAGGCATGACGTCCCCGCTGCGACACTCGAGCACCTTCTTGTGGTACAGGTGGGAGGTTGGGACATGGTGGACACCATCACTAGTTCACGTTATGGCTTTGACTATGTTGTATTATCGTCCAGTGAGTAGCCACATGTCTCCTCATGTATTATCATCAGTAGAACTTCCGGTTGAGTAGCCACATGTTTCCTTAAGTTGGTCAGAAAGAAGTACCACACATCTGTGTTCTCCCGTTCCACTAGCGCGAAAGCTATGGGAAGAATGTTGTTGTTTCTGTCCTGTGCTATTCCCATCAACAAGGTACCCGTGTACTTACCATACAGGTGTGTTCCATCAACCGAAACTAGGGGCTTGCAGTGCTTGAATGCCTCGACACACGATGGGAATGACCAGAATACTTGATGAAACATGACACTTTCGCGGTCGAGCGTGTTGTCGACATAGTATGGTCGGGTTTGTAGGTCGACAATTGTACCTATGACGAAATTGCAAATTCATAAGAACATGATAACTATTACAAAACAAGTATGCAATCCGATAGAAAGGCTTACCTAGAACAAAAGTTTGCAACGCGTTGAAGTATCTCTGTAGCTGGTTATAAGAATCATCCCAGTCTCCATAGATTCTCGCTATTGCCTTTTGCTTCGCTAGCCAAACCATTTTGTAAGACACCTTGTATCAGTATGCCGACTCCACGGATCCCTGCAACACCTTTATGCAAATGGTTGCGTCTGCTTGAACCATGGGGAATATGTGCTGGCATATGACATTTGAATCGAGTTGAGCATGATCTTGCGACATCGCAGACGCCAAACAACTGTGAGGCCCTTAGTATTTTCGAACTTTCTAAAATCTGGACGCCCTCGTCTTCGCAACCCTCACCATCCAGCAACATTGGTCACCAAAAAGTTTGCATCGACAAACATACCTAGTATGATCTGACTCCACTACTTTGAATTCTGCACTTCGACGGATGTTGTAGTTCTTAATAGCAAGCATTGCTGCATCCTTACTCAGGAATTTCAAGCCAACCTCTAGCTCCATTTCACCGGTCAAACCATAGTTACTGGGTATGTCCTCTGCATTTGTCGAGTTCATTGGACCAAGACTGAGGTGCAGGTAATGGTCGGGGGTGCCACTGGAAAGACCTCCAACCCTTGCAACATTTATCGGTTCAACACCAGTTGGGATGACCCTTTTGCCCTGAACCGGTTGGGTTTTCGGAACAACTTATGTTTCCTCTCCACTATCATTCTCAATCTCGTCTTCCTCAAAGGAGTCAGCCAACCCGTCGGCCATTCCTTCCGGATATGCGACATGGACAGTGGGGAAGGGACGTCGGTCAGGAATTTCTGCATTCTGGGCGGGGGCCACGAAGGCGTTAAAGGATGGACTGCGAGCCCTACCTATCTCCAAAAATGGAATGCCTTCACCAGCACCGGAATTTTGCATTTCCTCCACGTTATTCGAACTAGATGAGCTGCCCCCCACATCTTGGAGCTTCACACAGAGTTCCATCGAATAGATGCTTCCGATGCTACGATGATACGAAAACATCATCGACACGTGCTGGTCAGATTTAATATGTATTTTCTGATATGTTAACGAACTTGCTACAGCAACCGGCATCCTGTAAATAAGCGTACTGATCTCCTTTTTTCCAATCAGCCCAGTGTTCATCAGAATCATATTTTTTAGTTGTTGCAGACACGATTGTGGGGAAATCATTATCCAAAGTGGGTCGTCACACATAAAGGTCACTTCCTCAGCTGTATACGAAATTTCTTCGTTGAAATATATGACCACATAAATATGTTCAAATGCCATTATGACACCCAAAAATTAGTAAAAGCAGCTTCTATAAGAGTGAAATTTTCGGAGAAAAAGGAAGGGTAGAAGAAGTGAGAATTAGAAATGTGGCTTTAGTTCTGCTGGAGAAAGGTTTTTATAGCCTAGCCGTTGTTCCAATTCGTGTGCAGTACACACAAATTTGTCACATTTTGTGTGCGGTACAAGAGACATGGAGTCTCAACTCGGCAGTACACCTATTTCGCGCCTGTTTGCCCAGAGTTCTTTCCTTTTTTTTTCTTTTGTAAATAATTGAAAACTTCTCTAAAAATGAAAAAAAAAAGTCTAAAAATTGATTTTTCTTTGATTTTTTTATATGTATCTTTTAAATAGTTATTCAAATATTTTCACAAAATTTAGATCAAATACACAAATAATTTACTAAATATAAAAATTATTTTCACTTATATTTTCTATTCACAAAAGAAATACCTAAGATATAGCTTACTTTCTAATATTTAATGAAAAATTTTAAAATACTATAAATAAAAATTATATGCTTTCAAGTTCTTTTAGAAATTGAGTAAAGTATTTTCTAAACAATATTTAATTTTTTAATTAACAACTAATAACTTGGGACATTATTATTATTATTATTATTATTATTATTATTATTATTATTATTATTATTATTATTATTATGTTTGATATTACTATAATATTATTATTGGAAGAAGGTGGTTTGCTCCTGTAATCAGCTGGACCCAAATGCAATGCTGTCAACCCAACTGTTGCCTTTAGGAAGGGGCCCGTGGAAAGATATCTGTCAGCTCAATATCAAAGAGCAGTATATCAGAAATATGATGATCAGTGGCTTGTCCATGGAGGTGGGAAACGGCCGAAGCACCCGTTTTTGGGAGGATACTTGGTTACAAGGTGGATCTTTGAAAGATTGTTTTCCGAGGCTCTTCTCTGTTTCAAATCAACAAGGATCTGTAATAGGGGACTGTGGGTTTTGGGATGGGCTAGAGTGGGTGTGGAACTTCCAGTGGAGGAGAGAACTCTTTCAATGAGAGCTAGAGTTGCTCAATCAACTCCACGACCGGTTACGGGTTGTAAGTTTATCGATTGATAGAGAGGATTCAGTGGTCTGGAAATTTGACAAAAAATGTGTCTTTTCTACTAAATTGTTTGTGCAGGTGTTGCAGAAGGAGACCATCTCAGAGGACATCACAAGTTACAGCTTCACTAGTTCCATCTGGAGAGGTTTGGTTCCTCCAAGGGTTGAACTGTTTGCATGGTTTGTTTTAGTAGGCAGGGTCAACACGAAGGAGCGACTGACTAGACTCGGCATCATTAATCATAATGACAATATGTGTGTTTTGTGCAAAAAGGACATAGAATCAGCACATCATTTATTTTTTGCTTGCGAGTTAACATGGCAGGTATGGTGTGCTTGGTTGACGGGTGCTAATAGAGCTTGGGCCATTCCGGGAACAGGAAAAGAGTTCTTTGAAAGTTGGACTGGAGTACCAGGGGGCAAGTCTGAGCAAAGGAAATGGCTGACAGAATTCTGTGCGGTTGTCTGGAACATTTGGTTGGAGCGCAACAGTAGAGTGTTCCAGAGCTTACAGACAAGTGTCGAAGGAGTAAAGCATAGATCATTCTTGAGCTACAGGGAATGGTGTGGGGTCGATCCGTTTGGTTGTTGATGGCAATGCCGGAGATGACAACGAGTGCGACTAATTTATTATTTTTGTTTATGTATTGTGCTTTGTTCTTCTGGTTCTCTGTTTGTTCCATTTTATTATGTTGAGCTTCTTTGTTCAAAAAAAAGTATATACCATAGTAGATCATTATGTCTAACTTAATGTGTATGTCTGTGTATATATATATATATTATTCATCGATCTTAGATTATTTTCTCCATTCGTATCCTTGTGATAAACACATCCTTATTTAACTTAAAGGCATGATGGTACTCTGTCAAAATTACTGATTGTTAATTAAGAAAAATTAACATTTTTTGACTAAAAATTTGTTGGAGACCAATTAGAATCGTTGACTGCCATTATTAATGTAGAAAAAGTTATCAATTCGAATATTATTTTCAACAATAAATAATTATGTCAAAAAAATTTTACGATATATGTTTTATGATCGTCACTAATTGTCAAAACGGTATTCAGTGTTTAAAACTTTAAACTAAGAGAAATCCTTATCTCAATTCAAAGTCAATGTTTCTTATATTTTTCATAAATTTCAAGATATATTTCTAAGCTTATCATTAATCATTAAATACTAGATGCTAAGACTTAAAAGTTGTTATATACGATTATATAGCTCAAAATCCATTACATTATATATGGACAAGAATATTAGTACAATACTATATAAAAGTTTGTGGGAAACAAGAATTTTATTACTCAAAGCAAGTAGTGTAGATTAAGAAAATCTTGTTGCAAGTAATCTATTTTTGAATGTTGGTTTTTCTCACCTTTTTTTCTCTCTCTCACACAAAATTGTAGGAATAATTTTAACATGTATAGTTCTTATATTCTTTATGGATTGTTTTAAACCGTTAATATACAACTTTTTCATTTTTTTTTATATTTATTGTGTAAGACCTCCTACGCATACAAGTTTTTTTGGCATATAAATTTATATAAGTTAACACTAACTCAACAAAATTCACTTTTATAACGCGTGTGTGAAATCACGATGTTTCTCCTTTAACGTTTGTATCTCGTGTTCCTCCTCTTCTTCCTCCTCTTTCTTCTCTTTTTTTTTTTTTGCGTTCTTTCTCCTTTTTCTTTGCGTTCCTTCTTCTTCGCGTGTTTTATCCTCTTCGTCGTTTTTTTTATTGTTGATGTTGTTGCTACACTTTTTTTCTCCTCTTCTTTCTATTGATTTTGCAATACTACGTATTTTTTTAGAAGGTAAAACAAGAAAGAAAAAATGAATAAGAAGCAGCAGAAGAAGATGAGGAGGAGAAAGAGGAAGAGTTTTGAATTATGCAGAATTTATCAGTACAAATTTACCGAAAATTCTTAAACAATATACCTAAATGTCTTAGTTTTACCTCTAATGCTGCATTCTTTTTTTCTTTTTTTTTTTCTTATTTCTTTCTTTGTTTTAGTTGAATGAATGTAGGTTCATCATCTTCCAAGTAATTTTAAAGCATTATGTGTTTCTTCTTCTTTTTTATTTATTTTGTTGTTTTAATTCTTATTAAGAAAGAGTAAAATAAGAAGAAACTTGAGAAGGTAAAACAATAAATGAAAGATAAATAAGAAAAAAGAAGAAGAAGATAGTGATGATGATAAAAAAAGAAAAGAAAAGAAGAAGCAGCAGAAGATGAGGATGAAGAAGAGGAAGAGCTTTGAATCATACAGAATTTATTAGTACAAATCCACCAAAAATTCTTAAATAATACACCTAAATGTCTTAATTGTACCCCGAAATTTTGCTGCAACTACACAAAAATATTTTCTCTAATGTTGCATTTTTTTTTCTTTTTTTTCTTATTTCTTTCTTTTTTTTAGTTGAATGAATGTAGGTTCATCCTCTTTTAAGTAATTTTGTAGCATTATGTGTTTCTTCTTCTTCTTTGTTTGATTTTTTATTTTTATTCTTGTTAAGAAAGAGTAAAACAAGAAGAAACTTGAGAAGGTAAAACAAGAAAGAAAAGATGAATAAGAAAAAAAAGTTGGTGATGATAATAAAAAAATGAAGCAGCGGTAGAAGATGAAGAGGAGGAAGAGGAAGTAAGATATTGACTACAATAGAAAATATTTTGTCAATAAAATTTTCATTTATCTGAGATCTAGGCATAGGTAGGAATCCATTCGAAAATTGAATTCTTTATCGCAGGAGAAAAAAGAATCCCACAAACAAAGGAATTGTACAATACAAATAGTACGAAATAATGTAAAAAAGGACTCATTAATGAATTTTTTTAGCCTATGGCCTAGAAGAGTTTTGAATTATGCAGAATTTATCAGTATAAATTTACAGAAAATTCTTAAATAATACACTTAAATGTCTTAGTTTTATCCTGAAATTTGCTGTAACTACACAAATTGAGAAAATTCTATAGCAAAAATTCTATGACAAAATTTGTTTGATCGGTCAATGTCATCAATATGGCAAAATTTTTACAATAACGATAATAACGATAACGACGATACATATAAGAAGAAGACGACGATGTTATAACAATGATGCTCATGATGATGAAGATGATGGAGGAGAAGGAGGAAAAGGAAGAAGGAAAAAAAGGAAGAAGGAAAAAAAAGTTCAACGAGAAAATGAGGAGGAGGAAGAGGATCGGAGGTGATGTTGGTGACAACGATAATAAAAGAGAAAAATAACGAAAAAGAAGGAGAAGAAGAAGACAAAGACGAAGTATCAAAAAAAAAAAAGAAGAAAAAAAAGAAAAAGAAGAACATATAGAACGCATGAATATAAATCATTTGTATGGACATACGTATAAACGATTTATACATGGAAAATAATTGTTATTGTGTTACATGGAAAAAAAAAAGGAACCAATAAGCAGGGCAAAGCTACACATATGGAAAGGGGGCAATGGCCCCAAATTTTTAATTTTTGTTAAAAAAAAAAATAGACATAATCCCTCTTTTTTTATTTTTCAGCCCCTCCTCTTTTTTTTTGTACACTTTTTCGGCCCTCTTTTCGTTCATAAAAAAAAATCAGTCCATTTTTATATAACATTAATAAAGTATAATAGTTTTAGGTTTAGTCTAATAATTTATTTTATTTAAAAAATAAAATATAATTTTTTTCCTCTCAATATCTTCATTCACTCAAATTTTTCACTTTTAGTCTAGTTCCGCCCCTACCAATAAGCACTAAAAATGATTGCTTGGACATCACTTAAATTTATGTGTAATTTTTATATATTTAATCTATATATAATTATTAATTAAATTATGGTTTCAATTTTATTTTTATTTCTCGAGCTCCCATATCTTTATTTTTAAATTCTTGAAATAAACACCGGTTATAAATATTCAAATAATAGTGCTATTCTATTCAAAAATCTATCTACCAACAAATTCCATCCACAAAAATTAAAGCTTCAGTAATAACCATGTAGATTGACTTTTGAGGAGTTGAAAACTTCTAAACAGTCGCAATATATTAGTCGGATGGAGTGATACGTGTAAGGAACTTTAATTATTAAGTCCGTAGTTATTTAAAAGATATTAAAATCGATTTGAAAAAATAACATACATCAGAATAGATATTCTATTTCTACCTAATATTTGCAGTGTGCTCCCTATTAATTTGGAAAGAATTCGTACTAGATTTCTACTGAATTTTGCGATATATAATTTTATTTGAATCATTGAATAATTTCGGTAAGAGAGAAAGTGAGAGAGAGGGAGGGAGAGTGTGGGTGGGAAACACGGGGAGGGGTAGAACGTTAGGTCAGGTAAAGGATTCTAGAGTTTGGAATCGAGATGAGTATCGACGCTTGGAGAGCGAGTCTTTTTCAATTTTTGTAGATAATCTCCCATTAGACATCTCGAGAAGAGAGCTGTTTCAACTGTTTAACTGGACCGGGCGCATAAACGACATATACCTATCTAGGAAATACAAGAATGGAGCTCCATATCTTTGCGTTCATCTGATACACCACGAAAGGAGGAGCATCAAAGGCTATAGCGGAGATGAATCATATTAGGTTGAGAGGAAAGGTTGTTTTTGTGGGGGAAGCCAAGTACAGAAGAATATCCGAGGTGAAAGACACAAACAGGATTCCTCCACAAGGGGATGTTCGAAATGCTATGGATCGACAAGTACTAGAAGAAGGAGGAGAGGCCAAGAAGATTACAGAACCTCCCAACAAGGCCTTGATGAATGATAAGACAGATCAGATTCCACATGGCAATGGATGGACGAAGAGAGTTGAAGTAATGGCAGTGAAAGAAAACCTGGACTGGTTGCAGAAAAGCTTGGTTGGGGGATCGACGAAGGCTATTGACTTCAGAGCGCTGAGGGAATCGATTGCGAGAATTTTTCCCCATATCATCCAGGTACGAGAAATGGGTGCTTATAAAGCACTGTTGACCTTTGACAGCCTCTTGAATGCGGAAGAGGCTTACACTTTCAATATGAATGGCCTACTACAGTTTTTCCACAGCGTATGGAGGTGGGACGAATCGGAGAAAAGTGAAACTCGAAGGGTGTGGCTAGAATGTTTTGGGGTACCTTTACATGCTTGGTCTGGGGATACTTTCAGGCTAATAGGCAGTCAATGGGGTGAGGTGGTTGGCTGTGATAACGCGACAGAATCGTGTTCTTCGTTTAGTGCTGGCCGGGTAGAAATCGATACATGTGTAATGGACGTAATTAAAGAATGGATCCATATCACAATAGGCACTAGTGGTTTTGACATACTGGTTAAAGAGGTTGGTTGTGAAACATATGGGATGGATGTTAAGATGGGAATGATGAGGGATGGTGAAGATAGCGGTGAGCAGCAGAGAAATTTAACCAATGAGTTTAATGATGGTGTAGCTATAACGGCGCCAAGACCGGATCTTTCGACAGGCAGTGCGGATCAGGCAGCGGAAGTCATTGTCGAAGTGAGGCGAGAAAAGGTTGAAGATGAGGATAGATTGGTAATTTCAGAAACAATTTTGAATGAATGGAGTTATGATAATTTAAGACACAATCAATTGAAGTTGGTAACTTATCAATCAAATAAAAGTGGTAATGAAGGTATGGCGGATTTGGTGGGATATGATGAAGTGGATTCTGAAATGACGATTCCATGGGATTACGGTTGTCAACATTATGGACCAGGCAGAGGGGAGAAATTGTGTAACGTATATGTATGCACAAGGAAGGCCCGCTATAGTAATACATGCTGCAATGCAGGTTTGGGCCTTGAAGGGATAGGGCCCAAAGGAATCCAACAGAGTAGTGGAACGGATGCCCATCTTGGGCTCAACTTGGAGCGCACGGACCGGGTCAGTACCGAAGCGGGTTTGCCTTCAGCGGGTCAGGGATCTGAAGGGAAGAACCGGCGCAATGTACCAGGAAAGGCTTCGCTTGCATCTGCGGCTGGGGTTGTTCGATCGCTGAAGGCTGGGACTCCCAGGATTGGCGCAGCACACTCCTGCCCCAGTCAAGAACGCCTTCCGACCCTGATTCCTGAAGCACTTACTTAGCCGGTTCACGCAGTCGGGGATGCATGTTGGGCGAAAGAGATTGGAGGTAAACAGGGAGAAGGAGGCCGAGAAGAGCAGGGCAGCGTCGGGGAGTCGACGGCGGTGGCTCTCCGGTCAGAAGACAACCAGAATTCCCCTTGGGAAGTGACGAGTTTGGCAGGGACTGGTAGGCATAAGGAGATGCGACTGAAAAAACGAATGGTGGAGGCGGAAAGTGGCAGAGGAGCAGTCCATGAAAGAGGGCCTGAGGGCGCGGAAAACAAGGCTGAACTAGGTGATGCTGATGAACGAATTGGTGAAGATGAGGAAGAGCTTGGAGAGATCGGGCCTGGTGTAAAAGCTACTGCCGACAGAAACTTACTGGAGCCTAATGACGAGAATGGCTATGATGTGGACGATGGTGGCGTGGAGGACGAAGCTCAGGACAAGGACGATGAAGCCAGTGACAATGAGGGTTTAACATTGGAGGAGCAGCTCTTAGAGAACAAAAGGACTTGGGACTTAGCAAGGGAATCAGGAGCAATGCTGTATAATGAAGAAAATGACATTATGGCGATCCTTCAGCAGCAGAACGAAGAAATAGCACGGAAGAAAAAGTTGGCGAAACAAAGGGCAAAAGCGAGGAGGAGCAGACCAAAGACTCATAAAAAGGTGTGTAATAAATTTTTGAAATGAATTTTAGCTCGTGGAATATCAGGGGGTTGAGGGGGGATGGGAAGCTTAGGATGATTAAGAACTTGAGGAGTGCATTCAGATTAAATATGTTAGGCCTGGTAGAGACCAAAAGACAGTTAGTGACTAATTTTGATATAAGAAATATTTGGGGAAATAGTGGCGCGGATTGGAATTTTGTTGAATCTAATGGTGCATCTGGTGGGCTGTTATTAATATGAGATGATGGGTTTTTCAAAATAAGAAATAGCCACAAAGGAGAAAGATGGTTGTGTGTTGAAGGGGAGATATTGAAGTATAATTTTATTTGTGCTTTTATCCTGGTGTATGGTGCGCATACTAGAGATGAGAAGCTTGTTGTCTGGGAAGAATTGAGCTATATAGCTGGTTTATGTCAGGTTCCCTGTTGCTTCATGGGGGACTTCAATGAGATTGTACAGGTGGAAGAAAGACGGGGTGCAGATACATTATCCTTGTCAGCTGAAGACTTCAAGAATTGGATACATGACATGGGTGTGGTGGACTTGCCGATTACTGACCGCAAGTTTACATGGTTCAGAGGTCGGTCATGCAGTCGTATTGATAGGGTTCTGGTTAGTCTGGAATGGCTTGAAAAGTTTCCAGAGACTCGGATGCGTGGTGGTCCAAGGGGTTTGTCTGACCACTGCCCTGTTATAGTGGAAGAAAGAAGGCGCAGCGATGGTCCGAGGCCTTTCAGAAGTCTTGATTCGTGGTTTACCCATGAAGGTTTCCTGAGAATGGTAAAGGAGGAATGGAGAGGGCTTGGTGTGACACAATTTACAGATAAATTAAAGGCTATGACAGTTCCTCTAGGAAGATGGCATAAAGATAACTTTGGGGATATGGATAACAAAATCAAGAAGTTTGAGGAAGAGATCAGGAAGATTGATGACATGGTGAGTGATGGTGTGTATGATGGAACAATGGAGGCAAGAAGGAGGGCACTTGTGACTTGCTGTGAGAAATGGTATGTACGGAAGGAGTTACATTGGAAGCAGATGTCGCGATCCAGACATGCGAAGGACATTGACAAGAATATGAGGTACTTCCACAATTTAGCTTCTGCGAGAAGAAGGAACAACAGGATTGATGAGTTGCTCATTAATGGAAGATTGGTAAGGAATCAAGCTCGGATTAAGATTGCGATTAGAGACTTCTACAAGAATTTGTATCACCAGGAAGAGGCTCCTTTGGTGGGGTTCAGGGATGGATTAGTAGAAATGATTGGTGAAGATGATGCTCTAGCTTTGGAGATACAGCCGAACCCTGAAGAGATTAAAGAAGCAGTTTGGGACTGTGAATCTTGCAAGGCGCCAGGTAGTGATGGGTACAACATGAATTTTATCAAGAGGTGTTGGGCTGAAATTGGATCTGATTTTACAGCAGCGGTGATGGATTTTTTCCTTACATCCAAGCTACCAGCGGATGCAAATCTCACTTGGGTGGCACTGGCCCCTAAATTCTCTGGTGCAAAGGAGATCAAAGACCTGAGACCAATCAGTATGGTAGGTTGTGTGTATAAAGTCATTTCAAAAATACTGGTTAGGAGGATGCGAGCAATTATGCCACGACTGGTAGGTGAGACTCAGAGCGCTTTTGTCAAGGGACGTAAGATTCACGATGGGGCTCTTATAGCTTGTGAAACTATTCAATGGATAAGAGCGAGGAAGAAGGAAGCGGTAATAATAAAGTTAGACTTCCACAAAGCATATGATAGAGTCAAGTGGAGTTTCGTTGACCTGGTGTTGCAGAAGATGGGCTTTGGACATAGATGGAGGAGTTGGGTTATGGAGTGTGTAGGTACGAGCTCTATGTCAGTGCTGATAAACGGTTCGCCATCTAAGCCTTTTAAGATGGAAAGAGGTCTGAGACAGGGGGACCCGCTGTCTCCGTTTCTGTTTGTACTTGTGGTAGATGTTCTACATAGGATGCTTGGAGAGGCGGTGAGAAATGGCAGAATCTCGCCGCTGCTAGTGGGTCGAGATCATATCGAGTTGTCACATCTGCAGTTTGCGGATGATACCATCCTGTTCTGTCCCCCGGAGGGAGAGACCATAAAGAATTACAGAAGGATACTTCGCTGCTTTGAGATTATGTCGGGGCTGAGTATTAACTTTGATAAGTCTAGCCTGGTTCCTATTAATTGTGAGACTCAGTGGGTACAGCGTATGTGTGGTGTATTGGGCTGTAAGGCAGCATCTCTTCCGATAAAATACCTGGGAATCCAACTAGGAGCGAACCCGAGGTTGGTGAAGACTTGGAAGCCTATTATAGAAAAGGTGGAGGAGAAGCTGAGTGTCTGGAAAGCTAAGGCGCTTAACAAAGCTGGTAAGCTGGTACTTATTAAATCTGTTTTGAACAGTCTGCCTGTATATTATTTGAGTTTGTATAAAATGCCAAAGGCTGTTGCAGAGAAACTGATTGCCCTTCAGAGAAGGTTTCTATGGAGTAAGGAGGATGGTAGGATTGGTATGGCCATGGTCAGGTGGGAGGTGGTGCAGGCTCCCAAAAAGTTAGGTGGCTTAGGTGTTGGAGATGCAATGGTGCGCAACACAGCCCTTCTTTTTAAGTGGTGGTGGCGATTTTCGAAGGAGGATTGTCCCTTATGGAAAAAGGTGGTGTGCTCTTGTAACAATCTGAATCCCAGTGTGATGCTGTCATCCCAAGTCTTACCCACTCGGGGGGGACCGTGGAAGGATATCTGCCATATACAGTTTATGAATGAACAAGTAAGACAGAAGATGATTAATGGATTGTCTATGGAGATTGGTGATGGGAGACGAACTCGTTTTTGGGAGGATGTCTGGTTGCGTGGTGGGCCCCTGAAAGAGGTGTTTCCGAGACTCTTCTCAATTTCCAAAGAGGATCCGTCATAGGGAATTGTGGGTTCTGGGACGGGTTAGAGTGGAGGTGGAATTTCCAATGGAGGCGAGAGCTATTCCAATGGGAGTTGGACCTACTGAATCAGTTGCATGAAACATTAAGACTGGTTAATCTCGTGTATGATAGAGAGGATAGAGTGGTATGGAAGCTTGATAAACAAGGTGTATTTTCTACTAACTCCTTTGTGCAGGAATTGCAGGTGGAATTGCTTCCGGAGGTTATAGCGAGTTTCAGCTTTACTAGGACAGTTTGGAAGGGTCTAGTTCCACCAAGAGTTGAATTGTTTATCTGATTTGCCTTGACTGGAAGGGTCAATACAAAGGAAAGGCTGAGTCGGTTGGGAGTGATTAACCAAGAAGAGGTGGTCTGTGTATTGTGCAATAAAAGTGTAGAATCTTGTCACCACTTGTTTCTTGCTTGTAAATTTTCTTGGCAGGTTTGGTGTGCATGGCTATCTTTTGTTGGAAGGCAATGGTCATGCCCAGGGACACTAAAGGAACATTTTCAGAGTTGGACTGAGTTATCAACAAGCAAGCAGGAGCGCAAAAGGTGGATGGTATCCTTCTGTGCTATTATCTGGAATATCTGGCTTGAAAGGAATTTGAGGATCTTTCAGAATAAAGGAAAAGGGGTTGACGATATTATTCACCAGTCTTTCACGAAGTTCAAGGAATGGTTAGGTGTAGATCCCTTTTGTTGTTGATGGCAGTGCCGAAGATGACAAGGGGTATCATGTAACTTGTAATTTTGCTTTTATATTATGCCGTTGCTCCACTTGTTGTGTTGAGCTTTTCATTCAAAAAAAAAATAATTTTATTTGAATACCATGACCTAATTATATCCCAAAAACATGCATTCGAATTGATAGGATACTTTAGACGACGGTGTCGAGTTGGGTATATTATATTAAACTGTATCTATTGGTGAATTTCACTGATTTAGTTTTTAATTTTTTAATTGTTATAATTTATTCTTTTAAATTTAAAAAATGCATTAATATAATCTTTTGTATATTTTTTATTACCGAAATTCAACGTTGTTAACGACGTAACTCAAGTCTTACTACGTTGTCACGCTGGATATATTAAAACGACGTCGTACATGTTTTGACGTTAAAGAAGGCATTAAACAACGTCTTTTGAGGGTTGTGACAAGGAATTTGGTTATGAAAAGATTGTTCAAACCCTCAAACGACATAGTTTAATGTCTTTTTTAGCGTCAAAACACGTACAACGCGGTTTTAATATGTTCAGCGTGGTAAGGTTTGAGTCACGTCACTAACGGCGTTGAGTTCCTATGACGGAAAATACACGAGGGACTACATTAATGCACTTTTTTAATCTCAGGGATTAAATTGTAGCAATTAAAAAATCAAAAACTAAATCAGTGCAACTCGCCAATCTTAAAGACTAAAGTGGGACTTAACTCCTTTACAAGCACGTATATCAAACCCCAGGGACGGATCCAGGAATTTGGTAGAGGAGGGGTATAAACCCCGTTAAATTAGTAAATAATTAGTCAATAAATTAGCTTTTAATAAAGAAAATTAGAAATGTGAATATTATATTAAATTAGGATAAAGCTCATCAAAACGAGAATTTTGACACTAATTTTAAAGAATTCGGCCCAAGATTGAACCGAACGGACCGAACCAGTTGAATTGAGCCTAAATCGGACCCGTGAGCCCAACCGGCCCAGCACACTTAAATGAGCCACAACTTCTTCCTCCCCATTTCAACAAGAACACGTTGAAAGCAATAAACAAGGGAGAAGAAGAAAAGAATCCCTAACCCTTACGGTAAATTCAAATCACCGTATCTCCTCCGTCCAAACTCCGATCGCCGCACCGTTTGTGGCCACGCGACCACCGCATTGACCTCCACGTTTCTATCAGAACAATTTCATAGGTAATCCATTTAATTACTCTCAGCCACTCCTTCCCCCAATTTTCAAAAAAATTATGTAGGGGTATTGAATTTCTTTGCTTCTTGATGTATTAGGATCCAATTAGCTTGAGGAAAACGTTCATTCTTACTAATACGAAACTTGGGTAAGGTGAGGATACCATAATTCTATTCAATTTTTCTAAATTTGTGCTTTGAGTATTAAATTTAGGTGTATATGTGTTATGAATGTATATTAGGTTGTGAATAAATAATTAAAGCCTGAAATTGTGGATATTAGAACTTGGAGGAAGCTGAACACTAGTGTTTATTGAAGTTTTGGGGCTGTGTTTATTTTAGTGAGTTGCCTTGATCACTACGAGGAAATCGGCCAAGGTATGATTTAGGTTTCTTGCATTTAATATATAATGTTCTGTGAAAACTTAGGCTAGTTGACCATAGGATAGGTTGGAATGTATGCGTATATATATTTTGTTTAGTATCTTGTTAATAAATATGTTTGGTTTGGTGCTTGTTGATTCGTTGGTGATTTGGAGGATTGTTGATTTGAGGTATGATTATTGTGGTAGTTGTTGTGATGATGAGGAAGGGCATGTTGTGTTATAAGCCTAGAATTTTGTAAGTTATGGTTTTGGTTGATGGATTTGAGTAGTGTATGTGTATTATTGTTGATTTGAGGTATGTTTATTGTGGTGTTTGTTGTGATGATGAGGAAGGGCATATAGTGTTGATAATTGTAGATTGGTAATGAATGGAATGGGATTTTGAATGAAAATGAGGTTTGGGAAGTTTTGTGAAATTTTTGTTTTGGTCGAACTTCGGCAAGCTATAACTTGACTTTCGAACCCTCAATTTATTTCTAACTTGTTTTAAATGAAAATTGGGTTCGTGAAGTTTATGCCGTTCGAAGAACGGATGAAAAACGATTTAAAATGATTAAGTTATGTACGTCGGAAGTTTGCTTTGGAATTATATAAATTTTGCAGCTTTCTGCTTAATCAGGTTTTTGGAAAAACGCACGTCCACGCGTACGCATGGCATAGAATTTTGGCTGATCTCCTTATATGCGTAGGCGTAATGAGCCAGCATGCATACCCACGCATACGCGTGACATGAGATACTCAACTACGCGTACACGTGAGCCACGCATACACGTGAGCCACGCGTACGCGTGGCCCTATTCCAGCAAACATGGTTTTCTGAGTTCTAAACCTTATTTCAAACTTTTAAATCTCTATTTTCATTCTTCTAATCATAAATAATAGTATTAAATTTGATAATCAAGTGAAGTTAGGAAATGGGGATAACTTGGAGGTGAAGTAAAGCTGAAAAAAGTGATGAATTGATTATGAAATGTTATGAATGATTATGTATGATACTTGGCGTGAATAATCAAATGATTTGGGATACAAGATTCCCTGGGTAAAAATACCGTGGCTTGCCACCACGTGTACCAGGTCGAAACTCAATACTCTGTTGACCCTACGTCATAAGGGTGACCGGGCACGTATAAATTTTCGGGAATGGTATCCCCATTGAGCAATTGATATTTATAAAAGAGAATAAACTATGCATAGACTCTTGGGGATGCACGATGAGGGACAGTCCAAGGGTTTAGCAAACCAGACTTGTTGGGTTGGCTTGATAACCGACAGATGAGACTCATCAGCCATAGGACAGGCATGCATCATGTGCATATTACTTGAATTACTTGTTTATGCATTAACTGAGTGTGCCTAAGTGTACTTGTGATGTTAACTGTATATTTGTTACCTGCAGTACTTGTAATCTTCTTGTACTTACCTTTATCTGCTTGTTTGTTTGTGATATGTTGTCGGAGATGGAGGTATGAAGGAAAGACGGTAAGACTTAGATTCAAGGTTAAGTTAAGTTAGGCTTAGATACTCTTAGAAAACCACCTTTTATAGTTTCTGTTTAATACTTTAAGCTTTATAATCCGAGTGTCGGCGTTCTAGGATTGCCTATGGCATTCCCAGGACCTTATATCTTATATGTGTGGCACCTTTACCATGTTGAGAACCTCTGGTTCTCACCCCATACTGTGTTGTTGTTGTTGTTTTTTTTCAGATGCAGGTCGAGAGACACCTCATTAGGCGTCTGGACTTCTGAAGCGAAGTGGTTGTCGGGTTACTTTTGTTGTATATTTATGTATATATATATACCTAGTTTCCTCTCCACACGACTTATTCCTTTTGACCCTCCTAGAGGCTTATAGAGAGACAGAATTTTGTCTATGTAATTTTGGGTTTTGAATATGTATATGTATGTGTAAATATTCTCCGGCCAGCCTTGATTTCGCGGGCTGAGTTAGGAGCTTGTTATTTTGTATTTTTGCCCCTCTATTCTTACTTTTGTTATTTTATACTTGATAGCTATAGTTTTTCTTAGTACGCAAGTTAACTCGTTTTCTGAGCATTGCGTTTTTATTTCGCAATTTTTATTTCACCTGTTCTTCAAGGCTCCTAGTTTATTATATTCTTTCTGCTATTATATGTACACATTTTAATTTAGAGGTCGTAATACCACATCACCTCTGTTTTACGACTTAAGCGTAAAGCTCCGTGTGATAGAGTGTTACAAGGAGTCGAAAATTAAAATATTATATATTCATTAATATATATAATCATAATTAATATTTTTTAATTAAAAAAATACTAATAAGTGCTTGTTATATAAAAAATTTATCTTAGTTCTTATAAATTTTTTTTTATTTTAGATTCGATAAAATATAAAAATTATCTACTTTTTATTAGTATACTTTATTGAGTATTATTGTGACAGTAAATTATATTTTTATGTTTCATATTATAAAAAGATATACTATAAAATAATATAAATAAGTTGCTCTTATAACTTTGTTATATGCATTTAAAATATATTCATAAATAAAATATATAAAATATAATTGTTTTAATAAATTTATTTAATATATATGTTATTAATATAATATCATGAGATAAATAAATAAATTTTAAAATAATTTATTTTTATTATGTACTATAATATATAAAAAAATTTTTAATTATTATAAATATTAAAGTATTTTTATATGATAATAGGTGGAAAATTAAAAAAAAAGTATATTTAAAAAGAGAAAAAAATTTAAATATTTAAAGATTTAAAAATTTATTTAATTGAAAAGTGATTGATAATAATATTTTTTTTCAATTTAAAAATTATTACTTGTTTTTTAGTTTAATAATTTAATTATTTATTTAAGATAATTATTTACCCTATTTTTTAAATAAAATTATATAATATATAATAAAATTTCGTTAGGGAGCCAATGAAATATCTGTACAATGTGTATAATGGACTGTTTATTTGGTTCAATATAATTTAAAAAAATGAACATTCAAGTAAAATATTACTAATTTCTCAAACACAATACGCCCATACTATCCAGAATAACCATCCAGATACCAAAGATAATAAACATATAATATTCTACTGAATCGAACATCCTTAACCCCCATTATACACATTATATATATACTTCATTTGACTCTCTATACTTTCTCTATATAATAATTTTATATTCTTATCATGGTTAACTTTGTTCAAAAAAGTTGGAGGGTCAAAGCCTATACTTATCCTCCTTAAATCTGTTCCTATCTAACCCTGACCCGATTATACTGTTTAGTTCTTATATAACTCTGGGTTTGGTGATTTTCAAAAGAACGGTGAAATATCTCTATTTATTGAGATATGATGTTAATTTGTTTTTGGCGTATTGTATTCTTAAAAATAATTAAAAATAATAAAAAAGACAATTTACTGGAAGCCAATTATATTTAAAAATAAAAATAAAAAGACAGTTTGTTGTCAACAAATTTACTTTTTGAAAATAAAAAAATATTGTTAGGTTGGCGAATTTATTTTTTTAGAATAAAAAAAATCTAACATTTTACAATTTGATCTTGAGAGTAATTTAAATTAATTGGACACTAATACTACTTTGATTGTCTTAAAATCGAATCCAATACAAATTTATTCTCCCACTTTTTATGTAAATCATGAGAATGGTAGGTGTTTTGTATTTGTTAATAAAACATACCAAAAGCCAACGATTTGCTAAAAATTAAAACATTAATAAATCGTTGGCTTCCTCCAAAATTTACGTAACTTCATGGTTTAGTTAACACACACTGCTATTTTGCTTGGCCTAATCATAATAGGTTAGGGACTCTTAAAAAGTATATCTAATCATTTTTCTAATTTTTTTTAAAGGTAAAATTTTAATACGCGCGCGATTCACATTCAGATTGGTTCAAGTGCTATATGTTTAATGTTTTTTGAATAGTGTTTCTGAGTTTAAGTGATATGAATGTAAAATATATATCTACCGAGAAAATAAGTCTAATTAGGTTTCGTTTAAAAACAATTATACAAAAAATATTTTATATTCGTTTTGATTTAAAAAGAAAAAAGTTCATGCAAAAAAAATTAAAATATTAATTGTGAACATAATAATAAAGCCTAAGATGGAGGTTGAATAAGATTAAAGTAAAATGCTAATAATCTCAATTAAAAAATTTTAGTCATTCAATTTATTATATTTTTTTCCCCTCTCTTTGTCTTTGATTCGATTATTTTCTCTAAGATCTATATATGTGGTTATGTTGTCCATTACTATGCGATTTTTATTTAGTTTTTGCTTGTACATGCTTCTTATAGTTTCATATTAAATGGTGTTGAGTTGTCATGATTTATTCTATGTTGTTAGCATCACTAAATTGAGACTTTTTTTTAGGTATAATAGACCGCATAATTCATACTAAATCATAGTGAGATCCTCAGTATTAGTTTATTTTAAATTTTGTGAAATTCTCACGAATTATTAAGACTTTCTATGTGATTTAAGTTACATAAATTTTGAAGGAAGTCAATAATTTATTAATAGCTCAATTTTTAGTAAATCGTTAACTTTTAATATGTTTTATTAACAAATAAAACAAATTTATATTGAATTTAATTTTAAGACAATTAGATAATATTGATCTCTAGTCAATTTAAATGAGTCTTAACAAATTCTACTTGTCTTCAATTTTTTTTAAATCACTAAAAATATCCATTTATTGAGATTTTCATCTTCCATCCAATCATATAATTTTTTTTGCCTACTCATTGTTTTATACAGGAATGGATTATTTTCTTAATTTTAAAAAAAAAAAATTTTGTAAAGTGTAGTCTCTTATTATACACTTTTTAAGTGAGACTAAAAAATATATATATAAAAAATTATTGAACAATAAAAAATCACATTTTTTAAAAAGATGAAAAAAAAATTAAGAGAATCTATTTTCGGAATAATTCTAATAATAAGAAAACCCATTAATTACCAATTGAAAAATGACACGTTGCACCAATATATGTTCTTCACTCCACCAATGGGAAGTAAATAAACATGGGGCTCGGGATCCACCGCTAAGCATTGGATGACCTTTTTTTTTTCTATTCTTTTTCATTTCTTTTTTGTAGTGGGAGATTCTCATTCTTTTATCTTTGCTTGGGTTAATGATTGTATCCTCCACAACAAGTGTACCATGTCATATGTATCTTTCTTTGCATGAATTATGTTGTCTTCCTCTATAAACCCTTTTGGATGGATACTCTTGGAGTTTGCACTTATAATTTGCTCATAGATACTTAGTTGGGGACCAATTTCCTCCCCCTTTCACTTAGGTGGTAAGTAGGTCCCATCCATTCCAAGAGATTATGTTCGTTCTTATATTAATTTTTTAATTTAGATTTAAAAAAAAAGGAACCACAATTATTTTTTTTTAGACAATTTGATTTAGAAAAATACTAAATAAATAAATTATTTTATAAATCAAATTTAATAAAAAAAAATTTAAATAAATTTTTTTATTATTGATTTTTAAGTTATTAAATTAATTTAATTAAATTTAATTACCAAAAAAATAATTTGATCAATATAGCATCATCGATTTGCTTAAATATTGAAGATTATGTAGGAGGAATGAGTAGCAATTATTATTTCGTATAAAAAAATTTGAATTCGAGACTATTAATTAAGGAGAAAGAGTATTTAATACTCTAATTAATCATATATTTATATTTATTTAGAAATTAGTGTTAAGATATTATATTGTTATATATTATAGAAGATTTTATTATTATAATTTATGTTATTAAGTTGTTGAGTTGAATATTTTTACTAATATAAAATTATGTAATTGAATAATAATTATCTATAAAGTATATATACTTTTTTGAATTGTTGTATCGATGTGTCGAACACATTTTGAATCCGACGTATAGAGACACTTATCAGACACGCGTGTCTTCCGTGTCTACAAGTATCTTATCCAAAAAAAACAAAAAAAGCACGAGACACGACCTAGACACGACAAACACGGCCCATTTAGTAAAGCGCTCTAATTTTACAATAATGATACATAATAAAAACTAAAAGTAAAAACCTTAACTTTTTCGTTTTTCCCTGTCATCGCCTCCCATTCCTCTGGCTCCAAACCCACTCACCCTCTCATTGTCACTGATGCCACCTCCGGTCGTCGCTGCCGCCATACGGGTGTTCGTCGTCAATCACCACACCTCCGGCCGTTGTCGCTGTACGGGTGTTCGTGGTCAGTATCCACACTCACTCACTCTCAATTATAGCAACCTCTCATCACTGCCACCATTTCCGTTGTACTCGTCGTCGCTGCTCTTGTACTCACCCGTGCACGTTGTGGTGTTCATCACCTCTCCTGGCGTCGTCTGCCTCCGCCGTGCTCGTCGTCACTGCTCCCACGGTCACCCTTGCGCGCTACCATGTTCATCGCCTCTCCGATCGCTGTCTGTCTCAGCCGTGCTCGTTGTTGTTGCTGCTCCCGTGCTCAATCGTGTGCGGTGCCGTGTTTATGGTCTCTCTGGTCATCGTCTGCCTCCTCCGTTTCAAGTAAGAAAGAATGCTTCTTTTACCATCATTCAATTTTTGGTTCTGCACTATTTTGCTCTACGTTTCTCTTTGGTTCTGTTTTGCTTTGTGCTTCTTTTTTGTATAAAAGGAATTAGATTAATTCTGTTTTGGATAAAAGGAATATACAAGGAATTAGATTCGTTCTATTTTGTATAAAAGGAATGACATTGGTTCTGTTTTGAATAAAAAGTGTTAGAAACAAGAGACAGAAACAAGAGACTTAAACTGGAGAAAGGATTTGTGTATTATTGAGTGTAATCAAGTTGTGTGGAATGATACAATATAGAAGGGTATTTATAAGGGCTAAGAGAATCGTAATAATAAAGACGTAATATTCTATAATAAATATTCAGATATACTAAATAATTCTAATTGATCCTAATTGATCCTAATTATATTCTAACATCCCCCCTCAAACTCAAGTAACAACTTGAGTTTGAAACATATTTAAAACAACTAAATAAATAGAAAAAAACTGCATAAATTGATAAAACGGGTGCAGACGGAACTGCCGGAAGGAAGCGCAGATGAAACTGCCGCTAGTCTGAAGGAAGTGCAGACGGAAACCGCCGCTTGTCTGAAGGAAGCGCAGACGGAACTGCTGCTTGTCTGAAGGAAGCGCAGATGGAACTGTCGCTAGTCTAAAGGAAGCGCAGACAGAACTGCCGCTTGTCTGAAGGAAGCGTAGACGAAACTGCCGCTATCTGAAGGAAGTGCAGACGAAACTGCCGGAAAAAAATGCAGACAGAACTGCCACAAGGAAACACAGACGAAACACAGACGGAAATGCTACGAGAAAACACAAACGGAACTGCCACGAGAGAACACAAACGAAACTGCCATGAGAGAATGCAGATGGAACTGCCACGATAGAACGCAGACGGAATTGCCAGGAGAGACGCAGACCGAACTGTCAAAAGAGAGCGAAAACTATATTATTTCTTCATGAGAATAGGTAAGCAGCGGATGACAATGGTGTTTGATCATTCAACTCAAAATAGGCTAGTCGGTGATGTGAAAAAGCATCGAAGGAGTGACAAAAGAGAAAGAAGAATGGCATAGAAAAAAAATACAAAAACTATGGTGATTTTACCGCAAGAAAAACAACATATCCTCTTCAAGGGGGATACCATGGCTCTGATATCATTTTAGAAACAAGAGACTTAAACTGGAGAAAGGATTTGTGTATTATTGAGTGTAATCAAGTTGTGTGGAATGATACAATATAGAAGGGTATTTATAAGGGTTAAGAGAATCGTAATAATAAAGACGTAATATCCTATAATAAATATTCAGATATATTAAATAATTCTAATTGATCCTAATTGATCCTAATTATATTCTAACAAAAAGAATTATACAAGGAGTTAGATTGGTTCTGTTTTTCTAATGACGGAGATATCAACCATATATGATGGAGAAATAATATGATTTTAGATCAATTTTTTGTGTACATGTGATGTACAAAATTCTTACTAACTCTATTAAGACATAAGAGTTTAGAATTTTATCTTTTGAATATCTATATACTTTAGGAACAAATGTATATCATATGATTGTTTTTAAAAATACTTAATAGTTTAATATTAATGAATATATTATATTATGGAAAATTTTATAAATAAATAAAAATTTAAAAATCAAAATTCAAACTTTAAAAAAGATTCTTTTTACATTTATCCTAATCACATTTATAATACACAACAAAAACACTCCATAAAAAACCTAATTCATTTTCATTCATTTGAAAACAGTAAAATCTCTCCCTCCACAACCCCGCCGTTTCCACGCATTTTCGACTCCGCCGCCCACCGACCACATCGCGTCTTTCGTCGCGCTGCGCGGCCTCTTCCGCACGTCCTATCGCCGTCCTTCTTTCGTCGACGTTGTCGCCCACTGTCCGATGCATCTGCACTGCTGCGGCTCCCATTCGTTGCGACGCAGCCACCGCCGGTCCCTCATTCGCGACGCGTGATCAACTACTCCGATCCATGGCGACTCCTCCACTCGCGATGCGCGGCCTCTGTGGCTTCTTCCTCGCAACGCGTCACCACGAGTCTCCCACCATACACGTAACATCGTCCAAGATGTCGTCGCCGGTCACCCTACGGCACTTCTTCTTTTCCTCTCCTATTTGGTTTTGAATGATTCTTTTAACTAGTTTTTTATGTTTCTTTTTCCTAAATTTCGGATGATTCTTTTTATTAGTTTTGGATTATTCTTTTTCCTATGTTTTGTATGTTTTTTTTCTTAGGATTTAGATGATTCTTTTTCCTATGTTTTGTATAATTTTTTTCTTAGAAATTGGATGATTCTTTATCTTATGTTTTGGTGTTTTTTTTTTTTTTGAATTCGGACTTTTTTTTCAAAAAAAGAAATTAGGGTTTGCGTAAAAAATGATAAAAGATAAATTAGAGTAAAAAAAAATAATTAATAAGTATAGAGTATAATTTAAACATGTTTGTTAGCTTGTTGTTGGTTATATCCCTCTTGATTCCTAACAGAATTGTTATATTATTAATATATATGTGTCCTCATGTCCGACAACTTTTTAAAATTTGTGTGTCGTCGTATCGTATTTCGTATTCGTATTCGTGTCTATTTTTGGTACATAATTATATATAATTATGAGAAGACTCTGGCGTTTATCTCCAAATTGTGGTTCATATGCATGCAATTTATGTTCTAAACCGAATATGCTATTTAATTTCTTGAAGCCATCAATCACTAAATTCTCTTCTTTAATTATCTCTCTACTAAAACATAATTGTGTCAATAAAATACATCTTCCAAAAATAATTTTAACATAAATTCTTTTTCTTTTGGTGGCAATGGATGAAAATAAAATTCATTATTTTATTTATTTGGGAGTCTTTTCATCTTATCTTCATATAGTTAACTCGAACATTCTGCTTCTGATCCAAACTCCACTTTTAACTCTGATGTAATCTCCACTTCTTCTTGTCCTCCTTTAATTTCCCCTAATGCTTCATTAATCTACCTACAAATACTTCCTACATCAATGTTTCTGAAGACTGTTTAGATAATAATCTCCATGGATAGTGTTTTTGCACTTATTTAATATAATATAAGGTAAAATATATTTTTCATTTTTAAAATTTATTAAAACTTTTAAAAATATTTTTAAATTTTGTTTTATTTTAATTTTATCCAAAAAAAAAAAAATTTATCTACACTCAAATATGTCCCAAGTTAATAGCTAATAACTTTTTAAAAAATATAAGATTTAGCAACAACTTCATTGATGCTTATTCAAAATTTATCTAATTGTATTTGATTAAAGCAAGTATTATTGAGATAATAGTATGGTCAAGATCTAATTTATCATGATTAGTTTTCGTACAAATGGAAGATTGTTGACAAAGAATTCGATGGTCCCAGAACGTTTGGACTATTTAATGATCCCATAACAAAATATATATTTTTTAATTTTTTAATAATTGTTAAATAGTTTTTATTTAAGTTTAATTATAAATTATTATTTTATCATTCATCTATCATGTTTATTAATAATTAAAAAAATAATAACAAATTAGATCTTCCATTAATCGTAATAAATATTTTGACAATCCTAATCAATTATAATTTTATCCTTGATCCGTTACAAACGTAAAGGTTTGTGAAATCGTATTTGTTGGCAATTCAATCGATTGGGCGTACACTACAATCCACTGAATGTCACAAGACATTATGGTTTTTTATTTTTCAGAATTTAATTGATTGAAAGTGTAACACAATCGATTGATTTTTACACGGCAATATGGGTTCTCAAAATTCAATTGATTAGAACTGTTACACAATCGATTGAACTGCGCTTAGAATGTGAGTTTTTTCTTGTTCAATCGATTATTCGTGTTACCAATCGATTGTAGTATTCAAAGCAACATGGATTTTCACAATTCGATCGATTGGTTGTGTTACCCAATCGATTAAATTGTGCACTACATTATATGTTACGCCATTCTAAATTTTTCTCATCGTATTTATAAATTATTTTATTATTCATCTATCTTATCTTTAAAATTCTATCTTCAATTTTTAGGTTTTTATTTTTATTTAGATACTCTAATCTTATCTTTTTCAATATTAAGATTATAAATTGGTGAATAATCTATCATCAATTTATTTTTCAATTACTCAATCCTACAACTGGAATCGTCTATCAATCTCTTTGATTATTATTTTTTTATTATTTTTGTTCATCGTTTATCCATCTACTTAATATCCAATTTTTCTTCATCGTGTATCCATCTTTTTAATATTCAATATTTGTTCATCATCATGCGATAATCACAGTTGCTGAAGTCACAATCGACAGAGATTCAATCAATTTTTTTATTGTAGTAATCGATTAATTTGTGAAAGAGTCTTTTTTTATTATAGTAATCAATTTCTTCATTATAGTAATCGATTATATACTTTTGCATTTCAGTTATCCTCAAATGAAAATTAATTAAGTATTGTTAGATATATATAAAATTTAGTGTGAATGATGAGAAGAAAGAAAAAAAGAACACTTAGTCTACAAAGTTCTATTTAATATTTGGTAATAGTTTTGCGAATTCATTAAGAACAATAATTTTATATGTCTAATATTTATTTAATTTTTTTTATTATTTATTGGTAAAGAAGACTACTAAATTTAAAGAAATTGAGGATGAAGCTGCAAAAATACAGAAGAGGAGATCGGCAAAATTTTTAGAGGGATTCTCTCGATTAAAAAACAAATACAATGTCATTTGCGTGGGATTCTCTCGATTAAAAGAGCAAAATGATATCATTTTGTTTTATTTAGATGTCATTTTGATACTTAATAGTAATTTAGATGTTATTGATATTACGCAATCTGTTAATTGAAAAATTCGCAAAGACTAATTTAACTAAAATATATATATCGAAGTTTAATTAATCTGTTGGTTCCTATAATTTTACGAAATTTTTAATTAGGTTCCTATATTTTTTTTTTAATTGGGTCCTTGCACCAAAATTTTTTTTCAACTTAGTCTTTATACTTTTTTTTCTTTTATTTGAGTCCCTGCACCCATTTTTTTTTAGTTGGGTCCCTATACAATTAAGCCAATTACTATCAAAAGAGACCTAATTAAAAAAAAAATTTGGTGTAGGGACCCAATTAAAAGAAAAAAAAGTATAGGAACCTAATTGAAAGTTTTATGAAACTTTAGAGACCAACAGAGTAATTAAACCTATATCGAATAACAAAATTGTTTAAAACAACATTTAGAGACAAACTTAGGAAAAACTACCATTTGTACCCATCAATTTTGCGAATGCTGACAAAAGTACCCATCAAACAAGAAAACTAACGTTGTACCCATGAAAGATGGGTTCCGTGTGACAATAGTACCCAAACCGTGATTTTTCGTTGACTTTTAATAAAATTCCCAAATTACCCCTTTTATCTTCTTCCCCAAATTCTAAATTTCACAACCCTCATCCTTCGTGGATTATTAATTATCAGAGGTTATTGTTCAAATATTATGGATTTGTAGATCTGGTGTAGAAAAAGAAAAAGAAGTTTGAAATTAACAAAAAAAAATATACATTTTGGTTTCTTGGTGTCACTGTGGGAACAAGAGGCGCAGAACCAAGAGCCTTTGGGAACGGAAGGAAGGATATATCGGAGATAGAAGATGTTATAGCCTCGGTCGTATTTGTTGCAGAGGAGAAGCTTCACTGCAACTCACTCGAGGAGCAGCACTTGCTGATGATGTCGTCGTCGAAGGTGGGCTTGGGAGTGTGGGTTTTTCTTCACCCTACATTCCCCTGGCTATGTCTTCGATCATACTCGGCATGTTCAGAAGCTCATCCTCATCAATGTACCCCGCCACCATCATCCCTCTTCGTTCTCCAGTACTCAAAGTGAAACAAGATCCTTCAACAATAACGTTACTACCACCACAACCTTCTAGAGGGTTCTGCGGTGGCCTCGGAAGCCTAGCATGAGCAGCGGCGGTGGCTGCGATGTGAATATCAGTCCACCAAATGGCATGAAGATACTCTAATAGCAGCCCATTTTTCTACAGATCGACGGCGCTGAGCAGTGTTTGGAGTCACCGTTGAAAAGAGAACGTGGTCACCGGCCTCTTGTTGGCTCTGGTTGTTGAATTCTACTACTTATTGCTTTGGAATAAGAAGAACAACAATATTTAGATTGAAGAGGTTGAAGAGTTTGACAAGGGTGTGCTTTCTTAGTGTTGTTGTTACATCCGAAGAAGAAAGAAACAACAAGGGTAATGATGTTAAAGTTGATTTGGATTTAGATTTGGAGAACAAATTAGGATTGGAATAAAGAGAGATAGAGGTTGAGGATAAAGGTTGGAGGAAGACATCAGGTGCTTGGGTCTTGAGGGAATGGTGACTGGCGGTGGCAGAGGAAGACGAAGGATGAGGGTTGTGTGAAATTTGGAATTTGGGGAAGAAGATAAAAGGAGGAATTTGGGAATTTTATTAAAAAGTCAACGAAAATCACGGTTTGAGTACTATTGTCACACGGAACCCATCTTTCATAGGTACAACATTAGTTTTCTTGTTTGATGGGTATTTTTGTCAGCGTTCACAAAATTTATGGGTACAAATGGTAGTTTTTCCGACAAACTTAATTTAAATATGAAATTTCAAAAAATAATTTCAACATTTACTCTAAGATGATTGGTGAGCTAAACTTTAAATAAAAAGCGAAGAGAGGAGAAGAGAAAGCTGAACATGATTTTCAGATTGTTTCCTTCTCAAGAAATGGGCCTTTTATTACTGGAAAAGGACCATTTGCTTTTCTCTATCATCACACGTTGTCATAGACATTAGAGACATGAGAATGGAAATTAAAGTTCTTTCATAAGAGAAGTAGAAATCACCAGAATTTAAATTTGTTGAATGTTCCATCACTGTGCATGTCAAACCACGCGTGTATGTGATTTCAATAATTCTATTTGAACTTCGCCACCTCCTTTTCTAAATCCAAATTTCAGAAACAAATACGGATATATAGATGCAACTCATAATGATTAGTGTAAGTACTAAGTTAGGAAACCCCCCCCCCCCCCTTCTCTTTCTTTCTCCCATCTTTTTTAAATGATTTAATAATGCTTTAAATGCAAAATGAATAAATAATTATTTAATAAATAAAAAATTAAATTAAATCTCAATTATTAAATAAAAATAATCAAATTAATTAAATAATTATAAATAAATTAATAAATAAATTCTAAGTAGCTAAATAAATAATAGGTGAATTAGATAAATAACTATAAATAAAATAAAATGTATTTCAATAAAAATATTTGAATCAAATATAAATAATAAATGTATAACAAAAAATCAAGTATTTTTAATAACCTATACTATATATAATACTAAATAATGTATAAATAACAAATAATATGGAATGTGCAAAAATATAGACTAGCAGTTAATATATATTAATTTAAAAATAATTTATAAATATAAAACATTTATTATAATTTTTATTATTTTATTATCATTTTGTCTTAAATAACTTATTTATAAATATAACATAATTAAGTTCTTTTTTTATTATTATTATTTTTACAAAACGTGCAGGTTCGAAATGTGTATGTGTACACTTTATTATTCTTTTTTTTTTGCTTGTCAAAGATATAATTCTTTCGTAGAAAAAAGGAATTGCAGGAGTAAATCACTAAAAGGATCATGAAAAATACAAGAGAATGTGATCCTTCAACAAAACATTAAAAATTTCAATGAGATAATAATCTTAAATATGGGAGAAGAGAAAATACTAAGAAGAAAATAAAAACTAAAATACACTCAAAATACATAAATCAAGAAAACTAAAAAGAAACAACTATATATTGCACCCAATTCCAAATGCATAGAGATGGTATAAATTTATTCTAGAAGACCCAAATTACACCAAATTAAAACCGGCACATAAACAAGGCATATATTATAATGCAATACGTTTCAATTGATTAATCAAAAACGATTATCAAATTTGAAATCATATTGAAGAAATTTGTGAAGAAGAAAAGGATAAAATTGGTATTTTGGTTTTACTTCAATTTGGTATATATTTTAGTATTAAATAAACTATATACAACACTTGATTTATTTCTATTTTCATTCTTTACCCTAAGGAAAAGTTATCTCACATATATGGAAGGTGTGAGAGGCAGGGATAAGTGGGAGTCGTGAGCTACTTATTAGTTCTATCATTCTATGTCTCAATCAATTACATTTTTAATTTCTAATCATAATCAACCTTTAATCTAGCCCCACTTGACTGTAGTATATACATATTTCCATCGTTTAATTATTAATATAGAACTTTATAGTATCGTAGTGGTGATCATTTGTGGTATAAAATACCCTTAATAATAATAACCACCAACAACGTAACCAATATGGATTCTCACAAAGGAAAACAGTCTCCCATAGGCCATAGCACATATGAAATTCTTAAATATTATTCTTATTACGTGATAAGAAAAATTATCTAACCTTTTTCACTTAATAAATATAGAAACATATTAGGAGACCAAAACTTTTTTTTATCAATATTAGTTAATACTTTAGCTAATACCTTAGTTAAATATCTTATTTTTATACTACTAAGATTTAGGATTTATGGTTTAATGTGTCGAATTTAGTATTTAGAATATAAAGTGTTGGCTAGCTAAGTGTTAACCAAAAATTAATGAATTTTATTAGTTATATAGTATTGCTCCTAAATATATTAAAAGTGTATATTATGCCTACAAAGTTCGTCTGTTAATGAAAATGGTTCAATTAGGAGAATAATCAAAATTAACAATAAACCGCCAACAAAAAATTGTATATTTAAAAAGTATAAATCTAAAACTATGTTTGGGAATATTTATCTAATAAATGGCTCAAAGTAAAATTTATTATATTTTATTAAAAAAATATTATATATATACTAAAAATTAATTATTGAATATTTATTTATATATACATATGTTATTTTACACATTTTTAATGTATATTTTATATTTTAATATATAATTTATGTGAGTTATTTATTTGGTCGTTATTATTTTTTTTTTTTACGTATACGTAAAATAGTTTATTAGAAAAATATTTAATTGATATGATGATATATATCGGAGTTATCTTTTACTTAGGAAACATTAAGTTAAGAGAAATGTTAGGATCTACCACTTTTATCCAAATTTAATCTATTGAGTATTGAACGAAATGAAGTAGCGCATATATAGCACCTATGTTGCAATAAAGCATCAATCCGTTGTAGTCTAGTTGGTCAGGATATTCGGCTCTCACCCGAAAGACCCGGGTTCAAGTCCCGGCAACGGAAATTTTTATTTTTAAAAAATAATTGTACACATCGAGGGCTACGGGCTATTATTGATCAATTGCTTTACCAGACACCAGTAATCCAGAATCATCACAATCTATTAATTTCTCCATACATTAACTAAACTACGAGCCATGTTTTATTACCATAAAATTGTCATTGCTTAGTTCCAATATAAATTACAAGTACCATTTTCTTTTTCCTTTTCTCCGTATACATCATCATGATGCTGTGTTCCAGCAAAGCCAAGTTGATGATGATGATGATGATACTGCTGATATGGAAGCCTGAATCCATGCATGCATGCATGCCTGCCAGCCATTGCCACATCACTGCTCCATGCTCACTCACTTCGTCACGGCTCGAATGTCCCATTTGAGTGCTCCTCACCTGCAAAATTGGAGGTTCCATTTGGCAACCGGTTCATGCTGTTATTGCTAGAGTGATTTGAATATGGTGAGTATGTAGAAACAGGACTGCCTCGGGAGTACCGGTTGTTCTGCGCGGCAGCGGCCGTGCTGCTTCTTGTTACTTTGAGACGAGCCTTCCTACCCTGAGGTGGAGCAGAGAAGAAGCATTTTTCATGATACGAAATAGAGACAAACAAAAAAAAACCAATGTACTTCTCACTAACAACTAATTGTATATTATCTTTCATCTCATTTTGAAGAAGATATAACAAGTGTTGAACAGTCTTGATAATAGAGGACTATACATAATTAGTGTTCAACTATGTAATCATCATGTTTTAAATTCACCTTTTTTCAAAACCAAAAAAAGTTCTAAGAGATAAAATAATCACCTTCCCCATGCACTTCTCCAAATGAGGGGCGAACCTTCCGGCCATGATGGATCGGCCGCAATTCATGCATTCGAATATTTCACTTGCCACGGAAGGATGACTTTGTCCGAATATGTCAACCACATACTTGCCATTTGCTTCATTACTATTGCTAGGATCGGCAACCTTTACCCTAGCTTGTGCAGACAACTTCAATTCTTCATCTTCTTCTTCCAAATTAGAATCAAGGCCCAACCTTGCTACTCTGTGACACTCTGATGCTACATCGACTATAATGGAATCAAGGAGATCCGCGAAGAAATGAGATGAGAGCTGCAAAATGAAAGAAGCATGAAAAAGTATAAGTGGAGAAAAATGTATTATTTGATAAATCTTAATGTTTCAATTCCCTGACACAACTAAATTACTTTAGAACATGCATATGGGAGACAACCCACAACAAGAAGAAATGATACTATCATGGAAATTCATGGCCTGACTGGTTTCTGTTTTCAGGATTTTGTGAAGGAAGAAAAAAATGAAAACAGGAGTTATTGCTTGATGCTTATCATCTAACGTCAGTGTTTATGTCATGTTGCTCAACTAAGATAACAAAAAATGGAATGAAAAGTGGCATTCACGATTTTCTCCATCTTTATTCTAAAAGAAAAATATGTAACATATTCAAAGGTTTGCTGTTCAAGATTATTAGCTTTTACACTAGAAGCATCACTGAATCTTTCACCAAAAATAATAACAAAATAATGCTACCATTAGATATAAAATGTTTAAAATCACATTAACACCGGCAAGATTTAGATTTCAATCTTTGGAGTCTAGATAAACAGTCAAGGTAGATAATCCATCTAATTGAAGTTCAAAGTCTTGAATTGCATATAAAATACATAGATGTAAAATGTCACAACAGTATGCAAAATTGATTCTGCAGATGATGCAAGGATAAGCAATTCAATACATTAGGAAAATATTAAAACATCTTCAGCATTGTAAACAGAAGATTAAACACACTGGATCAAGAACAATAATAACCCACAACTCGATCAATTCCCAGTTTTTCTTGATTTATTAGGTTACCATGCTCATAGCAAGACAAATACCCTGTGAATTCTGGACAGACAATATTTCTCTTCACTATGGATCCTAAAAATCTTTACAGCGGTTAATGTGAAGAGGAAAGAAATACAAATCATCCATATATTATCGATTTAACATACAATGAAAAACAAAATGACAGCAGTCCCAGAACTTAGCTCAAAGTTGCTTCCTAAATCTAAAGTGAGCACATAAACGTGCACAAGCATGATTTCAAATAAGAGTTTATTGGAGTGTGAAATGTGATAGGAGAATTAATTGCAAACATAAGAAATGCTTGCTCATAACTGAAAAAACTCACCTGGGAATGTGACGACAAGTTTTCCTCATTAGGAGCTGACATGAGTCTTCACCAAGTCCTAATAAATACCAATACGAATGAAAGCCGGTAAAAAAACCCGGAATTTATAAACAAGACAACTGCGAAGCAAACAAAAAGAAATGCCAAGCAGGGTCAGTAATTATATTTTTATCACCTGCATCTACAGTAAAGTTCAAAATTGGTTTTACCTGTCAAAATATACTAAAAGTTAAAGAATCTCAATATATGCCAAGATTGTATATGCTTAAGATGCTATGATACAGCCACAAACAACACATAGATATAAATTTTATCATGTGAAGAGGACAGGATTGTTTAAGTTTAAACAAGGAGTCACACTAAGTTTAAACTGATCAAATTGTATTGATCTAATCATCAAAGCGTAATCAATTGCAAAAACAGAAAATATAGCTTCACCATTTGTCTCAATTTTCAGCTGTGTTCTCTACACGCTATCTTTTCCCCCTTTTTACTGTTAAGTTGTGATCACAATCTATCAATTTCAAGTTCCATAAGAAAAATCAATGAGGAGTCTAACCCTACCTAAAGCCAGTTCATGGTCCCTATTGCTTGCCGATTTAACCAAGCGAACAAAGCTACCAAAGGGGACTATTCTCATTATGCCAAAGGTTAAGATTGTTATTTGTGATCTTCACTTCAACATATTTTACAGCTATGAAAAGAATGAACAACTTAATCATTCAGAACCTATACATAAATTATCACAAAGAAGCCATATGCTAAAATATTTTTTCATATACATAGTTTCAGTACACTTGCAAAGGAGACATAAATATCGAATCCCTCAATTTTTCATTTTGAGTTTCAGATTAGCAAGTTACTTACTCCACAATAGTAATTATCAATATCAAACTATTATTCTATGAATCTATTATCAAGACAAATTTCTCTTCCAATGGCAAAAGAATAAACCACATATTCTCACATATATTGCAGTCTCTCTGATCCACCAGTTCAACATTACATATGCAAAAACCACAAAAACAAAGCAATGAAAAGTATGAACCGATTCCAATTACCACAAAATCACCACTTGAGCCAAAATTACATCAGTAAATAACCAAATTGAAGCAAAACTGATCATTAAACATTAACAATAACAAAAGAAAATTACCCGGAACCAAAGGACAAACAGGCACCTGGCAATGACCAAAAAGGTAACCAAATTTCAAGAATAATCAACTATCCAATGAACTATCAAGAATTCCAATATAATTAAATGAAATGCTTAAGAAAACTGAAAATAGTGTAGAAACCAGAAAGCATAAAAAACAATTGAAGGAAAGAAAACATGAACATTAGAGATGAAAAAAATGGTGTAAGTGTCTAAGATAGAGTAAAGTTTGAACCTTTTATGACACAGTGTGCGTGAGAGAGAGATCAGAGGGAGATCGTCAAAAGGAGAAGAGGGTGTAGCTCCGATTCGTGGATTGGTGCTGTGGTGTGCGAATCCCCTGAATCCCCGTTAGAGGGTAGAATTTGCAAAATGGGGGAATTCTGGGGTTAAAATACAATTTACGGCTTCAATTTTCTTTTTTGAAAGAATTTAGGTACCATTTGAAACAGAAATTGAGATGGAGAAACAAATACTATGTTTGGTGTAAAGTGTATAATAATAAGAATAGATTATCATTTGTATTCAGGAAAGATATAGATGCCCACAAATGTATTTATATAAGAATAAAATCATAGTTGTAACTACGGAAGATAGCCTCGTGCCAAGAATATTTGGTTACGCAATTGGTCTGTTAGGGTGCTTTTGACACACGAAAACTATTTTTCGTGGTTACAATTGTCGTTTTATTCTTATATGGATACATTTATCAGCGTCTACATCTTTCATGGGTACAAATGATAATTTATTCTTACTAAATTATGTTTTAGTATCTTATTTGGTAGGAGTAGTGAGGTGAGGGATTAAGAAAAAAATAGAGGTAAAGTTAGAAGGGGGATGCTTCCATAAAGACGCAGAAAACGTCTTTTTTTTTAAATATTTTTTAATAATTAAAATTTAACACATATAATCACTTAAATTATGTTATTTTTGTCAAAATTAGGTCAGACAAATTAATTTGACTGAAAAATAGTGAATTAAATTTTAAATCCGTCTAAATTAATATTATTTTTTATAAAAAATTACTACAATATTCCTATTATATAAAATGATTAAAATACTCTTATTATATATATTAATTTTGAGAATTCTAAATTCTAGCCCTTTTTTTCTCTATCGTTATAGGGTTAGATTTTAAAGTTTTTAAAAAACAAATATATATATATATATATGATAGAGATATTTTAGTTGTGTTTTATAAATATTTTAGTTGTGTTTTATAATAGGGATATTGTAGTAATTTTTTATAAAAAATATTAATTTATACCGGTTTAAAAATTTAATTTATTAATTTTTTTGCTAATTAGTCTAATTTTAATAAAAATAATATAATTTAATTGATTATATATGTTAAATTTTAATTTTTAAAAAATATCTTTAAAAAAAGATGTTTTTGACATCTTTATCTAAGTGGCTCCCAAGTTAGAAAGGTAAAAATAGTGAAAATGATAGAATGAAAATTTAAAAAAGATAAATATATTTTTAAAAATAAATATTAAAATTTTAGCTTTCATCTCTAATAATTTTAGTTTTTTTTTAATATTGAAAAGATTGAAATTATATCTTAAAATTAAAATTTTAGTTATATTATCTGGTTATCAAATATAATACTAAATTCTTGTCTCTTAGTCTCAACTCTCAAATTCAATTTCTAAAAACAAACACTACTTTAGACTTGAATTTCAACAACGGTAACAAACTCATTTTCATTTTCACATATAAAGCATATTTATACATGTATTCGATCACATAATGTTATATTAGCAAAAATAATTATGTTATTACGTGAATAATTATTTAAAAGAATAAATATAATTATATCATTATATAAATTATTTTACACTACAGTGTATTAAATTAAACTATTTATTTAATTGAATTTTGTTAATCAAAGACATACATGTATCAGTACAACTAACTATTCTAAGTATACATACAAGTTAGCTACTAAATTAACTGTATATGTAAAAATATAAAATATATATTAAAAATAAGTTAACAATACATGTATTTATACATGTTCTTATACGGTAATAACTTTAAAGTATATCTCGTCTTAGAGGGATCGAGCATGTCTCTTCATCTCCGAAATATGTATATTTTGACAAAGATAAAGAATACGAAAAGTAAATACTTGTAAAAGACACAATATAATGTTCAAGTAAGCATGAAAAATATACTAGAATAGTAAAATAATTTAGAACTTAAAACTTATTTCTATTTAGAGATAAGGTATATTATATAAAAATTAAATTATAAATAATATTAATATTACGACTTATGAGCATTTAATAATTATGTGAATTATGATGGTCATTAAATTTATTAATTATAGAATTAAAGCAAATAAAATTAAATTATTATTCATTATGTATAATAAAAATTAAATTATTCTCATCATCCATAACGGATGAAATTAAATTATAGCTCATCTTGAGTAAAAGACCAATACACAATTAGATGATGACAGATTTGGTTACTGTTTTGTAGTGTTTATGTAACATTTTTTTCGCTTCAACATCATATCATGTTTGTAGATATTAAAGAGTATTGTGTCATTCTTGTTATCTTGTATCACAATTCACAACCTTTGCAAATTCAACTCTACTCTACTGCCAGATCAGCACTGACCCTGAAATTTCAAAATTAGCCCTGAAAATTTTATTTTTGTACATTAATCCCTAAACATCACACATGTTACAAATTCGGGAATAACTCTTGTCAAAGATCAACCCAAAATTACAAAACAGCTCCAAAATCACTAAAATCCTTTTATACTCTCCATTTACCTCCAAATCCAAGCCTCCAATTGCTTAATTTTAGATAAAAATTCTAAACACCATCCTCAAAAAAGCCCTGCAGAAAGTAAAAAACAGAAAACTATTTCTAATAATCCATTGAAGTTAATGCATAATGTTTAATTATACATCAAACAGAGGATCATGGTCTCATATTGCAAGTGCAACATTGTTGAAGTAGTAGTTGAGTCAAGTTGTAACGGAGTTAGTTGTATGTTTACTAAAATATAGGTAACTAATAAACTGTAATTTAGGTGTAGTTGAGTCAGCAAATTAGTTAGTTAGTTAGTTTTGCTTAGGGTCCGTTTAAAAAACTCCAAAAGTTACTTTTTTTACTTTTGACTTATAAAAAGTTACATTAATAGTGTTTGGTATAATTTTTTAGATAAATTTTTAACTTTTCAAAAAGTTATTTAAGAGTTTTTAAAGAAGTTGAAAAATGTGTCTTCTCCTATTTTTAAAAGCTATTTTATCACTCTTATTTAATGCACAACTTTAAAACAAGGACTTCTATAATAACTTTCTAAATACAAAATAACTTATTTAAAAGTTGTTATTAATAAAAGTCTTTATATTTTAAGCTCATTTTTCAAAAGAACTTATTTTAGAAGTTTAGCCAAACTGGTCCTTAGTCAGCAAGTTTGTTTAGTTTGTTAGGTTGGTTACAAGGTGCGAAGATATTTATTTGATAGTTAGAACAATGATAGTATAAATAATTAGCTTAGTAATTAAATCATTTTTATAATTCATCATTTTTTAATTTCTCACGGTATTTTCCAATTCGACAAGTAAAAGATTAATCCGTCGCAGTACTGAGTTCCACTCAAGAGTTTATTGCTGGCCAATGGATTGCTGCATGCAAAAGGTGGAATTTCAACCCAATACTTACTTAAACGGACTAGTAAACTAACCACTAGACCAACCCAATTTGGTTTTATAATTCATCATTCTATGAATCATACTGAAATTCTCTCCCAAACACATCATCATTTTCTCTGCACTCTCTACCACGAATCACCACATTTCTGGATTTAATAATACTTTGTTTTCATTTTTTTTCCCCTTTCCTCTCCTCTGTTTCAAATAAGGTGTCGGTGACTACTGAGTACAGAAATGCTGCGTTTTTTTGGGTTCTCGTATATATTGAAAAAGACAGGTGAAACAAGAGTATTGTTTTCATTTTCTCTGTTTCTTCTCTACAAAATTTTATGGAAAATAAGAGCTCCAATAAAATAAAGATTTATCCTAAAAAATTAATATAATAAAAGAAAATTCGAACATGTGATTGATTGTAAGTATCTTTAGTGGTCCTTACTTATCTCAGTTGTTTGGCAGTTTTGGTAAAACTATAGATCTCGTTTATGTTTGTTTTGTTTTGTTTTGTTTTCTCTTTTCTTTTTTCTTTTTTTTTTCCTTGCTATGGTATTGCAACGCTTTCCGTAATTTGAAATCAAAATAAGAGTTTAATTTTCATGAATTGATTAAACAAAACATTTTAAGTGATCTAATTATGTTCTTTTTTAATGTGATAATACCCAGTTGAATATATGTGTGTAAAATAATCAAGACCAATTCATGAGCAACAGAGCAAATGATATTTGATATACTTCACTAATTTTTATACTGAGAATTGCGTTTTAATTCTCATTATGTGACTTTTTAAACTATAGAAATTTGGTGAAACTGTTAGTTTTGAAAAGGACCCTTCTAAGCATTCACTCACCAATATTAACCAAAAACCTTCTGCTTATGAGATATATGAACGCACCCTAGTTATTTTAAGTATTTTCATATTTCATTTGCAACGTTTGTATTTAAACTACGGGGTAAACTAATAAATTGGTCCCTAGGTTTGAGCGTAATTCTGTTTTGGTCTTTAAGGTTTAAAGTGTTTTATTTGAATCCAAAAAAGTTTCATTTAGTATCAATTTAGTCCCACAGTGAGGTCAAAATTAAATAATTAACAAAATGTCCTACATAACAACAGTACAAGAACAAAATCAATAATCTGGAGAACAAGTACAAGCTCCAGAGGCATAAAATCAACCATTGATACATCAATACATTTATTTATTATTTTTTTATAATATAAATAAAATATTTTCTATAAAACTAAAGAAAATAATAAATAAATGTATTGATGCATCAATGGTTGATTTTGTGCCTCTGGAGCTTGTACTTGTTCTCCATATTATCGATTTTGTTCTTGAATTGTTGTTATGTAGGACATTTTGTTAATTATTTAATTTTGACCTCACTATGGACTAAATTGATGCTAAATAAAACTTTTTTGGATTCAAATAGAACACTTTAAACCTTAAGGACCAAAACAGAATTACGCCCAAACCTAGGGGACCAATTTAGTACTTTACCCTAAACTATGAGACTGTTATGGTATTATGTACGTGTGTTATGTGCTTAATGAATTATGAAAAAGTCTAGCACCAGAAACTTTTTAAAAAGTTAGCTAGCATTTAACCATCAAAAGAAAATTGAATGATTCCACACCATTAAAAATATTATTGATGGTCAATTGATGGTTACAAAATACAAAAGTTGCTGCCCCCTAGCACTCCTCATGAATTATTACATGAGGAGTGCTAGGTAAACAATGACTATCTTGAACAACATGAACAACTACCAATCAAATAAAAACATACTACACCTCCAAATTACTCACCTAAATCTTAATATTAAAATAATCATCCGTACACCTAGTGAAATGAACATCTGAATAGATATCTATTGTTCATATTATTTAATATTTTCATTATTTACCTATACTTTTTCTAATTACATTTACCTCTTTTTTATTTGTGTGTGTGTGTGTGTTTTTTTTTTTTATCGCGTGTTTAATTTGAGAGGTCATTAGGACTAGTACACTTCTAACTAAACAGTAATATCCTACTTAGCTTAGCATTTTAAGTGCTTTGCTAGCAAGGATGTTATATTTTAATATTCAATTTTGATATAATTAATAGGTTTACTAAAAAAACATAATAATAGGATACTAATTAATTTATTAGTAAATTAAGCATTTGGGAATTAAATTATCAAAACATTATTATTAAAACACTATATGTCTTTTTATATTAAAAAGACCCTTGTTATTTAGTAAGAAAACTATTTTATTTGTTTTTAGTATCTCTCTTTAAGCGTACAATTACAAATCTTTTGTTGACAAAGAAAATGGATAAATGTAATCTAATCTCCACATAAAATACCTAGTATATGATAGATGAATTATATTGCATGGTAACTGTAATTACAGTAATTACGACGGTTATAAAACTTTAGTAATAATTAAAAAATATAGTCAAAATTTTAAGGTTGTATTTTTTATTGTTTGATAATTTTTTTTTATTAAGTCATACATTTTATTTTTTATTTTCAAATTAAAAATATTTTTGAATAATAAAAGATATGATTTTAATTTTAGCTATATTTTTAAATATTATCAAAATTTCATATTTACCAATACTATTAATCATAACTACCATAAAATACAACTCAAGATAAATTGTTCACATGTTAGAATGAAAACAAAGAACCAACAGAATAGTGTTTAATACTTTAATGCTAATGTCTCTACATAAATAGAATTATTTCATAATGGATGAAGCAACAAAAGAACCATGGGCCACTTGGTCCACCCCAGCCTCTACGCTCTAATTTCGGTGGGCCTCAAATAGAAGAACTGAAGAAGAAACATACAGTTAAATAAACGAGTAGTAACTTACCAAAAAAAAAAAAAAAAAACGAGTAGTAAACTATTAAAGAAGTGTTTGAATAATTAAATTATTTACAAAAACACATTTTTAATTTACTAATGATAAAAATACTCTTAAAACATTTTAAAATATGATAAAAATAACAAAAAATATATATATTTTTTTATAATAAACAACTTTTGTATTTGACATGTTACTCGTGTATTTAATCCGAAATTTTGTAAGAATATTAATATAACTATTTAAAAAGTATATGTGAAAAAGACCAAAATTTAGCTATTATATTTTTTTCAATTATTAAAAAATTTTTTTGTTGTTGACAGAAAAAGTAAAAAAAAAATGTATTTAATGTAAAATCACAAAATTTAGAGGATTAAATATTTTTATAAAAAAATATCAAAATTCGATTTCTAAATTTTTTTTAAGAATATATGTTTTACGGTTGAATATTTTTCTCGTATTTTAAAATATAATTATTTTAATCGTAAACAAATTAAAATACTTTTGTCCGCTATATGATAATTCGAAAGCATGTTTAGTAATTTACACACTAATAAATAGAAAGAAAAGAAAAAGGTTAGTATAACATCCGAATATTAAAACAGAAAAAGCAACAGCTGTAAGGTGAAAATGTAAATGTTGATTATTCTTGCTTTCTATTTTTAGTACACTTTTTAATTTCATAACTGAGATGCTGAATTAATAATAATAATAATAATAATAATAATAATAATAAAGTCTAATCTCATTAGTTCATTTAAGTAAATTTTCGAAATGAAAGGATCTCGTGAGAAAAAAATTTAAAATATAAAGTAATTTCTATTACGGTTTTTTGTGTATTTAGTAATTTTTTATTCTTTGAGAAAGTAAAAAGTGTAAAATATTATTACTTTTATTAAATTCCTGTTAAATTCCTGTTAAAAATTATATATTTAATTTGTATAATTGTGTTCCACAAGAACACAAGTTTATTTTCCAACATTAACATAAAACAAAATAAAAAACTGGGATTTTTTTTCCCTATCTTAAAAACAAAGCTTAGTTTTAATTTTCTCTTAATCAATAAGAATGTGTGTGGAAAATTGGCAATATCATTGGAAAAACCGAAAACAAAAAACGAATGCGACCCGTTAAGTTGTCCCATTTGAGAAAAAAGGTCAAGGTTTTCCCACGATGAATTATTGAAAACTAACAATACAAATTATATAAACCATATATATTTTTGCCACTTCTAACCCTTCTAGAGCCATAGACTTTTCTAATAACTAAATAACCATGACTACTACTCCTTACAACAATAATAACAACACTAATTATTATTATTATGGCCCAAAACAACAAGAACAAGTAGATGAGGTTCCAATTTCTCAAGACAAGAACTTTGCTCTACATGGTAAGATAGTGTTTCTTGTTCTTACCACTGCCTTCTTCCTCCTTATTATCTTCATCATCGTGATTCCTCGCCTCCGGAACCGGCGAGGTTCGAGCTCTCGACACGAATCGGAAACCGAAGGAGACTCCACCGTAGCAGCCCCTCACAACAGTAAGACTACTCCTCCTTGGAGTTAGAAGAAAATAAATAAAATAAATAATTTTTCTTTTGTAACTATAGAAATTTTTTTCTTTTATGAATGTTGTTATTTAGAGATACTATATGTATAGTGTTAGTTAGATATTTTTATAATTAGTTACCCTCATATGTAACCATTTATGTAACTTTTATTTCCCCATTGTAGTAGTAGGTTTTCATTAGAGTTTTTTTTTTCTTTTTTTTTAAATAAAAATCTCCTTGTTATTTTCTTGTATTTCTCGATCTTTATTACCATAAATTTCTAAATTTTGGTGGATTAAGAAGTGGTTTTAATTCATTTATGCTCATGATATATAATGTAGTTTGAAGAAGATGATGAGTTTATGGATATGGATATGGAGAAGTTCAATTCCTCTTGGTTTCTATGTTTGTTGGTGGTGGTGACTAATGACTATCATGTCCTTTTTTTCTTTTTCCATGTCAACGTCATAAACCTTCTAAGGAACACATGCAGCTTATTGAATAGTCATTTTATCATGATATCATGATCAAGTATCAAAATTTCTTATGGTATCTTTACTTTAATGTCCTTGATGGTGTAATGTAGAAGAAACATAAGTTTAGCTAGATAAGATGCTAATTATATTCAGTTAATTACTTGATGTTCTTTAACTTATGTTTTAAAATAATTCCGCTAAATAAACAATAGAGTGCAAATAACATAAATAATGAGCGAAATTTCAGGTCCATTAAATATTAAAAAAAATTCAGTCTCAATTATCTACTACAATCTTATTTTCATCTTTTATATTTACAATTTTACCTTCTACCTTCCAAAAGTTTTACCACAAAAAAATCCATTTAATAAAAAGAAACATCCGAAAAAGTGAAGGAGGAAGAGACAGCAGCAGCACCGCTTGTGAAACACAAGACAACAACAGCACTGTCTGTGAAACACGAAATGGCAGTAGTGGCGCATGGAGAACATACGATGACATCATGTGCAACTGCGACAATGGTGACCTAGACGACGGGATAAACAGACACACAATGCAAAGGCGGGCTATTGCAATGCGGCAGAGGGAGGACAACGACGACACAGCAGCAGTGCCGCCAGGGATCGCGAGGCAGTAGCGGCTGCACCCGGCCCCGGGAATGCGAGACAGCAGCAGTGGCGCATGAGGAACGCATGCGTGTTGGAAAATAAAAGGACAAAGCACACACTCACTAAGAATATAAAATGAAGAGGAATGTATTGAATGTATTTGTGTGTTGTTAATTATGAAATAATTACATATGTATTTATACTTTTCTTTGATGTCTAAACTTAATGCATCCTAATAAACAAATGGTTTAAATTAAAACTAAATATAGACAACTTATTCAAATTGTGGTTTTTATTCATTCTTAAATTCTAACCATCAAGTTTATTTTTAACATTCTCCCTTAAACTTGATAATTTTTTGACTCCAATCATAATCCTTAACTTTTGAAAAGCATCATATTTCAGAGATTTTGTGAAAATGTCAGCAACTTGATCAAGTGATTTCACATACTCAACCTCCACATGCATATTCTCAATACATTGTCGAATGAAATGATACTTTATTTCTATGTGCTTGCTTTTGTCATGAAACACTGGATTCTTTGCTAGGGCAATCGCTGACTTATTGTCCATCATGATCTTGGTGGATTCAACTTGCTCAAAATGAAGTTCCTTCAGTAGTATGTTTAGCCAAATTGCATGACATGCACAGGCAGTGGCAGCAACATATTCAGCTTCACAAGTTGAAAGAGTGACTATAGGTTGTTTCTTTGAACACCAAGAAATTACATTATTTCCTAAAGAGAAAAACAAAGCCAATAGTACTCTTCCTGTCGTCAATATCCCTAGCATAATCACTATCACAATAGTCCATTAATTTGAATTCATCTGAAACTGAATAAAACATGCCATACTCAAGAGTGCCTCTAAGATAGCGAAGAATTCTCTTGACTGCCTTCATATGGATTTCTGTTGGATTCTCCATGTAACGACTAACTAACCCAACTGAAAATAAAATGTCAGGTCTGGTACAGGTCAAATACCTTAAACTCCCCACGAGATTCTGAATAATGTTTGATCAACTTTTCTTACACCTTCTTCCTCTTTGGAAAGTTTGACTCCATACTCCATAGGTGTATTGGTAGGATTACAATCTAGCATATTGAGTTTCTTCAATAGCTCTCTTGTATAAGCCTGTTGTGAGATAAAAATTTCATCCTCCATTTGTTTCACTTCAATTCCCAGATAATAAGACATTAGTCCTATATCACTCATCTCAAATTCTTGAACTATTACCTTCTTAAATTCTTCAAACATTATTTGATTGTTTCCTGTGAATATAAGGTCATCCACATAGATACAAACAAATAACAAATTTCCTCTTTCCTCTTTCACATAGAGTGCATATTCATGAATGCACCTATTGAAACTATTATCTTGAAAATACGTATCAAGACGATTATTCCAAGCTCTTGGAGCTTGCTTCAGTCCATATAAGGCCTTTTTAAGCCTTAAAACTTTATCTTCACAACCCTCAACAACAAAACCCAAAGGTTGTTCAATATAAACTTCTTCCAGAAGATTATCGTTCAGAAAAGCAGACTTCATATCCATTTGGTGGATTTTCCATTTGTTCTGTGCTGCAAGTGACAACAATAGCCTTATTGTCTCCAAGCGAGCAACTGGAGTAAACACCTCATCATAATCTATTCCTTGCTTCTGTATAACCTTTTGCAACGAGTCTTGCCTTATACCTTTCTACATTACCTTTAGAGTTTTTCTTAACTCTGTAAACCCATTTGACTCCAATAGCCTGATGACCACTTGGAACTTGGAAGTGATTCAAGTTCCCAAGTGTTGTTCTTCTCAATTCCTTGAATTTCTTCCTCCATAGCTTGTATCCATTTCTCATCTTTGACAGCTTCTTTAAAACTTAAAGGCTCATCATTGGAGAGTAAACACAATAAATTTTCATCCTCTAGCTTTTCTGTTTGCTTATAGGTATCAGGGAGACTTCGATATCTATGAGGGCCTTCGCTTGAACTAGAGGATGGAGAAGACGATGATGATGCTAGTGGGGTTAATGTTGGTGTTGAAGGATCGATTTCGCCTTGCACTTCTTGCATCGGGGCTTCTTTTTCCTCAAAGTAAGGCAGAAAATCATAAGTGACTTCATTTTGTGTACTCCGGTCCCACTTTGCATTTTCTTCAAACTCAACATCTCTGCTTATTATTACTTTATTATTGATAGGATTGAAGAATTTGTAACCTTTATTATTCTCCTCATAACCAATAAATACAAGCTTTTGGCTCCTATCATCAAGTTTCGATCTTTCTTACTCAAGAATTTGGACATATGCAATAGATCCAAATAACCCTTAAATGTGATACATTAGGCTTCAAACCACTCCATGCTTCTTGAGGTGTTATATCTCTCAAACTCTTGGTAGGTGAGCGGTTTGAGAGATAAACTGCACATGCAACTGCTTCTCCCCATAACTCTTTTAGTAATGACTTATTTTTTAACATCGTTCTTGCCATATTTAGAATTGTCCTATTCTTTCTTTCAGCAACTCCATTTTGTTGAGGCGATCTAGGAACAGTTAGGGGACATCGAATACCATGATTTTCACAAAATATCTTGAATTCATTTGAAGTGAATTCTCCACCTCTATCAGTTCTAAGAGCTTTTATCTCATAGCCACCTTCTTTTTCAACGAGGGCTTTAAACTTCTTGAATGTTTCAAATGCTTCGCTCTTTTGCTTCAAGAAATAAACCCATATTTTTCTTGAATAATCATCAATGAAAAGCAAAAATAGGCGCTCTTACCAAGTGACAAAGGCTTGATAGGTCCACAAACATCCGCGTGGATAAGCTGAAGTGGCTTGGTAGCTCTTGATTTGGACTGCTTTGAAAAATTCTTTCTTGAATGTTTTCCAAGTAAGCAAGCTTCACATAACTGATGAGGATGATCAATTGTTGGAATTTCTTTTACCATTTTTTTGTAATTCTTTGAGCCCGCCAAAATTTAAATGTCCATATCTCATATGCCAAATCCATGGTGGATCTTCAATACATGACTTCAAACATATAGCTCCACCACTTCTCATGTTTAACAAGAACATACGATTTCTTGTCATAGAAACCTTAGCAATAAGATTTCCATTTTTATCTCTAAGCTAAAGATAGCGATCTTCCATGACTATCTTACAACCATTCTCCATAAGTTGCCCAATACTCAAGATATTATTCTTCATCTTTGGGATATAATAAACATTGATAAGAATCTTATGACTTCCATTCTTTAACTCGAATAGAATCGTCCCTTTGTCATTGATCTCTATTTTTGATTCGTCACCAAAATGCACGTGTCCTTTTACGTTGGTGTCGAGTGCTACAAATTTACTCCTATCACCTGTCATATGGTTGCTAGCTCCATTGTCAAGATACCACGTACTATCTTCAAAATTTTGATCTTCCTTGAGCGTAAGGAATAATGTTGGTTCTTCAACATCTTCATTATGCACAACAAGTTTATTTTCTTCTTCTTTGGATGTCTGACACTCCCAAGAATAATGTCCATTCTTTCCACATGAATAGCATTCAATGTGTCTTTTGTCAACTGTTCTTCCTCTTCCATAAGCTCGAGAAAAATTTTGATTTCTTTTCTCTTGAGAATAATTTTTCTCATCTCTTCCTCTTCCGTAACCACGTCCTCGTCCTCGTCTATGGCCTCGACCTCGTCCTTGTCTTCCACTTTCGTTGGTTTCTTCTCTAGCATTCCACGAAAGTTTTGCCTGCAAGACATGCTCCACACGTTCTTGCTTGCCTTTATCCATTCTTTATTTATGGGCCCGTAAGGAACTATTCAACTGATCAATGGACATCGTATCTAAATCTTTGGACTCCTTAATGGCTACCACCACATGGTAAAATTTTGAGTTGAGAGAACGAAGGATTTTCTCAACAACACGAACATCTTCTAATTTTTCTCCAAACCTTTTCATTTGGTGCACTACCGTCAAAACTTTGGTGAAATAATCCGAAATGGATTCAGTCTCCTTTATCATTAGAGACTCAAACTCAGCCCTTAGAGTTTAAAAACGAACCTTCTTGACCTTTTCAACTCCTATGACGGAATTTTGAAGAGTATCCCAAGCTTTCTTTGCATTGGTTATATCAGCAATCTTCTCAAACATATCATCATCCAAGCCTTAATGAATGATAGTAAGTGCACATTGATCTTTCTTTCTTTTATTTTCTAATTCTTCCTTCTGAGCTTCTGTTAGCTTGTCCACATTCTCTGGTTCTACATAACCTTTCTCAACTATCTCCCACACTCCTTAAGCACCGAGAATTGCTTTCATTCGGGCTGCCTAATTGTCATAGTTGAGCTTAGATAATTGTGGGTATTGAAAAGATAAAGTAGTTCCTTTTGACGAAGACATTTTATAAGTGGTTCTGATACCACTTTGTTTGAAAATAAAAGAACAAGGCACACACATTCACAAAAAATATAAAATGAAGAGGAATGTATTGAATGTATTTGTGTGTTGTTATTTATGAAATAATTACATATGTATTTATACTTTTCTTTGATGTCTAAACTTAATACATCCTAATAAACAAATGGTTTAAATTAAAACTAAATACAGACAACTTATTCAAACTATGATTTCTATTCATTCTTAAATTCTAACCATCAAATTTATTTTTAACAATGCGATGGCATCACTTGTGCTGCAGCAGTCGAAAGCAGCGACCTGGACAACAGGATGAACGGACGCGCACCAGTGGCGACGGCGGCGGGCTATGGCAGTGTTCACAGCGGAGGGTTGACACGATGAGAGGAAATAAGAACGTGGTGTGAAAGTTTGATGTGAGGGCGTATATAGAAGAGGTTATATTATCTAATCCTAATTATTCAAATTTAAAATTTAATTTTTAAAATTAATTTTTCAAGCTGTTATTTATTTTGTTTGGTAGATGTGCTATCCCTGTACTTTTTCATTAACTAAAAGTCTAAAAGAATCAAATGCTAAGTTTCTTTGGTTTGCTTGTGAAGGGATATAAAATAATAAAGTATAAGAAGCATTTTAGATGTATCGAAAATTTAAGTGTTTTAATATTTTTAGTTATGATCTCTAAGATATATATATATATATACATTGAAGCATTCGAATTATACCTGAAATACTTCTTAAAGTATAACCCTTAGAGGAAGAATAATTTTCTAAATTTCAGGAATTTCAGGGTTAGAGGTTTCCTTTTGCGTTTTGTGATGACTAGTAAGTACCTTTTTCAATGCAAAAAGTGTACATAAATAATTGAAAAGCGTTCACTACCTACCAAACAACTTTGAATAAGTGTGAAATCACATGAACTGTGTAAGCGCGAATTTAATGTTGGATCTGCTTTTTTTTTTAAGTATTTTTTTAAGATTTTATAAAAAGAGAAAAAGAAAATAGTGAAAAATAATAATATTTTATTTTTTATTTCACAAAATTTAAATGTACTAATTTCAGAATTTTTTGAGTTGCACAATCTTCCAAATCTAAAGTCAAATATTTCCAGTAAAAAATATTATGTACACATAAAATATTAATTACATATAATTATATATAAATATATTCATAATTTAATTTATTTTTAATATAATATATTTTATACTAATAACTAATTTTAATAGCTAATTTTAACGGACACGGTCTATAATTCCCTTGCACTCAACATATATTTTCATGTGGAATTTGTGCATAAAGCTATAAAGGCATAAACCAATGACCTATACACAAATCCAATTCCAATTCCAATTACATAACGATCCAATGCGACAGAAAGTAGCACCTGCCGAAGCTTCAGAGAAACAGAGCACGCTAACTGATCCATTGCGAGCTATCAATGAAAGGTGGTTATGTTAGGGGAGGACACTCCCGTTCCCATGAGCCCCCAGAATCGTCGAGACGCAATCGAGAACAACGCTCAGCTAAAAAGATAAGGAAAGGTGGGGAAGGTCTTGATTTTTCTGGAGACATGTCACTAGTTCCAAGAGAAGAAGATTGGATGGTGGAAGAAAGAGAAGGTTGTCCCAATGAAGAGCAGCCAACCAGACGATCCTTCAGTGAGGCAGTGAAAGGTGGCAAGAAGCCCGTAGCCATAGAAGAAAAGGAGAGCTCAGAATCATCAGATGAGTCTGATGACGAAGAGGGGGAATGCTTGCAGCCTGAGATTCGTGTTGAGAAGGTAAATGGTATCTTTAATTTTGTAGTCAATGAAGCTGCAATGAAAAGCTTAAGAAAGCCCTGGTGAGAAACACTCATTGTTAAGCTTATGGGAAGGAGGATATCCTTGCCGGTGCTTACCAGGAGACTTGAAGCAATGTGGGGGAAACAGGGAAGTATTGAAGTCATTGATATAGGGAATGAGTTTTTCATCGTCAAATTCTTCTCTCAAGAGGATCTTGACTACGCTCTCACTGGGGGGCCATGGAAGATATTTGACCACTATCTCACTCTGAGATTTTGGAAACCAGACTTCAACCCAACGGAGGCTACCATTGACACGGTGGCGGCATGGATAAGGTTGCCCGGCCTTGCTATTGAATATTATGAAGATAAAATGTTGAAGAAGATTGGCAATGTTATAGGGAGAACACTGAAAGTGGACACTAACACAACAGACAAGTGTCGAGGAAGGTTTGCAAGGCTGTGCGTTGAGTTAGACCTGTCACAACCATTGATCTCCCAATACTCCATTAATGGAGTCCGCTACTTGGTGGAGTACGAGGGCATACACAATATATGCTTCTCTTGTGGGATTGTGGGCCATGAAAAAGCAAACTGTCCAATGAAGAAAACTGGGGAGAACGGTGGCCAGAAAGTCACAGAAGAGGCACAGAGAGAAGGAGAAATTCAGGTGAATGGAAGTGGAGGAGACACAAATGGAAGGGACAATATGGGAAATGCCAATCTTGACAAGGGCAAAAGCGTCATTGACGGACCAGAAGAGCCCTTTGGACCATGGATGGTCGTACAAAGAGGGACGCGTGGCAGAAATGCGAAAAAGGGGTAGACACAGGTACAAGTAGTGGGGTGAATGGAGGAGAGGTAAGGAAAGGAAAGGTAGCAATTGCTGGTACGAGGTTTGCTGTCCTCGATGATGAGAACAATAACGACCCCAAAGCCAATCATGAGGGCACAGGGAATGTCCCCAACAATACAACAAGCACCCTGGCTTTAGCACCTACAACGAGCAAAAGGAAAGAGAACCAAGCATCTAAAATTAATGAGAAAGCCTATAACCAAAAAAGTCCAATAATAACCATTTCAGCCCAACCAAAGTCCAATGGCAATGTAGGCCAAGCAACCCAACCAGTTTTTAACCCCAGCAACCCACCAGACCAAACTAAGCACCCACAAAAAGAAAAAATCCTGACCCAAATTAGAAACATAGACCAAACACCCTACAGCCACACCAATGCCCCATATATGAAGAATCCAGCAAATAATAACCCAAACTTTGGCCCCAATAATGCCCCAGAGTCACAAAACTCAGAACCCACCTTCAATTCACAAGATTCACAAATGGAAGAGTCATTTGTTTCGGAAACAGGACAAATTGATGAAGCAATGGATGAGAGTCCTGAGCCAGAGCCACCAGACATGAACACAATTGATATGGGGATAATGGTTGAGGCTGCTCTCCTTTACGAAGCCAAGGGTGTGAGAGCTGGCATGGTGGAGGAGAACCAAAACCACTGGTTAGAAAATGGGAAGGAAAGCGGCCCGATAAAGGAAGGAGAGGAGGGCGAGAGAACCACGGAAGTGGAAGTGCCCCGTGGGGAGGATGATGCAGCTATGGAGCAATGAGGCTATCCTTTCTTTCTTTAGATCTGATCTGATGATTATTTTCTCATGGAATTGTAGAGGGGCAGCGAGTCAGTCCTTCACTCGCACCCTTAAGGAATATCTGATAATGCATAAACCTGATTTGGTCATCCTTCAGGAAACGAGGTGTAGCGGAGATACTGCGCGCCGCACGATTGATAGAAGTGGTTTTGCTTTTAGTCATGTGCAGGATGCCAACGGTTTTAGTGGAGGAATTTGGATTCTTTGGAATGACCCAAATATCTCTGTTAAAGTGGTTAGATCTTGTGTGCAATTCATACATATGGAGGTAACTCATGAAAACAACCATAGCTGGATGCTAACGGCAATCTATGCGAGCCCACAAGAAAGAAATAGAAGGAGTTTATGGTCAGAGTTGAGAACTATAGCAACAGGTATGTCCAAAGCTTGGCTCCTTGTAGGGGGTTTCAATGAAATTATGTGTGCCTCGGAAAAGAAGGGTGGGGGACGAACAGACTTACATGCTTGCGCAAAATTTAAAAAATGGATAGATGATTGCTGTTTGATAGATTTGGGATACATTGGGTCCAAATTTACTTGGAAGGGCCCTGTATGGGAAGGAATGGAACGTGTTTTTAAAAGGTTAGATAGGGCGCTGTGTAATGCTGACTGGAGAACTAAGTTTGCGGAGGCAAAAGTTGATGTGTTAACTCGAATGCGCTCGGACCACCATCCCCTCCTTGTCATTCTAAATCCTCAGTTAGCCAGTAGGTATGAAAGACCCTTCCGATATGAAGCGATGTGGATTACACACCCTGAGTACAAGGAAACCGTCAGACAGAACTGGAATTACGAGAAGAGTCTGGACAATACTCTCATAGCCCTATCTACCAATCTCTCTAGGTGGAACAAGGAAGCTTTTGGCCATGTTGGAAGGATGAAAAGAAGACTTATTAATCGAATTGGAGGCATACAGAGGGCTCAGGCAAATGGTAAGAACCCTTTTCTTGAAAGGTTAGAACTTCAACTTCATAAAGAGCTGGCAGATATCCTTGATAGAGAAGAAATTTTGTGGCTGCAAAAGTCCCGAGAGATGTGGATTATTGATGGAGACCGTAACACCCGCTACTATCATACAAGAACCATTATTCGTAGGAGGAAGAACAAGATCCTTAAGCTGCGGAATAATGAAGGGACTTGGGTGGAAGACCAAGAGGAGTTGGCAAACCTAGCCATTAATTTTTTCACACGCTTGTACCAAGAACAAGGTGATACAATACAACTCCAATCATCCAAATCCTACTCAAAGATTCAAGAGGATGTAAAACGGAATATGGATGTGATGCCCACTGGAGAAGAGATTAAAGATGCTTTTTTCAGAATTGGGTCCCTCAAAGCACCTGGGTTGGATGGCTTTCCAGCCATTTTCTATAAAGAAAATTGGGATGTAATAGGAGAGAGCATCATCAATCATGTTAAGAGCTGCTGGGAAGAGCCAAGTAATATTAAAAATCACAATAAAACCTTAATCACCCTTATTCCGAAGGTTACAAGGCCAGAATTCATCACTCAATTTCGTCCAATTGCATTATGCAATGTTAGCTATAAAGGCTTGTCCAAGATTTTGGTGAATAGACTTAAACCTGCCTTAATTGATAGAATCGCTCCCCATCAGTCAAGTTTTGTTCCAGGGCGAAAGATACAAGATAACATTTTGATTGCTAAAGAATTATCTCATGTGATGAGGAGGATGAAAGGGCGAAAGGGTTATATGGCAATTAAAGTGGATTTTGAGAAGGCGTATGATAGACTTAATTGGTCTTTTCTCAATTCTTGCCTGGTGGAGTTTGGGGTCCCTGAGAAACTAGTAAGTATTATTATGATAAGCGTGACTTCTGTTACCTACAATGTGCTTTAGAACGGTGGAAAGACAAAAGAGTTCAATCCTGAGAGAGGAATCAGGCAAGGTGACCCGATCTCCCCGTATCTCTTTGTTATAGCGATGGATAAGCTTTCACAGCTCATTGAGGAAAGTGTGGAGGCTAATGTTTGGAAACCAATGCGAGTTGGAAGGTTTTGGCCGACAATCTCTCATCTTCTATTCGCAGATGACTTACTCATCTTTATGGAGGCTGATTCTGATCAATTAAATAATGCTATCTCTATCTTGAATCCTTCTGTTTAGCTTCCGGACTTAAAATAAGCAATGCCAAAACTTCCCTGATTTGCTCAAAGAATGTTCCACAACAAGATAGGAGAAGGTTTGTGGAGATGAGTCATTTCCAAGAATAACCTTGCCTAGGTAAGTATCTTGGTGCTTTCATATCTAATCAAAGATCAGGAAAAGATAAATTTAAGCATGTCTTGCAAAGAGTCAATGACAAATTAAAAGGCTGGAAGGCTAAATGCTTAACTCTTGCTGGTAGAATTACCCTGGCCAAGAGTGTTATTACACCTATGGCCAATTATGAAATGCAACACTCCAGAATCCCGATAAGAATTTGTAATTTAATAGAAAAAAAGCAAAGACAGTTCATTTGGGGCGACATGCAAAATCAGAAGAAAATCCACCATGTAAGTTGGAACACCTTCTGTCTCCCAAAAAGACAAGGAGGTCTTGGATTCCGAAAGCTAGTTGCTATGAATGATGCTTTCCTGCTGAAGCTGATATGGAGGATCTATACAGAACCACAAGCTTTATGGGTTCAAGTCCTAACTAGCAATAACAAGGGCAATGATTTTAATTTGGGAAGGTGTGATTACAAGCAAAAAAGCTCTCCTATTTGGAAGGAGCTCTCCAAGCTTTGGCCAAATATGAAGGACTGTTGTTCTTGGATTTTAGGTGATGGTAAAAGTGCTCGATTTTGGCATGACAACTGGCACAACGATCTAAAGAGCCTTCATGATGTGCTAACAAGACCAATCCCTGAGGAATTAGAGTACAAAGCGGTCAGTGCGTATGTAACTGAATCTGGTGAGTGGAACCTTCAAGCTATGCAACCATTCTTAGCAGATACAATGTTAAATAATATTCAGAATATCCCTCCCCCCCAACCTAACAATGAAGAGGATGTGCTTAGTTGGAAACACTCTGTTGATGGTATATTTACAGTGGCCTCGGCTTATAAGCACTTAACTCGAGAAAGTAGGGAAACCACAGAGAATTGGAAGGAAATATGGAAATGGAGGGGTCCAGAAAGAACTAAAGTATTCTTATGGTAGGTTGCTCATGATAGAATATTTACGGCCAAGAGAAGAGCTAGGCTGATGGGATCTCCTCCATATTGTCACAGATGTCCTAATCAAGAAGAATCCACCTTACATGTGCTGAGGGACTGCCCGTGTGCGGCTCTTGTATGGAATAAGTTAGTTCAGCCGAGTATTCTTGCTACCTTCTTTACGACTGATTTTAAGAGCTGGCTAAACTTGAATCTCACAAATGCCATAGGTCATGGTAGTTCGACTGCTTGGACTGATATTTTCATGACGACTTGCTGGTGGCTTTGGAAATGGAGAAATAAAGAAATACATGAATCTGCCTTCAGTAGACCCACAAATGCTGGATGCATTCTGATTATTATGGAGAGTACAAGGAGGATAGAGGAGGCCTTCAAAAAGAGAGAACTTGTAGAAGTGAAGCAAGATCCAGTCATCTCAACTATAGCGTGGGTTCCCCCCCACCCGGGATGGGTGAAACTAAATATTGATGGCTCAGTTCGAGAAAGTAGCAGGCAAGCGAGCTGTGGTGGGCTAATCAGAACTAGTGAGGGGGAATAGGTCGGAGGCTTCAGGGCAAATCTGGACTATTGCCAAGCCATCCAAGCAGAGCTATGGGGAGTTCATTATGGTTTACAGACAGCATGGAGTCTAGGGATGAGAAGGGTTATAGTAGAGTTTGATTCTCTAAATGCAATCATGTACATTAAGAGAAACCCCAGTGACAGCCATGGCCATAGCCATATAATCCGAAAGATAGCAGAGTGGATGAAGCGACCTTGGGAGATTATATTTAGACATGTTTATAGGGAGGCAAATCGGTGTGCAGACTGGTTAGCTAGAAGTATTCAGAGTCAATCACCAGGTTACAATTTTATAGACTTGCCTCCTTCAGGTCTTCAGACCTTGCTTATTGATGACTTAACGGGAGTATCTATCTCTCGTATTGTTTTTGTGTAGTCTTTTGCTTTTGGGCTAGTGCCCCGTATTATTACCAAAAAAAAAAAAAACGATCCAATGCGACACCTTCATGGGCATGTGAAAGGGAATTTAGATTCTCTAAGATGAAAACATTAGTAAAGTGATAAAGTGAAATAATTATTATTAAATTTATAATTTTTATTATACGTGAACTTTGTTATTTTAATTTAAGTGTAATTAATTTTTTAATTTTATTATTTTATTAATTTTTATTTTAATTTTTTTTTGTTATTCACAGTATTTTTTAATTTGTTAGGCTAAGGATTAATCCGTCATGAATCACAGCTCCATTTAAGAATTTGTCGTTGGCTAATAGATTGCTGTATGTACAAGGCAGGATTCGAATTTCCGACGCTTGCTTAAATGAATTAATGAGTAGTGAGTTAACCACTAGACCAACCCAACTTGATTTCATTTTAAAATATTTTAATCCTGTGAAAGGGGCATTGATCAAATGTTTTATTTTATTTTATTATTTTTGGTCCGGGTATCACATGGAAGTTATTTTAATTATTTGCTTGAAGCCCAAAAGGAGGTTCGTTGCTGGTGTTTTTTTGGAATTTATGTTTAAAACAGGGTAATCTATGCTTGAAGAAATGTCCAGGTGCTTTAAATTTAGAGAGGCAGACGAAGACAATTTAATTTCTTTTTTTATATGATCTGAATATCCATATCAATCACAGTGACTAATTCTTCTTTGACTTGTAAATATCTAAACGAGTGACACAACTTTTTAAGATGATCTGAATATATTTGCTTTAAATCTCCATTCGAGATGTCAATGTATGCTTTTTTTTAACTAAAAAAACGAGTTTGAGAGAAAAAATGAAAGAAAAATAAAGAAATAACTACAAATGAATAGAGAAGGGCTTCATTTTTTTGAATCCCTATCGAAATTGACTATAGCAAGACAACTTTGCATAACTATATTTATAGTTGATTTCTAAATAATTCATTAACATCCAATATCTAGTATCACATATACATGTGTTTCTTCTTTACTGTAAACCAATTGTTGGTATATTCAATTGGATTCGAGAGTTTAATTTGCCCTATAATTTAACAAATCCAAAGTCTAATTTGTGAACCAGAATTGTAAGCATGCATTCATATTCTGAACATGTACAATATTATTATTGATAGCGAACATAACAATCACCCCCATTTTTTCAGCTATATCCAAACACAACACATGGGGCTACTTTGGATCTAAATATTCTCTAATAACAATTAGATTGAAAGTGGAAGAGATCTAAAGAACAACTCCTAAACTAGTTTACTTTGTTACTACAATTTGGTCTTACAATCAGAAAATGACACTTCCGACCAATATGGAAGTGAGGGGAACCGTGAGGTTGTCGTCGAGTTCAGTGCTGATAGGAAGGGACTCGACAAGTGCCGTGACAACAGACACAGTTAGAAAACCCAGAACCAACTTCAAGCTTCCCTCCATGTATCCAAACCACGAAAAATAACTCATATACCTGTCAAAACAGTAACCGTTAACAACGGCATGATTAAATAGATCTTACCTTGTAGTGCAAAACAAATAAAAGTAAATTACATTGACCTCCTCTATGATATCACACAGTACACGACAAGAACCTCCACTCGTGCCATATTTACGAAGTTAGTATCGAATTTTAAAAAAGAGAGAGTGCCAAGTATCATATAACCAAAATCTCAGGTAGGTTAGTTTACTTTTACAAACAAACAGACATCAAGTGTAATGTCGTCTAACCACATGGAACGAAAAGAGTCCATAGGAAGTTACCCGACGGAAGTTAAGAATCCAGCTGCTGCCATTGCAATTGAACCAGCATAGGACTTGTTTCTATTGTAAGGAATCTTTTTATCGCCAAATCGCCTTCCGACAATGTCAGCTAGGCCTGACAGCATATAAATAATCAGATTCTCCTCTAAACCCTAAGCTCTAAACTTTAACTTAATGCGAGCTATAACATTGCTTAATTATTATTATATAAATAATAATTTAATGCTTATAAGTGATTGGGCATAGAAACATTACCATCTCCTGCGCACAGATTGCAAATTGCAGCTATGGAAATAGGTGAAGTTCTCCAGTATATTACCGATGCCAAAGTAATGGTAGCAGCATAATATAGTGGTCCTTTAAGGAGTTCCCTGGTACAGAGGAAACACTGAGAAATAGATGAGAAATAATGCACACGAATGAAATCAATTATCAAACATTAGAAAACCATGCAATCCGTTATCAAACAATGGATTTCCATCATCTTCATTCTCCAAAAGGGCATGTCACAGCCAAATCGTGTAGCATAGCAGGTAATTTACATCTCAATCTATGCCTTCTGTTTTCACTACATATCCTTCTCTAACTTTTCTTTATATACCATAACTACAGATAAGAAGCTTCCATTTCAATCATAATAACCACTAAGAGATAACTTTCTTGATAGAATTAACTTTAAAATGAGCTAACAATTATTTTTTTCACAGAATCAAAGATTCTCACAGGTTTTATTGTCTACAATATTGAAACCTGTAATCTCCAAATCTACTCATTGATTTCACGGTGGCCTCATCCTTGTATATTCCAAGCCCGATAACAAGCATCCGAATTATATTGATACCCGGAATAAGAGAAGCTAAGATGGGTCCCCAACCATCAGAACTGTAATGATTGAACAGCATGATTCAACAATGGAAATTGTAGCATAAAAAAAAAAAAAAAAAAACTGAATTTTGAGCTCATTAGTTCATGAACTACGCCATTACCTGTACAGTGGCCAGCAGAGCATGAATATCAGCCCAATGCTTACATGCACAAGTTTCCTATTCAATTTCTAAAAAAAGAAACAATTGATCACAAATCTATAGTTTGAAGAACAAAAATGTTCAAAAACCAAGCACTACCATCTTTGAAAGATAGCACTCACTAGATGCTACCGGCCTACTACACAATGAAAGATAATACAAATCTTAAGTTATGAATTTAATAGAGAGCAACATCTAAGGAAGTCAGGAACTAATACCAACAAAAATCTCATAGTGACAGATTCCAATAATCTCTCTGAAAAAATGCAATGTGTGTCAAAATGAACTTGCACATGTAACAATGCAGATGAAGGGGAAGACCTATCAGCATATTCATAATAAGTGTTACTAAGGCATCTAATAATACATTTTTTCTATTCCCTGTAAAAGAAGTCAAGAAAAGACATAGAAACAAAATAAATGCTTTGGATTCATAACTTGATTTCTACTATCTTAACTATGGAAACAAAAAATCTTTAAAATCTATTTCTTGTTCCTACTTTCGGTTCACCGAATTCTGAAAACTGAGGGAACTAGGAACCAAATAAGAAACAAGAGATGTTTCTTGAACACCCATATTTAAGATGTTCAAAATAACATCACTCATTGAAGAGAACATGAACTTTTGGGATGAAATTTGAAGAACAATAAATGGAAACAGGGGAAAAAAAAGAAAAAAAGAAAAAACAGAAATCAAACAGAAACCTGCCTAACTACTCTGCATCAACCTTGACTAAAACTAAACAATTGAATTCAAAATTCCTCTTCATTATGCAAAGGATCACAGATATGCATTCAATTAACAAAGGAAACACTTCATTAATGCTTAGCTTGCAATGATTCCTAAACAATGTTTTTTGTTACCACTTTCCAACTAACCCTATTGTCACACTAAACCCAACTACCATTGAAATTGCAAGAAATGCAAAAAAGGGGAAAGCAAAAAAAGAATCTCTTTTTTAATCTACATACCCCAAAAATTGAGATAATTGAAGAATCCAAAGAAGGCGTTTGAAGAAACCTGGTCAAAGAGGGATCGTTTAGCGGTCTCTTCAAACAACCTAAGGAAGGAGAAGGCGATAGCACCAGACACAGCAAGAGCACAGATGTCGGAGACTAGAGGGTTTTGGTGGAGCATGGTTGCAGGCACGGCGAATTTCCGGCGAGCTTGCGGTGGTTGCGTTGTGAGAGTCAAAGAAGAAGAAGAACAGGGTTTGAAAAGGGTTAGAAATGGGGTTGAAAAAGAGGAGGGTTTAGTGAGAGAAATGGGAATGGAAATGTGTGTGAAACGGTGAAGTGGGTCAAATCTTTGAAAGCAGCATGTGAGGGTGGTGGTGCTGCTTCTACAAATCATGGTGAGAGTAATGGGAGTGTGAGTGAGAGACATGCAAAGGTTCAATCAAACACAAGTAATTTTTTATTGCATATTTGCATCCGATTCAGTTCAATTGTGTTTTGGTTTAATTCTGTTTTTGGATTTTTAACTAAACTACAAATTTAGGTGCAGTTATTTTTAAGTAAAATTAAAAATTAAAAATTATTAAATAATTTAATTGATTGAGTTGTGATCTAACTATATTTGAATTTCCATGCATATCCAATCTGTCTTTGGTTTTAACATCCTATTGAATCTACCGTATTGAATGAGAATGAGAACTGTACTTCTGAAGTTCTGAATTAGGATTAGTTAATTTTTTTTTTTTTTACATCTGATTATATTAATTCTGCTGACAAATTAAAATTTTATCCAATATTTCTATTTTATTCTTTTATTCTTGTACCAAAACTATGAGCAATATTAGATAGGAGATACAGATGAATTTTCTCAATTTCTTTAGTTAATTTTTATGAAGTATGATTTTATATTATAAAAAAGTTTTTAAATATATCAGTATACCAATATTTCAATAATTTTTAACGGTTGATTTTAATTACATATATTATTTATATTTTTTTTGAACCAAAAGAAGTTCAACATAGTAAAGTGGAGCAAACAAACTAAACAACAAGTACTACATAGAAATACATAAAATTTCTGTCATTTCTGACATTGCCATCAATAACCAAAAGGATCACTACCCGTCTATTCTTTGTAGCTCAGAAACGTCCTCCTTTCTACGAACGTAACACCTGCTTCTTTATTATTGAAAATCCTAGCATTACGTTCCATCCAAATGTTCCAAATCACTGTAAAGAACTCAGTCAGCCACTTCTTCTGCTTTTGTTTTCGCTTATGCCTGCCAATTCAACTCTCAAACAGTTCTCTTATGGTTCCACGAATAGCCCAATCTTCACCAAAAGACCTCAACCAACTGCACCACACCTGCCATGTTAGTTCACATAGAAAAAATAAATACTGCACTGATTCTATATCCTTCTTACATAGTACATAAATATTATCACTGTGAATAATAACGTCTAGCCTACTCAATCTCTCTTTGGTATTAACTCTACCCACAAGCACAAACCATCCAAAAAACTCAATTCTCGGAGGTACCACTCCTCTCCAAATTGAACTTGTGAAACTGTAGCTCGTTATCTCATCTGACAAAGTCTCCGATTGTAGGATCTACATAACAGATTTGGTAGAAAAAATCTCTTTACTATCAAACTTCCACACCATATTATCCTGTTTACCATCTGACAACTTCACCGGCCTTAACCTCTCATGAAACTGGTGGACAAGTTCCAGCTCCCATTGGAACAACTCTCTTCTCCACTGGAAATTCCATATCCACTCGAACCCATCCCAAAATCCACAATCCCCTATCATAGATTCTTGTTGGTTTGAAATAGAAAAGAGTCTTGGAAAAGTCACTTTCAGGGGCCACCTTGCAACCAATTATCTTTCCAAAACAGGGTGCTCCTTCCATTCCCTACCTCCATCGCCAAGCCAGTAAGCATTTTGTCTTTTATCCTCTGCTCTTTTATATTTAATTGACAGATGTCTTTTCAGGGTCCTCCTTTAACCGGTAGCTGCTGCATTTTATTGACGGAATTTATTACCACTATAGCTACTTTAGCGGCTCAACCGGTTACTCGAGAATCCCGATTATTCCATTTCCTGATGCTAGCAATGTACAGCGGTCAAATAGGACCTTTTTCTTGTCAAGACATTTTACTTTTTTTCATCATGTGGGAATTGGAATTAATTCCAGTTTATATACTTTTATCCATGTAGGGGGGAAGAAACGTTTGTATTCAGCTACAAAGTTTATTTTATACACTACGGGAAGCTTTATTTTTTTATTAATGAAAATTCTAGGTATCGGTTTATATAGTTCTAATGAACCGATACTAGCATTACAGCAGGGTTCAGGTTGTTACACGAGCATACAATTTTCTTCCACAAGGGGCAATCCTCTTTTGAAAACCGCCACCATCACTTAAATAAGAGCGCTGTATTCCGAAGCATGGCATCTCCAACCCCCAACCCCCAGCCTTTTTCGGTGCCTGAACCATCTCCCACTTAACTAAAGGAATACCATCATTACCATTTTTCTTACACCACATAAATCTCCTTTGCAACACAATCAGTTTATCCGTAACCGCCTTTAGCATCTTGTACAGACTTAGGTATTATATATATTATTTATAATTAAAGTTAATAATAAAAAATTATTAAAATATCAGTACATCAGTATATTTAAAAAAAATTCATATTATATATATATATATATATATATTTTTTTTAAAGTTTACTTAAGTTTTACATCGTGTGAGTTTACATTTTATGAGATTAGTTGAAAAAAAAACTTGCGGGCATAAGAATAGTGAATTTTGAATTTATAAAACAAAAATAAAAGAAATTGATTTAAAGCTAATTTGATTCACATTTTTTTTTTTTAATGACTAAAGTTAAGTTATGTAGTATAAATTAGGAACTAATTTAATTCACTCATAACTATGATAATTAGATGATATATGAATAAATAATTTTAGAATGCGTAATTCTAAATTAAAAGGTAAATAAATCGTATTATAACATATGATACTATTGTGTATATTTATATGTTGTGTCATTCATACATCATTGTTTTATTACAAATTGCCAAATTAAATTATATTATGATACATATCACTAATTGTCTAAATTAATACTTCAGCATGTTGTTAATGAATAACATCTGAAAGACTAATACAAATCTATACATGGGAATTTAAGGGTATTTTAAACTAATTTCAAATTTAAAACTGTTTCAAATCATGGATAAAAATTCAGAGATAATTTTAGATCTTTACTCACTTCTATGCTAACCTTTCGTTGCACTATCTTGTCTTGATAAGCTTAGTTAACAAGTAACAACTACCAAATATTCTAAACGCAACTACGTAACTCATATAGTAGGGTCCTACTAAGCTGGTCCCATGTGACTTTCCATCCCCTAACTCATGCACAACTACGAACCTCATATTCTAAACGCATCTCAATGGTTGATTGGTGGTTGTAATTATAGCAATATGTCCTTTTGCACTATACATGCATGGGCCACATAGGGGGCTTTTTTGTTTTTTGGGCTAGATAATTAAATTGGTTTGGATAAAATTTAATCAATTCAATTGTTTTTTTTTTCCAAAATTAATTCTAATTTAAATAAATTCAATTTAAAATTTTATTCTATTGAGATTTTTTATTTTAAATTTAAAATATTTTTATAATTTAATTATTTTTTCTTAATTTCTTTCACTTAATTTTTTTTAATATTTTTCATCTTTGAACACATTTTCTCTTCTTTCACCATTTTATTTTTTTTATTTTATTTTAATTCGGTTAATATAACGTATACCTATTTTTTTTTAAATATCTACACATATATATTTTATATGTTTAACTTAGATTAATGACATAAAATATTTGTTAATCTGCTACGTCTAAACATTTTAAGTAAAATTGTGACAATCATGACATTAGTAAAAAATAGAATAATTTTGTCTCATTTTAATGATATTAATTAGTTGCTATAATTTGTTGTTAATAACTAACTTTTTTTTACTTACTATATCATTAGATCACTCAACAAGTTAGTTCTTAATACTGTGGCGGATTTAAGGAGTCTAAAGTGGCCATGGTTCTCCCAATTTTTTTAAAAAAAATTAGTACTATTAATTTATTATCATTATATAATTAATATATATATATATATATATATATATATATATATATATATATTATAGATTAAATATATTTTAGTATATTAACATACTAAAAAAAATTTACATGTTAATAACTTAATATGTATAAATTATAATGTGTATTATAATATATTAGTAGCAATTAACAAATAGGTTTAAAAAATAATAAAAACCTATAAATATATAAATAATTGAAAAGTTATTGAAAAATATAGTTTTGGATTAATGTAAAAAAGTAACAACTATAAAAAAAATTCTTATTTTGACTCTTTATATGGCAACAATAACAATTGAATAGATTTTTTAAAGAATAAAAATTATTAAAATAAGACTTTAAAATAAGATAAAAGATAAATTTTTAGCAGATTATATGATTGTATATGTTGAAAAAGAGAATTCTTTAAAATTTATTTCAGATGATAAATTGATAATTTTAGTTATATAAAATATCGTAAAACAAATTTAAAAAATACCAAAATCCTAAAGTATGTAGTTGAATGTTGATTTCTATATAATATAATTATTAATTTTGACCTATATACTATAAATTATATTTTATTGACTTTTTGTTATGATATATTTTAATTTATTTTGTATTTAATTTGGACCCTCTCTTATACAATTTCTGGATTCGTCGCTGTCTTGATAGTTCATATTTGTTTTTTTGTTGTTTTGTCATTGGAATCTATCATGAAAAACCATTTAATTTTTTAATTAATAACAATATTTTTTAAATTTAATGTTTTTATATTAATCCAATTTTTTTAAAGAGGTGAACAAATTTTAGTTGAAAAATATAATTTTTTAATTATTCATATAATTTAATAAATAATTATATTTATTATTTAAATATGATATTATATTAATAAAAGATTATGTTGTCCATTATAAAATTTTAATTCATTTGATAAACATTCAAAACACTAGAATTCAGTTTTATAGTTTTTTTAATTCATTCAAAATACTAGAATTCAATTCTATAGTATTAAAAATTTTCGAATAGACTGTAAATAATCATTTTTAACCACAAAAGATTCGAACGCAGTTAAAACTTATAATAAAAAATTAAAATTAAAGTTATACTCATACAAGATAAGTTTCATTCGACAAAAATGACCAATTATTAAATTTTTGTTCATAATTCTATAAATACCCTTTTTTTTTTCTTTCTTCTTTATCTTTCTTCAATAACTACCATTATTTTCGCCGTAAAATCTACCATTCCACCATATCTACTCCCACCTCTTTTAGAGAATTGCATCTTACCACAACCACCACAAGAGAACTCACTCCCTCCTCCACGATAAGGTGCCACATGGACCTAACAGGAAAGGCGGGATCCTCTTAACGGCGAGAGTGACGAGGTTAATGGCGATGACCTCACATATATAGCATGTAATTTGTCGTCATATATAGTCTGCTTTATTTGAAGTCTTCATGGAGCATTAAAGCTAGTTCATACATAATTAATTTTGGGTTAGGTCAAGCTTTTTATAAATTTTTTTTTTGTCCACTCTATTTTAATATATTTGTCTAACTCTAACCTGTTTATAAAATCACTATAAAAAATTAATAGTATAGCAATCGATTTTAGCAATCAAAAAAATTAGTTATTAATAGCGACTGATTTAAGAATTGATACAAAATTTTTAGGACCAACAAAAATAGTGGTCGCTAAATCAGTTACTAATAACAACCGATAAATTTTTTATATAATCATAATAAAGTTGATCGCTAAAATCAGTCACTATTTTTTAATTTGGTGACTGAATTAGCAACCAAAACAAAAAGTAATGTCTTTGGGACTGTTGGTCACAAAATCGGTCGCTATTTTTTATTTTAGTGACTAATTTTGCAATTAATAGTGAAATAGGGTGTACAATTGTTTGGTCGCTAAATCGGTTCCTAATTATTAAAATAGCGACCAAATTAGCGATGGATAAGTTTTTATACAATTAGAATAAAGTTAGTTGCTAAAATCAGTCACTATTTTTTAATTCAGCGACCGAATTAGCAACCAAAACAAAGTAATGTCTTTGAGACTCTTGGTCACAAAATCTGTCTCTATTTTTTAACTTAGCAATTGATTTTACAACCGATAGAAAAATAGGGTGAAAATTGGTTGGTTATTGCTAATTCGGTCGCTAAGACTGTGGTCGTTAAATCGGTTGCTAATTGTTAAGATAGTGACTATTTTAGCAACCAACAAAAAATTACTGTTATAAATTAATCGATCACTAAATTGGTCGCTAATTTAAATAAAATAAGATAGTTACTGAGTTATCCTCACTAAACCTAACTCACCCTTTCATTAAATATAATGGATTAATGGGTGTGCAACATTATTAAATGTCAATATTTAATTTAGCTTCGTCGGTAATACATAGAAGTAAATATCTAATTCGATTTCTGTCTATTTTTGAAAAGAGAAAATGATTTCTGTCCAAAAAAGTGATATTTCGACCACTAACAAAATTATTTTAAAATAATACGACTCTTCTGTCAAAAAACATGTTAAATTGTAACGAAACATTAATTTTATGGGAATTTTATTTGTAATTTGTGAGATTTTAAACCTCTACAAACTATTACTAAATTTAGTGGTGATTAAGTGAAAATAGACTATTATAGAAATTAAAGTGATGTAAAAAAAATAATAATTACAATACGAAAGTTTATAAAAAAAAAAGTGTCACACAAAAAATGAGAGAAAAGAATGATAATCTTGACGATGTTGCTATCAGTATTGATAGTGGTAGAAGAGATAATGAGGATGACAAAATATGATTATAGAATTAAAATAATAGAAGTAGCTAAAAATTATAAGGATGATGATGAGAAAGACAATATAATAGTGATGATGGTAGTTGATTTTATTATAGAAAAAAATTTGTGGGATTTAAAACCCCATAAATTATAAATAAAAACAATAATTATTTTCGTGCTATTTAATGATTTTTTAATAAAAGGATTGTATTATTCCAAAATAATTTTATTAAGAGTCGAAATGTTCTTTTTTTTTATTTGGATAAAAATCACTTTAATCTTTAAAAAAATAGACAAAGACTGAATTAGGTATTTACTAATATAATTATTTTTTTAAAAAAATAATTTTAAATATCGTTAATGACTATCATGACGTCTGTAACGTATTTGCAAAATTTAAATTTGATTTTAATTCATTAATATTTACCAACGACCACACTGTCGGTAGTGTAATTTAAATTCAATAAATAAAATAAATAATTTTTTATTTACAACCCCAGTAACTTATTTCAATATTTAAAAAATAATTTAGCTGTAAAAACATATTTTAAGAGGATAATAATAAAAATTTTTTAAGTTTTTAATCCATTCAATGTATGAAATGTCAAAATAAAAATTATCTTTTCATAATATTTAATAAAATATTTTTTATGGTAATCTTAATTAAAATATAGGACAAATTACCGATATAAACTATGTATTGGATAAATTTACATGATTCAACCAAAGAAAAAAATGTTACAAAAATTTACCAAAAATATATTTTTATATAGTTCGAATTAGTCTAATTCAAATTACACACACTCAAGCACTAATTTGAATCAACATAATTCGAATTACACACTAGTTCAAATTAAGGTGATTCGAATTACACCCACAAAAACTCACATACTAATTTGAATTGGACTGATTCAAATTAGTACCCGGTATATTGACTCATAGTAATTCGAAGCATGCTGATTCGAATTATGGAATATTTGCCAAAAATATTAAAAAAAATACTATTAATATAAAAAAATATACTACAAAACATATAAAAAAAATTATAAATATTAGTTTAACGTGAATTCTACCGCATAAATCTAATCCTATAGCAAAATTATAATTACAACGAGTACAACTAATATTAGTTTTTATACTTTTATGGTAATCTTAAAATGTACTTTTAGGATATGTAAATACAAAAATATTATGTAAACACAAAAAATACTATGTGAATACAAAATATTAGTCACTAAATTAATTATTATATTTATATAAAAATATATCTATTATTTAATTTATTTTTAATATATATTTTATATTATAATATATTATATATATTTGATAAATGATTTTTTGCGTATACATTAACATAATTATTGTTTGCCAATATAGTCTGCTTTGAAGTCTTTACGGAGCATTAAAGCTAGTTCAAACATAATTAATTTCGGTTTTAAGTCAAGCTTTTGGTATGAATTTTTTTATCCACTCTTTTTTAATATATTTGATTTAAAATATTTGTCTAATCTGTTTATAATATTAATATTTTATCAATTATTTTTAATAATAACTTTAATAAAATTAGTGATAATTAAAAAATTGTAGATAATCACTTTTTTTTTTGCATTTAAGCCAATATTAATATGCCATCTTTTTTTTTGTCCATTAAAAATATTAGTCTTTTATCATTCTCCTTTTTATTAATTAATATAAGTATAAGAGTAATTTATTATTGTGTTATGTATATTTTATATTGTTTTTTTTTACCAATATCTTAAAAGAAAAATGCTAGATAGTCATCATAATTTATTATTTTTTTATTATTATTTTTAGTCATTAATCTAATTTTTTTAGTCAAATAATAATTTAACAATATATTTTAACTTATATTTTTAAAAATTAATAGCTAACCAATGACCAAAAATAATAAATTTTGATAATTCTCTAATACACCTCATCTTAAAATAAAGAGAATATTTTCCGTTACAAAAAAGAAGGTTGTCAGAAAAAGCGTACGTGCGGAGAATAAGCTAACTAATAAGGAAAAACAATAAAAGAAACCACGACTAATAATTAATTGCTATTAGGTATTTGTTATGGTGCGTAAAAGTTATTGCATAATTGCTAAAAAAGGTTAAAATAATTAATTCTAAATTTAAAAGTATAAAATTAAAAAATTAAAAATATTTAAAAGTTATTATAGAAAGTAAGTTAGACAAAAGTTAAATATCATAAAATTGGCCAATGGACAATAAATTTAGTAAAGTTTGTATTTTAAAGTAGAGTAAACTATTAAAATGATAAGTTTTGCTAACTTGTGTCTTAAGGGAATAGGTTACACATACTATAAAAAAATATTTTATAAAAGTTTTTGTAAATTTTTTTTATATTTTCAATGCATTGAATACATCAAAGTATTAAAAAATTTCTATTATTATATTTTTAAAATGTGCCCTAAATTAAATCCTAAAATGATATCTGAAAGTTTATATAGTTGACAAAAATAATCTTAAAAGAAATGAATAATAAATAAGCCATGAAATATTTAAAAACATGATAAAAAATAAATATTAAATATATTTTTAAAAATTTTTTAAAGATCATATTTTGATACAATTTTTTTAAATATTATTAGAAAAATAAGACATTTTTATAGTTAAAATTTGGTGATTTTACACCAAGTGAATATTTTTTAATAGTTTTTTTGTGAATGATCGAAATGCTTTAAATTTTTTAAAAATATTTAAAGATCAAAATTTGCTCCGACTTTTTGTTTGCATCTTTTAGATAGTATATTTACACAAAAATTCGAATCAAATGGATAAATTATTTGCTAAATACAAAAGTCATTTGTCATTTATAAAATAATATGATATTTTTGGTTATTTTGATCATATTTTTAAATTATTTGTAGACTTATTTGTTATTTGTATCTTTTAAAATTATTTTTATTAGCAGTATGAACTTTCAAACACTATTTTAATAGTTTACTGTTCAGTTTATTATCTTGCTAACTTTTTAAAGATACTAGTCTAAAAATGGCAGTAGTTAAATTTAACAAAATAAAATAAAAGTTGCTTATAATAAACATAAGTTATAATAATAGTATTTGGTGAAATATCTTTTAAAATTTAAATAATTTCAATAGACATAAATATAATAAAAAATAAAAAATGAATTTGGATATTTATTAATATATAATATTATATTATTTTTTAATTTTAAAAAGTATAAATTAGATTTTGAAAATATATTTGTAGTTGCTTTAAAAAAATATGTTATTCTACTAAAGATAAAATAAAAATATAAGTACATGATTTTTTTACTCAACTCTATTATATGGACACAAAAAAAATCACCTTATAAGAAAAAAAATTTAGTGTTCATGAAAAAAAAATTGATTATTCTATTATAATATATTTAATTATTTTGATGGTTGATTATTTTGTTAATACTATGTGAAATAACATATAAATATACACAAATATATGATGAATGATTTGATACTTATTTTTAATATGGTTTAAGTTTTACACCGATAATATAAAACATTTTATAAAATTGTCCAATCATATCCATTCTTTTGAATTATCATTCATGATTATTGTAAAATATAATTTTTTTATAGTAATATCCCAAATCAATCTTTAAAAAATTTGTAGTCAGACACTTTAATTCTCAACAAACTTTAATAATCAAATTAATTTTCAAACTTTTATTTTGTTAGACAAATCAGTCCATATACATCTATCTAAAACGACTGTCGACTGATACAAAAATTTTTAAAAAAAATTATGTCTTTATTAAATAATGATATAAACTGATTTGTCTAATTTTTTTAATCAAAATTTGACATGAAGATAAATTTGTTTAGCAAATAAAATGTTAAAGACTTATTTAATGATTAAAAATTATCGAGGATTAATTATCCAACTAAAATTTTTTTAAAAAGTATCAATTTAAAATTTTATTCTATTTTTTATGATATAAATTATATAATTAAATATATATAAAGTTATTTTATATTAATAATATTTTAAAATAATTTTTTTAATATTTAAGATATTTTGTTTTAATTTACCAAATATAATACGAGTATGATTGGAGACAAGTTTTTTAATTTAGTTTATTTTTAAAAAAGAGAATGAAATGCCAAATAAGTGCCGCATGAATATATCCAAATTTACAAGTCACCAAAGAGGATGGACAACGTGGGCATTGCCCTGTTTAATTCCCCATAAAAAAGAAAAAGGATGGAAAACGTTGAATTTAGGTAGTACGAGTTTTCTTTATTAGTTGACTTCCCCTTACTACATACCCAATGTAGGAAAATTTTCTAAAATTTATCAATAGTAGTTAACGTATTTTGTAATATTTTTTAGTTCCAAATAATTGTCTATTTAAATAAAATAATTTCACTAAAAAAGAAGTCACTAACAATATATATTTTATCTGCGATATTTAACTCGGACCAACCCATTCGAGTAGAGTAGACTACCCAACTCACTACAGGATAGAGATCGATCCAGATATGTCTGCCGGTAGAGTAGGGTACGAATTTAGGGTATATCCTACCCTACCCTATTCGCAGCCCTATATATAACACATATTTTTATAAAAATTAGGTATATAGTGAAGGAGGTAAGAGTTGAATTCACAACTTTCTTCATATAATAACTTATAATAAGTGAGCAATCACTAAACTAATTAGTTAATTTAATAATCTAAAGTATTAGTTTTTTTTTTTATTTTATTAATATGTATAAAATTGAAAATAATTAAATTTTATATTTGCTTTGAAAAAATTTAATATTTTTGCGAGTAGGATAGGATAGGGTAGAGTTTAGAATTTTAGGATAGAGTAGAGTTGAGAGATTCTCAACCCGTAAGTAGAATAGGATAAAAATTTAAAATTTTTAACCCACAGATAAAATTAGAATAGAGTCCAAATCCAATCCTACTCATTACCAACTCTATACTAACACGTATTTATCGTGAAATTGAGTTGTGTAACTGATAGATTACCTTATATACGCTGCTCTTTGATTTCTAGCTAATATTTTTCTTTATTTTGCTCATTCTAATGTAATAATGTTATTTTTAATTCAATTATGTTATACATACAATTTTTTATAATAGACATTATTTTGACATTAATACTTTTAAACAATTAATATATATTCTTTTTATTTATTTTATAAATTAAAAAATTTAAATATATAATTAATTAATAACAACTATATTTTTATACAAATATAAAAAACATTTAGTATATAAGACTGTGTTTGTTTATTAGCACAGGACATTGACATAAGGATACAAAGACATAAAATTGTGTTTGACAGATAAGACATAGACAAAGACATTATATCCAGAGACACTCTATGTATTGTGTGTCCATCTTGACAGTAAAGACACAAGGACACTAACAAAAAATACAATTTATTTTTTATTTTTGTTTTTATTATTTTTTTTTATTTTTCATAATTATATTTTTTTCAAATTTTTTAAATAAAAAAATGAGAATTAATTAGACTTTTATAATTTATTCTAGTTTATCACCAAATAAAATACAATAATACTAATTTTTATATCTCTATTTTTTATGTTTTATTTTTAATGTCTTATTTTATTATTTTTTTTTTCAAAACCAAAGGCAGCATAAATATTGTTATTGTTTTAAACCATTTTTTATTGTAGCTAGTTTGATGACGTAGTTTTACTTTTCTAGGAAAATGTTGACCTTTACTGTTATAAAATGATACCTAAAGGGGCAAGGTAATAAGCTAATGTAGTGGGTGAAGAGAGAATACAAATCCTTTTCTCTAATTATGTAAGATAACAATTCCATTTTCTCCAGATATGTATGTGTTAGATGTGTCTTGGAATGTAGAATCTAACTATATATATCTCTTTTATGCAGAGGAAAAAAAAAAGATTGTGAATCATGGGAGAAGTTGCGGCAAAGAAGTTATGTTTTGGCTCAGTTCAACCGTGCCAAACCAAAGTGTTGCCAAGTGCTGGTTCAGCATTCAAAGTGTGGCAAAATCCCTCTGCCAAACATTTAAAGTCCAATACCGTCCCAATTTTTGAAGGCAAAGGAGTGGAAACTGGCTTGAATCTCAATGTGCCCACCACAGAAGAAATTGATCAAGATCACATAAAAAAGATGAAGCGACGGTAATATATACTATATACATTTTTTATTTCTGCCAAATATTTTTCTAAAAAGTATACATGATTAAAAATGTGATTATTAAATTTATAATCATGTTAGGTATACATTAAAATCGTTACGAAAATCAGTTACAAATATAAAATATGTATTAAAATATAATATATGCATTAAAAATAAATTAAACTATATATATTTATATAAAAATATATAATATAATTATTTTTTATATATAAATAATATTTTTATTAAATAAATATGTTAATTATTTAAATATATAAAATGTCTAAGAACAAGGATTATTCTAGGAATAAAGTAACCGTATGGATCGGATAAGAAGTGTGTTGACTTATACGCTGAAGTATAAGTTGGGTAGTACCAAATTTTTTATATAAAGTAATTATCCAAATCCGTTTTTAAAGATTTTAAAAGTAGATATTTTAGTTTGTAAAAAAAATTAATATATAAAAATATTTTTAAAATTTTATTTTTTCAGATAAATTAGTTTTTAGTTTATTTTTTTGTTAGAGTAATTATCTATATTAGTCTCTAAAAATTTTAAAATTAGACATTTTAATTTTTAATACATAGATTAATTCTTAATATTTTTTTCTATCAGACATAACAGTCTTCTGTCTAAAAAAAGTAAAATAAAATTATTATTATTAATTGTATAATAATACTGTACCATAATTTTTGTATTTTTTGGATAAAAATAATAATAAATTTATTTATTAGATTCTTATGTATGTATTTATAATGTAAAAAGTATATATATATATATATATATATATATATATATATATATATATATATATATATATATATATATATATATATATATATATATATAGTCACTCAATAATAATAATAATAATAATAATAATAATAATAATAATAATAATAATAATAATAATAATAATAATACATAAATAAATAAATAAATAAATAAATAAATAAAATTATTAGAGATTATTCTACAAAAAATTTAAGATTGAAACTATTTGATATTTTTGTATTTAATATAACCAAAAGACGTCCTATTTTAAAAAACATGTTTGTATTAAAAAAAATGTTTTCATTTGAATTTCAAAACATCATTATTCACCTTACTTGTTTTTAATGAAAATAGTGTATTAATATGTTAGTGTCATCATCCACATGCACAAAGTTAAGTTAATAATAATAAAGATTGACATATAGTAAAAATAAAATAGACGGAAGACTGTTATATCTAGAAAAATGTTGGGGATTAATATGTGTATTAATTTTTTTTGGAGACTAAAATATCCGTTTTTAAAATTCTTGGGACTGATTTGGATAATTACTCTGTTGAAAAATAAATTAAGAATTAATTTGTCTGCCAGAATAAAATTTTAGAGATTGATCTATGTATTAATTTTTCTTAAAAACTAAAATATCCACTTTTAAAATTATTGAAACTAATTTGAATAATTACTCTTTTTTATATATATACTCGTCTAATTATATCGACCATTTTTTTGTATAGCTATTCACATTTATGATAAATATGACATGTAATTATTTTTATTAATGCAATTATAAGTACATAGAAAATTACTTATATCGATCATGCATTAAAATTAATTTTTACTTATTAATATTACTTAATGAAGTCAATGAATCTTTTTTAAATAAGTGTGTGAACGCGCATGATGGAAAGAAAAGATACACGAAAAAATATTATATAACAAGGGATTTATAAAGTAATAAAATAAAAAATTTATAGTTTTTATACTATGTCTGTTTTATTATTTTGAATCCAAAACTATTAAACTCTATTCTTTTTATTTTATCAATTTTTTATTTTAGAAAAAATTAATTCATTTTATATATTATTAAATTATATATATATATATATATATATATATATATTGTTTACAAATTTCATTTTGATAAACTAATGATATAGAGTTTTACACAATTATTTAATTAAATTTATGCGTTTATATTTGTTTAAATAGTGAATTTAAAAATTAATTATCTTTATTAATGTGATAATATATAATTAAATATTTATATAATTTTTTTTATATTATTACTGCATTAAAATTAAATTCTTTATTTACGTTCAATATGTATTAAGTTTCTTACTTCTAAAAATTAAGGTGGAATCGATCAAAGCAATATCTAATTACTTTATACAAAAGTAAAAGCTATATTTAAGAAGAACCTTTTAAGATGGTCTTAAAATACTTCTTACTCTATATTTGTGTTAAGTTGTTTTAATTGTGTATAGGATGGCAAATCGAGAATATGCAAGGAATCACAGACTAAAGGAAAAGAACCACGTGATCAATTTGGAAAAGCAAGTCAGTTCTCTTGAGGTGATTATTATTATTATTAGGACAATTTATTTGAATAAAATATTTAAAAATTAATTTTATTTAAATATAATTTTTAAATAGTAAGATGTAAATATAATTTTTTACGAATTTATAGAAATTACTACTGGTAATAGCGGTTTAGAGGAGAATCAAGTGGAACAGTGGACAAGTAGAAATTGCTATAAGCAGCAACAGTTTCTATTCAAGTGGGCGTGGTCATAAATCGCTATAGACAGTAGCGGTTTATGTGTGCTGTATGCATATGGTGCTTGTCTATATATACTCCTCTAAGGCAATGAGGTAGTATTGGAGTGCTATTTTTTACAAATGAATGGTGCGGAGAGTTTTTTAACTCTAGTGCATTGTTCTGGTAAAATTTAGAAAAGCAAAAGGCATGGTGTTAAATTTACGAATAGGGAACCGCTTAACCTTTTTATCCGGTTGTCTTGTACGTTGGCAAATATAAAAAGCAGCATATTACAGAAGTTGGGAGTGTGTGGAACAACGTGGGTAAAGAAGTTGTTCTACAAGATTCCTATTGTTGTTGTGTCAACCAGTGTGAAGTATGAGACATTTGTGATAGGGTCCGATAAAGATATGCAGGTCTTGTTTCACTGTTGGCGAAGTTTTTCTGAGGCTAGAATGCCCGAGTTGTTTGCCAAGTTAGAAGATGGTGTCGACAACTCTGGGGTATCAGCGCCGAATCCTCAATCGACGATGATGGGGGGTGCCTCAACGTCGATGCCTGTGATAGCACCTATTTGTCAACTCCCTGATCCTCTATGTGTTGCGGTTGGTACTGCTGGTGTGCCTCGTGGTGTTCCTGATTTTGCAGTTGAGACTAGACCGGATCGAGTTGAAAATGCGATGCGAGACAATGATTTTGACGATGAGCTGATTAACATTATTGGGGACAGTGATGATATTCCGAGCAATCCACATATACTCGATGGGCCATCGAGTTCCGGCACACAACAATATCCTTCACACTTGTCAATGTTGAACTTGGAAGCCATAGGCCAATAGCCAGACATCGATGCAACCTTTGGGGGTCAGGATCTGCATGATACAACTGCTTTAATGGAATTTTAGATTGGCCAATCTTTCCAAAGTAAGAAGGAAGTTGTGCTGAGCGTAAAGGATTACAGCATCCGGCGTGGAGTTGAGTATAGGGTGATGGAGTCGGACCATCTTAAATACCACAGGAGATGCAAGGAGTTCGCCAAAGGATGCATGTGGATGATTCATATCACGCTCTGACAAAGGAAGAGCATTTGGGAAGTGAGGAGGTACAACGGACCGCACACGTATTTGGCCACATCGATATCTAGTAATCACAGGCAGCTTGATTATCATGTCATATGTGCTAGGATCTTTCCGTTGGTTAGAGCCGATGCGTCGATTACGATAAAGGTTTTGCAGGAAGCAACTGAGGCAAACTATGGTTTCAGGCCTAGCTACAGAAAGGTCTGGATGGCGAAGCAGAAGGCAGTAGCATAGATATACAGTGACTGAGAGGAGTCTTATGGCGAGTTGCCCCTTGGATCCTTGGGGTGACATCCACCATGGAGGGTATGATTGCTCTGTTGAAGACCTCTCCGGTTAGAGTGGGTGATCAAGTTGATGAATCAACTGTCTGATGCAACGAGATAATTTATAACCCTTTGCTCATTCCCATCATTTGGTGGTAAGTATGCTGCCCACCTGAATGATAGTAAGCGGTAAGATGAAGGTTTAACATGACATATAATAGTTTATCAACTTGAAACAAATAAACGATACCTGGATGCCAACGGAAATAAAAAATCCTCAAACCCTGCGACGTCAAAGAGGGAAACCGCCAGAAGATCCAACTCTGTAGTAGCTGGAGATGACCCCCCAAGTTGGTGCCATTTCAGTTCGCCACCCGACACATGCATTGATACAACCATGCAAATGCGGTGGACCCCCAGCTATAACTGCCCAGGTCATCAAGATTCGCTACAAAGGGCAACCACCGAATATGAACCCGGTTCGCACACTTGTACCTAAATAATTGAGTGGGTAACAACATCATAATATAGGCACGTGCGTACATGCGAACAGTGTCCTCGGTCGCATTTGCTGGTAACACCCTAAACCTCTCATGGAACCATGTGAAGTGATTGTCATTTGTTTGACCTTATTTGGTGGTGGCAGCTCACCGAATAACTCCTGAAACCATTCCCAAACTGGTCGGCCACCCTCCATGAATTTTCAAACTCAGTCAGGCACCCACTAACGGCCTTTCCATTAACAGGAAACCCAAGTTGAAATGCCACATCTTGCAGTGTGACGGCGCACTTTCTGAAAGGCATATGAAAAGTGCGTCTCAGGTCTCAGGATGCCACCTCTCGATGAACGCACTGGCCATAGGCTCATCCAACCAGAATCAACAACTGTTTAGCCTGGCCAAGTGGTACAAACCAGCCCTCTCCAAATAAGGTATGATCCGTTCATGTATAGGCATATTCTGTTGCCGCCGAACACTGTAGATACACCTACTCGGCTGCACCATACAGTAAACATAACCACAACACAGTTAAATTCTACTTGCAACACGATAAAACCCTAACTAATTACAACAAATAATTAAATAATTGCATAATTAAACAATTAAATAATTATTCAATTAAGAAAATTAAATCAGCAAATAAAATTAATAAATAATTAAAAAGAACCCTAAACATATTAACACTAAATAATTAAAAATTATTCTACTTCATACATGCATAGTCACTAAATAACATCCGATCCATAGCCTCTCTAATTACGATATCACAACAACATCTAACATTGTATCCGCATTCAATCTAACACCCTAAACTATAAATCTTAAGGTATACTAATGTCCATGTCCTATATGCTACAACATACCACACTTTATATTCCAAAATCTAATTATTCAACTGTAAAGGTTAAAATATAAATTCTAACTCCTATACCCTATACATATTAGATTCTATTTTACAAAATTCTAATACTCAGAAAAATAAAAACAAGCTAACCTCGTCGACAATGGCACTGGTAACGTAGGTAATGTCGTTTAGTCATTACAAGTTCTGTTCGTCTGCCATGATGTCCAATTGAAGGTCAGCGCTGAGAAAACTCGAATCCACTCCAAAGTTCTCCCGCCCCTCTCTCTACAATTTTCTCTCTCTAACAATATTCAAACTCCACGCCTAATGAAGAATTCGCGATTGGCTTTCGCGGTTTTATAGTCACTTTTAACATAAACCGCTGCTGCTTCTAGCGATTTACTTACACGCACCACAACACATAAACTGTTACTGCCTGTAGCGATTTCTGACCACGTCCACTTGTACAGAAACCGCTGCTATTTATAGCAGTTTCTGTTTGTCCACTGTTTCACGAGTCGCGATTTATGTACTCTTCTAAATCGCTACTGTCAGTAGCTGTTTCTATAGATTTGTAAAAAATTACATTTGTGTTTTGCTGTTTGAAAAGTTGTATGAATAAAATTGAACTGTAAATATTTTATTTAAGTGTATTATTATTATTATTATTATTATTTATGAACAAGGGTGATTATTAACTGGTTGTACAAAAAAATTATATAAATATAAAAAATAATTATTAAAGTAGTCATGATATATTTATTTATATATATAATTATTTATATTTATTATATATATTTTCTAGCTTGGTAATTAACTAAAAATATAATCAAACTTTTCACTCCAAGGACCAAGACAACAAAAAATTTGCAGCAAACTAATCAAATAATCTTTTACACAGCAAAATAATTTTTTTTTGTATTTTATTACATTATTTAATAAAAAAGTTGATTATAATTATGAATATGATATCATTTGGTATTTTGAGAGTGGTAGCTAACTAGCTAATTGACTGGAAATTTTTGCTGTACATGCCAAAAATTGATTATAAAAATGTAATTTTGGAGTACTAGCTGGCTCCCATTTAATCTAAGTCAATTTTATTTGCATAGTCATCATTGAAATAAATGAGTTTTTTTTTTTTTTTTTTTGTAAAGCGCATTTTATTCCATTAGGTAGAATAAATAAGTTATTGAATAACGTGACAAAAAATTGTGATAAAAAATAAAAATATCATGATCATAGAACTATGATTATGCTGGATTAGTTTATAGTAAAAGTCGCGACTTAGAATAAGAGAATAGTGACCATTAATTTATAATTATGATCACAAATTTAAAATATGGACATAGACAAAAAATATTATCGTGTGGAATATTAAAAAGTTTCTCCTTCTCTATACACACATATATAAATGTTGTTAAAATTAAAAAATGTTAAATAATAAAAAAATTTTTTAATTTTAATAATGTTTTTTAAAGTACCATAATCACTATAATATAAAGACCATAGCAAAATATATATATATTAGATTTTAGTTTTAGTATGCTTATATTTATGTTGGCTAATTAAGTATTATTAAAATTAAAGTCATTTTTTTTACATCTTAAAAAGTAGAAACACTTCTTTTAGTAACGATTTTTAAAAAAAATATTATTGAATAATAAAAAATATTATTTTAATTTTAGTAATACTTTAACTACCATAGCTACCATATATAATATAGGAAGAGTTTTAAGTGTACCAAAAATATCGGTATTTCAGTTATTTTAACCGTTGATCTAAATTATAAAAAATATATATAATATAGTATAAATTAAAATTAACGGTTAAAACAACTGAAACACCGGTGTCCTCGATACGCTTAAAAGTTTTCCTATAGTATAAACATATTAGAATGATTATGTATGTATGTATCATGTATGTATGTATGTATGAATTACAATTTGTAATTAACTTTTTCCTAAGGCAAAGATATCCAACGTTCAAGCACAAATTGAGGAAAGCAAGAGTTACAAACGTTCAATGCTGAATGAGCAACATCAAATGAAGTTACGAATGGCTGCTCTTGAAAACGATAGAGTTGTTATCCAAGGTCTCTCTCTCTCATATTACTTATTAATTAACTTTTTTATTTGTTAAATATATAGTAAATAACAACAAATATAAAATTAGTTCAGATGATAATTAAATAAATTAACTCAAAACTAAGAATTTTAGATTCAATTCTTAAAAATAACACAATACTATCTTCTATTATCCTTATATAATTTTGCTATCTATGATTATGAAATTTTAACAACACTTGAAAAGTATTAGAAACAAGAGATCAAGCTGAGAAAAGTGTTTTTGTGTATTATTCAATTTGTTGAAAAGGTACAATAATATATAAAGGGTATTTATAGGTGCTAGATGAATCAAAGTAATAAAGGCATAGAATTCTACAATTAATATACAGATATGCTATATAAATATAGACGATCCTAATTGATCTAAATTGATTCTAACGATTCTCTAACATCCCCCCTCAAACTCAAGTGGGAGCTAAGGATACCAACTTGAGTTTGGATAACAAAGTTCGGAAATGAGTCGGGTGATGAGCTTTCGTGAAGATATCAGCAGTCTGATCCAGTGTTCCAACAGCAATGAGACGAATAGCATCAATAAGGATACGTTGCCGAACAAAGTGACAATCAATCTCAATGTGTTTGGTGTGTTCATGAAACACATCATTATGGGCAATCTGAATAACACTGCAATTATCACAAAAAACATCAGTAGGGGACGACTGAGGAGCACCCAGATCTTCGAGAAGCCAACGAATCGAGATAACCTCAGCAGTGGTGTCAGCGAGGGCACGGTACTCAGCTTCTGTGCTTGAGCGAGCGGTGAACGTTTGCTTCTTAGCACGCCAAGAAATGAGAGCGTCGCCAAGGAACAAACAGTAACCAGTAGTAGAACGACGATCAGTGGGATCACCAGCCCAATCAGCATCGGAGTATGCTTGAAGGGTCAAAGAGGAATGTGCAGAAAAATAAAGGCCATGAAATAGAGTGCTTTTGACGTAGCGAAGAATGCGAAGAACTGCCGCATAGTGAGTAGTACGAGGAGCTGACAAGAACTGGCTGAGGACATGAACTGGATAGGCAATGTCTAGTCGGGTGACAATCAAGTAGACAAGACCTCCAACTAACTGCCGATAGAGAGTCGGATTATCCAAAACAATGCCATCCATAGGGGTAAATCGAACATTAGGCTCAAGAAGAGTAGACTCAGTGCGACTATCTATAATCCCAGCGCGAGCAAGAAGATCTGAAGCATACTTAACCTGAGAGAGATAGATGCCATCATCTGTGGAGATGACCTCGAGACCAAGAAAATAGCTGAGAGAACCAAGATCTTTCATTTTAAAGGTACGGTGAAGTAAGGCCTTGAGATCAGAGATACCATCAACATCATCTCTAGTAATGATCATGTCATCAACATACAAAAGTAGAAGAACAACTCCACGTTCGCTTTTACGAATGAAAAGGGCATTCTCATGAGGACTAGAAGTAAAACCAAGATTGCATATGGTAGTGCTGAACTTGTCAAATCATTCACGAGGAGCTTGCTTAAGTCCATAAAGTGCCTTGCGAAGGAGACAAACTTTACTAGAAGGACAAGGATATCCCGGAGGTGGTTTCATATAGACTTTCTTTTTTCAAATCCCATTAAGAAATGCATTCTTCACATTCATCTGACTGAGAGACCATTTTTGAACCGCGGCAATGGCAATGAGAGCTCTAACAGACGTAAGGCGAGCGACAGGAGCAAAAGTCTCTTCATAATCAATACCATACTCTTGCGTGCAACCTTGAGCAACCAAGCGTGCCTTATAACGGTCAATAGAGCCATCAGAGCTAGTCTTGATCTTGTATACCCATCTACTGCCCACAACTTCCTGATCAGAAGGATGATCAACCAAATCCCAAGTGTGTGCTTTTTCAAGTGCCTGTATTTCTTCCTACATTGCTTGTTGTCAATTTGGATTTGTGGAGAATTCTCTGAATGACTTAGGTTCATGTTGATGAAGAATAGTTGAAAAGCAATGATAATAAAGAAGATGAGGAGGTTGATTCCTTACTCTAGAAGAACAAGTGGGAGGAGGAGGCATGACGGTAGGAGCGGGATCGCCGTCTGAACTGGAATCATCGGGAGATGGAGAAGGCGGAGGAGCAGGGGCCTTGAGGGATAGACTTGGGGTAGACCCTGTAGTATCATCACTAGGAAAGAGATCAACATTTGGGTTAGTAAAAAACGGTGACGGAGTAAAAGAAATGGACTCAAAAGAGGAAAAACTAGAGAACATGTGATGCTCCCAGAAGACAACATGATGAGATATACAAATACGGCGAGAGATAGGATCCCAACAATGATAACCCTTATGTTCAGAAGCATAACCAAGAAAACAACACATGCGAGCCCGAGGTTCAAGCTTATTGTGTTCAAGAGGCTGAAGAAGGACAAAACAGACACAACCAAAAACACGGAGAGAACTGTAATCGGGAGAAGTATGATAAAGATTCTCAAAGGGAGTAGTGTTACCAAGAACAAAAGAAGGGAGTCTATTGATAGCATGAACAGCAGTGAGAATAGCTTCACCCCAAGCATGCTCAGGACAGGAAGAGGAAATAAGCATCGCACAGACAGAGTCAAGAATATGACGGTGTTTACGCTCAGCTCTTCCATTTTGTTGAGAGGTACTAGGACAAGAGAACTCGAACAAACTACCCTGTTCAGCGAGAAAATTTAAAAGTTTGGAGTCACGATATTCCATAGCATTATCACGTCTGAAAATTTTAATGACCTTTGAAAACTGAGTTCGAACTATAGTGGCAAAGTTGATATAAATCTGAGACAACTCATAACGATTAGTCATCAAATAAACCCAAGTGAAACATGAATAATCATCAATAAAGACGACAAAATATCGAGCCCCTCCCATATAAGCGGTGGGAGCGGGGCCCCAAACATCAGAATGAATAAGATCAAAAGGAGAGCATGCAATAGAGGAATTATTATTAAAGGATAAGGCAGGTTGTTTTGCAGCGTGACAAGAAATACAATCTAAAGACTCATTTTGAACTTGACCTAAAACACCCGTAGATATAAGAGGACGCAATTTTTCTAAGGAGCTATGGGCAAGACGACGGTGCCACAAGTGAAGAGTAGATGGAGAGGAAGCAGCACATAGATTTGTAGAGGGAACATGAAGGTTCTCGAGCTCAAATAAGCGTCTGACCTTACAACCAGTCCCGATGATCTTTCCCGTCCGACAATCCTGCACACGACAACCAGAAATAGAAAAAATGACCTCAAAATCGAGTTCAACAAGCTGACCGACAGAGATAAGATTAAAATTCAATTTTGGAATAAAATAAGCATAAGAAAGATGAATATTGGACTGTGAAATAATCCCGTGATGTGTTGCATGCAAGAGGGAACCATTAGCAGTGTTGACAGAAGGTGCATTTGTAGTGGGAGACAACGACGAGAAAAGATGACGCAAAGGAGACATGTGATTAAAACAACCAGAATCAAAATACCATTTAGAATTACCTGGAGGGGTGGAAAGAGTAGCGGGGGTATTACCAGAAAAAGAGAGAAGTTGCTTAAGAAGAGATTCAATATCTGATGGAGAGACAGAAGGTGTGTTGAGAGATGCGAAAGGGGTGGACTCAGTAGCAGCAGCAATAGAGGCAGGCACATGCGGAGTGTTGTTGGGATGAGGTTGATACTTGTTCTGATCTGAACGCGGTGGTCAAGTAGGACAGGTAGCAATCAAGTGACCCGAGAGCTTACAATAATGGCAGAACAGTTTCGGGCAATTGGAGCCAATGTGGCCTTTTTGTTTGCACTTACGACATTCAATAGAAGGACAGTCGGAGAAGGAATGCCCAGGCCGGTTACAGTTTCGACAGGTTTTTCCCTTTCTGTCAGTGGCAGCAAAGACAGTTTCACTTTTAGAACGAAGCAATCCTAAGCGCGTTTCTTCAGACTTAAGACGAGGAAGAGCATCTTCAAGACTAGGCAAGGGATTCTGATGAAGAAGAGAAGCCCTGACCGACTCATAGTCATCAGTAAGTGCCATCAGAAATTGGATGAGACGTGTCCGGTTCCGATAATCCTCATACGCCTTAGCATTAGTGGGATCTTTAAGAACAGGCTCACAAGAGGTCAACTGATCCCAAATAATCTCCATCTGAGCAAGAAAATCAAAAACTGCTTGGCCACGTTCTTGCTTAAGGCTATGAAGTTCCTTAAGCAGTTGGTATTGATGAAAGAGATTAGAAATAGTGTAACGTTTTGCCAAAGATCCCATACCTCTTTAGCAGTTTCAAAATGCCCAAACTGTAAATGAATGCCAGGAGTAGAAGTGTTGCGGAACCAAGTGATGATCTGATGATTTTTACTATCCCAATCTTCCAATTTCTCTGCATAGTCCTTCTCAGCATCCTCCTTGGATTTGGAGGCACCATCTTTGGATTTGTCAGTCATAGTTGGCTTGACAGGACAGGCAATATCACCAGTCACATATCGCCATAATTTTCGCCCTTTAAGAAATCCTCACATAGCTTCAACCCAATGTGCATAGTTGGAGCCATTAAGGATAACAGGGATAGGCTGAAAGACATCCGGTTTTTCCATAGTAATAGAAATAATAGCAAAAGGGAGAAGAAACTGCAAATTCGGGGCAGAAAATGAGAAAACAGAGTGCAAAATCGAAAAGAGCTCACTAAGAAATCTTAGGGAGGGTCCCGCTTGTCTGCCACGTCAGCGCCACGTCAGTAGTGACATCAGCGCCACGTCGACAGAACGATGACACGTGGCGGCGCCTGAGAGGAGCGAGATGACACGCTGGCGATGAGGTGGAACGCGGGTCAACCAGCAGGGCGGGTCGGTTGTTCGCGGGTCACTGGTTTCACGGGTCAACCAAGGATGCCTTCCGTGCGACACGTGGAAGTGCCAGGAACATCCGATCGGCACCAAGATCCAACGGCTGCTGAAGCTTCTGGAATGAGAAACAATGGAGGTGGGCAGCAAGGTTCCAGCGGCGCGTGATGGCGTGTCCGGAGGATTCTATCGGCGATGTCGGCGGCGTTGGAAAGCTGATGAAGAGAAGATCACGATGATGCTGGAGGTGACGAACCAAAGCGTCGGAAACAGATTGAAAAACAAGAGCAAAGAGGCACGGTCGGAAGAGAAAAATAAAGAGGCTATGAACAAAATTTCATTGAAAAAAAAAAACTTTAGACTCTTGATACCATGTTAGAAATAAGAGACCAAGTTGAGAAAAGTGTTTTTGTATATTATTCAGTCTGTTGAAAAGGTACAATATACAAGGGGTATTTATAGGTGCTAGATGAATCAAAGTAATAAAGACATAGAATCCTATAATTAATATACAAATATGCTATATAAATATAGACGATACTAATTGATCTAAATTGATTCTAACGATTCTCTAACAAAAAGTATAGATAAAATTGCATGAAACAATCCTATTGAATTATTAATAAAAAACATTAATTTAACAAATGCTAATTCTAATGACATGAAATTTTTAAAATTAATACAAAATAATTTTGTGCAAAATTTTAATTCTACAATAAATTTTATTTAAAAAATCCAAAATCCTAACCTGTATTTCTCACGGTACTTTGAAAAATTGTCATCGTGTAGTAATTTATCACATCTTAATTATAGATTTATTTTGAACTAAATAATATAGCTGATTTTCTTGAAGAAATATAGAGTATACATGTTATAAAAAAGATAAATGAATAAAAATAGAAAAAATTTAATCCTAAAGAAAATAGATCATTAATAAAGGAAATCGAACAATTAATTAAAAAAAATTGTTTTAAAATTTTGGTATCAGAACCAATTAACGATTTACTTTTAAAAAAGGTGCGATCAAATTATTTTTTTTGAAGAAAAAAGTGTGATCAAATTTAAAAATGTTGCTATATGTTTAGAATAATAAAAAAAATGTTACCAAACATCGTAGAAGTCACCCATATAAAATTTGAAAGTATCTTTTTTGTCCTTAATATTTGGGATAAGTTCCAAAGTTGTTCCTAACGTTTCAATTAGGGGTGTGCATGGGCCGGGTGAAACCAGGTTTGATGTGACCCAGACCCGGCCCGAAATATATACCGGGTCTATTTGTTAGACCCGAACCCGATCCTAGACCCGATGAAACCTATACACTTTCGGGCCACGATTATACCGGGTAAAAACCGGGCCGTTAACATTATATTACCTTGATATCTTCTTGTAAGTTAGCATGTAAAAATATCCAAATTTCCAAGACTCTAACCATTATTTGACATGATAAATTCACTTAGAAAAATATAATAAGAACTAACTCTTCTCTAAGCTTAAAGTATAACCATAATCAATACTAATATTGCCTAATAACACCAAATATTTAAATCAATATAAATAACACAAGATTATGCATTAGTCTAAAGTTTTATGCATTTTAAACATAAAATATTAACTTATAGTCTTATATATAATGACTAATAATACAAAATATTAAGGTTTACAATACTTAAATTTCACATAATAATAGCCATTATCCATCACTAATAACACAAAATATTAATTATGTATGATGACCGGGCCACCGGGCCGATTTCGGGTGACCCGAGCTATGGCCCGGACCCGACCCGAAATAATGACCGGGTCTACTTTTGAGACCCATACCCGACCCTAGACCTGATGAAATCACATCAAATTAGCCCCTAAAGTGTTTGGGACCGGGCCGGGTCTTCGGGCCGGGCCGGGCCATGCACACCCCTAGTTTCAATCATCCTATTTAAGTCCCTAACATTTTAAAATTGACTCAATGTTGTCTTGCCATTAGGGATCTGATAATAGAATTGGCGGTGGGACAAAATTGAGACGATTTTGAAACGTTAGGGACTTAAATAGAACGAAAACGTTGGGGACAAAAACGATACATAGAAATAAATTTTAATTTTATCCTTCAATAATATCAATTTTTTACTGTACATATAGTATTTAATTATTTTTTAATCACGTCTAAGTAAATTACAGTTAATCACATTACTTTCATTCTAAATAAATTAATTTTTTTTAAAATTTTACTCTTAAATATAATTTTGTTATAAATAAATAAATTTTACACTTTCATTATAAATAATGTAATTTTACTTTCATTACTTAATCACATTACTTATATTTTTTTATAATTTTACACTTTCATTCTAAATAGATTAATTTTTTTATTATTTTACACTTAAAGTAATGTTATTTTTTTATAAATAAATAAATTTTATACTTTCATTCTAAATAATGTAATTTTACTTTCATTACTTAATCACATTACTTATAATTTTTTTTTATAATTTTACACTTTCATTCTAATCACATTATATTATTTATTTAGAATAAATGTATAAAGTTTATTTAAATAACAAAAATACCCCTTATCCCCAACCTTTCACTCTTCTTCTTCTTCCATTATCAAAATTGATAATCATTAACAAAATTACTTTTTCCTCCATTAACCAAATTTAGAACCATTAACAAAATTCAGAACTAAAATTCTCTTCTTCTTCCATTAACAAAATTCAGATTTAATTACAAGAATAAAAAATCTCCAAATTCATCTCTAATTAAAAGAACAAAAAATGGGAGGCATCATTAAAACGTCTTTCAAAAACATAATCAATAAAAAACATTTCTAATATAACCGTGCAATATCTCATTCACAAGAGATGCAACTAATAAAAAACATAGTTAATCAAAGAAGGAAACAAAGCAGAGCAACAAATGTTAATTGAAGAAGGGGGAGTCGTGAAACTAACTTCGCTGCCGAAAGAGGAAGACATGCGTGCTGCTGCCAGTGTTGAGTCATCGGCGCCAATCACTGCTGTGCGGAGCTCTTGTGGAGCCTCAAGTCGGAGCGGAGACTCAACCTGGAGAAGTTATAACGGTTCGGATCTGTCCGCGAGAACTGAACTGGAGTGGAACTGAAAACGGAAGGGAGGGGAAGAAGATTTTGCCGGTGACGGTGGAGGTTCTGGCGAGGACGAGTCAGGTAGTCATGAGTCACCGCAGTTTTCTGTCATCTTCATCATTGTTTCGGTCGTGAGTCACGAGTCACGGTGGAGATTCCGGCGAGCGAATGCTTTCCTTCATGATCGCCGTTCAGCAAGAGAGATCGAGGGTTGTGTTTATGTTTTTTGTTTGAAGAGAGTTTCTCGGGATAGAGAGGGTTTGGGGTTCATGTGGCGTGTAGATCTGGAACCACTGAGAAGAAGGAGATGAAAAATAGAAGACTTGTTCTTCAGATATGCAACTTTTGGGATTCATGTTCTTTGCTTGAAGAGTGAAAGGTTGGGGATAAGGGGTATTTTTGTCATTTATAAAAATATTTTATACAAAAGGACGATTTTAATATCAAATAAAACGTTGGGAACAATTTTAAATTGAAAATTACGTTGGGGACGGTTTCGATTCTGACCCTAAACGTTAGGGACCAAAATAATACTTATCCGTAAAATTATAAAAAAAAAAATTTATTTAGAATGAAAGTAATGTGACTAAGTGTAATTTACTTAGATGAGATTAAAAAATAATTGAATACTATGTATAGTAAAAAATTGATATTATTGAAAGATAAAATTAAAATTTATTTCTATGTATCGTTTTTGTTTCCAACATTTTTGTCCTATTTGAGTCCCGAAGGTTTCAAAATCGTCTCAATTTTGTTCTGCCGTCAATTCTGTTAACGGATCCCTAACGGCAGGACAACATTGAGTTAATTTTGAAACGTTAGGGACCTAAATAGGACGATTGAAACGTTAGAGACAATTTTGGGACTTACTCCAAACGTTGGGGACAAAATCGATACTTTACTCATAAATATATTATGAAAGATATTTTAGAAAAGAAAAATTGTAGACCAAATTTGAAAAACTTATAAATGATTATTGGATCCTGTAAATTGATGATTTCCCTAATGTTATTATGTCTCAACTATAGAGCTGATTTGACCTATGTTTTATTTTAGATCAAATTGAACATAACAAAGCAGAAGTGAAGAGGTTGGTGATGAAAAGACTCCAAATGATCAAACAGTCTCAAAACTTAGAACATGCAATTAATTCAATGCCAACTCCACCTTCTGATAATGTTTACTCAAATTCAAGGTAAGAACTAAGAACATATCATCATAGACAATAATAGCAGAATTCTTAATTTTGTATGTATATGAAGATTATGAACCAGAGTAGTGGGTTTTGAATAGTCACATTTTTCATAATATATAACTTAGATATTGGTAATTCAATCCAGAGAAAATATAATAAAATATTTGCAGAAGATGATATATAATTATACATGTGAAATATCATAAAAGCGTTTTTTATCATTAGAATTATTGTCGGATTTTTTTAACTGTAACTTCTATCGGATTTGGCGTCATAATATTCGACGAAAATTCACAGAATATTCGTACTGTTTTACAATGACGAAATTTAAGATTTAATGAGTATTTTAAGATAGCGCAAAAAGAATTATATTATGTACATAGATTTAATTTAATCTAGTTTATAATACACTTTTATTACTTTCAATTAATCTCTAATTGTTTTATTTTTTCCTCTCCTTTTCGTTTTTGATGTTGAACAGCAGTTTTGATCATCATTGGGTTTACTCAAAATAAAAATCAAAGGCAATGAGCTCTGGGAGATGTGCTTAGCTGCAATGCAAATTAAATACACCACCAAATTAGTACTAAGAGTTTGGCAATTTACTTAAATTTTTATAATGTTTGCTAACACCTTAAAGTTTGGAAACATTTCAAGCATTATGACCTTGTTTGTTTTTTTATTTTTACTTTTTTGGTTTCAAAGAATAAGTAGCTTTGTTTTATTTTAGTAAAATAGACTATTTGCATTCCGGGGTATTAAAATTTAGATTATTTAACATATCTTTCTTGGTACACCATTGGTATTTGGTAATGTGGTATTAACATTGTTTAGTTATAAATTTCATTTTGCAGTGCACTTCATCAATGTCAAATAGGTCAAGGCATTATGAAAGTATTTGACTTGTTTTAATTTTTTTAACAAATAAAATAAAAATGTTTTTTATTGAAAATATGACTTTCACAAATTTGTAGAAATTTTATAAAATAGTCAATATTCTTTTTTTAAAAAAATAGTTTTAGTTATTTTAAAAATATTAAATAAAGCAGCTTTCGATAGGCTAAAATCTGTTTTCAATTTTTTTTTCCAATTATATATATACAAATCTTAACTCATTAAAATTTTCATTCATCTTTTTTCTTCATTATATGTTCTCACTTTTCTTCAATTATTTTGTGGTATTTTGTTATAATCGGTTAATGTGGAGATAAAAATCACTATTTGTTTAATGGTGAAGAAGTGTTTTTGAATGAAGCTAAGAGTAATTATTATCCTTTTTATAAATAAATAAATAAATAAATAAATAAATAAATAAATAAATAAATAAATAAATAAATAAATAACGTACAATGCACGCTTCTCTAAACAAATTTAATTAAAATATTTATTTTTCATCTAAATTTATTATTTACCAAAGAAATTCTCATTAAAAATTAAATATTTTCATGTCTTTACCATACATATCAATTGTCAATGCAAGTGTATGTTGCAAAGTGTATGTTAATGACGTATCAAAATCAATGTACTAAGCATTTTCATAGGAGATTTATTTGTAGACAATGTTCTTAAACATGTATATTAGTACCTCTAAGGTTTGTTTGGTTGTGGGATAAATTTCATTTTATAAAAAAAAATAAGAAAAACTCATTGAGGTAAAATTTATCTTCCCTTTTATCGCTAAACCAAACACATCTAAAGAGCTTATAAGAGTGCATGAAATACATTGAAAAAAAAAGATAAAGCTTATTTAAGAAATTAAATTTTGTATATCTTTCATACACTATATGCACCTATCCTCCAGGGTTTGCTATCTGCTTTGCAGGAGGTGATGCCAAATACACACCACAGAAATTGTATTAGATACATTTAGAAGAATTTTATAGAAAGGTTTAAGGATAAACAGTTGAAAAATATAGTTTGGACATGTGCAAGGAGTAGCACAGATGCTGAATTCCAGCATCACATGCAGCGGCTAAAGAGAATGAATGAAGGTGCATGGGCCTATCTTACAAAATTTCAACCATCTTGCTGGACCAAAGCCCATTTCAGCCATTGGCCCAAGTTTGACAACGTGACAAACAACATGACTGAAGTTTGGAATGCCAAAATAAACTACTACAGGGGAAAGCCCATTCTTACCATGTTGGAAGAGATCCATTGCTACTTGATGAGGAGAATGACCAAGCATAAGAAGATTCTAAACACCTACACTGGAGTATTGGCACCAGTTCAGAAGAAAAAAAATAGAAGATATTATGAAGGATACTAAGTTCTGGACAGCTCAATGGACTACTGATAACGATCATAATGTCTTCGAAGTCCAGAGACACTCAAAGAAAGTTGGTGTGCATCTTGGAAGGCACACTTGTAGTTGCAACTTGTGGCAACTAACAGGTAATAATTTGATGTATTGTTCTTTTTTGTGAGTTATGATTTTAACATGTAATAATTTGTTTTGTTGTTCAACATGTACTTGCTGATCTTATGTTACTGCCTGATAATCTTGAGCAGGAATTTCATGTGTTCATGCATTGACAGCTATACAGAAGAGGTGTGATAGCCCAGAACCTTATGTGCACTTGGCTCAAAATTGATGCATTTAGAGCCACGTATGAACATGTAATCAGACCAGTCAACCCAGAGGAGTATTGGAAAAAGACTGGTCTCTGGGCTCCAGAGCCACCCACCATTAAGAGACCACCTGAGCGCCCAACCAAGAAAAAGAGAAAACCTAATTCTGTCGAGGAGTTACCGGATGCGACAAAGGGAAGAAGGACATTCATGGTCACTTGCCAAAAATGTGGTCAGAGTGGTCACAATGCAAAGATATGCAAGGGACCACCAAGGCCTAAACCACCCCCAAAGGTTAAGGAAAATAGACAACCAACAGCTAAGAAAAATACTTTATCTGCTCCACGATCACAAGATGAAGTCAAAGTCTCCCAAACAGCATCTCAACCACTACCACAGGTAAAATATCAGTTGAATTTGTTGTTGTGATCATATTATTGTCATGCTACCTGCATTTATGTGATCTTCAATGTGATAGTGACTGATTGGCTTAATCCTTAAGGACCCATTTGCCTAATATATTTTTTATTCAGAGATCTATGTGTTAGATAAATTATTTAGTTGGGGATCAATGTGTCTAATGATTTGGTTATTTTGTGTTTCATTAGGAGCAGACGACTAACATGTCAAGCCGTGTTGCACCTCCATCAACATTCAGGCCTCCAAGACCTAAACAACCAATTAGGAGGCCACCTCCTACCCCAGCACATACCCCACCATCTGCTCCAGCACACTCTCCAGGTCCAACTATCTCCGCAACACCACGGAGGCCTACCAGTCAGCATCATCTGAAATGCTTGTTGCTATAAGTCCTGGCACAGCTTCAAGAATCTTCAAGTTCATGCCAACACCAGGACTAAGGCTTCCAAAATAGATTTGATTCTACTATGTCAACATAATTTTATGAGTTTAATACAACTTTGTCATATTTTGTTATGTTGTTAGTGCATCTTATTGAGACAATATAGTCTGTCTATGTTTGGTTATTATGTTGATAGTGCATGTCACTGCATCTTTTTTGTGGAAGATCTTATTAGTCCTAGCAAACACTTAAAGACTAGCTACCTTTTTGTTTAAAACTTTGGTTATGTGGAATGAAAGTATGGTACTTGTATTTAAGTACGTCTGATTTTATTTCATTTATAATATAACTTTTTTCAATCCAGTAAATACTCATCATTTACCTACTCATCGTTCATTGCTTGTCCTAACACTTACAGATTAGTGTTGCATAAACCAAAAGCTAACACTGTAATTACTTGTTCAACTACATAACATAAAATAAAATCTTCCTCAATCTACCTAAATCCTACCTACAAGAAGACATACCACAAATCCTAGAATGAAAAAGAACACAGGACTGTAGCACCCGAACCATCGTCTATTCTCAACGACATTCTTGTTCTTCTTCTCAAATTAATCAAGCAATTCTTTCAGCTTCTTCACCTTCTCCGCCAGAGCATCATCATCCTCTCCACCATGACCATCACATTGAAATACCCTATCAAACCACACAAAGAAATCGCAGTGGGGAGTTTTCTTCTGCCCATACAAATAGAAGGATTTAGGGTACAACATTATCAGAAATCATGTTTTGCATATAAAAAGTTTAAAATCATCGATACATTACCCTGTAAAATGGACAGCCAAAGAAAGGTCTTTTCAGATTTTTCTCCATTCCGGACTCTACAACTATGGCATAGGCTCCACAATGGCATCTTGGAGTTTTCCCTCTGGCGACTCTGAACCTACCGCCGCGGGCAGAACCACTGCTAACACTGCTGTCACCACTAGCTTTAACTCGCCGTCGATATGAACTTCCACAACTTTCTCCGGTTGCCATTGTTAACAACTATAGCCTTCGATAATTTAGGGTTTTGACAAGAGGAAGAAGAAGAATTTGATTTCACATGTCGTTTTATAACTATCTGCAGTTTTTCATTGTCATTTTTGTACAATCCAACCCAGAGACCACTTTGTCTGCTTTCCCACGTGTCACTTACCATCTGTGTCATCAACTCAACGTGACACGTTAGACTTCGCCGTTAGGCTTTAATAGGCCAATCTAACGAAAAAATCAATTTGTCTGACATCAGAAAATATTAAAGACTAACAGAATGATAATTTTAGGTGGGGGACTAAAACGTCCACTTTAAAATTCTTTAGAGACCAATTTAAATAAAAGAAATACCCTTTTCGGCCCCTGTCCTTTTTAAAAATTGACTAGCTGCACCCTAATGTTTAAAAATTGACGAATCGGTCCCTGTCTATTCGCTCCGTTAGACATATCGACCCTTCCGTGGCCCTCTCGGTTGAAACTCGACGGAAAACGCTGACATGTGACGGTGAGCAGGTGATCTGGCATGTACACATCAGCTTAATTTCTTAAGACAATTTGGCCCCTTCCTAGTCATCAAAACATCGTCGTTTGAAGGGAAGGAGAGACACGCGTTTTATTGACCCTCTCCCTCTTTCTCCCTTACATGTAGCTTCAGTAGGGAAATCACCCCCACTTAGAACACAAAATTACATACTAACCCTAGGAAAGCGAAACGGTTTCCTCCAAAACAAGCTGACTAAGAGTTCCAGCGAGGAGGTGGCGAATGCTTTGTTGACGGAGACGTTGACGGCGGTACAAAGGTTAGTGTGGTTTAATTCGTTCGCTACTTTCTGAGTTGGTTGTACTTTGTAAACTTGGGTTTTTGTAATCTTTTTTTGATACCCTTAGTCACTTTCATTGGTTATGATTGGTGTGGATGAATATAGTAGCTAGTTAATCAAAAGTGTTGCACATTTTTCTTCTGGTAGATGTCATATGAAATTGTCCCTGTTTTTCACCATGGGGGTTGGTTCGAAAGGGATTCTGATGGAGTGTTGCACTACTCTGATGGAAAGGTGGAAACATTTCCTTCGTTAGATATAGACTATGTTAACTTCAAGGATTTGGTGGAAATATTTACGGGTTTAGAGTATACTAGCTACAAAGAGGTTTATTGGTATGATGGTACTACCCCTGACTTGGAATCTGGATTACATGTTCTTAAGGGAGATAAGGAGATTAACCAGATGTGTGACAAAAAGTGGAGGATATGGAGTCTGATTTGCTTGTGATCTATTTTGAACACAATGTTAGCAATCCAGATTATGTTGTTGTAGGTAGTACAGTGGATGAATCTGTTGAAGTTGAAGGTAGTACAGTGGATGAATTTGTTGAAGTTGATTCTTCCTCTTCTGACGATGGATATGAGACCACCGAAGATGAGCCCTATAAACCCCCTCCATCTGGTTTTGAATCCACTAGTAGCAGTACTGGTGAAGAAGGTAAGGCTAAGAAGAAGCCTGTGAGCAAGACTAAAAAGGGTGGAATGAGTGTGAAACAGAAGAGGAGTGTTGGAAAGCCAGATACTCTTAAGAAGAAGAAGAGTAATGCGCCACCTGGTGGTATTGATGACAAGGAATTGTCTTCTAGGACTAAGAAGAAAAGGGAAAAAAGATATGTCGGAAGAGTCAGAAAACATATCTTGTCTCAAGAAGGAGGATGCAATGTACCAAGGAGTGGGCTTAACACTGAAGCAGGTAATGGGCCAGGTGGGGTGGATCCAACTCCAGAGACAAGGGGTAGGCCCAGTTCAGAGCCTGCTAATGAGGAGGTGGACTCAGACATTGACAAGCCCTATGAATATGAATCTGAGGCATTTAACTCTCCCATTTCTAGTGAAGAGGATGATGATAGACCAAGATATCCTGATTTTAATGAGGAAGCTGAGTATGGTGAGGTTGAGTTCCAGATAGGCCAGCAATTCACTACTATGGAGCAGTTTAAGCAAGCACTGAAAGACTATTTTGTGTTCGAGGGTAAGGAGCTGCAGTATTTGAAGAATGAGCCTAAGAGACTTAGAGCTAAATGTGCTGAGGAGGATTGTCCCTGGCTTGTGCTCTGTTCCTATAACAGCCAGAGTCTTTGCTATCAGATTAAGACACTCTATGGAGAGCACAACTGTGGAAGAAATCTGAGCAGTAATATGGCAACAAGAGCTTGGGTCACAAGCAAACTGGTTAAAAGGCTGCTAACCCAACCACTTATGACACCAAAAGAAGCATTGGAGCATATGAATCAGGACTACAATTTCCACGTAAATTACAAGATGATCTATCAAGCTTTGAAGGCTGCTAGAGAAGAGACAGTTGGTAAGGAGAGAGAACAGTATGGCAAGCTTCATGACTATATGAACGAAATTCATAGAAGCAATCCGGGGTCTACTGCAATGGTTGATGTAATCCCACAACCAGAAGGGCGTCCACTTTTTAATAGGTTATACATATCTCTTGACGCATGTAAGAAGGGATTTAAGGCGGGTTGTCGGCCTCTGATTGGGTTGGATGGTTGTTTCCTAAAAGGCTACTTTGGTGGACACCTACTATCTGCTGTTGCACAGGACGCAAACAACCACTTTTTTGTTATATCTTTTGCTGTGGTTGAATATGAAAACACTGACTCTTGGAGATGGTTTTTGAACATACTGCAAGATGATATCGGGCCAGTCAATGAGCATGGATGGAACTTTATGTCTGATCAACAAAAGGTATTAAGTTTTCTCTTCTCAACTGTTTGATTATGTTAGCTTGGCTGATTTTATCTAAATTTGCAATGTGTGTATCTTTTTAAAGGGACTGGCTAATGCATTGCATGAAGTTATGCCGCAATCACACCACAGAAATTGTGTGCTCCACATATGAAAAAATTTTATCAAGCATTTTAAAGACAAGCATACTAAAGCATTTATGTGCCTAATTTTTTTGCCTGGCTGAATCTAAATGGGTCCTATAATTTTTTTTTGTGTTGCACAGAATTTGGATGGAGTTGAAGCAAGTGGAATCAACAACGTGGCTGTGACACCCCTAGACCCAGTGGTACCCCTTTTTGCTGTTCTAGATTTAGTTTTTTTGTTGGGTAGAAAACTGATATGGACTGAAGTCCCACTTGAAAAACACTTCCTCTTTTTATTGTCCCTATCAGGCTAAGGCAAAAAAACAGAAGAAAAAACTTCCCAAGGTGAGGACCACCCCCACACAACTCGAAGAACCAAGAGTGGAGATCCCACTTTCACAGTCTGCACCACTACAACTAGAGGTCTTTTTTATTTGTCAAACAACTATTGGACTATAACAAATTTTTAGCCCTCTATTCCAATTATGAATCCTGATTTTTTGTGTTTTTCATTAGGGAATTGATGCCAATGCTGGACCTTCAGTGCCAAGTAACCAAAACCCTATCAACCATGGACCACAATCTGAAACAGGGCAAACAATGGATGTGACTAGCAACAGAACACCACAAGGTCCGGAACAACAGAATAATACTGCTGAGACTAGTTTAGGAACTGCACCCACCTTCAAATTTGTCCCCACACCTGGACTGAAAAAACCTACTGTATCCAAGAGGAGATATTGCTTAAGGCCACCCGCGATGAAATGACCAACTCATACACATGGTAGAGCAGCATAGGAGTGGTGTCTTTTGTCTTTTTTTTTTTTGGTTATTTTGGATCCACAATGTATTAAAGGCTGGGACCTGTTGTTTAATGACTTAAAGTATGTAATAAACTACTAGTGACTTTTTGTTTAGGGAGTAAACATTTAGCTCAACAAAACATTTTTTTGTTTCCAGCTATTACATCAGCAGACTAAGCTATGCCTATGTGTATAGTATTATGAATGAAACTCCTTTGCTTTTGGATATAAATCACACTGTCCAGGATTTCATAGATCTGTAACTATTAACAAAGTTAGATTATCATTAATACAACAAACTCACAATCTATGCATATACAACATAGTAACTACATACCCAAAAGCAAACTTTTCATATTTTAACATTAACCATACATCTGCAACAACATACAATCTATGTCTTAGACTACAGCGTATTTCACTGCTACTAATACAATCAACATGGCTACCATGACATAGACCCTAAACCCAATACTCCATTTCTTTGAATTTCCTTCAATTGCCAAATCCACTTTGTGCTCCAATTGCTCAAACTTGTTCTCTAGCATCAACATTCTTCCATCTACATCAATGTCTTTCTCATGTGCAAAATGACAGGAAATCAGCTCATCCAGCCACATGAAGTAGTTGCAGTGAGGTTGTTCTGTCTGCAATTGCAATTATCATAAAGATCATTCATTCAAGCACAAAGGCAAATTGACTACAATAATCAAGACTGGAGGAACACTTACAGGATAGTGACAACAACCAAGGAAGATCCTGTCTGGGTTCTTGGCAGTTGCAGATCCTTGCATGATTGCATAACTTCCACACTTGCAGATCCTTGCATGATATAATATTAGATGAAAGATTTTGTTCATCTGTTTAATTATGTATTGTAATTAAAATATTTTATCTTTACTATTTTCAAAAATAAAAAATATATTCTAAATTAGTAAATTAATTAATTTATTTTAAAATTTTATATGCAACACAGGTACATATAATAGAACAAAAGATTAAAAAATAAGTAATAAAGATGAATAAATTGAGAATAAAATAAAATATATAAAGTCATGAAGAGAAATATTAGATTAATACCTAAACTATAATTGTTTGAATTAAAATTTGTTATTGAAAATATCAAAAAGAAAAATAATGAAATTGGAAGATACATAGAGTCATAAGAAGTTATATAAAAAAATATAGAGAATTTAAAATTTACCTTTTGATGAACAGAAGATGACAATTAGATAAGAAATAGAAAAAATGTAAAAAATATAAAAATAAAAAAAGAGTTTAAGAAAATAAAAGAATAACTGTACAAAAATTAAATTTAATTAGGTTAAATAATAGTAAAAATAATAGAAAAAAAAAAGTTAATTTGAGACTTTAATCAATTGAGTGTAATTTATTTGTAGTAGAACCATTTAAAATTTAAAGTAGATATACATTATTATATATAACTATTTTGGAAAAAAAAATGAAAAAGCAGTGGGGGCAAGTGCCCCCTCATTGCCCTTACTGGGTCCGTGCCTGTATGTATATATATATATATATATATAAAATAGAAAACCCCAAAGGAAACCCAAAGGGACATAAATACAAGAAAACCTACTCTCCAAAATTCCCTCTAAGAGGAGTCATCACAGTTTGTATTATTTAATAGAGATAAAAGTATCTAAGCAAAACATATGAACCAAAATAGTATCCCAAGAATAAAGGATCTTCGCTAATCCAGAAGTCTCCAGCACGTCTCAGCGAGAAGTCTCATGTCCTGCATCTGAAAACCACAAAATCCGCATAGGTGAGAACCGGAGGTTTCCAGCATGGTAACAGTTCTCACATATTTAACATGTAATATCAGAGGAAAGCCGAAGGCAATCCTAGAACTTCCACCAGATAAATCAAAGCTTATAATCAGACTAAACCAAAAAGGACAACTGACTAAAGATTCTTCAGTCTAACTGATACTTTTCTTTCCAAATCCTTCAAACCTCCCAACCACCAGCAGGAGTATAATACGGCAAACACAGTTATATCAGACAAGAGATATACAAATAGGAACAAATAAGGCATTTAGACAATTAGCAAGTAATATGCAGTCAATTAGACAATCTCAAACAAATCACGTAGTATGCAATATGATGAATGCCTGTCCCTAATGGCTGATGATATCATTTGTCGGTTATATAGCCAACCCGACAAGTCCTGGTAGCTAACCATTGGACTGTCCCTCTGTCGCGCATCCCCAACTCGAGTTATACTCAACATAATCGTGATCACTGATCATAATCATGATCCATATCTAACACCCTCATTGGTGTATATTCACGGGGGCGAGCTCATCTGAAACTTTCACAGTGTCCGGCCACACTTACGACATAGGGTCAGCAGAGTATCGAGTCTCCACCTGGAGTACGTGGTGGCTAGCCACTGCTTTCACCCAGGGAAACTTGTATCTCAGTTAGTGAAAGTGCAACATTCACATTTCATTCAACAGTATATATGCATTTATACTCGGCCATAATCAATAATGGCTCCACAGTAACTCGGCAACAAACTCAGCCATCCAGCTCACAGTTCAATCCAGAACCAGCCAATGTATCAACAAATACAGCCTATCGGCTCATTGCACATACAACACTTCCACTGCCATCCTCTGTATCTCATATAATTATTTTTGATCATCATTGATCATAACTTTTTCCCTTGCTTCATTCGCAAGTTACCACATTCCCTAGCTCCTTTCTCACTGCTAGGCATATCATAATGATCTAAGACATAAGGGGTGAGATCGGAGGCTTAGAAGTATGAAATTTGGCTTTTAAAACTCAAAAATCAACTTTGGGATGAAAACAGAGCCATGCGTACGTTTCCTCCACGCACACTCATGGATGGCCAAAAGTTAATCGACGTGTATGCGTCGCCCACGCGCACGCGTGGATGGGAAAACAGTCAAGGGATGCCTACGCGTCAGCCACGCACACGCGTGGGTGCGTTTGTGCCCCACGCACAGAACTGGCACAATGCTCACACAACTCTCGGGAATTTTGGCTGGGCAACCATTATAGCACATCGACGCGTATGCGTGAGCCACGCGCACACGTGGATGGCGTTTTTCTGAAAAACGACGCGCACGCGTCAATCACACCTACGCGTGGAGGGGTATTCTGCTAAGAATTTTCCTAAGTTAAAAGCTTCAGAAATCACAAATTAAACCCCCAAATTTCCAACGAACATAACTTCATCGTTTTAAAACATTTTTCGCCCGTTCTTCAAACAGCATAACCACCCCGGACCCAATTTCAGTTCTAAACAAATTTGGTACAAAACGGGGATTCAGAGTCCAAGTTATATCCCATTAAAGTATGCCCAAAAATCATGTTTTCATACAAAACCAGAAGGTGCCATTTTCAAAATAAGCCATTTGCAACCCTTTTCAAAATCAACCAAAACATGTCAATTTCATCCCTTTTTGAAATCAATCAAAATATACCAAAATCAACATCAAGCCTCCTCAACTCACACATTAACACTTTACCATAATTCCCAAAACCACCATCCAACCATTTTAACACTTCTCAACCAAATGGCTAAAGGACAAACACAATAACATGTCATACATCCTTCCTCATCCCAATTTCCAATAATACCATTTCCAATCAACCATCAAAATCAACCAATATCATACTCACCATCATCATGGTTCCACCCACAAAATTCAACCTCAATCATTCATCAAGCATATATCACAACATACATTTTCTCATATATCACACAATCAAGGCATCAATATTCATAATCACATATATGATCACATCATATATCTCAACCATTCAATAACATCAACAATTTAATGCCTATCTTAGGGCCTCTAGCCTAAGTATTTCCTACCACATTACATTTTAGATACGAGAAATCGAGATCATATCTTAGCCAATTTTCCAAGCTCAACCGGAGCACTTCCAAACCACTTTTTCACAAGCTCTCAAGGTCTCAACACCTTCAAGAACAGATTTTTACCACCAAAATCCCTTTTCAAGCTTTTCAAAGTTTCAATCAAGCTACAATACCCACATACACACAACCTAAGCCACAATCATCATACCCATACACAACATCTCAAAATCCAAATATCATAGAACCACAAATTATACTAGAATTGAGAATCTTACCACATCCAAGGTCCAAAGAGATAAGATTAACCTTCTCCTTCAAGAGAGTTAGGTCCTATAACATCAAAGAGCCCAAAATCTCAACATTTTTGTCCATAAAACTCGAAAACAAGGGCTGGAATTCGAAGAAAAAAACGTGGCTTACCTCAAGATTGATTGTATGGATTTTGTAGAGCTCTCTGCGGTGAATACGTGGCCGCAAACGGTGCGACAATCGGAGCTCTAGATCAAAAGTTATGGTGGTTTGAAGATCAAATGAGAGAAAGAACTTGAGAGAGAGTTCTTCCCCCCTTGGCCTCCATTTTCAGCATGTTTGAGTGATAAATGAGGAGAGAGAGTGCTGAAAATTAGGGTTTTGGTTTAGTTATATTGGGCCAAGGGCCCACTTTGAGTCTGGTTGGCCCGGTTTGGTCCGTTTGGTCTAATCTTGGTCCGATTTCTATAAAATTGGTATCGAAATTCTCGTCTCAATCTTCTCTATCATATTAAGCCATAAAAAAATCATATTTTTTGGATTTCTAGAATAAATTCTCATTTATAGGTTAATTAGCCGTTAATTAACTGGGTTTTACAGTATACATGCCACCTGAAAAAGTGAAAATCCATCATCAAAGCTTATGAGACCAAGGATAGTTGAGTCATTTCCACAACCATGACATCTTTATTGGAACAAAGGCCTTGGCTTTACAGGTTCAAGCAACAGTAGTAGGTCAACCAATAACCCAAATCTCCAACTCATAGTTGTAAAAATTAGACTGGACCGGTCGATTTAACCAGAAAACCGATGAATCGAATCCTCAATCGGTCTAGTCTAGTCTTAGAATCGTATAAGGACAAGAACCAGTGTAAACTAGTCAAAGTCGGTAAAAATTTTGACCAAAACCAGTCCACCAAACTGCTTAAGAGAAAATTCTAAAATTAATAAAGATGTGGTTTCAACCTAGGTCCTCCTTGTTACTGTATACTTCCCTTGCTATTGAGCTATGCTATTCTTTGTTATTATATATGCTAATTATTAATTATATAGTAAGACCGCACAATATTTTTTTTGATATTATTTTAATTTTATACTCACTTATATTTAAATTAATTATATTTTTATTATTCATAATTATTAATAAAAATATTATTAAACATGTATAAATGAAAAATATCAAATATTTTTATTAATTATAATATAATTATTTTTTATGATTATATGTTATTTATTAATATTATTTTTCAATAAATACATATGGTATATAATAATATAATAAATATAAAAATACTTTAATATAAAAATAAAATTAAATTTTTTATTATAAAAAATACTAGAATTTTATATACTTATTTAATAATAATTGGATTATAACTTGTTGATTATAATTTGTTGAAGTTTGATTGCTTTTAAAATATTAGTGAAGATATATGTATTTTAAATTTTAATTTTAGGTTTTTGATTATTTTATATTTTTTTACGTAAGACCAATTTTGTCGGTTCAATTAATAATTCATCGGTTGAACTAATGAACCAATAAATTTATAACCTGACCAGTTCGATTCTGACAACTGTACTATAGCTTTCCAATTCTGATGATGTTGTGAATTCAACTCACAACACAAGTGATGTTGGTGTGAATTCAAACAAGAAGAAAATGCTTCTGAGAGTCTCGAAAAGTATATGCTAATTACAAATATATAGTTGTTTAGATTTTTGTATGTGTACCTTTTAGATTAATTTATAATTTAAATTTTTTAAAATAATTTTAAAATAAAAGAAAGTTTTATTAATATTATTATTTTCATTTTTTTTAAATTTAAAAATTAAAAAATAATTTAATTCTTCAATATTTTTACTATTTTCTCACAAAACCTTCAAAAATAAAAATAAAAAACAAACAACCCTAAGATTTCCAAAAAAATATCAAGCCAAACATGCGTAAAAAATTAGATTCTTTTATTTCTTGCTGGATTTTTTTTTTCATTTTCTACTATGTGTAGATCGATTCATATCGAGTTTTAGCACATGACTCCAAAATCAAGAAAGAACTCTATGTGGTAATTTTGGAATTAAGGAAAACTAAAAGCTTTAGAGATAAAACGGGAGTTATTATTGCTGTTAATATATGTGTATATACATATATATTCTTTTAGTAATTTTTTTAACAAATTGTTATAACTTATAAGTAATTTTTGTTCTGTTTTTTAAATAGTACTTTTCTCTTAAATAAAAGTGATTTAATAGATATGCATTTTTCCTGTTTTATGATAATTTTGGATTTTGAGATTTTGATATATAGGATGAAATAGCTATCTTGTTAAAAAAAATAATACCCTCAGAGATGAACATCTTTTATTGTTGTTGGAGTAGAATAAACTAAAACTACAAATAGCTATTAGTGAAGGGTAGAATACACTACAAGAATGTAATGATTCTAGATTTTTTATTTTTTAGTTAAATAAGAACCTAATATTTGAAATAAATGGATTATATAAAAAAAATAATTACAAATTATATAATAACATTCGGCTCATATGGATTACCCTTTTAAAAGAGTTCTTTAAAAAATATATTGTTTATTAGACTCCATAAATTTGTATATCCACAATTCTATTTATCTATTTCTTTTGGTTTTTTTTTCATTATTAATTAAAAAATTATATTTTCAGTGGAGATGGAGAAGAATAGAGTAGAAATGATGAAGTTAATTGAGCTTCAAATAGAACAAGTAATGAGAAAAAAAAATTTATGAGCAATATTGGCACTAACGTTAAGCTTATGTACAAAGCAAACTGAATTCTTTTGACCTGCGACATTTTCTTTGCTCAAACTCAAATCAAGAGTAGAAATATTGAACTTCAAATGCATATACTACTTTCACTTGTTTAGTTGGATTTAAATATTATTATTTCTTTGTTTATTAATTAAATATTATATATTAATTATAAATTATATACGATGAAAGATATTTTAAAAAAAATTGTAAACCAAATTCTTATCAATTTTTATTATATAAGTAATATATAATAAATAACAATTATCTTAGATGTACACAAAAAAAATTAGCTATTAAATTAATCACTTATATAAAATATATGTTAAAATATAAAAATATACATTGAAAATAAATTAAATAATATATAATGTATCTATTATTTTCTCTCATTAATGCTTAAATATTAAGATAGAGTAGTCAAAAGATATTAATATTACAAACAATCGTTAATTAATGAAAAAAGAGAAAAATAAAATAACTTTTAATATTTTTAATTTTAACCATGTTGTTAAATGTATATTAAAACCATTCATTAAAATAAAATACATGTTAAAATATGAGAAAGTATACGAGAATAACGCTTATACTAAATAACGCAAACAATAGGTTAAAAAAAGAACTTTAAATTAATTTAAAAAAATCAAATTTTTACTAATTATAATCAAAATTTAACCTAATTATATTTTCACTCATACTCGCCCCACAAACCTTGATCTCTCTCGGTGCTGCCATTTGTTGCGCCTCTACCCTAATCTTCTTCTTCTTCCCTCCTCAGTGTCGGCATTGCCTTTTCCTCCCACGTATCGTCGTCCTCCGCCGCACCGCGTGCCCATCCTCCTCAAAGAAGCATCTATCTTAGAAAAGAAACATTTCGCATCTAATCAAAGAAACATCTATTTAAAAAAAGAAACATCCACCTAAAATCAAAGAAATATCTATCTAAAAAAAAGTAACATCTAATTTACCTAAAAAGATACATCCCACAATGACAAAAAAAAAAATCTAACTATTTCGTCCATCAAATTAGTAAAGAACCATCTAGGATAAAAAAAATGATGCATTGTATTTTGCAGCAATAAAAAAACCAACTATTTTAGTGTGGATTCTACGTTCAAACATAATCCATGGCTTCGAGTAAACATCCATCAATTAAATGTAACAAATAATAGCTTTTGGAACAGTTACACTTACCAGCTTTTGGAATGGTGATACGATGACGGGCAGCAACGGCGGAAGTATTCGGGAGGCACGGCGCAGTAGAGGCGTGGCGAATCTGGTTTGGAAAGGTATGTAGAGACAGCGCGTACAAAGTGTTATGAAACAACAGAGACCTCACGACCACCCTAGTTTGGTGAGGTAGCAACTACATTCGAGTGGGGTTCTTCAGTGGCTAGGAGTCGCGCGAACGATGGATTCCACTGTGCGACTGATGCGGCAATGACGACGCTGCTGATTGACGTCGCATCGCGGCTTCTAGGGTTCCATTGTGGAGTGAGGTAGGACGGCACAGAAGTTGAGACGACCTGGGTGAATGCAGCGGCGCTAAGACACTTCCTTGCCGGTGATGGCGACGACGTGACAGCAATGGGTGGAGCAAGATGGATACGATGAAAATAGGGTTAAGAGTTGGTGAATGGTAAAAGTGAAAAGAGGGTAAAGGAGAAGGTGAAAGGTGAAAGTGTAATTGGGATGTTTTTTTTTTCATCTTTAGTGGTCTTGGGATGGACCCTAATAGATCTGTTGTTCAGTGTTGTCCACACCTCCGTTGTCTACCTAGCAAAATTATTAGAATATATAGTACATATTAAAAATGAGTTAAAAATATACAAATACATAATGGTTAATTTTGATATACAAGTAGTATATTTATCTTAATTTATATATTTAAGATGTACATAATTGATGATTCAATAACAAGTTTTACATCTAAAAATAAGAATGTCAAATATCATGCAACCAACAAAAAAAAACTATCTACTAACTTGAGTCGATTGAGTGGTTACTTACTTCACTCATCAACTTAATCCAATGTTAATAGTTTTTGAACTTGTGTTGTTTATGCAATAATCTATTGATATCTTCTTAATAGTTATTAAGAAATAATTTTTTCACTCCTACTTTAATAATAAAAAGACCTTAGGAATGATTTTGATTTTTACCATAAATCTTAAAAACGAAAAAGATACTGATCCTTTCTTAATATATTATTTTGTAGCATTATATTTTTTAGCTGTATGATTTTACCTTTACTAGTCTTTAACTATAGTATCTTTGGTTTCAAACAATTCCAAATGGAGTAGTGGGAACCTTAATAACAAGAGAAACTAATATAGGCCTACAATCAGAGAATCAGACCCATATTTTGATGGCTAATAACAAAGGAGTGAGATATGAGAACCAAGCAGGGATGAAAAATTTGACCGATAATAGACAAGGATCAACTCCAAATTATGACATTGTAAAGTCAGAACCAAGTGACTATTGATGTTTCAAGTTACTCAGCTCACATTTTGTAATATGACAAAGTTTTATATTTTGTTTGAGGCTAACAAAAACTCAAATTAGCTTCAATTTGTTTATGATATATTACATCTTTTTTATGTTTAATTTGTCAAACTTAAATAGGCTGGCTTCAATTCTTTTATTTTGATACTTTGGCTTGATTTAATTATCTAACTTAAATTTGAGTAATTTGAAAATATCATCTGGAATTAAATTTTAGAATAATAATTGTAAAAATAATCTAAAAACAGAAAGAGAAAAAAAAACTTGTTTCTAAAAACCCAGTGTAGTTAATGTATTTTTTTGGTGTCTAAACATGGAAAGAAACAAAGCAAACACTATCCTATATCCAAGCGAATGATTTACTGGAGATCAGCACAAGGCTCACACCAAAAAATATGATTAGAGTTACTCTTGGCACCATATCTAGCCATCCAATCCGTAGCTCAATTTGCTTCTCGGCACACCCACTCAACGTGAACAAGCCAATGACGAGATAAAAGCTCCTGAATCTTGTGAACCAAATCTATTACTTCAGATGAATACCCACTTGTAAGCTCATGCATGATGGGCAGAATGTCAAGGCAATCCGTTTCACATATAATATCCCTCAAACCACAATCCCAAGCTAAAACCAGCCCCATCCAAGCAGCAAATAATTCACATTTGAACATAAATTTACAATAAAATATTAATTTCATATTTTATTGGCATTATTTAATTTTAATCTAATAAAAATATATAAAAAAATTTATATTATCATTCAATTAAATTCATATGCTTAGATGCTATTTTAAGTATTTTATTTAAAAATTAATTATTTTTGTTGATATAACAATGCATAGTTAGATGATTGTTTAAAATATTTTTATATTATTAGTACAACATAGCCATTAAGAATGGTTTGATGACAAGAGACTTGATTAATGTATATAAGATCTTAAATTTAAACATTCATGTTACTAATGTGCCAAAATTTTAATTGCAATTACAACCACAATACTATTTTGTGCAACTAGTTCAGAACGTATTGAAAACTATTAATTTTGAATAGATTTTTTCAACAACAATACAATGTCTACACTAGAATAGCAATTAACATTGTTAACCACTTATATTATTAAAATTTGGGTTAAGTACTTTTTTTCGTCCTTAACGTCTTGGGTGAAAATCAAAATCGTCTCCGACCTTTTTTTCTTATTAAAATCATCCTTAACGTTACAAAACGTTATAAAATCATCCTTTTCTACTTCAATTTTAATTTCTTGACTAAATTACCCTTAAAATTAATAAATATAATATTAAAAACCAAAAACAAACCCCCCTCAAACCCCCACCCCCACCTCCACTCCCATCTCCGTATCTCTTCCCTTTTTTCCCTCCCATCCCCCCTTCTTCCTACCATTCCTCCTACCTCTCTCTCTTCGGAACCCCCTTCTCAACTACAACCACAATTCTTCTTCTCTCTCTTTTTGCCACCTTACCATCTCCGCCCCTACCTCCTTCTCCACCTTCTTCTCCCTCTCCATCACCAACCTCTACCCTTCCTCCATTGACGTTGGCCTCACATTCTTCATCTCCCACGACGACCACTTTTTCGGCAATCTCGGCCTCTCCTTAGCCCTCAACGACAACCATATCGGCATCGATCTCAACGACATCATTTCAGCTTTGGCCGCTGGCATCATATTGTTCTCCATCACCGTCGTTCCTATCCTCAGCCACAGCTGCGACAGTGCCAACAGCAGTAGCTTCCCGCACCATCGTTCCTCCTCTTTCCCTCAACCATGACAGCAATGGACGGCAGCAACACCACCCCTATTCTCTGAGTTCCCCTTTTCTCTCTTATCTCTTTTCTGCGTTCTTTTCTCTTGATTTTTTTTGTCTTAAATTTGAATTGGTATTATTATTGTTGATGGATTTTTGAATCTAAAATAGTTGTTGCTGTTGAAGATTTGGGTGGAATCTGAATATATTATTATTGATGTTGTGTTAGCTTTGTTTAATTTTTTGAAATAAAAAAATAGTAGTTGTTGTTGAAGAAGATTTGGGTGGAGAGAGTGGAACAGGGAAGAGGGAGGAGGGAGGAGCCGAAGAGGTAAACAGAGGAGAGTAAAGGGGAGAGATGATGAAAAAGGATGATTTTAAAACGTTCAGTAATGTTGAGGATGATTTTAATAAGAAAAAAAGGTCGGGGACGATTTTGATTTTCACACAAGACGTTAGGGACGAAAAAAGTACTTAACCTTTAAAATTTAGAATACCCTAAACTCACTAATACGGTGCAAGAAATACAAAATACAAAATACGTTACAATTCTATTTATCTGTTCCTTTTGTTTTTTTTGGCATTATTAATTAAAAAATTGAATTTTCAATGGAGGTGGAGAAGAATAGAGCAGAAATTGTTAATATTGCAAGTGTGAGTAGTGTATAAAGTTAGTCCCACATCAAAGAAAGTAAGGAATAGTGAGAAGTTTATAAGATGAGAGATCCATTAACTTACTACCTTAAGGTTTTGAGTTGGATGTGGTGTCATCTCATCTTATGTTCTCTCGCTTGATTCCTCTCCGAAATCTCCCCGATGGTTGAGAGCTCTCCACGGTGACCCAACAAGTGGTATCAGAGCCGATAGTTAATCGGTCTGGTTTAAAGAGTATTCAAGGTGAAGTATCGAAAGTCTTTCCGGCAAAGGTGATCCGGGCGGTGTGTCCCGCAATGTGGTTGGAGAGGTGTGATGGACGAATACTCGTGGTGGAGGAGCTAGAAAAAGGGAGAGTTGATGCTTGATGTGGAGGCTCACACTTAGGGGGAGATTAAAAGCAAGGAAGAGTGAGAAGTTTATAAAATGAGAGATCCATTAACTTACTACCTTAAAGTTTTGATTTAGATGTCGTGTCATCTTATCTCGTGTTTTCTTGCTTGATTTCTCCTCGAAATCTCGTCGGTGGTTGAGAGCTCCCCACGGTTAGAAATATTGAATCCTTTTGACCTGCCATATTTTCTTTGCTCAAACTGAAATCAAGGTTAGAAATATTGAACTTCAAACGCATATGCTACTTTCTCTTGTTTGGTTGGATTTAAATATTATTTGGTCTTTTGTTTATTAATTAAATATTATATATAATAATTATAAATTTTATATGATGAAAGATACTTTAAAAAATTGTAAACCAAATTCTTACCATTTTCATTATATAAATAATAAAAAAATTATTCGTACACTAAAATAATCAATGAAATCAGTCATCAATGTATTTGTGTATAAATACATGTGGTTTAATTTATTTTCAATGTGTATTGTTAATATTGTAAGTGTGAAAAGTGAATGAAATTAGTCGCACATAAGAAAAAAAAGGAAGAGTGGGAGTTTATGAGATGAGAGACCCATTAACTTGACACCTTAAGTTTTTGAGTTAGATGTGGTGTCTTCTCATTTTATGTTCTCTCACTTGGTTGTTTCCTAAAAGTCTCCCTAGTGGTAAAAAACTCACATTGGTAGCCCAAAAAGTGGTATCAGAGCTTATGGTTAAATGGTCTGGTGGTTTAAAGAGCATTCAAAGTGACGGATCGAAAGTCTTTCTGGCAAGGGTAATCCAGGCGGCGTGTTCAGCGGTGTGATGGACAAATACTCAAATGTGGTGGAGGAGTTAGAAAGAAGGGGAGTTGATGCTTGATGTGGAGGCTCACACTTGAGGATTACAAGTGTGGGGAGTACATGAAGTTAGTCACACATCAAAGAAAACAAAAAAGAGTGAAGAGTTTATAAGATGAGACACCCATTAACTTGACACTTTAAAATTTTGAGTTGGATGTGGCGTCTTTTTATCTTATGTTCTCTCTTTTGGTTTCTCTCTGAAGTCTCTGCGATGGTCGAAAGCTCCCCATAATAGCCAAACATGTATTTGCGTGTACACGTAGCATAATCGATATTAGATGTACACAAAAAATCAGTTACTAAATTAATCATCTATATAAAATATTTGTTAAAATATAAAACATATATTAAAAATAAATTAAATAATAAATATACAATGTATCTATTAATTTTGCTCATTAATACTTAATTATTATGATAGAGTAGTCAAAAGATATTAATATTACAAACAATCCTTAATTAATGAAGAAAGAGAAAAATAGAATAACTTCTAATCTTTTTAATTTTAACAATGTTAGATGTAAATTAAAATTAATCACTAATATAAAATATATGTTAGAATATATAATATATATTGAAAATGAGTTAAAAATATATAAATACATAATGACTGATTTTAATATACAAATAGTATTTTTATTTTTAATTTATATATTTAAGATATACATAGCTGATAATTCAATAATAAGTTTTACATCTAAAAGTAAGAATGACAAATATCATGTAACCAATGGAAAAAAAACACCATCGACTAACTTGAGTTGATCGAGTGGTTACTTCACTCGTCAATTTAGTCCAACGTTGATAGTTTAAACTTACCTTGTGTATGTATACACTAATCCATGGGTATCTTCTTAATGGGCATTGTCAACCAGTAGTACGCGTAATACCTCAATAGATAGTTAGCATTCATTTCTATTCCCTTATAGAATTTTGTGCTACTTATGTAAATTTAATACTATTACTTCTATAGAGCGTGTTTGTTGTCGCTATACATATAGCTGCATAGACAGTAATAGCATTGTCAATCAGTAGTATGCGTAATCCCTCAATAGATGGTTAGCTTCTATTTCTTTTCTCTTATAGAATTTTGTGTTACTCATATAAATTTAATACTATTACTTCCATTGAACTCGTTTGTCGTTGCTATGTATATAGCTGCATAGACTGTGATAGCATTGTCAATTAGTAGTACATATAATACGTCAATAGATAGTTAGCTTTTATTTCCTTTGTCTTATAGAATTTTGTGTTACTTCAATAAATTTAAGCTATAAAATCCTCTTTTGTTCTTTTTAGGTTAAAATGGAAAAGACCTCTAAGAGAAAGATTGATGAAGTATCCATGCCGCCTGAAAATGTAAGACCCAGAACTTTGAAAAGTCTTTTTATGATCAAGTCTCAAATCATATAGTTATTTATAGCCTTAATTTCAGAAATTATTTTATTAAAGATAATTAAGGCAAGTTTTGATTTATTGGATTTGAGATAAGTTATGATTATTATCCAATTTCACAATAATTGGATTATTTTCTATATTCAAATTATAAAGCTGGTAGTTGTGAAATAATAAGGATTTCTATATGATTTGGATTAAATAATTATTTTAAATATTAATACTGCTATTTTGGAAAATAGAGAAATTAATTATATTATTTCTAATTTTTAGATTTGGGCATTTTATTGAAAATAATTTGTAAAATTGATGAGCAAATAGTATTTTTCTATATACAAATAGTGTTGGATTTAAATTGGGTTTCAATTACTATATTTTTCCCAATTTCATTTGAAATTACTAAAATGCCCCTAACCCTAATTTTCAAAAATGAAAGCCTAACCCAGTAACCCGTAACCGACCCGGTTTCCCCTTTTTCCCACACTCAGCAGACCTCTCCCCCCTTTTCTTCAATTCGATGCACAGCACACCCACAATGTTTCCCTCATCCAGCAACAGCAGCACCCCACGGTTTCTTTCCCTTTTCCATGAAAGAAATGAATCAGAAGCAGAAAGGGGGAGATGGAGCAGAGCTACAAACAGGGGAGGGACGAGCCGCGCTACTGTCGCCGGTCACCTCGCCGCCGTGCCCAGATCGCATTCAGCCCTCGTCACCGCCATTTTTCCTCAGCCTCATGGCGTTCTTGTTCGACCACTGCTGCTCCCATGTCCTCCAACGGCGCTGCTGTTCTCGCCGATAGAGCCGCTGCGAAGAGAAGGAAGGGTGCTGCTTCACGCCTCGCCGCCGTCGCTCCTCTGAAAGGGGCTGTAGTGGTCGCCGTCGAGCATGATGGGTGGAGGAGAGGGAGAACTCGCGTCTGAGACTGGGAAGAGGTGGGGTTTCGCCGCTGTTGGGGTCTCACCGCCGCCGTCCCCGTGGTGGCTGGTGTCGTCGCCGGAGAAGACCACCGGAGTTGCTGTCTGCTTCTGCCTCGGGATTATGCAAGTTGCCGGAGCCCACTGCCGCCAGAGCTGACCAGAACCACCACTGTGGTTGCCGCTGGGATTGTGAACGGAAGAAGGAGACGCTGGTTCTGTCACAGCCATTCCCGGGGGAGAAATCAGTCGCGCCGCCATGCCTGGCAGCCGGGAATGCCACTGCCTTCGCCAGAAAATTATGTCGGTAAGGGTTTTAAGTTGATTCTCCTTTCCGTTGAGTTTCCGGGAACCTCATTGTTGCTGCATGTTGTTTAGGTCACCGCTGCCGCTTTAGGTGGCTATCGGGCTGCCGCCGAACCGGTTCGGAGACCGTCGCTGTTTCGGTTCAGCCGTTCCTTCTTCGGTTCGGTAAGCGTTTCAATTGGAAAGCCCTTTTGTTATTGTTCCGTTATCTCACGCTGAGGTTTGTGGCATTAATTGCTATAAGATTGAGTTTCGGTTGTTGTATGTTACGATTAGTGTTGCTATGGTTATTGCGAAAGTGGCTGGGAGCTGAGGCTTTGGTTGCTGGTGATTTCGAGTTGAGGCAGAAAGAACTTATGAGGCGTTTGGATTATGGATTTGCGTGTTGAGGTAGGGGCGCTTTCCGAAAACTACAGTTTATTATCAGAATTATTACATATGGATACTGATGTGAGATATGGTGTAATTAGTGATTGTATCTGCCTTATGTATTATTTGATTGACTCGAACGATTATGGATGTTGGCTTGGCTGAATTGTTGTGTGGCTTGTGAAATGCAATGTTTGAAGTTGATTCTTTAAATATTTGAAATGAGTTTAATCCGTTGAGGATTGGTTTGAATTGAGTCAATTATTTTGATGATGTGAAAGATAGAATGCTCTTGAAATCCAGCCTGGGTTGCTTTAATTGCTCTGGTTTTGAAAAATGATTTATTGCTGAACCGATTCTTTAAAGCTTTATAAATGAGTTAAATCGGTTGATATTGAGTTGATTTTGAAATGGTTTCCTTGAGGTATGCCATTGAGGCGACTGTTGGATTTAGCTTGCTTTTGAATTGATTTCTGGTTTTGAGCTGTTGAAAAGGAATGAGAAACGGTTTAGTTGGGACCCGAACCGGGTGGCAAAAGTCCAAGTTTTAGGGGAGGTGCTGCCGAAATTTCTATAAAATCCGAGTCTTTATTGAAATGTTGTCTGGAAAATGATGAGTTAAAGACTTCGGCTATTTTATTTGAATTATCAAGAAAAGGATGATTCATGCTTTCGAAATGAGTTAGTAAAGAGGAAATTGTGATTTAGTCTTGCTTCTTAAGAAAGGCATTGTATCTCTTTCAAGAGAAAGTTATTTAGATGAAACTTGTGTTTTAAAGCTGTTTGAATGCGAAAAGGGTTTATGCCTTTGAATTTGACTTGGGGGTTTCAATTAAAGAAGTTTCAATGACTTTGAAAGAACCTGAATGTCTATTGACAAGTTTTATTTTGAAATGTTTTGAGAAAGGTTTTAAGTACTCTTTGAACTTTGAATTTTTGCAAGACTAAAACAATTTTGAACAGTTGAAACGCTTTAAAATTTATCATGGGGTTGAAGCTGGTTTTGCCTAAGTAAAGGAAACGGCTTTGAAAGAAGTAAATGATTACGTGACTCGGTTTGGCTTAGATCCTATTTTATTACTCAAATCGGAAAGCCAAGGTTTTAATGATTTTAAATGAATTCGGCGAAATGAGTTATGCTACTCTCCCCTAAAGACTTGGGACTCTGTCGAGAAACTTTGTTATAAAATCCCATTGTGGGATGGGTGATTTTGAATGTTCCCAAAATGAATCTTTAACTTTCCATAGTTTTGGACGTTTTGGAAAGAGAATGCCGAGAGCGGCTTTGTTTTAAAAAGGGAACTCACTTTGAGTAAATTTGGCTTATGAGCCTGAGATGATTTGAGAAATGAGATCTTTAAAGCCAAGGCTAAAAAGAGTTGAAATTTGATTTCAAAGTGAAATGGCTTGAGAAAAGTGATTTATGGCTTAAATGCCGGTTTATGAATTTGATGATGTTGAATGGTGGAAGTGTTGCTTTGTTGTGAGCCGGAATGGCCGTGTATGCTATTGAACTATGGCTGATTGCCAAATGAGTTGTGAGCCGTATGGCTGATTATGAATTATGAACTTAAGCCGAAGGGCTGTATTTATTGATAAATTGGCTGGTTCTGGATTGAACCGTGAGCCGGATGGCTGAGATGGATGGTGATCCATGGTTGAGTATAAATGCATGTATGCAATCGAATGAATTGTGAATTTAAGCCGGATGGCTGAGATGAATGTTGTATGCGAGTATGCTTGTGTTTTCTCTCTGGTTGTAAGGGTGACAGGGCACCGATACCCTCTAATGGCGACAGGGCGCAGATACCCTCTAATGGCGACAGGGCGCAGATACCCTCTAATGGCGACAGGGCGCAGATACCCTCTAATGATAATAAAGCGCAACAGAGAGACTGTGTCCGGGTTAGCTACCGGACACGTCGGGTTGGCTTGGTAACTGACAGATGATATCATCAGCCACTAGGGACAGGCATGCATCATATGCATTTATGTGACATTGTTTGGGTGTGTATATTATACTTGGTTTGCCTATGTGACTAATTGCTAATTGTTCTGCTTGCAATAACTGTTTGTTTGTGCTTGCATCCTTCTATTTGTGTTTGCTACTGGGACTCTGTTGGACTGTGGTGATTGGTTGCTGGTTGGATTGTTTGGGCCTAGGGCCGTTGTTGGAATGAGGTGAACCGATGGTTGATTTCACTTTTGTGTTTCTGGTTTGGAATAAAATTATGAAAGTCTATTTTGGTTCTGCATAGATAAACCGTTTTGAAAGGCTTTTGAGTTTTTGAGAATTGAACCGTTCTTCTTTCCGAAAAGATTTCCGACTTTACTTTCGTTGTAAACCGTTGTTTTTGAAAGGAGGCATAAGACGGTTATGAATCACTGGTGCGGTTATCTTCATGTATCCTATTACAGTCATTCCCAAAAACCCTCTACTGAGAACCCTTTCGAGGATGATGTTCTCACCCCCCTACATTTTTCCCCTTTCAGGATATGGGCGCAGAAGCTACGAAGAGCTTATCTAATTGTTGTTGTGATGCTCTGTATTGTTTTAGTTATGGTTTATTGTACCCTCGCCTTTATCTTGATATAATCTGTAAGAGGGATAGGAATTGTATTGGTTAATGCTTGTAAAGTTATTTATATATAATTATGTATATATATATATATATGGATGTACTCTTTATGAATTGTTGTAAGTTGTATGGTATTTATGGATGTACATTATCGCACGAAAGTATTTTTGGGAACGGTATTGCGGCTTAAAGTTTTAAACAGGCTCATATTTTAGTATTAAATAATATAGGTGTCGTCGTAATGTCCGAACTATCAGAGTCGCGCAGCCGGAAGTGCGAGCTTTGGTAGTTAGGGTGTTACATTATGGTATCAGAGCAGTTCTTCCTGTAGAGCCTGAGGAATGGACTGACTATGCTTCAATTGCATACTCTGAGCGTTTGTCATGTATTAGGTCTTGTTGAATGACGAGAATTAGAGCTTTATGCACATGACGGTCTATTGATTAACGCTGTTAGTCTTGCATTGCATAATTCCTAATATTAAGTTTGGCCGGCTTAATACTAGTGAATTATGTATATGGAAGCACTGATGGGTTATCATAGATGAAATGCGAGTTTTGAGTAAAGTGAATCGCGGGTTTTGGGGGAACGTTAGAAACTTTTTCTCGAGGCTATTCAGTTGTGTGTCTTGAATTTTGTTCGAGTCGACCTGTTCTTTCATATCCTAACTTGAAGTTCTTGTTTGGTACTCCTCTTGAAAAGTAATTTGATGTTTCCACTCTATTTCTCTATTCATATGCATTCTTGTTTGGCCTCAGTTGCATATGCTTGTTTGGAATCCTTGATGCATCTGTCTTCCTCTGTTTGAGTTCTTCTTGATTCAAGTATTCTTTGATATAGTCTTGAACTTGTCTTAATGTGCTGTGACTTTTAACTTTGGGTTCCGAGTTCATTCTTAGAGAATTTGTTGATTCAGTTTTCCTCTTATTTGACAGTGATTACAGCTAAATTTGAGATTTTTATAAAAATTGCTGTTGACTAAATATACACTTATCTATATGTGGAACTTTGAAGATTTCTTATACAGTTTAACAACTATTTATTCCTAATACCTCGACCGTACTTTTACTGGTTTATGGAACTGCATTTACTTTAAATTACAATTTGACCTTCTAGTAATTTTATTATAGTTCCAAGGCACATCTTCATTTGATTATGTATTTGAATATTTTTCAAAATTTTGAAAAGAAAGGATTTACCACTTTTGTCTCGGTTGAGTTTTGTTTGATAAGCTCTACTTAACTTATTTTGAATTGAGTTTGATTTAGCATGCTATATGGTTTATGCCATTGTTGTTCTTTTGAAAATGTTGGACTCATGGCATTCTTCTTACGAACGGACGAAAGTCTTCCTTAAGCCTTCCATCTCCATGAATGTCATGCTTGACTTTGTTTTTTAACTGATCTTTTACATCTTGTGAATATTGCCATTGATCTTGGTTTGTCCTCTTTTGTGAATCTCATTCTTATATGAGTAAGTTTGATTCGTTTCAAAATAGTGCATCATTTATCCTCTCATTGTCTCTACCAGAGTTTTTAGTCGAAGACTTATCCTTGAGAGATTACTAATGATTGAGTTGTCTTTTCTATGACTTTTGTATTCTTTAGGATCAATTGAAAGCTTATTTGATGTCTCATGCGTAGTGGATCTTGTTTAAACTACTTTGATTTGAGATCTTTTCTTGTATGGCTTGGCACCTTTTCAAGTACATCCTAATTTTCTTGAATATTATTGCGAGATGGTGATTTCAAGTATACTTTTGGAGACTTGTTTTGAATTTTATAAAGCAGATTGAATTCTCTTTGAATAAGTTCTAAATTGAACTTATTTTTCAGTTGCTTGGTTATAATTGAAACCATTGTTCAATTTTGATGAAGTTAATTTAAAAATCGGCATGCGCTATTTTAAATGAGGCTTTGGAGAACTTCTTTGTTCAGTGGAAATCGGTTTGTTTGTAACGCACTACCTATTTTCTTTACCAGATTGTAAGCAAAAAAAAAAAATTTTTTACCTCGGAATTTATTTCCTTTCTAAAGAGAGTTTAACCTCCTCTTTTGTCCCCGCTATAAATGTTATACACGCTTGTTTGAATATGGGTTTTGGGAATTTTTGAACAAGCATTTGATTTCTCTTCCGAGTTTTATGAATTACCTTTGGTTAAGTTGTGCACCTACTTATCCTTCTAAAATATTTGAGGAAATATTTTAGCTATTGGTCAAACTTGTGTGCATTTTGTTTTAGAACTCTACAAAGTCTACTTCAACATGAATTTGTATTAAAGCAAAGACACGATTATGCTTTTTTTACTCTCTTGAAGGATGTTGTTACTTAACCTTCTATTTCAGACTGCGAAGTGGTTTTTCCGCAAGTTTTCGATTCTTTTATGAACAATGTATTCGGAAGTACTTTTAATTGTGCTCTTGAGTTTTGTGAGCTTTATCTTGGGTTTGAAATATTCTCTTCTGTAAGCCTTATGCTTCTTCAACTCAGCTTGAGTTGTCTCAAAATGATGCGCTGGTTTTCTTCCTATTGATCCTATTGAACTTCTTTGATCCAAGGGTTATCTTTGAAGTTGTCAATTGAATTGAGTCTAGCAAACTTCATTGTTTGAGTGTCCTTGTTATTCTGGAACTGGATACATTCTCTCAACTCTTTGAGTATTATCCTTGATATTTGACTCTCCTCTTTAAATCTTGCATCCTTCTGAGTAGACTCGAGAATTGTTTTGACATCACGTGCGACTTGTAGACGTAGTAGCGCGATGCGTTAGTTCCTTAAGGCGTGATATGTGTATACAGAAGTTGAAGCGGTAGGTGTGCAACGTATGAGTTGTGGGTGTTTTGTTCTTTGCGAATGGGTTTGCGGTTGTCAGGCTTGTGATTGAGTATGAAGATTGTAAAGTTCTTGAAGGAGTTGGAAAGTTGAAACTTTGAGGTTGAGATGAGATTAGTGTGCAGATGTTGAGCACGTCGTTGTAACCTCATCCTGTTTTATAATCTTCAATGTCTTGCCTTACTATCACATGTTTGGCCCATGTCACCTTTTTGTATTGAGCCTACCTTGTAATGTTTGCTTTGCAATCATACTCCTACCTTTACACCCTTATGCTTATGACAATTAAAGTATTTGAAAATCGTATATATGATTATATTTTGAGATATTTTTGCTTCTTCCTTAAATGTGTTCAAGGGTGAACTGTTATGGAATTTCTTTCATTTTGTATCAATTTTCGAGGGCGAAAATTTTTATAAGGTGGGTAGAATGTAAGACCCAGAACTTTGAAAAGTCTTTTTATGATCAAGTCTCAAATCATATAGTTATTTACAGCCTTAATTTCAGAAATTATTTTATTAAAGATAATTAAGGCAAGTTTTGATTTATTGGATTTGAGATAAGTTATGATTATTATCCAATTTCACAATTATTGGATTATTTTCTATATTCAAATTATAAAGCTGGTAGTTGTGAAATAATAAGGATTTCTATATGATTTGGATTAAATAATTATTTTAAATATTAATACTACTATTTTGGAAAATAGAGAAATTAATTATATTATTTCTAATTTTTAGATTTGGGCATTTTATTGAAAATAATTTGTAAAATTGATGAGCAAATAGTATTTTTCTATATACAAATAGTGTTGGATTTAAATTGGGTTTCAATTACTATATTTTTCCCAATTTCATTTGAAATTACTAAAATGCCCCTAACCCTAATTTTCAAAAATGAAAGCCTAACCCAGTAACCCGTAACCGACCCGGTTTCCCCTTTTTCCCACACTCAGCAGACCTCTCCCCCCTTTTCTTCAATTCGATGCACAGCACACCCACAATGTTTCCCTCATCCAGCAACAGCAGCACCCCACGGTTTCTTTCCCTTTTCCATGAAAGAAATGAATCAGAAGCAGAAAGGGGGAGATGGAGCAGAGCTACGAACAGGGGAGGGACGAGCCGCGCTACTGTCGCCGGTCACCTCGCCGCCGTGCCCAGATCGCATTCAGCCCTCGTCACCGCCATTTTTCCTCAGCCTCATGGCGTTCTTGTTCGACCACTGCTGCTCCCATGTCCTCCAACGGCGCTGCTGTTCTCGCCGATAGAGCCGCTGCGAAGAGAAGGAAGGGTGCTGCTTCACGCCTCGCCGCCGTCGCTCCTCTGAAAGGGGCTGTAGTGGTCGCCGTCGAGCATGATGGGTGGAGGAGAGGGAGAACTCGCGTCTGAGACTGGGAGGAGGTGGGGTTTCGCCGCTGTTGGGGTCTCACTGCCGCCGTCCCCGTGGTGGCTGGTGTCGTCGCCGGAGAAGACCACCGGAGTTGCTGTCTGCTTCTGCCTCGGGATTATGCAAGTTGCCGGAGCCCACTGCCGCCAAAGCTGACCAGAACCACCACTGTGGTTGCCGCTGGGATTGTGAACGGAAGAAGGAGACGCTGGTTCTGTCACAGCCGTTCCCGGGGGAGAAATCAGTTGCGCCGCCGTGCCTGGCAGCCGGGAATGCCACTGCCGTCGTCGGAAAATTATGTCGGTAAGGGTTTTAAGTTGATTCTCCTTTCCGTTGAGTTTCCGGGAACCTCATTGTCGCTGCATGTTGTTTAGGTCACCGCTGCCGCTTTAGGTGGCTATCGGGCTGCCGCCGAACCGGTTCGAAGACCGTCGCTGTTTCGGTTCAGCCGTTCCTTCTTCGGTTCGGTAAGCGTTTCAATTGGAAAGCCCTTTTGTTATTGTTCCGTTATCTCACGCTGAGGTTTGTGGCATTAATTGCTATAAGATTGAGTTTCGGTTGTTGTATGTTGCGATTAGTGTTGCTATGGTTATTGCGAAAGTGGCTGGGAGCTGAGGCTTTGGTTGCTGGTGATTTCGAGTTGAGGCGGAAAGAACTTATGAGGCGTTTGGATTATGGATTTGCGTGTTGAGGTAGGGGCGCTTTCCGAAAACTACAGTTTATTATCAGAATTATTACATATGGATACTGATGTGAGATATGGTGTAATTAGTGATTGTATCTGGCTTATGTATTATTTGATTGACTCGAACAATTATGGATGTTGGCTTGGCTGAATTGTTGTGTGGCTTGTGAAATGCAATGTTTGAAGTTGATTCTTTAAATATTTGAAATGAGTTTAATCCGTTGAGGATTGGTTTGAATTGAGTCAATTATTTTGATGATGTGAAAGATAGAATGCTCTTGAAATCCAGCCTGGGTTGCTTTAATTGCTCTGGTTTTGAAAAATGATTTATTGCTGAACCGATTCTTTAAAGCTTTATAAATGAGCTAAATCGGTTGATATTGAGTTGATTTTGAAATGGTTTCCTTGAGGTATGCCATTGAGGCAACTGTTGGATTTAGCTTGCTTTTGAATTGATTTCTGGTTTTGAGCTGTTGAAAAGGAATGAGAAACGGTTTAGTTGGGACCCGAACCGGGTGGCAAAAGTCCAAGTTTTAGGGGAGGTGTTGCCGAAATTTCTATAAAATCCGAGTCTTTATTGAAATGTTGTCTGGAAAATGATGAGTTAAAGACTTCTGCTATTTTATTTGAATTATCAAGAAAAGGATGATTCATGCTTTCGAAATGAGTTAGTAAAGAGGAAATTGTGATTTAGTCTTGCTTCTTAAGAAAGGCATTGTATCTCTTTCAAGAGAAAGTTATTTAGATGAAACTTGTGTTTTAAAGCTGTTTGAATGCGAAAAGGGTTTATGCCTTTGAATTTGACTTGGGGGTTTCAATTAAAGAAGTTTCAATGACTTTGAAAGAACCTGAATGTCTATTGACAAGTTTTATTTTAAAATATTTTGAGAAAGGTTTTAAGTACTCTTTGAACTCTGAACTTTTGCAAGACTAAAACAATTTTGAACAGTTGAAACGCTTTAAAATTTATCATGGGGTTGAAGCTGGTTTTGCCTAAGTAAAGGAAACGGCTTTGAAAGAAGTAAATGATTACGTGACTCGGTTTGGCTTAGATCCTATTTTATTACTCAAATCGAAAAGCCAAGGTTTTAATGATTTTAAATGAATTCGGCGAAATGAGTTATGCTACTCTCCCCTAAAGACTTGGGACTCTGTCGAGAAACTTTGTTATAAAATCCCATTGTGGGATGGGTGATTTTGAATGTTCCCAAAATGAATCTTTGACTTTCCATGGTTTTGGAAGTTTTGGAAAGAGAATGCCGAGAGCGGCTTTGTTTTAAAAAGGGAACTCACTTTGAGTAAATTTGGCTTATGAGCCTGAGATGATTTGAGAAATGAGATCTTTAAAGCCAAGGCTAAAAAGAGTTGAAATTTGATTTCAAAGTGAAATGGCTTGAGAAAAGTGATTTATGGCTTAAATGCCGGTTTATGAATTTGATGATGTTGAATGGTGGAAGTGTTGCTTTGTTGTGAGCCGGAATGGCCGTGTATGCTATTGAACTATGGCTGATTGCCAAATGAGTTGTGAGCCGTATGGCTGATTATGAATTATGAACTTAAGCCGAAGGGCTGTATTTATTGATAAATTGGCTGGTTCTGGATTGAACCGTGAGCCGGATGGCTGAGATGGATGGTGATCCATGGTTGAGTATAAATGCATGTATGCAATCGAATGAATTGTGAATTTAAGGTGGATGGCTGAGATGAATGTTGTATGCGAGTATGCTTGTGTTTTCTCTCTGGTTGTAAGGGTGACAGGGCACCAATACCCTCTAATGGCGACAGGGCGCAGATACCCTCTAATGGCGACAGGGCGTAGATACCCTCTAATGGCGACAGGGCGCAGATACCCTCTAATGATAATAAAACGCAACAGAGAGACTGTGTCCGGGTTAGCTACCGGACACGTCGGGTTGGCTTGGTAACCGACAGATGATATCATCAGCCACTAGGGACAGGCATGCATCATATGCATTTATGTGACATTGTTTGGGTGTGTATATTATACTTGGTTTGCCTATGTGACTAATTGCTAATTGTTCTACTTGCAATAACTGTTTGTTTGTGCTTGCATCCTTCTATTTGTGTTTGCTACTGGGACTCTGTTGGACTGTGGTGATTGGTTGCTGGTTGGATTGTTTGGGCCTAGGGCCGTTGTTGGAATGAGGTGAACCGATGGTTGATTTCACTTTTGTGTTTCTGGTTTGGAATAAAATTATGAAAGGCTATTTTGGTTCTGCATAGATAAACCGTTTTGAAAGGCTTTTGAGTTTTTGAGAATTGAACCGTTCTTCTTTCCGAAAAGATTTCCGACTTTACTTTCGTTGTAAACCGTTGTTTTTGAAAGGAGGCATAAGACGGTTATGAATCACTGGTGCAGTTATCTTCATGTATCCTATTACAGTAATTCCCAAAAACCCTCTACTGAGAACCCTTTCGAGGATGATGTTCTCACCCCCCTACATTTTTCCCCTTTCAGGATATGGGCACAGAAGCTACGAAGAGCTTATCTAATTGTTGTTGTGATGCTCTGTATTGTTTTAGTTATGGTTTATTGTACCCTCGCCTTTATCTTGATATAATCTGTAAGAGGGATAGGAATTGTATTGGTTAATGCTTGTAAAGTTATTTATATATAATTATGTATATATATATATATATGGATGTACTCTTTATGAATTGTTGTAAGTTGTATGGTATTTATGGATGTACGTTATCGCACGAAAGTATTTTTGGGAACGGTATTGCGGCTTAAAGTTTTAAACAGGCTCATATTTTAGTATTAAATAATATAAGTGTCGTCGTAATGTCCGAACTATCAGAGTCGCGCAGCCGGAAGTGCGAGCTTTGGTAGTTAGGGTGTTACATTATGGTATCAGAGCAGTTCTTCCTGTAGAGCCTGAGGAATGGACTGACTATGCTTCAATTGCATACTCTGAGCGTTTGTCATGTATTAGGTCTTGTTGAATGACGAGAATTAGAGCTTTATGCACATGACGGTCTATTGATTAACGCTGTTAGTCTTGCATTGCATAATTCCTGATATTAAGTTTGGCCGGCTTAATACTAGTGAATTATGTATATGGAAGCACTGATGGGTTATCATAGATGAAATGCGAGTTTTGAGTAAAGTGAATCGCGGGTTTTGGGGGAACGTTAGAAACTTTTTCTCGAGGCTATTCAGTTGTGTGTCTTGAATTTTGTTCGAGTCGACCTGTTCTTTCATATCCTAACTTGAAGTTCTTGTTTGGTACTCCTCTTGAAAAGTAATTTGATGTTTCCACTCTATTTCTCTATTCATATGCATTCTTGTTTGGCCTCAGTTGCATATGCTTGTTTGGAATCCTTGATGCATCTGTCTTCCTCTGTTTGAGTTCTTCTTGATTCAAGTATTCTTTGATATAGTCTTGAACTTGTCTTAATGTGCTGTGACTTTTAACTTTGGGTTCCGAGTTCATTCTTAGAGAATTTGTTGATTCAGTTTTCCTCTTATTTGACAGTGATTACAGCTAAATTTGAGATTTTTATAAAAATTGCTGTTGACTAAATATACACTTATCTATATGTGGAACTTTGAAGATTTCTTATATAGTTTAACAACTATTTATTCCTAATACCTCGACCGTACTTTTACTGGTTTATGGAACTGCATTTACTTTAAATTACAATTTGACCTTCTAGTAATTTTATTATAGTTCCAAGGCACATCTTCATTTGTATTTGTGTATAATACATATATGATTTAATTTATTTTCAATATGTATTGTTAATGTTGCAAGTGTGAGGAGTGTATGAAGTTAGTCACACATCAAAGAAAACAAGAAAGAGTGAGGAGTTTATAAGATGAGAGACCCATTAACATGACACCTTAAGTTTTTGAGTTGGATGTGATGGATTCTCATCTTATGTTCTCTCATTTGGTTCTTCCATAAAGTTTTCCTAGTGGTCAAAAGCTCCCCTTGGTAGTCCAACAAGTGGTATCAGAGCTGATTGTTAATTTGTTTGGTGGTTTAAGGAGAATTCAAAGTAAAGCATCAAAAGTCTTTCTGGCAAGGGTGATCTGGACGACGTACACTTGAGGGAAAGATTGTTAATGTTGCAAGTGTGAGGAGTGCATGAAGTTAGTCCCACATAAAAAATACAAGAGTGAAGAATTTTTAAGTTGAGTCACCCATTAACTTGACACCTTAAGGTTTTGAGTTGTATGCGGTGTCTTCTCATCTTATGTTGTCTCACTTGGTTTCTCTCCAAAGTCTCTCCGGTGGTTGAAAGCTTCCCATGGTGGCCCAACATGTATTTATATTCCAACCGACGTGTATTTTGTAAAACTCGATTAAACTATTATTAATAAATTAATTATGAGTGAAAATGACTAAGAAATTAAAATTTATATTTTGGGAAAGTAAAAATAATTAGGACGCGAATTAAAGTGTTTATCTTAAAGAATTTTGCTCAAAGTTAGACCAAAGGGATGAGAAATGGATTTGGGCCACACTTGGACCCAAGGCCCACTCAATAACACCTTCCATCACAAACACTTCAGCTCACTCCTTCATTCATGAAAACAAACACTCAGCCCTAAGAGAGAAGAGAAGAGAGGAGAAACCTTGGTCACTATTTACTTTCAATTTCAATCCTCATAACTTTTGATCCGGAGCTTCGATTGACGACTCGTTTGTTGCTACGCAAAGCTCTCGTTGTCCTCTTCAATTCTATAACATTTGGGCGGTGAGTAGTCCCAATTTTCGTTGCCCATTTCTCTGTTAAACTCTATTTTCGAGTTTGGAATTTGAGGTGTAGAAATATTGTGATTTTGATGCTTTAGGGGAAGTTCAAGCACAATCTCTATCTACGTTTTAACCCAAAATTATATGGTATAAGGTAAGAAAACTCAATCCTTCCATTGGCTCCAATTTTGAGTGAAAATCCTAGTGTGAATGTTGAATAATTAATGTAATCAGATTGTATGGAGTAGGTTGGACTTGCTTGATTGATTTGGTGCAAGTTGGAGGCTTGGATTGACTGCGGAGCTCTTGATTGGAAGAGGTTTTGGCTGAGCTTGGGTGTTATTGGGAAGGAAATCAAAGTGTTAGGAAAACCATCGTCAAAAGGTACGGGTTTGAGTTTCCAGTAGGCATTATGTAAAGTTATGTGAACGCCTATGTTAATTGCTCTAGAATAGGATTGAATGGAATTGCTTGTGTTTGTGATTAGTTGGTTGAATATCGATTGATAGTTATTGTTGTGAATTATGAATTTAAATATTGTGAGCTTGGATATGAGACATGATGATTATGTTGTATGTTGAATGAAAATTGATGTATAATGATACCATTAGTGACTGGGGAAATTTGCGAGGAGGCCGTGATGGGGTGAGGAGTCCCCCATGAGGTAAGTATGTGTGAATTGTTGATTTGAATAATGATGAATTGATTAGTACATGAATAAAATTGTGGATTGATTGATGGGTTGAAAATTGATTTATTAAGCATTGAGTGGTTAGAAGGGTAGAGAAATGGATAGATGTATGTTTAGATTGTTTTGGGATGATTTTGGCATGGTTTGGTTTGAATTGGATTGAGATTTTGGTGAAATTGAGTGATGGTTCAAAATTGGTAAAACTAGAATTTTAACCAACTTCGACGGGCCATAACTTGTTTTTCAGACCCTCAAATCATGTGAAACTTGTCTAAAATCAAAAGTGGATATGTGGAGTTTATGACGTTTGAAGAACGGATGAAAAATGATTTCTAACGAAAAAGTTATGCAGGTTTGAAGTCTTGGTTAAAAATTGAATTCTGCAGAAAACTGGGGGTCCTGCATACGCACGACCCATGCGTACGCATGAGGGGCATTACAGCGGTGGTGATGGGATCGGAAGGCGGTGGTGATGGGATCGCACGGAGGTTAGGTTGGCCAAGGCTGTGGAATACAGCGGTGTGATTGGTATTAGTTAGAAATCCCCTAAGTTTAGATAACCCTTTTTGTGGTGTTTGGTTTACGTTATTTATTTTTGTTAAGCTTGAATATCTGTTTGGTGTGAAGTTCTAAAATTGCCTTTGGTATCTCGGAACCTTACATCTTATATATTAGGCACTGTTACCATACTGAGAACATTCGGTTCTCATACCATATGTTGTTGTTGTTTTTCAGATGAAGGTCGTAACCCACCTCGGTGAGTTACGAGATGGTAACGGAGCAGTGGATCTTTTATCACCTTTTGTAGTTTGATATGTTCGATGTAGTTACTCTCTCATCCTTTGTATTTATATAACTTTATCGCCTTAGACGCTTGATTTGAGAGATAAGTTATATAAGCTGTTTTAAACTTCTAAAACTCTTTTGTATTTCAGTTTGACTAGCCGGCCTAAACTCCGCAGGCTGTGACTATTCATCTTTTTGGTATATCATATTTACACATATCTATATATCTTGTTAATTTAATTATTACCTTGTGTATCCTGGAGCTATCTACATGGATTTATATATATTATGTCTTGTTCTGTCCGTGCCTACGCGTTTAGTTATCGTGATGTGAAGGCTTCGCGTTTCGTAATTCCGCTTTACGCGACTTTGAACTTTATTCCTTCATCGGGCTTCTAGTTATATAAATTCTTGGACATATATATATATATATATATATATATATATATATATATATATATCGTTATGATCAATTAATGGGACTTGGCCGGAAAGTGTTCTTGCCTCTATCATTAGCTCGGGTAGTCGCCGTTTCTGGTGTTTCAGTCACCTTTCCATGGCTCCCTTAATTATGTGCTAGGAATTTCCCTCTTGCTTGAGTAATGGGAAGCGGGCTAGTCCCCGAAAATGCCCGTTCGCCTGTCGTTGGGGATCAAAATCTTACTTGCTGAAACAGTACTTGTAGGATTGCATTTTCAAAACCTTTAGAGAAAGAGAGGAACCAGAAACTATAGATTCGCCAAGAACTTGGCTGGGCTTTCACTTCTAGCGTGGAAGAAAGGGCAACGAGTTCTACTGCTTACCCAACTTTGTGACATAGCGATAGCGGATAAAGGAAGTATAAGAGTTCCACCGCCCTTACTTAAGGGTCAGGCAGAAGAGCAGCCTTTAGGCAGGCCTATCGACTCTAGTATACCACCAGATGGAGCGGCAAAGAGGGCGGAAAGAAGAAGAGCTCAAGGCCACCACTTAATTCGATTCGCTACCTCTCTCTGATTAGCGATAGGGGCTGTCAGCCAACAACAAAGCGATAGGAGCGGAAACGATCGATAAAAATGTGTAATGTAATAAGCTGGCCTTTCAGGCTAGAGAAGAAGCGCCCAGCCCATTTCTTTCTATGAAAGGAGACCTTCAATGCTTTGACTTACATTCCGAGGCCTGCAACAGAAGAAAAGATTGCGAGGTACTTCGATAGCATCAAAAAGTACCTTCCAGCTCTGCTTTGTCATCTAGCTCGGGCTGTTCCAAAAGAAAAAGAGGGTCCAACGCCCAGGGGTTCTCCAAACTAACTAATATCGCCGCGTAGGCATGGAGCTAATATAATAACCTCTTATGTAACTTCTATCACTAATCCCAGGGGGAGAGCAAGAAGACGAGCCTTCTCCTTTATCTACACTATCTTCCCATTATCCAATTTCATCATGAAAAGTAACTTCAGATTTGCCTTCGCGGGTCACTCGTTCCTTATAGATAGGGGCAAGCCTCGGCTCAAATGCCTTTGCCACCGCAAAGAATCATCTTTAAACAAAATCCACCCCCGCAAGGAAGAGAATAGGGAATAGGCTGCAGAGAGGAGACTGTGGCACTTTCGGATCAATGATTAGCTTTTTCTCTTTCTCCGACTATTGAAGCACATTAGCTGAAGCAGACGATCTGCGGCATTTACTATTTCCATGCCATGACAACTAGACCTGTAAGCATCCTTGGGAAGAGCGAAATTACGTAGTTCTGTTGGCCTCCTTAGGCCTTTCAAAGTATCCAGCACGGCCCTTGTCGCATAAGTAGCAACCTGCACTCATTCTATCAACTAAAAGTACTATATATATATATATATATATATATATATTATCAGCTTTAGAACTGGGTGGCACTTTGTTATCCTTTGCTTTATGGCTAAAGGTAAGGTTTAGGCTAACGGGGTGTTACATTATCCCGCTCATGAGTAATTAGAGTTGATTAACTAGTAAATAATCGGGGTTAATAAATCTAATAATTTGTGAACGTGATTAAAGTTAATGATTAATGATTACTTGCCTGGGTAACATGCAAGGGTTAGGTCTGTCCCACTTGCTCTGGGTTAAGTGAGGATGGTGGCTTTGTCCCACTTGCGGTGAAGACGATGGTCTTATCCCGCTCACGGAATAATGAGATTGAAGTAGCTAATACATGAAAGGGGTTATGTTAATTAGGTTGAATCTTTCGAAATTGGATGGAATTGTAAATTGGTTTAGGATATGATAAAGGTCTCTTGCCTGGCAAGGACGATGGTGTAATCCCGCTTATGCAGTGCATGAACCAATATGCTTGGTTTTTTGCCTGGCAAGGACGCTGGTGTAATCCTGCTTGCTCAGTGTGTAAATCATTATGTAGGGATGGTAGTTTTATCCCGCTCGCGGTAAGGACGGAGATTTCATCTAGCTCACGTGTTAATGAAATTGACAAATTAATGAAAGATTGGGGTTGATGAGTTAAATAACTTATGAAATTGCTAAAAGACATTAACAACGGATATTATGGCCTGAATGGCTGGAGTGGCAAGGACGGTAGTGTTATTCCGGTTGCATATTGAATTGTGTTTAGCAAGGACGGTGGTGTTATCCTGTTTGCATATTGAATTGGGTTTAGCAAGGACGATGGTGTCATCCCGCTTGCAGGTTGACTTGGTGGTTGTAACCCGAGTAAAGGTGGTGGTGAAATCCTGCTTGTTTGTGGTTCTCTCTCTATTTGTATAGAGTGTGGCGGACATTATATTCCAAGAGTATGGTGGAAACTATGTCCTAAGAATGTGACGGCCACTATATCCCAAGAGTGTGGAAGTGAAACAAAGAGACAATGTCCGGATTAGCTACTGGATGTGTCGGGTTCTGGCAGTTTAACCGACATATGAGCTCATGGCCAGTAGGACAGACATGCATCATACTGCATTTGTTTGCCATTGTTTGGAATTGCTTAGTTGTCTTTGGTTTGCCTAATTGGTTATTCTGACTAGTTGTTATCTGTATTATTTGCCTAATTGTGCTTGACTTGTATTGCTTTACATGTGTTTGCTACTACTGAATTAGATACTGAACACTGATCAACTGTGATGTTGGAAAAAAGGATGCCGAGAATGAAGTAAAAAAAGGGCTGAGATTAGAGGTTTATCATGTAGCTGAGAGTTAGTATATTACCCTGTTGGGATTTAGAGAGAATCCTAGGCTTGGATCTTGTCTGTTGGAGTTTTAGGATTGCCTAGAAGGTTCATGTGATTTTACATCGTCTCTATTTGGAACTTTCACCCTGTTGGGAACCCTACTGGAAACCGAAAGGGTTCTCACCCATTTCGGGAATTTCTGTTTTTCATATACAGGACGTGATGCACTTCGCTGAGTGTGCAAGATGCTCTTCTGGAAGCGAAGATCAATTTTGGGAGTTGTATTTTGTACTTAGTTTATGTTCATATTCTCTTCTTTTGTATTATAAAAAATTTGTATATTCCTCTTAGAGGTTAATTTTTGGAGAAAACAAAATTTATGTTTATAGTTGTTAACTATTTTGGGGCTGTATATATATATTTCTAGCGGGCCTTTGCTTCACAAGTCGAGACTAGAGTTTGTTATATAAATCGTTTGGAATTCTATATCTATATTTATGTTTCTTTGGTTTTTTGTATCAAGCTTTCTACCTCTATCGTTTTTCGAGCGCGACGCGATTCTTGTTTTTACCTATCTTTTCTTTTAAGACTCCCAGTTAAAATATCCTTTGAATATATATGTATATGTATAGCGCCTCACCACCTTTGATTTACGACTATAGCGTAAAGCTCGGTGTGGTAGGGTGTTACATATTTTATATTGGTGGCTGACTTTGGTGTACACGTAGCATAATCGAGATTAGATGTATACAAAAAATCAGCTACAAAATTAATCACCTATATAAAATATATGTTAAAATACAAAATACATATTAAAATAAATTAAATAAAAAATATACAACGTATCTATTATTTTTGCTCATTAATGCTTAATTATTATGATAGAGTAGTCAAATGATATTAATATTTCAAACAATCCTTAATTAATGAAGAAAGAGAAAAATATAATAACTTCAAATATTTTTTATTTTAACCATGTTAGATGTACATTAAAATCAGTCACTAATATAAAATATATGTTAGAATATACAATATATATTGAAAATGAGTAAAAAATACACAAATACGTACATCATAAATAATTTTGATATACAAATAGTATTTTTAATTTAATTTATATATTTAAGATATACATAACTGATGATTCAATAATAAGTTTTACATCGAAAAGTAAGAATGACAAATATCATGTAACCAACAGGAAAAAAACACAATCGACTAACTTGAGTCAATTGAGTGGTTACTTCACTCGTCAACTTAGTCCAACATTGGTAGTTTGAACTTGCCTTGTATATGCAATAATCCATGGGTATCTTCTTAAAAATTATTAAGAAATAAATTTGTCACTCCTACTTTAATAATAAAAAGACCTTAGGGATGATTTTGATTTTTACCACAAATATTAGAGACAAAAAAAATACTTAACCTTTATTAATATATTTTGCAGCATTATATTTTTTTAACTATACAGTTTTACCCTTATTAGTCCTTAACTATAGTATCTTTGGTTTCAAACAATTCCAAATAGAGTTTTGGCGACCTCAAGAACAAGGGAAACTAATCAGACCCAAGTTTTGATGGCTAATAATAGAAGAATAAAAAATAAGAACCAAGCAGAGATGGAAAATTTGACTAATAATGGGCAAGGGTCAACTCCAAATTTTGACATTCTGAAGTTAGAGCCAAGTGACTATTGATGTTTCAAGTTACTCAGCTCATATCTTGAAACATGACAAACGTTTATATTTTGTTTGAGGCTAACAAGAACTCAAATTAGCTTCAATTCGTTTATGATATATTACATTTTTTTATGTTTAGTTTGTCAAACTTAAATGGGTTGGCTTCAATTTTTTTGTTTTCATACTTTGGCTTGATTTAATTATCAAAATTAAATTTGAGTAATTTGAAAATCTCAATTGGAATTAAATTTTACAACAGTAATTGTAAAAATAATCTAAAAACAGAAAGAGAAAAAAACTTTTTTAAAAAATTTGTGTAGTTAATGTATAGTGTTTAATGATATACCTAAAATATAAATTTACAATAAATTATAAATTTTATATTTTATTGATATTATTTAATTTTAATCTACTAAAAATATAAAAAAATTATACGATGGTTCAATTATATTCATGTTTAAATGACATTTTAAGTATTTTATTTAAAATTGAATTATTTTTATTAATATAACAATACATAATTAGATAATTATTTAAAATATTTTTTATTGTCAGTACAACATAGCAATTAAGAATGGTTTGCTAACAAGAAACTTGATTAATGTATATAAGATCTTAAATTCAAACATTCATGTTACTGATGTGCCAAAATTTTAATTGCAATTACAACCCTAATACTATTTTGTGCAACAACTTTAGAACATATTGAAAACTATTAATTTTGAATATTTTTTTCAACAATAATACAATATGTACTTTAGCATAGCAGTCAACATTGTTAACCACTTATATTATTAAAATATAAAGAGAAGTATCGTTTTTGTCCCCAACGTTTGGAGTAAGTCACAAAGTTGTCCCTAATATTTAAATCGTCCTATTTAAGTCCCTATCGTTTTAAAATTGACTCAATGTTGTTCTGCTGTTAGGGATTTGTTAACTGAGTTGACAGCGGGACAAAATTGAGACGTTTTTGAAACGTTAGGGACTTAAATAGGACGAAAACGTTGGGGACAAAAACGATACATAGTGTTAAATTTCAATTTTATCTTTTAATAATATCAATTTTTTATGGTACATAATTATTCAATTATTTTTTAATCACATCTAAGTAAATTACACTTTATTACATTACTTTCATTCTAAATAATTTTTTTTATAATTTTGCTCTTAAAAATTTTACTCATCATGAAATGTTTGTAAAATTACTATAATCACATTACTTTATTGTATATGTATCATTTTTTTCTACAAGTTTATGTACTAGTCATTCTACAAATATTTCATAATGAGTAAACATCTTTAAGAGTAAAATTATAAAAAAAAAAACAAATTTTCTAAAAAGGAATGTGATTAAGTGTAATTTACTTAGATGTGATTAAAAAATAATTGAATAACTATGTATTGTAAAAATTTGATATTATTGAAGGATAAAATTAAAATTTATTTCTATGTATCATTTTTGTCTCCAACGTATTCGTCCTATTTAAGTCCCTAACGTTTTAAAATCGTCTCAATTTTGTCCCGTTGTCAATTCTGTTAACAAATCCCTAACGGCAGGACAACATTGAGTCAATTTTGAAATGTTAGGGACTTAAATAGGACGATTTAAACGTTAGGGACAACTTTGAGACTTACCCCAAATGTTGGAGATAAAAACGACACTTTACTCAAATATAAAATACCCTAAATTTCATTAATACGGTGCAATAAATACAAAATACATTACATATATTAATTAGTATAAGTAGCTCATTAGTATCTGAAATTAGGTCATGGAACATTTTTCTTTCCCTAATCACCATAGCTGCAATATAATTGCAAATACGATTTAAATCATAATTATTTAAAATGTATTAATATTTTTGCCAAAAAGTGAATTTATTACCAAAGGTGTTTTCATTATAAATAGAGATGATAATAGGTCTCTATGTAGTGGGGATCGCTCCATCACCCCATCCCGTCTATTAAAAATTAAAACGCTCCTCGTTCTTGTCCTATTTTCGTCAGAGATTCTCATTTATTTCCCTACATAAAGGAGGCAGATACCAGCAGGTATTTATGGATATTAAACTTTAAATATTTTTTAAAAATTTAACACAATCATAAAAAAATCTAATACGATTCAACAAAATGTATCAAATTAAAACACAATCCAAATACAAATTCAACATAATCAACACACATAAAATTTTTAACATACAATTTAAAATAAAATGAAATAGTAAAGTTTTCAACAAATACTAGGGATGAATTAGGATTTTATATATATATATATATATATATATATATATATATGCATTATTGCCAATTAATAGTGCATTGAATTTACATTTTATATTTAATAAATACTCTCGCAAAAATTTTGCGGGTCTCTGTCGGCAGATGCCTCAATTCCGTCCCCATTTTTCACGGGAACAGGTCCCCGTTTCCGTGGGAATATTACAGATCCCTATTAGTCCTCCCGTCACGGCTAATCTCTGTGGATATCTGCAAGTGTGGATCATTTGTTATCCCTAATTATGTAGAGACAAGTAAACATCACCCCTGTATATGTCACACACCGATAGCATTATTGCCAATTAATAGTGCATTGAATTTACATTTTATATTTAATAAATTTAAAACAATATATTCACTATATTTATTACGTAATGACAATGACAATGTTATACCAAATTCTATAAATTTATTCTTACAGAGTATTATACTCAATTTACCATGTCAAATTAGAATTGAATGTCGTACATCACACATTTAATACTAGTATTTCTATAAGGTTTAATTACTCTGTTGGTCCCTATAGTTTTGTAAAATTTTCAATTGGGTCCCTATACTTTTTTTCTTTTAATTGGGTCCATGTACCAATTTTTTTTCAATTAGGTCCCTCTTAATAGTAATTGGTTTAATTGTATAGGAATCCAATTAAAAAAAATGGTGCAGGGACCTAAATAAAAGGAAAAAAAGCGTAAGGACCCAATTAAAAAAAATTGGTGCAATGACTCAATTAAAAGGAAAAAAAAGTATAGGGACCTAATTAAAAAGTTTGCGAAACTATAGGGACCAACAGAGTAATTAAACCTTTCTATAAAGTGTGTTTGTCACTGTTATATATATAGCTTCATAGACAGTGATACCATTGTCAATCAGTAGTACACGTAATACTTCAGTAGATGGTTAGCTTCCATTTCTTATTTCTATAAAGAGCATTTGTCACTGCTATATATATAGTTGCATAGATAATGAAACATTGTCAATCAATAATATGTGTAATACTTCAATAGATGGTTAGCTTTCATTTCTTTTCTCTGATAGACTTTTGTGTTAATTATATAAATTTAAGCGATAAGATCCTCTTTTGTTTTTTTTCTTTTGTTTTAGGTTAAAATGGAAAAGTCCTCCAAGAGAAAGATTGATGAAGTATGCACGCCTCCTGAAAATCCATCATCAAAACCTTTGAGACCAGGGATAGTTGAATCATTTGCCCAACCATGGCATCCTTATTGCAACAAAGGCCCTGGCTTTGCAGGTTCAAGCAGCAGTAATAGGGCACCGAATAACCCAAATCTCCAACTTTGCAATCTTGATAATGTTGTGAATTCAACTCACAACACAAGTGATGTTGGTGTGAATTCAATTCTTATTGATCAACAAGAAGACAATGCTGATGAGAATCTCAAAAAGTATATGCTAATTGCAAATATTGGATACCTTTTAGATCAATTTATAATTCCAGAATAGTTTAAAAAATAAAAGATAGCATTATAATTAATATTTTCAGTTTTCTTTACAAAATTTGAAAATTAAAAAAAATTGATTCTTCAATATTTTCACAATTTTCTCACAAAATCCTTCAAACATAAAAAACATTTTTGAAAAATAAAAACAAAAAGCAGACAACCTTAAGATTTCAAATATATATATATATATATATATATATATATATATATATATATATATATATCAAGTACCATATATGCATAAAAAACTAGATTCTTTCATTCCTTTTTGAACTTTTTTTTTTCATTTTTACTATGTGCAGATCGATCTCAAGTCGAGTTTTAGCACAGAAATCCAGAATCAAGAAAGAACTCTATGTGGTGATTTTGGAAGGAAAACTAAAAGTTTTAGAGGTAAAACATGAGGTTATTATCGTTGTTATTATATATATATATATATATCCTTCAGATAAATTTTTTAAACAAGTTGTTATAAGTAATTTTTGCTCTGTTTAAAAAGTACTTCTCTTTTAAATAAAAGTGATTTTGGATGTGCTTTTTCCCTCTATTATGACAATTTGGATTTTGAGATTTTGATATACAGGATGAGATAGCTGATCTTTTTCAAAAAATTGATGCCCTCAAAGATGAATATCCTTCATTGTTGCTAGAGCAGAATAAACTAAAACTGCAAATGGCTATTAGTGAAAGGGGGAACACACTGCAAGAATGTAATCATTCTATATTTTTTTTATTAGTTGAATAAGAGCCTAATATTTGAAATAAATGGATTATATAAAAAACAATTACAAATTATATAATAACATTCGGCTCATATGGATTATCCTTTTAAAAAGAGTTCTTTAAAAAATACACTATTTATTATGTTCCATTAATTTGTATATCCATAATTCTATTTATCTATTCCATTTGCTCTTTTTGGCATTATTAATTTAAAATTTGGATTTTCAGTGGAAGTGGAGAAGAATAGAGTAGAAATGATGAAGTTATCCGAGCTTCAAATAGAACAAGCAATGGAAAAACAAATAAGGTTGCTGAGCAATATTGGCACTAATGTTCAGCTTATGTACAAAGCAAACATAAATCCTTTTGACCTGCCACATTTTCTTTGCTCAAACTCAAATCAAGGTTAGAAATATTAAACTTCAAATGCATATGCTACTTTCTCTTGTTTGGTTGGATTGAAATATTATTATTTCTTTGTTTATTAATTAAATATTATATATATTAATTTTAAATTTTATATGATGCAAGATATTTAAAAAAGATTGTAAACCAAATTCTTATCATTTTCATTATATAAATAATTATATAATAAATAAAAATTATATTAGATGTACACAAAAAATTAGCTATTAAATCAATCACGTATACAAAATATATGTTGAAATATAAAATACATATTAAAAAAAATAAATAATAAATATCAATGTATCTATTATTTTTGCTCATTAATGCTTAATTATTATGATAGAGTAGTCAAAAGTTATTAATATCACAAATAATTCTTAATTAATGAAGAAAGAGAAAAATGGAATAACTTTTAATATTTTTAATTATAACCATGTTAGATGTGCACTAAAATCAGTCACTAATATAAAATATATTTTAGAATATACAATACATATTAAAAATGAGTTAAAAATTCACAAATACGTAATAGTTGATTTTGGTTTGCAAATAGTATTTTTATTTTAATTTATATATTTAAGATGTACATAATTAATGATTCAATAATAAGTTTTATATCTAAAAATAAGAATGACAAATATCATGCAACTAATGGGAAAAAAAAAACCATCTACTAACTTGAGTCGATCGAGTGATTACTTCACTCATCAACTTAATCAAATCAGGGGCGAAGCTACATACATAAAAAGGGGGGCAATGACCCCCTCTAATTTTAATTTTTTACATGTAAATTATATGTAAATTTCAGTTTATCCCCTCTTTAAAATTTTATTTTAGTCTTATTTTATTGTGTAAATATTTTTGGTCCCCCTCTAATATTTCATCTAGCTCCGCCCCTGAATCAAATGTTGGTAGTTTGAACTCGCCTTGTGTATGCAATAATTCATTAGTATCTTCTTAATAATTATTAAGAAATAAATTTCTCAATCCTATTTTAATAAAGACCTTAGGGATTATTTTGATTTTCACCCCAAATCATAAAGGCGAAAAAGATACTTATCCCTTATTAATATATTTTGCAGCAGTATATTTGTTTTTCTATATAGTTTTATCCTTAGTAGTCCTTGACTATAGTATATTTAGTTCAGTTCCAAATGGAGCAGTGGCGACCTCAAGAACAAGGGAAATTAATATAAACCTACAACCAGAGAATCGGACACAAGTTTTGATGGCTAATAACAGAGGAGTAAGAAATGAGAACCAAGTAGGGATGGAAAATTTGACTGAAAATGGACAAGGGTCAACTCCAAATTATGACATTGTGAAGTTAGAGCCAAGTGATTATTGATGTTTTAAGTTACTCAGCTTATATTTTATAACATGACAAACTTTTATATTTTGTTAGAGGCTAACAAGAACGAATTCAAATTAGCTTCAATTTGTTTGATATATTATATTTTTTTATGTTTGGTTTGTCAAACTTAAATAGGATGGTTTTATTTTTTTTTTTTGATACTTTGGCTTGGTTTAGTTATCAAACTTAAATTTGAGTGATCTGAAAATCACAATTAGAATTAAATTTTAGAACAGTAATTGTAAAGATAATCTAAAAAGCAGAAAGAGAAAAAAAAAACTTGTTTTTAAAAATCCATAGTTAATGTATAATGTTTAATGATATACCTAAAATATAAATTTACAATAAATTATTAATTTCATATTTTATTGATATTGTTTAATTTTGATGTATTAAAAATATAAAAAAATTTATATGATCATTTAATTAAACTCATAAGTTTAGATGATATTTTAGTTATTTTATTTAAAAATTAATTATTTTTTCTAATATAATAATATATAATTAAATAATTATATAAAATATTTTTATACTTTCAGTACAACATAGCCATGACGAATGGTTTACTATAACAAGAGACTTGATTAATGTATATGAGATCCTAAATTTAAACATCCGTGTTACTAATGTGCGAAAAATTTAATTGCAATTACATCCTTAACACTATTTTGTGCAACTATTTTAGAACATATTAAAAAATATTAATGTTTAATATTTTTTTAACAATAATACAATGTGTACATTAGAAAAGCAGTCAACATTATTAACCACTTATATTATTAAAATACAAAATGTCCTAAATTTCACTAATATAGTACAAAAATACAAAATATGTTATTTATATTAATTAGTATAAGTAGTTTATTAGTATCCGAAATTAGGTCTTGAAATATTTTTCTTTCTCTAATCACCGTAACTTAAATATAATTGCAATATAATACTTTTGTCAAAGAGTGAGTTTATTACGAAAGTTATTTCCATTATAAATAGGGATGACAATATGTCTCCATCACCACATCCTCGTCTAATAAAATGCTTCTCGTTCTCCTCCTATTTCCATCACATATTCCCATTTATTTCTCTCCATGGAGGAGGCGGATACCAGTAGGTAACTATGAATATTAAATTTTAATTTTTTATAAAAAATTTAACACAATCATAACAAAATTCAATACAATCCAACCAAACGCATCAAATTAACATACAATCCAAATACAAATTCAAAATAATTAACATATATATAAAAACTCTAACATACAAATTAAAATAAAATGAAATAGAAAAATTTTCAACAAATACTAAGGATAAATTAGGATTATATATATATAGGTATTTAGGTAAATTCTCTCTCGCAGAAATTTTGTAGGTCACCGCGAGGCAGATACCTCAATTCCATCTCCATTTATTCATAGGAATAGATCTCCGTCTCCGTGAAAATTTTGTGGGTCCCTGTTAGTTCTCCCGTCATGGATAATCTCTATGGGTACCCCCTATTACGGATTTTTTCGTCATCCCTATTATGAAGAGATAAGTAAACATCACCCCTAAATATATCACACACCGATATCATTATTGTGAATCCATAGTGCATTGAATTTATATTTTATATTTAATAAATTTAAAATAAATTATTCATTATATTTACTACGTAACGACAATGACAATGTTATACTAAATTCAAGAAATTTATTCTTACAAAGCATTATACTCAATTTACCATGTAAAAAATTAGAATATTGAAGGTTGTACATCACACATATTTAATACTAGTATTTCTATAAAGCGCGTTGTAGCTACATAGACAGCGATAACATTGTCAATCAATAGTATGTGTAATACCTCAATAGATAGTTAGCATCCACTTTTTTTTCTCTTATAGAATTTTGTGTTACTTATATAAATTCAATACTATTACTTCTATAAAGCATGTTTGTCTCTGCTATATATATAGCTACATAGACAGTGATAACATTATCAATCAGTAGTACACGTAATACCTCAATAGATATTTAGCTTCTATTTATTTTCTCTTATATAATTTTGTGTTACTTATGTAAATTTGATACTATTACTTCTATAAAGCGTGTTTGTCGCCACTATATATATAACTGCATAGATAGTTATGGCATTGTCAATTAGTAGTATGCGTAATACTAAATAGATTGTTAGCTTTCATTTCTTTTCTCTTATAGAATTTTGTGTTACTTATATAAATATAATACTATTACTTCTATAAAGCATGTTTGTCGCTGCTATATATATAGCTGCATAGACAGTGATAGCATTGTCAATAACTAGTACGTGTAATATGTAATACCCTAAATTTTAGTGTAAAACTCGGTCAAATCGTAATTAATTAAATAATAAATTAAATAGGAGCAAATATGTTTAGAAAATCTATCAATTGGAATTTAATAATTTAAATATGATATTTGGACTCAGTAAATTTTTCTGAGTCGGAAAACATAGTTTTCTGGATAAAAATGCACACTGAAAATTTGACCGGTAGTACTGACTACGATCTGTCCGGTACTGTGGATGAGAAAATTAATTAGAAGTGAATAATTTTAAGAAATAAGAATTTATAATTTGGTAAGATAGAAATATTTAAAATACGATTTAAAACTCTAATCTTAAAAGTTTTGGCCCAAAATTAGGCCAATAAACTAAAACAAGTGAACCGGACCCAAGTGGGCTCAAGACCCAACATATATAAACATTAGTTATGAGAATTTCAGCTCATTTACCCTAAAGAAGGGGGTGTGGGGCGCTGAAATGAAGAAGAGAGGAAGAAGAGAGAAAATCCTAACTCCATCAAACTTCAAATCACCATAACTTTCTCTCCGAAACTCCGATTGACGAGCCGTTTGTGGCCACGCATTGCTCTTTTTATCCTCTTCGATTATATTTAGTTATTATGGTAAGTATTCCATTCATCTCTGCCAGTTTTCAAAATTCCATACTGTTATGTGTTTTTGGGTAGTTAGTGTTAAAATCTTGTGATTTTGGTTATTTAGGGATACTCTAACATGGATTCTAAGTGGGTTTTATCCCTATTTCATATGGAGTAACCAAACCCTTGTGATTTACCAATTTTATGAATCCTAAGTTGATTATAAGTGTGAAAATTGATTATGTTAGAGTATTGGGTGATTTTGGTGTACAATTGGGAGGTTGGTGTTGCTTGAGGAGCTTTGGTGAGGCTTGGAGCTAAGGGTTGGTGGAAACTTCCAAGAAGAAGCTCAATTATTTTGGCTACAAGAGGTACGGTTTAAGTTTCATTTAAGTACCATGTGGTGTGATGAGAATTTCTAGGCTAGATACCCCTAGGATTAAGTTTGGATTGTGTAAATGGTTGTTACTAATATGTATAGTTGATATGTAATATAAATTAATGATTAGATTGAGAATTGTGTGAATTTGTATCTTTGGTGTGTTGAGAATTTGATGAATTGGATAATGAATATTAGTTTGTGGAATATGCATTTAAATTGTGAATTTGAGCCGGAGGCTGTGAATATTGGGCCGGAGGCGGAAAAGAGGTAAGGAAGGTAAGTGATATGTGTATTGTGTAATGTCATATGAGATTGAATGGATATTGAATATTGAGTGTGTGAATAAATGTGAGAAATGTGGAATAATAAGAAATTAGGAATTTAGGAGTGGAAGGTGACGAAATTGAATTGAATTGTGTAGATGAGGTAAGTTTGGTTTGGTTGAGTGTAATTATGTGAATGTGGTTGGGTTCTGGTCATTTGGATGAGTGGAAATGAATTTGGCTTGTGAACATTGGAAAAATTGGTAATTTCTGTTTTTGGGTAAAAAATAATTTTTGACCAACTTCGTCGGTCCGTAACTCGGTCCTCGGAGTTAGGAATTCTTCAAAACTGAATTTTTATGAAAGTTTATTTAACGATCTTTCCAACGGTTCAGAAATGGTTGAAAAAGGAATTTTGTAGAAGAAGTTATGTGTGGTGGAAGTTTGAGGTTAAAAATTAAATTCTGCAGCTTTTCAGACTTAGTAAAATTTTTAAGAAAACGTACTCTGACGCGCACGCATGGCCGACGCGCATGCGTCACTCACGATTCTTACTCTCTCACACGTACGCCTGGCCGACGCGTACGCATCGCTGTATTGATGCAGGTGCCCAGTAGAAAACCCAGAGAGTTGTGCTGGTACTGTGCTGGTTTTTGTGCGAGGAGCGCAAAACGCACCCACGCGTACGCGTGGCTGACGCACACGTGTCACTCTACTTTTCCACCTTCCCACACGTGGGCACGGGCGACGCTTACACGTCACATGTTTTTCTCCGCTTCCTATGCGTGCGCGTGGGCGACGCGTACGTGTGACCTTGTTTTCAGCAAAGAAATTGATTTTTGAGCTTTTAAAGCCGAATTTCAGACTTCTAAGCCTCCATTTTCATCCTTTAAGTCCTAAATCTTTATAGTATGCCTAGTAATGAAAATAAGCTAGGACATGTGGTAACTTGTAGATGAAGTAAAGTAAGAATCAATGATGAATGATGAGTAATGATGATTGTATGAGTTGCTGAGGATGATGGTGAGAGTCCTGTGTATGTTATGAGCCGGATGGCTATGACAAGCATTGAAATATGGCTGAGTATGTACATGTATATGATTAATTATTAAATGATTATGATTGATTGAGGAAGCTTGAACATGTGGCGAGTATGCCAGAGATGCATATATGATTAATGAATGTGGTAAATGAATAATGATGGAAAATGTTGAATGTGATGTGTGACCCCGGGCAGTAGGCAGTGGCGTTGTCTACTTGCTCCGGGTATGAGATGGGGAAGGAGGATTTCGATAAATGAGTTTAATTATGGAGTTTTCGATGAATGTATGTTTGAGATGCCTGGGTAGTAGCGGCAGTAGTAGTGATTCCACTCGCTCCAGGTCGAGCTTTTAAACACCTGCCCGGGTAGATGCAGTGCCATTGATCCACTTGCTCCGGGATGTGGTGAGATATACCTACCTGGGTAGATGCAGTGGCATTGATCCACTTGCTCTGGGATGTGGTGAGATATACCTACCTGGGTAGATGTAGTGGCATTGATTCCACTTGCTCCAGGTTTTGTTTGTAACTCCTGGTGAGATATACATGAAGTATCCTGCAACCAGATGGTGCTGTGGTACTGTGGGAAATGTTCTAAATGAAGTTCTATAGAAAATACTTTCCCAGTTCAGTTAGGAACGCCAAGGAGCTTGAGTTACTGCAATTAAAATAAGGCCAGATGACTATTATTGAGTACACTAACAAGTTCAAAGAATTGTACCAATTTTCCCGAATCTGTCAAGGTGCTCCTGAGGATTTTACTGAATAGAAGGGTATCAAATATGAGGGAGTACTTCGGAGTGATATTCTGAGCTCCGTTGCATCGATGGAGATCAGAGTCTTTTCCGAGCTTGTAAACAAAAGCTGAGTGGTGGAGGAGTGTGTGAGGAAGGCAGCATTAGAGAAGGGAAGTCTAAAGATGCCTTTTCAGAGGGCTCAAGGAAGGAACTTCACACCGAGGGGTAGAAACTTTAACCATGGAGGTTTTATTCCACAGCATAATCAGGGTCAAAGCAACTTCAGAAGTGTAGGATTGGGAGTGTGTTTCTTTTGTGGACAACCCGGGCACTTGGCCTGGAATTGTCCAGAGAATAAGAAGTATGAGACTGGTAGAGTACAGCAGCCAGGGAAAGTGTTCACCACTTCTGTAGTAGGTGCCGAGAGATCCAAGACCTTGATCAGAGGTAACTGTGAAGTAGCTGGTAAACTTTTAAGTGCTTTATTTGATTCTGGAGTGACACATTCATTCATAGCATTTGAAAAGGCTAATGAGTTAGGATTAAAAATGGTAGTATTGGGTTATGATTTAAAGGTGCATAATGCCACTTCTAAAGCCGTTGTGACATTATGATGTCCACAAGTCCCATTCCGATTTAAACAACATGATTTCATTCATGATCTTATTTGTTTATTGATGACTGGTCTGGATCTCATTTTGGGACTGGATTGGTTGTCTAGAAATCATGTCTTGCTTGACTGTTTTGAGTAAGTGTACTTTATGCCGGAAGGATCAAAAGGGCCAGTTGTGGTGAATAGCTACTATTTGAACTCCATGATAGTAAACTGTTCTGGATATGAATGTCAGGGTGTTAGAGATGAGGGTTAGAGATGAGGACATTCCAAAAACTGCTTTCAGAATGCGATACGATCACTATGAATACACGGTAATGTCTTTCGGGTTAACCAATGCCCCGGCAATGTTTATGGACTACATTAACCGAATCTTCCATCCGTTTCTGGATAAGTTTGTAGTCGTCTTCACTGATGACATTCTCATTTACTCCAAAACTGGAGAAGAACATGCGGATCACTTGCGGACTGTGTTATAAATCTTGAAGGAGAGAAAGTTGTACACCAAGTTATCTAAATGTGAGTTTTGGAAGAGTGAGGTGAAGTTTCTTGGTCATGTGGTAAGTCAACAAAGGATTGCTGTAGATCCTGCTAAGGTTGAAGCAGTAATGGACTGGGGGCAACCAACTTCTGTGACGGAGATTAGAAGTTTTCTTGGTTTAGTGGGTTATTACCGAAGGTTCATCAAAGGGTTTTCACAACTCGCTTTGCCTTTAACTAAGCTGACCAGAAAGGACGCGCCATTTGTCTGGACTCCTGAGTGCAAGGAAACTTTTCAAGCGTTGAAGCAAAGGTTGACCACTGCACCTGTGTTAGTGCTGCCTGAGCTGAGTGAACCATTTGAGGTATACTATGATGCATCACTGAAGGGTCTGGGGTGTGTGCTGATGCAGCACCGTAATGTCGTGGCATACGCCTCACGGTAGTTAAGGCCGCACAAGATAAATTATCCGACTCGTGACTTAGAGCTTGCTGCCGTTGTGTTTGCTCTAAGTGTTTGGAGGTATTACCTCTATTGCATCAAGTTTCAAATTTTCTCGGATCACAAGAGCTTGAAGTACCTCTTTGAGCAGAAAGAACTGAATATGCGTCAAAGGAGGTGGATGGAGCTTCTAAAGGACTATGACTTCGAGTTGAATTATCACCTTGGGAAAGCAAATTTTGTGGTGGATGCTTTGAGACGAAAATCCCTATATACTGCTTGGATGATGATACAGGAGGAGGAATTGTTAAAGGCATTTGAGAGTATGAAATTGGGGGTTGGAGAGGAGTCTGGTACTCTATGTCTAAGCCAATTGCAAATTTCAAGTGAGTTCAAATTCAAGATAAAAAAAGCTCAACGAGACGAAAAAAATTGCAGAAGGTGTGGCCGGAAATTAAGCAAGGGAAGCGATGGAGAGTGTCATGGGACGATGACGAGATATGGAGATTTAAGTGTAGGATTTGTATACCGGATGTTGGAACCTTACGGCACGATATCTTGAAAGAGGTGCACAAAAGCGGATTCTCTATTTATCCAGGGAGCACTAAGATGTACCAAGATCTGAAAGTAATGTTCTGGTGGCCAGGAATGAAGAATGAGGTAGCATTGTATGTATCTAACCAAGATCTAAAAGTAATGTTCTGGTGGCCAGAAATGAAGAACGACGTAGCATTGTATGTATCTAAGTGTCTGACTTGTTAGAAAGTCAAGATTGAACATCAGAAACCATCAGGAACCCCTCAGCCCTTAGAAATTTCACAATGGAAATGGGAGAGTATTGCGATGGACTTCGTGTCGGGCTTACCTAGAACTCGAGCTGGTTATGACGCCGTTTGGGTGATTGTTGATCGACTGACAAAGTCGGCTCACTTTCTTCCCATTTGAATGAGTTGTACATTGGATGAGTTGGCACGTTTGTATATTAAGGAGATTGTAAGGTTGCATGGTGTGCCTTCCACCATTATATTCGATAGGGATCCTCGATTCATATCAAGGTTCTGAGGAGCCTTCTAGCGGGCATTCGGGACTCAGTGGAGTTTAAGTACTGCGTATCAGCCTCAAATAGATGGTCAATCGGAGAGAACGATTCAAACCCTAGAGGATATGCTGAGGGCTTGTGTTTTGGACCAGCCGGTGAGCTGGAATCGATATATGCCGCTAGTGGAGTTTGCATATAACAATAGCTACCATGCGAGCATCAGAATGGCTCTGTATGAGGCTCTGTATGGGAGGAAGTGTCAATCTCTGCTATGCTGGTATGAGGCTGGAGAGAAAAGCTTGTTAGGGCCCGAAATCATAGCTGAAACCACTGAGCAGATAAAGAAAATCTGAACCTGAATGCTTGTCGCTTAGAGTCATCAAAAGAGCTATGCTTATCAAAGGCGGAAGCCTTAAAAATTTGAAGGAGTGGGTAGAGCAATCAAGACGCAGAAACTGAATCCCCGTTACATCGGTCCATTTGAAATTCTGAAGAGGATTGGGCCAGTAGCCTATAGGATTGCCTTGCCGCCACATCTTTTGAACCTGCACGATGTATTTTACGTGTCGCAGCTTCGGAAGTATACTCCCAATGCGAGTCATGTTCTGGAACCAAAATCGGTTCAAGTAAGAGAAGATCTGACGTTTCCAGTAATTCCGGTATGGATTGATGACACCAGCATCAAACGATTGCGCAGAAAGGAAGTATCATTAGTGAAAGTAGCTTGGAGTCGGACTAGTATAAAAAAACATACTTGGAAACTCGAATCGGATATGCGGAAGGACTATCCGTACCTCTTTTCACGTAACTAAATCTGACTTTTGAGGACAAAATTCTTTATTAGGTGGATAGGATGTAAACCCCGTAAAATTAGCGAATAATTAATCAAAAAATTAATTTTTAATAAAAGAAATTAGAAATGGGAATTTTATGGTTTAATAAGATAGATCTAATTAAAATAAGAATTTTGACACTAATTTCAAAGAATTTGGCCCAAGATTAGACCGAACGAGCCAAACCAGACCCGTATTGGGCCCAAGGCCCAATCCAACCCAGCCACACTTAATCAAACACAGCCTTCCCTTTCCCCTTCATCCTCATTCACGTTGGAAACATTTTGGAAAGGGGGAAGAACATGTAACAATTCCAAACCCTCATTCACATAATCAAATTGTCATAACTTTTCACTCCGAGCTCCGATCGCCGCACCGTTTGTGGCCATGCGTCCACAGTGATGAGCTCTTCAAAGCCCAGTATATAATTTTGTAAGCAACCTTCATTCTCATTCTCAGCCTCACTTTCCCCAAATTTTCAAAATTGAATAGAGTGGGTGTTGAGTTTTTTATTCTATGTTATAGGATCCGATTAGCTTGAGAAAAATACCTAATCTTGCTTCGTTGGTGCTTGGGTAAGGTGAGAATCCTAGAACCCTAGTTAATTGATTGATTTTTTGTGCTGGGTATTAAGTTTTAGGTATATGTATGTGGTAATGTGAATTAGGTGTGTATATATGTAAATTGGAGCTTGAATGTGAATATTGGAGAGTTGGTAGAGCTTTGGGTGTCATTGCTTGGATATTTGGGGATGAGTTTTGAACCTTTTGGTGGTGCCTTTGGGTTATACGAGAAAATCGGCCAAGATATGGTTTTGGTTTCTCGTATTTAATATATAGTGCTTTGTGAAAACTTAGGCTAGATGACTTAGGATAGGTTGGATTATAAATTTTTAGAGATTGTTTGGTAGTTTAGTTGACATGGTATGTTGAATTGATAATGCATGATAGATTCAATTATTTTATGGTAATTGTGAAAACTTAGGCTAGATGACTTAGGATAGGTTGGATTATGAATTTTTGGAGATTGTTTGGTAGTTTAGTTGACATGGTATGTTGAATTGATAATGCATGATAGATTCAACGATTTTATGGTATGAATATAGTTGATGTGGTAAGAGGATTAATGAATAATGACTTTGATGATGGTAAATGAAAATTTTGGTTGTAGATATGTGAAGGTTAATGATTTTGATGTTATGATTGATTGTGAGAGAGTGTGGGATTGTGATGCTGAAATGGTAGGTAATGGTGCTATTTGTATGTTTGGAGGATTGACATTGAGTTTGAGTTTGGTGAAAATAAAGGTTTATGAACTTTTATGAAAATCTAATTTTTTGCCAAACTTCGGCGAGTCATAACTTGGCTTTCAGACCCCCCAAATTATTTCAAACTTAGTTCATATAAAAATTTGGTCTGTGAGGTTTACACCGTTTGAAGAACGGTTGAAAAATATTTTAAAACGAGAAAGTTATGCACGTCGAAAGTTTGGTATGCACAACTGAAATTCTGCAAACTTAACCATTTTTGACCAACCTGAAATGCATACATATGCGTACCCCTCTATACGCGGCTGTGCATTTCTGTTGGCATGCATGCGTGCGCGGGAATGCACTGCGTACGTGGCATGGGCAAAAAGGAACCCTCGTGCTTGCGGAGATGTGGCTTCATACGCGGACGTTCGATTCTGTCCAGTGTACCTGCGTACGCGGACGAGAGAATGCGTAGGCATGATGAGAAAATTTCATTCCCGCGTACGCATGATATGGCTCACGTACGCGGAGCCCTGTTTTTTAGCAAATGAACTTTTGTGTTTTAAAACCCAATTTTGAACCTCTAAACCTCTATTTTCACTCTTTTAACCCCAGATCTTAGTAGCAGGCCTAGTAATGAGATGAAGCTAGGGAAAAAGGAGGTAACTTGGGGGTGAAGAAAGGTTAGAAAGTGATGATTTATATATGAAAAATGTGAATACATGAAGTATGTGTGATGCCATGGCTATGACGAATGGTTGTGGAATGATTATGAATGATTATGAATGTTTATGCGGCTTATACACTAAATTTTATCTGAGATATGAGTTTCCCTGATTAAACCGTGGCTTGCCACCACGTATTCCAGGTTGAGACTTGATACTCTGTTGACCCTACGACGTAAGGGTGATCGGACACTTATAAATTCCCGGGAAGGATACCCCCATTGAGCAATTTTATATATGAGAAAAAGCTATGCATAGACTCTTGGAGATGCGCATCGGGGGAAAGTCCAGGGTATAGCAGCCGGACTTGTTGGGTTGGCTTTATAACCGACAGATGAGACTCATCAGCCTTAGCACATGCATACATCATATGCATATTGTTTGAATTGCTTGCTTGTGCATTAAATGGGAATGCCTAAGTGAATTTAATATGCTTATTTGTGATTCTTTGTAAGACCCAAGACTTTTGAAAAGTCCTATTTTGAATTAATCTCAAATTATATATTTACTTATAGTTTTGATTTCAAAAATTATTTTTAGTAAAAATAATTAAAGGCAATTTAATTGGATTTGAAATAAATTAAGGTTTTTATCCAAACTTTATACTTATAGATTATTTTCCTATTCATGATTAAAGTTTTAGAAATTCGAGAAATAATGAGGTTTGACTATTTAAATTAGAATTTTGTCTAATTTTATAATTATTGAATTATTTTTTATATTTAAATTATAAAATTGGTAGTTATGAAATAATATAAATTTTATATGATTTGATTTAAGATAATTTAATTTGTATCATTTAATACTTTAAGTTAAAGATAAAGAAAAATTAATTATATTACCATGAATTTTCAATTAGGGTAATTTATTGAAAATCAATTAGTATTTTTATATCACAAATAATATTTTTAAAATAAATTTAAAGATCAAATTAGATTTCAAATTAATATTCTATGTTCTAATTTGATTAAATTAAAAAAAACAAAACCCTAACTTTCCTAATACTACCCGCCGCCAGTAACCTTCCTTCCCCAAAACCCACTACTCAGCAGCTTCAGGAAAATCAAAGAAAGAAATAAAGAAAAGAAAGGAAAGAAAGAAAGGGAAGAGGGAAACAGATCCGTAGAGGAAGAGGAACGGGGAAGAGAGAGATCTGAAGGGAGAGGGAGACCGGGACTGGCGCCGCCGCCGCCTCCCCCAGCTACCATACTTCTCGTCGTCGCCATCGAAGGGAAGAGGGAGAGAGAGCGCCATTGAAAAGAACGCGAGAAGGGAGAGGATATATGTTCTGTTGTTGACGTCGCACCACCGCCACGCCACTGTGCTGTGCGAAGTCACCGCCGTCGCCTCGAGCCTCGCCGTCGTTGTCCTCGGCCCGAGCCCTTGCCGCCGTTGATGGGGTTGAATCCGCCACCAGTTTGAGATGAGGGAGAGGAAACGCGTATAGGAGAGAGAACAGGGGGCATCGTGGGAGCTTCGCCACTGCCCAACCGCCGTCGCGAGAGGAACATTTTGCCACCACTGTGCTTCGTCGCTGTTGAAATCGGAACATCCACCGGTAACTCTGCTTCTTCCTTACTTAAAATATGTTCTGCTTTTATTCTGTTCCACTGTTTTGGTTATTGTTGGTGTCTTTGCTGCCTTAATCACTCAGATTAATGCTACCGCCGCCACTGGTTTACCAATTCTGCTCGGCTGTGCCCTTATTCACCATTCTGATTGTTGAAAGGAAATGTTGTCGAAGCTATAGCTTCTCAGTTCCCCATTCTCTTGTTTCTTTTCTGGTAAGACAAATTCTGTTGTGCTTTATCTCTCCATAATACTCCATTCCGACTCTGTTTTATTAGTGCGTAATGTTCCTCTTTGCCTTGCTTGGTTGTGTTTATTCTGTCTGTTACCTAGAGCTGCTGTGTTTGCAGTTATTACTTTTGCTTGCCGTTCTTCTCAGCTAGCAGAGGGTGCCTGGAATACAAATCATGATGTAGCTACTGCAGAATAAGGTGAAAAGCGGGTTTATCGCGTTAAAATTGCTGCGGGTTTGATTCTTTGAGGTAGGGGTTTTTCTTAAAATCTATTTTATATTACAGAGTTGTGATAAATAGATATTGATGCAAAAAGATATACTTCTGTGATTATATTTGTCTTGTGGATGTGATGGTTTGTTGGACTGGATTATTGGGTGCTTGCTTGCGTGAGTTGTGTATGCATGGTTGTTGATAAAAACCGGTTTGAAATGTTATTTACTTTATTATTATGAAAGGTGGATTTTCTTGGTTTGGAGTTTACTTGGTAATATAAATGAATTGATTTTGGAAATAATTTGAGATATGAAAATAAATTGATTCTGGGAGCGGTTTGATTTTGAGTTGGTCTGATTTTATAAATGATTTAATATTTGAGCTAATTTGATTTTAAAAAGAGTTTCATTGTTGGAATTGGTTTGATTTGAAAATAATTTGATATTGGAACTGGTTCAACTATGGGAAATGTTTGAGATTTGGAAATGGTTGAGAAAACGTTTGAAAAATGTTTGGATGGGACCCGAAAAAGGGTGGCAGTGTCCGAGTTTTAGAGGAGATGCTGCCGAAATTTTATAAAATTGGAAGTTTTATCTGAATTAATTAATTAAATAGATTAGTTTTTAAATATTATATGTTTTAAGATTGATTTATTTATCAAATAAAGAATTATGTTCTGAATTGGGATTGTTAATGGACGGAATGGAAAGAAGGATGAAGAGGATTCTCTTTGAAATATGGTTTTTGAATGAATTTGGAAATGAGATTTGGATTGATGAATGATTATGATGTTCGAAAGGTTGAGAATGTTGAGATATTGATTGAGAATGATGAGATATGATCTTTATATTATTTATATGACTTATGAATTTGAATTATCTGAGATATGAGGTTCCCTGGATAAAGTACCATGGCTTGCCACCACGTGTACCAGGTTGAAAACTCAATACGCTGTTGACCCTACGACGTAAGTGTGATCGGGCACTATATAATTTCCTGGGAATGTTACCCCCATTGAGCAATATTGATTATTTGAGAAAAAGCTATGCATAGACTCTTGGAGTTGCACGTCGGGGGACAGTCTAAGTTCAATTCAGACTTGTCGAGTTGGCTGGATAACCGACAGATGAGCCTCATCAGCCATAGGACAGGCATGCATCATATACATTTGTATGCTTTGTTTAGGTTTGAACTTGTTTTGGTTTGCCTAATTGCTAAACTGTTCTTACTTGCTAATTGAACTATTTGCTGTAACTGCTACCTAAACCTATGCTTTCCTTGTTTGTCTTGCTTGTGTTTGTCCTGGCGTGCTACATTTGAGAATGAACTTTGGTGCTGGATTAATGATTGTGTTGTTTGATTGCGTGGTTGGCTTCTGATTGAGATTTTTCCTATAAGAAAGGAAAGGTTTCGGATTTCTGAAAGATTAAACATTGTTTCTTTGAAAAGGTTTTGAACGATTACCTATTGGTTCTTAAAAGATTCATAAGGCAATGATAATCACTGAGCCTGAAAATAATTTTCTTATTAAATATCTTCTTATGACAACTTTGAAACTATGTGGTGAGACCATGTGGTTAGGTTCTCACCCCCTACAGCTTTACCTTTTCAGGAACCGGATGAAGCATTATGAAGAGTTATACTGCATTTGGTTTATATGTTGTATTAATTAGATTATTTTCTTCCCTCGTCTTTGTTATTACAAGTTTTTAAGAGGGATAGGAGTTGTATGTTTTATATGTATATTATATTATGAGATATTATGTAAGGAGTATTGTATATGAATCTATGCCTGCTTGTAGTTTTGTTAAGATAAAGTATTTATTTCCGATTTTCAAAGAAATCAGCGATACGGTATCGAGTCACAGGATCCTATTTTAATATTTAGTATATAAAGTAGTCGTAATACTTCTTGCTATCAGAGTGGCGCAGCCGGAAGCGTGACATTCTGGTAGTGGGGTGTTACATTTTGGTATCAGAGCAATTCATCCTGGTTAGAGCCTTGGGAATGGACTGATTATGCTTCATTGCATACCCTGAGTGTCTGTCATGTTCTAGGTCTTGTTCAGTTAACAAGAATTAAAGTTTTATGAACATGACTGTCTATTGATTAATGCTGTTAGCTTATCATTGCATAACTGCTGATGTTAAGTCTATCCAACTTAATGTTAATGGTTATGTCTATGAAGAAGTTAATGGGTTATCATAGATAAAGTAGAATTGATAGGTGATGCGATTCATGGGCTTTGGGAGTGTTAGAAATTAATTTTGAAGTTAATTCCGTTTCGGTGTATAATCCTTTAATCGTGCCTAGTGTTATCTCCTTCTCTATCAATTGCATTGGAATTCCTTATTCATTATTTCCTTCATGAAATGTGATTGATTTAACTGCAAACTTTATCTTACCATTCATACATTGCCTTTGCTTGGTTTGTATTCGGTTGTTGCTTGAAACTTTTGAGTTATTTGCCCTTATCACTGTTAATAGCCATCTTTATAAATTCTGTACTCATTGATTGGATCTTGGATTTATTCTGGTGCCACAAATGATTCACAGATCTTTGGAAACATTAGTGATTGATTTTAGCTACCATCACTTGTGAGCCTTGTATTTCTTTCTAACTGGATGGTGTTAACGGATGTGCTGTGAATCGTGCTATGTTATCCGACGTATCATTTATTTCTCTTTTCTTCATTTTGGTATCACTTGCTTGACTACATCTTGAAAAGCAATTTGAATTTTCTTACGCATAATCTAGTTGATCGGTTCTTAGTTTTCTCTTTTGATACTTACAATGTGGTCATCGATTTTGAATTCTTTTACATGAGCTAGGAAAACCCTTGAATTGACTCGAACCTGCATCGTTTATTTAATCCTCTCGGAAATTTTGTTTCAGACCTTTCTAAAGAAGTTTTAATTTGATTTGTTTTCTGTTTTAATATATTCCTGTAAGTTTGCTTGAATCTTTTGAAATATCTCTCTCAAGAAGTACATGCACAGCCCTTTAATTTTAAGTGGTTTTGAACTCTGAGAGTTGTTGTCATAGTGAACTAATTATGCGGTTTAATCCTTCTGCTCAACGTTCTGTATTTCATTTGTATCTTGTCCTGTTGTGATACTTTGTGTCTTATAGCATTCTTTTTGAATTTTTACTTAGGATCTTTTAAAGGAATTTCACTTTTATTTTTCTCTATTCGATTATGCCCACAACTATTCTTTGAAAATCTCAACAAGATTGTCCTTACTTTTGCATGCACTTTCTTATGTGGATTTTGAAAGCTTTTATGTGATTTGAATACAACTTAAATTCTTCCAACCATACTACAGTCTTCTATGCAAATTTCTACTTGATTGTATACTTGAGTATCTTCCAAGATTTTGCATTTTCCCTAGTTAAAATTAACAAGCTTTTTATACCTTATTTTGACTTAAACTTGTCTTGACATAATGCAACACTTATGTTTCTAAAATTTCCTTTGAAAAACGTTTGTTTCATATCTTCTTTTAAAAATGTGAAATGATTTTCTTAGTTCTATCCATTGTTAATGGATGTCCTAATTAAGTGTGTTTCATGTCATCCTCTGAACATCTTGTAAACATTGTCTTGAATCATGTTGTCTTCTCTTTTGCGAACTTTGTATGTCCTTTATTTGGCCTAAATTTGTTTCGGCTGGATATGTTAACTTTTCTTATGATTCCTATTGAAGTTCTTTGGTTTAGACCTCCTAGGAAAGATGTAAATTGACTCTCCTTCTGGAACATTTCATTGTTATTGCGCATTCCTGTTAATTTACGATTCTATTTATCCTTTCGACCCCATGCGAACATTGTCCTTGTCATTTGATTTGCTCTTCCTAGGTGTTATATCCCTCTAAGTAAACTCGAGTTCTTCGGTGACTCCTAGACATGGGTAACAATAGGTTAGTTTGCTAGTACACAACTTGTTAACGCAGGAGGTGAATTTGGTGAGTTTGAAAATGTCGCAAGTTATGGCGTTTGATTTTGCACTGATGTGTTTGAGCACGTGTCAGGTTACTAAGTTTTCGAACTAAGATCGATTGTTTAGATCGCCGCTTAATAATGAATGAGTTTAAAACCTTGATTGAGTTTGTTGGAAGTCAAAGATAATGGTTGAACGTGGAAACAGATGAGAATTTAAAAGGAATGGAAGTTGAGAAGTTTTCATGTAAGATAAAGTGTGTTTACAAAAATTTTTACCTCGGATTTCTCTTTTCTAAATAGAGTTTGACTTCTATCTGTGGTATAACTTTTTATATACGTTTGTTTGAATATGAACTTCGAGAATTTTTTAACAAGCATTTGACTTTTTCCCAATTTTTATGATTACCTTTGGTTGAGTTGTGTACCTAACTATCTTTCTAAAATATTTGAGAAAATATTTTTGCTCTTAATCCAACCGGTGTTTACTTTGTTTTATAAATTCTACATAATCTGTTTCAACATGAAATTGTATTAAAATAATGCCATATTTATACTTTTGTTATTCTTTTACAAGGTGTTTGTTGCGCACCTTTTCTTTAAGAACATGAAATAGTTTTTGAAAAGTTTTACACTCTTCATGAGCAATGCATTCGAAAGTATTTTAATCCTACTTTTGAGTCTTGTAAGCTCTGTTTTTGGTTTTAGGCATTCTCCTTTTGTAAACCTTATACTTCTTTGACTCAACTTAATTTTGTTCAAGCTACCGCACTATCTTTTCTTTTATCATTCCTATCAAACTTCTTTTATTCGGGTGTTATTCTTAAGGTTACCAAAATAATTTCTTTCCTAACACTCTTCATTATTTGTATATCCTTGTTTACTTGTAGTTTCATCAGTTCTTTCAAAACTCTTGCGGAGGTTATTTTGTTGCTTGTCCTTCTTTTCAAAGTCTTGTATCTTCCTGAATAAACTCGAAGGTTGCTTTAGAATCACGTATGACCCTTAAACGTAGCAAACAAAACGTTAGTTTCTTTAGAATATTGTTCGTGAACGTGGAAAGGCGAAGTTTTTAAATGCATAGTATCACAGAAATTTGTGGAGTTTTAGTCTTCACGCGAAAGAGTTTTGCGCGTGTTGGATTTGAGACCGGTAGTAAGCGTACGAAGGGAGTGGAGATGTCGAAAACTCTCGGACAAGTTGTTTGATATAGTATAACTAGTAATGGCAGAAAGGCGTCTGGATAGAGTGGAATTTTAAGTTCTGAAGTGGGTACGTTATATGGGTGCGAACGTTACACCCGTCATTTTATAACCAGCCTGCCTTGTATCTTCTACTTGCAACCACACTTATACCCTTATATCTTTATGACATATGAAATTCTTGGTATTTGAAAATTTTATACATATATACTGAGATCTGTTTGCTATTTCCTTAAATGTGTTCAAAAGTAAGGTGATATGAAATCTCTTTAATTTTGTATTAATTTTCGAGGACGAAAATTTTTATAAGGTGGGTAGGATGTAAGACCCAAGACTTTTGAAAAGTCCTATTTTGAATTAATTTCAAATTATATATTTACTTATAGTTTTGATTTTAGAAATTATTTTTAGTAAAATAATTAAAGGCAATTTAATTGAATTTGAAATAAATTAAGGTTTTTATCCAAACTTTATACTTATGGATTATTTTCCTATTCATGATTAAAGTTTTAGAAATTCGAGAAATAATGAGGTTTGGCTATTTAAATTAGAATTTTGTCTAATTTTATAATTATTGAATTATTTTCTATATTTAAATTATAAAATTGGTAGTTATGAAATAATATGAATTTTATATGATTTGATTTTAGATAATTTAATTTGTATCATTTAATACTTTAAGTTAAAGATAAAGAAAAATTAATTATATTACCATGAATTTTCAATTAGGGTAATTTATTGAAAATCAATTAGTATTTTTATATCACAAATAATTTTTTAAAATAAATTTAAAGATCAAATTAGATTTCAAATTAATATTATATATCCTAATTTGATTAAATTAAAAAAAACAAAACCCTAACTTTCCTAATACTACCTGCTGCCAATAACCTTCCTTCCCCAAAACCCACTACTCAGCAGCTTTAGGAAAATCAAAGAAAGAAATAAAGAAAAGAAAGGAAAGAAAGAAAGGGAAGAGGGAAACAGATCCGTAGAGGAGGAGGAACGGGGAAGAGAGAGATCTGAAGCGAGAGGGAGACCGTGACTGGCGCCGCCACCACCTCGCCCAGCTGCCATGCTTCTCGTCGTCGCTGCCGAAGGGAAGAGGGAGAGAGAGCGCCGTCGAACAGAACGCGAGAAGAGAGAGGATATGTGTTCTGTTGTTGACGTCGCACCACCGCCATGCCACCGTGCTGTGCAAAGTCACCGCCGTCGCCTCGAGCCTCGCCGTCGTTGTCCTCGGCCCGAGCCCTCGCCGCCGTCGATGGGGTCGAATCCGCCGCCAGTTTGAGCTGAGGGAGAGGAAACGCGTATAGGAGAGAGAACAGGGGGCTTCGTGGGAGCTTCGCCACTGCCCAACCGCCGTCACGGGAGGAACGTCCCGCCACCACTGTGCTCCGTCGCCGTCGAAATCGGAACATCCACCGGTAACTCTGCTTCTTCCTTACTTAAAATATGTTCTGCTTTTATTCTGTTCCACTATTTTGGTTATTGTTGGTGTCTCTACTGCCTTAATCACTCAGATTAATGCTACCGCCGCCACTGGCTTGCCAATTCTGCTCGGCTGTGCCCTTATTCGCCGTTCTGATTGTTGAAAGGAAATGTTGTCGAAGCTATAGTTTCTCCGTTCCCCATTCTCTTGTTTCTCCCTTATTCCTCTTTGCCTTGCTTGGTTGTATTTATTCTGTCTGTTACCTAGAGCTGCTGTGTTTGCGGTTATTACTTTTGCTTGCCATTCTTCTCCGCTAGCAAAGGGTGCTTAGAAAACAAATCATGATGTAGCTGATGTAGAATAAGGTGAAAAGAGGGTTTATCGCGTTAAAATCACTGCGGGTTTGATTCTTTGAGGTAGGGGTTTTTCTTAAAATCTATTTTATATTACAGAGTTGTGATAAATAGATATTGATACAAAAAGATATACTTCTACGATTATATTTGTCTTGTGGATGTGATGGTTTGTTGGACTGGATTATTGGGTGCTTGATTGCGTGAGTGGTGTATGGTTGTTGATAAAAACCGGTTTGAAATGTTACTTACTTTATTATTATGAAAGGTGGATTTTCTTGGTTTTGGAGTTTACTTGGTAATATAAATGAATTGATTTTGGAAATAATTTGAGATATGAAAATAAATTGATTCTGGGAGCGGTTTGATTTTGAGTTGTTCTAATTTTATAAATGATTTAATATTTGAGCTAATTTGATTTTAAAAAGAGTTTCATTGTTGGAATTAGTTTGATTTGAAAATAATTTGATATTAGAACTGGTTCAACTCTGGGAAATGTTTGAGATTTGGAAATGGTTGAGAAAACATTTGAGAAATGTTTGGATGGGACCCGAAAAGGGTGGCAGTGTCCGGTTTTAGAGGAGATGCTGCCGAAACTTTATAAAATTGGAAGTTTTATCTGAAGTAATTAATTAAAAAGATTAGTTTTTAAACATTATATGTTTTAAGATTGATTTATTTATCAAAGAAAGAATTATGTTCTGAATTGGGATTGTTAATGGACAAAATGGAAAGAAGGATGAAGAGGATTCTCTTTGAAATATGATTTTTGAATGAATTTGGAAATGAGATTTGGATTGATGAATGATTATGATATTCGAAAGGTTGAGAATGTTGAGATATTAATTTAGAATGATGAGATATGATCTTTGAATTATTCATATGGCTTATGAATTTGAATTATCTGAGATACGAGGTTCCCTGGATAAAGTACCATGGCTTGCCACCATGTGTACTAGGTTGAAAACTCGATACTCTGTTGACCCTACGACGTAAGTGTGACCGGATACTATATAAATTCCCGGGAATGTTACCCCCATTGAGCAGTATTGATTATTTGAGAAAAAGCTATGCATAGACTCTTGGGGATGCACGTCGGGGGACAGTCTAAGTTCAATTCAAACTTGACGGGTTGACTGGATAGCCGACAGATGAGCCTCTTCATCCATAGGACAGGCATGCATCATATACATTTGTATGCTTTGTTTGGGTTTGAACTTGTTTTGGTTTGCCTAATTGCTAAACTGTTCTTAACTGCTACTTGAACTATTTGTTGTAACTGCTACCTAAACATGTGCTTTCCTTGTTTGTCTTGCTTGTGTTTGTCCTGGCGTGCTACATTTGAGAATGAACTTTGGTGCTAGATTAATGATTGTGTTGTTTGATTGCGTGGTTGGCTTCTGATTGAGATTTTTCCTATAAGAAAGGAAAGGTTTTGGATTTCTGAAAGATTAAACATTGTTTCTTTGGAAAGGTTTTGAACGATTACCTATTGGTTCTTAAAAGATTCATAAGGCAATGATAAGCACTGAGCCTGAAAACAGTTTTCTTATTAAATATCTTCTTACAACTTTGAAACTCCGTGGTGAGACCATGTGGTTAGGTTTTCACCCCTACAGCTTTACCTTTTCAGGAACCGGATGAAGCATTATGAAGAGTTATACTGCGTTTGGTTTATATGTTGTTGTATTAATTAGATTATTTTCTTCCCTCATCTTTGTTATTACAAGTTTGTAAGAGGGATAGGAGTTGTATGTTTTATATGTATATTATATTATGAGATATTATGTAAGGAGTATTGTATATGAATCTATGCCTGCTTGTAGTTTTTTTAAGATAAAGTATTTATTTCCATTTTTCAAAGAAATCAGCGATACAGTATCGAGTCACAGGCTCCTATTTTAATATTTAGTATATAAAGTAGTCGTAATACGTCTTGCTATCCGAGTGGCGCAGCTGGAAGCGTGACATTCTGGTAGTGAGGGTGTTACATTCTTGCTATCTATATTACTTGTATTCTACCTGTGTTTGCCATTGTCTGCTTGTCTGTTGGTGCACGAAATTGTGATGTCCAGGCTCAAACAATCCCTGGCAACGTGAGCAACTTGGTACGCGTAATCGTGATTACACTTTAATTATGTAAAATTCATGGCTCTTTCTTTCCCTGGTAATGGCGCCAAGAACACAGTGCCAATACCATGGTTCACAACTTCGATACAACTAACCAGCAAGTGCACTGGGTCGTCCAAGTAATACCTTACATGAGTAAGGGTCGAATCCCACGGAGATTGTTGGTATGAAGCAAGCTATGGTCACCTTGTAAATCTCAGTCAGGCAGATATAAAATAATTATGGAGTTTTCGAATGATAAATAATAGAATAGGGATAGAGGTACTTATGTAAATCATTGGTAGGAATTTCAGATAAGCGAATGGAGATGCTTTTCGTTCCTCTGAACCTCTGCTTTCCTGCTATCTTCATCCAATCAGTCTTACTCCTTTCCATGGCTGGCTTTATGTGATACATCACCACTGTCAATGGCTACTTTCGGTCATCTCTCGGGAAAATGATCCAATGCCCTGTCACGGCACGGCTAATCGTCTGGAGGCATCACCCTTGCCAATGGCTTCATCTTATCCTCTCAGTGAATAATATGCTCACGCACCCTGTCACGGCATGGCTATTCATCTGTCGGTTCTCGATCATGCTGGAATAGGATTTACTATCCTTTTGCGTCTGTCACTAACGCCCTGCAATCGCGAGTTAGGAGCTCGTCACAGTCATTCAATCATTGAATCCTACTCGGAATACCACAGACAAGGTTTAGACCTTCCGGATTCTCTTGAATGCCGCCATCATTCTAGCTTACGCCACGAAGATTTTGGTTGGGAGATCTAAGAGATATTCATTCTAGCTTATTTCATGTAGAACGGAAGTGTTTGTCAGGCACGCGTTCATAAGGGAGAAGGATGATGAGCGTCACACATAATCATCACCTTCGTCACGTTCTTGGGTGCGAATGGATATCTTAGAAGCGAAATAAGATGAATTGAATAGAAAACAGTAGTACTTTGCATTAATCTTTGAGGAACAGCAGAGCTCCACACCTTAATCTATGGAGTGTAGAAACCCTACCGTTGAAAATACATAAGTGAAAGGTCCAGGCATGGCCGAGATGGCCAGCCCCCTAAAACGTGATCAATAGTCTCCTAAGATGAACAATGGATTAAAACTGAGACCAAAGATGGTTAAAAAGACTAGTAAAAGGTCCTATTTATAATAAACTAGCTACTAGGGTTTACATGAGTAAGTAATTGATGCATAAATCCACTTCCTGGGCCCACTTGGTGTGTGTTTGGGCTTGAGCTTGAATGTAGCACATGTAGAGGTCCTTCTTGGAGTTGAACGCCAGCTTTTGTGCCAGTTTGGGCGTTCAACTCTGGTTTTGGCTCCTTTTCTGGCGCTGGACGCCAGATTTAGGTAGAAAGCTGGCGTTGAACGCCAGTTTACGTCGTCTATTCTTGGCCAAAGTATGGACTATTATATATTGCTGGAAAGCCCTGGATGTCTACTTTCCAACGCAATTGGAAGCGCGCCATTTCGAGTTTTGTAGCTCCAGAAAATTCATTTTGAGTGCAGGGAGGTCAGAATCCAACAGCATCAGTAGTCCTTCTTCAACCTCTGAATCTGATTTCTGCTCAAATCCCTCAATTTCAGCCAGAAAATACCTGAAATCACAGAAAAACACACAAACTCATAGTAAAGTCCAGAAATGTGAATTTAACATAAAAACTAATGAAAACATCCCTAAAAGTAACTAGATCCTACTAAAAACATACTAAAAACAATGTCAAAAAGCGTATAAATTATCCGCTCATCATCTGTCTGTGTGATTTCACCGGAGTTGGAGGATCGGAGGAAAGGCGGAGAGATTGAGGGTTCTAGTTAAGTTTTGGTTAAGTTTAGGAATCCTTAGAGAACCACCCATTTATGGTTTCTGTTTTAGTTTTTTAAGTATTATAATCTGAGTGTCAGCGTTCTAGGATTGCTTTTGTCTTTCCTAAGACCTTATATCTTATGTACGTGGCACCTTTACCATGCTAAGAACCCTCGATTCTCATTCCATACGGGTATTCTGTGTTTTCAAATGTAGGTCGAGAGGCACCTCGCTAGGCTTCTGGAGCTCTGCATCGAAGTGGATCTTTTGGGGTTTTATTTTGGTGTATAGTCTATATGTGATCATATGTACAGAACTCTCCTAATGACTTGTTTTATTTTGTAACTCTTAGAGGAGTATGGAGAACTAGTGAATCTTTTGTATATGTTGAGTTATATATATATATATATATTCTCTGGCCAGCCTTAGCTTCGCAGGCTGAGTTAGGAGCTTGTTATTTTGTACTCTTAGCCCTCTAATCTTGCATTATATATATATATATATATATATATATATATATATATATATATAACTCAACATATACAAAAGATTCACTAGTTCTCCATACTCCTCTAAGAGTTACAAAATAAAACAAGTCTTAGCTTTCTTCGTATGCAAGTAATTCTTATTCTTGCGTATTGCGCTTTTAAAGTTTGCATTTTTGTTTTACCTATCCTTCAAGGCTCCTCATATATTATATTCTTTCAGTAATTACACGTATATATATATTTTATTTTAGAGGTCGTAATACCACACCACCTCTGTTTTATGACTTAAGCGTAAAGCTCTGTGTGGTAGGGTGTTACAATAGAGGTCCCTGTCCCGTGGAGACCCGTTTAGCCCCCGTTTATATAAAAAGACTATAATACCCCCAATATAGATATATATATAACAGATATGAGACCTAGAATAAAATCCTAGCCATCAAAAATTCAAAAGCTTCAGTGTTTCACTACTTCAGAGCCTCTCGCCCTCTCCTCTCCTCAAATGGTCCTCAGCCTCTCCTCTCCCGAACACTGCCGACCACTGACCGCCACCTCCCACCCCTGGGTCCCTCAGCGCCACCTCCCACCCCCTTAGTGGCTCAATCGGAAATCGCTCACCGCACCTCTCGCATCACGCTCACCTCGTCTTCTTCTCCTCGTCGCCGGTCGTCGCATTGTCGTCCTTCGTCTTCTCCTCTTCTCTGTCTGGTAGGTCATGTGAACTCACATATTTTCATGATTAACTTTGATTAATTTCTTATAATATCTGGAGTTAGGTTAATGTAATTCTGATTCTGATTTCTAAATTATAATTTATATTTGTGATTCAATCTAGGGTTATTGTGATTTTGATTCATGATTTAAATTTCTGATTCAATTTTGGCTTAATCTGATTCTGATTTCTAATTTAATTATAATTTATATTTGTGATTCAATCTACGGTTAATGTGATTCTGATTCATTATTTATATTTTTTATTCAAGCTTGGGTCAATTTAGAGTTAAGAAATGTGATTTTGATTCTTGATTTATATTTCTGATTCAAGCTTGGGTTAATTTGGAGTTAGGTTAATGTGATTCTGATTCTTGATTTATATTTCTGATTCAATTTTGGGTTAATTTGGAGTTAGGTTAATGTGATTCTGATTCTGATTTCTAATTTAATTATCATTTATATTTGTGATTCAATATAGGGTTAATGTGATTCTAATTCATGATATATATTTCTGATTCAATCTTGGGTTAATTTGGAGTTAAGTTAATGTGATTCTGATTCTAATTTTTAATTTAATTGTAATTTATATTTGTGATTCAGTCTAGGGTTAATTTAATTCTGATTCAATCTTCATGATTTATATTTGTGTATGTGATTATAGTTTTATTGTTCTGTAATTTTATAGAATGTCTTCCTCGGATGCATTGAGTAATACTCTTGAGAAATGTACTCCATCGGAACAACCTATAGCCACTAATGTTCAAACAAGTCAAGAGGCTCCTCAATGTGATGAATTATGCTTTGTAGTTTTTGGATATGTATAGTACTTTGGTTGTTTTATGGATATGTTTGATATTAAATGTTTGTTGTTGTTAATGTCTTTGGAGACATGATCTTTGGAGACAAGGAACATGTTGTTAATGTCTTTGTTGTTGTTAATGTCTTTGGAGATAAGGAACATGATGTTTGATACCTTTTTTTTTTCATTTTTTTTCAATTTTTCTAATTTTTTTTAATTTTTAAAAAATCCGCAGATATCCGTGGAGTCCTCGGTCTCTCGGCAGATATGGGGTTCCCGTTATCCATTGTGGGGATGGAAACTGAATATTGGTGTGAATCCAATTCTTATTGTTCAACAAGAAGAAAATGCTGATGAGAGACTCAAAAAGTATATGCTAATTGCAAATATATAGTTATTTAGATTTTTTAGGTACCTTTTAGATCAATTTATAATTTAAATTTTCTAAAATAATTTTAAAAATAAAAGAAAGCATTATTATTATTATTATGAGTTTTCTTTGCAAAATTTGAAAATTAAAAAACAATTTGATTCTTTAATATTTTCACTATTTGCTCAAAAAATCCTTCAAACATAAAATATTTGTGAAAAATAAAAACAAAAAGCAAACAACCTTAAGATTTCTAAGAAAAATATCATGCCATACATGTGAAAGAAAACTAGATTCTTTTATTTCTTGTTGAACTTTTTTTTTTTCATTTTCTACTATGTGTAGATCGATCTCAAATCGAGTTTTAGAATAGAAATCCTGAATTAAGAAAGAACTCTGTAGTAATTTTGGAAGGAAAACTAAAAGCTTTAGAGGCAAAATGTGAGGTTATTATTGTTGGGATAAAGTATGTTTTTTGTCCCTAACGTTTGTGATTTTTTTCAAAAATACCTCTAACGTTTAATTGTATTCAATTTTGCCCTAACGTTTTCGATTTGTATCAAAATTATCCCTGGATCTTAATTTCATCTGAAATGGTAGGGACAAAATTGAAAACGTTTAGGGATAGTTTTGAAATAAATCGAGAACGTTAAGGACAAAATTGAATAAATCGAAAACGTTAGGGACAAAATTAAATAAAATTAATGTAATACCCTACTACACAGAGCTTTACGTTTAAGTCCTAGAATAGAGGTAGTGTGGTGTTACGAACCTCTAATCATAAAATACATATGTATAATAGTGGAAAAATATAATATACTAGGAGCCTTGAAAAACGGGTAAAGCAAAATCGCAAAATAAAAAGCGCAACGCTCAAGAAACAGAATTACTTGCGTGCTAAGAAACCTAAAGATCATAGATATGAATAAGCGAAAGAGTGGATAGATAGCCAAGAATAAAGCATAACTAGCTCCTGACTCCGCTTGCGAAGCCAATGTTGGCTAGAGAATATTTACATACATATACAAGTATCCCAAAATATCCAAAATACAAAAACAAAGTCTTAACTCTCCTTCAACCTCTAAGAGGGACAAAATAAACAAGTTTCGTGGAGAGAAAACTAAGCACATATGTACATAAACTGATAATTAAAGAACCCAGGGACCACTCCACTTCAGGAATCCAGACGCCTAGCGAAGAGCCTCTTGACCTGCATCTGAAAACAACAACACAGTATGGGGTGAGAACCAGAGGTTCTCAGCATGATAAAGGTACCACGCATATAAAATATATGGTCTTGGAAATGTCAGAGGCAATCCTAGAATGCCAACACTCAGTTATGAAGCTTAGATCCTACACAGAAGCCATAAAAAGGTAGGTGTCCTACGGAATTCAAAACTCATCTACTTAACCCTAACCTTATCACCAACCCGTTCCACCTTTCCTCCGCTCCTCCATCACCAGTGGTTTAGCAGAGACAAACAACTGATGAGCTGATATTTTATACGCTCTTTGGCATCACTTTCATATAGTTTTTAGTAGTTTTTATTTAGTTTTTATTAAGTTTTTATAGGTTTTAGTGTTAAACTCACATTTTTAGATTCTACTATGAGTTTTTGTGTTTTTGTACAATTTCAGGTATTTTCTGGCTAAAATTGAGGAGTTGGAGTAGAAGTCTGATTCAGAGACAGAGAAAGTACTGCAGATGCTGTCCAGATCTAACCTCCTTGCATTAGGAAGAGCTTTTCTGGAGCTAAAAAAGTCCAAATGCAGGGATCTCAACGAATATGGAAAGCTGACTTCCAGAGCTTTCCAGCAATATATAATAATCCATACTTTGCTTCGGATTAGAAGGCCTAAAACTGGCGTCCAACGCCAGCCACCTGCCCCCTTCCAAGCGTCCAGCGCCCAAAGAGCAGAGACCAATATACAAACGCCCAAAGAGGACCCCCTATCTGGCGTTCCATGCCCAAGAGACCTCATAGCACGTGGATCTCATCAAAGCTCAAAACGAATTATATTATGTACATAGATTTAATTTAATTTAGTTTATAATACACTTTTATTACTTTCAATTAATCTCTAATTGTTTTATTTTTTCCTCTCCTTTTCGTTTTTGATGTTGAACAGCAGTTTTGATCATCATTGGGTTTACTCAAAATAAAAATCAAAGGCAATGAGATCTGGGAGATGTGCTTAGCTGCAATGCAAATTAAATACACCACCAAATTAGTACTAAGAGTTTGGCAATTTACTTAAATTTTTATAATGTTTGCTAACACCTTAAAGTTTGGAAACATTTCAAGCATTATGACCTTGTTTGTTTTTTTATTTTTACTTTTTTGGTTTCAAAGAATAAGTAGCTCTGTTTTATTTTAGTAAAATAGACTATTTGCATTCCGTGGTATTAAAATTTAGATTATTTAAACATATCTTTCTTGGTACACCATTGGTAATGAGGTTCAGGTCCCTAAAACAATATATACACTCTAAAATCCCAACATTGCTTAGTTATAAATTTCATTTTGCAGTGCACTTCATAATCTCAAATAGGTCAAGGCATTATGAAAGTATTTGACTTGTTTTAATTTTTTTAACAATAAAATAAAAATTTTTTTTATTGGAAATATGACTTTTCACAAATTTGTAGAAATTTTACAAAATAGTCAATATTCTTTTTTAAAAAAATAGTTTTAGTTATTTTAAAAATATTAAATAAAGCAGCTTTCGATAGGCTAAAATCTGTTTTCAATTTTTTTTCCAATTATATATATACAAATCTTAACTCATGAAATCACTACTTTTTTCAAAAAAAAATAAAAATAAAAAGAAGACTCACCTCATGCTACATGGCTTTATGGAGTACAAAATCTTTATTCTACATTTAATTTAATTAAAATTTTCATTCATCTTTTTTCATTATATGTTCTCACTTTTCTTCAATTATTTTGTGGTATTTTGTTATAATCGGTTAATGTGGAGATAAAAATCACTATTTGTTTAATGGTGAAGAAGTGTTTTTGAATGAACCTAAGAGTAATGATTATCCTTTTTATAATATAAATAAATAAATAAATATATAACGTACAATGCACACTTCTCTAAACAAATTTAATTAAAATATTTTTTTCATCTAAATTTATTATTTACCAAAGAAATTCTCATTAAAAATTAAATATTTTCATGTCTTTACCATACATATCAATTGTCAATGCAAGTGTATGTTGCAAAGTGTATGTTAATGACGTATCAAAATCAATGTACTAAGCATTTTCATAGGAGATTTATTTGTAGACAATGTTCTTAAACATGTATATTAGTACCTCTAAGGTTTGTTTGGTTGTGGGATAAATTTCATTTTATAAAAAAAAAAAAAAGAAAAACTCATTGAGGTAAAATTTATCTTTCCTTTTATTGCTAAACCAAACACATCTAAAGAGCTAAATATAATAGTGCATGAAATACATTGTTTGAAAAAAAAAAGATAAAGCTTATTTAAGGAATTAAATCTTGTATGTCTTTCATACACTATGTGCACTTATCCTATAGGATTCGCTATCTGCTTTGCAGGAGATGATGCCAAATATACATCACAGAAATTATGTTAGATACATTTGAAAGAACTTTATAGAAAGGCTTAAGGATAAATAGTTGAAAAATATAGTTTGGGCATGTGCAAAGAGTAGCACAGATGCTGAATTCCAGCATCACATACAGCGGCTGAAGAAAATGAATGAGGGTGCATGGATCTATCTTGCAAAATTCTAACTATCTTGCTGGACCAAAGCCCATTTCAGCCATTAGCCCAAGCTTGACAACGTGACAAACAACATGACTGAAGTCTGGAATGCCAAAATAAACCACTACAGGAGAAAGCCCATTCTTACCATGTTGGAAGAGATCCATTGCTACTTGATGAGGAGAATAACCGAGCACAAAAAAGTTCTAAACACCTACGCTGGAGTATTGACACGAGTTCAGCAGAGGAAAATGGAAGATATTATGAAGGATACTAAGTTCTGGACAGCTCAATGAACTAGTGACAACGATCATAATGTCTTCGAAGTCCATAGACACTCAAAGAAAGTTGGTGTGCATCTTGGAAGGCACATTTGTAGTTGCAACTTGTGGCGACTAACAAGTAATAATTTGATGTATTATTTTTTTTTGTGAGTTATGATTTTAACATGTAATAATTTGTTTTGTTGTTCAACATGTACTTACTGATCTTATGTTACTGCCTAATAATCTTGAGCAAGAATTTTATGTGTTCATGCGTTGACAGCTATACAGAAGAGGTGTGATAGCTCAGAACCTTATGTGCACCCTTGGCTCAAAATTGATGCATTTAGAGCCACGTATGAACATGTAATCAGACCAGTCAACCCATAGGAGTATTGAAAAAAGACTGGTCTTTGAGCTCAAGAGCCACCCACCATTAAGAGACCACCTGAGCGCCCAACCAAGAGAAAGAGAAAACCTAATCATGTCGAGGAGTCACCGGATGTGACAAAGGAAAAAAGGACATTCATGGTCACTTGCCAAAAATGTGGTAAGAGTGGTCACAATGCAAAGACATGCAAGGGACCACCAAGGCCTAAACCACCCCCAAAGGTTAAGGGAAATAGACAGCCAACAACTAAGAAAAATACTTCATCTGCTCCACCATCACAAGATGAAGTCCAAGTCTCCTAAACAGCATCTCAACCACTTCCACAGATAAAATATCAGTTGAATTTGTTGTTGTGATCATATTGTTGTCATGCTACCTGCATTTATGTGATCTTCAATGTGATAGTGACTGATTGGCTTAATCCTTAAGGACCCATTTGCCTAATATATTTTTTATTCAGAGATCTATGTGTCAGATAAAATATTTAGTTGGGGATCAATGTGTCTAATGATTTGGTTATTTTGTGTTGCATTAGGAGCAGACAACTAACATGTCAAGCCGTGTTGCACCTCCATCAACATTCAGGCCTCCAAGACCTAAACAACCAATTAGGAGGCCACCTCCTACTCCAGCACATACCCCACCATCTGCTCCAGCATCCTCTCTAGGTCCAATTATCTCCGCAGCACCACAGAGGCCTACCAGTCAGCATCACCTGAAGCGTTTGCTGCTACAAGTCCTAGCACAGCTTCAAGAATCTTCAAGTTCATGCCAACACCTGGACTAAGGCTTCTAAAATAGATTTAATCATACTATGTCAACGTAGTTTTATGAGTTTAATACAATTTTGTCATATTTTGTTATGTTGTTAGTGCATCTTATTGAGACAATATGGTCTGTTTATGTTTGGTTATTATGTTGATAGTGCATGTCACTGCATCTTTTTTGTGGAAGATCTTATTAGTCCTAGCAAAAATTTAAAGACTAGCTACTTTTTTGTTTAAAACTTTGGTTATGTGAAATGAAAGTATGGTACTTGTATTTAAGTACGTTTGATTTTATTTCATTTCTAATACAACTTTTCTCTATCCAGTAAATACTCATCATTCACCTACTCATCGTTCATTGCTTGTCCTAACACTTACAGATTAGTGTTGCATAAACCAAAAGCTAACACTGTAATTACTTGTTAAACTACATAACATAAAATAAAATCTTCCTCAATCTACCTAAATCCTACCTACAAGAAGACAAATCACAAATCCTAGAATGAAAAAGAACACAGGACTGCAGCATCCGAACCATCGTCTATTCTCAACAGCATTCTTGTTCTTCTTCTCAAATGCATCAAGCAATTCTTTCAGCTTCTTCACCTTCTCCGCCAGAGCATCATCATCCTCTCCACCATGACCATCACATTGAAATACCCTCAAACCACACAAAGAAATCGTAGTGGGGAGTTTTTTTCTGCCCATACAAATAGAAGGGTTTAGGGTACAACATTATTAGAAATCATGTTTTGCATACCAAAAAAGTTTAAAATCATCGATACATTACCCTGTAAAAAGGACAGCCAAAGAAAGGTCTTTTCAGATTTTTCTCTGTTTCAGACTCTACAACTATGGCATAGGCTCCACAATGGCATCTTGGAGTTTTCCCTCTGGCGACTCTGAACCTACCGCCGCGGGCAGAACCACTGCTAACACTACCGTCACCACTATAGCCTTCGATAATTTAGGGTTTTGACAAGAGGAAGAAGAAGAATTTGATTTTACATGTCGTTTCATAGCTATCTGTAGTTTTTCATTGTCGTTTTTGTACAATTCAACCTAGGAACCACTTTGTCTGCTTTCCTATGTGTCATTTACCATCTGTGTCATCAACTCAACGTGATACGTTGGACTTCGCCGTTAGGCTTTAATAGACCAATTTAACGAAATGATCAATTTGTTTAATACTAAAAAATATTGAAGACTAGCGGAATAATTAATTTTAGTTGGAGGACTAAAACGTCTATTTTAAAATTTCTTAGAGATCAATTTAAGTAAATACTCTAAAATTTATTTATGTTTTTCTTCTAAACCAAATATACCTTAAAATTTACATATTATAGTGAACAAAATATACTGTCTGTAAAATAATAAAGGTAGAAATTCACATGTATTTATTTTTATATGGAGATAATGAAAACTATATCTCATTGGACCCGAGAATGTTCACAAAAAGCCAAGTCAAATTGATGGCCATTACTGTTTTTTCCAGTAAAATGAATGGAATGATAGACCGGCTTACATCACTAGGAGCTATCCACCAAGATCAAATTAAATGAGGACCGATTAGACAAGGGCGAAATTAGAAATTTTTTTGGAAGGAGTTAACATGAAAAATATAAGTTAAAAAAAAATTAAAAATTAAAAGGAATTAAACTAAAAAATTAGAGACTTATACATATAAATTATTAATTTTGGAGGACTATTGCCTCTTTCCTCTTAACGTGCCACTGCGACTAGAGAACTTAACTAAAAGATTACAATTCATTTTGTACATTATTTATTAGATGATAATTTAATTAACTAAGTCGAATTATTTAACGGCTTTTAATTATTAAATTTATATAAAAAAATTATAGTGAATCTCCACTAAAGATAAAGTTTCAATTGGAATTAAATTTTAGAACAGTAATTATAGAGATCATCTAAAAACAAAAAGAGAAAAAAACTTATTTCTAATAATTCGTATAGTTAATGTATAATGTTTAACTATATACCTAAAATATAAATTTATAATAAATTATTAACTTTAAATTTTATTGATATTATTTAATTTTGATATATTAAAAAATTTTATATAATCATTCAATTAAATTTATATATTTAGATAATATTTTAAATATTCTATATAAAATATTTTTATTGATATAAAAATATATAACTAAATAATTATGTAAAATATTTTTATATTGTCAGTATAACATAGCCATTAAGAATGGTTTAATATAACAAGAGACTTGATTAATGTATATAAAATCCTAAATATAAAATATTTTTATATTGTCAGTATAACATAGCCATTAAGAATGGTTTAATATAACAAGAGACTTGATTAATGTATATAAAATCCTAAATTTAAACATCCGTGTTACTAATGTGCCATAAATTTAATTGCAATTACAACCACAATACTATTTGTGCAATTACTTCAGAGCATATTGAATAATATTAATTTTTAACAAATTTTTCAACAATAAAATACCTTAAATTTTTCTAATGCAGTGCAAAAAATACAAAATAAGTTACTGAGGAATGTTAGGGGCCAGTAATTTGTGTTTTATAGCTATCAAATAGCCATTAATGATAGTTTTAATGATGTGAAATTGATGTGAGATTTCATCAAATGGCTCACTTTTTTTTGCTGGTTATATGCTGGTCAGAATTTAACAAAATTGCTGACCTCCTAAACTTTTCCTAAGTTACCTATATTAGTAGCTCGTTATTAGTATTTGAAACTAGGTCATGGAAGATTTTTCTTTCCTAAATCACCATAACTGCAATATAATTGCAAATACGAATTAAATCACAATTATTAAAAATGTATCAATATTTTTGCTAAAAAGTGAGTTTATTATTAAAGATATTTTCATTATAAAGAGGGATGATAATAAATCTCTATAAAATAGGAATTTTTTCATCATCTTATCCTCGTCTAATAAAATGCTTCTCGTTTTCGTCCTCTCTCTATCACAAATTTTCATTTATTAATTATTACTCTTTATTGAGGTATGAAGGAGGCGCGCGGATACCACCATAAGGTATGTATGGATATTAAGCTTTATTTTTTTAAAATTTAACACAATCTTAACAAAATCTAATACAATTAAATCAAATCAAATGTATCTAATTAAAATATATTTCAAATACAAATTTAACATAATTAACATATATATAAAACTTTTAACACACAAATTAAAATAAAATGAAAATAAAAAGTTTTTAACAAATATTAGGGATAAATTAGGACACATATAGGCATTTAGAAAAATTCTCTCTCGCAAAAATTTTGTGGCTCCCAGTGTGACAGATATTTCAATTTTATCTCCATTTATACATGGGACGAGTTTCCGTCTCCGTAGAATTTTGCAGGTCCCTATTTGTTATTCTGTCACAGATAATCTTCGCAGGTATCCATAAGTGCGGATTTTTTTGTCATCCTTATAATTATGAAGAGACAAACAAACATCACCCCTGAATATATCACACACCGATATCATTATTGCAAATTAATAGTGCATTGAATTTACAATTTACATTTAATAAATTTAAAATAATATATTCACTATATTTACTACGTAATGACAATGACAATGTTACACTAAATTAAAAAAATTTATTCTTACGGAGCGTTATACTCAATTTCCCATGTCTAATTAATACTAATATTTCTATAAAGCGCGTTTATCGATGCTATATATATAATTGCATAGACAGTGATAACATTGTCAATAAGTAGTACGCATAATACTTCAATAGATGGTTAGCTTTAATTTCCTTTCTTTTATATATAAATTTTTGTGTTACTTATATAAATTTAATATTATTATTCTATAAAGTGCATTTGTCGCTGCTATATATATAGTTGTATAGACAGTAATAGCATTGTCAATTATTAGTAGTATGCAAAATCCTTCAATAGATGGTTAGCTTCCATTTCTTTTCTCTTATAGAATTTTGTGTTACTCATAAATTTAATACTATTACTCCTATTGAGCGCGTTTGTTGCTGCTATATATATATATAGTTGCATAGACAATAATGATAGCATTGTCAATTAGTAGTACGTATAATACCTCACTAGATAGTTAGTTTTCATTTCTTTTTTTCTTATAGAATTTTGTGTTACTTCTATAAATTTAAGCTATAAAATAATAAAATCCTCTTTTATTTTATTTTTTTAGGTTAAAATGGAAAAGTCCTTTAAGAAAAAGATTGATTACGTATGCATGCCGCTTGAAAAAGTAAAAATCCATCATCAAAGCTTATGAGACCAAGGATAGTTGAGTCATTTCCACAACTATGGTCTCTAATTCATAGTTGTAAAAATTAGACTGGACTGATCGATTTGACTAGAAAACTGATGAACCGAATCCCCAGTCGGTCTGGTCTAATCTTAGAATCGTATAAGGACAAGAACCAGTATAAACCAGTCAAAGTCGGTGAAAATTTCAACTAAAACCAGTCCAACCAAACTGCTTGAGAGAAAATTCTAAAATTAATAAAGATGTGGTTTCAACCTAGGTCCTCCTTGTTACTGCATACTTCCCTTGCTATTGAGCGATGCTATTCCTTGTTATTATATATGCTAATTATTAATTATATAGTAAGACTGCACAATATTTTTTTTGGATATTATTTTAATTTTATACTCACTTATATTTAAATTAATTATATTTTTATTATTCATAATTATTAATAAAAATATTATTAAACATGTATAAATAAAAAATATCAAATAGTTTTATTAATTACAATATAATTACTTTTTATAATTATATGTTATTTATTAATATTATTTTTCAATAAATACATATAGTATATAATAATATAATAAATATAAAAATACTTTAATATAAAAAAAAATAAAAAATTTTATTATGAAAAATACTAGAATTTTATATACTTATTTAATATTAACTGGATTATAACTTGTTGATTATAATTTGTTGAAGTTTGATTATTTTTAAAATACTAGTGAAGATATATGTATTTTAAATTTTAATTTTAGGTTTTTGACTGTTTTATATTTTTTTATATAGGATCGATTCTGCCGGTTTAACTAATAATTCATCGGTTGAACTAATGAACCAATAAATTTATAACCTGACCAGTTCGATTCTGACAAATGTGCTCTAGCTTTCCAATTCTGAAGATGTTGTGAATTCAACTCACAACACAAGTGATGTTGGTGTGAATTAAATTATTGTTGTTCAACAAGAAGAAAATACTTCTGAGAGTTTCAAAAAGTATATGCTAATTGCAAATATATAGTTATTTATATTTTTGTGTGTGTACCTTTTAGATTAATTTATAATTTAAATTTTTTAAAATAATTTTAAAAATAAAATAAAGTTTTATTAATATTATTATTTTGATTTTTTTTAATTTGATAATTAAAAAACAATTTAATTCTTCAATATTTTTACTATTTTCTCACAAAATCCTTCAAAAATAAAAACAAAAAAAAACAACCCTAAGATTTCCAAAAAAATATCAAGCCAAACATGCGTAAAAAATTAGATTCTTTTATTTTTTGCTGAATATTTTTTTTTATTTTCTACTATGTGTAGATCGATCTCATATCGAGTTTTAGCACATGACTCCAAAATCAAGAAAGAACTCTATGTGGTAATTTTGGAAGAAAAACTAAAAGCTTTAGATATAAAACGGAAGTTATTATTGTTGTTAATATATGTATATATACATATATATTCTTTTGGTAAATTTTTTTAACAAACTGTTATAACTTATAAGTAATTTTTGTTCTGTTTTTTAAACAGTATTTTTCTCTTAAATAAAAGTGATTTTGATGTGCATTTTCCCTGTTTTATGACAATTTTGGATTTTGAAATTTTGATATGCAGGATGAAATAGTTAATCTTGTTAAAAAAAATTATGCCTTCAGAGATGAACACCCTTTATTGTTGTCGGAGTAGAATAAATTAAAACTACAAATAGCTATTAGTGAAGGGGAAATACACTACAAGAATGTAATGATTTTAGATTTTTTATTTTTTAGTTAAATAAGAACCTAATATTTGAAATAAATAGATTATATAAAAAAAACAATTACAAATTATATAACATTCGGCTCATATGGATTACCCTTTTAAAAGAGTTCTTTAAAAAATATATTGTTTATTAGACTCCATAAATTTGTATATCCACAATTCTATTTATCTATTCTTTTTGTTTTTTTTTTTTTTTGCATTGTTAATTAAAAAATTAGATTTTTAGTGGAGGTAGAGAAGAATAGAGTAGAAATGATGAAGTTAACCCAGCTTCAAACAGAACAAGTAATGGAAAAAAAAATTATGAGCAATATTGACACTAATGTTCAACTTATGTACAAAGCAAACTGAATTCTTTTGACCTGCGACATTTTCTTTGCTCAAACTCAAATCAAGGTTAGAAATACTGAACTTCAAATGCATATGCTATTTTCACTTGTTTAATTGGATTTAAATATTATTATTTCTTTGTTTATTAAGCAAATATTATATATTAATTATAAATTATATACGATGAGAGATATTTTAAAAAAATTGTAAACCAAATTCTTATCAATTTTCATTATATAAGTAATATATAATAAATAACAATTATCTTAGATGTACACAAAAAATTAGCTATTAAATCAATCACTTATATAAAATATATGTTAAAATACAAAAATATACATTGAAAATAAATTAAATAATATATAATAATGTATCTATTATTTTCACTCATTAATGCTTAAATATTAAGATAGAGTAGTCAAAAGATATTAATATTACAAACAATCATTAATTAATGAAGAAAAAGAAAAATAAAATAACTTTTAATATTTTTAATTTTAACTATGTTATTAAATGTATATTAAAATCAGTCATTAAAATAAAATACATGTTAAAATATGAGAAAGTATACGAGGATAACGCTTATACTAAATAACGTAAACAACAGGTTAAAAAAAGAACGTTAAATTAATTTAAAAAATCAGATTTTTACTAATTATAATCAAAACTTAACCTAATTATATTTTCACTCCTACTCGCCCCACAAACCCTGATCTCTCTCGGTGCTGCCATTTATTGTGCCTCCACCCTAATCTTCTTCTTCTTCCCTCCTCAGTGTCGGCATTGCCTTTTCCTCCCACGTATTGTCGTCCTCCACTGCACCGGGCGCCCATCCTCCTCAAAGAAACATCTATCTAAAAAAAGAAACATTTTGCATCTAATCAAAGAAACATCTATTTAAAAAAAAAGAAACATCCACCTAAAATCAAAGAAACATCTATCTAAAAATAAAGTAACATCTAATTTACCTAAAAAGATACATCTCACAATGACAAAAAAAATCTAACTATTTCGTCCATCAAATCAGTAAAGAACCATCTAAGATAAAAAAAATGATGCATTGTATTTTGCAGCAACAAAAAAACCAACTATTTTAGGGTGGATTCTACGTTCAAACATAATCTATGGCTTCGAGTAAACATCCATCAATTAAATGTAACAAATAATAGCTTCTGGAACAGTTACACTTACCAGCTTTTGGAACGGTGATACGATGACGGACAGCAACGGCGGAAGTATTCGGGAGGCACGGCGCAGCAGAGGCGTGGCGAATCCGGTTTGGAAAGGTAGAGACAGCGCGTACAAAGTGTTCTGAAACAACAAAGAACTCACGACCACCCTAGTTTGGTGAGATAGCAACTACGTTCGAGTGAGGTTCTTCAGTGGCTAGGAGTCGCGCAAACGGTGGATTCCACTGTGCGACTGGGCGGCAATGACGATGCTGCTGATGGACGTCGCGGCGCGACTTTTAGGGTTCCAGGGTGGAGCGAGGTAGGATGGCACAGAAGCAGAGACGACCTGGGTGAATGCAGCGGCGCTAAGACTCCTCCTTGCTGGTGATGGCGACGACGTGACAGCAATGGGTGGAGCAAGATGGATACGATGAAAATAGGGTTAAGGGTTGGTGAATGGTAAAAGTGAAAAGAGGGTAAAGGAGAAGGTGAAAAGTGAAAGTTTAGTTGGGATGTTTTTTTTTTTTTCATTTTTAGTGGTCTTGGGATGGACCCTAATAGATTTGTTGTTCAGTGTTGTCCACACCTCCGTTGTCTATGTAACAGCCCAGACCACCCGCTAGCACGATATTGTCCGCTTTGGCACACAAGGCCTCACGGTTTTCCCTTTGACGATAGGGATGATAGTCTAAGCCCCCCACACTCACTCGTCAAAACGCGTCATGTTAGGGAGAGGTATCCACACCCTTATAAGGCATGCTTCGTTCCCCTCTCCAACCGATGTGGGCCTTACAATCCACCCCCCTAAGGGAGTCCAGCGCCCTCGCTGGCACATCGATCCGGGTTCTGGCTCTGATACCATAATGTAACATCCTAACTATCAAAGCTCACACTTCCGGCTGCGTGACTCTGATAGCTCGGACATTACGACGACACTTATAATATTTAATACTAAAATATGAGCCTGTTTGAAACTTTAAACCGCAGTACCGCTCCCAAAAATACTTTTGATATACAACGTACATCCATACAACTTACAGAAACTCATAAAGAGTACATCCATATATATATACATACATATATATAAATATTATTACAAACATTAATCAATACAATTCCTATCCCTCTTACAGAATATATCAAGATAAAGGCGAGGGTACAATAAATCATAACTAAAACAATACAGAGCATCTCAACAACAACTAAATAAACTCTTTGTAACTTCTGCGCCCATATCCTGAAAGGGGAAAAAATGTAGGGGGTGAGAACATCATCCTCGAAAGGGTTCTCAGTAGAGGGTTTTTGGGAATTACTGTAATAGGATACATGAAGATAACCGCACCAGTGATTCATAACCGTCTTATGCCTCTTTTCAAAAACAACGGTTTACAATGAAAGTAAAGTCGGAAATCTTTTCAGAAAGAAGAACCGTTCAATTCTCAAAACTCAAAAGCCTTTCAAAACAGTTTGTCTATGCGGAACCAAAATAGCCTTTCATAATTTTATTCCAAACCAGAAACACAAAACCGAAATCAACCGTCAGTTCATCTCTTTCCAACCACGACCCTAGGCCCAAACAATCCAACCAACAACCAATCACCTCAATCCAACAGAGTCCCAGATGCAAACACAGATAGGAAGTTCAAGCACAAACAAACAGTTATTACAAGTAGAACAGTTAGCAATTAATCACATAGGCAAACCAAGTATAATATGCACACCCAACCAATGTCACACAAATGCATATGATGCATGCCTGTCCCTAATGGCTGATGATATCATCTGTCGGTTATAGAGCCAACCCGACAAGTCCTGGTAGCTAACCATTGGACTGTCCCTCTGTCGTGCATCCCCAACTCGAGTTATACTCATCATAAACTTGATCATAATCATGATCCATATCCATCACCCTTACTGGTGAATATTTATCCATCACAATCACTGGTGAATATTTATAGGGGCGAGCTCATCCGGGCCTTTCACAGTACCCGGCCACACTTACGACATTGGGTTAACAGAGCTTCGAGTCTCAACCTGGAGCACATGGTGGCTAGCCATTGCTACTACCCAGGGAAACCCTCATCTCCAATAGTGGAAGTGCAAAAATCACAATTATCAATAATTCAGCATATACATGCATTCATTCTCATCCATGGATCAACATCCATCTCAGCCATCCGGCTTACGGTTCAGTCTAGAACCAGCCAATATTCATAATCACACACAGCCATTCTGGCTCACTGTTCAATCCAGAACAAGTCAATATTCATAATCATACATAGCCATTCCGGCTCATAATAAAACAACACTTCCACATTCAAAATCATCAAATTCATGAAATCGGCATTTAAGCCATAAATCATTTTCTCAATTCATTTCACTTTGAAATCAAGCTTCAACTCTTTTCAGCCTTGGCTTAAAGATCTCATTTCTCAAATTATCTCAGGCTCATAAGCCAATTTTACTCAAGGAAAATTCCCTTTTTGAAATAAGCCACTCTCGGCTTCCCCTTTCCAAAACTTCCAAAACCATGGAAAGTTAAAGATTCCTTTTGAATCATTCAAAATCACCCATCCAACAATGGGATTTTTGTAACAAAAGTTCCTCGGCAGAGTCCCAAGTCCTTAGGGGAGAATAGCATAACTCATTTCGCCAAATTCATTTAAAATCATTAAAACCTTGGCTTTCCGATTTGAGTAATAAAATAAGATCTAAGCCAAACCGAGTCATGTAATCATTTACTCCTTTCAAAGCCGTTTCCTTTACTTAGGCAAAACCAACTTCAACCCCCATGATAAATTCTAGAACGTTTCAACTGTTCAAAATTGTTTTAGTCTTGCAAGAATTCAGAATTCAAAGAGTACTTAAAACCTTTCTCAAAACATTTCAAAATGAAACTTGTCAATAGACATTCAGGTTCTTTCAAAGTCATTGAAACTTCTTTAATTGAAACCCCCAAGTCAAATTCAAAGGCATAAACCCTTTTCACATCCAAACAGCTTTAAAACACAAGTTTCATCTAAATAACATTCTCCTGAAAGAGATACAATGCCTTTCTTAAGAAGCAAGACTAAATCACAATTTCCTCTTTATTAATTCATTTCGAAAGCATGAATCATCCTTTTCTCGATAATTCAAATAAAATAGTAGAAGTCTTTAACTCATCATTTTCCAGACAACATTTCAATAAAGACTCGGATTTTATAGAAATTTCGGCAGCACCTCCCCTAAAACTTGGACTTTTGCCACCCGGTTCGGGTCCCAACTAAACCGTTTCTCATTCCTTTTCAACAGCTCAAAACCAGAAATCAATTCAAAAGCAAGCTAAATCCAACAGTCACCTCAATGGCATACCTCAAGGAAACCATTTCAAAAATCAACTCAATATCAACCGATTTAACTCATTTATAAAGCTTTAAAGAATCGGTTCAGCAATAAATCATTTATCAAAACTAGAGCAATTAAAGCAACCTAGGCTGAATTTCAAGAGCATTCTATCTTTCACATCATCAAAATAATTGACTCAATTCAAACCAATCCTCAACGGATTAAACTCATTTCAAATATTTAAAGAATCAACTTCAAACATTACATTTCACAAGCCACACAACAATTCAGCCAAGCCAACATCCATAATCATTCGAGTCAATCAAATAATACATAAGGCAGATACAATCACTAATTACACCATATCTCACATCAGTATCCATATGTAATAATTCCAATAATAAACTGTAATTTTCGGAAAGCGCCCCTACCTCAAAACGCAATTCCATAACCTAAACGCCTCACAGAGTCCTTTCCGCCTCAACCCGAACTGACGGCAACAAAAACCTCAGCTCCAAGCCACCTTCGCAATAGCCATAGCAACACTAATCACAACATATAATAATCAGGACTCGATCCCACATTACCAAGACTCATATTCATTAATCAAACAACCAAATACTAACGCGAGGCTTTTCGAAACATAAATACCTACTGGGATGACAAAACGAGGCAGCTACAACTCCGAGCACGGAATGCAAGCACGAATCCACAACCCTATGATGGACAACACCGCAATGCCTCAGCATAAGTTTACAGAGCAGCGACTGAAGGCCTTTCGACTCAGAAATTCTTACCAAAACAGAGAAATCGGTGGCTGTTTCCGGCGACAGAGGCAGCGGAGGCCAGGTGCGGCGACACCCAGTGGCTCTTTCTCCCTCCACGCGACTCAGATGACCGCTGCAGCAACAAGCCGTGACTATGGTATTCTCAAAATTCAAAAGAAACAGGATCCATTAACAAGACCTTACCGGCAGAGTTTTCCGACAACGGCAGCGGGGTTTTTCGACGACGGCAGCAAGGTTCCCCAGTGACAGAAACGGGCGAAAGCTCCGACGATGCTAACCGAGGCTTGCCGGCGGCAGAAAGGGCGGCGATAGCTCCGTGCAGTGGGTCGCGTCCCGCACGCGCCACTGGTCCGCATCTCCCACCCTCAACATCGCGCGACCTCTCTCTCTCCTCTAGGCTCTCTCCTCGGCGATGGGAAATGCAGCGACAGCCCGGTTCCTCACGTGCGGCGGTCCGGCGCGGTGACGCCGCGGAAGAGTCTCCCTCTTTCCTCTGTCTGGTTCGGCGACAATGGACCCACGGTGGCGCAGGATGGCGGAGTCGCGACTGGGCAGGGACGAAAGGCACGGCTTCGACGGTGGCGCTCCTCGCGTGCGGCAGAGCGCGACGACAATGAGGCCTCATCTCCCTCCTTCGCGTCACTCTCTCTTCTCCATGGCACAGTGGCGGTGATGGTTTGACAGGCGTCACAAGAAGCTTCGGCGGTGGCGACGTGGCGGCGCGACAGCGAACTCCCTCCTCTCCTCTGCCGCGACTCGGTCCCCCCTTTCCCTCTCTGCTTCGTCCTTCTGGCTCAGTCCCCCTCTTCTTTCCATTTTCATTCTTTTTCCTTTGATTCAGGAACCGGGTGGGTGTGTTTAGGATATGGCTGCACAGCAAAGATAGTGAAGAATGGGTTTGGAGGCTGCACAGCACTGAAGGGAGAATGGAGGGAGGGTATGCCAAAATTAGGGTAAAGGCCAATTCGGTAATTTTAACGAAACTAGGGTAATAGGGTTAGTTTTGTAATTTCAAATAAAAGTAGGGGTAATATAGTAATTAGGAACAAATTTTAATCCAACAAAATTAATGTATAGAAATACTATTTGCTCCTCAATTTTACAAATTATTTTCAATAAAATGCACAAATCTAAAAATTAGAAATAATATAATTAATTTCCCTATTTTCCAAAATAGCAGTATTAATATTTAAAATATTAATTATTTAATCCAAATCATATAGAAATCCTTATTATTTCACAACTATCAACTTTATAATTTGGATATAGAAAACAATCCAATAATTGTGAAATTGGATAATAATCATAACGTATCTCAAATCCAATAAATCAAAACTTGCCTTAATTACCTTAAATAAAATAATTTCTAAAATTAAGGCTATAAATAACTATATGATTTGAGACTTGATCATAATAAGACTTTTCAAAAGTTCTGGGCCTTACATTCTACCCACCTTATAAAAATTTTCGCCCTCGAAAATTGATACAAAATGAAAGAAATTCCATAATAGTTCACCCTTGAACACATTTAAGGAATAAGCAAAAATATCTCAAAATATAATCATATTTACACTTTTTCAAATACTTTGATTGTTAGAAGCATAAGGAGGCAAAGGTAGGAGCATGGTCGCAAAGCAAACATTACAAGATAGGCTCAATGCAAAAGGTGACATGGTTCAAGTAGGTGATAGTAAAGCAAGGCATCGAAGGCTATAAAACATGATGGGGTTAAAACGACGTGCTCAACATCCATACACTAATCTCATATCAACCTCAAAGCTTCAACTTCCCAACTCCATCAAGCACTTTACAATCCCCATATCCGATCACAAGCTTGACAGCTGCACCCGTTCGCAAGGAACAAAACACCCACAACTCCTAACGTTGCACACCTACCGCTTCAACTTCCGTATACACATATCACGTCTTAGAGAACTAACGCATCGCGTTACTATGTCTACAAGTCGCACGTGATATCAAAACAATTCTCGAGTCTACTCAGAGGAATACAAGATCTTAGAAATGAGAGATAAATGTCAACAATAATACTCATAGATTTGAGAGAGTGTATCCAATTCCAGGTAAACAAGGATGCTCAAGCAATGAAGTTTGCGAGAAATGAATCAATGGACAACTTCAAAGATAACCCTTGGATCAAAGAAGTTCAACAAGATCAATAGGAAGAAAACCAGCGCATCAGTTTGAAACAAACTCAAGCTGGGCCGAAGAAGTATAAGGTTTACAGAAGAGAATACTTCAAACCCGAGACAAAACTCACAGAACTTAAGAGCATGATTAAAAATACTTCCTAATACATTGTTCATAAAAGAATCGAAAACTTGCGGAAAATCACTTCGCAATTTAGAAGAAAAGCTCAATAGCAAACATTCCTCAAGAGGGCAACAAAAGCAATAACGTGGCTTTGCTCTAATTCAACTTCATGTTGAAGTAGATTATGTAGAGTTTTTTAAAAAAACAAAATGCACCCAGATTTGGCTAAGAGCAAAAATATTTTCATCAAATATTTTAGAAAGTTAGTTGGGTGCACAATCTTAACCAAAAGTAGTCACAAAAAGACTCGGAAGAGAAATCAAATGCTTGTTTAAAAATTCCCAAAGTTCATATTCAAACAAGCGTGTATAAAAATTATAGCAAAGATGAAAGAGAAAATTAAACTCTTTTTAGAAAGGAAATTCCGAGATAAAATTTTTGCTTACAATCTGGTAAAGAAATAAGTGGTGCGTTACAAACGAACCGATTTCCACTAAACAAGGAAGCTTTTCAAAACTTCATTTAAAATAGTGCATGCCAACTTTAAATTAATTTCGTCAAAATTGAACAATGATTTCAATCTCAATCAAGCAACAGAAAATAAATTCCGTTTAGAATTTCTTCAAAGAGAATTCAAAACTTCTTTAAAAGTTTAAAACAAGACTCTAAAAGTATACTTGAAATCACCATTTCAAAAGGATATTCAAGAATATTAGGATGTACTTAAGAAGGAGTCAAGCCATACAAGAAAGAGTCTTAAACCAAAGTAGTTCAAACAAGATTCACTAGGCATGAGTCATCAAACAAGCTTTCCATTGAGCCAAAAGAATACTAAGCCTTAGGAAAAGACCAATCAATCATTAGAAATTTCCCAGGGATAAATCTTTGATTAAAAACTCTTGTAAAAACAATGAGAGGATAGACAATGCACGAATTTGAAACAAATCAAGTTGACTCACATAAGAGTGAGATTCACAAGGGAGGAAAAACCAAGATCAATGATAATGTTCACAAGGTGCAAAAGATTAGTTAAAAACAGAATCACATATGACATTCATAGAGGTGAAAAGCTTAAGAAGGAACGATTCCATTCATAAGAAGAAAGCTATGAATCCAACATTTTCAGAAGAACAACAATGGCATAAAAAACATGGCATGCTAAATCAAACTCAATTCAAAATAAGTTAAGTAAAACTTATCAAATGAAACTCAACCGAGATAAAAGTGAAAAATTATTTCTTTTCAATATTTGAAAAATACCCAAATGCATAATCAAATGAAGATGTGCATTGGAACTAAAGTAAAATTACTAGAAGGTCAAACTGTAAATTAAAGCAAATGCAATTCCATAAACCAGTAGAAGTACAGGCGGGGTATTGGAAATAAATAGTTGTTAAACTGTATAAGTAATCTCAAAGTTTCTTATATAGAAAAGTATATATCTAATCAACAGCAATTTATAAAATCTCAAAATTGGCTGTGATCACCGTCAAGTAAGAGAAAAACTGAATCAACAATTTCTCAAAGAATGGACTCAGAACCCGGAGTTAAAAGTCACAGCACATTAAGACAAGTTCAAGGCTATATCAAAGAATACTTGAATCAAGAAGAACTCAAACAGAGGAAGATAGATGCAACAGGGATCTTAAACCAGCATATGCACTTAAGGTCAAACAAGAATGCATATCGATAGAGGAATAGCGATGAAAAATCAAACTACTTTCCAAAGGATTAGAAAACAAGGACTTCAAGTTAGGATACAAAAGAACAGGTCAACTCGAACAGAATTCAAGACACACAACTGAATAGCCTCGAGAAATAGTTTCTAACGTGCCCAAAACCCGCGATTCGCTTTACTCAAAACTCGTATTTCATCTATGATAACCCATCAGTGCTTTCATATACATAATTCACTAGTATTAAGCCGGCCAAACTTAATCTCAGGAATTATGCAATGCAAGACTAACAGCGTTAAATCAATAGACCGTCATGTGCATAAAGCTCTAATCCTCGTCATTCAACAAGACCTAGTACATGACAAACTCTCAGAGTATGCAATTGAAGCATAGTCAGTCCATTCCTCAGGCTCTACAGGAAGAACTGCTCTGATACCATAATGTAACAGCCCAGACCACCCGCTAGCACGATATTGTCCGCTTTGGCACACAAGGCCTCACGGTTTTGCCTTTGACGATAGGGATGATAGCCTAAGCCCCCCACACTCACTCGTCAAAACGCGTCATGTTAGGGAGAGGTATCCACACCCTTATAAGGCATGCTTCGTTCCCCTCTCCAACCGATGTGGGCCTTACAGTCTACCTAGCAAAATTATTAGAATATATAGTACATATTAAAAATGAGTTAAAAATATACAAATACATAATGGTTAATTTTAATATACAAATAGTATTTTTATTTTAATTTATATATTTAAGATGTACATAATTGATGATTCAATAATAAGTTTTACCTCTAAAATTAAGAATGTCAAATATAATGCAACCAACCAAAAAAAAAAAATCTACTAACTTGAGTTGATTGAGTGGTTACTTACTTTACTCGTCAATTTAATCCAATGTTGGTAGTTTGAACTCATGTTGTTTATGCAATAATCTATTGATATCTTCTTAATAATTATTAAGAAATAATTTTTTCACTCCTATTTTAATAATAAAAAGCCCTTAAGAATGATTTTGATTTATTTTATCCCAAATCTTAGAAATGAAAAAGATACTTATCCTTTCTTAATATATTTTGTAGCATTATATTTTTTAGCTATACAATTTTACCTTTACTAGTCCTTAACTATAGTATCTTTGGTTTCAAACAGTTCCAAAGGGAGTAGTGGGGACCTCAATAACAAGAGAAACTAATATAGGCCTACAATCAGAGAATCATACCCATGTTTTGATGGCTAATAACAAAGGAGTAAGAAATGAGAACTAAGCAGGGATAAAAAATTTGACGAATAATAGGCAAGGATCAACTCCAAATTATGATATTGTAAAGTCAGAACTAAGTGACTATTGATGTTTCAAGTTACTCAGCTCACATTTTGTAATATGACAAACTTTTATATTTTGTTTGAGGCTAACAAAAACTCAAATTAGCTTCAATTTGTTTATGATATATTACATCTTTTTTATGTTTAGTTTGTCAAAATTAAATAGGTTGGCTTCAATTTTTTTATTTTGAGACTTTGGCTTGATTTAATTATCTAACTTAAATTTGAGTGATTTGAAAATCTCAATTGAAATTAAATTTTAGAACAATAATTGTAAAAATAATCTAAAAACAGAAAGAGAAAAAAACTTGTTTCTAAAAATCCAGTGCAGTTAACGTATAATGTTTAATAATATACCTAAAATATAAATTTACAATAAATTATTAATTTCATATTTTATTGGCATTATTTAATTTTAATCTAATAAAAATATAAAAAATTTTATATTATCATTCAATTAAATTCATATGCTTAAATGATATTTTAAGTATTTTATTTAAAAATTAATTATTTTTGTTGATATAACAATGCATAATTAGATGATTGTTTAAAATATTTTTATATTGTTAGTACAACATAGCCATTAAAAATGGTTTGCTGACAAGAGACTTGATATAAGATCTTAAATTTAAACATTCATGTTACTAATGTGCCAAAATTTTAATTGCAATTACAACCACAATACTATTTTTTGCAACTACTTCAGAACATATTGAAAACTATTAATTTTGAATAGTTTTTTTCAACAACAATACAATGTCTACACTAGAATAGCAAGTAACATTGTTAACCACTTATATTATTAAAATTTGAGTTAAGTACTTTTTTTCGTTCTTAATGTCTTGGGTGAAAATCAAAATCGTCTCCGACCTTTTTGTCTTATTAAAATCATCTTCAACGTTACAAAACGTTATAAAATTATCATTTTCTACTTCAATTTTATTTTCTTGACCAAATTACTCTTAAAATAAATAAATATGGTATTAAAAAACAAAAACAAACCCCCTCCCCCACCCCCACCTCCACCCTCGTATCTCTTCCTTTTCTTCCCTCCCATTCCCCTTTCTCCTACCCCTCTCTTCGGAACCCCCCTCTCAACCACAATCCCAATTCTTTTTCTCTCTTTTTGCCACCGTACCATCTCTGCCCCTACCTCCTTCTCCACCTTCTTCTCCCTCTCCATCACCAACCTCAACCCTTCCTCCATTGACGTTAGCCTCACCTTCCTCATCTCCCACGACGACCACTTTTTCGGCGATCCCGGCCTCTCCTTAGCCCTCAACGACAACCATATCGGCATCGACCTCAACGGCGTCATTTCAGCTCTGGTCGCTGCCATCACGTCATTCTCCATTATCGTCGTTCCTATCCTCAGCCACAGCTGCGACAACGCTAGCAGCAGTAGCTTCCCCACCATCATTCCTCCTCTTTCCCTCAACCGCGACGGCGACGGACGGCAGCAACACCACCGCTCTTCTTTGAGTTTCACTCTTCTCTCTTCTCTCTTTTTTGCGATCTTTTCTCTTGAATTTGAATTGGTGTTATTGTTGTTGATGGATTTTTGAATCTAAAATAGTTGTTGCTGTTGAAGATTTGGGTGGAATCTAAATATATTGTTGTTGATGTTGCGTTAGCTTTGTTTAATTTTTTGAAATTAAAAAAATAGTAGTTGTTGTTGAAGAAGATTTGGGTGGAGAGAGTGGAACAGGGAAGAGGGCGGAGGGAGGAGCCGAGGAGGTAAACAGAGGAGAGTAAAGGGGAGAGATGATGATAAAAGGTAATTTAGTCCAAAAATTTGAAAAAGGATGATTTTAAAACGTTCAGTAACGTTGAGGACGATTTTGATTTTCACCCAAGACGTTAGGGACGAAAAAAGTACTTAACCCTTAAAATTTAGAATACCCTAAATTTACTAATACAGTGCAATAAATACGAAATACAAAATACGTTACAATTCTATTTATCTATTCCTTTTGTTTTTTTGTCATTATAAATTTAAAAATTGAATTTTCAGTGGAGGTGGAGAAGAATAGAGTAGAAATTATTAATATTGCAAGTGTGATTAGTGTATGAAGTTAGTCCTATATCAAAGAAAGCAAGGAATAGTGAGAAGTTGAAAAGGTGAGAGATCCATTAACTTAATACCTTAAGGTTTTGAGTTGGATGTGGTGTCATCTCATCTTATGTTCTCTCGCTTGATTCCTCTCTGAAATCTCCACGGTAGTTGAGAGCTCCCCACGGTGACCCTACAAATGGTAGAATCGATAGTTAATCGGTCTGGTTTAAGGAGTATTCAAGGTGAAGTATCGAAAGTCTTTCCGGCAAAGGTGGTCTGGGCGGCGTGTCCCGCGGTGTGGTTGGGGCGGTGTGATGGACGAATACTCGTGGTGGAGGAGCTAGAAAAAGGGGGAGTTGATGCTTGATGTGGAGGCTCACACTTGAGGGGGAGATTGAAAACAAGGAAGAATGAGAAGTTTATAAGATGAGAGACCATTAACTTACTACCTTAAAGTTTTGAGTTAGATGTGATGTCATCTTATCTTATGTTTCCTTGCTTAATTCCTCCTCGAAATCTCCCCGATGGTTGAGAGCTCCTCACGATTAGAAATATTGAATCCTTTTGACATGCCACATTTTCTTTGCTCAAACTGAAATCAAGGTTAGAAATATTGAACTTCAAACGCATATGTTACTTTCTCTTGTTTGGTTGGATTTAAATATTATTTGGTCATTTGTTTATTAATTAAATATTATATATATTAATTATAATTTTTATATGATGAAAGATACTTTAAAAAAATTGTAAACCAAATTCTTACCATTTTCATTATATAAATAATAAAAAATATTATTCGTACACTAAAATAATTACTAAAATTAGTCATCAATGTATTTGTACATAAATACATGTGGTTTAATTTATTTTCAATGTTTATTGTTAATATTGTAAGTGTGAGAGGTGCAGGAAGTTAGTCGCACATAAGAAAAAAAATAAGGAAGAGTGGGAGTTTATGAGATGAGAGACCCATTAACTAGACACTTCAAGTTTTTGAGTTAGATATGATGTCTTCTCATTTTATGTTCTCTCACTTGGTTCTTTCTTGAAGTCTCCCTAGTGGTCGAAAACTCCCATTGGTAGCCCAACAAGTAGTATCAGGGCTTATGGTTAAATGGTCTGGTGGTTTAAAGAGCATTCAAAGTGATGCATCGAAAGTCTTTCTGACAAGGGTAATCCAGGCGGCGTGTTCAGTGGTGTGATGGACGAATACTCAAATGTGGTGGAGGAGTTAGAAAGAAGGGGAGTTGATGCTTGATGTGGAGGCTCACACTTGAGGATTACAAGTGTAGGAGTACATAAAGTTAGTCACACATAAAAGAAAACAAGAAAGAGTGAAGAGTTTATAAGATGAGACACCCATTAACTTGACACTTTAAAATTTTGAGTTGGATGTGGTATCTTTTTATCTTATGTTCTCTCTTTGGTTCCTCTCCGAAGTCTCTCTGATGGTCGAAAGCTCCCCATAGTAGCCCAACATGTATTTGCGTGTATTTTATACTGGTGGCTGACTTTGGTGTACACGTAGCATAATCGATATTAGATGTACACAAAAAATCAGTTACCAAATTAATCATTTATATAAAATATTTGTTAAAATATAAAACATATATTAAAAATAAATTAAATAATAAATATACAATGTATCTATTAATTTTGCTCATTAATGCTTAATTATTATGATAGAGTAGTCAAAAGATATTAATATTACAAACAATCCTTAATTAATGAAGAAAGAGAAAAATAGAATAACTTCTAATAATTTTTTTTAGCCATGTTAGATATAACTAAAATTAGTCACTAATATAAAATATATGTTAGAATATATATATATATATTAAAAATGAGTTAAAAATATATAAATACATAATAGTTGATTTTAATATACAAATAGTATTTTTATTTTTAATTTATATATTTAAGCTATACATAACTGATAATTCAATAATAAGTTTTACATCTAAAAGTAAGAATGACAAATATCATGCAACCAATGGAAAAAAAAAAAACACCATCGACTAACTTGAGTCAATCGAGTGGTTACTTCACTCGTCAATTTAGTCCAACGTTGATAGTTTTAACTTACCTTGTGTATGTATACAATAATCTATGGGTATCTTCTTAATGGGCATTGTCAACCAGTAGTATGCGTAATACTTCAATAGATAGTTAGCATTCATTTCTATTCCCTTATAGAATTTTGTGTTACTTATGTAAATTTAATACTATTACTTCTATAAAGCGTGTTTGTTGCCGCTATACATATAGCTGCATAGACAGTGATAGCATTGTCAATCAGTAGTATGCATAATCCCTCAATAGATGGTTAGCTTCTATTTCTTTTCTCTTATAGAATTTTGTGTTACTGATATAAATTTAATACTATTACTTCCATTGAACGCGTTTGTCACTGCTATGTATATAGTTGCATAGACAGTGATAGCATTGTCAATTAGTAGTACATATAATACCTCAATAGATAGTTAGCTTTTATTTCTTTTCTCTTATAGAATTTTGTGTTAATTCAATAAATTTAAGCTATAAAATCCTCTTTTGTTCTTTTTAGGTTAAAATGGAAAAGACCTCTAAGAGAAAGATTGATGAAGTATGCATGCTGCCTGAAAATCCATCATCACAACCTATGAGACCAAGGATAGTTAAGTCATTTTCACAGCCATGGCATCTTTATTGGAACAAAGGCTTTAGCTTTGTAAGTTCAAGCAGCAATAGTGGGCACCCAATAACCCAAATCTCCAAATTTTTAATTCTGGTGATATTGTGAATTCAACTCACAACACAAGTGATGTTGGTGTGAATCCAATTCTTGTTGTTCAACAAGAAGAGAATGTTGATGAGAGACTCAAAAGTATATGCTAATTGCAAATATATAGTTATTTAGATTTTTTTTGGGTAACTTTTAGATTAATTTATAATTTAAATTTTCTAAAATAATTTAAAAAATAAAAGAAACCATTATTTTTATTATTTTGAGTTTTTTTACAAAATTTGAAAATTAAAAAATTATTTAATTCTTCAATATTTTCACTATTTGCTCAGAAAATCCTTCAAACATAAAATATTTTTAAAAAATAAAACAAAAAGCAAACAACCCTACTATTTCTAAAAAAAAATATCAAGGCATATATGTGTAAAAAATTAGATTCTTTTATTTCTTGCTGAACCTTTTTTTTTTTCATTTTGTACTATGCATAGATCAATCTCAAATCGAGTTTTAGCACAAAAATCTAGAATTAAGAAAGAACTCTGTGGTAATTTTGAAAGGAAAACTAAAAACTTTAGAGGCAAGATGTGAGGTTATTATTGTTGGGTTAAAGTATGTCTTTTGTTCTTAGCGTTTGTGATTTTATTCAAAAATATCCCTAACATTTAATTGTATTCAATTTTGTCCTAACGTTTTCGGTTTGTATCAAAAGTACCCCTAGAGGTTAATTCTATCTAAAATAGTGGGGATGAAATTGAAAACATTTAGGGACAGTTTTGAAATAAATAAAAAATGTTAGGAGATGAAATTGAATAAATTAAATATTAGGAATATTTTTAAAAAAATTACAAACCTTAGAGACAAAAAGTACACTTTATCCTTATTCTTGTTTATATATATATATATAAGTAATTTTTGCTCTATTCTTTAAAAAGTACTTCTCTCTTAAATAAAAGTGATTTAGATGTGCTTTTTTCCTCTATTATGACAATTTTGGATTTTGAGATTTTGATATGTTGGATGAGATAGCTAATCTTGATATGTTCAAAAAATTGATGCCCTCAAAGATGAACATCCTTCATTATTGTTGGAGCAGAATAAACTAAAACTACAAATGGCTATTAGTGAAAGGGAGAACACAATGCAAGAATGTAATCATTCTAAATTTTTTTATTTTTTATTTTTTTAGTTGAATAAGAGCCTAATATTTGAAATAGATGGATTATATAAAAAAAGCAATTAAAAATTATATAATAACATTCGACTCATATGGATTATCCTTTTAAAAAGACTTCTTTAAAAAATATATTGTTTATCAGGCTCTATTATATTAATTTGCATATCCATAATTCTATTTATTTATTTCTTTTGTTTTTTTGGCATTATTAATTTAAAATTTGAATTTTCAATGGAGGTGAAGAAGAATAGAATAGAAATGCTGAAGTTAATCGAGCTTCAAACAGAACAAGCAATGGAAAAACAAATAAGGTTACTGAGCAATATTGGCACTAATGTTCATTTTATGTATCAAGCAAACTTGAATCCTTTTGACCTGCCACATTTTCTTTTATCAAGCCCAAATCAAGGTTAGAAATATTGAATTTCAAATGCATATGCTACTTTCTCTTGTTTGGTTAGATTTAAATATTATTTGTTCTTTGTTTATTAATTAAATATTATATATTAATTATAAATTTTATATGATGAAAGATATTTTAAAAAAATGTAAACCAAATTCTTACGATTTTCATTATATAAATAATAAAAAAAATACTATTTGCATACCAAAATTAGCCAATAAAATCAACTATCAATGTATTTGTGTATATACATATGTGAATTTATTTTCGATATGTATTGTTAATGTTGCAAGTGTGAGGAGTGCATGAAGTTAGTCGCACATCAAAGAAAACAAGGAAGAGTGAGGAGTTTATAAGATGAGAGACCCATTAACATGACACCTTAAGTTTTTGAGTTGGATGTGATGTATTCTCATCTTATGTTCTCTCATTTGGTTCTTCCATGAAGTTTTCCTAGTGGTCAAAAGCTCCCCTTGGTAGCCCAACAAGTGGTATCAGAGCTGATTGTGAATTTGTCTGGTGGTTTAAGGAGAATTCAAAGTATTGCATCGAAAGTCTTTCTGGCAAGGGTGATCTGGACGATGTACACTTGAGGGGAAGATTGTTAATGTTACAAGTGTGAGGAGTGCATGAAGTTAGTCCCACATAAAAAAAATATAAGAGTGAAGAGTTTTTAAGATGAGTCACTCATTAACTTGACACCTTAAGGTTTTGAGTTGGATGTGGTGTCTTCTCATCTTATGTTGTCTCACTTGGTTTTTCTCCAAAGTTTCTCCGGTGGTCGAAAGCTCCCCATGGTGGCCCAACATGTATTTATATTCCAACCGACGTGTATTTTGTAAAACTCGATTAAACTATTATTAATAAATTAATTATGAGTGAAAATGACTAAGAAATTAAAATTTATATTTTGGGAAAGTAAAAATAATTAGGACGCAAATTAAAGTGTTTATCTTAAAGAATTTTGCTCAAAGTTAAACCAAAGGGATGAGAAATGGACTTGGGCCACACTTGGACCCAAGGCCTACTCAATAACACCTTCCATTACAAACACTTTAGCTCACTCCTTCTTCATTCATGAAAACAAACACTCAGCCCTAAGAGAGAAGAGAAGAGAGGAGAAACCATGGTCACTATTTACTTTCAATTTCAATCCTCATAACTTTCGATCCGGAGCTCCGATTGACGACTCGTTTCTGGCTACGTGAAACTCTCGTTGTCCTCTTCAATTCTGTAATATTTGTGGGGTGAGTAGTCCCAATTTTTGTTGCCCATTTCTTTGTTAAACTCTATTTTTGAGTTTGGGATTTGAGGTGTAGAAATATCGTGATTTTGATGCTTTAGGAGAAATTCAAGCACAATCTCTATCTAGGTTTTAACCCAAGATTATATGGTATAAGGTAAGAAACACAATCCCTCCATTGGCTCCAATTTTGGGTGAAAATCCTAGTGTGAATGTTGAATAATTGATGTAATCAGATTGTATGGAGTAGCTTGGACTTGCTTGATTGATTTAGTGCAAGTTGGAGGCTTGGATTGACTACGGAGCTCTTGATTGGAAGAAGTTTTGGCTGAGCTTGGGTGTTATTGGGAAGGAAATCAAAGTGTTAGGAAAATGATCGTCAAAAGGTACAGGTTTGAGTTTCGGGTAGGCATTGTATAAAGTTATATGAATGGTTAGGTTGATTGCTCTAGAATAGGATTGAATGGAATTGCTTGTGTTTGTGATTAGTTGGTTGAATATCGATTGATAGTTGTTGTTGTGAATTATGAATTTAAATATTGTGAGCTTGGATATGAGACGTGATGATTATGTTGTATGTTGAATGAAAATTGATGTATAATGATACCATTAGTGATTGGGGAAATTTAGGCCGGAAGCCGTGATGGGGTGAGGAGTCCCCCATGAGGTAAGTGTGTGTGAATTGTTGATTTGAATAATGATGAATTGATTAGTACATGAATAAAATTGTGGATTGATTGATGGGTTGGAAATTGATTTATTAAGCAAAGTGGTTAGAAGGGTAGAGAAATGGATAGATGTATGTTTAGATTGTTTAAGGATGATTTTGGCGTGGTTTGGTTTGAATTGGATTGAGATTTTGGTGAAATTAAGTGATGGTTCAAATTTGGTAAAACTAGAATTTTAACCAACTTCGACGGGTCATAAGTTGTTTTTCAGACCCTCAAATCATGTGAAACTTGTCTAAAATAAAAAGTGGATATGTGGAGTTTATGACGTTTGAAGAACGGGGAAAATGATTTCTAACGAAAAAGTTATGCGCGTTTGAAGTTTTGGTTAAAAAACTAAATTCTGTAGAAAACTGGGGGTCCTGCATACGCACGACCCATGCGTACACATGAGGGGCATTACAAAAGTGAAATGATTTCGTGCACGTTTCATGCGTGCGCACAAAAACAGAGTTGTGCGTACGCACCACTTTCATTCCTAGAACTGAATGTTTTTCAATGCGCGGACACGAAAAAGGGAACTCGTGCATACGCACAAGGCCTACATATGCACGACTGTCCTATTTTGCAGAAAATGTGATTTTTAACTGTTTTGCCTATCTAATATATTTTTTCACCTCTGTAACCCCTGTTTAGGGTCTCCTAACTAGTTTCAAAGCCTTGGATGAGTGTGAGTATACTAAATGGATTGAATTGAAATATTCCCGGTTTAACCGGATGACATTCTTGCGAGGATGGTGGTTCGTCCCACTCACGGTGAAGACGGTGGTGTTATCTGTAAGAACCAGAATAACCGCTTTAATAAAATAATAATTTTAATTTCTCAAAATAAGTTCAAAAATATAGAAATAGTTTTTTAAAAAATATAAAGGTGAAATTTAAATTCAATGAATTTTTCTGAGTGAAAAATGTATCTTTTGTAGAAAATTTTTGTAAAAATGCGTATCGGCACTTAAGCCGGTAGTACTGGCTCTAGTTTGACTGGTACCGCGTATTGAGAAAAATAAGATTTTGAAAATTGAATTTATTGTTTTAAAAGGACAAAAACAATCTAGAATTAAAAACCGGGCACTAATCTTAAAGGTTTTAGCCCAAAGTGGGCCAAACGGGGTAAAAACGCTAATGGATTGGATCGGGTCCAAGTTGGGCCCAAGCCCAACATATATAAAGCTAGTTAATGAGCATTTAAGCTCATTTTATACATAGAGAGTGAGAGAGGGATGGTGATGGAGAAGAGAGAAGAGGGTAATATTACTATTCATCACCATCTCCCGGGAGCCATAACTTGAGCTACGGTGCTCCAATTGGCAAGCCGTTTGTGGCCACGCGAAGTTCTTATTGATCTCTTCGTTTCTATCCAAACAAAGTGGTAAGAAACTCAAATCCCAAACTCCAGTTTTCTATTCTTTGAAAAATTCAAGTTGTGGCTTTGTTAGATTGAGATTTTCATAGTTTTTTTTATTTAGGGGTGATCTAGCATTGGAATATTGTTGGGTTTTGCCCCTAATGCTGAAATTTGTTTTTTTTTTTTTTTCATTTTCAAAGGTTCTCTAACTTTCCAACATTCTTTAAATGCTATTTAAGAATACTATCTAGTGCTTAGGTCCTAATACTATTAAAGATGAGTTAGAGACTTAAATAGATGAATTTCTATATGAGTTTAGAAGACAAAAACTTAGGTTTCAGAATTTGTGGGTGAGCGGATGGAGTATTATATTTGTGATGACTCAGAGAACTTAAGAAGTGACGATAGTTGATAATAATTTGAGAAATTGAAAACTGGTGATGGTTATGATGAGTTGAGAACTTGGAAAGGAATGATGAAATTATTGATTTATGCAAGAGTGTGTAGGGCCTATATCCCTAGCGTGGCAGTTTTTCTACTACAAGAGTGTGCCAGGCACTATATCATTGGAATGATTTATGGTGAGACAGTTGTTGTTGTTGTTTCCTTCTCTACTGCATGAGTGTGCATGGCCTATATCCCTGGCGTGGCAGATTCTCTGCTGCATGAGTGTGCAGGGCCTATATCCCTTGTGTGGCAGAAAGGCTACATCTGGGAGGATGTGTCGGGTTGGCATTTATAGACCGACAAGTGATATCACGAGCCAATAGGATAGGCATTCATCATATGCATCTTCTATGTATTTGTTTGCTTTGCTCATCGTCAGTATGCCTAAATGAATCACATGTCTACTTGCTATTTGTTTACTTGCTGTATATGTATACTATTTATGCTTTACTTGTTTGCATTAAATGTGTTTTACTGGCGTTGAGGAGGATTGGGAGGCGGTGGCGATGGGATCACACGGAGGTTAGGTTGGCGAAGGCTGTAGGATACAGCGGAGTGATTAGTATTAGTTAGAAATCCCCTAAGTTTAGATAACCATGTTTATGGTGTTTGGTTTACGTTATTTATTTTTGTTACGCTTTAATATCTGTTTGATGTGAAGTTTTAGAATTGCCTTTGGTGTTCTAGAACCTTACATCTTATATATTGGACACTGTTACCATACTAAGAACCTTTGGTTCTCATACCTTATGTTGTTGTTGTTTTTCAGATGCAGGTCGTAACCCACCTCGGTAAGTTGTGAGATGGTAATGGAACGGAGGATCTTTTATCACCTTTTGTAGTTTGATATGTTCGATGTAGTTACTCTCTCATCCTTTGTATTTATATAACTTTATCGCCTTAGAGGCTTGATTTAAGAGGTAATTTGTATAAGCTGTTTTAAACTTCTAAAACTCTTTTGTATTTCAGTTTGACTAGCCAGCCTAAACTCTGCAGGCTGTGACTATTCATCTTTTTGGTATATCATATTTACACATATCTATATATCTTATTAATTTAATTATTACCTTGTGTATCCTGGAGCTATCTACAAGGTTATATATATATATATATATATATATATATATATATATATATATATATATATATATATATATATATATATATATCTTGTTCTGTCTGTGCCTACACATTTAGTTATCGTGATGTGAACGCTTCGCATTTCGTAATTCTGCTTTACGCAACTTTGAGCTTTATTCCTTCATCGGGCTTCTAGTTATAAATTTTTGGACATATATTATGCATATTATAAGCTTTAGAACTGTCATGGCACTTTGTTATACTTTGCTTTACGGCTAGAGGTAAGGTTAGGCTAACAGGGTGTTACATTTATGGTATCAGAGTGGTTCGTCCTCGTGAGCCTGAGGGATGGACCGATTGTGCTTTGTGTACAGTTTGGGTCATTTTTATTTCATGCTATTTAGGTTATCTTCTTGATATGCATAGCATGCTTGTTTGTGAGCGCCTTTGGGGATAATTGAAGCACTAGGCTTGAAATATTGAGACTGATCACCTAGATATCGAATGTTTGGTGTGGAAAGGAAACCCGAATGGCAAATCATGGATGAGGTCAATTACATTCACGGAGAGATAGTGCGGATGACTAACCTAGCCTATGCATTACGAGCTCAACATGTTCTGGAAAATCAGTTCGTGGAGTTTGCGGCATATCAGTTGATGGGTGAGGTTCAACGCTGGTGGCAGGGAAGTGCCAACTGATGCAGCCACAAACTGAAGATAAATGCTTTTGCGATTTTTAATTAGGATTTTCAATTTCTAACCGGTATGACCTTGAATCACGTTGAAAAAGTTTTAAAACTTAAAATGATTTTGAAAGTTAGTTTGGAACTTTTAGTTTAAATGCTTGGATTTTGAAACTTGGTCAGAACTTCTATGATTTTGTTGATTTGTGAATATGGGTTGTAATTTAACTCATCGAAAGGGTTTCAAATTGAAAAGCTATTATTTAAGGATTTTAATAAATTTAAGAAAAATCATGATTTAAAGTAATTGATTTACGAATAAATTATTTTTTGAGTCTTTTGAAAAAGGCTTGACATTGAAAAAGTTTTGATTGAAATTGTTTTGAAAGCTTTGCAAAATGTTACAAAAGCGGTATTTGGTTTAAAGAAAAATTCCGGTTCAATGTAGTGGAGAAATCCGGGTTCTTAGTGACAAATAATCAGAGTGACGCAGCGAAAGACAAGAGGGAACATCGATACGGTAGAACTATGGTGGACAAAATGCTTTGGCGACTTGTTTAGGTTGACAACGTGGGTAGTAGAACGCTTTGTGGAGGATACTAGGGGTGTTCAAAATCGATCCGGACCGAACTAAATCGACGAACCGAACCGAAAAAAACGAAAACCGAATTAACCGATAACTGAAAAAACCGAAAAAAACTGATTTTGCTGTTTTTTGTTCGGTTCGGTTTGGTTTTCGGTTTTGAATCTGAAAACCCTAACCGAACCGAACCGAACCGGTTAGTAAAAAAACCCTAAACGTAAACGTTACTAACCCACCCCCACACGCGTGACACGCCCACACCCCCCTTCAAACGAAACTGCGTGACACCCTCCTCCACCCCCCAAATGAAACTGCGTCTACCCTAACCCCCAAATCCACAATCCATACCCTAACCTTTAGGCTTTAGTACTCATTGCTCTCTCTTCTCCAAATCTCCACACCTGCCAGCTGCCGACCTGCGCCCAGCCAGCCAGCCACCGCTCCCTCTTCAGTACTCATCGCTCCCTCTTCAGTACTCATCGCACCCAGCCACCCACCACCGTGAAGCCTTTGGCCCGTCGCACATCAGGCCAACACGAAGCCACGCCGTCGCACATCAGGTCAAGACAAAGCCACCACCGACCGACTCGACACGGTAGCACAGCACCACGCCGCCGCCATTGAGACGCCACCACCCTAACCCATCAGTTCAACCCAGCACGACAGCACCTCCCAGTCTCCCACTCAGCCTTCCTCCGAAGTCAATATGGAGCCTGAGCCACCGATTCAGGTAATGTTTACCATTTGCATTCTGTTCATTAGTGTTGATTTGTTGCTACTGTTGATTTGTTGATTTGTTGCTAAGTTTTGTTGCTGGCTCAGTGTTGAACTTCTTACACTATGTGAAAAATAACAAAATAGTTGAGGAGAAAAAGATGAACTATGTGCAATTGGCCGAGTAGACACGACTAACAAATTTGATCTTCAAAATTGATATTTTTTAATTTATAATTTTTTAAATTTCATATATTTGACCACCAATTTTATATATCTGAGTATCTGACCACCAATTTTTGGCTAAGTTTTATTGATTTGTTCATTAGTGTAAGTATTAATGGTTTAATTTTTGGCTAAGTTTTGTTGCTGGCTCAGTGGCTTGCTGTTTAATGATTGAATATATTGGAAATGTCCTGCTTGCTGCGTTGCTGTTTAATGGTTCATGTTATTGTTGTTTAATGGTTCAATTTATGTTCTATGTTCAGTGTATTTTTGTTTGAATTTCTGGTAATTGTTAATAATTTTTTGTTTGAATTTCCACTTTTGTTTGAATAATTTCTGTTTCTGTTCAGTGTATTTATGTTAATTTTCCAATAAAATAGTGAAAGAAATGTGGATTGATAGAATCACTAGTTACTAATAGAATAACCCTTTTTTGCTCTACGCTGCAGAGGGACCTAAAGAAGAAATTGGTCTTGTGGTAAAGAATTTGTTCTACGCTGCAGAGCAGGAAATCCAAAGCACTGAAGGTAACTTTCGTCTGAATTTTGGTCTTGTGGTAAAGAATTTGTTCTATTATTATTATTATTATTATTATTATTATTATTATTATTATTATTATAGGTCTCTGCTGGACAGCCTGGGTCTGCAACCCCATGGTCACTATTTGAAGACCAGGTTTGTGTTTGATTCACTATCTTTATCTTTTACATTATATTTCTGTTTATCTTTTACATTATGTTGTTCAAAATGTTTTGTTTGTTAGTAATTTTATTTTGTTATATTCTTACTTCTAATTTTTTAATTTTGTTGTTCAGTGTATTTGTTTGAAGTATTTGTATTGATTTTTTATAATTGCTAGTAATTTTATTTTGTTGTTCAATGTAGTTGTTTATGCACTTTGATATTAGTTCAAGTTAGAATATGGGCGACACTTGGATTGCTTGCTGCGCCAGTTTCTCTTCCAAATGACAGCAGTCTACAAGCATCGGATCTATTTTAGTTATTAAACTTCTTTAATCGTCATATTTTAATTTCTTTTGTGGTTGAATTTCATTAGATCAAAACTTTGTTAGTTATTACGTATTTGTATTTGTTGATTTCAATATTATGACTTTGTGAAATAGTATGAAAGTATTTTTTTTGAATTGATTAGAAAAACCGAACAAACCGAACAAACCGAACCAAACCAAACCGATTTTAATTGGTTTGGTTTGGTTCGGATGGTCTCGATAAAAAAACCAAACCAAACCGAACCACAGTTTAATTAAACGATTGGATCGGATGACTTTTCTCTAGAAAACCGAACCAAACTGCACCGCGAACACCCCTAGAGGATACATCACCCGATTCAAATTTTGGGGACAAAATTCCTAATTAGGAGGGGAGAATGTAAGAACCGGAATAACCGCTTTAATAAAATAATAATTTTAATTTTCCGAAATAGGTTCAAAAATACAGAAATGTTTTTTTTTTTAATATAAAGGTGAAATTTGAATTCAATGAATTTTTTGAGTGGAAAAATGTATCTTTTGCAAAAAAATTTTGTAAAAATGCGTACCGGCACTTAAGCCGGCAGTACTGGCTCTAGTCTGACCGGTACTGCGTATTGGGAAAATAAAATTTTGAAAATTGAATTTATTATTTTAAAAGGACAAAAATATTCTAGAATTGAAAATCGGGCATTAATCTTAAAGGTTTTGGCCTAAAGTGGGTCAAACGGACTAAAAATGCTAATGGGTTGGACCGGACCCAAGCTCAACATATATAAAGCTAGTTAATAAGCATTTCAGCTCATTTTACACATAGAGAGTGAGAGAGGGACGGTGATGGAGAAGAGAGAAGAAGAGGGTAATATTACTATTCATCACCATCTTTCGGGAGCCATAACTTGAGTTACGATGCTCCGATTGACAAGCCTTATGTGGCCACGCAAAGCTCTTGTCGAGCTCTTCATTTCTATCTAAACAAAGTGGTTAGTAACTCAAATCCCAAGCTCCAGTTTTCTGTTCTTTGACAAATTCGAGTTGTGGCTTTGTTAGATTGAAATTTTCATGGTTTTGTTTATTTAGGGTGATCTAGCATTAGAATATTGTTGGTTTTGCCCCTAATGCTGTTTGGTAAGGTAAGGTCTCACTAAACCCTTGTGTTTGTTGTTTTTGTGAACCCTAGGTTGATGTTGGTATGTTATAGATGTTAGATTGAGGTATGGAGTTTGTTGGAGTGAGCTTGATGGTTTTGGAGCCTTGAGTTTGAGCTTGGTATTTTGAGTTGTATGAGAATTAGCCAAGGTATGGTTTCAGTTTCTTTTATATAACATGTAATATTTCGTGAACCTTAGGCTAGTGGACCTTAGGATAGGTTTTGAATTGTTGGTGAATTATGATGTTAAATGATGATGTAGATGCTTAATGATGATTGATGATGTTGTTGTGGATTGAATGATGATGAATTTGAAATAAATGGGATGATGAGTGGAAAAATGTTATTTGTAAAGGGTTGAATTAAGGTATATGTGATTTGGTTATGTTGAAATGGTGGTTGTAAAATATTAGTTGTGGTTACGTGTATGTGAATTGATGTGGTGAATAGGAGTTTATGATGAGAATTATGAAATTAAAATGCATGAGATAGGTTGAATTGAGGATGGAGAGGGGTAAATGTTTTTAATAGTGAATGAATGAGAGATGGTCAATAAATGTTGGTACGAGATTTTGTGTTAGTTTTGGGTGTGTTTGGTTTGGTTTGGTTTTGAAGTTTTGAAAAACTAGAGAAATGTCATTTTTTGGTAAAAATCTATTTTTGGTAAACTTTGACGGATCATAACTAGAGCCTCAATTTTCAAAATTGATTGAAGTTGGTTTTAAATTGAAGATCATTGAAAGAGCTTTAAAATGATATAAAGTTTGAGGAAAATGGAGTTTTGTAGAAGAAGTTATGAGCGTTTAAAGTTTAGTGCTAAAAACTAAAATTCTGCAGCTTTACAATTTTTCTGATTCTGATACAGCATGCGTACACGACACAGAGCACGTGACGCGGCCATTCCATTCAGGTTAGTCATCTCGCGTACGCAGGAACTGCATGCGTACGTGAGCTATCAGAGTTTTGGCCCTTGTGTACGTGAACATTAGCACGCGATGCGAGCAACCCATTCGGGTCGGGACACTTGCGTACGCGAGAAGGAGGTTGTGTACGCGACCACCCATTTTTAACTGCATGCGTACGCGAGACCCCTGTTTTACTGAAAAATTATTTTTCTTCATTTTCAAAGGTTCTCTAGCTTTCCAAACATTCTTTAAATGCTGTTTAAGAATACTATCTAGTGCTTAGGTCCTAATACTATTAAAGATGAGTTAGAGACTTAAATAGATGAATTTTTATGAGTTTAGAAGACGGAGACTTAGGTTTCTGAAGTTGGTGGGTGAGCAGGCAGAGTATTATATTAGTGATGACTTAGAGAACTTAAGAGGTGACGATAGTTGATAATAATTTGAGAAATTGGAAACTGGTGATGGTTATGATGAGTTGAGAACTTGGAAAGGAATGATGAAATTATTGGATTATGCAAGAGTGTGCAGGGCCTATATCCCTGGCGTGGCAGTTTTTCTGCTGCAAGAGTGTGCCAGACACTATATCCTTGGAATGATTTATGGTGAGACAGTTGTTGTTGTTTCCTTCTCTACTGCATGAGTGTGCAGGGCCTATATCCCTGGCATGGCAGAAAGGCTACATTCGGGAAGATGTGTCGGGTTGGCATTTATAGACCAACAAGTGATATCACGAGCCAATAGAATAGGCATTCGTCATATGCATCTTCTATATGTTTGTTTGCTTTGCTTATCTTCAGTATGCTTAAATGAATCACATGCCTACTTGCTATTTATTTACTTGCTGTATATGTATACTATTGTGCTTTACTTGTTTGCATTAAATGTGTTTTACTGGCGTTGAGGAGGATCGAGAGGCGGTGGCGATGGGATCGCACGGAGGTTAGGTTGGCCAAGGCTGTGGGATACAACAGTGTGATTGGTATTAGTTAGAAATCCCCTAAGTTTAGATAACCCTGTTTATGGTGTTTGGTTTACGTTATTTATTTTTGTTAAGCTTGAATATCTGTTTGGTGTGAAGTTCTAAAATTGCCTTTGGTGTCTCGGAACCTTACATCTTATATATTGGGCACTGTAACCATACTGAAAACCTCCGGTTCTCATATCATATGTTGTTGTTGTTTTTCAGATGTAGGTTGTAACCCACCTCGGTGAGTTACGAGATGGTAACGGAACGGTGGATCTTTTATCACCTTTTGTAGTTTGATATGTTCGATGTAGTTACTCTCTCATCCTTTGTATTTATATAACTTTATCGCCTTAGATGCTTGATTTGAGAGATAAGTTGTATAAGCTGTTTTAAACTTCTAAAACTCTTTTGTATTTCAGTTTGACTAGCCAGCCTAAACTCCGCAGGGTGTGACTATTCATCTTTTTGGTATATCATATTTACACATATCTATATATCTTGTTAATTTAATTATTACCTTGTGTATCCTGGAGCTATCTACAAGGTTTTATATATATTACGTCTTGTTCTGTCCGTGCCTATGCGTTTAGTTATTGTGATGTGAATGCTTTGCGTTTCGTAATTCTGCTTTACGCGACTTTGAGCTTTATTCCTTCATCGGGATTCTAGTTATATAAATTCTTGGACATATATTATATACATTATAAGCTTTAGAACTGGCGTGGCACTTTGTTATCCTTTGCTTTATGGCTAAAGGTAAGGTTTAGGCTAACGGGGTGTTACCTTATCTCGCTCATGAGTAATTAGAGTTGATTAACTAGTAAATAATTAGGGTTAATAAATCTAATAATTTGTGAACGTGATTAAAGTTAATGATTAATGATTACTTGCCTGGGTAAGATGCAAGGGTTGGGTCTGTTCTACTTGCTCTGGGTTAAGCGAGGATGGTGGCTTTGTCCCACTCGCTGTGAAGACGATGGTCTTATCCCACTCACGAAATAATGAGATTGAAGTAGCTAATACATGAAAGGGGTTATGTTAATTAGGTTGAATCTTTCGAAATTGGATGGAATTGTAAACTGGTTTAGGATATGATAAAGGTCCCTTGCCTGGCAAGGACGATGGTGTAATCCTGCTTGTGCAGTGCATGAACCACTATGCTTGGTTTTTTTCTGGCAAGGACGCTGGTGTAATCCCGCTTGCTCAGTGTGTAAACCATTATGCGGGGATGGTGGTTTTATCCCGCCTGCTATAAGGACGGAGATTTCATCCAGCTCACGTGTTAATGAAATTGACAAATTAATGAAAGACTAGGTTTAATGAGTTATATAACTTATGAAATTGCTAAAAGACATTAACAACGAATGATTATGGCCTGAATGGCTGGAGTGGCAAGGACGGTAGTATTATTCTGGTTGCATATTGAATTGTGTTTAGCAAGGATGGTGATGTTATCCTGCTTGCATATTGAATTGGATTTAGCAAGGATGATGGTGTTATCCCGCTTGCAGGTTGACTTGGTGGTTGTAACCCGAGTAAGGATGGTGGTGAAATTCCGCTTGCTTGTGGTTCTCTCTCTATTTGTATAGAGTGTGGCGGACATTATATCCCAAGAGTATGGCGGGAACTATATCCTAAAAATATGACGGGCACTATATCCCAAGAGTGTGGAAGTGAAACAAAGAGATAATGTCCAGGTTAGCTACTAGATGTGTCGGGTTCTGGCAGTTTAATCGACATGTGAGCTCATGGCTAGTAGGACAGACATGCATCATACTGCATTTGTTTGCCATTGTTTGGAATTGCTTAATTGTGTTTGGTTTGCCTAATTGCTTATTCTGACTAGTTGTTATCTATATTATTTGCCTAATTGTGCTTGACTTGTATTGCTTTACATGTGCTTCCTACTACTGAATAAGATACTGAACACTGATCAACTGTGATGTTGGAAAAAAAAGATGCCGAGAAAGAAGTAAAAAAAGGGCTGAGATTAGAGGTTTATCATGTAGCTGAGAGTTAGAATATTACCCTGTTGGGATTTAGAGAGAATCCTAGGCTTGGATCTTGTCTGTTGGAGTTTTAGGATTGCCTAGAAGGTTCATGTGATTTTACATCGTCTCTATTTGGAACTTTTACCCTGTTGGGAACCCTACTGGGAACCAGAAGGGTTCTCACGTGCACCCGTTTCGGGAATTTCTGTTTTTCATATACAAGATGTGATGCACCTCGCTGAGCGTGCAAGATGCTCTTCTGGAAGCGAAGATCAATTTTGGGAGTTGTATTTTGTACTTAGTTTATGTTCATATTATCCACTTTTGTATTATAAAAAAAATTGTATATTCCTCTTAGAGGTCGATTTTTGGAGAAAACAAAATTTATGTTTATAGTTGTTAACTATTTTGAGGCTGTATATATATATTTCTAGTGGGCCTTGGCTTCACAAGTCGAGACTAGAGTTTGTTATATAAATTGTTTGGAATTCTATATCTATATTTATGTTTCTTTGGTTTTTTGTATCAAGCTTTCTACCTTTATCATTTTTCGAGCGCGACGCGATTCTCGTTTTTTACCTATCTTTTCTTTCAAGACTCCTAGTTAAAATATCCTTTGAATATATATGTATATGTATAGCGCCTCACCGCCTTTGATTTACGACTATAGCGTAAAACTCGGTGTGGTAGGATGTTACATATTTTATATTGGTGGCTGACTTTGGTGTACACGTAGCATAATCGATATTAGATGTATACAAAAAATCAGCTACAAAATTAATCACCTATATAAAATATATGTTAAAATACAAAATACATATTAAAAATAAATTAAATAAAAAATATACAACGTATCTATTATTTTTGCTCATTAATGCTTAATTATTATGATAGAGTAGTCAAAAGATATTAATATTTCAAACAATCCTTAATTAATGAAGAAAGAGAAAAATAGAATAACTTCTAATATTTTTTATTTTAACCATGTTAGATGTACATTAAAATCGGTCACTAATATAAAATATATGTTAGAATATACAATATATATTGAAAATGAGTTAAAAATACACAAATATATCATGAATAATTTTGATATACAAATAATATTTTTATTTTAATTTATATATTTAAGATATACATAACTGATGATTCAATAATAAGTTTTACATCTAATAGTAAGAATGACAAATATCATGCAACCAACGGGAAGAAAAACACCATCGGCTAACTTGAGTCAATCGAGTGGTTACTTCACTCGTCAACTTAGTCCAACATTGGTAGTTTGAACTTGCCTTGTATATACAATAATCCATAGGTATCTTCTTAAAAATTATTAAGAAATGAATTTGTCACTCCTACTTTAATAATAAAAAGACCTTAGGGATGATTTTAATTTTCACCACAAATATTAGAGACGAAAAAATACATAACCCTTATTAATATATTTTGCAGCATTATATTTTTTTAACCATACAGTTTTACCCTTATTAGTCCTTAACTATAGTATCTTTGGTTTCAAACAATTCCAAATAGAGTTTGGCGACCTCATGAACAAGGGAAACTAATCAGACCCAAGTTTTGATGGCTAATAATAGAAGGATAAGAAATGAGAACCAAGCAAGGATGGAAAATTTGACCAATAATGGGCAAGGGTCAACTCCAAATTATGACATTGTGAAGTTAGAGCCAAGTGACTATACTCAGCTCATATTTTGAAATATGACAAACGTTTATATTTTGTTTGAGGTTAACAAGAACTCAAATTAGCTTCAATTTATTTATGATATATTACATTTTTTTATGTTTAGTTTGTCAAACTTAAATGGGCTGGCTTCAATATTTTTTGTTTTGATACTTTGGCTTGATTTAATTATAAAACTTAAATTTGAGTGATTTGAAAATCTTAATTGGAATTAAATTTTACAAAAGTAATTGTAAAAATAATCTAAAAACAGAAAGAGAAAAAGAAATTTTCTAAAAATTTGTGTAATTAATGTATAATGTTTAATGATATACCTAAAATATAAATTTACAATAAATTATAAATTTCATATTTTATTGATATTATTTAATTTTAATCTACTAAAAATATAAAAAAATTTATACAATCGTTTAATTAAATTCATGTTTAGATGACATTTTAAGTATTTTATTTAAAATTTAATTATTTTTGTTGATATAACAATACATAATTAGATAATTATTTAAAATATTTTTTATTGTCAGTACAACATAGCAATTAAGAATGGTTTGCTAACAAGAAACTTGATTAATGTATATAAGATCTTAAATTTAAACATTCATGTTACTAATGGGCCAAAATTTTAATTGCAATTACAACCCCAATACTATTTTTTCAACAATAATACAATATGTACGCTAGAAGAGCAGTCAACATTGTTAACCACTATATTATTAAAATATAAAGAGTAAAGTATCATTTTTGTCCCAACGTATGGGGTAAGTCCCAAAGTTTTTCTTAATGTTTAAATCATCCTATTTAAGTCCCTAACGTTTTAAAATTGACTTAATGTTGTCCTGTCGTTAGGGATCTGTTAAGTGTTAACAGAGTTGCCGACGGGACAAAATTGAGACGATTTTGAAACGTTAGCGACTTAAATAGGACGAAAATATTGGGGACAAAAACGATACATAGAATTAAATTTCAATTTTATCCTTCAATAATATCAATATTTTACGGTACATAATTATTCAATTATTTTTTAATCACATCTAAGTAAATTACACTTAATTACATTACTTTTATTCTAAATAAATTTAATTTTTTTTATAATTTTACTCTTAAAAATTTTACTCATGATGAAATGTTTGTAAAATTACTAGAATCACATCACTTTATTGTATATGTATAATTTTTTTCCACAAGTTTATGTACTAGTCATTCTACAAACATTTCATAATGAGTAAAGTCACAAAAAAAAAATAATGAGTAAACATCTTTAAGAGTAAAATTATAAAAAAAAATAATTTTTCTAAAAAGTAACGTGATTAAGTATAATTTACTTAGATGTGAATAAAAAATAATTGAATAATTATGTACTATAAAAAAATGATATTATTGACTCAATGTTGTCCTACCGTTAGGGATCTGTTAACAGAATTGACGGCGAGACAAAATTGAAATGATTTTAAAACGTTAGGAACTTAAATAGGACAACTTAAATGTTAGGGATAACTTTGAGACTTACCCCAAATGTTGGAGACAAAAATGATACTTTATTCAAACATAAAATACCCTAAATTTCATTAATACGGTGCAATAAATACAAAATACGTTACATATATTAATTAGTATAAGTAGCTCATTAGTATTTGAAATTAGGTCATGGAACATTTTTCTTTCCCTAATCACCATAACTGCAATATAATTGAAAATACGATTTAAATCACAATTATTAAAAATGTATTAATATTTTTGCCAAAAAGTGAATTTATTATCAAAGATGTTTCCATTATAAATAGAGATGATAATAGGTCTTTATGAAGTGGGGATTGCTCTATCACCCATTCCCGTCTATTAAAAATTTAAAATGCTCCTCGTTCTTGTCTTATTTTCGTCAGAGATTCCCATTTATTTCCCTCCATAAAGGAGGCGGATACTAGCAGGTATCTATGGATATTAAACTTTAAATATTTTTTAAAAATTTAACACAATCATAAAAAAAATCTAATACGGTTCAACAAAATGTATCAAATTAAAACATAATCTAAATACAAATTCAACATAATCAATACACATATAAAATTTCCAACATACAAATTAAAATAAAATGAAATAGTAAAGTTTTCAACAAATACTAGGGATGAATTAGGATTATATATATATATATTAAAAAAATTGGTGCAAAAACTCAATTAAAAGGAAAAAATGTTTAGGGACCTAATTAAAAATTTCGCAAAACTATAGGAACCAACAGAATAATTAAACCTTTCTATAAAGCGTGTTTGTCACTGCTATATTTATAGCTGCATAGACAGTGATATCATTGTCAATTAGTAGTACACGTAATACTTCAATAGATGGTTAGCTTCCATTTCTTATTTCTATAAACAGCGTTCGTCACTGCTATATATATAGCTGCATAGATAATGAAACATTGTCATTCAATAATACGCGTAATACTTCAATAGATGGTTATCTTTCATTTCTTATCTCTTATAGAATTTTGTGTTAATTATATAAATTTAAGCGATAAGATCCTCTTTTGTTTTTTCTTTTGTTTTAGGTTAAAATGGAAAAGTCCTCTAAGAGAAAGATTGATGAAGTATGCACGCCTCCTGAAAATCCATCATCAGAGCCTTTGAGACCAAGGATAGATGAATCATTTCCCCAACCATGGCATCCTTATTGGAACAAAGGCCCTGGCTTTGCAGGTTCAAGCAGCAGTAGCAGGGCACCCAATAACCCAACTCTTCAACTTTGCAATTTTGATAATGTTGTGAATTCAACTCACAACACAAGTGATGTTGGTGTGAATTCAATTCTTGTTGTTCAACAAGAAGAGAATGCTGATGAGAGTCTCAAAAAGTATATACTAATTACAAATATAGTTGTCTAGATTTTTCTTTTGGATACCTTTTAGATCAATTTATAATTATAAAATAATTTAAAAAAATAAAAGATTGCAATATAATTAATATTTTCAGTTTTCTTTACAAAATGTGAAAATTAAAAAAAATTGATTCTTCAATATTTTCACTATTTTCTCACAAAATCCTTCAAACATAAAATATTTTTGAAAAATAAAAACAAAAAGCAAACAACCCGAAGATTTAAAAAAATATATCAAGTACCATACATGCATAAAAAACTAGATTCTTTCATTCCTTATTAAACTTTTTTTTTCATTTTTACTATGTGCAGATCGATCTCAAGTCGAGTTTTAGCACAGAAATCCAGAATCAAGACAGAACTCTATGTGGTGATTTTGGAAGGAAAACTAAAAGTTTTAAAGGTAAAACATGAGGTTATTATTGTTGTTATTATATATATATATATATATCCTTCACATAATTTTTTTAAACAAGTTGTTATAATTAAGTAATTTTTGCTCTATTTTTTTAAAATGTACTTCTCTTTTAAATAAAAGTGATTTGGATGTGTTTTTCTCTCTATTATGACAATTTGGATTTTGAGATTTTGATATGCAGGATGAGATAGCTGATCTTGTTCAAAAAATTGATGCCCTCAAAGATGAACATCCTTCATTGTTGCTGGAGCAGAATAAACTAAAACTGCAAATGGCTATTAGTGAAAGGGGAAACACACTGCAAGAATGTAATCATTCTATATTTTTTTATTTTTTATTAGTTGAATAAGAGACTAATATTTGAAATAAATGGATTATATAAAAAATAATTATAAATTATATAATAACATTCTGCTCATAGATTATCCTTTTAAAAAGAGTTCTTTAAAAAATATACTATTTATCAGGCTCCATTAATTTGTATATCCACAATTCTATTTATCTATTCCATTTGCTTTTTTTTGGTATTATTAATTTAAATTTGGATTTTCAGTGGAGGTGGAGAAAAATAGAGTAGAAATTATGAAGTTAACCGAGCTTCAAACAGAACAAGCAATGGAAAAACAAATAAGGTTGCTGAGTAATAATGGCACTAATGTTCAGCTTATGTACAAAGCAAACATGAATCCTTTTGACCTGCCACATTTTCTTTGCTCAAACTCAAATCAAGGTTAGAAATATTGAACTTTAAATGCATATGCTACTTTCTCTTGTTTGGTTGGATTGAAATATTATTATTTCTTTGTTATTAATTAAATTATATATATATTAATTTTAAATTTTATATGATGCAAGATATTTAAAAAAGATTGTAAACCAAATTCTTACCATTTTCATTATATAAATTATTATATAATAAATAAAAATTATATTAGATGTACACAAAAAATCAGCTATTAAATTAATCACTTATACAAAATATATGTTGAAATACAAAATATATATTAAAAATAAATTAAATAATAAATATTAATGTATCTATTATTTTTGCTCATTAATGCTTAATTATTATGATAGAATAGTCAAATGTTATTAATATTACAAATAATTCTTAATTAATGAAGAAAGAGAAAAATAGAATAACTTTTAATATTTTTAATTATAACCATGTTACACTAATATAAAATATATTTTAGAATATACAATACATATTGAAAATGAGTTAAAAATACACAAATATGTCATAGTTGATTTTGATTTGCAAATAGTATTTTTATTTTAATGGTTTAATTACTCTGTTGGTCTCTATAGTTTTGCAAAATTTTCAATTAGGTCCCTATACTTTTTTCTTTTTAATTGAGTCCTTGCACCAAATTTTATTTTTAATTAGGTCCCTATACTTTTTTTTCTTTTATTTGAGTCCTTGCACTAATTTTTTTTCTTAATTGGATCCCTATATAATTAAACCAATTACTGTTAAGAGGGACCGAATTGAAAAAAAAATTGGTGCAGGAACCCAATTAAAAGGAAAAAAAGTATAGGGACTTAATTGAAAATTTCGTGAAACTATAGGGACCAACAGAGTAATTAAACCTATTTTAATTTATACATTTAAGATATACATAATTAATGATTCAATAATAAGTTTTACATCTAAAAATAAGAATGACAAATATCATGAAACTAATGGGAAAAAAACCATATACTAACTTGAGTCGATCGAGTGATTACTTCACTCATCAACTTAATCAAATGTTGGTAGTTTGAACTCGTCTTGTATATGCAATAATTCATTAGTATCTTCTTAATAATTATTAAGAAATGAATTTATCAATCCTATTTTAATAAAGACCTTAGGGATTATTTTGATTTTCACCCCAAATCATAAAGGCGAAAAAGATACTTATCCCTTATTAATATATTTTGCACCGTCATATTTGTTTTGCTATATAGTTTTATCCTTACTAGTCCTTGACTATAGTATATTTGGTTTCAAATAGTTCCAAATGGAGTAGTGGCGACCTCAAGAACAAGGGAAATTAATGTAGACCTACAACTAGAGAATCGGACACAAGTTTTGATGGCTAATAACAGAGAAGTAAGAAATGAGAACCAGGCAGGAATGGAAAATTTGACTAAAAATGGACAAGGGTCAACTCCAAATTATGACATTGTGAAGTTAGAGCCAAGTGACTATTGATGTTTCAAGTTACTCAGCTTACATTTTGCAACATGACAAACTTTTATATTTTGTTAGAGGCTAACAAGATCAAACTCATATTAGCTTCAATTTGTTTGATAGATTATATTTTTTTATGTTTAGTTTGTTAAACTTAAATAGACTGTCTTCAATTTTTTTGTTTTGATACTTTGGCTTGGTTTAGTTATCAAACTTAAATTTGAGTGATCTGAAAACCGCAATTGGAATTAAATTTTGGAACAGTAATTGTAAGGATAATCTAAAAGGCAGAAAGAGGAAAAAAAACTATTTCTAAAAATCCATAGTTAATGTATAATATTTAATGATATACCTAAAATATAAATTTACAATAAATTATTAATTTCATATTTTATTGATATTGTTTAATTTTGATGTATTAAAAATATAAAAAAATTTTATACGATCATTTAATTAAATTCATATGTTTAGATGATATTTTAGTTATTTTATTTAAAAATTAATTTTTTTACTAATATAATAATATATAATTAAATAACTATATAAAATATTTTTATACTTCAGTACAACATAGCCATGACGAATGGTTTGCTATATCAAGAGACTTGATTAATGTATATTGTACATAAGATCCTAAATTTAAACATCCGTGTTACTAAATTGCAAAAAATTTAAAAAAATATTGATGTTTAATATTTGTTTCAACAATAATACAATGTGTATGCTAGAATATCAGTCAACATTATTAACAACTTATATTATTAAAATACAAAATGTCCTAAATTTCACTAATATAGTGCAAAAAATACAAAACATGTTATGTATATTAATTAGTATAAGTAGCTCATTAGTATATGAAACTAGGTCATGAAACATTTTTCTTTCTCTAATCACCATAACTTAAATAAAATTGCAATATAATATTTTTGTAAAAGAGTGAGTTTATTACCAAAGTTGTTTCCATTATAAATAGGGATGGCAATATGTCTCTATGAAATGGAGATCTCTCCATCACCACATCTTCGTCTAATAAAATGCTTCTCGTTCTCGTCCTATTTCCAACACGTATTCTCATTTATTTCTCTCCATGGAGGAAGCAGATACCAATAGGTAACTATGAATATTAAGCTTTAATTTTTTATAAAAAAAAGTTAACACAATCATAACAAAATTCAATACAATCCAACCAAATGCATTAAATTAAAATACAATCCAAATACAAATTCAAAATAATTAACATATATATAAAAACTCTAACATACAAATTAAGATAGAGTAAAGTATCGTTTTTGTCCCCAACGTTTAGGGTAAGTCATATTTGTGTCCCTAACGTTTAAATCGTCATCTTTGTATCCCTAACGTTTGTAAAAGTCAATTACACATCATGTGCTTTAGTTAGAGTTCTGAAAATCTCTTCTTGAAGTTACAATACAAATATTTGGGTCAAAATTGATGATCCACTCAGGACAATAACTCATTAAAAGTTAAAACTAATAACTACAATATTTACATAATTCATTTTTTTAGAGACATAATTGAACATAAACACATATTTTGGGTACAATATTAAAATCGAACATATACAAGTGAGACCTAATTGAAAATGGATACATCCAAATGAGAATAATTGAAAAATACAATCTAATCTATTAGTATAATTGACGGCAGGATAACATTGAATCACTTTTATAAACATTAGGGATACAAATAAGACGATTTAAACGTTAAGGACACAATTAGGACTTACCCTAAACGTGGGGACAAAAACGATACTTTACTCATTAAAATAAGATAAAATAGAAAATTTTTCAACAAATACTAGGGATGAATTAGGATTATATATACAGGCATTTAGGTAAATTCTCTCTCGCAGAAATTTTGCGGGTCCCCGTGGGGCAGATACTTCAATTCCATCTCCATTTATTCACGGGAACGGATCTCCGTCTCTGTGGGAATTTTGCGGGTCCTTGTTAGTTCTTCCGTCATGGATATTCTCTATGGATACCCCTTATTACGGGCTTTTTTTTGTCATCCCTAATTATGAAGAGACAAGTAAACATCACCCTTAAATATATCACACACCGATATCATTATTGCGAATCACTAGTGCATTGAGTTTACATTTTACATTTAATAACTTTAAAACAATATATTTACTATATTTACTACGTAATGACAATGACAATGTTATACTAAATTCAAGAAATGTATTCTTTCAAAGCATTATATTCAATTTACCATGTCATATTTTGTCATACTTTGTCATATTTTGTTATGTTGTTAGTGCATCTTATTGAGATGATGTGGTCTGTCTATATTTGGTTATTATGTTGATAGTGCATGTCACTGCACTTTTTTTGTGGAAGATCTTATTAGTCCTAGCAAAAACTTAAAGACTAGCTACCTTTTTGTTTAAAACTTTGGTGATGTGGAATGAAAGTATGGTACTTGTATTTAAGTACATCTGATTTTATTTCATTTCTAATATAACTTTTCTCTATCCAGTAAATACTCATCATTCACCTACTCATCGTTCATTACTTGTCCTAACACTTACAGATTAGTGTTGCATAAACCAAAAGCTAACATTGTAATTACTTGTTCAACTACATAACATAAAATAAAATCTTCCTCAATCTACCTAAATCCTACCTACAAGAAGATAGACCACAAATCCTAGAATGAAAAAGAACACAGGACTGCAGCACCCGAACCATCGTCTATTCTCAACGGCATTCTTGTTCTTCTTCTCAAATGCATCAAGCAATTCTTTCAGCTTCTTCACCTTCTCCGCCAGAGCATCATCATCCTCTCCACCATGACCATCACATTGAAATACCCTATCAAACCACACAAAGAAATCGCAGTGGAGAGTTTTCTTCTGCCCATACAAATAGAAGGGTTTAGGGTACATCATTATCAAAAATCATGTTTTGCATACAAAAAAGTTTAAAATCATCGATACATTACCCTGTAAAAAGGACAGCCAAAGAAATGTCTTTTCAGATTTTTCTCCGTTCCGAACTCTACAACTATGGCATAGGCTCCACAATGGCATCTTGGAGTTTTTCCTCTGGCGACTCTGAACCTACTGCCGCGAGCAGAACCACTGCTAACACTGTCGTCACCACTAGCTTTAACTCACCGCCGATATGAACTTCCACAACTTTTTCCGGTTGCCATTGTTAACAACTATAGCCTTTGATAATTTAGGGTTTTGATAAGAGGAAGAAGAAGAATTTGATTTTACATGTCGTTTCATAGTTATTTACAGTTTTTTATTGTCATTTTTGTACAATCCAACCCAGGGACCACTTTGTCTGCTTTCCCACGTGTCACTTACCATCTGTGTCATCAACTCTGTAACACCCTAACTACCAAAGCTCACGCTTCCGGCTGCGCGACTCTGATAGCTCGGACATTACGACGACACTTATACTATTTAATACTAAAATATGAGCCTGTTTAAAACTTTAAACCGCAATACCGCTCCCAAAGATACTTTCGTTCGATAACGTACATCCATAAATACCATTCAACTTACAACAACTCAAAAAGAGTACATCCATATATATACATAAATATATATAAATAATATTACAAACATTAACCAATACAATTCCTATCCCTCTTACAGAATATATATCAAGATAAAGGCGAGGGTACAATAAACCATAACTAAAACAATACAGAGCATCACAACAAAAATTAAATAAGCTCTTCATAACTTCTGCGCCCATATCCTGAAAGGAGAAAAATGTAGGGGGGTGAGAACATCATCCTCGAAAGGGTTCTCAGTAGAGGGTTTTTGGGAATTACTGTAATATGATACATGAAGATAAACCGTGCCAGTGATTTATAACAGTCTTATGCCTCTTTTCAAAAACAACGGTTTACAATAAAAGAGGAATCGGAAATCTTTTCTGAAAGAGGAACAGTTCAATTCTCAAAAACTCAAAAAGCCTTTCAAAACGGTTTATCTATACTGAACCAAAATAGCCTTTCGTATTTTATTCCAAACCAGAAACACAAAACCGAAATCAACCATCGATTCATCTCATTCCAACCACGGCTCTAGGCCCAAACAATCCAACCATCAACCAATCACCACAATCCAACAAAGTCCCAGTAGCAAACACAAAAAGGAAGATGCAAGCACAAACAAACAGTTATTGCAAGTAGAACAATTAGCAATTAATCACATAGGCAAACCAAGTATGATATGCACACCCAAACAATGTCACATAGATGCATATGATGCATGCCTGTCCCTAATGGCTGATGATATCATCTGTCGGTTATAGAGCCAACCCGACAAGTCCTGGTAGCTAACCATTGGACTGTCCCTCTGTCGCGCATCCCCAACTCGAGTTATACTCATCATAAACTTGATCATAATCATGATCCATATCCATCACCTTCACTGGTGAATATTTACGGGGGCGAGCTCATCCGGGACTTTCACAGTGCCCGGCCACACTTACGACATAGGATCAACAGAGTATCAAGTCTCAACCTGGAGCACGTGGTGGCTAGCCACTGCTACTACCCAGGGAAACTCGTATCTCAGATAGTGGAAGTGCAACATTCACATTTATCAATGATTCAGCATAAACATGCATTCAATCTCATCCATGGATCAACATCCATCTCAGCCATCCGGCTCACGGTTCAGTCCAGAACCAGCCAATATTCATATCATACACAGCCATTCCGGCTCACGGTTCAATCCAGAACCAACCAATATTTATAATCATACATAGCCATTCCGGCTCACAACAAAACAGCACTTCCACATTCAACATCATAAATTCATAAAATCGGCATTTAAGCCATAAATCACTTTTTCCCAAATCATTTCACTTGAAATAGAGTTTCAACTCTTTTTAGCCTTGACTTTGAAGATCTCATTTTCAAATCATCTCAGGCTCACAAGCCAAATTTACTCAAAGTGAGTTTCCTTTTTAAAGCAAAGCCACTCTCGGCATTCTCTTTCCAAAACTTCCAAAACCATGGAAAGTTAAAGATTCTTTTTGGGAACATTCAAAATCACCCATCCAACAATGGAATTTTATAACAAAAGTTTCTTGCCAGAGTCCCAAGTCTTTAGGGAAGGTCAACTTATATAAATTCCTTAAAATTCATTGAAACTTTTAAAATCATAGATTCCCGGTTCAAGTAAACAAAACTGAATTTATTATGAAACCGATCATACAAAATCACAAGTTCCAACCCGGTCCAAAAATCAACTCATTTGAAACGGAACCGGTTCATTTGAATCAAACCACTTTCAGGTTTCTTTTTGGAACCCATTTTTCTAGCTCTTCCAAAATGCCTCAAACTTGATTACTCAATCAAAAGTCTAAATTCCTTTAAAATCACTAAAAGCTCCTTTTTATATTGAAATCAATATTAGAGCATCATTCTTTCCTTCAGTGATTCAAACTGTACAAATAGTTCGTTTCTAAATAAGCCGAACTCAACGCATAAAGTTCATTAAATAAATTAAGCTTGAAAACATAAATATTCTCTTAATAAATCAATTAATAAAATTTCTCAAATCCAACCCTTTTTTAAATAACTTTACAAACAAGAGTAGAATTTTGTAGAAATTTCGGCAGCACCTCCCCTAAAACTTGGACTTTTGCCACCCGGTTCGGGTCCCAACTAAACCGATTCTCATTCCTTTTTAACAGCCCAAAACCAGAAATCAATTCAAAAGCAAACTAAATCCAACAGTCGCCTCAGTGGCATATCTCAAGGAAACTATTTCAGAAATCAACTCAATATCAATCAATTTAACTCATTTCCAAAGCTTTAAAGAATCGGTTCAGCAACAAATCATTTATCAAAACCAAATCAGTGAAAGCAAACCAGGCTGAATTCCAAAGAGTATTCTATCTTTCACATCATCAAAACAATTGACTCAATTCAAACCAATCCTCAATGGAATAAACTCATATTTCAAATCTTTAAAAAATCAACTTTAAAACATTACATTTCACAAAGCTGCACAACAATTCAGCCAAACAAACATTCATAAGCTTTCGAGACAATCAAATAATACATAAGGCCGATACAATCACCAAATACACAATATCTCACACCAGTATCCATATGTAATAATTCCAATACACAAAACATAGTTTTTGGAAAGCGCCCCTACCTCAAAACGCAATTCCATAACCCAAACGTTTCACAGAGTCCTTTCCGTCTCAACCAGAAATCAAAGGCAGCTTCAAAGCACAGCCCCACACGTTTCGCAGCAGCATAAACAGCTCTAAATTACAACAAGCAACCTTAGTTACTAAACTCTAAGGACATTAATACCGTAAAGGCTTTAATACACGTACGGGACACTAACGTAGGGCTTACAAAACATAATTTCTTACCAGAATAACAACATGAAGCAGCTGCGATTTTGAACCGGCTCGGCAACAGCTCCGGCGGCGGCCAGAAGCTCCGGTAGATCAACTATAAGGACTGCGCAGCGTTAAAACCTTCTTGAAATCCAAAAAGGCAGAAACCTCAATTTAAAACCCTTACCGGCAGAGCGCTCTCCGGCGGTAGAGGCAGCCTCAGCTCCAACTACTCGTAACAGCAACAACAGTTCTAACCGCAACAGGCAATAACTCGAACTCAGCCCTACGTTATCAAAATCTTAGGATTCCTACCCAAATATAACAAGGTGCAGATTTTCAAGGGTTCCGGAAATGTAGCTCTTACCGCAACGAGGAATAAACGGAGCAGCTCAGGACAGGCCCGTCGCATCTCTCTTCCTATCCGCAGGCTACCTCCCTTTCCGGCATGTCACAACAGCGCCGGTGGGCTTGGCTTAACGGTGGCTGGGCAACGGCTTGGACGGCACCCCGGAGCTGGCAGCAATGGCGGTGCTAACCCAGCACCAGCACCTCCCTCTTGCACATCCTCTTCCCTCCATCAACCGAAGACGGCAACGGAGGGCACGGCGGCGCCTTCCCTTTCCCAGCGGACCAAAGTAACAGAAACGGAAGGGGGTTCATTGCTTCTCTCTGGCAAGGACAATGACTACCATCTTCAGCGATAGCGAACCAGAGCAGCAGTGGCCTCACTGGCAACAGCGGCGGAAAAAGGTCCCCTCCCCTTCTTGTCGCATTCTGTCTCCTCCTTCTGCGCGAAACCCATACACTACGACGGCGGCGGCGGCAAGCTGGGCGGTGGTGAGGCGCAGCTCGCGGTGAGGCCTGGCATGGTGGCGTCGGCTATGCACAGCGCGGTGGCTGCGAGCAAAACGGCAGCAGCAACGCGATTCACCTCCTCTTCCGATCACAGCTCCGCTTCTTCTCTCTTTGACCCGTTCTTTCTCTATTCCTCTTTCTCCAGTTTTGCTGCGAATGATTTGAGAAAGGGGAAGGGTTTGTATCACTGTTGTTGGGTCTGAGAAGAGGACAATTGGAATAGGGTTTCGGCGGCTGAAAGTTAGGGGGAAAAGGGGTAAGGGTGTTGTGTGAAAAATTAGGGTTAGGGGCATTTTAGTAATTTCAATTAAATGGAAATAATATATTGATAAAAATCCAAATTAAATCCAACACTATTTGTACATAGAAAATACTATTTGCTCATCAATTTTACAAATTATTTTCAATAAAATGCCCAAATCAAAATAATTAGAAATAATATAATTAAACCCTTTATTTTCCAAAGTAATAGTATTAATATTTAAAATATTAATTATTTAATCCGAATCATATAAAAATCCTTATTATTTCACAACTACCAACTTTATAATATAATTATAGAAAATAATCCAATAATTATCAAATTGGATAATAAATCATAACTTGTCTCAAATTCAATAAATCACAACTTGTCTTAATTATCTTTAATAAAACTGATTTCCGAAATTAAGGCTATAAATAACTATATGATTTGAGACTTGATCATAATAAGATTTTTCAAAAGTTCTGGGTCTTACAAACTCAACGTGACACGTTGGACTTCGCCGTTAGGCTTTAATAAACCAATCTAACGAAAGGATCAATTTGTCTGACGCCAGAAAATATTGAAGACTAACAGAGTGGTTAATTTTAGTTGGGAGACTAAAACGTCCACTTTAAAATTTTTTAGAGACCAATTAAATAAATACTCTAAAATTTATTTATGTTTTTCTTCTAAACTAAACATACCTTATGATTTACATATTATAGTGAACAAAATATATTTTCCGTAAAATAATAAAGATAGAAATTCACATGTATTTATTTTTATATGGAGATAATGAAAACTATATCTCATTGGACCCGAGAATGTTCACAAAAAGCCAAGTCAAATTGATGGCCATTGCTGTTTTTTCCAGTAAAATGAATGGAATAATAGACCAGCTTACATCACTAGGAGCTATCCACCAAGATCAAATTAAATGAGGACCGACTAGACCAGGGTCAAATTAGAAATTTTTTTGAGAAGAGTCAACATGAAAAATATAAGTTAAAAAAAAGAAAAATTAAAAATTAAAAGAGAATTAAACTAAAAAATTATAGACTTATACATATAAATTATTAATTTTGGGAGGACTATTGTCCCCTTCCCCCTAATGTGACTCCGTCACTGTGACTAGGAAAACTTAACTAAAAGATTACAATTCACTTTGTACTTTATTTATTAGATAATAATTTAATCAACTAAGTCGAATTAATCTAACAGTTTTTAATTATTAAATTTATATAAAAAAATTATAGTGAATCTCCACTAAAGATAAAGTTTCAATTAGAATTAAATTTTAGAACAGTAATTATAGAGACCATCTAAAAACAAAAAGAGAAAAAAACTTATTTCTAATAATTCGTATAGTTAATGTATAATGTTTAACTATATACCTAAAATATAAATTTATAATAAATTATTAACTTCAAATTTTATTGATATTATTTAATTTTAATATATTAAAAATATAAAAAATTTTATATCATCATTCAATTAAATTTATGTCTTTAGATGATATTTTAAAAATTTTATATAAAAATTAATTATTTTTACTGATATAAAAATATATAACTAAATAATTATATAAAATATTTTTATATTGTCAATATAACATAGCCATTAAGAATGGTTTGATATAACAAGAGACTTGATTAATGTATATAAGATCCTAAATTTAAACATCCGGATTACTAATGTGCCATAAATCTAATTGCAATTACAACCACAATACTATTTGTGCAACTACTTCAGAGCATATTGAATAATATTAATTTTTAATAATTTTTTCAACAATGAAACAATGTGTACGCTGAATAGCAATCAACATTATTAACCACTTATATTATTAAAATATAAAATAACTTAAATTTTTTTAATGCAGTGCAAAAAAATACAAAATAAGTTACGTATATTAATCAGTATAAGTAGCTCGTCATTAGTATTTGGAATTAGGTCACGGAAGATTTTTCTTTCTTCAATCACCATAACTGCAATATAATTACAAATACGAATTAAATCACAATTATTAAAAATGTATCAATATTTTTGCTAAAAAGTGAGTTTATTATTAAAGATATTTTCATTATGGGTAATGTTAGGTAGACAAAAAAAAATAGCCAGAACTTGTCTTATTTAGCATTAATTAATTAACAAATACTAGGGATAAATTAGGACATATATAGACATTTAGAAAAATTCTCTCGCAAAAATTTCGTGAGTCCCAGTGTGACAGATACCTCAATTCCATCTCCATTTATTTATGGGACGAGTCTCCATTTCTGTGAGATTTTATAGGTTCCTGTTTGTTCTCTTATCACGGATAATCTACGCAGGTACTCATAAGTGCAAATTTTTTTGTCATCCTTATAATTATGAAGAGACAAGTAAACATCACCCCTGAATATATCACACACCGATATCATTATTGCGAATCAATAGTGCATTGAATTTACATTTTACATTTAATAAATTAAAAATAATATATTCACTATATTTATTACTAATGACAATGACAATGTTACACTAAATTCAAAAAATTTATTCTTATGGAGTGTTATACTCAATTTCCCATGTCTAATTAATACTAATATTTCTATAAAGCGCATTTATCGATGCTATATATATAACTTTATAGACAATGATAACATTGTCAATCAGTAGTACGCATAATACTTCAATAGATGGTTAGCTTCAATTTCCTTTCTCTTATATATAGATTTTTGTGTTACTTATATAAATTTAATACTATTATTCTATAAAGTGTGTTTGTTGCTGCTATATATATAGCTGCGTAGATAGTAATAGCATTGTCAATTAGTAGTATGCGAATCTCTCGATAGATGGTTAGCTTCCATTTTTTTTCTCTTATAGAATTTTGTGTTACTCATAAATTTAATACTATTACTTCTATTGAGCGCGTTTGTTGCTGCTATATATATAGCTGCATAGACAGTAATGATAGCATTGTCAATTAGTAGTACGTATAATACCTCACTAGATAGTTAGTTTTCATTTCTTTTTTCTTATAGAATTTTTTGTTACTTCTATAAATTTAAGCTATAAAATAATAAAATCCTCTTTTATTTTATTTTTTTATGTTAAAATGGAAAAGTCCTTTAAGAGAAAGATTGATTAAGTATGCATGCCACCTGAAAAAGTGAAAATCCATCATCAAAGCTTATGAGACCAAGGATAGTTAAGTCATTTCCACAACCATGGCATCTTTATTGGAACAAAGGCCTTAGCTTTACCGGTTCAAGCAACAGTAATAGTGCACCTAATAACCCAAATCTCTAACTCATAGTTATAAAAATTAGATTGGACCGGTCGATTTGACTAGAAAACTGATGAACCGAATTCCCAATCGGTCTGGTCTAATCTTAAAATCGTATAAGGGCAAGAACCAGTGTAAACTAGTCAAAGTCGATGAAAATTTTGACTAAAACCAGTCCAACCAAACTGCTTGAGAGAAAATTCTAAAATTAATAAAGATGTGGTTTCAACCTAGGTCCTCTTTGTTACTGCATACTTTTCTTGCTATTGAGCTATGCTATTCCTTGTTATTATATATGCTAATTATTAATTATATAGTAAGACTGCACATTATTTTTTTTGGATATTATTTTAATTTTATACTCACTAATATTTAAATTAATTATATTTTTATTATTCATAATTATTAATAAAAATATTATTAAACATGTATAAATAAAAAATATCAAATATTTTTATTAATTACAATATAATTACTTTTTATGATTATATGTTATTTATTAATATTATTTTTCAATAAATACATATAGTATATAATAATATAATTAATATAAAAATAAAATTAAAAATTTTTATTATGAAAAAATACTAGAATTTTATATACTTATTTAATATTAATTGAACTATAACTTGTTGAATATAATTTGTTAAAGTTTGATTGTTTTTAAAATATTAGTGAAGATATATGTATTTTAAATTTTAATTTTAGGTTTTTGACTATTTTATATTTTTTTTTACGTAGGACCGATTCTGCCGGTTTAACTAATAATTCATCGGTTGAACTAATGAACCAATAAATTTATAACCTGACTAGTTCGATTCTGACAACTGTGCTCTAGCTTTCCAATTCTGATGATGTTGTGAATTCAGCTCACAACACAAGTGATGTTGGTGTGAATTCAATTATTGTTGTTCAACAAGAAGAAAATGCTTCTAGAGTCTCGAAAAGTATATGCTAATTGTAAATATATAGTTATTTAGATTTTTGTGTGTGTACCTTTTAGATTAATTTATAATTTAAATTTTTTAAAATAATTTTAAAAATAAAAGAAAGTTTTATTAATATTATTATTTTGATTTTTTTAATTTGAAAATTAAAAAATAATTTAATCCTTCAATATTTTTAATATTTTTCGGCTTATGTTCAAAGCAAATTTAATTCTTTTGACCTGCGACATTTTCTTTGCTCAAACTCAAATCAAGGTTAGAAATATTGAACTTTAAATGCATATGCTACTTTCACTTGTTTAGTTGGATTTAAATATTATTATTTTTTTGTTTATTAATTAAATATTATATATTAATTATAAATTATATACGATGAAAGATATTTTAAAAAAATTGTAAACCAAATTCTTATCAATTTTCATTATATAAATAATATATAATAAATAACAATTATCTTAGATGTACACAAAAATTAGTTATTAAATCAATCATTTATATAAAATATATGTTAAAATATTAAAATATATATTAAAAATAAATTAAATAATATATAATGTATCTATTATTTTCTCTCATTAATGCTTAAATATTAAGATAGAGTAGTCAAAAGATATTAATATTACAAACAATCCTTAATTAATGAAGAATGAGAAAAATAAAATAATTTTTAATATTTTTAATTTTAATCATGTTGTTAAATATATATTAAAATCAGTCATTAAAATAAAATACATGTTAAAATATGAGAAAGAATATGAGGATAATGCTTATACTAAATAACGTAAACAACAGGTTAAAAAAAGAACGTTAAATTAATTTAAAAAATCATATTTTTACTAATTATAATCAAAACTTAACCTAACTATATTTTCACTCCTACTCGCCCCACAAACCCTGATCTCTCTCAGTGCTGCCATTTGTTGCGCCTCCACCCTAATCTTCTTCTTCTTCCCTCCTCAGTGTCGACATTGCCTTTTCCTCCTTCGTATCGTCGTCCTCCACCGCACCGCGCGCCCATCCTCCTCAAAGAAACATCTATCTAAAAAAAACATTTCACATCTAATCAAAGAAACATCTATTTAAAAAAAAAGAAACATCCACCTAAAATCAAAGAAACATCTACCTAAAAATAAAGTAACATCTAATTTACCTAAAAGATACATCCCACAATGACAAAAAAAAAATAAATCTAACTATTTTGTCCATCAAATCAGTGAAGAACCATCTAGGATAAAAAAAAAGGGATTTGGATTCTCTAAAGTTTGAATTTCACTTTAGAGAATAAAGTGTGATCTCTCACCATTTATTTTATAGGTGGGACCAAAAATAAATATGAGAGAGAAACCATTAAAGGATAGAAGATCACACTTTACCCTCTAAAGGACAAATTTAAAATTTAGAGGATCCAAATTCAAAAAAATAATGCATTGTATTTTGCAGCAACAAAAAAACCAACTATTTTAGTGTGGATTCTACATTCAAACATAATCCATGGCTTCGAGTAAACATCCATCGATTAAATGTAACAAATAATAGCTTTTGGAACAGTTACACTTACTAGCTTTTGGAACGGTGATACGATGACGGGCAGCAACGGCGGAAGTATTCGGGAGGCACGACGCAGCAGAGGCGTGGCAAATCCGGTTTGGAAAGGTAGAGACGGTGCGTACAAAGTGTTCTGAAACACCAGAGACCTCATGACCACCCTAGTTTGGTGAGGTAGCAACTACGTTCGAGTGGGGTTCTTCAGTGGCTAGGAGTCGCGCGAACGGTAGATTCCACTGTGCAACTGGTGCGGCAATGACGACGCTGCTGATGAATGTCGCGGCGCGACTTCTAGGGTTCTAGTGTGGAGCGAGGTAGGACGTCACAGAAGCGGAGACGACTTGGGTGAATGCAGCGACGCTAAAACACCTCCTTGCCGGTGATGGCGATGACGTGACAACTGTAACACCCTACCATACAAAGTCTTATGCTTAAGTCATAATTCAGAGATGGCAAGGTATTACGACCTCTAAAACAAAAATCTAGTACGAATAGTAGTATGAATGATTGATTATAACTAGGAGCCTTTGCAAAAAAAGGGGTAAACAAAAACTGTAACTCGAACGCGCAACACTCCGATCGATAACATAACGAGCAAAGAATAAGCTAACGCAAGATCATATATATAAGGAGTGTCAAAAACGGGAATATCAAGACTCAAAATCCGACTGCGAAGATAACCGGTCCGAGCATAATAATATATCCATATAATAAAATAAGGAAACCCCAAAGGAAACCCAAAGGGACACAAATACATAAAACCTATTCTCCAAAATCCCCTCTAGAAGGAGTCATCACAGTTTGTATTATTTAATGGAGATAAAAGTATCTAAACAAGATATATAAACCAAAACAGAGTCCCGAGAACAACGGATCTTCGCTAATCCAGAAGTCTCCAGCATGCCTCAACGAGAAGCCTCGCGTCCTGCATCTGAAAACCACAAAATCCGCATGGGTGAGAACCAGAGGTCCCCAGTACGGTAACAACTTCCACATATATAATACATAATAATAGAGGAAAGCCGAAGGCAATCCTAGAACTTCCTCCATGTAATATCAAAGCTTATAAACAAGCTAAACCGTAAGTGGCAACTGACTAAAGATCCTTCAGTCTAACTAATACTTCCCTTTCCAATTCCTTCAGACCTCCCAACCACCAGCAGGAGTATAATATAGCAAACACGGTTATATCAGACAAGAGATTTACAAATAGGAACAGATAAGAGGCATTTAGGCAATTAGCAAGTAATATGCAGTCAATAGGCAATCTCAAACAATTCATGTAGTATGCTTATGATGCATGCCTGTCCCTAGTGGCTGATGATATCATCTGTCGGTTATAGAGCCAACCCGACAAGTCCTGGTAGCTAACCATTGGACTGTCCCTCTGTCGTGCATCCCCAACTCGAGTTATACTCATCATAAACTTGATCATAATCATGATCCATATCCATCACCCTCACTGGTGAATATTTATCCATCACCATCACTGGTGAATATTTATGGGGGCGAGCTCATCCGGGCCTTTCACAATGCCCGGCCACACTTACGACATTAGGTTAACAGAGCTTCGAGTCTCAACCTGGAGCACATGGTGGCTAGCCATTGCTACTACCCAGGGAAACCCTCATCTCCAATGGTGGAAGTGCAAACATTCACAATTCAATCAACAACATATATGCATTTATACTTGGCCATAAATATGGCTCCGCCGTAACACGGCAATAATCTAGCCATCCGGCTCACAGTTAAATCCATAATCAGCCAATTCATTAACAATTATGGCCTTTCGGCCCATGGCATAACAAGCACTTCCACCGCCATTCTCCGCATCTCACATTTTCATCTTTGATCCTCAATGATCATTCATTTTTCCCCTTGCTTCACTCGCAAGTTACCACATTCACTAGCCCTTTTTCCTCATGCTAGGCATATCACAATGATTTAAGATATAAGTGGTGAGATCGGAGGCTTAGAAGTATGAAATTTGGCTTTTAAAACTCAAAAATCAACTTTGGGATGAAAACAGGGCCACGCGTACGCGCACTCCACGCGCACGCGTGGATGGCCTTAAAACTCATCGAAGCGCAAGCGTCATACGCGCGAACGCGTGGGTTGAAAATTAGCCAAACGGCGCGTACGCGTGGGTACTCTTGCGCCCCAGGCATAAAACTGGCACAACTTTGGCACAACTCTCAGGAAAATGGCTGGGCATTGGGTGCAGCACATTCGGCGCGCCCGCGCATATCACGCGCACGCGTGGATGGCGCTTCCTGGAAGAACGGCGCGTACGCGCCAAGTGCGCCTCGCCTACGCGCAGGGGGTCATTCTGCTAAAAATTTTTTAAGTTAAAAACTGCAGAATTCACAGACTCAACCCCCAATCTTCCGACGGTCATAACTCTCTCATTTTAAATCATTTTTCACCCGTTCTTCGAACGGCATGGACATCCTGGATCCAATTTCATTTCTAAACAGATTTGGCACAAATCAGAGATCCGTAGTCCAAGTTATTTCCCGTCAAAGTATGCCCAAAAACCATGTTTTCATTCAAAACCACAAAGTGCCATTTTCAAAACAAGCCACTTTCAACTCTTTTCAAAATCAATCAAAACATGCCAATTTCAACCCTTCTCTTTGAAATCATTCAAAATATACCAAAATCAACAACAAGCCATCCTCAACTCACACATTGACATTTTACCAAAATTCCCAAAACCACATCCAACCATTTTAACACTTCTCTATCAAATGGCTAAAGGACAAACACAATATCATGTCATACATCCTTTCTCATCCCAATTTCCAACATAATCACATCATACTCACCATCAACATGGTACCACCACCAATTCAACCTTAATCATCCATCAAGCATATATCACAACATGCATTTCTTATATATCACACAATCAAGGCATCAATATTCATAATCACATATATGAACACATCATATATCTCAACCATTCAACAACACTAACAATTCAATGCCTATCTTAGGGCCTCTAGCCTAAGTATTTCCTACCACATTACATATTAGATACGGGAAACCGAAACCATACCTTAGCCGATTTCCCAAGCTCAACCGGAGTACTTCTAAACCACTTTTTCTCAAGCTCTCAAGGTCTCAACACCTCCAAAAACATATTTTATCACACAAAACTCTCTTCCAAGCTTTCCAAAATCACCAATCAAGCTCCAATATTCACATATACACAACCTAAGTCACAATCATCATACCCATACACAACATCTCAATGCCCAAACCTCATAGAACAACAAATTACACTAGGGTTGAGAATCTTATCACACCCAAGGTCCAAGGAGACAAGATTAACCTCTCCTTCAAGAGAGTTGGGTTCTATAACATCAAAGAACCCAAAATCTCAACATTTTTGCTCATGAAACTCGAAATCAAGGGCTGGAATTTCGAACAGTAAAACGTGGCTTACCTCAAGATTAATTGTATGGGTTTTGTAGAGCTCTCCGCGGTGAACGCGTGGCCGCAAACGGAGCGGCAATCGGAGCTCTAGATCAAAAGTTATGGTGGTTTGAAGATCAACCAAGGGAGAGAACTTGAGAGAGTGTTCTTCCCCCCTCCATACCAATTTCAGCGTGTTTGAGTGTGTTGTGAGGAGAGAGAGTGCTGAAAACTAGGGTTTTGGTTTAGTTTAGTTGGGCCAAGGGCCCACTTTGGGTCCAGTTGGACCGGTTTGGCCCGTTTGGTCCAATCTTGGTCCGATTTCTATAAAATTGGTACCGAAATTCTCGTCTCAATCTCCTCTATCACATTTAGCCATAAAAATAACATTTTTGGCTTTCTAGAATAAATTCTCATTTATGGGTTAATTAGCCGTTAATTAACCGGGTCTTACAACAACAATGGGTGGAGCAAGATGGATATGACGAAAATAGGGTTAAGGGTTGGTGAATGGTAAAAGTGAAAAGAGGGTAAAGGAGAAGGTGAAAGGTGAAAGTTTAATTGGGATGTTTTTTTTTTCATCTTTAGTGGTCTTGGGATGGTCCCTAATAGATCTGTTGTTCAGTGTTGTCAACACCTCCGTTGTCTACCTAGCGAAATTATTTGAATATATAGTACATATTAAAAATGAGTTAAAAATATACAAATACATAATGGTTAATTTTAATATACAAATAGTATTTTTATTTTAATTTATATATTTAAGATGTACATTGTAGCGACCCTCAATTTTAAAAATATAAATATAAATAAGTTATAATTTATTTTATAAAATTAAAATTTTTTATTTTTAGAAAATTATTTTTATTATTAGTAATTGAACTAATTTTATAATAATTTGAATTTAATCAAATCTATATTATTATTATTATTATTATTATTATTATTATTATTATTATAAACATTGGATATAATTTTTATGAGTATTATATGCATTATGAGTTTATATGATTTTACTCCCTAGTATTATAAATTTACTGTTGTTATTATAATTACTACATTATTATTATTATTACTATTATATATACGTTTATTATTATTATTATTACTACTACATGATTATTATTACTATCACTAGTATTATTATTACTATTATTAATCGTAAAGCATGAAAGTAAAAGGCAGTTTATATTTTGCATTAAGTTACATATATATTATTATTATCATTATGTATTGGATTATATATATATCATAAGGCTTATATAATAATAAAGAAAGCCAAGGCGGTGGCTTATTAAATATCGTAAGAGAACGATAAAGAGAAAAAAAAAGGAAGAGCGTAGCCGAGAGAGAATAAAAAAAAAAAAAAAAAACCTAAACCCTACCAAACTTCTGGTTTAGGTGTATGCTACTACTGTGGTGAAGTTGGTCATTTGTCTTGGAATTGTCCAAAAAAGAAGAAGAATCAAGAAGCTGGAAAGGCACAACATCAGGGACGCGTGTTCACTATAACAGCGGATGGTGCTGGAAGCGCAGATACTCCGATTAGAGGTAATCACGAACTGATAATCGAAATTTTCGACTGCCTTACATAGTAAATAACACGTAGCATTCATTGTAGTACATTACCGAGTTGTGAGCCTTGTGATTTTCAACTGAACGATCGACTAAAGACCCCCGAACGGTGAGACAGAACGATAGTAGTCAGCCTAGAAAAGTGACTAAATTCTTGGAGGATAATAATAAGAGTGGCGCAGCAGTAGTGCATCAAACTATTATGAGTATACAACTTAAGTTATACATATGGGACCGGAAATGTTGAGAGCTGTGCGGGACAATTACCTGAAACCCAGAGATGGTAAGTTATGAGGAAGAGACATGACATAGATTGAACCCATAATTGATAATCTGTTAGGTGTCAAGAGAAAGAGTAAGTTGTGATAGATTTAGTGTCAGAGGCTGAACCAGTTTCGATAGTATTACGTATAATGACATTATTAGAATCATCAGAACTTGAGAGCTAGATGAAGCGAGTATTAAAAGAGATAAATCCGTCGTTCTAATACCAGCTTGCTTTATAACCCTTCTGCATCGAGCCTATCTTATATCTTCCGCTTTGCGTAGACTTTTAAGCCATAAGATTATCCTGGATATGTAAACTAAACATGTTAAATCTTTCTATTTTTCTTTGACATGTTTAAGAAGGGAAGTTACATTAGTATGAATCTTTTCTATTTTATATCAATTTTCGAGGACAAAAATTTTTGTAAGGTGGATAGAATGTAGCGACCCTCAATTTTAAAAATATAAATATAAATAAGTTATAATTTATTTTATAAAATTAGAATTTTTTATTTTTAGAAAATTATTTTTATTATTAGTAATTGAACTAATTTTATAATAATTTGAATTTAATCAAATCTATATTATTATTATTATTATTATTATTATTATTATTATTATTATTATTATTATTATTATTATTATTATTATTATTATTATTATTATTATAAACATTAGATATAATTTTTATGAGTATTATATGCATTATGAGTTTATATGATTTTACTCCCTAGTATTATAAATTTACTGTTGTTATTATAATTACTACGTTACTATTATTATTACTATTATACGTTTATTATTATTATTATTATTACTACTACATGATTATTATTACTATCACTAGTATTATTATTACTATTATTAATCGTAAAGCATGAAAGTAAAAGGCAGTTTATATTTTGCATTAAGTTACGTATATATTATTATTATCATTATGTATTGGATTGTGTATATATATATATATATATATATATCATAAGGCTTATATAATAATAAAGAAAGCCAAGGCGGTGGCTTATAGGCTTCCTTAAGCCTTACGCACACACATATATATATTGTGTGAATATCGTAAGAGAACGATAAAAAGAAAAAAAAAGGAAGAGCGTAGCCGAGAGAGAACAAAAAAAAAAAAGAACCTAAACCCTACCAAACTTCTGATTTCGATTTCTTGCAATTCGTAACTCCAATCAAAAATCTAACTCGATTATCGTCTTCCTCTACACGTTGGCACCATTTTTGATCGGTGGAAATTGACGGTGACGTAACTCCTCTACTCTTTGAGTTTGGCCAACGAAAGATTTAGGAGGCACAGACGATTCTGGACGTTTTCTTCTTCGAGAGCTCGGTCAGAAAGCTTCTCCAGAGCTTTGAATATTTTGATTCCGTACGAAGGTATGGTTTTGGTTTCTCGTAGTTAATGTTTAATGTCACGTGAAAACTTAGGCTAGAAGACCTTAAGATAGGAATGAACTGAACGTATAATTGATGGATTGTGTATATAGAATAAATCATGTGGTTTAGCTATTGTTAATAATTTGCTATTGAAGTTGGTTGGTTTTGGAAGAAGATTTAATATTGGTATTTGTTTGATTTTGAAATAATTTGTTACTGGAAGTGATTTGAAGGGCTGAGAGGTGTTTGATTTAATAGTTGGGACCCTTGAAGGGTGGCAGAAATTTGAGTCTTAGAGGAGGTATTGCCAAAATTTCTATAAGAATTGGAGTTTTGGTTTGAGGTGTTATTTTAAAAAGAAAGAGATTATTATGTGGCTTGTGTATTTGAGAATAAATGTTGACCCTCTTTCGCAAGATGTGACCGGGCACTTTAATTCCCCGGATTCCCCCATGGGCATGCATATAAATATGAATATTGAATATTATTGAGCTTGGAGTTCGACTCCATGGAATACTATATTATTGAGCTTGGAGTGTGACTCCATGGAATATTATATTTGAGCTTGGAGTTTAACTCCATGGAATATTATTGAGCTTGGGGATGCGCGTTCAGAGGGACTGTCCAATGGTTAACTACCAGGACGTGTCGGGTTGGCTGCATAACCGACAGATGAGACTCATCAGCCATAGGACAAGCATACATCATATGCATTTGTTTGCTTTGTTTGAGTGTGCATTGTCTTAGCTTACTTAACTGTTAAATTCTACTTATCTGCTACTTGTTCTACTTGTTGTAAATGCCTCTCTATTTGTGTTTTTCTTGTCTGTAATGTTGGTCTATGCAACTAAGAGGCCCCTTGTCTGGCGGAGGAATGACGAGGGTTGTTCCACCAGAGATTCGGAGAACTGGAGGAGTCAGAAAGTGAAGTATTAAGTTAAAGTTAGATTCAGAACTAGAATACCTCAGATAACTTACCTAACTTTTGGTTTAGTTTATTTTCCTTAAGAATGATTCTGAGTGTCGGAATTTTAGGAATGCCTCTGGCTCTCCCGAGACCTTTTACATTAACTATGCAGGCACCTTTACCATACTGAGAACCTCCGATTCTCATCCCATACTATGTTGTTGTTTTTCAGATGCAGGTCAAGAGACACCTCGTTGAGCGTCTGGGTATTCTCCTTACAAGCGAAGAACTACCTTTTTGACTGTCATATTTTGATTTTGGGCTATGTATACATGTTTATAGAATCTCCACATGTACATTTTGTGTTTTGTCCCTCCTAGAGGTCGACTTGGAGATACAGGGGTTTACTTTGTGGTTTGACTTTTATTTTGGGTTGTATATATATAATCATATACTCTGGCCGGCCTTAGCTTCGCAGGTCGAGTTTGGAGCTTGCTATCTAAGTTTTGGAACTCTGATATGTATATATGTTTTCAGCTTCCTTTTGATTTTTCCTGTCCGTTTTACATATATCCATGCGAGTGTGACACAATTTCCTGTTTATCATTTTTGATTAGCTTATCCTTCAAGGCTCCTAGATATGACTTCATCCAACTATATCTATGTACATATCCTTTTCTTTTAGAAGTCGTAATACCTTGCCACATCTGCTTTACGACTTAAGCGTAAGGCCCTGTGTGGTAGGGTGTACATACATAATTGATGATTCAATAATAAGTTTTACCTCTAAAAATAAGAATGTCAAATATCATGCAACCAACAAAAAAAACATCTACTAACTTAAGTCGATTGAGTGGTTACTTACTTCACTCGTCAACTTAATCCAATATTGGTAGTTTGAACTCGTATTGTTTATGCAATAATCTATTGATATCTTCTTAATAATTATTAAGAAATAATTTTTTCACTCCTATTTTAATAATAAAAAGACCTTAATAATGATTTTGATTTATTTTATCTTAAATCTTAGAAATGAAAAAGATACTAATCCCTTCTTAATATATTTTGCAGCATTATATTTTTTAGCTATACAATTTTATCTTTACTAGTCCTTAACTATAGTATCTTTGGTTTCAAACAGTTCTAAAGGGAGTAGTGGAGACCTCAATAACAAGAGAAACTAATATAGGCCTACAATCAGAGAATCATACCCATGTTTTGATGGCTAATAACAAAGGAGTAAGAAATGAGAACCAAATAGGAATGAAAAATTTGACCAATAATAGGCCAGGCAAGGATCAACTCTAAATTATGACATTGTGAAGTCAAAACCAAGTGACTATTGATGTTTCAAGTTACTCAGCTTACATTTTGTAACATGACAAACTTTTATATTTTGTTTGAGGATAACAAAAACTCAAATTATTAGCTTCAATTTGTTTATGATATATTACATCTTTTTTATGTTTAGTTTGTCAAACTTAAATAGGCTAGCTTCAATTTTTTTATTTTAATACTTTGGCTTGATTTAATTATCTAACTTAAATGAGTGATTTGAACATCTCAATTGGAATTAAATTTTAGAATAATAATTGTAAAAATAATCTAAAAACAGAAAGAGAAAAAAACTTGTTTCTAAAAATCCAATGTAGTTAACGTATAATGTTTAATAATATACCTAAAATATAAATTTATAATAAATTATTAATTTCATATTTTATTGGCATTATTTGATTTTAATCTAATACAAATATAAAAAATTCTATACTATCATTCAATTAAATTCATATGCTTATTAGATGATATTTTAAGTATTTTATTTAAAAATTAATTATTTTTGTTGATATAACTATGCATAGTTAGATGATTGTTTAAAATATTTTTATATTATTAGTACAACATAGCCATTAAGAATGGTTTGCTGACAAGAGACTTGATTAATGTATATAAAATCTTAAATTTAAACATTCATGTTACTAATGTGCCAAAATTTTAATTGCAATTACAACCACAATACTATTTTGTGCAACTACTTCTGAACATATTGAAAACTATTAATTTTGAATAGTTTTTTTCAACAATAATACAATGTCTACACTAGAATAGCAATTAACATTGTTAACCACTTATATTATTAAAATTTGGGTTAAGTACTTTTTTTGTCCTTAACGTCTTGGGTGAGAATCAAAATCTTCCCTCCCATCCCCCTTCTTCCTACCCTTCCTCCTACCCCTCTCTTCGGAACCCCCCTCTCAACCACAACCCCAATTCTTCTTCTCTCTCTTTTTGCCACCGTACCATCTCCGCCCCTACCTCCTTCTCCACCTTTTTCTCCCTCTCCATCACCAACCTCAACCCTTCCTCCATTGACGTTGGCCTCACCTTCCTCATCTCCACGACGACCATTTTTTCGGCGATCTCGGCCTCTCCTTAGCCCTCAATGACAACCATGTTGATATCAACCTCAACAGCGTCATTTCAGCTCTGGCCGCTGCCATCATGTTGTTCTCCATCACCGTCGTTCTTATCCTCAGCCACAGCTGCAACAGCGCCGACAGCAGTAGCTTCTCGCACCATCGTTCCTCCTCTTTCCCTCAACTACGACGGCGACGGACGGCAGCAACACAACCCCTCTTCTCTGAGTTCCCCTTTTCTCTCTTCTCTCTTTTCTGCGTTCTTTTCTCTTGAATTTTTCTGTCTTGAATTTGAATTGGTGTTATTGTTGTTGATGGATTTTTGAATCTAAAATAGTTGTTGCTATTGAAGATTTGGGTGGAATCTGAATATATTGTTGTTGATGTTGTGTTAGTTTTGTTTAATTTTTTGAAATTAAAAAAAATAGTAGTTGTTGTTGAAGAAGAATTGGGTGGAGAGAGTGGAACATGGAAGAGGGAGGAGGGAGGAGCCGAGTAGGTAAACAGAGGAGAGTAAAGGGGAGAGATGATGATAAAGGGTAATTTAGTCCAAAAATTTGAAAAATGATGATTTTAAAACGTTCAGTAACGTTGAGGATGATTTTAATAAGAAAAAAAGGTCGGGGACGATTTTAATTTTCACCCAAGACGTTTGGGACGAAAAAAGTACTTAACCCTTAAAATTTAGAATACCCTAAATTCACTAATACGATGCAATAAATACAAAATACAAAATATATTACAATTCTATTTATTTATTCATTTTGTTTTTTTGGCATTATTAATTAAAAAATTGAATTTTCAGTGGAGGTGGAGAAGAATAGAGTAGAAATTGTTAATATTGCAAGTGTGAGTAGTGTATAAAGTTAGTCCCACATCAAAGAAAGCAAGGAATAGTGAGAAGTTTATAAGATGAGAGATCCATTAACTTACTACCTTGAGGTTTTGAGTTTGATGTGGTGTCATCTCATCTTATGTTCTCTCGCTTGATTCCTCTCCGAAATCTCCCCAGTGGTTGAGAGCTCCCTACGGTGACCCAACAAGTGGTATCAGAGCCGATAGTTAATCGGTCTGGTTTAAGGAGTATTCATGGTGAAGTATCGAAAGTCTTTCCGGTAAAGGTGGTCTGGGTGGCGTGTCCCGCGGTGTGGTTGGAGCGGTGTGATGGACGAATACTCGTGGTGGAGGAGCTAGAAAAAGGGAGAGTTGATGCTTAATATGGAGGCTCACACTTGAGGGGGAGATTGAAAGCAAGGAAGAGTGAGAAGTTTATAAAATGAGAGATCCATTAACTTACTACCTTAAAGCTTTGAGTTAGATATGGTGTCATCTTATCTTATGTTTTCTTGCTTGATTCCTCCTCGAAATCTCCCCGGTGGTTGAGAGCTCCCCACGATTAGAAATATTGAATCCTTTTGACCTACCACATTTTCTTTGCTCAAACTGAAATCAAGGTTAGAAATATTGAACTTCAAACGCATATGCTACTTTCTCTTGTTTGGTTGGATTTAACTATTATTTGGTCTTTTGTTTATATTATATATTAATTATAAATTTTATATGATGAAAGATACTTTAAAAAAATTGTAAACCAAATTCTTACCATTTTCATTATATAAATAATAAAAAATATTATTCGTACACTAAAATAATCACTGAAATCAGTCATCAATGTATTTGTATATAAATACATGTGGTTTAATTTATTTTCAATGTGTATTGTTAATATTGTAAGTGTGAGAAGTGCATAAAGTTAGTCGCACATAAGAAAAAAAATAAGGAAGAGTGTGAGTTTATGAGATGAGAGACCCATTAACTTGACACCTTAAGTTTTTGAGTTAAATGTGGTGTCTTCTCATTTTATGTTCTCTCACTTGGTTCTTTCCTGAAGTATCCCTAGTGGTCGAAAACTCTCACTGGTAGCCCAACAAGTGGTATCAGGGCTTATGGTTAAGTGGTCTGGTGGTTTAAAGAGCATTTAAAGTGACGCATCAAAAGTCTTTCTGGCAAGGGTAATCCAGGCGGCGTGTTCAGCGGTGTGATGGACGAATACTCAAATGTGGTGGAGGAGTTAGAAAGAAGGGGAGTTGATGCTTGATGTGGAGACTCACACTTGAGGATTACAAGTGTGGGGAGTACATAAAGTTAGTCACACATCAAAGAAAACAAGAAAGAGTGAAGAGTTTATAAGATGAGACACCCATTAACTTGACACTTTAAAATTTTGAGTTGGATGTGGTGTCTTTTTATCTTATGTTCTCTCTTTTGGTTCCTCTCCGATGGTCGAAAGCTCCCCATAGTAGCCAAACATGTATTTGCGTGTATTTTATACTGGTGGCTGACTTTGGTGTACACATAGCATAATCGATATTAGATGTACACAAAAAAATCAGTTACTAAATTAATCATCTATATAAATATTTGTTAAAATATAAAACATATATTAAAAATAAATTAAATAATAAATATACAATGTATCTATTAATTTTGCTCATTAATGCTTAATTATTATGATAGAGTAGTCAAAAGATATTAATATTACAAACAATCCTTAATTAATGAAGAAAGAGAAAAATAGAATAACTTCTAATAATTTTTTTTAGCCATGTTAGATATAACTAAAATCAGTCACTAATATATATATATATATATATAAGTTAAAAATATATAAATACATAATGACTGATTTTAATATACAAATAGTATTTTATTTTTAATTTATATATTTAAGATATACATAATTGATGATTCAATAATAAGTTTTACATCTAAAAATAAGAATGACAAATATCATGCAACCAATGGAAAAAAAAAAACACCATCAACTAACTTTAGTCGATCGAGTGATTACTTCACTCGTCAATTTAGTCCAACGTTGATAGTTTGAACTTACCTTGTGTATGTATACAATAATCCATGGGTATCTTCTTAATGGGCATTGTCAACCAGTAGTACACGTAATACCTTAATAGATAGTTAGCATTAATTTCTATTCCCTTATAGAATTTTGTGTTACTTATGTAACTTTAATACTATTACTTCTGTAAAGCGTGTTTTGTAATACCCGGTCTAACCGAAATTAATTAAATAATAAGTTAAATGGGAGCGAATATGGTTGGAAGATTTGGCAATTGGAATTTGATGATTTAAATATGATATTTGGATTCAGTGAATTTTTCCGAGTCGGAAAATATAGTTTTCTGCGCAAAAGCGCGCAGTGGAATTTTGATCGGCAGTACCGACTGAGATCTGTCTGGTACTACAGCTGAGAAAATTGATTATGAGTAAATAAGATTAAGAAATGAGGAATTATAATTAGGGAAGGTAGAAATATTTGAAGTGCGATTTAGAGCGCTAATCTTAAAGGTTTTGGTCCAAAATTGGGCCAACGGACAAAAATAAGTGAACCGGGCCTAAGTGGGCCCAAGACCCAACATATATAAACATTAGTTATGAGTATTTCAGCTCATTTTTCCCTAAAGAAGGGGTGTTGGGCGCTGATTTGAGAAGAGAGAAGAGAAGAGAGAAAACCTAACTCTCTTTGATCTTCAAACCACCATAACTTGAGCTACGGAGCTCCGATTGACGAGCCGTCTGCGGCCACGCGTCGCTCTTCTCATCCTCTACAATTCTATCTAAGTTTTGTGGTGAGTATTCCATTCATCTCTGCCCAGTTTTCGAAATTCCCCACTGTTACACGTTTTTGGGTAATTAGTGTTGAAATCTTGTGATTTTGGGTGTTTAGGGATACTCTAACATGGATTCTAAGTGGGTTCTATCCCTACTTCATATGGGCTGAGGTAAGAAGTGCTCAAACCCTTGTGATTTGTCATTTTTATGAGCCCTAGGTTGATGTATGTATGTGATATTGGTTATGTTAGTGTATTTGGTGATGTTGGTGCACAATTGGGAGATTGGTATTGCTTGAGGAGCTTTGGTGAGGCTTGGAGCTAAGGTTGGTGAAGACTTCCATAGAAGAGGCTCAATTGGTTTGGCTACAAGAGGTACGGTTTAAGTTTCATTTAAGTACCGTGTGTTGTGATGAGAATTCCTAGGCTAGATGCCCCTAGGATTAAGTTTGGATTGTGTAAATGGTTGGTGCTAATATGCATAGTTGGTATGTAATGTGAATTAATGATTTGGGTTGAGAATTGTGTGGCCTTGTATACTTGGTGTATTGAGAATTTGATGTACTGGGTAATGAGTATTGATTTGTGGTTTATGCATTTAAATTATGAAATTGGGCCGGAGGCCGTGAATTTTGGGCCGGAGGCCGGAAAAAGGCAAGAAAGGTAAGTTGATGTGTGCATTGTATGATGACACAAGTGATTGGATGAATTTCAGATAATGAATATATGAATGATTGGGTTGGTTATTGAATAATAAGGTTTGAGGAGTTGAGGTGTGGGATTTGGTAAATTTGGGTGCAATTATATAGATGAGGTATATTTGGTTTTGGTTGAGATATATTATATGGTCATATATGTGATTATGATTATTGATGCCTTGATGGTATGATGATGCACTAGAGATATGTATGTCGTGATATATGCTTGAGGAATGATTAATGTTGATTTGTGGGTGAAGCCGCGTGATAGTGAGTACAATATTGATTATGTATCATGATGGTTGATTGGAAATAGTGTTGTTGAAATTTGGCATGAGAAAGAGTATATGATATGTAAATGTGTTTGAGTTTGAGAAAGTGTCAACGTGCGAGTTGAGGAGGTTTGATGTTGATTTTGGTATATTTTGATTGATTTCAAAGAAAAGGCTGAAATTGGCATGTTTTGATTGATTTTGAAAAGAGTTGAAAATGGCTTGTTTTGAAAATGGCACTTTGTGGTTTTGTATGAAAATATGATTTTTGGGCATACTTTGACGGGACATAACCTGGACTACGAATCTCTGTTTTCTGCCAAATCTGTTTAGAAATGAAATTGGATCCGAGATGTCCATGCCGTTCGAAGAACGGGTGAAAAACGATTTAAAATGAGAGAGTTATGTCCGTCGGAAGATTGGGGGTTGAATCTGTAGATTCTGCAGCTTTTAACTTGGAAAATTTTTAGCAGAACGACCCTACGCGCGTAGGCGCACCTGGCGCGTGCGCGCCGTTCTTCCAGAAAGCACCATCCACGCGTGCGCGTGGTGTGCGCGGGCGCGTCGATGCGCTGTACCAAATGCCCAGCCATTTTCCAGAGAGTTGTGCCAGAGTTGTGCCAGTTTTGTGCCTGGGCGCAAGAGCACCCACGCGTACACGTGGCTGACGCTTGCGCGCCGTTTGGATATTTTTCAACCCGCGCGTTCGCGCGTATAACGCTTGCGCGTCGATGAGTTTTTGGCCATTCACGCGTGCGCGTGGAGTACGCGTGCGCGTGGCTCTGTTTTCATGCCAAAGTTGATTTTTGAGTTTTAAAGCCAAACCTCATACTTTTAAGCCTCCGATCTCACCCCTTATGTATTAAATCATTATGGTATGCCTAGCAATGAGGAAGGAGCTAGGGGATGTGGTAACTTGCGAGTGAAGCAAGGGAAAAAGGTTATGATCAATGATGATCAGATATGATTATATGAGATATGGAGGATGACGGTGGAAGTACCGTGTAAGCCATGAGCCGAAAGGCTATAATTATTGATAAATGGCCGGTTCTTGATTGAACCATGGGCCGGATGGCTGAGTTATTGTCGGGTTACGGCAAAGCCATTAATGTTTATGGCTGAGTATAAATGCATATACGATTAATGAATGAATGTGTTAAATGGATAATAATGGAAAATGTTGAAATGTGATGTGTGACCCCGGGTAGTAGGCAGTGGCATTGTCCACTTGCTCCGGTTATGAGACGGAAAAGGATGTTTATGATAAATGAGTTTAATTATGGAGTTTTGAATGAATGTATTTGTGATACCTGGGTGTAGTAAGGGTTGTGGTTCGTCCCACTTGCTCCAGGTTAATGTTTGAGATTTGATAACAATGAGGATTTATAATATGAATTGAGATTGAATGAATAACGATGAAAAATGTCAAATGTAAGCATGCTTGTGTTTTCTCTCTGGTTGTAAGGGTGACAGGGCGCAGATACCCTCTAATGGCGACAGGGCGCAGATACCCTCTAATGGCGACAGGGCGCAGATACCCTCTAATGGCGACAGGGCGCAGATACCCTCTAATGGTGACAGGGCACATATTCCCTCTAATGATATTAATACGCAACAGAGAGATTGTGCCCGGGTTAGCTACCGGACATGTCGGGTTGGCTTGATAACCGACAGATGATATCATCTGCCATAGGGCAGGCATTCATCATTTGCATATGTTTGAATTGTTTGGGTTTGCCATTTGTTTTGGATTTCTACATCATATATGCCATGTTACCTGACTATATGCTACTTGTTCTACTTGTACCATATTTGTGTATTACTTGCCTGAATTGCTTGTGTTTGTACAACTGAGATGCCCTCATGCTGGTGTCGGTGGGTGTGAGGGCTGTTCTTGATGGGATGAACTGATGATGCGATTGCATGATGATGATGATTATTGAATGAGATAATCGGAGCTCCCTGGGTAGACGCAGTGATGTAGTTTCACTAGCTCCAGGCGAGGGTATGATGTATTGATATAAAATTGCTGAGGCAGAACAACTGGTGATGGTTTTGCTTATAATTCTGAGTCTGATTCGTGGAAGAGTCAGCGAGTTGGGAAATATGTGAAACATGAATTAGATTTAGCACTCCCTTATGATAGTTGCCTATTCATGGATTAGCGAGAACCTAGGATGAATATTTGGTGAAGAAGTTTAGGATGCTTAGTGAGTTTTTATTGCAGTGCATTGTATCTATTTGGCACTTTTACCGTACTGGGAACCCATGGGCCCGGGGTTCTCATTCCGTATATATCTCTTGTTTTTCAGATACAGGTCCAGGTGCTCAGAAGTGAGTTGTGGGTCGTCTGAGAGACGGCAAAGATCTTTATTTCCTCTACTTTGTGTTTTGATTAGAATCTCTCCACCTTTGTTTTGAAAAGATTATATTATGTATTGAACTCTTTCGGAACTTGCCTATAGAGGCTCTTATGTTTCCTTTGGGAGAGATTAGGATATGCTGTTGTCATCTACTTTAATACTGTACCCTAGCCGGCCTAAACTTCGCGGGTCGCGACTAGTGGCTATTTACTTATGTTATATATATCTATCTCTTAATCTCCTTTATGCCTTGTCCGTATATCGCGTTTGGCTTAGCAGTTTAACTTTTCGTTGTCGAAACGTGAGTGATACGCCTTCGCGATTTTATTTCTACTCTTTTCAGGCTTCTCGATTAATACTCTTTTCGAAATTACCTATATTTATATATTAAAAATCCACCTGAGAGTCGTACCACCGTAATATCATTGACTTATGACTCGAGCATAAGGATTTGAGTATTAGGGTGTTACATTATGGTATCAGAGCAGTTCGTCCTCGTGAGCCTGAGGGATGGAACTGCTTATGCTTCAATGCATACTCTGAGTCTGTGCCTGTGCTAGTTAGGGTATCTAACTGATACATCTAGCATGAAGTCCATGAGTGTACCTTTGGTACTTGAAGCATTATACTTTCGATATTGAGACTGATCAACTTAATATCGATTGTTTAGTGTGTATAGGAACCAGATGGCGCCTCGTGGACCCGATCGTAGACGTGAAAGAGACCATACTAATACGCAGGAATCGGAAATTAACCCGAATAACCCGGTAAACCTTATGGCTGCGTTGGAGAATATGACTGCTGCTATGCAGGCCACTACGGAGGCTCTTGGGCAACAGATAAACAATAATGGCAATGGCGGAAGGGAAGCTCAGGGCCTGATGACACTGGCGACTTTCTTAAAGGTTAATCCACCTAAGTTCAAGGGAACCACCAATCCGACTGAAGCTGATACTTGGTTTCAGGCCATGGAGCGAGCACTGCAAGCGCAGTTGGTACCTGAAGAGCAGTGTGTTGAATTTGCCACCCATCTACTCACGGGAGAAGCATCGCATTGGTGGCAAGGGGTTCGACGCCTCCTATAACAGGGGAATGATCTTATCACTTGGGATGCCTTCCAGGTGGAATTCTATAAGAAGTACTTTCCGAATTTCGCCAGGACAGCCAAGGAATTGGAGTTACTGCAGCTAAAGCAAGGTGCTATGTCCGTATCTGAGTATACAGACAAATTTGAGGAGCTATTCAGATTTTTCCGCATGTGTCAAGGAGCTCCGGGAGACTTCGAGGAATGAAAATGCATTAAGTATGAAGGAGGGCTCCAGAGCGACATCTTAAGTTCAGTGGGACCAATGGAGATCCGAACTTTTTCAGAGTTCGTGAATAAGAGCAGAATTGCTGAAGAGTGTGTGAAAAGGAGGGTTGCAGAGAAAGGAAGTCATAGAAAGCACAACCAAGGATTCGCACCAAGGGGTCGAGAGTTTAAGGAGAGAGGATACGTACAACACTTTCCCCAAGGACAGACTAACTTTGCGACGAGTGAGGAGTCCCAAAGGAATGGTAAGGAAAAGCGGGCAGCGGCTGCTTCTGATGCTTCGAGCTGTCAGAGATGTGGGAGTCATCACCCAAATAGGCCGTGCCGATTGGGGTTAGGTATATGTTACAAGTGCGGGTTACCAGGGCATGTATCAAGAAATTGCCAACAAGGAGAGAGTCAGGATGCGGGCCGATTGCGACAGTAAGATTGAGGTAATTGCAATAATCAGGCTTAAAGGACAGTGCATGATTTTATAATACCGCCTGTACAGTAAAACTGGGAATGTCAAGCTTAATATTAGACTGAGAAGCAAACCGGATGGTCCGAGTAAGGATTTGCCTTACTACAAATGGATAAATGCCTGAGATGTAAATGATTTTCTATTGAGAATGATGTGTTGTGTTTGTTATGTAGTTGGTTGATTTCTGGATTTTTGGTGAAACGGATTGAACCCGTGACTTTTAGTTCCTTTGATTTAAATAGATAAAGAATTGTCCTAAATGATGGATTTGGAAACGTTGGTTTGAAATGCCAGTCATGCTAAGTTGTGGTTGTGAGGAAGTAAGTGATAGAACTCGTACTAGACGAGAGATCAGAATAAAGCAGCGGAAACTTGTGGAAGCAGTAACACAGGATAGCTACGAATAAGAGCTGTAAAAGTTTACTATAGTATCTTATGTTTAAATACTAGAAGGGTTAAGTGGGTTACTGCAAGTAATGATCCCCAATAGTTGGAATTGATTGCGGCTGCGAGCTTTGATGGTTCTAAAGCGGATGAGGAAATTATCATTGATGCATAATTGGATTTAGATGATGAGAGAGTGCAAGTTGTCGTGTTTGAGAGATGAGTACCATGATGTTTGGTCATAGTGACCTTGGAATTAGATTGAGATTTATAATGATTGGTTTTGAAGGACGAATGTGAAAACCACTAAATTGGAATGCTGATGCGGTACTGAGATTGGTTTGAGGGAACCCGTGACGGGTGGTAAACCCCAATTTTTGGGGAGGTACTGTTGAAAATTATTCCCCAACAATTTGAAAGAGCATTGGTTATGGTTTTGAAGATGATTTTTGATATGAGTAACTTTAACAAAAGAGATGTGTCTCGAATGCTTTTATAGATTGTTAAAGGAAAGCGGATTCTTATGATTTTGTTAAATTGTTAATTCCAACTCATTTGCTTTCTAGAAATGAAAGGGGTTTCTGATTGATGAGTCAGAGACTTTATAACAGCAAGTCATGTGGAAATTCAAGGGTTTGAGAATAAGAAAGTAAGTTTAGAGGCTATGCTTGGAGTTGAGCTGTGATTAGTGGTAATTGGCTTGGCAGAGAGCGAGGATAGTGATGGAGTATCATTAAGGTGTGGTGATGATCTTTGATTGATTACAGTGATGTGGGACGATGGCTGTGATTAACGACGATGGTAATATTATTGATGACATGATTTGAGATTTAATAGGGTGAGTTGATGAGACGATAAAAGTAAGGAACGAGACTATTGGTCGGCGTTGGACAAATGACCGAGGACCTCGAATATAGAGAAGTCAGAGCGCGGCAACGGAAGCGCGCAGAACAAAAGGACCTTGGGGCTGTTATGCGTTGGATATAGAGGCAGACTATGCTCGCGTACTCGCAGTGATGGATGGAATTTTCGAGGGCAAAAATTTCTGTTAGGGGGGTAGAATGTAATACCCGGTCTAACCGAAATTAATTAAATAATAAGTTAAATGGGAGCGAATATGGTTGGAAGATTTGGCAATTGGAATTTGATGATTTAAATATGATATTTGGATTCAGTGAATTTTTCCGAGTCGGAAAATATAGTTTTCTGCGCAAAAGCGCGCAGTGGAATTTTGATCGGCAGTACCGACTGAGATCTGTCTGGTACTACAGCTGAGAAAATTGATTATGAGTAAATAAGATTAAGAAATGAGGAATTATAATTAGGGAAGGTAGAAATATTTGAAGTGCGATTTAGAGCGCTAATCTTAAAGGTTTTGGTCCAAAATTGGGCCAACGGACAAAAATAAGTGAACCGGGCCTAAGTGGGCCCAAGACCCAACATATATAAACATTAGTTATGAGTATTTCAGCTCATTTTTCCCTAAAGAAGGGGTGTTGGGCGCTGATTTGAGAAGAGAGAAGAGAAGAGAGAAAACCTAACTCTCTTTGATCTTCAAACCACCATAACTTGAGCTACGGAGCTCCGATTGACGAGCCGTCTGCGGCCACGCGTCGCTCTTCTCATCCTCTACAATTCTATCTAAGTTTTGTGGTGAGTATTCCATTCATCTCTGCCCAGTTTTCGAAATTCCCCACTGTTACACGTTTTTGGGTAATTAGTGTTGAAATCTTGTGATTTTGGGTGTTTAGGGATACTCTAACATGGATTCTAAGTGGGTTCTATCCCTACTTCATATGGGCTGAGGTAAGAAGTGCTCAAACCCTTGTGATTTGTCATTTTTATGAGCCCTAGGTTGATGTATGTATGTGATATTGGTTATGTTAGTGTATTTGGTGATGTTGGTGCACAATTGGGAGATTGGTATTGCTTGAGGAGCTTTGGTGAGGCTTGGAGCTAAGGTTGGTGAAGACTTCCATAGAAGAGGCTCAATTGGTTTGGCTACAAGAGGTACGGTTTAAGTTTCATTTAAGTACCGTGTGTTGTGATGAGAATTCCTAGGCTAGATGCCCCTAGGATTAAGTTTGGATTGTGTAAATGGTTGGTGCTAATATGCATAGTTGGTATGTAATGTGAATTAATGATTTGGGTTGAGAATTGTGTGGCCTTGTATACTTGGTGTATTGAGAATTTGATGTACTGGGTAATGAGTATTGATTTGTGGTTTATGCATTTAAATTATGAAATTGGGCCGGAGGCCGTGAATTTTGGGCCGGAGGCCGGAAAAAGGCAAGAAAGGTAAGTTGATGTGTGCATTGTATGATGACACAAGTGATTGGATGAATTTCAGATAATGAATATATGAATGATTGGGTTGGTTATTGAATAATAAGGTTTGAGGAGTTGAGGTGTGGGATTTGGTAAATTTGGGTGCAATTATATAGATGAGGTATATTTGGTTTTGGTTGAGATATATTATATGGTCATATATGTGATTATGATTATTGATGCCTTGATGGTATGATGATGCACTAGAGATATGTATGTCGTGATATATGCTTGAGGAATGATTAATGTTGATTTGTGGGTGAAGCCGCGTGATAGTGAGTACAATATTGATTATGTATAATGATGGTTGATTGGAAATAGTGTTGTTGAAATTTGGCATGAGAAAGAGTATATGATATGTAAATGTGTTTGAGTTTGAGAAAGTGTCAACGTGCGAGTTGAGGAGGTTTGATGTTGATTTTGGTATATTTTGATTGATTTCAAAGAAAAGGCTGAAATTGGCATGTTTTGATTGATTTTGAAAAGAGTTGAAAATGGCTTGTTTTGAAAATGGCACTTTGTGGTTTTGTATGAAAACATGATTTTTGGGCATACTTTGACGGGACATAACCTGGACTACGAATCTCTGTTTTCTGCCAAATCTGTTTAGAAATGAAATTGGATCCGAGATGTCCATGCCGTTCGAAGAACGGGTGAAAAACGATTTAAAATGAGAGAGTTATGTCCGTCGGAAGATTGGGGGTTGAATCTGTAAATTCTGCAGCTTTTAACTTGGAAAATTTTTAGCAGAACGACCCTACGCGCGTAGGCGCACCTGGCGCGTGCGCGCCGTTCTTCCAGAAAGCACCATCCACGCGTGCGCGTGGTGTGCGCGGGCGCGTCGATGCGCTGTACCAAATGCCCAGCCATTTTCCAGAGAGTTGTGCCAGAGTTGTGCCAGTTTTGTGCCTGGGCGGCAAGGGAGCCACCGTACGTGCTGACGCTTGCACGCTGTTTGGATATTTTTCAACCCGCGCGTTCGCGCGTATAACGCTTGCGCGTCGATGAGTTTTTGGCCATCCACGCGTGCGCGTGGAGTACGCGTGCGCGTGGCTCTGTTTTCATGCCAAAGTTGATTTTTGAGTTTTAAAGCCAAACCTCATACTTTTAAGCCTCCGATCTCACCCCTTATGTATTAAATCATTATGGTATGCCTAGCAATGAGGAAAGAGCTAGGGGATGTGGTAACTTGCGAGTGAAGCAAGGGAAAAAGGTTATGATCAATGATGATCAGATATGATTATATGAGATATGGAGGATGACGGTGGAAGTACCGTGTAAGCCATGAGCCGAAAGGCTATAATTATTGATAAATGGCCGGTTCTTGATTGAACCATGGGCCAGATGGCTGAGTTATTGTCGGGTTACGGCAAAGCCATTAATGTTTATGGCTGAGTATAAATGCATATACGATTAATGAATGAATGTGTTAAATGGATAATAATGGAAAATGTTGAAATGTGATGTGTGACCCCGGGTAGTAGGCAGTGGCGTTGTCCACTTGCTCCGGTTATGAGACAGAAAAGGATGTTTATGATAAATGAGTTTAATTATGGAGTTTTGAATGAATGTATTTGTGATACCTGGGTAGTAGTAAGGGTTGTGGTTCGTCCCACTTGCTCCAGGTTAATGTTTGAGATTTGATAACAATGAGGATTTATAATATGAATTGAGATTGAATGAATAATGATGAAAAATGTCAAATGTAAGCATGCTTGTGTTTTCTCTCTGGTTGTAAGGGTGACAGGGCACCGATACCCTCTAATGGCGACAGGGCACAGATACCCTCTAATGGCGACAGGGCGCAGATACCCTCTAATGGCGACAAGGCGCAGATACCCTCTAATGGTGATAGGGCACATATTCCCTCTAATGATATTAATACGCAACAGAGAGACTGTGCCCGGGTTAGCTACCGGACATGTCGGGTTGGCTTGATAACCGACAGATGATATCATCTGCCATAGGGCAGGCATTCATCATTTGCATATGTTTTAATTGTTTGGGTTTGCCATTTGTTTTGGATTTCTACATCATATATGCCATGTTACCTGACTATATGCTACTTGTTCTACTTGTACCATATTTGTGTATTACTTATCTGAATTGCTTGTGTTTGTACAACTGAGATGCCCTCATGCTGGTGTCGGTGGGTGTGAGGGCTGTTCTTGATGGGATGAACTGATGATGCGATTGCATGATGATGATGATTATTGAATGAGATAATCGGAGCTCCCTGGGTAGACGCAGTGATGTAGTTTCACTAGCTCCAGGCGAGGGTATGATGTATTGATATAAAATTGCTGAGGCAGAACAACTGGTGATGGTTTTGCTTATAATTCTGAGTCTGATTCGTGGAAGAGTCAGCGAGTTGGGAAATATGTGAAACATGAATTAGATTTAGCACTCCCTTATGATAGTTGCCTATTCATGGATTAGCGAGAACCTAGGATGAATATTTGGTGAAGAAGTTTAGGATGCTTAGTGAGTTTTTATTGCAGTGCATTGTATCTATTTGGCACTTTTACCGTACTGGGAACCCATGGGCCCGGGGTTCTCATTCCGTATATATCTCTTGTTTTTCAGATACAGGTCCAGGTGCTCAGAAGTGAGTTGTGGGTCGTCTGAGAGACGGCAAAGATCTTTATTTCCTCTACTTTGTGTTTTGATTAGAATCTCTCCACCTTTGTTTTGAAAAGATTATATTATGTATTGAACTCTTTCGGAACTTGCCTATAGAGGCTCTTATGTTTCCTTTGGGAGAGATTAGGATATGCTGTTGTCATCTACTTTCATACTGTACCCTAGCCGGCCTAAACTTCGCGAGTCGCGACTAGTGGCTATTTACTTATGTTATATATATCTATCTCTTAATCTCCTTTATGCCTTGTCCGTATATCGCGTTTGGCTTAGCAGTTTAACTTTTCGTTGTCGAAACGTGAGTGATACGCCTTCGCGATTTTATTTCTACTCTTTTCAGGCTTCTCGATTAATACTCTTTTCGAAATTACCTATATTTATATATTAAAAATCCACCTGAGAGTCGTACCACCGTAATATCATTGACTTATGACTCGAGCATAAGGATTTGAGTATTAGGGTGTTACATGTTTGTTGCCGCTATACATATAGCTGCATAGACAGTGATAGCATTGTCAATCAGTAGTATGCGTAATCCCTCAATAGATGGTTAGCTTCTATTTCTTTTCTCTTATAGAATTTTGTGTTACTCATATAAATTTACTTCCATTGAACGCGTTTGTCGCTACTATGTATATAGCTGCATAGACAGTGATAACATTGTCAATTAGTAGTACATATAATACCTCAATAGATAGTTAGCTTTTATTTCTTTTCTCTTATCGAATTTTGTGTTACTTCAATAAATTTAAGCTATAAAATCCGTTTTTGTTCTTTTTAGGTTAAAATGGAAAAGACCTTTAAGAGAAAGATTGATGAAGTATGCATGCCACCTGAAAATCCATCATCACATCCTGTGAGACCAAGGATAGTTGAGTCATTTCCACAACCATGGCATCCTTATTGGAACAAAGGCCTTGGCTTTTTAGGTTCAAGCAGCAATAGTGGGCACCCAATAACCCAAATCTCCAAATTTTTAATTCTGGTGATGTTGTGAATTCAACTCACAACACAAGTGATGTTGGTGTGAATCCAATTCTTGTTGTTCAACAAGAATAGAATGTTGATAAGAGACTCAAAAAGTATATGCTAATTGCAACTATATAGTTATTTAGATTTTTTTTGGGTACCTTTTAGATTAATTTATAATTTAAATTTTCTAAAATAATTTTAAAAATAAAAGAAACCATTATTATTATTATTTTGAGTTTTTCTTACAAAATTTGAAAATTAAAAAATTATTTGATTCTTCAATATTTTTCACTATTTGCTCAGAAAATCCTTCAAACATAAAATATTTTTAAAAAATAAAACAAAAAGCAAACAACCCTACTATTTCTAAAAAAAATATCAAGGCATACATGCGTAAAAAATTAGATTCTTTTATTTCTCGCTGAACCATTTTTTTTCATTTTTTACTATGTGTAGATCGATCTCAAATCAAGTTTTAGCACAAAAATCCAGAATTAAGAAAGAATTCTGTGGTAATTTTGAAAGGAACACTAAAAGCCTTAGAGGCAAAATGTGAGGTTATTATTGTTGGGTTAAAGTATGTCTTTTGTTCTTAGCATTTGTGATTTTATTAAAAAATATCCCCAACATTTAATTGTATTCAATTTTGCCCTAATATTTTTGGTTTGTATCAAAATTACCCCTGGAGGTGAAGAAGAATAGAATAGAAATGATGAAGTTAATTGAGCTTCAAACAGAACAAGCAATGGAAAAACAAATAAGGTTGCTGAGCAATATTGGCACTAATGTTCATCTTATGTACAAAGCAAACTTTAATCTTTTTGACCTGCCACATTTTCTTTTATCAAACCCAAATCAAGGTTAGAAATATTGAATTTCAAATGCATATGCTACTTTCTCTTGTTTTGTTAGATTTAAATATTATTTGTTCTTTGTTTATTAATTAAATATTATATATTAATTATAAATTTTATATGATGAAAGATATTTTTAAAAAATTTAAACCAAATTCTTATGATTTTCATTATATAAATAATAAAAAATGCTATTCTCATATCAAAATTAGTTACTAAAATCAACTACCAATGTATTTGTGTATAATACATATGTGATTTAATTTATTTTCAATATGTACTGTTAATGTTGCAAGTGTGAGGAGTGTATGAAGTTAGTCGCACATCAAAGAAAAGAAGAAAGAGTGAGGAGTTTATAAGATGAGAGACCCATTAACATGACAGCTTAAGTTTTTGAGTTGGATGTGATGTATTCTCATCTTATGTTCTCTCATTTGGTTCTTCCATGAAGTTATCCTAGTGGTCAAAAGCTCCCCTTGGTAGTCCAACAAGTGGTATCAGAGCTGATTGTTAATTTGTCTGGTAGTTTAAGGAGAATTCAAAGTAAAGCATTGAAAGTCTTTCTGGCAAGGGTTCTCTGGACGACGTACACTTGAGGAGAAGATTGTTAATGTTGCAAGTGTGAGGAGTGCATGAAGTTAGTCCCACATAAAAAAAAATACAAGAGTGAAGAGTTTTTAAGATGAGTCACTCATTAACTTGACACCTTAAGGTTTTGAGTTGGATGTGCTGTCTTCTCATCTTATGTTGTCTCACTTGGTTTCTCTCCAAAGTCTCTCTGGTGGTCAAAAGCTCCCCATGGTGGCCCAACATGTATTTATATTCCAACCGACGTGTATTTTGTAAAACTCGATTAAACTATTATTAATAAATTAATTATGAGTGAAAATGACTAAAAAATTAAAATTTATATTTTGGGAAAGTAAAAATAATTAGGACGCAAATTAAAGTGTTTATCTTAAAGAATTTTGTTCAAAGTTAGACCAAAGGGATGAGAAATGGAATTAGGCCACACTTGGACCCAAGGCCCACTCAATAACACCTTCCATTACAAACACTTCAACTAACTCCTTCCTCATTCATGAAAACAAACACTCAACCCTAAGAGAGAATAGAAGAGAGGAGAAACCTTGGTCACTATTTACTTTCAATTTCAATCCTCAGAACTTTCGATCCGGAGCTCCGGTTGACGACTCATTTGTTGCTACGCGAAGCTCTCGTTGTCCTCTTCAATTCTATAACATTTGTGCGGTGAGTAGTGCCAATTTTCGTTGCCCATTTCTCTGTTAAACTCTATTTTTGAGTTTGGGATTTGAGGTGCAGAAATATTGTGATTTTGATGCTTTAGGGGAAGTTCAAGCACAATCTCTATCTATGTTTTAACCCAAGATTATATGGTATAAGGTAAGAAAACTCAATCTCTCCATTGGCTCCAATTTTGAGTGAAAATCCTAGTGTGAATGTTGAATAATTGATGTAATCAGATTGTATGGAGTAGGTTGGACTTGCTTGATTGATTTGGTGCAAGTTGGAGGCTTGGATTGACTGCGAAGCTCTTGATTGGAAGAGGTTTTGGCTGAGCTTGGGTGTTATTGGGAAGGAAATCAAAATGTTAGGAAAACCACCGTCAAAAGGTATAGGTTTGAGTTTCGGGTAGGCATTATGTAAAGTTATGTGAATTCCTAGGTTAATTGCTCTAGAATACGATTGAATGGAATTGCTTGTGTTTGTGATTAGTTGGTTGAATATCGATTGATAGTTGTTGTTGTGAATTATGAATTTAAATATTGTGAGCTTGGATATGAGACATGATGATTATGTTGTATGTTGAATGAAAATTGATGTATAATGATACCATTAGTGACTGGGGAAATTTGGGACGGAAGCTGTGATGGGGTGAGGAGTCCCCCATGAAGTAAGTGTGTGTGAATTGTTGATTTGAATAATGATGAATTGATTAGTACATGAATAAAATTGTGGATTGATTGATGGGTTGGAAATTGATTTATTAAGCATTGAGTGGTTAGAAGGGTAGAAAAATGGATAGATGTATGTTTAGATTGTTTAGGGATGATTTTGGCATGGTTTGGTTTGAATTGGATTGAGATTTTGGTGAAATTGAGTGATGGTTCAAAATTGGTAAAACTAGAATTTTAACCAACTTCGACGGGTCATAACTTGTTTTTCAGACCCTCAAATCATGTGAAACTTGTCTAAAATAAAAAGTGGATATGTGGAGTTTATGACGTTTGAAGAACGGATGGAAAATGATTTCTACGAAAAAGTTATGCGCGTTTGATGTTTTGGTTAAAAAACTGAATTCTGCAGCACGACCCATGCGTACACATGAGGGGCATTACAAAAGTGAAATGATTTCGTGCGCATTTCATGCGTGCGCACAAAAACAGAGTTGTGCGTACGCACCACCTTCATTTCTAGAACTGAACGTTTTTCATGCACGTTCCGCATATACGCGAAAAAGGGAACTCATGTGTACGCACGAGGCCTACATATGCACGACTGTCCTATTTTGTAAAAAAGGTGATTTTTAACTGTTTTGCCTATCCAATATGTTTTTTCACCTTTGTAACCCCTGTTTAAGGTCTCCTAACTAGTTTCAAGGCCCTCGATGAGTGTGAGTATACTAAACGGATTGAATTGAAATATTCCCGGATAAACGTTTGGTTTAACCGAATGACATGGTTGCGGGGATGGTGGTTCGTCCCACTCGCGGTGAGGACGGTGGTATCTGTAAGAACCGGAATAATCGCTTTAATAAAATAATAATTTTAATTTCTCAAAATAGGTTAAAAAATATAGAAATATTTTTTTAAAAAATATAAAGGTGAAATTTGAATTCAATAAATTTTTCTGATTGGAAAAATGTATCTTTTGCGGAAAATTTTTGTAAAAATGCGTACTGGCACTTAAGCCGATAGTACCGGCTCTAGTCAGACCGGTACCGCGTATTGAGAAAAATAAGATTTTGAAAATTGAATTTATTATTTTAAAAGGACAAAAATAATCTAGAATTAAAAACCGGGCGCTAATCTTAAAGGTTTTGACCCAAAGTGGGACAAACGGGCTAAAAACGCTAATGGGTTGGACCGGGCCCAAGTTGGGCACAAGCCAAAATATATAAAGCTAGTTAATGAGCATTTCAGCTCATTTTATATGTAGAGAGTGAGAGAGGGACGGTGATGGAGAAGAGAGGAGAAGAGGGTAATATTACTATTCATCACCATCTTCCGGGAGATATAACTTGAGCTACGGTGCTCCAATTGACAAGACGTTTGCGACCATGCGAAGCTCTTGTTGATCTCTTTATTTCTATCTAAACAAAGCAGTAAGCAACTCGAATCCCAAACTCTAGTTTTTTGTTCTTTGAAAAATTCGAGTTGTGGCTTTGTTAGATTGAGATTTTCATGGTTTTGTTTATTTAGGAATGATCTAGCACTGGAATATTGTTGGGTTTTGCCCCTAATGCTGAATTTTTTTTTTTTTTCAAAGGTTCTCTAGCTTTCCAACATTCTTTAAATGTTGTTTAAGAATACTATCTAGTGCTTAGGTCCTAATACTATTAAAGATGAGTTAGAGACTTAAATAGATGAATTTCTATATGAGTTTAGAAGACGGAGACTTAGAATTCTGAAGTTGTGGATGAGCGGGCGGAGTATTATATTGGTGATGACTCAGAGAACTTAAGAGATGACGATAGTTGATAATAATTTGAGAAATTGAAAACCGGTGATGGTTATGATGAGTTGAGAACTTGGAAAGGAATGATGAAATTATTGGATTATGCAAGAGTGTGCAAGGCCTATATCCCTGGTGTGGTAGTTTTTCTGCTACAAGAGTGTGCCAGGCACTATATCCTTGGAATAATTTATGGTGAGACCATTGTTGTTGTTTCCTTCTCTACTATATGAGTGTGCATGGCCTATATCCCTGGTGTGATAGATTCTCTGCTGCATGAGTGTGCAAGGCCTATATCCCTGGCGTGGCAGAAGGCTACATCCGGGAGGATGTGTTGGGTTGGCATTTATAGACTAACAAGTGATATCATGAGCCAATAGGACAGGCATTCATCATATGCATCTTCTATGTGTTTGTTTGCTTTGCTTATCTTCAGTATGCCTAAATGAATCACATGTCTACTTGCTATTTGTTTACTTGTTGTATATGTATACTATTTGTGATTTACTTGTTTGCATTAAATATGTTTTACTGGCATTGAGGAGGATCGGGAGGCGGTGGCGATGGGATTGCACGGAGGTTAGGTTGGCGAAAGCTGTAGGATACAGCGGAGTGATTGGTATTAGTTAGAAATCCCCTAAGTTTAGATAACCCTGTTTATGGTGTTTGGTTTACATTATTTATTTTTGTTAAGCTTGAATATCTGTTTGGTGTGAAGTTCTAGAATTGTCTTTGGTGTTCCAGAACCTTACATCTTATATATTGGACACTGTTACCATACTGAGAACCTCCGGTTCTCATGTCATATGTTGTTGTTGTTTTTCAGATGCAGGTCGTAACCCACCTCGGTGAGTTGCAAGATGGTAACAGAGCGGAGGATCTTTTATCACCTTTTGTAGTTTGATATGTTCGATGTAGTTACTCTCTCATCCTTTGTATTTATATAACTTTATCGCCTTAGGGGCTTGATTTGAGAGATAAGTTGTATAAGCTGTTTTAAACTTCTAAAACTCTTTTGTATTTTAGTTTGACTAGCCAGCCTAAACTCCATAGGCTGTGACTATTCATCTTTTTGGTATATCATATTTACACATATCTATATATCTTGTCAATTTAATTATTACCTTGTGTATCCTAGAGCTATCTACAAGGTTTTATATATATATTATGTCTTGTTCTGTCCGTGCCTACACATTTAGTTATCGTGATGTGAATGCTTCGCGTTTCGTGATTCCGCTTTACGCGACTTTGAGCTTTATTCCTTCATCAGGCTTCTAATTATATAAATTCTTGGACATATATTATATATATTATAAGCTTTAGAACTGTCATGGGACTTTGTTATCCTTTGCGTTACGGCTAGAGGTAAGGCTTAGGCTAACAGGGTGTTACATTTATGGTATCAGAGTAATTCATCCTCGTGAGCCTGAGGGATGGACCCATTGTGCTTCGTTGCACAGTCTGGGTCATTTTGCTTTCATGCTATTTAGTTTATCTGCTTGATATGCATAGCATGCTTGTTTGTGAGTGCCTTTGGGGATAATTGAAGCACTAGGCTTGAGATATTCAGACTGATCACCTCAATATCGAATATTTGGTGTGGAAAGGAAACCCGAATGACAACTTACAGATGAGGTCAATTACGTTCACGGAGAGATAGTGAGGATAACTAACCTAGCCTATGCGTTACGAGCTCAACATGTTCTGGAAAACCAGTTTGTGGAGTTTGCGGCATATCAGTTGATGGGTGAAGTTCAACGCTGGTGGTAGGGAAAGTGCCGACTGATGCAGCCACAGACTAAAAATAAATGCCTTTGCAATTTTTAATTAGGATTTTCAATTTCTAACCGGTATGACCTTGAATCATGTTGAAAAAGTTTTAAAACTTAGAATGATTTTGAAAGTTAGTTTGGAACTTTTAGTTTAAATGCTTGGATTTTGAAACTAGGTCAGAACTTCTATGATTTTGTTGATTTGTGAATATGGGTTGTAATTTAACTCATCGAAAGGGATTCAAATTGAAAAGCTATGATTTAAGGATTTTAATGAATTTAAGAAAAATCATGATTTAAAGTAATTGATTTAAGAATAAATGATTTTTGAGTCTTTTAAAAAAGCCTTGACATTGAAAAGTTTTGATTGAAATTGTTTTGAAAGCTTTACAAAATGTTACAAAAGCGGTATTTGGTTTAAAGAAAATTTTCGGTTCGATGTAGTGGAGAAATCTGGGTTCTTAGTGACAAATAATCAGAATGACGCAGCGGAAGGTAAGAGGGAACATCGACACGGTAGAACTATGGTGTACAAAATGCTTTGGCAACTTGTTTAGGTTGACAACGTGGGTAGTAGAACGCTTCGTGGAGGATACATCACGCGATTCGAATTTTGGGGAAAAAATTCCTAATTAGGAGAGGAGAATGTAAGAACCAGAATAACCGCTTTAATAAAATAATAATTTTAATTTTCCGAAATAGGTTTCAAAAATATAGAAATGTTTTTTTCTTAAATATAAAGGTGAAATTTGAATTCAATGAATTTTTCTAAGTGGAAAAATGTATCTTTTGCGGAAAATTTTTGTAAAAATGCGTACCGGCACTTAAGCCGGCGGTACCAACTCTAGTCTGACCAGTACCACGTATTGAGAAAAATAAGATTTTGAAAATTGAATTTATTGTTTTAAAAGGACAAAAATAATCTAGAAATGAAAACAGGGCACTAATCTTAAAGGTTTTGGCCCAAAGTGGGCCAAACAGGCTAAAAATACTAACGGATTGGACCAGGCCCAAGTTGGGCCCAAGCTCAACATATATACAGCTAGTTAATGAGCATTTTAGCTTATTTTATACATAGAGAGTGAGAGATGGCGGTGACGGAGAAGAGAGGAGAAGAGGGTAATGTTACTATTCATCACCATCTTTCAGGAGCGATAACTTGAGCTACGGTGCTCCGATTGACAAGCCTTTTGTGGCCACGCGAAGTTCTCGTCGAGCTCTTCATTTCTATCTAATCAAAGTGGTAAGTAACTTGAATCCCAAGCTATAGTTTTTTGTTCTTTCACAAATTTGAGTTATGGCTTTGTTAGATTGAAATTTTCATGGTTTTGTTTATTTAGGGGTGATCTAGCATTAGAATATTGTTAGTTTTGCCCCTAATGCTTTTGGTCAAGTTGTGCATCTAATTATCTTTCTAAAATATTTGAGGAAATATTTTAGCTCTTAGCCAAAGCTGTGTGCATTTGTTTTTGGAACCCTACATAATCTACTTCAACCTGAAATTGAATTAAAGCAAAGTCACGTTTATGCTTTTATTTTTCTCTTGAAGGAGGCTCGTTGCTTAACTTTTCTTTTAAACTGCGAAGTGATATTTTTACAAGTTTTCGATTCTTTTAAGAACAATGTATTCGAAAATATTTTAATTATGCTCTTGAGTTGTGTGAGCTTGGTCTTGGGTCTGAGATATTCTTTTCTGTAAACCTTATGCTTCTTCGACTCAGCTTGAGTTTGTTTCAAACTGATGCGCTGGTTTTCTTCCTATTGATCTTGTTGATCCTATTGAACTTCTTTGACCCAAGGGTTATCATTGAAGTTGTCAATTGATTTATTTCTAGCAAACTTCATTGCTTGAGCATCCTTGTTTATCTGGAATTGGATATATTCTTTTAAATCTATGAGTATTGTCTTTGACATTTGTCTCTCCTTTCTAAGATCTCGTATTCTTCTAAGTAGACTCGAGAATTGTTTTGATATCACGTGCGACTTGTAGATGTAGTAACGCGATGCTTTAGTTCTTTAAGACGTGATATGTGTATACGGAAGTTGAAGCGGTAGGTGTGCAACGTATGAGTTGTGGGCGTTTTGTTCCTTGCGAACAGGTTTGTGATTGTCAGACTTGTGATCGAGTATGGAATTGTAAAGTGGTTGATAGAGTTGGAAAGTTGAAACCTTGAGGTTGATATAAGATTAGTGTGCGGATATTGAGCACATCGTTTTAACTCCATCCTGTTTTCTAGCCTTTGATGCCTTGCCCTACTATCACATGATTGACCCATGTTATCTTTTGCATTGAGCCTATCTTGTAACGTTTTCCTGGCAGTTACACTCCTACCTTTGCATTCTTATGCTTATGATAATCAAAGTATTTGAAAATCGTATATATGATTGTATTTTGAGATATTTTTGCTTCTTCCTTAAATGTGTTCAAGGGTGAACTGTTATGGAATTTCTTTCATTTCGTATCAATTTTCGAGGGCAAAAATTTTTATAAGGTGGGTAGGATGTAAGACCCAGAACTTTTGAAAAGTCTTATTATGATCAAGTCTCAAATCATATAGTTATTTATAGCCTTAATTTCGGAAATCATTTTATTAAAGATAATTAAGGCAAGTTTTGATTTATTGAATTTGAGACGAGTTATGATCTTTATCCAATTTTATAATTATTGGGTTATTTTCTATGTTTAGATTATAAATTTGGCAGTCATGAAATAATAGGGGTTTTACATGATTTGGATTAGATAAGTAATATTTTAAATATTAATACTGCTATTTTGGAAAATGAGGAAATTAATTATATTATTTCTAATTATTTGAATTGAGTATTTTATTGAAAGTAATTTGTAAGAATTGATGAGCAAATAGTATTTTCTATATACATCTAGTGTTGGATTTAATTTGGGTTTCAATTACTATATTATCCCTACTCTTATATGAAATTAGTAAAATGCCCCTAACCCTAATTTTCCACACAACACTTTTACCCCCCTTTTTCCCTAACCTTCAGCCGCCGAAAACCCCACTCCAATTTGCTCTCTTCTCAGACCCAACAGCCGAGACATGAACCCTTCCCTTTCCTCAAATTAGTCGCAGTAGTAATGGGAAAAAGGAACGAAGAAAAAATGGATCCAAGGGAAAGGGGGCGGAGCTGTGCTCAGAAGAGAGGGTGAGCCATGCGCCGCTGCCACCGTTCAGCCCGTTACCACTGCGCCGTCTGCATCATGCCAGGAGAAAAGGACAAGGGGAGGGAGGAAAACCGCGCTGACGCGTCAAGCTTCACCATCGCCGTCGCGTCGCTAGATCGCCGCGCAGGAGGAGCCGTGTCGTCGCGCCGCCACTATTCGCAAAGAGGAAAGGGAGAGAGAAACGTTGAGGCAGAGAGCTACGCGAGGAAGGGTGTGGTCGCGGGCCGTCGTCCTTAGGGTTCCCGAACAGAGAATGGTGTTACTGCCACCGTCGCCAGAGCTGCCACGAAGGAGAGCGAGGGGCAGGGAGCTCGCGGTGGGGGAAGGGCCAGGCGCCGTTGTGCTATGGAGCAGTGTGAGCCGCGCCGGTGCTTTTGGGGTATCACCGCCGCCGTCCCCGGAGTGGCTGGTGTTATCGTCAGAGAAGACCACCGGAGTTGCTGTCCGCCTCTGCCTCGGGGTTCAGATCCACCGCTGCCAGAGCTCCTGGCCGAGCCTCAACCGCCGGGAACGCCGCTGCCGCCACCGAGCTCCACTGCCGGTAAGGCTTTTAAGTTGAGTTTCCCTTCAGTTGAGTTTCCTGGAACTTCATCGTTGCTGCGTGTGGTTCAGATCGTCGTTGCTGCTTGGGGCTGACTGCCGGGTTGTCGCCGAACTGGTTCGGAGACCGCCGCTGTTTCGGTTCAGCCGCTCCTTCTTCATTCGGTAAGCGTTTTCGATTTGAAAGCTCTCTAGTTACTATTCTGGCTTCATACACTAAGGTCTTGCGGCATCAATTGCTATAAGATTGAGTTTCTATTGTTATATGTCGCGATTAGTGTTGCCGTGGTTACCGCGGGAGTGGCTTGGAGCCGAGGTTGCGGTTGTTGTTGATTTCGGGTCGATGCGGAAAGGACTCGGTGACGCGTTTGAGTTATGGAATTTGCGTTTTGAGGTAGGGGCGCTTTCCGAAAACTACAGTTTATTATTGGAATTATTACATATGGATACTGATGTGAGATATGGTGTAATTAGTGATTGTATCTGCCTTATGTATTATTTGATTGATTCGAATGATTATGGATGTTGGTTTGGCTGAATTGTTGTGTGGCTTGTGAAATGTAATGTTTGAAGTTGATTCTTTAAATATTTGAAATGAGTTTAATCCGTTGAGGATTGGTTTGAATTGAGTCAATTATTTTGATGATGTGAAAGATAGAATGCTCTTGAAATCCAGCCTGGGTTGCTTTAATTGCTCTGGTTTTGATAAATGATTTATTGCTGAACCGATTCTTTAAAGCTTTATAAATGAGTTAAATCGGTTGATATTGAGTTGATTTTTGAAATGGTTTCCTTGAGGTATGCCATTGAGGCGACTGTTGGATTTAGCTTGCTTTGAATTGACTTCTGGTTTTGAGCAGTTGAAAAGGAATGAGAAACGGTTTAGTTGGGACCCGAACCGGGTGGCAAAAGTCCAAGTTTTAGGGGAGGTGCTGCCGAAATTTTTATAAAATCCGAGTCTTTATTGAAATGTTGTCTAGAAAATGATGAGTAAAAGACTTCTACTATTTTATTTGAATTATCGAGAAAAGGATGATTCATGCTTTCGAAATGAATTAATAAAGAGGAAATTGTGATTTAGTCTTACTTCTTAAGAAAGGCATTGTATCTCTTTTAGGAGAAGGTTATTTAGATGAAACTTGTGTTTTAAAGCTGTTTGGATGTGAAAAGGGTTTATGCCTTTGAATTTGACTTGGGGGTTTCAATTAAAGAAGTTTCAATGACTTTGAAAGAACCTGAATGTCTATTGACAAGTTTCATTTTGAAATGTTTTGAGAAAGGTTTTAAGTACTCTTTGAATTCTGAATTCTTGCAAGACTAAAACAATTTTGAACAGTTGAAACGTTCTAGAATTTATCATGGGGTTGAAGTTGGTTTTGCCTAAGTAAAGGAAACGGCTTTGAAAGAAGTAAATGATTACATGACTCGGTTTGGCTTAGATCCTATTTGCTTACTCAAATCAGAAAGCCAATGTTTTAATGATTTTAAATGAATTTGGCGAAATGAGTTATGTTATTCTCCCCTAAAGACTTGGGACTCTGCTGAGAAACTTTTGTTATGAAATCCCATTGTTGTATGGGTGATTTTGAATACTTTGAAATAAATCCTTAACATGCCATGGTTTTGGAAGTTTTGGAAAGAGAATGCCGAGAGTGGCTTTGTTTTAAAAAGGGAACTCACTTTGAGTAAATTTGGCTTATGAGCCTGAGATGATTTGAGAAACGAGATTTCTAAAGCCAAGGCTGAAAATAGTTGAAATTTGATTTCAAAGTGAAGCGATTTGAGAAAAAGTGATTTGTGGCTTAAATGCCGGTTTTATGAATTTGATGATGTTGAATGGTGGAGGTGCCATTTTGTTATGAGCCGGAATGGCTGTGTATAATATTGATTTATGGCGGATTGCCGAATGAGTTATGGGCAGTATGGCTGATTATGAATTATGAATTTGAGCCGGATGGCTGAGATGGATGTTGATCCATGGTTGGGACTAAATGAATATATGCTTGAGATACCTGGGTAGTAGCAAGGGTTGTGGTTCGTCCCACTTGCTCCAGGTCAGAGATTGTGACGCCTGGGTAGTAGCGGTAGTAGTGGTGATTCCACTCGCTCCAGGTTGAGCTTTTAAACACCCGCCTGGGTAGTAGCCGCAGTAGTGGTTATTCCACTGGCTCTGGGTTGAGCGGGCAGTAGCAAGGGGGTTGTAGCTCAAACCTACTTGCTCCGCGATGGGTGTTTCTGTCCATGCTTAGCTACCAGGACGTGTCGGGTTGGCTATATAACCGACAGATGATATCATCTGCCACTAGGGACAGGCATGCATCATATGCATTTGTGTGACATTGGTTGGGTGTGCATATTATACTTGGTTTGCCTATGTGATTAATTGCTAACTGTTCTACTTGTAATAACTGTTTGTTTGTGCTTGAACTTCCTTCCTGTGTTTGCATCTGGGACTCTGTTGGATTGTGGTGATTGGTTGTTGGTTGGATTGTTTGGGCCTAGGGCCGTGGTTGAATTGAGATGGACCGATGGTTGGTTTCAGTATTGTGGTTATGGTTTGAAAATGCGTGAAAGGCTAATTTGGTTCAGCATAGATAAACCTTCTGAAATGCTTTTGAATATTGTTTTAAATGAACAGTTTCTTCTTTCAGAAAAAGGATTTCAGATTTCTCTTTTATTGTAAACGGTTGTTTTTGAAAAGAGGCATAAGATGGTTATTAATCACTGGTACGGTTTATCTTCATGTATCCTATTACAGTAATTCCCAAAAACCCTCTACTGAGAACCCTTTCGAGGATGATGTTCTCACCCCCCTACATTTTTCCCCTTTCAGGATATGGGCGCAGAAGTTACGAAGAGCTTATTTAATTGTTGTTGTGATGCTCTGTATTGTTTTAGTTATGATTTACTGCACCCTCGCCTTTATCTTGATATAATCTGTAAGAGGGATAGGAATTGTATTGGATTATGTTTGTAATATTATTTATATATATATTTATGTATATATATGGATGTACTCTTTATGAGTTGTTGTAAGTTGAATGGTATTTATGGATGTACGTTATCGAACGAAAGTATCTTTGGGAGCGGTATTGCGGTTTAAAGTTTTAAACAGGCTCATATTTTAGTATTAAATAATATAAGTGTCGTCGTAATGTCCGAGCTATCAGAGTCGCGCAGCCGGAAGTGCGAGCTTTGGTAGTTAGGGTGTTACATTATGGTATCAGAGCAGTTCTTCCTGTAGAGCCTGAGGAATGGACTGACTATGCTTCAATTGCATACTCTGAGTGTTTGTCATGTATTAGGTCTTGTCGAAAGACGAGAATTAGAGCTTTATGCACATGACAGTCTATCGATTAACGTTGTTAGTCTTGCGTTGCATAATTTCTGATATTAAGTTTGGCCGGCTTAATACTAGTGAATTATGTATATGAAAGCACTGATGGGTTATCATAGATGATATACGAGTTTTGAGTAAAGCGAATCGCGGGTTTTGGGAACGTTAGAAACTATTTCTCGAGGCTATTCAGTTGTGTGTCTTGAATTCTGTTCGAGTCGACCTTCTTTCGTATCCTAACTTGAAGTTCTTGGTTGTTAATCCTTTTGAAAAGTAGTCTGATTTTTCAACTTTATTCCTCTATTCATATGCATTCTTGTTTGATCTTAATTGCATATGCTTGTTTGGAATCCTTGTTGTATCTATCTTCCTCTGTTTGAGTTCTTCTTGATTCAAGTATTCTTTGATATAGCCTTGAAGTAGTCTTAATGTGTTGTGACTTTTAACTTCGGGTTTTGAGTTCATTCTTAGAGAACTTGTTGATTCAGTTTTCCTCTTATTTGACAGTGATCACAGCCAATTTTGAGATTTTTATAAAAATTGTTGTTGCTGAATAGATACATACTTATCTATACGTAGAACCTTGAAGATTTCTTATACAGTTTAACAACTATTTATTTCTAATACCTCACCTGTACTTTTACTGGTTTACGGAACTGCATTTATTTTAAATTACAATTTGACTTTCTAGTAACTTTACTATAGTTCCAATGGATATCTTCATTTGATTATGTATTTGGTTATTCTTCAAGATCCCGGAAAGAAAGAATTTTTCGCTTTTACTTAGGTTGAGTTTCGTTTGGTAAACTTCACTTAATTCATTTTGATTGGAGTTTGATTTAGCATACTACATGGTTTATGCCATTGTTGTTCTTTTGAAAGTGTTGGACTCATAGCTTTCTTCCTATGAACGGACTAAATTCCCTATTAAATCTTCCATCTCCATGAATGTCATGTTTGACCTTGTTTTTAACTGATCTTTTACATCTTGTGAATATTGCCATTGATCTTGGTTTTTCCTTTTTGTGAATCTCATTCGTATATGAGTCAGTTTGATTCGTTTCAAGTTAATGCATTGTTTATTCTCCCATTATCTCTACAAGAGTTTTTAGTCAAAGACTTATCATTGAGAAATTACAAATGATTGAGTTGTCTTTTTCTATGACTTTTGTATTCTTTTGGATCAATTTAAAGCTTGTTTGATGACTCATGCCTAGTGAATCTTGTTTGAACTACTTTGATTTAAGATCCTTTCTAGTATGGCTTGACTCCTATTTAGTACATCTTAAACTTCTTGAATGTTCTTCTGAGATGGTGATTTCAAGAACACTTTTGGAGTCTTGTTTTGAACTTCTTAAAGAAGTTTGAATTCTCTTTAAAGAAATACTAAACGGAAATTATTTTCTGTTGCTTGATTGAGATTGAAACTATTGTTCAATTTTGACGAGGTTAATTTAAAGTTGGCATGCGCTATTTTAAATGAGGTTTGGAAAGCTTCCTTGTTTAGTGGAAATCGGTTCGTTTGTCACGCACCACTTATTTCCTTCACCAAACTGTAAGCAAATTTTTACCTCGGATTTTCTTTTCTAAATAGAGTTTAACTTACTCGTTCGACCTTGCTATAAATGCTATACACGCTTGTTTGAATATGAAATTTTGAGAATTTTGAACAAGCATTTGATTACTTCCGAGTTTTTATGAACTGCTTTTGGTCAAGTTGTGCATCTAATTATCTTTCTAAAATATTTGAGGAAATATTTTAGCTCTTAGCCAAAGTTGTGTGCATTTGTTTTTGGAACCCTACATAATCTACTTCAACCTGAAATTAAATTAAAGCAAAGCCACGTTTATGCTTTTATTTTTCTCTTGAAGGAGGCTCGTTGCTTAACTTTTCTTTTAAACTGCGAAGTGATATTTTTACAAGTTTTCGATTCTTTTAAGAACAATGTATTCGAAAATATTTTAATTATGCTCTTGAGTTGTGTGAGCTTGGTCTTGGGTCTGAGATATTCTTTTCTGTAAACCTTATGCTTCTTCGACTCAGCTTGAGTTTGTTTCAAACTGATGCGCTGGTTTTCTTCCTATTGATCTTGTTGATCCTATTGAACTTCTTTGACCCAAGGGTTATCTTTGAAGTTGTCAATTGATTTATTTCTAGCAAACTTCATTGCTTGAGCATCCTTGTTTATCTGGAATTGGATATATTCTTTTAAATCTATGAGTATTGTCTTTGACATTTGTCTCTCCTTTCTAAGATCTCGTATTCTTCTGAGTAGACTCGAGAATTATTTTGATATCACGTGCGACTTGTAGATGTAGTAACGCGATGCGTTAGTTCTTTAAGACGTGATATGTGTATACGGAAGTTGAAGCGGTAGGTGTGAAACGTATGAGTTGTGGGTGTTTTGTTCCTTGCGAACAGGTTTGTGATTGTCAGACTTGTGATCGAGTATGGAATTGTAAAGTGGTTGATGGAGTTGGAAAGTTGAAACCTTGAGGTTGATATAAGATTAGTGTGCGGATATTGAGCACATCGTTTTAACTCCATCCTGTTTTCTAGCCTTTGATGCCTTGCCCTACTATCACATGATTGACCCATGTTATCTTTTGCATTGAGCCTATCTTGTAACGTTTGCCTGGCAGTTACACTCCTACCTTTGCATCCTTATGCTTATGATAATCAAAGTATTTGAAAATCGTATATATGATTGTATTTTGAGATATTTTTGCTTCTTCCTTAAATGTGTTCAAGGGTGAACTGTTATGGAATTTCTTTCATTTCGTATCAATTTTCGAGGGCAAAAATTTTTATAAGGTGGGTAGGATGTAAGACCCAGAACTTTTGAAAAGTCTTATTATGATCAAGTCTCAAATCATATAGTTATTTATAGCCTTAATTTCGGAAATTATTTTATTAAAGATAATTAAGGCAAGTTTTGATTTATTGAATTTGAGACGAGTTATGATCTTTATCCAATTTTATAATTATTGGGTTATTTTCTATGTTTAGATTATAAATTTGGCAGTCATGAAATAATAGGGGTTTTACATGATTTGGATTAGATAAGTAATATTTTAAATATTAATACTGCTATTTTGGAAAATGAGGAAATTAATTATATTATTTCTAATTATTTGAATTGAGTATTTTATTGAAAGTAATTTGTAAAAATTGATAAGCAAATAGTATTTTCTATATACATCTAGTGTTGGATTTAATTTGGGTTTCAATTACTATATTATCCCTACTCTTATATGAAATTAGTAAAATGCCCCTAACCCTAATTTTCCACACAACACTTTTACCCCCCTTTTTCCCTAACCTTCAGCCGCCGAAAACCCCACTCCAATTAGCTCTCTTCTCAGACCCAACAGCCGAGACATGAACCCTTCCCTTTCCTCAAATTAGTCGCAACAGTAATGGGAAAAAGGAACGAAGAAAAAACGGATCCAAGGGAGAGGGGGCGGAGCTGTGCTCAGAAGAGAGGGTGAGCCATGCGCCGCTGCCACCGTTCAGCCCGTTACCACTGCGCCGTCTGCATCACGCCAGGAGAAAAGGACAAGGGGAGGGAGGAAAACTGCGCTGACGCGTCAAGCTTCACCATCGCCGTCGCGTCGCTAGATCGCCGCGCAGGAGGAGCCGTGTCGTCGCGCCGCCACTATTCGCAAAGAGGAGAGGGAGAGAAAAACGTTGAGGCAGAGAGCTACGCGAGGAAGGGTGTGGTCGCGGGCCGTCGTCCTTAGGGTTCCCGAACAGAGAATGGTGTTACTGCCACCATCGCCAGAGCTGCCACGAAGGAGAGCGTGGGGCAGGGAGCTCGCGGTGGGGGAAGGGCCAGGCGCCGTTGTGCTATGGAGCAGCGTGAGCCGCGCCGGTGCTTTTGGGGTATCACTGCCGCCGTCCCCGGAGTGGCTGGTGTTATCGCCAGAGAAGACCACCGGAGTTGCTGTCCGCCTCTGCCTCGGGGTTCAGATCCACCGCTGCCGGAGCTCCTGGCCGAGCCTCAACCGCCGGAAACGCCGCTGCCGCCACCGAGCTCCACTGCCGGTAAGGCTTTTAAGTTGAGTTTCCCTTCGGTTGAGTTTCCTGGAACTTCATTGTTGCTGCGTGTGGTTCAGATCGTCGTTGCTGCTTAGGGCTGACTGCCGGGTTGTCGCCGAACTGGTTCGGAGACCGCCGCTGTTTCGGTTCAGCCGCTCCTTCTTCATTCGGTAAGCATTTTCGATTTGAAAGCTCTCTAGTTACTATTCTGGCTTCATACACTAAGGTCTTGCGGCATCAATTGCTATAAGATTGAGTTTCTATTGTTATATGCCGCGATTAGTGTTGCCGTGGTTACCGCGGGAGTGGCTTGGAGCCGAGGTTGCGGTTGTTGTTGATTTCGGGTCGATGCGGAAAGGACTCGGTGACGCGTTTGAGTTATGGAATTTGCGTTTTGAGGTAGGGGCGCTTTCCGAAAACTACAGTTTATTATTGGAATTATTACATATGGATACTGATGTGAGATATGGTGTAATTAGTGATTGTATCTGCCTTATGTATTATTTGATTGATTCGAATGATTATGGATGTTGGTTTGGCTGAATTGTTGTGTGGCTTGTGAAATGTAATGTTTGAAGTTGATTCTTTAAATATTTGAAATGAGTGTAATCCGTTGAGGATTGGTTTGAATTGAGTCAATTATTTTGATGATGTGAAAGATAGAATGCTCTTGAAATCCAGCCTGGGTTGCTTTAATTGCTCTGGTTTTGATAAATGATTTATTGCTGAACCGATTCTTTAAAGCTTTATAAATGAGTTAAATCGGTTGATATTGAGTTGATTTTTGAAATGGTTTCCTTGAGGTATGCCATTGAGGCGACTGTTGGATTTAGCTTGCTTTGAATTGACTTCTGGTTTTGAGCTGTTGAAAAGGAATGAGAAATGGTTTAGTTGGGACCCGAACCGGGTGGCAAAAGTCCAAGTTTTAGGGGAGGTGCTGCCGAAATTTTTATAAAATCCGAGTCTTTATTGAAATGTTGTCTGGAAAATGATGAGTAAAAGACTTCTACTATTTTATTTGAATTATCGAGAAAAGGATGATTCATGCTTTCGAAATGAATTAATAAAGAGGAAATTGTGATTTAGTCTTACTTCTTAAGAAAGGCATTGTATCTCTTTTAGGAGAAGGTTATTTAGATGAAACTTGTGTTTTAAAGCTGTTTGGATGTGAAAAGGGTTTATGCCTTTGAATTTGACTTGGGGGTTTCAACTAAAGAAGTTTCAATGACTTTGAAAGAACCTGAATGTCTATTGACAAGTTTCATTTTGAAATGTTTTGAGAAAGGTTTTAAGTACTCTTTGAATTCTGAATTCTTACAAGACTAAAACAATTTTGAATAGTTGAAACGTTCTAGAATTTATCATGGGGTTGAAGTTGGTTTTGCCTAAGTAAAGGAAATGGCTTTGAAAGAAGTAAATGATTACATGACTCGGTTTGGCTTAGATCCTATTTGCTTACTCAAATCAGAAAGCCAATGTTTTAATGATTTTAAATGAATTTGGCGAAATGAGTTATGTTATTCTCCCCTAAAGACTTGGGACTCTGCTGAGAAACTTTTGTTATGAAATTCCATTGTTGTATGGGTGATTTTGAATACTTTGAAATAAATCCTTAACTTGCCATGGTTTTGGAAGTTTTGGAAAGAGAATGCCGAGAGTGGCTTTGTTTTAAAAAGGGAACTCACTTTGAGTAAATTTGGCTTATGAGCCTGAGATGATTTGAGAAACGAGATTTCTAAAGCCAAGGCTGAAAAGAGTTGAAACTTGATTTCAAAGTGAAGCGATTTGAGAAAAAGTGATTTGTGGCTTAAATGCCGGTTTTATGAATTTGATGATGTTGAATGGTGGAGGTGCCATTTTGTTATGAGCCGGAATGGTTGTGTATAATATTGATTTATGGCGGATTGCTGAATGAGTTATGGGCAGTATGGCTGATTATGAATTATGAATTTGAGCCGGATGGCTGAGATGGATGTTGATCCATGGTTGGGACTGAATGAATATATGCTTGAGATACCTGGGTAGTAGCAAGGGTTGTGGTTCGTCCCACTTGCTCCAGGTCAGAGATTGTGACGCCTGGGTAGTAGCGGTAGTAGTGGTGATTCCACTCGCTCCAGGTTGAGCTTTTAAACACCCGCCTGGGTAGTAGCCGCAGTAGTGGTTATTTCACTGGCTCTGGGTTGAGCGGGCAGTAGCAAGGGGGTTGTAGCTCAAACCTACTTGCTCCGCGATGGGTGTTTCTGTCCATGGTTAGCTGCCAGGACGTGTCGGGTTGGCTATATAACCGACAGATGATATCATCAGCCACTAGGGACAGGCATGCATCATATGCATTTGTGTGACATTGGTTGGGTGTGCATATTATACTTGGTTTGCCTATGTGATTAATTGCTAACTGTTCTACTTGTAATAACTGTTTGTTTGTGCTTGAACTTCCTTCCTATGTTTGCATCTGGGACTCTGTTGGATTGTGGTGATTGGTTGTTGGTTGGATTGTTTGGGCCTAGGGCCGTGGTTGAATTGAGATGGACCGATGGTTGGTTTCGGTATTGTGGTTATGGTTTGAAAATGCGTGAAAGGCTAATTTGGTTCAGCATAGATAAACCTTCTGAAATGCTTTTGAATATTGTTTTAAATGAACAGTTTCTTCTTTCAGAAAAAGGATTTCAGATTTCTCTTTTATTGTAAACGGTTGTTTTTGAAAAGAGGCATAAGATGGTTATTAATCACTGGTACGGTTTATCTTCATGTATCCTATTACAGTAATTCCCAAAAACCCTCTACTGAGAACCCTTTCGAGGATGATGTTCTCACCCCCCTACATTTTCCCCTTTCAGGATATGGGCGCAGAAGTTACGAAGAGCTTATTTAATTGTTGTTGTGATGCTCTGTATTGTTTTAGTTATGATTTACTGCACCCTCGCCTTTATCTTGATATAATCTGTAAGAGGGATAGGAATTGTATTGGATTATGTTTGTAATATTATTTATATATATTTATGTATATATATGGATGTACTCTTTATGAGTTGTTGTAAGTTGAATGGTATTTATGGATGTACGTTATCGAACGAAAGTATCTTTGGGAGCGGTATTGCGGTTTAAAGTTTTAAACAGGCTCATATTTTAGTATTAAATAATATAAGTGTCGTCGTAATGTCCAAGCTATCAGAGTCGCGCAGCCGGAAGTGCGAGCTTTGGTAGTTAGGGTGTTACATCGCGTACGCGGGCATTGCATGCGTACGCGAGCTATTAGAGTTTCGGCCCTTGCATACACGAACTTTAGCACGCGACGCAAGTAACCCATTCGGGTTGGGACACTTGCATACGCGAGCAGGTGGTTGCATACGCGACCACCCATTTTTAACTGCATGCGTACGCGAGACCCCTGTTTTGCTGAAAATTTATTTTTCTTCATTTTCAAAGGTTCTCTAGCTTTCCAAACATTCTTTAATTGCCGTTTAAGAATACTATCTAGTGCTTAGGTCCTAATACTATTAATGATGAGTTAGAGACTTAAATAGATGAATTTCTATATGAGTTTAGAAGATGGAGACTTAGGTTTCTGAAGTTGGTGAGTGAGCGGGCGGAGTATTATATTAGTGATGACTCAGAGAACTTAAGAGGTCGCGATAGTTGATAATAATTTGAGAAATTAGAAACTGGTGATGGTTATGATGAGTTGAGAACTTGGAAAGGAATGATGAAATTATTGGATTATGCAAGAGTGTGCAGGGCCTATATCCCTGGCATGGCAGTTTTTCTGCTGCAAGAGTGTGCCATGCACTATATCCTTGGAATGATTTATGGTGAGAGAGTTGTTGTTGTTTCCTTCTCTGCTACATGAGTGTGTAGGGCCTATATCCCTGGCGTGGCAGAAAGGCTACATTAAGGAGGATGTGTCAGGTTGGTATTTATAGACCGACAAGTGATATCACGAGCTAATAGAACAGGCATTTATCATATGCATCTTTTATGTGTTTGTTTGCTTTGCTTATCTTCAATATGCCTAAATGAATCACATGTCTACTTGCTATTTGTTTACTTGCTATATATGTATACTATTTGTGCTTTACTTGTTTGCATTAAATGTGTTTTACTGGCGTTGAGGAGGATCGAAAGGCGGTGGCAATGGGATTGCACGGAGGTTAGGTTAGTCAAGGCTGTGGGATACAGCGGTGTGATTGGTATTAGTTAGAAATCCCCTAAGTTTAGATAACTCTTTTTGTGGTGTTTGGTTTACGTTATTTATTTTTGTTAAGCTTGAATATCTGTTTGGTGTGAAGTCCTAAAATTGCCTTTGGTGTCCCGGAACCTTACATCTTATATATATTGGGCACTGTTATCATACTGAGAACCTCCAATTCTCATACCATATGTTGTTGTTGTTTTTCAGATGCAGGTCGTAACCTACCTCGGTGAGTTACGAGATAGTAACGGAGCGATGGATCTTTTATCATCTTTTGTAGTTTGATATGTTCGATGTAGTTACTCTCTCATCCTTTGTATTTACATAACTTTATCGTCTTAGATGCTTGATTTGAGAGATAAGTTGTATAAGCTGTTTTAAACTTCTAAAACTCTTTTGTATTTCAGTTTGATTAGCCGGCCTAAACTTCGCAGGCTGTGACTATTCATCTTTTTGGTATATCATATTTACACATATCTATATATCTTGTTAATTTAATTATTACCTTGTGTATTCTGGAGCTATCTACAAGGTTTTATATATATTATGTCTTATTCTGTCCATGCCTACGTGTTTAGTTATCGTGATGTGAATGCTTTGCGTTTTGTAATTCTGCTTTACGCGACTTTGAGCTTTATTCCTACATTGGGCTTCTAGTTATATAAATTCTTGGACATATATTATATATATTATAAGCTTTAGAACTGGTGTGGCACTTTGTTATCCTTTGCTTTATGGCTAAAGGTAAGGTTTAGGCTAACGGAATGTTACATTATCCCGCTCATGAGTAATTAGAGTTGATTAACTAGTAAATAATTGGGGTTAATAAATCTAATAATTTGTGAACGTGATTAAACTTAATGATTAATGATTACTTGCCTGTGTAAGATGCAAGGGTTGGGTCTGTCCCACTTGCTCTGGGTTAAGCGAGGATGGTGGCTTTGTGCCACTCGGTGAAGACGATGGTCTTATCCCGCTCACGGAATAATGAGATTGAAGTAGCTAATACATGAAAGGGGTTATGTTAATTAGGTTGAATCTTTCGAAATTGGATGGAATTGTAAACTGGTTTAGGATATGATGAAGGTCTCTTGTCTGGCATGGACGATGGTGTAATCTCGCTTACGTAGTGCATGAACCACTATGCTTGGTTTTTTGCCTGGCAAGGACGTTGGTGTAATCCCGCTTGCTCAGTGTGTAAACCATTATGCGGGGATGGTGATTTTATCCCGCCTGCGATAAGGACAGAGATTTCATCCAGCTCACGTGTTAATGAAATTGACAAATTAATGAAAGACTTGGGTTAATGAGTTAAATAACTTATGGAATTGCTAAAAGACATTAACAACGAATGATTATGGCTCGAATGGCTAGAGTGGCAAGGACAATAGTGTTATTCCGATTGCATATTGAATTGTGTTTAGCAAGGACGGTGGTGTTATCCTGCTTGCATATTGAATTGGGTTTAGCAAGGACGATGGTGTTATCCCGCTTATTCATGGTTCTCTCTCTATTTGCGTAGAGTGTGGCGGACATTATATTCCAAGAGTATGGCGGGAACTATATCCTAAGAATGTGACGGGCACTATATCCCAAGATTGTGGAAGTAAAACAAAGAGACAATGTTCAGGTTAGCTACTGGATGTGTCGGGTTCTGGCAGTTTAACCGACATATGAGCCCATGGTCAGTAGGACAGACATGCATCATACTGCATTTGTTTGCCATTGTTTGGAATTGCTTAATTGTCTTTGGTTTGCCTAATTGCTTATTCTGACTAGTTGTTATTTGTATTATTTGCCTAATTGTGCTTGACTTGTATTGCTTTACTTGTGCTTGCTACTACTGAATTAGATACTGAACACTGATCAACTGTGATATTGGAAAAAATGATGCCTAGAATGAAGTAAACAAAGGCCTGAGATTAGAGGTTTATCATGTAGCTGAAAGTTAGTATATTACCCTGTTGGGATTTAGAGAGAATCCTAGGCTTGGATCTTGTCTGTTGGAGTTTTAGGATTGCCTAGAAGGTTCATGTGATTTTACATTGTCTCTATTTGAAATTTTTACCCTGTTGGGAACCCTGCTGGGAACCGGAAGGGTTCTCACCCGTTTCGAGAATTTCTGTTTTTCATATACAGGACGTGATGCACCTCGCTGAGCATGCAAGATGCTCTTCTGGAAGCGAAGATCAATTTTGGGAGTTGTATTTTGTACTTAGTTTATGTTCATATTCTCCACTTTTGTTTTATAAAAAATTGAGAAAAGGACAAATAGGTCCCTGACTTTTTGTCCCGCGGATATTTTCGTCCCTGACCATTGAAAAATAATTTTAGGTCCTTGACCTTCACAAAACTTGGACGGATCAGTCCCTGACGGAGGCATTTGGACGGATCAGTCCCTAACGGAGGCATTTGGACGGAGGGACTGATCCATCCAAGTTTTGTGAAGGTCAGGGATTTAAAAGTATTTTTCAATGGTCAGGGACGAAAATATCCGCGGGGCAAAAAGTCAGGGACTTATTTGTCCTTTTCTCTAAAAAATTTGTATATTCCTCTTAGAGGTTGATTTTTGGAGAAAACAAAATTTATGTTTATAGTTGTTAACTATTTTGGGGCTATATATATATATATATATATATATATATATATATATATATATATATATATATATATATATATATATATATATATATATATATATATATATTTCTACCGGGCCTTTGCTTCACAAGTCGAGACTAGAGTTTGTTATATAAATTGTTTGGAATTCTATATCTATATTTACGTTTCTTTGGTTTTTTGTATCAAGCTTTCTACCTCTATCGTTTTTCAAGCGCGACGCGATTCTTGTTTTTACCTATCTTTTCTTTCAAGACTCCTAGTTAAAATATCCTTTGAATATATATGTATATGTATAGTGCCTCGCCACCTTTGATTTACGACTATAGCGTAAAGTTCGGTGTGGTAGGGTGTTACATATTTTATATTGGTAGGTGACTTTAGTGTATACGTAGCATAATCGATATTAGATGTAATAAAAAAATTAGCTACAAAATTAATCACCTATATAAAATATATGTTAAAATACAAAATACATATTAAAAATAAATTAAATAAAAAATATACAACGTATCTATTATTTTTGCTCATTAATGCTTAATTATTATGATAGAGTAGTCAAAAGATATTAATATTTCAAACAATCCTTAATTAATGAAGAAAGAGAAAAATAGAATAACTTATAATATTTTTTATTTTAACCATATTAGATGTACATTAAAATCAGTCACTAATATAAAATATATGTTAGAATATACAATATATATTGAAAATGAGTTAAAAATACAAAAATACATCATGAATAATTTTGATATACAAATAGTATTTTTAATTTAATTTATATATTTAAGATATACATAACTGATGATTCAATAATAAGTTTTACATCTAATAGCAAGAATGACAAATATCATGCAACCAATGGGAAAAAAACACCAACGACTAACTTGAGTCAATCGAGTGGTTACTTCACTCGTCAACTTAGTCCAACATTGGTAGTTTGAACTTGCCTTATATATGCAATAATCTATGGGTATCTTCTTAAAAATTATTAAGAAATGAATTTGTCACTCCTACTTTAATAATAAAAAGACCTTAGGGATGATTTTGATTTTCACCACAAATATTAGAGACGAAAAAAATACTTAACCTTTATTAATATATTTTGCAGCATTATATTTTTTTAACTATACAGTTTTACCCTTATTAGTCCTTAACTATAGTATCTTTGGTTTCAAACAATTCCAAATAGAATTTGGCGACCTCAAGAACAAGGGAAACTAATCAGACCCAAGTTTTGAAGCCCTAATAATAGAAGAATAAGAAATGAGAACCAAGCAGGGATGGAAAATTTGACCAATAATTGGCAAGGGTCAACTCCAAATTTTGACATTCTAAAGTTAGAGCCAAGTGACTATTGATGTTTCAAGCTACTCAGCTCATATTTTGAAACATGACAAACGTTTATATTTTGTTTGAGGCTAACAAGAACTCAAATTAGCCAAGAGTGTCCGCGGATCGGATCGGATCGGATATGGCTAAAAATTCGATCCGATCCGCACAATTTCCATCGGATCGGATCAGATATGATATCCGCACTTTTTAGTGCCGGATCCGATCCGATCCGATCCGCACATTTGCGGATCGGATCGGATATCGGATATCGGATATATCCGCATAATTAAACCTTCTCTTTTTAATCATATTTACATATAAAAGAATTTGATAAAAATATTTCTTTCATACTTTTAAACTTATTTATTCCTAAAATATTTTTAATCAAACTCTCTCTAAATAACAAAAATAAAATAATACAATATATGAATAATAATTACTAACTAAAACATACAAACAAGTAAATATAATACCAAACATATATTTATTTATTTATTTTTTAATTATTATAGTGCGGATCTGTGGATCCGCGGATCGGATACGCGGATGTAAAACAGATATCCGCGATCCGATCCGCAAAGGGTGCGGATCCGATCCGATCCGATCAATTTGCGGATCGGATCGTATCCGCAATTTTCGGATCGGATGCAGATATTTACCGCGGATATGCGGATACGATCCGATCCATGGACACCCATAAAATTAGCTTCAATTTGTTTATGATATATTACATTTTTTTATGTTTAGTTTGTCAAACTTAAATGGGCTGGCTTCAATTTTTTTTTGTTTTGATACTTTGGCTTGATTTAGTTATCAAACTTAAATTTGAGTGATTTGAAAATCTCAATTGGAATTAAATTTTACAACAGTAATTGTAAAAATAATCTAAAAACAGAAAGAGAAAAAAACGAAGGACCAACGACGATGAGGCTAATTAGAATTATTTAGATAAGCATTTGCCTTAACCTTAAAGCGCTTAAGAAGTAGGCAGGTAAGGTAGTCTATAGGCCGATTGTTGTACTCCTGCACTAAAAACACCCTAAGCGAACTTGTCGTAACGGTTCCGCTTGGGGCGCTTCTTGTTGCAAAAATAGCATATCATCTATAAAAAAAATTCATAAGAGAAGAAAGTGGTTAGCCTAGGGCAGATTCCAGGCAAGGTATGCTTAAAAGCTCTCCGAGTTCACAGGTGTCCTAGCTTATGCCCTTTTTAAATCACTCTCCTCTGGTCAGCTGGCGCCTTTACATCAGTTCCAAGGCAAGCAGGTGATGATGGAATCAGAACTTGAAGATCCTATTTCAGTCTCTGGGTAAGATTTCTCTATAATAGCAGTTCCTGTCCCGTATTATAAAGTGACTCTTTCGTCCCTTTCAGTTCTCGTGCCCAATGTTTAATGATATACCTAAAATATAAATTTACAATAAATTATAAATTTCATATTTTATTGATATTATTTAATTTTAATCTATTAAAAATATAAAAAATTATAAAATCGTTCAATTAAATTCATGTTTAGATGATATTTTAAGTATTTTATTTAAAATTTAATTATTTAAAATGTTTTTTATTGTCAGTACAACATAGCAATTAAGAATGGTTTGCTAACAAGAAACTTGATTAATGTATATAAGATCTTAAATTAAAACATTCATGTTACTAATGTGCCAAAATTTTAATTGCAATTACAACCCCAATACTATTTTGTGCAACTACTTTAGAATATATTGAAAACTATTAATTTTTCATAGTTTTTTTCAACAATAATACAATATGTACGCTAGAATAGCAGTCAACATTGTTAACCACTTATATTATTAAAATATAAAGAGTAAAATATCGTTTTTGTCTCCAACATTTAGGGTAAGTCCCAAAGTTGTCATTAACGTTTAAATCGTCCTATTTAAGTCCCTAACGTTTTAAAATTGACTCAATGTTGTCCTATCGCTAGGGATTTGTTAACAGAGTTGACGGCGGGGCAAAATTGAGACGATTTTGAAATGTTAGCGACTTAAATAGGACGAAAATGTTAAGGACAAAAACGATACATAGAATTAAATTTCAATTTTATCCTTCAATAATATCAATTTTTTACGGTACATAATTATTCAATTATTTTTTAGTCACATCTAAGAAAATTACACTTATTTACATTACTTTTATTCTAAATAAATTTATTTTTTTTATAATTTTGCTCTTAAAAATTTTACTCTTCATGAAATATTTGCAAAATTACTAGAATCACATTACTTTATTGTATATGTATAATTTTTTTCACAAGTTTATGTACTAGTCATTCTACAAATATTTCATAATGAGTAAACATCTTTAAGAGTAAAATTATAAAAAAAATAAATTTTCTAAAAAGTAACGTGATTAAGTATAAGTTACTTATATGTGATTAAAAAATAATTGAATAACTATGTACTGTTAAAAAATAATATTATTGAAGGATAAAATTAAAATTTATTTTTATGTATCGTTTTTGTCCTGAACATATTCGTCCTATTTAAGTCCTTAACGTTTTAAAATCGTTTCAATTTTGTCCCGCTGTCAATTCTTTTAACAGATCCCTTACGGCAGGACAATATTGAGTCAATTTTGAAACGTTAGGAACTTAAATAGGACGATTTAAATGTTAGGGACAACTTTGAGACTTACCTCAAATGTTGGAGACAAAAATGATATTTTATTCAAATATAAAATACCCTAAATTTCATTAATATGGTGCAATAAATACAAAAGATGTTACATATATTAATTAGTATAAGTAGCTCATTAGTATTTGAAATTAGGTCAACATTTTTCTTTCCCTAGTCACCATAACTGCAATATAATTGCAAATACGATTTAAATCATAATTATTAAAAATGTATTAATATTTTTGCCAAAAAGTGAATTTATTACCAAATGTGTTTCCATTATAAGTAGAGATGATAATAGGTCTTTATGAAGTGGGGATTGCTCCATCACCCCATCCCCGTCTATTAAAAATTTAAAACGCTCCTCGTTCTTGTCCTATTTTCGTCAGAGATTCCCATTTATTTTCCTCTATAAAGGAGGCAGATACCAGCAGGTATCTATGGATATTAAACTTTAAATTTTTTTAAAAATTTAACACAATCGTATAAAAATTTAGTACAATACAGATATAAAATTCAACAAAATGTATCAAATTAAAACACAATCCAAATACAAATTCAACATAATCAATACAGATATAAAATTTTCAACATACAAATTAAAATAAAATGAAATAGCAAAGTTTTCAACAAATACTAAGGATGAATTATATATATATATATATGCATTTAGGTAAATTTACTCTCGCGAAAATTTTGTGAGTCTCTGTCGGGCAAATGCCTCAATTCTGTCCCCATTTTTCACGGGGACAGGTCCCCGTTTCTGTGGGAATATTACAGATCCCTGTTAGTCCTCCCATCACAGGTAATCTCTGCAAGTATCTGCAAGTGTGGGTTTTTTGTTATCCCAAATTATGAAGAGACAAGTAAACATCACCCCTGTATATATATCACACACCGATAGCATTATTGCCAATTAGTAGTGCACTGAATTTATATTTTATATTTAATAAATTTAAAACAATATATTCACTATATTTATTATGTAATGATAATGACAATGTTATACTAAATTCTATAAATTTATTCTTACAGAATTATACTCAATTTACCATGTCAAATTAGAATTGAAGGTCGTACATCACACAGATTTAATACTAGTATTTCTACAAGGTTTAATTACTCTGTTGGTTCTTATAGTTTCGCGAAATTTTCAATTAGGTCCCTATATTTTTTTTTCTCTTAATTGGGTCCCTGAACCAACTTTTTTTTTTCAATTAGGTTCCTCTTGACAATAATTGGTTTTATTGTATAGGGACCCAATTAAAAAAATGGTGCAAGGACCCAAATAAAAGAAAAAAAAGTGTAAGAACCCAATTAAAAAAAATTAGTGCAATGACTCAATTAAAAAAAAGTATAGGGACCTAATTAAAATTTTTGCGAAACTATAGGAACCAACAGAGTAATTAAACCTTTCTATAAAGTGTGTTTGTCACTGCTATATTTATAGCTGCATAGACAGTGACATCATTGTCAATTAGTAGTACACGTAATACTTCAATAGATGGTTAGCTTCCATTTCTTATTTCTATAAAGAGTGTTTGTCACTGCTATATATATAGCTGCATAGATAATGAAACATTGTCAATCAATAATACACGTAATACTTCAATAGATGGTTAGCTTTCATTTTATTTCTCTTATAGAATTTTGTGTTAATTATATAAATTTAAGCGATAAGATCCTCTTTTGTTTTTTCTTTTGTTTTAGGTTAAAATGAAAAAGTCCTCTAAGAGAAAGATTGATGAAGTATGCACGCCTCCTGAAAATCCATCATCAAAGCCTTTGAGACCAAAGATAGTTGAATCATTTCCCCAACCATGGCATCCTTATTGGAACAAAAGCCCTGGCTTTGCAGGTTCAAGCAGTAGTAGCAGGGCACCCAATAACCCAACTCTCCAACTTTGCAATTTTGATAATATTGTGAATTCAACTCACAACACAAGTGATGTTGGTGTGAATTCAATTCTTGTTGTTCAACAAGAAGAGAATGCTGATGAGAGTCTCAAAAAGTATATGCTAATTACAAATATAGTTGTCTAGATTTTTCTTTTGGATACCTTTTAGATCAATTTATAATTATAAAATAATTTAAAAAATAAAAGATAGCAATATATTTAATATTTTCAGTTTTCTTTACAAAACTTGATAATTAAAAAATTGATTCTTCAATATTTTCACTATTTTCTCACAAAATCCTTCAAACATAAAATATTTTTGAAAAACAAAAACAAAAAGCAAACAACTCGAAGATTTCAGAAAAAATATCAAGTACCATACATGCATAAAAAATTAGATTCTTTCATTCCTTATTAAACTTTTTTTCATTTTTACTATGTGCAGATCGATCTCAAGTCGAGTTTTAGCACAGAAATCCAGAATCAAGAAAGAACTCTATGTAGTGATTTTGGAAGGAAAACTAAAAGTTTTAGAGGTAAAACATGAGGTTATTATTGTTGTTATTATATATATATCCTTCACATAATTTTTTTAAACAAGTTGTTATAATTAAGTAATTTTTGCTCTATTTTTTAAAAAGTACTTCTCTTTTAAATAAAAGTGATTTGGATGTGTTTTTTCCCTCTATTATGACAATTTGGATTTTGAGATTTTGATATGCAGGATGAGATAGCTGATTTTGTTCAAAAAATTGATGCCCTCAAATATGAACATCCTTCATTGTTGCTGGAGCAGAATAAACTAAAACTGCAAATGGCTATTAGTGAAAGGGGAAACACACTGCAAGAATGTAATCATTCTATATTTTTTTTTATTAGTTGAATAAGAGACTAATATTTGAAATAAATGGATTATATAAAAAACAATTACAAATTATATAATAACATTTGGCTCATGGATTATCCTTTTAAAAAGAGTTCTTTAAAAAAATATACTATTTATCAGGCTCCATTAATTTGTATATCCACAATTCTATTTATCTATTCCATTTGCTTTTCTTTGGCATTATTAATTTAAATTTGGATTTTTAGTGGAGGTGGAGAAGAATAGAGTAGAAATGATGAAGTTAACCGAGCTTCAAACAGAACAAGCAATGGAAAAACAAATAAGGTTGCTGAGTAATATTGGCACTAATGTTCAGCTTATGTACAAAGCAAACATGAATCCTTTTGACCTGCCACATTTTCTTTGCTCAAACTCAAATCAAGGTTAGAAACATTGAACTTCAAATGCATATGCTACTTTCTTTTGTTTGGTTGGATTGAAATATTATTATTTCTTTGTTATTAATTAAATTTTATATATATTAATTTTAAATTTTATATGATGCAAGATATTTAAAAAAGATTGTAAACCAAATTCTTACCATTTTCATTATATAAATTATTATATAATAAATAAAATTATATTAGATGTACACAAAAAATTAGCTATTAAATTAATCACTTATACAAAATATATGTTGAAATACAAAATACATATTAAAAATAAATTAAATAATAAATATCAATGTATCTATTATTTTTGCTCATTAATGCTTAATTATTATGATAGAATAGTCAAAAGTTATTAATATTACAAATAATTCTTAATTAATGAAGAAAGAGAAAAATAGAATAACTTTTAATATTTTTAATTATAACCATGTTAGATGTGCACTAAAATCAATCACTAATATAAAATATATTTTAGAATATCATAAAACTAATGGGAAAAAAACATCTACTAACTTGAGTCGATCGAGTGATTACTTCACTCGTCAACTTAATCAAATGTTGGTAGTTTGAACTCGCCTTGTATATGCAAGAATTCATTAGTATCTTCTTAATAATTATTAAGAAATGAATTTATCAATCCTATTTTAATAAAGACCTTAGGAATTATTTTGATTTTCACCCCAAATCATAAAGGCAAAAAAGATACTTATCCCTTATTAATATATTTTGCACCGTCATATTTGTTTTGCTATGTAGTTTTATCCTTACTAGTCCTTAACTATAGTATATTTGGTTTCAAACAGTTCCAAATGGAGTAGTGGCGACCTCAAGAACAAGGAAAATTAATGTAGACCTACAACCAGAGAATCGGACACAAGTTTTGATGGCTAATAACAAAGGAGTAAGAAATGAGAACCAGGCAGGAATGGAAAATTTGGCTGAAAATGGACAAGGATCAACTCCAAATTATGACATTGTGAAGTTAGAGCCAAGTGACTATTGATGTTTCAAGTTACTCAGCTTACATTTTGCAACATGAAAAACTTTTATATTTTGTTAGAGGCTAACAAGATCGAACTCAAATTAGCTTCAATTTGTTTGATAGATTATATTTTTTTATGTTTAGTTTTTTAAACTTAAATAGGTTGGCTTCAATTTTTTTTTGTTTTGATACTTTGGCTTGGTTTAGTTATCAAACTTAAATTTGAGTGATCTGAAAATCGCAATTGGAATTAAATTTTGGAACAGTAATTATAAGGATAATCTAAAAAGCAGAAAGAGGAAAAAAACTTGTTTCTAAAAATCCATAGTTAATGTATAATGTTTAATGATATACCTAAAATATAAATTTACAATAAATTATTAATTTCATATTTTATTGATATTGTTTAATTTTGATGTATTAAAAATATAAAAAAATTTATACGATCATTTAATTAAATTCATATGTTTAGATGATATTTTAGTTATTTTATTTAAAAATTAGTTTTTTGCTAATATAATAATATATAATTAAATAACTATATAAAATATTTTTATATTTTCAGTACAACATAGCCATGACGAATGGTTTGCTATAACAAGAGACTTGATTAATGTATATTGTACATAAGATCCTAAATTTAAACATTCGTGTTACTAAATTGCAAAAAATTTAAAAAAATATTGATGTTTAATATTTGTTTCAACAATAATACAATGTGTATGCTAGTCAACATTATTAACAACTTATATTATTAAAATACAAAATGTCCTAAATTTCACTAGTATAGTGCAAAAAATACAAAACATGTTATGTACATTAATTAGTATAAGTAGCTCATTAGTATATGAAACATTTTTCTTTCTCTAATCACCAGAACTTAAATATAATTGCAATATAATATTTTTGTAAAAGAGTGAGTTTATTACTAAAGTTGTTTCCATTATAAATTGGGATGAGAACATGCCTCTATGAAATGGAGATCTCTCCATCACCACATCCTCGTCTAATAAAATGCTTCTCGTTCTCGTCCTATTTCCAACACATATTCTCATTTATTTCTCTCCATGGAGGAAGCAGATACCAATAGGTAACTATGAATATTAAGCTTTAATTTTTTATAAAAAAAAGTTAATACAATCATAACAAAATTCAATACAATCCAACCAAATGCATTAAATTAAAATGCAATCCAAATACAAATTCAAAATAATATATATATATATATATATATATATATATATATATATATATAAAAACTCTAACATACAAATTAAAATAGAGTAAAGTATCGTTTTTGTCCCCAACGTTTAGAGTAAGTCCTATTTGTATTCCTAACGTTTAAATCGTCCTCTTTGTATCCCTAACGTTTGTAGAAGTGATCCAATGTTATCATGCCGTCAATTACACATCATGTGCTTTAGTTAGAGTTCTGAAAATCTCTTCTTGAAGTTAGAATACAAATATTTGGGTCAGAATTGATGATCCACTTAGGATAATAACTCATTAAAAGTTAAAACTAATAACTACAATATTTACATAATTCATTTTTTTAGAGACATAATTGAACATAAACACAGATTTTGGGTACAATATTAAAAGCGAACATATACAAGTGAGACCTAATTGAGAATGAATACATCCAAATGAGAATAATTGAAAAATACAATCTAATCTATTAGTATAATTGACGGCAGGATAACATTGAATCACTTTTATAAACATTAGGGATACAAATAAGACGATTTAAACATTAGGGACACAAATAGGACTTACCCTGAACGTGAGGGACAAAAACGATACTTTACTCATTAAAATAAGATGAAATAGAAATTTTTTCAACAAAAATTAGGGATGAATTAGGATTATATATACAGGCATTTAGGTAAATTCTCTCTCGCAGAAATTTTACGGGTCCCCGTGGGGCAGATACCTCAATTCCATCTCCATTTATTCACAGGAACGGATCTCCGTCTTCGTGGGAATTTCGTGGGTCCCTATTAGTTCTTCCGTCATGGATATTCTCTATGGGTACCCCCTATTACGGGCTTTTTTTTGTCATTCCTAATTATGAAGAGACAAGCAAACATCACCCTTAAATATATCACACACCGATATCATTATTGCGAATCACTAGTGCATTGAATTTACATTTTACATTTAAGAAATTTAAAACAATATATTCACTATATTTACTACGTAATGACAATGAAAATATTATACTAAATTCAAGAAATTTATTCTTTCAAAGCATTATATTCAATTTACCATGTCAAATTAGAATTGAAGGTTGTACATCACACATATTTAATACTAGTATTTCTATAAAGCACGTTATAGCAACATAGACAGTGATAACATTGTCAATCAATAGTACGTGTAATACCTCACTAGATAGCTAGCATCCATTTTTTTCTCTTATAGAATTTCGTGTTACTTATATAAATTTAATACTATTACTTCATAAAGCACGTTTGTCTCTGCTATATATAGCTACATAGACAGTGATAACATTATCAACCAGTTGTATGCGTAATACCTCAATAGATATTTAGCTTGTATTTATTTTCTCTTATATAATTTTGTGTTACTTATGTAAATTTAATACTATTACTTCTATAAAGCGTGTTTGTCGCCACTATATATATAACTGCATAGATAGTGATAGCATTGTCAATTAGTAGTATGCGTAATACCTAAATAGATAGTTAGCTTCCATTTCTTTTCTCTAATAGAATTTTGTGTTACTTATATAAAATTAATACTATTGCTTCTATAAAGCACGTTTGCCGCCGCTATATATATATAGCTACATAGACAATGATAGCATTGTCAATAAGTAGTATGCGTAATATCTCAATAGATATTTAGCTTCCATTTCTTTTCTCTTATAGAAAATTGTGTTACTTATATAAATTACTATTACTTTTATAAAGCGCATTTATCACTGTTATACATATAGCTGCATATACAGTGATAGCATTGTCAATTAGTAGTACGCATAATACCTCAATAGATAGGTAGCATCCATTTTTATTCCCTTATAGAATTTTGTGTTACTTATGTAAATTTAATATTATTACTTCTATAAAGTATGTTTGTCGCCGCTATATATATAGCTGCATAAACAGTGATAGCATTGTCAATCAGTAGTACGCGTAATCCCTCAATAGATGGTTAGCTTCCATTTCTTTTCTCTTAAAAGAATTTTGTGTTACTCATATAAATTTGATACTATTACTTCTATTGAGCACGTTTGTCCCTGCTATATATATAGATGCATAGACAGTAATAGCATTGTCAATTAATAGCAGTGTTCTGAAAACCAAACCGGACTGACCGGTTCAACTGGGTTAATCGAGAACCGGTCATATAGTCGGTTTGGTTGACTATAAAAACCGATTGGCAAAAAACCGGTCAGAAAACCGGCCGAACCGGCGGTTAACCAGTGAACCGCCGGAACCGGCCGGGTTTTTTAAGGATTTCCGGTTCAGGACTAGACTTAAAACGTCGCCATTTTCGGTGTTATATATATATATGAAAAATACACCCCTGAAGATGGAAACCCTAGCCACTATCCCATACCATCATCCCACCCTTCTCTTCCTCTTTGAAATTTGATCTCTGGAGAAGCCCTAAACCCCTTTGGAGGCCGCAGCGACCATCCTCCCTCTGTTTCTCTGACTCAAAGGTGAACCCAACCCTAACCCTTTTTCCACAGCAGCACCCAGCCACCATCCACTCTTCAACGCCGAACTCTTCTCCTCAGCGGGAGGGTGCTGTCGTCGCTCAATGTTCATCTTCTCCTTGCCCTATTCTCGTCGTCTGCTTGATCTTCATCTCCGACGACGTTCCTTCCTCGCTGTCAGCTTGGCTCCTCCCTCGCCAGATCTGCTCAGAGCTACTGTTTGCATCGCCATCTCTGCCCTGGTCATCAATCCCTCCTCTGTCTTCGTCGTTGTCAGCCGCTCTGAACTTGTGTCTCTGTCATCGTGCCATCACCCCCAAAAGTGGTCTCTACAGATCGGCCCTCTTCTCGCCGTCGCCGCGCTCGGAGCTCTTCTCGCCATCGCATCTCTCTCTTCAAGCTCTCTGCATCTCTCCCGCGGTTGCTTACTCACAGTAGCAACCCTTGCTTTCACCTTCATCCTCCGACAGTTGTTGAAGTCCACTGTCCTTCTAACTGAATTAATTTTTCTAGCTTTGAGTTAATTTTTCTGAAATAATTTTGTTGATTGTTGATGATTTTTTGTTAATTTTTTGTTGATTTCTGATTTTATTGTCCAATTGTAATGGATTCTAACTTCTGAGTTTGTCTTCTAAATTTATGGATGTAATTGTTAAATGTTGATTGTGTTCTGAAATTGCATGTATCTTTCAATTTCTGAGTTTGTCTTTTGAATTTCTGGATGTAATTGTTAAATGTTGATTGTGTTCTAAAAATTGCATGTATGTTGGTTTGCTGATGTGATTAGAAATTGTATAAATTTTTGTTAATAATTCATATTTAGTTGTTGATTGTATTTAATTTGTGCAAGTTTGTGTTTGTGTTTGTGATGGTTGCTGATTATAAAAATTTTATTTTATATTTAATTAAACCGATTGAACCCCGGTTGAACCTCGATTGAACCGTTGAATCGTTAAACCAGTCACTTTACCGGTTCATTGACCGGTTCGGTTTTCAGAACCTTGATTAATAGTATGTGTAGTACCTCAATAGATATTTATCTCTCATTTCTTTTCTCTTATAGAATTTTGTGTTACTTCTATAAATTTAAGCTATAAAACCCTCTCTTGTTTTTTTTTAGGTTAAAATGGAAAAGTCTTCTAAGAGAAAGATTGATGAAGTATGCATGCCATCTGAAAATCCATCATCAAAGCCTATGAGACCAAGGATATTTGAGTCATTTCCATAACCATGGCATCCTTATTGGAACAAAGGCCTTGGCTTTGTAGGTTCAAGTAGCAATAGTTGGGCATCCAAATCCAACTTTCCAATTCTGATGATGTTGTGAATTCAACTCACAACACAAGTGGTGTTGGTGTGAATCCAATTTTTGTTGTTCAACAAGAAGAGAATGCTAAAGAGAGACTCAAAAAGTATATGCTAATTGCAAATATATAGTTATTTAGATTTTTTTTGGGTACCTTTTAGATCAATTTAAAATTTAAATTTTCTAAAATAATTTTAAAAACAAAAGAAAGCATTATTATTATTTTGAGTTTTCTTTGCAAAATTTGAAAATTAAAAAACTTGATTCTTCAATATTTTCACTATTTGGTCAGAAAATCCTTCAAACATAAAATATTTTTGAAAACTAAAAAAAAAAAAAAGCAAACAATGTAACACCCTGACTACCAAAGACAACACTTCCGGCTGCGCAACTCTGATAGCTCGGATATTACGACGACACTTATACTAATTAATATTAAAATATGAGCCTGTTTGAAATTTTAAACCGCAATACCACTCCCAAAAATACTTTTGATATACAACGTACATCCATACAACTTACAGAAACTCATAAAGAGTATATATATATATATATATATATATATATATATATATATATATATATATATATATATATATATATATATATATATATATATACATACATACATATATATAAATATTATTACAAGCATAATCCAATACAATTTCCTATCCCTCTTACAGAATATATCAAGATAAAGGCGAGGGTACAATAAACCATAACTAAAACGATACAGAGCATCACAACAACAATTAAATAAGCTCTTCGTAACTTCTGCGCCCATATCCTGAAAGGGGGAAAATGTAAGGGGGTGAGAACATCATCCTCGAAAGGGTTCTCAGTAGAGGGTTTTTGGGAATTACTGTAATAGGATACATGAAGATAACCGCACCAGTGATTCATAACCGTCTTATGCCTCTTTTCAAAAACAACGGTTTACAATGAAAGTAAAGTCGGAAATCTTTTCGGAAAGAAGAACCGTTCAATTCTCAAAACTCAAAAGCCTTTCAAAACGGTTTATCTATGCAGAACCAAAATAGCCTTTCATAATTTTATTCCAAACCAGAAACACAAAACCGAAATCAACCGTCAGTTCATCTCTTTCCAACCACGGCCCTAGGCCCAAACAATCCAACCAACAACCAATCACCACAATCCAACAGAGTTCCAGATGCAAACACAGATAGGAAGTTCAAGCACAAACAAACAGTTATTACAAGTAGAACAGTTAGCAATTAATCACATAGGCAAACCAAGTATAATATGCACACCCAACCAATGTCACACAAATGCATATGATGCATGCCTGTCCCTAGTGGCTGATGATATCATCTGTCGGTTATAGAGCCAACCCGACAAGTCCTGGTAGCTAACCATTGGACTGTCCCTCTGTCGTGCATCCCCAACTCGAGTTATACTCATCATAAACTTGATCATAATCATGATCCATATCCATCACCCTCACTAGTGAATATTTATCCATCACCATCACTGGTGAATATTTATGGGGGCGAGCTCATCCGGGCATTTCACAGTGCCCGGCCACACTTACGACATTGGGTTAACAGAGCTTCAAGTCTCAACCTGGAGCACATGGTGGCTAGCCATTGCTACTACCCAGGGAAACCCTCATCTCCAATAGTGGAAGTGCAAAAATCACAATTATCAATAATTCAGCATATACATGTATTCATTCTCATCCATGGATCAACATCCATCTCAGCCATCCGGCTTACGGTTCAATCCAGAACCAGCCAATATTGATAATCACACACAGCCATTCCGGCTCACGGTTCAATCCAGAACCAGTCAATATTCATAATCATACATAGCCATTCCGGCTCATAATAAAACAGCACTTCCACATTCAAAATCATCAAATTCATGAAATCGGCATTTAAGCCATAAATCATTTTCTCAATTCATTTCACTTTGAAATCAAGTTTCAACTCTTTTCAGCCTTGGCTTTAAAGATCTCATTTCTCAAATTATCTCAGGCTCATAAGCCAATTTTACTCAAGGAAAATTTCCTTTTTGAAATAAGCCACTCTCGGCTTCCTCTTTCCAAAACTTCCAAAACCATGGAAAGTTAAAGATTCCTTTTGAATCATTCAAAATCACCCATCCAACAATGGAATTTTTGTAACAAAAGTTCCTCGGCAGAGTCCCAAGTCCTTAGGGGAGAATAGCATAACTCATTTCGCCAAATTCATTTAAAATCATTAAAACCTTGGCTTTCCGATTTGAGTAATAAAATAAGATCTAAGCCAAACCGAGTCACGTAATCATTTACTTCCTTCAAAGCCGTTTCCTTTACTTAGGCAAAACCAGCTTTAACCCCCATGACAAATTCTAAAACGTTTCAACTGTTAAAAATTGTTTTAGTCTTGCAAGAATTCAGAATTCAAAGAGTACTCAAAACCTTTCTCAAAACATTTCAAAATGAAACTTGTCAATAGACACTCAGGTTCTTTCAAAGTCATTGAAACTTCTTTAATTAAAACCCCCAAGTCAAATTCAAAGGCATAAACCCTTTTCACATCCAAACAGCTTTAAAACACAAGTCTCATCTAAATAACCTTTTTCTGAAAGAGATACAATGCCTTTCTTAAGAAGCAAGACTGAATCACAATTTCCTGTTTAATAATTCATTTCAAAAGCATGAATCATTCTTTTCTTGATAATTCAAGTAAAATAGTAGAAGTCTTTAACTCATCATTTTTCCAGACAACATTCAATAAAGACTCGGATTTTATAGAAATTTCGGCAGCACCTCCCCTAAAACTTGGACTTTGCCACCCGGTTCGGGTCCCCACTAAACCGTTCCACAATCCTTTTCAACAGTCCAGAATCCAAAATCAATTCAAAATCAAGCTAAATCCAACAGTCGCCTTATTGGCATATCTCAAGAAAACCGTTTCAAAATCACACCAATATCAACTGAATCAACTCCTTTTCAAAGCTTTAAAGAATCGGTTCAACATTAAATCATTTATCAAAACCAAATCAATTTAAGCAACCTAGGCTGAATTTCAAAAGTATTCTATCTTTCACATCATCAAAATAATTGAATCAATTCAAACCAATCCTCAACGGATTAAACTCATATCTCAAATCTTTAAAGAATCAACTTCAGACATTACATTTCACAAAGCCGCACAACAATTCAACCAAACCAACACCCATAGTCATTCGAGTCAATCAAATAATACATAAGGCAGATACAATCACCAAATACACAATATCTCGCACTAGTATCCATATGTAATAATTCCAATACACAAAATATAGTTTTTGGAAAGCGCCCCTACCTCAACACGTTGAAAATACATCCCAAACTCGTTAACTGACTCCTTTTTGCTCGGCCCGAAATCACCGGCAATCAAAACCTTGGCTCTGCTTGCTCTCTCAAAAGCAGAAACAGCTACAAGCGGCATAAGCAAACCGGATTCTAACTCCTAACACATTAATACCGCAAAGACCTTAATATACATAACAGGACATTAACGCGGAGGTTTTCGAAACGTAAAATACTTACTGTAATACGAAAACAAAAATAGCAACGGCCTCTGAACCGGTTTGGCGGTAGCCCCGGCAGCCACCTCAAGCAGCAGCGGCGACCGGACTCCGGCGATAGTGACTGAAACCAACATGCCGCGACAATAAAACTCCCATAATCCCACAAGAAACGAAAACCAAGTTCGAAACCCTTACCGGCATACTTTTTCGGCGACGGCAGCAGTGTCTCAAGTGGCAGAAGCTCAGCCCGGAGCTCCAGCGGTGGTCCCGGAAGTCACAGAACCATCCCTAGGGGTCAGAATCACAGAGATGCAGCTTTCTTCTCCCGCAGTGACACCTCCGGCGTCCTGAACCCCTTTTTGACGGCGACAGTTCCAACCGAGGCGGCGCCGGCGACGCAAGCACGGCTGGGCATGGTGGTTGAACCCCAGCTCAGCCTCAGATCTCTCTGTCTCTCCTGTTCGGTGTGTCTGGACGGCCTTCTCCTCAACGGCACGACAGCAGAGCAAACCAGACTGGCGACGGCAGAGGTCACGGCGCGTTCGGCGGTGAAGCGGGCTGGAGGTGCCGGCGACAGCGGCGACTTCACCTTCTCCGCGCTCGCTCCTCCTTCTCCATCGGTGGTTATGGCTCGCGCTCTCTTCAGGTCGCGGTTCTGCCTCTGATGCTGCGCAAGGATGATCGGCGACGGCACGAGCTCCTCGCGGGACGAATCGGCACAGTGACGGGCTCGGCGGCTGCGTCGCCCTCCTCCCCTCTCGGATCTCCCTTCCCTGCTTCCCCCTTCTTCCCCTATCCCTGATTTTGCCTCCGTTTTCCTTTTCCATTGCAGCGTTGCTGCTGCTGGTTGTTGAGGGAGGGTTTTGTGGCTGTAGGGTTAGAGGGAAAGGTTAACTGGGTTAGGGTTTTTAGGGTTAGGGGTAGTTTAGGTAATTTTTTAATAAAATTATGGGGTAATATAGTAATTGAAACCCAAATTAAATCCCATACTAATTACATATAGAAAAATACTATTTGATCATCAATTGTACAAATTATTTTCCATAAAATGCCCAAATCAAAATAATTAGAAATAATATAATTAAACCCTTTATTTTCCAAAGTAACAGTATTAATATTTAAAATATTAATTATTTAATCCAAATCATATAAAAATCCTTATTATTTCACAACTATCAACTTTATAATATAATTATAGCAAATAATCCAATAATTATCAAATTGGATAATAATCATAACTTATCTCAAATTCAATAAATCAAAACTTGCTTTAATTTTCTTTAATAAAGAAATTTCTGAAATTAAAGCTACAGAAACACTGAATTTGAAATTAGCTAATGATAGCCCCTTTTTCAAAGGTTTTGGGTCTTACAAACAACCCTAAGATTTTTGAAAAAAATATCATGCCATACATGCGAAAGAAAACTAGATTCTTTTATTTCTTGCTGAACTTTTTTATTCATTTTCTACTATGTGCAGATTGATCTCAAATCGAGTTTTAGAACAGAAATCCCGAATTAAGAAAGAACTTTGCGGTAATTTTGGAAGGAAAACTAAAAGCTTTAGAGGCAAAATGTGAGGTTATTATTGTTGGGGTAAAGTATGTTTTTTATTCCTAATGTTTGTGATTTTCTTCAAAAATACTCCTAATGTTTAATTGTATTCAATTTTGCCCTAACGTTTTTAGTTTGTATCAAAATTATCCCTGGATCTTAATTCAATCTGAAATGGTAGGGACAAAATTGAAAACGTTTAGGGATAATTTTGAAATAAATCGAGAATATTAAGGACAAAATTGAATAAATCAAAAATGTTAGGGGACAAAATTGAATAAAATTAAACATTAGGAGTATTTTTTAAAAAAAATTGTAAACCGTAGGAACAAAAAGTATACTTTACCCTTATTATTGTTATTATATATATATAAGTAATTTTTGCTCTATTTTTTAAAAAATACTTCTCTTAAATAAATGTGATTTGGATGTGCTTTTTTGCTTTATTATGATAATTTTGGATTTTGAGATTTTGATATGCTGGATGAGATAGCTAATCTTGTTCAAAAAATTGATGCCCTCAAAAGATGAACATCCTTCATTGTTGCTGGAGCAAAATAAACTAAAACTACAAATGTTTATTTGTGAAAGGGAGAATACATTGCAAGAATGTAATCATTTTAGATTTTTTTTATTTTTTATTTTTTTAGTTGAATAAGCTAAGAGCCTAATATTTGAAATAAATGGATTATATAAAAAAAATTACAAATTATATAATAACATCCGGCTTTTATGGATTATCCTTTTAAAAAGAGTTCTTTAAAAAATATACTATCTATGAGACTCCATTAATTTGCATATCCACAATTCTATTTATCTATTCTTTTTTTGGCATTATTGATTTAAAAGTTGAATTTTCAGTTGAAGTGGAGACGAATAAAGTAGAAATGATGAAGTTAATCAAGCACAAGCAGAGCAAGCAATGGAAAAACAAATAAGGTTGCTAAGCAATATTGGCACTAATGTTCATCTTATGTACAAAGCAAACTTGAATCCTTTTGACCTGCCACATTTTCTTTGCTCAATATCAAATCAAGGTTAGAAATATTGAACTTCAAATGCATATGATACTTTTTCTTGTTTGGTTGGATTTAAATATTATTTGCTCTTTGTTTATTAATCAAATATTATATATATTAATTATAAATTTTATATGATGAAAGATATTTTAGAAAAAATTGAAAACCAAATTCTTACCATTTTCATTATATAAATAATAAAAAATATTATTCGTATACTAAAATCAGCTACAAATATATTTATGTATAAATACATGTATGGTTTAATTTATTTTCAATGTGTATTGTTAATATTGCAAGTGTGAGCAATGTATGAAGTTAGTCCCACATCAAAGAAAACAAGGAAGAGTGAGGGGTTTATAATATGAGAGACTCGTTAACTTGACACCTTAAATTTTTGAGTTGGATGTAGTGTATTTTCATCTTATGTTCTCTCACTTGTTAAAATATAAAATATATGTTAAAATACAAAATACATATTAAAAATAAATTAAATAGTAAATATACAATTTATCTATTATTTTTGCTCATTAATGCTTATATATTATGATAGAGTAGTGAAAAGATATTAATATTACAAACAATCCTTAATTAATAAAGAAAGAGAAAAATAGAATAACTTCTATTTTTTAATTTTAACAATGTTAGATGTAAATTAAAATCAGTCACTAATATAAAATATATGTTAGAATATATAATATATATTGAAAATGAGTTGAAAATAGACAAATACATAATGACTGATTTTGATATACAAATCGTATTTTTATTTTAATTTATATACTTAAGATATACATAGCTGGTGATTCAATAATAAGTTTTACATCTAAAAGTAAGAATGACAAATATCATGCAACCAACGAGAAAAAAATCACCATCGACAACTTGAGTCAATCAAGTGGTTACTTCACTCGTCAACTTAGTCCCAACATTGGTAGTTTAAACTTGCCTTTTGTGTGCAATAATAATCCATGGGTATCTTCTTAATAATTATTAAGAAACAAATTTGTTACTCCTATTTTAATAATAAAAAGACCTTAGGGATGATTTTAATTTTCACTCTAAATATTAGGGACGAAAAAAGTACTTATCCCTTATTAATATATTTTGCAGCATTATATTTTTTAGCTATACAGTTTTACCCTTATTAGTCCTTAACTATAGTATCTTTGGTTTCAAATAATTCCAAATAGAGTAGTGGCGATTTCAAGAACAAGGGAAACTAATCAGACCCAAGTTTTTATGACTAATAACAGAGGAATAAGAAATGAGAACCAAGCAGTGATGGAAAAATTGACAAATAATGGGCAAGGGTCAACTCCAAATTATGACATTGTGATGTTAGAGCCAAGTGACTATTGATGTTTCAAGTTACCCAGCTCATGTTTTGGAACATGACGAACTTTTTATATTTTGTTTGAGGCTAACAAAAACTTAAATTAGCTTCAATTTGTTTATGATATATTGCATTTTTTTATGTTTAGTTTGTCAAACTTAAATAGGCGGGCTTCAATTTTTTTGTTTTGATAATTTGGCTTGGTTTAGTTATCAAACTTAAATTTGAGTGATTTGAAAAATCTCAATTGGAACTAAATTTTAGAACAATAATTGTAAAGATCATCTAAAAATAGAAACAAAAAAAAACTTGTTTCTAAAAATTCGTGTAGTTAATGTATAATGTTTAATGATATACCTAAAACATAAATTTACAATAGAGCATTCTTGGGGTTGTGTGCGTATTTTTCTTTGGGTGTCGTAATGTCTCATCACCTCTGATTTACGAATATAACATAAGGTTTTGTGTGATAGGGTGTGTAAACCCCGCAAATTAGTGAATAATTAGTCAATAAATTAAATTTTAATAAAGAAAATTATAAATATGAATATTATATTAAATTAGGATAGAGCTCATTAAAACAAGAATTTTGACACTAATTTCAAAGAATTTGGTCCAAAATGGGCCGAACCGATTGAACCGGACCCGTGAGCCCAACCAATCCACTCATTTAAGTGAGCTTCAGCTCACTTCTCTCTCTTCTGCATGCAAAGAACGCAGAATGCTTCAAAGAAGGGGGAAGAACAAGCAACAACCCTAACCCTCACTCAGATAATCAAATCTCAATAATTTTTTATCCGGAGCTCCGATCGCCGCACTGTTTGCGGCCACGCGCTCACCGCATCGAGCTCTATGAATCTATCAGAACAATTTCATTGGTAAGCTTCACTCCCAATCCAGTTTCTCTACCCTCTTTATTTTCGAGAATTATGTAAGTAGTAGTGAGATTTTGCTTCTTTGTTCATTGATGTTATAGGACCCGATTAGCTTGAGAAAAACGTTCACTCTTGTTGTGTGACGCTTTGGTAAGGTGAGAATTTGAAGAATCCTATCTAATTCCTTGATTTTATATGTTGGGTATTGAATTTGGTATTTGGGTGTATGAATCATGTATTAGGTGTATATGTATGTATATGATGTGGAGCTATTGGAAGCTTGATTGGAAACTTGGTGGGTGTTAGAGCAAAATTGTGGTGTTGAATCTTTGCCTTTTTGCCTAAGAGGGTTGCTTGGGATAATACGTAAAAATCGGCCAAGGTATGGTTTAGATTTCTCATATTTCATATATAATGTTCTGTGAAAACTTAGGTTAGAAGACCTTAGATTAGGTTCGAATGATTAAGCATGTTGAATGTTTAGTGCTTGTGATAATGATAGTGCTTCTGATGACTTCAAGTCAACTTAATTTCATCAATTGTAGATAGAAGGTCATTAATAGGTAGGGTTAAATTCAGTTGGGGTTACAGAGAAGCTTCGTTTGGACAACTTAGTAGTAGACAGCACTGCACGACGAAGCAGAGCGAGGGATTGAACGCCGCTGGGCCCTGGCTGAGTGGAGGTTCACTAGAAGTGAGGCAATGGAGGACATGTGGCAACTAACGACACAGATACATAGTGTCGATAACCTTATTTACGGTCTGATAATGTCTCCGAAACCATGGCAGAGGTATGCTCCCGAAATCGGTTTTAGCTGGGGGATCGTTCCTTCGTGGTGGTTCCGAAGTGACGACAAATTTCATGTTGCAATATTTATGGTGTGCAATGTGGGTAGGAATATATAGAGTTTAAATGTTTGATTTGTTATGCATGTAATGTAGGTAATTGCTGTTATGAATTTATGGAGATTAAAATTAAAAGGAAAAAAGATTAATTTTACGAAAAATTTCCTCTCCATTAATAAAATTTGTTTAGCTTTGAAACCTTTCTTTCAGATGAATGAGTGAACTAATGAAATAAGGGAAGAGTAGATTTGGACCCATTTACAATCCTTGTCGACATGGCACGATGTCTCTAGTTTATCTTACTATGATGACAACAGTTTTAAGTTTCTCATGTTGGCGTTATCATCATGTGTTATACACATGAATTGGAAGTTATTAAAATATGTATCGAGATTATTGTGTTTGACATCACTATGATATTACATAATAGATTAATAAGAAGTTTCATTTGTTGTCCATGGGGGCATTTTGGGTTAGGCTTCCTTAGGTTTTGCATTTTGGGTGGGATTGATTGGTAGTCCCAAGTTTCAGTTATTGTGATGTCTGAACTGTTTCAGCTGACTGGCTTTGCGGAACGAAGCTACAAGGTGTCATCTCCATGCGCCACAAGGGTGTGTATTCTGTTCAATTATGAAGTTAATAATTTGGTATTGTTCGGATTATATTGTTGTGCCCTATTGCTTGGTCTAACCCATGGCCTATATTGTGTGTTAGGTTAGGGAAGATGGCATGAGCAGTGACACCATTCCTATGGAGGAAACAGAAGCGATGAGTTTGTCAAAAGGAGATGCGGAGATAGAAGTAGAAGAATTAGCGATGATTGTTGATGGGATTGGGTCGTTTAACGCAATTGATTTTGCAGCCCTGACAGCGAAAGACATCCTTATGATTGAGTTCATAAATTTGCAAGCCGCTTATGACTACTACAACGAATACGGTCGCATTAAGGGATTCTCGATGAGGAGGTCGAAGGTGGGGCAAAGAACAAAACAGGGGTCGAATGGAGAAATCATTTGGAAGATATTTGTGTGCTCGAGGTAAGAAGAGTGAGAGGGGAAACATATGCAGTGGGGGAGACAGGAAAATGGATCCGCAACCAATCACACGGTGCGGGTGTGAAGCTCAAATAAAGGTGCATGTTGACGGTACTAGTGGGTGAAGGTATGTTGAACAATTTTGTGATAACCAAAATCATGTCATGCTGGATGTGAGGTTTAGGGGTCTAATGCGGTCACACAGACAGTCAAGGAAGGTGATTTGTACCAAATCAATTCGATGAGGAAAGCTGGCTTGCGAGTGCCAACGATATTCCACGCTTTTTCCAACCAGTCAGGGGGTTTCGAGACTATTGGGTTCGAGATAAAGGATATCTATAATGCAATAGAAAAGCAAATGTGGGCTGGTGAGACAGATGCTGAGGTCGAGTTGACGTTTTTTTCAGGTTTAAAGAGTATTGATTATGGAATGTTCTGGAAGTACTCGTTGGATGGTGAGAAGAGACTTCAAAATCTTTTTTGGTGCGATGGCACAAGTCGTTATGACTGCAGTGTATTCGGGAATGTGTTGGGATTTGATGCAATGTATGGTCGGAACAAATACAAATGCCCATTGGTAATATTCTTAGGGGTGGACCATCATATGAGAACGGTGGTATTCAATTACGTGATTCTGAACAATGAAAGCGAAGATAGCTACGTGTGGTTGTTGAGGCCATTTCTGGAGGCAATGAAAGGAAAACCGCCGAAGTCCGTCATGACGGATGGGGATCTTGTAATAAAGAGTACGGTTGGAATAGTTTTTCCCGGTGCACATTATAGGTTGTGCAGCTGGCATTTGTTAAGGAATGCTACTGCTAAGGTTGGACGGTTCGGCCTTTCTTAAGAAATTTTGTTTATGCTTGATGAGCAATCTAGAGGTTGACGAATTTGAGAGAATATGGAAGGTCATTAATGATAATGTTACAAATGCTTGCTTCTAGGTGAGGAGAAGATGATCTAACCCACCAGTTCAACGTAACTGCTATCTTTGCAATACAAACAATCCCAAGATACTGAATCCTAGCTTTTTGCTATTGAAGAAGAAAAGAAGAAAAAGATAGATAGTGAAAGTATAGAAGGCGAACGAATTCTATATTTGATCACAAACTGTTTTTTATCATATTTGCACTTATACATCATAGTTTTGCCTAACAATGAACGCCAAACCAAAAATGACGTTGTTTCGGTTATCTCCAACATGGTAAAGAATAGCCAAATAAGGACTCCATGAGGTGAGTTAGCATCGAAAATTACCCTAAAAATTACTATAATGTCCAAAATTGAATATAGATGACCACTATAATAAAATTAAAATCTTAAAATCTAAATTGGAAAATTACGTGAATCTGATTGACCAATGCGAGAATTTCTTCCCTACTTTTGTAACGGGACGTTGGAATTTTCTATAGGCTTCATAATTTGTTCTAAAAATTAGACCGGACTGATTGAACCGCAAATCGGCAATAATAACAGTTCGATTGGACACATGAAATCGTCAATTGAAAAACCAATAAAAAATCGTGAACTGACTGGAAACCGGCCGATTTGAAGGAAACAGCGTCGTGCTTACTGAATGTTAGGGGTGTACATGGCCTGGCCCGACCCTGAACATTTTAGGGGCTAATTTGATGTGATTTCATCGGGTCTAGGGCCGAATAAGGGTCTAAAAATAGACCCGGTCATTATTTCGGGTTGGGTCCGGATCAAGGTGAATCCGGCTTCACCCGACCCGTATGCACCCTAAGGCTGCATTTGTTTATGAGAACAGGACAAGACAAGACGCTGAGAACAAGACATAAAAGATAGAGACACAAAATTTTGTATTCTTGTATTCTGTTTGGTGATAAACTAGAACAAATTATGAAAATATAATTTATTCTTTTTTTTTTCATTCAAAAAATTTGAAACGAAAAATATAATTATGAAAAATAACAAGAATAATAAAAGAAAATATGAAAAATAAGTTGTGTCCCTTGTTAGTGTCTCCATGTCCTTCCTATTAAGATGGACACAAAATACACTGATTTAATGTCTCTCGACACAATGTCTCTGTCTATGTCTCCTCTGTAAAAAAATGTAACCTAAGGAAACTAAAAAAGATATATATATTTTAAAATTATTTTAATATTATGTTATATTAATTATAAGTTTATTGTTTTATTTTTAATTACACTTAAAAAATAGATCAAAGAAGTATCAAATTAGAATTTATAAAAAAAATTTAAATTTAAATATGGATATCAATTTTTTTATAATATTTTTTTCTTTCTAAATAAGTATATCATAAATAAATTTTTTTATAAATTATTGTTAAAATTTTAAAGATTCGATTTTTATCCGATCTAAACTCAATATAATTGTGGCAAAAATATACTTAAATTTTATCAAATCTAAAATCGAATTAAAATCTAAAATATAGACCTAATATATATTTAGAATCAAAATTAGGACAAACCCGGTTTCAGCCCTGGTCAATGCGTGAACCTTCGAGTGAAGTCATGCCTCACTCTCACTCCCTCTTACTCAAGCAGAATTCTGAAATCTGAATCACTCCCCTTCTCCAACCCTAGCCCCTCTTCGAGCCACTGCCGCCGTCCGTCCGTCGAGCTACTGCCGTCGTCGGTCCGTCAGCCACTGCCACCGTCCGTCGCCCGCATCCCTTCTCTCTTCGTCCTGTTCTTGAAGTGTCCAACCCCTGCTCTCTCCTTCCGCGAGCTCGGCCCATCCGTCGTCTTCATCTGCTCGCCGTCGTGTGGTCGGCGTCGTCCGTCGCAGCAACGCACTCTGCCCAGAACCCCAAAGTTCGAAGGTTAGTTCACTGCTCACTTCTTCTGCGTTTTTTTATTTATGCCCTGTTCAATGATTATTTGATTACTGATTATTTGAATGTTTTGTATTTTAATTTTTTATTGAATGATTATTTGATTACTGATGAGCTCTGGTTCTGCTGTGTTGCTGTTTTTGTGTGTTGTGATTTTTTATTGAATGAACTCTGGTTCTGTTGTGTTGCTGTTTTGTGTGTTCTTTATTTTTTATTGAATGATTATTTTGCTGATTATTGATTATTGAAGGTCTTGTGATAATTGATTATTGAATGTCTTTTGATGATTGATTATGATTAGTGATGTGCTGCTGGTTTTGCTGTGTTGTGTTTTCCTATGTTGTAATTTAATTGGGCTTAGATTGTGATTGTCTTGATGAATTCTTTTAAATATATATTTTGCTGTTGCTATTGTTGTTGTGTTGATTCATAACAGTCTGATTAATTTTTCATGAATTCTTTATTCCATGGGAAAAGGAAGATTAAGTTAAGGTAATTAGACATATTGTTTGTGTCATAAATCATAATTTCTTAATACATTTCAGGCTGATGTAGAAAAAATTGTGTTTAGACTGTGATTGATAGAAGAAGAAAATACGAACAGAGCTTAAAAACTGAAAAAGAGAAGTTTGTTTAACCAATCTTGAACTTCTTAGTAAGCTAACCAAAAATATCTACCTAATAACTAAGTAACTTTGTTTAACCAATCTTGAACTTCTTGACACTAGTTAACTGTTTAACCAATCTCGCCGTCGTCTCGCCGCCTTCATGCTGCTCGTCGTCGTCCTGCTCTCCGTCGCGCTCAACCCCTGTCGAAGGTTAGTGGCAGTGCTCAGAACAATACGTTTTTCTTTTTATTCTCTGTTCTTATTTCTGAAAGTGAAATCATGGATAAGATTACAGGGGTTTTGTTTTTGTTGAAATTATTGATAAAAAATGGCTATGCTATCCTGATGTTTTTGAATTTCTGGCTCTGCTCTTTTTGAATTTTTGTTGATGATTTATTGATTTCAGGGTTTTTGTTGATTATTTTTGTTGTTTTTGAATTTTTGTTGATGATTTATTTGATTTTGGTTTTGTTGTGCTGCTGATATTTTTTATTGTGTTGATAAGAGCTGCTGTTTTTGAATTTATACAAATACTTTCCCCTTGTGGAAGCTTATGGCAGGAATTATGTATATTGTAATTCTTCCTCAATGTCAATGTATTCCCGAGGCCTTTGCTTCAAATTTTAGGGCCAATGTTTCTGACTTGGTTAGTTTATTTGTTTTTTAGTTTATTTGTTTTCTATCCTTTGTAATTGTTACTTATATCTATGAAGAAAAAAGGTGAATGCATGACATGTTTCAAAGTCATGCTGATCATCAGTGATTATATGTACTGCATTTTTTTGTTTGATATTAATCTTATAAGATTTAATTTCCCTATGCTATCTTTCTAAAGATGGTTTACACGACTTAATGTATGAATTTTCACCATCATCTGAAAACACATTTGATTGGATGCTTGGAAAATATTTAATACTATCAATGTATTAACTATTAAACAAACATGTTCTGTAATTTTATATTATAGTAATAAACATGTTCTATAAATTTTATTGTGTTGATGATTTATTGATTGTTTTTTATTGTGTTGATGAGAGCTGCTCTATAATTTATTTATTATTTTATTCTAAAACAGTTTTTTCGGTTGAACTACGGTTGGACCGGTTAGACCAGTGAACTAGTAGACCAGTGACTAGAGCGGTTCGATGACCGATCCGGTTCTCAGAACCTTGCGTAATTCTCTCACGGTTCTAAACTCCTGGTTTTGTCACACAAACACACTCTCTCCGTGCCATGGTGGAGCTCCCCAAATCCCTATCACCCCGCCGCCTTCTTCAGCTCCTCAAGTTCGAGAAGGACCCACGCGCTGCCCTAACCCTCTTCCACTCCGCTATCCTCCGCCCTGGCTATACCCACTCCCCTGCCGTCTTCCACCACGTCCTCCGCCGCATCGCCGCTGCCGACCCCTCCCTCCTCCTCCTCCCCCACCTCCCCCGTGTCATCGACGCCATTCGTTCCCACAACTGCAAGTGCACCGAAGACGTTCCTCTTACTGCCATCAAGGCCTACGCCAAGAACTCAAAGCCCGACGAGGCCCTCCACCTCTTCCAGAACATGGAGACTCTCTTTGGGTGCACCCCTGGAGTAAGGTCTTTCAATACTCTCCTCAATGCATTCGTTCTGTCCAATCAATGGGATCGCGCTGACAGGTTCTTTGCTTATTATGAGACTGTTGGCGTTGAGCCGAACTTAGAGACTTACAATGTTTTGATGAAGGTTTTGTGTAAGAAGAAGCAGTTTGATAAGGCCAAAAGGTTGTTGGGTTGGTTGTGGGAGAAGGGTCTGAGGCCTGATAAGTTTACTTATGGGACTTTGATCAATGGGATGGTGAAATGCGGGGACTTGTGTAATGCGTTGGAGGTGTTCGATGAAATGCCGCAACGAGGCGTGGCAGCTGATGTGATGTGTTATAACATGGTCATTGATGGGTTCTTTAAGAAGGGGGATTCATTGAGGGCAAAGATGACCTGGGAGAGGCTGCTGAGTGGGGATTCGGATGTGTATCCAAATGTTACAAGCTACAATATTATGATCAGCGGGTTGTGTAAGTGCGGGAGGTTCGATGAGTGTTTGGAGATATGGGAGAGGATGAAGAAGAATGAGAGGAAGCATGATTTGTTTACCTATAGTTCCTTGATTCATGGGTTGAGTGAGGGAAGGAACTTGGATGGTGCCAAGAGGGTTTACAAGGATATGGTTCGGAGAGGGATTCAGCCAGATGCCGTTACATGTAATGCCATGCTTAATGGACTGTGCAAAGCTGGGAAGATTGAAGAAAGTTTCCAGTTGTGGGAGGAGATGAAGAAGTATGGTTGTCGCAATGTAGTAAGTTATAACATATTTCTCAATGGTTTACTTGAAAACGGGAAGGTGGAAGAAGCATTGTTGCAATGGGATGCTTTGCTTGAAACAGCTTGTGGCACGGATTCTAAAAGTTACGGAATAATAGTTCATGGTTTGTGTAAGAATGGGTACCTGAATAAGGCTTTAAGGTTGTTAGAAGAGGCTGTGCAAAAGGGAGGTGATGTTGATGCCTTTGCTTACTCCTCAATGATAAATGCGTTGTGCAAAGAAGGAAGACTTGATGAAGCAGCTGAAGTTGTTAATGTTATGGATAAAAATGGCTGTAAATTGAATCCTCATGTCTGCAACGCAATAATTGATGGGTTTATCAAACATTCTGAACTTGACAATGCTATTCAATTCTTTCGCGAAATGAGCATCAAAGGTTGCTCACCAACTGTTGTGTCCTACAATATTCTTTTAAATGGATTATGTAAAGCAGAAAGATTTATTGAGACATATGATTACATTAAGGAAATGTTGGAGAAAGGGTGGAAACCAGATATTATCACATACAGCACCTTGATAGATGGTCTTTGTCAGAGCAAGATGATCGACACAGCCCTTAGGTTGTGGAATCTGTTTCTTGACTCGGGATTTAAGCCGGATATCAGAATGTACAACATTGTTATCCATAGACTTTGTTCTTCTGAAAAAATGGAGCATGCTATGCAGCTCTATTCAATGATGAGACAGAAGAATTGCATTAATCTTGTGACCCACAATACCATCATGGAAGGTTTTTACAAAGTTGGGGACTGTGAAAAAGCATCAAACATTTGGACGAACATCTTTGAAGATGGCCTTCAGCCAGACATCATTTCATATAACATCACTCTTAAGGGACACTGCTCTTGGGGTAGATTGACGGAGGCAATTAGGTTGTTGGATCATGCTTTGGAGTGCGGTATTTTCCCAACTGCCATTACTTGGGATATACTAGTTAGAGCAGTGATTTTTTATGAGGCTTCAACCTAATTTTGGATATCAAATACAACAATAGTAATCAAGCTTTCTTCCATTCCGAGTGGTTGGCTATGCCTACATGAACAGACATTGATGGAGTTTTACATTGACCAATTAAGGCACCCATTCTCTTCCATTCGGATTTGAGACTATGTAAGATTTGCATTACAGTACAGGACAGTCAAACTTTAAGTTATTTTGTCAGCTCGCACTTTTTTCTTTCACTTGTTGAGTGCATCAGCTATAGGTAATTTTTCTTCTTTTCTTTTTTATTTTTTTTTAAATACAAGCATAATTTTGGTTTCCTACTGGCAAAAATTTACATATACGTCTGGTGTTTTGGGTCCAGGAAGTTATAGTTTAGATGCAATTCAGCTTGTAAACAAGTGGGACCTATGGTGGAGTTGTCTGAACTCTGAACTCTGAACTGAAAGTATCAAGTGCTTGGTTTGTGGGATATCTGAGTTCCTCGGGTTTTACATGAATTGGTTTATTTCTTTCTGGTGGCATCAAGAGGTTCAGGCAAAGACTACTATACTTCATTACTGGTACCAGCTTATTACGATGTGAATAAGGAAATACCCTGTATGGCTTTTCATTTATTGATTAATGATTCTAAATGTACAGTTCCAAAAGCTATGATGATATATATATATATATATATATGTAAAGAACTTCATGAGCATCACATGGTAACTCTGTTACTCTGGGTTTGGTGATTATAGTTGTATCACCGAAATCAGCTACTGTTGATGCCAAATCAAAGCCGTGTGATGTTATCAGTCCCAAGTTGTAAGCCCTCACTTGGGTTTATTGCATCACACACAATGCATCAATGGTATTACCCTTGCGGTGAATCACAGTAAAATTGAACTTCAGTTATTTTCCTCATTGTTAGTCTTTCTCGTTCTCCCAGTTTCCGATGACATGTTTTGTTCATAGATGAACTGAGAAGTTAAAGCCACAAGAATAGCGAAAAGAACTGCAACCTTTCTCCAATCAGTGGAGATGAAACAGCAATAGCCTTGACTATTCCGATGCCCAACAAGCCAATGAAGAAAAGGTAAACATACCGCCTGGCTTTTCCACCAGCTTTTTCTCTAATTAAATCTTTGATCTTTTGTGCTTCCACCTTGGCTTGTGCAATATCAACAGGGGTCTTCTTTCTGAGGTTCTTGAAGAACAAGCCTTCATTTCTGTCGTCCTCCATTTGAACTTCAAATTCCTTGAGCTCGTTTTCACGGTTTGAAATCTCTTGTCTGTTAAGTTCTGTAGATTCTTCGAATTCTAGCATTTTGCGCTCTATGTTTGCTGTTATCTGCTAACCACAAAAGAATAGTGTAAGCGGATAGTTACTGAAGTTCTTTTCTTATGGATTTTCTTTCATGCTACACATGATTTATGTGGTTTAACTAAATATCATACTCTGGCATCAGCTTCATCTAATCCTTTGAGGGCCTCTTCTCCAATTTTCTCAAACTCAACTATGGCTTCTTTGCTAAATTGGGTCAAATATGCGGACCGCTTGTCTACATAATCCATTAGGCGGATCTTTTGAGCTTCAAGCATGGCAATTTGTGCTGGCAACTCTTGTTGGCGAGTATCACCAGGTTGGGAATCAGACTCGTTAGACTTGCAGCGGCCGAAGATGGAACTTCTTTTGTTTTGGAGGAGCCCTGTGCAGTGGATATCATACTTGCTATTGGTAGGACTGAAAGAAGGATGAATGGCTTTGAGGGCAATCATCCTTTTGTTACCGTGAAAGTATGTATTCATAACTCAAGGTTGAAATAGAGAAAATTAAATGAAAGGGGGAGAAATGGGGTGCAACGTCTTTTGAACCTTTTGTTCTCTGTACATTATCCATTTAAATAATGATGGTGATGTTTTTGTCCAATATAAAAAGGAATAGGATACTCTGTTTTATGCTCTAAATGCCTTTTAGTTTGGTATGATCTTGGGAAATTCTATTTTGGTCGACGAAATTTCATTTTGGTTGTGCATGGGGATTCTATTTTCTAACCTATTCAGTTTTGGATATCATAGTCATTTTTGGGTCATTTTTTATTCTAACTCACCTCATGGAGTGTTGATGTCGCTATTCTTTACCATGCTGGAGGTAACCAAAACGATGTCATTTTGGTTTGGCGTCCATTGTTGGGCAAAATTACGCCATATGAGTGCAAATATGAATCAAAAACAGTTTGTGATCAAATATAGAAATTCGTTCGCCTTCTACACTTCCACTATCATTCTTCTTCTTTTCTTCTTCAATAGCAAAAAGCTTAGGATTCGGTTTCTTGGGATATTTAAGAAAAAGCTTAGGATTCGGTTTCTTGGGATATTTTGTGTTGCAACGATGGCAGTGACAACTTGTGGGTTAGATTATCTTCTACTCATTTGGAAGCAAGCATTTGCAGCATTATCATATGTAATGATGGTAACTTTTGTTTTTTCTTTAAGTATTGATTATTTCATATAGATAATATAATTTATATATACCGATTTATAAATTCTGAACCCTAAATTATAAACACTAAATCATAAATAATTGGTAATAATCGCTAAGATACATTAATAAAACAATTTAACTACAGAACCAAGGATTTTTGTCAATTAAGTCCAACTAAGTTGATCTAAATTCAACAAAAACAACTTTAATCACACTAACGTCTAAACACGCGCGTTTAAATAATGCAAAACATATCCATCTTCGTCTTCTCCTTCTCCTTCTCTGTTTACTTCTCCTCCTTCTTTTAAATTCGCGCACGCAGCTTCTTCTTTTTCTCTTTCGTTATTGTCATCACCAACACCAACATTTTGCCAACATCTTTATTGGTTTTGATTTTCTCTTGGTGCCATCATTAAATAATTTTGGTTCATTTTTTAGTTTATTACAATTCATTTGTGTTAATTGAGGTTCATCTAATGCTGCTGATAAGAATTAACCAAATTTGTTTATTTCTTAAGTAACTTCGGTTCATTTCTTAGTTTATTAAGGTTCATTTGGATCTAGAAATGAATTCGATGTGTGTTAATTGAGGTTCACTTGATGTTGCTGATAAGTATTAACCAAATTTTTTAGCAAAGAAGAATGAAATTATTCATTATCACTTTATTCAATTGCATTAGACTCCACTCTATTCCATTCAATTAGTTCATATTTGAACAAGCAGTAAAAAAAGCTTAATCATCAACAAAAACACATTAAATTCATTTCTGGATCCAAATGAACCTCAATTAAACTAAGAAATAAATCGAAATTACTTAAGGAATAAAAAATTTGGTCAATATTTATCAGCAGCATCAACTGAATCTCAATTAGCATACAAATGAACTGAAATTAGTTCAGATTTGAACAAACAAAAACACATCGAATTTATTTTTGGATCCAAATGAATTTCAATTAAACTAAGAAATGAACCGAAATTATTTAAGGAATAAAAAATTTAGTTAATACTTATCAGCAGCATCAAGTGTGCCTCAATTAACACACAAATGAACCGAAATAAATTAAGAAATGAACTGAAATTATTTAATGATGGTATAAAAAAAAATCAGAACTAATAAAGATGTTTGCAAAATGTTGGTGTTATTGGTGATGACGATAACGAAAAAGGAAAAGAAAAAGAAAAAGATGTAACATTGAAGAAGACCTATGTGTGAATTTGGAAGAAGAAGGAGGAGGAGGAGAAGAGGAAGAAGGGAAGAAGAAGAACCTGCGTACGCGAATTTGGAAGAAGAAGAAAGAGGAAGAGAAGGAGAAGGAAACAGAGAAGGAGAAGGAAACGAAAAAGGAAAAGGAGACGCGTCATTTAAAAAGTTGTTATAACAATTTGGTTAGACTTAATTAAATATTTTGCTTGAATGTAGAGCTTTATTGTTAATAAAAATTGTATGTAGTAACAGACAAAAATAATGTAATTTATATATACCGATTAATAAATCCTAAACACTAAATTATAAATAATTGATAATAATCACTAAGATATACATACATTAATTAATAAAAATTGTATGTAGTAATGGAAAAAATAATATAATTTATATACACCAATTAATAAGCCATAAAACCCTAAACCCTATGATAGGGCAGAGTATGAGATTTAAATGAATCTTAATTGAGATAGAATTGAAAAATAAAAAAAATGAATAAATGGTAATCGGTAAAAATATTATATTATTAATATTATTAAATATTATTTTTAGTATTTTTAATATTATTATTATTATTAGTACTATATTAAAACTAAGAAAAAAATTGAGTTTATTTGGAAGCCACTTTTAGAAAAGATTTTTTTTAAATGATCTTTTATAAAAGTAAAAGTGATTTTATGTTTGAATATTTCATATAAAAAGATTTTTTTATTTATCAATTATATTTGAGTCAAATAAAATAAAATTATTTTTTTTGTTCATTTATTATGTGAAAAATATTTTTTAAGAAAAAATCTTTTAAAAAAACATGTAAATTGTAATTTTTTTTAAAAAAAATGTTTTTTTTTAATTTTTTAAATATTTTTACTTTTAAAAAAGATGTTTTTTTTCTAAAATTAAGAGTGAGACTCGAATTCGAGATCTCTAGATAAAGATGAAAAGATTATGCCATTGAGTTATAGCTTGTTGACAAAGAATATTAACTAATACTACTAACTAATATATGTATATACTGTATGCATTAAATGAATGAATAATTTTTTTTTTTGGGGTGAAGAAATGAATGAAGCTTTGATCGGCAGTTCAGCAAAGGGAGGTGAAAGGGAATAAGTAGAAGTAGAAGCTGGGAATGACACGTGGAAGAGCAGAACCCAATTGTAACCTAAAGGTGATTAAGAGAAGCTTCGTCACCAACGACTTCATTCTGATCCAAAATGACATCGGAGTACAAAAATCAGGAGAAGAAAAGTTGACTGCTAATTAGAAGGGACCTTACAAAATAGTTGAGGTTCTAGGCAAAGGTTAGGGTTAAGTACGATTTTGGTTCCTAAGGTAGAGAATGAAATTTTTTTTGTCCCCAACCCCTTTTTTTATTTACAAATTCGTTCCTAAAATTTAATTTAATTTTAAAATCGTTGTTCGAACCAAAATATACTTCTCTTTCTTCTCCAAAATTCTCATTTTCTATTCTTCTTTTTCTTCTTCTCCATTCCAACATCATCTCTTCTTCTTTTTTCTTCTTCTTCATCAAAACATCAGCAACAACAACAATAAAACAATGTAATAAACATTAAAAAAAGCAACCAGAAGCAGAAACAACGGAATTAGAAGCAGAAACAGAAGCAACTAGAAGCAGAAGCAATGTAATTAACAAAATCAAAAAATCCACAAATCAAACAAATTCAACAATATAATTAACAGAAACGGCGAGGAGTAGAAACGGCCGGCGAGGAGCAGCGACGACCGGCGACCAAGCGAGGAGGAGGAGCAGAAACGGTGAGCGGTGCGCAACGTCCACCCTCGCGGATCTGTTGGCGTCAACGTCGAGCGAGAAAGAGGAGCAGCGGCGAGATCCAGCGGTGAGGACCGAAAGACGAGGAACAGTGGCGGCGGCGAGGAGCAGCGACGACGGCGGATTCCCTTCCCCTTCCCTTCCCTTCCCCCTCTTCTTCCCTGAATCCCCCCAAAGCATGATTCGCTTTAACCCGTTTTCTTTTTTCTTTTTTTTTATTTAATATTTTTTTAGTTAGGAATAATTTGGTAATAAAAAATAAAATTTTGGTAAAAAGGACGATTTTAAAACTAAGTTAAACCTTAGGGACGATTTCAAAAGTAAAAATAGGTTGGGGACGAAAAAAATTTTCGGCCCCTACCTTAGGGACCAAAATTGTACTTAACCCCAAAGCTTACTACAAAGTGTCCGACTTCCAAGGGCGGGAGCTCTCGAGGTCTTGGCATGCTTGTAACCTAAAGAAGTACTACAGCTAAGTAGCAAACCTCATGTATTGGTGTACTCCTTTTTCCGACTATAAGGGTTTTTTAATGAGGCACCAGCACGAGGACTAGGGGTACCCAAGTCCCTGATACGCAGATTTGTAAAGGAATTTTCTAACTATTAATAAAAAATTCCTATTTCTTTCTTAAAAAAAGTTTCCTATTTAAAACGCATTAATTTAAGCTCAACAAACTGTGAAAATCATTGCCCGACCTCAAATGGTCGGTAAGATGAAGCGACGAGGTACAAGTTAATGTAAGAAGTTATGTAAACAACTCGTACAAAGCGATCTCAAGAAGGACGGATAAAAAACGAGCTGTAAAAGTAACTTAATAAAGGTTGACTACTCGAAGTCGGAACTATGAAAGGAAACTCGTAACTTAACAAATGTTGCTAAGGCTTAAAAGTCAAAGCAAACTATATTCAACTACAAGAACATAACTTCGTTTCAAAAACAGAAAGGTTCTCTGTGATATAAAAAGAACAAATTTGAACATTGCTTCATGAAAAAATTGTGGAAACAACTAAAATAAAAGGTAAAAGTGTTCAAGAAAATTACCATCTATTACAAAAATTAAACGTCATAAAGACCCACAGGTCGGGCCATTCCAAATATCAAAAATAGAAACCAAAGAACTCAAGACATCTCGCCGAAAAGAGGATTAAGATCCTCGCCCATAGCAACATCATTTCCCTCGACCGAAGGGGTTGCAGGATGCATGAAAATCGGCACGGCCGAAATAGCAGCAGGAGCCAAAGAAGAGGCCTCCACAATAACAACCTCATGCTGGACCTCGGATGCCGAGGTTTGACCAACCAATAGGACCGAGGTCTTTAGGTTAAGAGGAGGTCTCCCATCCTCATCAGGAGCTGGAACGATCTTACCGTCAACCACAATATTATCAGTACTAAAAAGAGAAAGATCAAGGTCGGGAGCAAGGACCTTGACCTGAGCCTCTAGATTCTCAAACATCTCGTCCACCCTTCGGCCACGGACTCTTCCAGCTCGACATATCTCTCTTTCATCTTGTCCAGCTACTCCTTCAACTCAAGCTTCTCCCCATAGGCGCGAGTATAGCTCTCCTCAAATCTCTTCGCCTTCTCTTCGGCTAAGTAGCAGCAGCCTCCGACTTACTCGTCCTTTTCCGGGCTCTCTCCAGGTCGGCCCTTAAGGTCTCCCTCTCCTCCTTCAGCTCCTTCTTAATTTCACTTAACCTCTCTACATTAGCTCGGGCGGCCACAAGAGCATTGGCCGTGGCTTGGATAGGAGTGCTCCTAAGCACCCTAGCCAGAGAAGCGCACACACCGACCATGCGAAGCCCGCCACGGGTCAATGTCTGGAGGTGGTTTTGGAGGGCGAGGTCGTCCATACTCAGGTGATGATGGGAAAGAATATTCTTTTCACCCTAAGCCAAAGCATGAAAGTTTTTTGTGTATATGCTATCCTCCTCGGCTACCTTCTGTTTCTTTGAAGGAGGTTCAGTCGAGGAAGGATATTGAGGAGAAGAATCATAGGGTATAACCCAGGAGACAGAGGTCGGAATAATTTTTCTCAAATCAGAAGGGCCCAATTCCGACTTCTTTGGTGAAGATCGGGCAGAGGAAGTTCTGTGTTCTTTTTGCTGAAGGCTCCGAGCTACAACATTCTTCTTCGTATTCCTAAGTGTCCTCAAAGCAACAGACTTCGGGCCATACTCTCTGCAAAATGAAATGAACTAAGTTAATAACAACAATAAAAATGACCAAAGTTCAAAAAGTAAAAGGAAGAGAGAGCTACCCAGCTCGAATTTCAGAAGGCTAGGATCTCCTAAAACTCTCTTTGTATCCAAGTAAGGAGCTCGGCCCCAAGCATCCTGAAAAAAGTCTACTACACTCCTCTCAATGTCGTCTAACTCGTGTACCTTCTGCCTAATGGTAACCAGAGTATCTTGCCAATACAAAGAGAAATGAGGCTCTTGATTTTCACTCAGGACTCTCTCAACAACCCGGGCCTTAAAAAAGTGATTCTTAAAGTCATGAAAAAAAAAATCATCAAAGATGGAGAAAACCTTCCGACCTTGGACAGCTCGGAAGGATATCCATCCCGACTTTTTCGAAGAGCTATAGGGTTTGGTTAAAACGAAGAGATAGAAAAATACATTCAGAGAAGGTCCAACACCCAACTCTCGACAAAGGAGTTGGTATATTTTCAGAAAAGTCCAAGAGTTAGGGTGTAACTGAGTGAGGGCAAGATTGCAAGATCACAGCACATTAATTTCGAAATTAGTAAAAGGAAATTGGACACCTAACCTAGTAAAGAAACAATAATAAGCATAAAAGAAAGGTCCCTCAAAGTCCTCTAGGGGAGGAAAACACACCCTCTCTTCCGGATCAGGCGCCACTAACTCATAGTTTCTCTCATCTTCCCTGTTCTCACATATGCGTTGGTGCCTACCGAATTCCTCACAATACTCCCTATCAGTCACAGGGACACAAGAAAGGACAGTAGTATCTACCCAAGCTTGGAGATTAGGAGGGACTTTGGTCGACATACTTGTAAAGACAGAGCGTGACATAAAGGCTACACCTACATATGGAAAGTAAAAATATCGTCACTAAAAGAAGTCAGACCTCGTCCAAAAGAAATCGGACAAAGCCAACAAAATCAAAGAAAGCCACTTTTTCCACATTTCTTTAAAGAACAACCAAAAGGTGTCCCTCCCATGCAATATCGTCACATCGCAGTGATCCCATTAGGGGCAATACAGATACAAACAGGTATCAAGAGAGTAACAGCTATAGTCTCACAAAAAGAGATTCTTTTAAACTCAAAATGTTCTACACCAGACTCAAAAGAAAGCCAAAACAGACTTCTCAACAAAGGCAATGCAATAACAATGAAAGCAAACCCAAGAAATTGACAAACACGGTGTACTAACATCAACACCATCACTTAGAACGGTCTCAGGAAAACAAAAATTTAAGTTCATCAAGAGGAAAATAAAAAGAAACCAAGAAACCAACCTCAATGAAGATTACGCAAAAAAGAGGGGCACGCCTAAACAGTAGTAAAACTCAAACATTCCTCTCCACATCGGCAAGGCAAAACCTTCAGAAAAATTCAGGATAGAGAAGTCTTTGAAGCAAGAAGCAATCAAAAACAAGAAAAGGAAGAGAAAATTTTTCACGAAAGGAAAGAGAAATGGAACTGTCTCAGAGATATGAAAAAGAGAAGAAGAGGAGTTGAAAGGCTTTTTATAAAAGACAAAGGACAAACGACTCCCTTATTCCTCCTTAAAACGTATGCGGATCCCAAGGAGAAAACTGTTTGCGCAACATTTGTTCTTCATTAAAGTAGGCAACTTTTAAATTTTTTGAAAACATGTTGGGTAACCTGACCTCTAAAAGGGGACGTACCCGACGTCAAAACCAGAAGCCACAAGTTGCTTGAACCCGACCCATAAAATGATCAGGACTCAAACAGGAGCACTGTTCATATATACCCTAACCTAATAAATAAGAGTCAGGCCCAATAAAGACAAAAGGCCCACCCCAAAGGATTATCTCTAATACCCAACTTTTTTAAGAGGTCGGATGCAGCGAAAGGACCGGCTTGTAATTATCTGAATAAGTAACTGCCTCCCCAAATCTCTCTCGCTATCTCTATCTTCCTAAAAGATAGATCCTAACGGACTCCCCAAGATAAAAGGAACGGTTATCCATCATGAAAGATGGAACTACTCCAACAAAGGTAGATATCAACTCTCTACTATAAATATGGTGACACCCCTCCAGTATACTCACGTTCTAATCTACAAAAAAATCTGCCTAAAGCCCTTGCTAACTTAAGCATCGGAGTCTCTTGCAAGTACTACCCCTCACCTCCTCACGAGAAACTCGGACAGGCGGCACCTCGACACCAACAAGTCGGATGCTGCCATAATCTGGACCTCACATTCAGACCCAAATCAACTAATTTAAATGAGATGGTTTCTAGAAAATAATGTGATAGCAGTTTTAAATTACGTGACTTGATCGCTACAATTTAAATGGACAGTTTTAAATTACGTTTTTAAATTGGCAGTTTCAAATTACGTGACTTAAGTTAAAATCGCCCATTAAAACCGTCTATCTCCCATATTAATTGAAATGTTCCCGTTTGTAGAGTAACAGCGTGAGAAAGTTATTAATTTAAAATTTAAAATATAGATGAGATATAAATTAATTTAGATAGATTTAAACAGTAACAAAAATATATCGAATTTTATTTTTTAAATCGATCAAAATTATATTTTTACGATTTTGTTAGGTAGACAATAACTTTTGTAAACAATGTGAACAATGGACTTTAAAATTCACCCAATAAAGTAAAAAAGCACTCCACCCCCTAAATTACCTCCTAAACCTTAACATTAGAATAACCATATGCACACCTAGTGAATTGAACATCCAACCATAGTAAATTGAATCAAAAGAAATAATCATCCAATTAAAAATAATGAACATAATCGTCTGCATACTTATTGAATTGAACATCCGACATATCCCTTGTTCACATTATTTAGTATTCTCATTATCTACCTATACTTTTCCATAAAGTAAAAAACACTCCACCTCCAAATTATCTTATAAACTTTAACATTATGATAACCCTCTGCACACCTAGTGAATTGAACATCCAGTTATTGTTAACTGTGCATGAGTAAATCGAATCAAAAAGAAATAATCATCCAATTAAAAATAATGAACATAACCATCTGAATACCTATTGAATTAAACATCTGACATATTCATTGTTCACAATGTTTAGTATTTTCCTTGTCTACCTATACTTTTCCATATTTTTAATACCGTTTTATTATTTTAAAAAATTATATTTTTCTACAGATACTTATATTTCGTTACAGTGTAAACGAATTAATTATGAAACAAAATATATAATAAAATAAAAATTCGTAAATACGCTCTAAATTATATATATTGATAAATAAAATATTTAAATTATTTATTTATAAAAAAAATCCAATAGATAGATAGATAGACGCTTTTTAATTTTATTATGGAGAAGGTAATGATGTAGGACAGCGATATAGAGAAGCAGCGTGCTTTACACGGACGGTCCGATTTGCTATAGAATAATAGTGCTTTTTGTTTTATTTAAAAAAAAATTTTCATACAACACGGACAGTCCGATTTACTTCTTCCAAATTTCAAAATTTTTCTCCTGCAAATTGAACCATCTAATTTACCCATGATATTTTCTTTTAAACATAGCTTGCATAGTCCGACTTATCTATAACACAAATCAGAAAAGACTGCCCCCACAAATTGATCTAGTACCATTATACCCCATAAAGCAGCATATCACATACATGCCTCCAATAACAAAAAAAAATGAGTCATAGATAGATTACCTACTCTCAATTCCTTTTTAAATAATCACACATGCACAACACTTAAATAATCACACATGCACAACACTGGAACAAAAGAAAAGTGAAATATGGCCCCTTTATTCTCTCTCATTTGAGTCATATATAAAGGGTTAAGTTATTGAATGGTCCATCGTTATCTAGCATTGTTATTGAACGGTGAGGATTGTGTAGTAGCGGTTGTTACACGTACTCTCTCACACCTTAAATAGGATCTCTAATCCTAAGTACTAACCTCATATAAAATAAATATAAATAAATTAAATAAATATTAGCAAATTATTAAAATTTATTATTTTTAATTATTAAATTAATTTTTTTAGTATAATAATTTAACAACATATTTTATCACATATTTTTAAACACTAATAATTAATTATAATTAAAAATAATAAATTTTAATATTTCTCTAACATTCTTTAATAAATAATACCTTTTTTAATTTCCAAATTTCATTTGTAAGTTACATTGTCTTAGTCATAATCAGTTAATCCTTGTCTTGTTTTGGAGGCAAGATTAACACGCACCGAGTGGCCAACCCCAAATGTTTTTTTTTAAATAAAAATAAAAAATTATAATAAAACTTGTGCTTAATTTTTCGTGTGTGAATTATTATTGTCTCTAATTTTATATGTCTCGGAAGTCATTTTCTTACCTTTATAGTTTGGATGGATTAAATCTGAACAGTATCTTGTTTTTCTGCTGAGAAATTGTGGGAAATAAAACCTGTCATTTCTTTTTCTCTACCTAAACAGAAAAAAAATATATATATATATACTTCTCTTTCTTTATCGTTGGGGTTTCTTGGTGCTGAATTTTAACTTTAATTTACAGAACCCCAGAAGCAAAGTTTCAATCCTTTCACCCTTCCCTATCGTTCCCCTCTGCTTATTGTTCATGGAGCCTTCTATTTGCCGCTGAATTGAATTTTTTCAAGTAAAGGAAGAGAGAAAGTGGAGTAGAGAGAGAGATAAACACTGGAACAAAGGGAAAAATGGCGAATTGTATAAATGGGGTTGCTTTTTCTCCGTTGTTCAAATTGAGTTTGGTGTTTTCTTCTTCACCACAGAAAAGACACCCTTTGTTGTTTCCTTCATCACCTCACTTTGGCTATGCCCTTAAACTGTTTGATGAAATTTCACTGAGAAGCTTCAAGCCCCGAAGTTTTGCAACCCTTGTTGCTGCAAAACCCTCCTCAGTAAGAGGGTTTAGGCCAATCAAATCTGTGGAGCTTGACCAGTTTGTGACCAGTGACGATGAGGAAGATGAGATGAGTGAAGGGTTCTTTGAGGCAATTGAAGAGCTTGAGAGGATGACAAGGGAACCCTCTGATGTTCTTGAAGAGATGAATGACAGGTTATCATCTATGATATACAATACTTCATTTTTGTTCATGTATGCGTATTATATGTGTATCTGCATCAAATTTTACTTATTGTGTTGTACTCAATACCTGTATTCCTATTTGTGCAACATAGGTTATCAGCAAGAGAATTGCAGCTTGTGTTGGTTTACTTCTCACAGGATGGGAGGGACTCTTGGTGTGCCTTGGAAGTGTTTGATTGGCTGAGGAAGGAGAATAGGGTGGACAAAGAAACCATGGAGCTCATGGTTGCCATCATGTGCGGTTGGGTGAAGAAGCTGATACAGGAGCAACATGGTGCTAGTGATGTGGTTGACCTGCTTGTGGACATGGATTGTGTTGGGTTGAGGCCTGGTTTCAGCATGATTGAGAAGGTAATTTCATTGTATTGGGAGATGGGGGAGAAGGAAGGCGCGGTAGCTTTCGTCGAGGAGGTCTTGAGGCGTGGCATCCCTTATGCCGAGGCTGACGATCTTGAAGGACATAAAGGAGGTCCAACTGGTTATCTTGCTTGGAAGATGATGGTAAGCATTCCTTGACATTGTTCACTATGATTCATGTCTAGTTTTACATCTTTGGAGAGTTAATCTTCTGTTTGAATCTAGTATTGCGAAAATCTTAACCGATAAGTAAGCATCAGCAATTGATGTCTGGTTTTACTATGATTCATGTTTGGTTCCCATGCTTTAGATAGTTAAGGTGTCTCCTTAGTTGGAATTCTTTCCGTTTTACATTGCAAGGATTTTATTGGTTTTCTTATGTTGCTTTACTTTGAGTCAAATTGATTACACTTTTTCTTGTTCTATCTTTTACTCTTGGGTAGTGTTGTTATTATTTCAAGTAGGAAGAATGCATTACCTTTCGTTACCCTCCTCATCTCTGATCCGAACATCGAATTGGAGCTTTATTATCCAAATTGTTTGTTTGGAAATTGCAATAGCTTGATTTTGGTTGTTCACTTGTTTTTTCCATTATATTTAGTCAATTTGTATTTTTACCTTGATGTTAAATTCCTGGTAAGTTCCTTCTTCATAATTGTGAGAATAGGGTCTGAATTTTCGATCTATGCTGTTTTCCTGTGACACTTCATGCCCCTATTTTAGTAAATACGATCAGGGAAGGTTAGGGGGATTTCTTTTATGAGGAACAACATTTTAGACTAATGAAATCTGATGCATATCAAGCCACATATGTCACGGCCAAATTGCCTTGTGTTTTATTGAATAGCATATCAATTATATATACAGTACTCTACCTAACGATTAGCTACCTGATTTCCTAATTATGGTAATGCAAGATATTTACAGCTAATAAAACGGGATACACCAAATCAACTAAAAACTGAAAGGAATTTGTTTTCTAATAATTCCTAATATTTAGCCGTGACATATGTGGCTTGATATGCATCAGATTTCATTACCCCCCCTCAAGTTGGGGCATGTAAGTTACTAATGCCCAACTTGTCCAACATTGATGCGAATGAATGGGAGCTCAGAGCTTTAGTCAAGATATCGGCAACCTGAGATTTTGTTGGGACATAGGAGGGAAGGATGAGGCCCTGGATGACAGCATCACGAACAAGATGACAATCAACCTCAATATGCTTAGTACGCTCATGAAAAACAGGGTTCTTAGCAATATGAAGTGCTGCCTGGCTATCGCATGAGAGAGGTATGGGTTGTGTGTGGGAGATCCCGAGACTCAAGAGTAGTTCCTTTAACCATTTGAGTTCACAAGTGGTATTAGCCATGGAGCGGTACTCGGCTTCTGCAGAGGACCGTGACACTGTATGTTGTTTCTTTGTTTTCCATGAAATTGGTGAGTTGCCAAGGAGAATAACCCAGCCAGTGAGAGACCGACGAGTAAGAGGGCAACCCGCCCAATCAGAATCACACCAAGCATGCAAGGTAAAATCGTTTTCCCGGCGCAATAAAACACCTTGCCCAGGCCGGCCTTTTAGATAGCGAACAACTCGTAAGGCAGCCTGCCAGTGTTCTTCATGAGGCTGGTGCATGAACTGAGAAAGAATGTGAACACTGTATGAGAGTTCCGGGCGAGTGAAGCACAAATAAATGAGACGACCAACCAAACGACGATACTGGGCTGCATCAGAGAGCAAAGGTCCTTCAGCCAATGCAAGACGATGATTTTCTTCAATAGGTGTAGACACAGGCCGAGAGCCAAGCATGCCAGTCTCCATGATAATATCTAACGCGTATTTGCGTTGGTTAAGAAAAATGCCAGTAGGAGAGCGAGCCACTTCCACCCCTAGAAAGTATTTTAGTTTCCCCAAGTCTTTCATGTGGAAGCATTGATTTAAGTAGTCCTTGAACTGGCGAATAGCAAGAGAATTATTACCAGCCACGATAAGGTCATCAACATAAACGAGCACCACAAGTTGAATATTGTGATGACGAGAGACAAACAATGAGTGATCGGAGGCACACTGCTGAAACCCGTATTGAAGGAGGGCAACAGAAAGTTTAGAGAACCAGCAGCGCGGAGCTTGGCGGAGTCCGTAGAGGGATTTTTGAAGTTTGCACACCATGCCAGGAGTAGGGACATGAAACCCCGGTGGCAATTTCATATAAACATCCTCCTCAAGATCCCCATGGAGGAAGGCATTGTGAACATCCATTTGATGGAGTTCCCAATCCTTAGCAGCGGCCACAGCTAAAATAGTGCGAATAGTTACCATTTTTGCGACCGGGGCGAAGGTTTCATTATAATCCAGCCCTTCAATTTGATGATTACCAAGAATGACGAGGCGTGCCTTAAACCTTTCAACTTGCCCGTCCGAACGATATTTGATGCGATAAATCCATTTGCACCCCAAAGCCTTCTTCTGCGGTGGTAGATGTGTAAGGTGCCAAGTACCATTGTCCTGAAGAGCTTTAATTTCAACGCTCATGGCTTCTCTCCATCGAGCATCACCTATTGCCTCATGAAAATTTGTGGGTTCACGTTCTTCGCTTATTGCTGCGAGGAAAGTACGGTGTTGCACAGAAAATTTATCGCATGACATATATTGAGATAAGGGATAGAGTGGACCTGAGGAATGTGATGGAGAGGGTGAAGAGATGGACGGGTTTACGATGATGGTGTTGGTGACAAAATCACGCAGCTTGATCGAAGGTTGCTTTACTCGGTGTCCACGACCCAGAGGAAGTTCAGAGAGCGTGGTGGTGTCGGTAGAAAGAGGCACATCATCTGAGACAGTTGGTGAGGGGCTGCTGGTTTCGATGAGGGGTGAAGCTGTCCTTGTTGGGTCTGTATGTGGAGATTCACCTCCCCCAACAACAACGATGGACTCGTCATTGGAATTAGTCTGAGGAAGGACCTCCTCGTGATCAAGTGTGGACTTATTATTAACGGGCTCCAAAAATTTCTCCTCATGCACTAAAGAAGTGGAAACCAAATTTTCTTGGGCCAAACACGCAAACGGGAACTCGGTTTCTACAAATTTGACATCACGAGATATAAAGAAAATATTTCTTTCCATATCATAAAGTTTCCATCCTTTCTTTCCAAATGGGTATCCCACAAATGTGCATGTACGAGTTCGGCTGGCAAATTTATCACCCTTGGTTTGTTGATTGTGCGCATAACACAATGAGCCAAAAACTCTAAGATGATTATAGTCAGGTGGTTTTCCATGTATCATTTCAAAAGGAGTTTTCCCGTTAAGAACAGATGATGGTGTTAGGTTGATCAAGTGTCCCGCAGATAAAACACATTCTCCCCAGAATCGAATGGGCAAAGATCCTTGAAATCTCAGTGCACGAGCTACATTAAGGATATGTCTATGTTTTCTCTCCACCCTTCCATTTTGTTGGGGTGTCCCAGCGCAAGATGTTTGATGAACAATTCCATGCTGCAAAAAATATGGACGCATACAGATGAACTCGGTCCCATTATCACTGCGTACTTCTTTGACTTGTTTATTAAACTGTCTTTCAATAAGAGCAAAGAAATTAATCATCACACTTGACACTTCCCGCTTTTCACACAACAAATAGATCCAAACTGCTCTTGAATAATCATCAACAATTGTTAAAAAATAAGATGCTCCGCAAGAAGAGGGGGTACGATAAGGTCCCCATAAATCACAATGTATTAAATCAAAAGGATGTGTTGCATGAAAATCACTTGATGGAAATTTATCTCGTGTTTGTTTAGATTTTTCACAAACTTCACATAATTTATTATTCTCTTCAGATTTACAACCACCATTCAAATTCGGCAACATTTGTACCACTTTATAGGAAGGATGTCCCATTCGCTTGTGCCAAAGATCAATACTACTCTTCTCTTGGGTTTGACATGCTGTGAATTTGCGAACACCACGGTACATGTAGAGCCCATCTCTTTGTTCACCCGCTCCAATCAGCATCCTCGAAATGAGGTCCTGCATAGCACAAAGCTCATGAGTAAATAGTACAGTACAATTTGCATCCTTTGTTAATTGTGATACTGAAATCAAATTGCATCTTAGTTTTGGCACATATAGAACATTGGTCAATTTAAGTCCTCCATCAAGAGTCACCGTTCCCTTTGTATTAGCAAGAACTTCTTCTCCGTTTGGTAGCCCCACCGTGCATCCTTCAATACGCTCTAGACCCCTTAGATCTCTTGAATTCCCTGTCATATGGTTAGAGGCTCCACTATCTATAATCCACACAACATATCCTTCCTTACCAGTCATGCTTTCAGTTCTACTTCCGTTGTTGCCATTTAGCATCTCTAACAGCGTCTGCCATTGTTTTTGGCTAAGTCCAGTCACTGCGCTTCCTCCTATTTCTTCTTCATGGTTACTTGATTTTTCTGTTGTGGCTTGTGCTGTGTTGGCACGTATGACAGCCCCCCCTCGCAAGCGTCCTCCCTGCTTATGCGAGGTCTTGGTGTTGCTTCCCTTTTCGTCTCGAGATCGATCTCCCCACCATTCCGGATACCCAATCAGTTGAAAGCACCCCTTGATCTCGTGTCCTGTTCTTCCGCAGTGAGAACATACGAGTGGCTTTATTTCATTTCGGCTTTTGTGCTTGTACCCAGTGTGTACTGCCAGTCCCATTAAGCTTCCTTTGTCTTCCTTGGTTCTGCTGATCATCTTCATTCTCTCTTCCTGTACCAAAGTTGCATACACCCTGTTGAGAGAAGGTAGAGGATCCGTTGCGAGAATATTAGATCGCACTGTGCCATAGCTTACGTCTTCTAACCCCATTAGAAATTGATGCACCTTTTCTTCTTCCCTTCTCTTATCTAATCGTGACCCAATGTCACACTTGCAGCCTCCGCAAGAGCATCTAAGCACTGGTTCATGGTTTGCCAACTCATCCCAAAGAGTCTTCAGTTTTCCATAGTATTCCACCATAGCCAGTCCTTGTTGTTTGCACTCGGCAAGTTCAGCTTTCAATTGTTGAATTCTAGGACCATTCACGATGGAAAATCGCTCCTTGATTTCTTCCCAGAGATCCTTTGCATCTTCAGCGTATGAGATGGTGGAGCGCAGCCGTGGCTCAATCGTATTCATCACCCATGAGACAAGCATGGATTGAACCGTCCACCAATCCTCCATTTCAGATGCCCCTTCTTGTGGCTTCTTGTGAGTTCCATCTAGAAACCCCCATTTTCTCCTAGCACGTAGCGACACCTTCACAGCTCGAGCCCATTCTTCGTAGTTCTCTCCTCGTAATTGCACTTGTGTGATTACGTTTCCAGGATTGTCGCTAACGCTCAGATCATAAGGCGATGGTCCTTTGTTGGATCCATCTTCGTCCTTTTTTGAATCCTCTCTTTTTGGAGGAGTCACACCTACTCCAGCCATTTCAGCGGCGGAGGTTTCTTTTGTGTGATGATTATCAGAGCCAACCTAGCTCTGATACCATGCCAAATTGCCTTGTGTTTTATTGAATAGCATATCAATTATATATACAGTACTCTACCTAACGATTAGCTACCTGATTTCCTAATTATGGTAATGCAAGATATTTACAGCTAATAAAACGGGATACACCAAATCAACTAAAAACTGAAAGGAATTTGTTTTCTAATAATTCCTAATATTTAGCCGTGACATATGTGGCTTGATATGCATCAGATTTCATTATAGACTTCAGCAACCAAAATGTATATCAGCATTGTTTAATGTTTTTCACTCTTTCCAGATACTTTTGGCATTTTCATATCATAACTATCTCTCAAAGTGTATATTAGAAGAATAAGTTACAAATCTATGTTTTCTTTTCTAGGTCGAAGGTGACTATAAAGGTGCCGTTAGATTAGTGATTCATTTTAGGGAATCTGGCCTGAAGCCAGAAGTGTACAGTTACCTTGTTGCAATGACTGCTGTGGTTAAGGAGCTGAATGAATTTGCCAAAGCTTTACGAAAGCTGAAAAGTTATGTCCGTGCTGGTTTGGCATCTGAGTTGGACCTAGAAGATGTTGAACTTGCAGAGAAGTATCAATCAGATCTTCTAGCTGATGGGGTGCGCCTGTCCAATTGGGTGATTCAAGATGGCAGCTCATCACTCCAGGGAGTGATCCATGAGAGACTCCTTGCCATGTATATTTGTGCCGGCCGTGGAATCGAGGCAGAGAGGCAACTATGGGAGATGAAGCTCGTAGGCAAGGAGGCCGACGGAGATCTCTACGACATTGTTCTCGCCATTTGCGCCTCACAGAAGGAGGCAACAGCAACAGGGAGGCTTCTGACCCGGTTGGAGGTCGCAAGTTCTCCTCAGAAGAAGAAAACACTGTCGTGGTTGTTAAGAGGCTACATTAAAGGCGGCCATTTCAATGAGGCGGCTGAGACAGTCATGAAAATGCTTGAATTGGGAGTATTTCCGGAATATTTAGACAGGGTAGCTGTGCTTCAAGGTCTAAGGAAAAGGATACACCAAAATGGGAATCTAGATACCTACCTAAACCTATGTAAGTCCCTCTCCGATGCAAATCTTATAGGACCATGCCTTGTATATTTGTATATAAGAAAATATAAGCTTTGGGTTGTGAAAATGCTCTAAAGAGAGAATGAGCTCATTCAGTTATAAATCTCCAACCCCTTTTGTTTTGGAGGCAGAATTGTTTGTGTATACAACAAAGCATTGTATAATTTTGTATAGTCCTATAATGCCAAATGGACCAATATAGCAGCATAGCAATGTTGTAATGAGTATGTATGTATTTATGTTTGTGCATATTAAGTATTCTCTTTCAATTTCTTGTGAATCAATAGATGATTCAATGATAATTCGTATTATTAATGTTTTTGGTACATGATGTTAAGAGATAAGAATTTTCAATAGGGTGGTAAAATTATACTGAACTTCTGCGTGCTAGGGTTCATTGTAATCATATCATATTCACGTCCTTTTGTTTATTTTTGAAATATGAAATAAGATTATTTTTATTACTTAAATTGCAACAGAAATGTCATTACCAAGCATGTGTTTTGCACACAACTAGTTTGTTGTATTTTATTATATTAAAATTTATGGGTAGTTACTGGTTGGTTAGTGTAATTGTACTGAACCTGTGGAGAGAGTTTAAATTTATCCTGTTTAATTGTTCTTTTTCTTCAATGATATATCTTTTTTTTTGTTTTGGACATACAATGATATACCTTGTTTCTTAGACTTTCGGGGTTGCTATGGTGTACTTGTGTCCATAGTTCCATGTGTTATATGGTTTTTGGTCTTGCATGTGTATTTGAGTGTGTGTATGTGTGTGTGTTTTTGAGTTTTCAATTGTGGCCCAAGCCCCAATGGGCTTTGTTGAATTTGTATAGTGGACAAGCCAGGGATGCTAGATTTTTAATTCTTTTTTTATTTTTGGTAAAGAGAGAATTAAAAAAAATTAAGATTTGGAATTAAAATCTAGGGTTCCGAAATTTTTTTTTGGTAAAAAAATTCAAAAAAAATTTTGAATTCTCTCTTACCAAAAATATAACTTTGAATTCTCTTATCACACACACACCCAAAAAAGAAGGTTATGAATTATGGATTAATTTTGATTATAACCTATTTTCATGTTTGTATACAAATATGATTAATATTTGAAAAAAAAAAATTTAAAAGCCCTTTTTTTTTCATGTTTCCCAAACATATTAGCAATTCCTTGGAGCCATGGATCGGCTTAAGTGAGAAAACAAAATGTAATTAATCTATATCCTTATTCATAAAATCATAATCTAAGTATAACTAGTAAGTAGTAACAATGAAACACAATACACATCACAACCTCATAAATCGTTACTCAATAGTTAAATGGGGGATAACAAAATAATCAGAAAATTTAAAATAGACAAGGAAAAAAAAATAGAAGCCAAGGTACGTTTGATTTGTGTTTTTTTTTTATTCTCAGTGTTTTCTTTATTTAAAATTGTATTAAAAAAATAAAAAATAAAAAAATAAGAAGTAAAAACAAAAAATAAAATTTTATTATTTTTACTATTTTCTTTCCTTCACAAAATCCAAAACACACCCCAGGATGTCACCAGAGAATCACTGGGTGAACCCACTACAGGCTTGGTGTACCCCTTTAACAAAGATGAAACAAAATGGTTCTCTTTTTTTCATCTAAATTTTTGTTAGATTTTGGATTTAAAATTTATAATGGTTAAATAAAGAAATTAAGTTATATGCACAAAATTTTAAACTCAAAATTCATTATCATTGATTAGAAAATAAAAATTGAATAAGTATTGAGAACTAACTTTTTATTAGTGAATATTAGCTAATTTTTAATGTAAACTTTTTTTTAGCCTCATTTTTTAAAGGATTTAGGATTTAGAATTAAGATTTAGGGTCTAGAATTTATAATTTGGAATTTAAGTTTTGAAAATTAAAATTTAGAATAAAAATTTTAAAAATTTAATTCATATTGGGAAAAAAATTTAATTCGGTAACTAAATTTATAAAAATTGCAGAAGAATTTTAGAGGTGAGCACGGGTCGGGTTAGTTCGGATTTATGGTAAAATTATAATCGAACCAATTAAATTGTAATTGGGTTTGGTTTGGTTTTAATTTTTTTGTGTATTTACCTAAACCAAACCAAACTAATTAAGAACAGATTGATTCAGTTTGTGTAATTGGGTACCCGATGAAACAGAAATTTATAAAAATAAAAAATAAAAAAACAAAATTTTTATCTTAAAAATTTTATAAGTACAATAAATATGTAAAATCAATAGAAATAATCCAAACATGTTAAACACAAAATATATTAAAAATTAAACACATTAAAATCTAAACATATTAAACACTAAAGACATTAAAATCGAAATATATCAAACATCAAACATATTAAATTTTTATATTTTAAAAGGCATATATATTTTTTAATTTTTAATTTTTTTATTTAATTAATACATGGTCAGATTCACGGATTGGTTCGAATTTCGCACCCCAAAACTGTTACCTAAATCAATTACTAAAGAGAACTATCGATTTGATTGGGTCAGACCAATTGCCCATTAGTTCCAAAACCAATTTAATTAATTCAGTTCAAATTCGTACAGATAATCGAGTACCCGCTACGCATACCTACTCCTAAAAAAATTTGACTTGATTGAAAAAACTAGCAAAGCAAAAAGATTTGGACTGATTTGTGTCTCACTACTATACATACCCAATTATATTAAGAAGAAAGGAAGGTGAAATCAAATCAAATAAAGTCAAATTAATAACTTAACATGTTTGATAAATTAAACATTTGTCACCCGGATTCTTCATGATATCCCCCACAAGTATATCATCACGTGATGATGTACTATGTCTTATATAGTTCATCTTCTTTGTTTTCAAAACATTTACTATTGTGGCATTTAAGTATTGTTATGTTGCATTGTTTTAAGAGACAAAGAAAACGATGGTTGCATATTGATTAATATTAATTTGAAAATATTTGATAAATGAAAAAAATTAATAAAAAATTGTTAAAATTTATTGTTTTTTACTTTATTTAATATATTCTATAATTAATAAATACTAAATAAAATAAATTTAGACTGTTTGACCCGATTATTTTATATTTTTCTAGCATTATTGGTGTTAATTAGTTATTGCTCTTGAAATTTGGCATTCCCTCACTCAACCATATATGCTACCTTCAACAACATTTATTGCAAGTTACTATTCATTTTTTGGTATGCATTTCAAAGCACTGTATGATTACCATTTTCTACTTTATCATTTCTCTCTGAATATTCTCAATCCTTAATTAAATAATAAAAATAAGAATTTTGTTAAGATTACCTTTCCTAATATAAGAGTGTTAGTACTTTTGATTTAATCAATTGCTTATAATTTATTTTTAATTTTTTTAAATTTTAAAATTAATTCATTTTAGTTAATAATTTAATATAACATATGACAATTTTTTTACCAACACACGTTTAAAGAATTATATAGGGTATCGCTGTAATAATAATTTCCTAAAATTAAAAAGGAGTCACTTAGATAAAGACCCTTAAAACGCCTTTTTTTAAAGATGTTTTTAAGTAATTAAAATTTAATATATATAATTAATTAAATTATATTATTTTTTATTAAAATTATACCATATAAATTGATTTGGCCAAAAAATCGATAAACAATACTTTAAACCAGTATAAATTAATATTTTTTTATAAAAAATAATTACAATATTTTTATTATAAAAAATGACTAAAATATATATATATTTTAAGAACCCTAAATTCTAACCCTTTTTTTTCTTTGTGTCGTTATAGGGTTAGAATTTAGAATTTTTTAAATTAAAAAAATATATAATAAAAATATTTTAGTCATTTTCTATAATAAGGTTATTGTAGTCATTTTTTATAAAAAAAACATTAATTTAAATCAGTTCAAGGTTTGGTTTATTGATTTTTTAATCAAATTAATATTTCTGATCTAATTTTAACAAAAATAATATAGTTTAATCAATTATATATATTAAATTTTAGTTAATAACAAACATCTTTAAAAAAAGACATTTTAAACATTTTTATCGGAGTGTCTCCCAATTGAAAATGGGGTTAATTGTTTGAATAAATAAAACTAAATGGGGGGTGGGGGGTGGGGGGGGGGTTAAAAAAAGGAACATAAACCTATTTCATGAGTAATGAATAACCAAATGCATGAAAGATTTGAGCCAGAAAAAAAAAACACATGAAATTAAGATAAAATAATATGTACACTATATTTTGTTTTTACTGAATCAAAGTAAAAAGAGCTAAATAAAGTAATTTGTACATTATTATAGTTTGTTTTTACTAAATTATTTAATTCGATAAAAATACAAACTATAATATCCAAAAACACACCCCTAGGTCAAGCTTCATAGAAACAAGATGATGCATATTTAAGTATAATTTTTTTTTCTAAATCTTCGTAATTCGATCATATTTTAATATATTTTTAAGTTGTGCCAAAAGTTAAGAGCTAAGATACTACTATTAGAGTATTGACCTAACGATACTACCCACTATGAACATATAAGAGTTGATGAGTACCGTGCCATAAATTTTTTATTTTATTTAAAAATTTAATTTTGATATATTATCAGAAAAAAATAATTTTACACGTGCATCTAAATGTGTAACGTCACATCACTAAAAATAATTACTTTTCACTACGTGAATGATCATTTAAAAAACAAATGTGCTTGCATAACGGTATAAAATATTTTACACTATCAATGCATCAAAATTAAACTCTCTGTTTAATTATCAAATCACACATACATGAATTAGTCTAGTATATTACTATCTACTAGATTTGCATAGATTTGAGGAATAGTTTTCTAAAAGGCGTTTGAGTCATTTTCCACAAGTTGCTTTTAAGTAATTTTCATGGTGGGGTAAGCATTAGGAGAAAAAGAACATGCTTCAGTGGTGTCACATGGTGCCATTGTAGTGTTGGGATGTGATCTTATCTTGTCTTTTTTTTTTTTTTTTTTTTTGGGTCTAATCAGATTGGTATACCTTCCCCCCTCTTTGTTTTTCTTCTTTATTTTGCTCAAATACAATGATTCAATAGTTGTATTATTTAAGAAAGAAGAATTTGACTATTTTAACTTCATCTCTAAATAAATATAAAATTAAGTTAAAATAACAAATATTTTAAATCTTATAAATAGATCAAATATTTTCTTTTTTAAACTTTTATAGAATTAGACAAATTTATAGTGATAGAATATAGCTAGTGAATCGATGAGTTTTACAAAAAAAAGAATGTTCCATTAAAAAATTTACCAAAATAACATTTAAACTTATTAAGGATGTGGGTTTTATTGATAAATTTTTGTTTTATTTTTATTTTTTATTATTAATAAATATATAAATTGTGTATATCTAAGTTACAATTTGTTTTGCCATTGTTAATAAAAAAAAAGTTAAAATCATTTGAATTTAAGTTTTAAGTTCTTTAAACTCAAATGAGTGTTGACATCTAATTTAGGTTCAAATATTATTGTAGCTAATTTTAGGTTTAATTATTCTGTTAGTTTTTATAGTTTTATTAAATTTTTAATTATATTTTTATATTTTTTTTAATTAGATCTCTATATATACACTGCTTTTAATTTTATAATTAGATTATTTTCAGTGTAAAAAATATTACAGTTAACTTGATATTTTTTCGTAAATTAAAAGTATTCATAATTAAAAACATAACTAGATTTTTAATCGCATGTATTTTGGGAGAAATATTATGTTAATTTTAACGTTTTTAACATGAAAAAGACATAATTACAAAATTAAAAATAATGTAAAAATCCAATTAAAAAAAAATATAGAAATTTAATTAAAAATTTAGTAAAACTAGAGTAATTAAACCTTAATTTTAAGATTAAAACATGAATTACTTAGTTAAAAAAATAAATAATAAAAGAAAAAAAATGCACACCTACCACTAATAAATTTAACTAACATGAAGACCAACTTGTGTTCATTGGCAGACATTATTCTTTTGTACATGCATCATATATACATCCAATTATTGATAGAATCTCTATGTAGAGAAGCCACCATACATGGTTCATATAAGATTATAAAAAGATATAGCTAGATCTACTGTCTTCCTAACCCCTTCAATAATTAGGGTCATGACCACAAGGCTATCATTGGATTATTTTTCATAATTTTTTTTAACTGTTTTATTTAAATGTTATCTCAAGCATACTCTGGAAAAAATTCATGTGCTGGACTGTTTTTAATTATTAATTTTGGCACAATATTATTATATGTTATGTATCTTATTTGTAGCATATGATGTACAAAAAATATAAAATAGTACAATATGGCTTCAGAATAAAATGTCATGTATATTGTCTTTCCTGAATTATCTTATTATAACTTCTCCTTTTCAATAAAAACAAACAAACAGACATGGATGAATGATTTAGACATTCAACCAATATTTACAAAATTTATGATGATGATCACCATTTCAAGATAATTTAATTCTGGATTGCTTTAGTTGGACAAAAAGTGCAAATAAATCTTAAAAAACTTTCAATTTTTGTTTTCTTTTTTTTATGTAAAATATTTAATAATAAATTTAATTAGATATTTGTATTTAGATTTATATAAATTTTGAGACAATAAATAATTAAATCAAATATTTCTATTGATATAATAATATATAATTGAAGAGATTATATCTGATTATACTTACATGCATATTAAAATCTTAATACATGTTTGGTGTTGATAAGACCACTGAACTTAAAATAATGATTGGATTGGTTACACAACTCACTCCATCTTAGTGCACCTTTGCTTGATATGCAATATCATCCTAAACCTTTCTTTTGAAGTTTAATTAACCCTTAATTAAGGTAAAGATGGCTATCTAATAACAAGACTTCATTCTTAATTTATTAAGGTGCCTTTTTTTTAACTTAGGTGGTACAGCAATGAACTAATGTGTGTCTTATTCTCTTATAATAATAGTATTACACAAGCAAAAACAAACAAAATAATAATGTTTCTATCCAAAATTGGAGGGATTCTCTTGAACATCTTTGATTGTATGGTTCTTCATTCCCTTTCTAATTTTTCTACGTAAATGCTATGATGCCTATCACTTTGTACCTAAGTTACTAAAAAAAGTAAATAAATAATATTTAATAAATTTTATATGATATATTTTTTATTTTAAATATTTTATTTTTTACTTTAAAAAAAATTAGACAATTTAAACACCATAACAAAGGCACCATAGAACTCACCATTTTTCTAACTCTGAATACAAGGAAATGGAGTTGGTGGTGTTGCAGAGTTAGTTGCTGGTTGGTCTATTTAATCATTTTAGTCTTTGCAAAATTTTAATTACTAAATAATTTTTATATCATAATTTTTTGTTTACCTAAAAAAATTAATTTAAAAATTACTAAAATTCTTTAAAAAAATATGTTTTTTATTAAATATTAATGGAATTCGTTTTGTGTAAATTTTTAATATAATTTAGTGATTTAAAGTAAAATTAATTTTGTGTAATTTATTACTAACCAATAAAATTGCTGCATGAGATAATATTATCAGTCTTTGAATTTATATTTACGTCTTAAGCTGGTTTCTAAAATTTTCATTTACTCAATTTGGTCTCCTAATTTAATATTTATAATTCACATTGGTCCATAACATTGTTTTCATCACAAAATCATTAACAATATATTGAGATAGACTAAGGACTATTATGTTAGACTCCATAATAATTATTTGATGTAGCAATTAATTGAAGTAAAAACTTTTAATTATCACCTCAAATAGTTTTTAGAGAGATTAACGTGGCAATTATTAATCTATCTCATCATGTTAACGGTTTTGTGAAAAAAAAAATCGATAATTAATTTGAGTCATATATATTAAATTAGGAGATAAAACTGAATAAATTAAAATTAAAGATCAAATTAAAATGTAAATATAATTTGAGAAAAATGGAGGAATAAATTGATTAGTCCAATAACCTAAATTAATTTTTAATAGGTGTGTTTTACTTAGATTAAATGGTTAAATTTGTCCATCTAAGATCACTCGTTTTTAAAATTGGCTTTCAAAATATTTTTTTAATTAAATTCGTCTTTTGAAAATTTTAAATTAATCGTATTAGTCTTTTAGTCATTTTTATTGCTAACAGTGTTAAAATTTGTTGATGTGACATGTTAAATGGCACTACATTAACCACAATATATACCTGACAATCTTAATTGCCTGCTAATATAATAAGTTTATGCAATTAGATCAAATCAATTTTAAATTGAAAAAGACCTTAAGGCATTAAAATTCTTCAACTTAGATTTGATTTGATTTAATTTTATAAATTATCATGTTAACCTTCAATTAGGATAGTCAAATACATGCAATAGTGTTACTTTATATACCAAGATTTTATTCGATTTAATTTTATAAATTATCATGTTAACATTTAATTAGGACTATTAAATACATGTAATAGTGTTATTTTATATACTAATCTTTTAAGAATCAATTTAAAAAACAAATAATCTTTTAAGATTAATTTCAATATTTAATCATTTTACTTATTATTGTGTACCATTCTTTAATCTAACGTAGAAAAGCACATTTTTTATAAGGCGAATTTTTTTAGTGATGAAAACTCAGAATATGTTATGCTCAATTATAAAAAATGGTATGTTCGTGAAGGATATATAGATATTTTTTTTAAAATTAGAATTCACAAATTAGAGGTTTAATTTTATTTTAGAAATAAAATTTAGAATCAAATTTGAAATCATAAAAAAATTTGAGTGTCAGATTTGTGAGTCAATTTTTTTTTTAAGTGATAAACAAATCGGTGGATCAATTTCATAAAAAAAATTATAAACCACAAATCAAACCGTCAAATTTATAGTATCTACAAAACAAATACACCAAATATTCACATTATTAAAAAAAAAAAAAACACATGAACTCCAAGACTAGAAATAAAAAGCGTATTCCTAAAGCCTGAGAATTTCAACGCTTTGATCCTCTTTGTCACGAAAAACAAGATGCCAAGTTCAGTTTAGGCCATTGGTCTGTATCATCATCACTCACACCATCTTTCTCTCAAAAATTGCATCACCAAAATCCCAACAAACTTCTCTTTCCCCTTTTCTGCTACAACTACAACCTTTCTTTAATCTGTACTATCTTGTAACAATTCAATTCAAACCCCTCTCTCTCTCTCTCTCTGGTGAGTTTTAGAATGAAGCAAGTGAAGCAGAATGAACATCATCATCATTGTCTCCCTCAAAGTTTTTCACACCCCATGTTAATGTCTCTTCAAAGTTGAGAACTTTATCCAAAAGGGGTTCAAGAAAACCAAAAAAGGAGTCATAAAACAAAAATGCGTGGATTGAAGCTAAGTGAACGATTCAAGAGCACTCAAGTACATGCTCTTAGTTCTTCATCAGAAAAAGCCAATGGTGGTGGTGGTAGCACTAGCACTAGCACCTGCAACAACAACAAAGCTTCCAACAAAGCTTCATCAATGGCTTCCACCAAATCCAACAACAACAATAACAGTAAACACAGAACAAAGTTACCATATTCTTGGTCAAAGCTGAAATCCATCACCACCACCACCGCCACCAACAACAACAACAACACACCTTCAGCTATTTCAAACCTTGTTGCATCTCTTCAGCTTCCTTCAACTGAAACCATTGAGCCAACCATAGAACCTTTTCTTAAGCCAATTAACCTCATAGATTCCTTAGCAGAACTCTATAACAGAATGGAGTGTTCTTCTTCTTGTTCACCATCACAGCCACAGAAAGAAGCAATGTTGTTGTTGTATGTGGAACAGTACTCGCTTTTGCGTGGAATTGGAGACCAGAAGATACTGAGAAGGTGTCTGAGAATGGCGCGAGAGAACGCAGAAGATGTGATCTCAAAGGTTGTAACTTCGGCATGGTTGAGATTTGAGAGAAGAGATGATGAGCTTGTTGGTTTGTCTCCAATGGAGTGTGGTGGTTATGTTCTTGAATGTCCTAAGAAGAATCTAGAACATGGGTTAAGTAATAGGCTTTTTTCAGTCAATGATAAGTGCCAGTGTCATAAAGATTCATCAAAACAAGATAATTTCACTGAGATTGAGAATGTGAATGCCAATGTTTGTTTGGAAACTGAGAAAAGTGATGTTTTATTTTGTGTTGGGAATGAGGGAATTGGGTGTGTTAGGTGCAAAATTGCGGCACTTTCAGAACCATTTGGAGCAATGCTCTATGGTGGATTTTCGGAGGCAAAGATGAAGAAGATTGAGTTCTCAGGGAATGGGATTTGCTCTGAGGGAATGAGGGCATTGGAATTTTACAGCAGGACAAAAAGGTTGGAACTTTTTTCTCCCATGATTGTTTTGGAGCTTCTTTCTTTTGCTAATAGGTTTTGTTGTGAGGATTTGAAGTGTGATTGTGATGCTTATTTGGCTTCAATTGTTTGGACTATTGATGAAGCTTTGATTCTTATTGAGTATGGAATTGAAGAGAGGGCTAAACTTCTTGTAGGTTCATGCTTGCAAGTTTTGCTTAGGGAGCTTCCTAATTCTCTACATAATTCAAAGGTTGTTAAGGTTTTTTGTAGCTACGAGGCGAAGGCGAGGTTGGCCATGGTGGGGTATGATTCTTTCTTGTTGTACTATTTCCTAAGCCAGGTTGCCATGGAGGAAAGCATGATTTCCAAAACAACAGTGATGTTGCTGGAGAGAATGAGGGAGTGTGCTAGCGAGAGATGGCAGAAGGCACTTGCTTTCCATCAATTGGGGTGTGTTTTGCTTGAAAGGAAAGAGTATAAGGATGCACAACGTTGTTTCGAGGCTGCGGTTGAGGCAGGGCATGTTTATTCTATGGCTGGTGTGGCCAGGACCAAGTACAAGCTAGGCCAACCGTATTCGGCCTACAAGTTAATTAGTTCTCTCATATTCAGCCATAAGCGAGCCGGGTGGATGTATCAGGAGCGTTCTCTCTACAATATGGGAAAGGAAAAGAGTCTAGATTTGGATGTAGCAACTGAATTAGACCCTTCGCTTTCGTTTCCATATAAGTATAGAGCCTTGGCAAAGGTTGAGGAGAGGCAGACAAAGGAAGGAATCATGGAGCTAGATAAGTTCATTGGATTCAAGCTCTCCCCGGATTGCCTAGAATTGAGGGCTTGGTTGTACATTTCTCTGGGGGATCATGATAGCGCCATTCGAGATATTCGAGCATTGTTAACTATAGAACCGAATTACATAACTTCACATGGGAAGATCAATGCAGAATACTTGCTCCAACTTTTGAGCCGCAGAGTTCAGCAGAAGAGTCAAGGTGATTGCTGGATGCAATTGTATGATCAATGGTCTTCTGTTGATGATGTTGGTTCTTTGGCGATTATCCATCAGATGCTAGAGAATGATCCCGGGAAGAGCTTGCTAGAGTTTCGTCAGTCTCTACTCCTCTTGAGGTAAGCTTCTCCAGAACCAACCTTCAGTTATGACTTTTTCTTTAACTTAGAATGCCTATTATGTTTATTGCACTTTGTATTGGAATCATAGGACTTGAGTTTTACTGTAATGATGTTTTGGTATGTTAGGAATGCATATTGAATTCCTTGGAATATCACAATTTTGTGTTTGATTGATACTGGTTTTTCCAAAACTAGCACAATGTTGCTATTTTTTGTCTTCAAATTAAGCTTAGTATTTACAATGTGTATAGAATAGAAGTCCTCAAATCTACATAATTCACAGGTTAAACTGTCAAAAGGCCGCAATGCGCAGTTTGCGGTTGGCAAGAAATCACTCTAGCTCAATGCAAGAAAGGCTAATATATGAAGGATGGATACTATATGACACCGGCTATCGCGAAGAAGCTCTTGCAAGGGCTGACAGATCCATTGAAATTCAGAGATCATTTGAAGCGTTTTTTCTGAAAGCATATGTGTTGGCAGATTCTAATTTGGATCCTGAATCTGCTTCCTATGTTATCCAACTTCTTCAAGAAGCACTTAAATGTCCTTCAGACGGTCTTCGCAAAGGACAAGTTAGTAGTTTCTGTTAGTGTTCTTGATATTGGTTTCTGTGTTCTGTTCTTGTTTCATTGTTTTATGCAATATTTCGCAGGCATTGAACAACCTAGGGAGTATTTATGTGGATTCCGGTAAGCTAGAACTTGCAAGAGAATGTTACAGTAATGCCCTTGCAATTAGGCACACAAGAGCTCATCAAGGTCTAGCACGCGTTTATCAGCAGAAGAATCAACGAAAAGCTGCTTACGACGAAATGACCAAGCTAATCGAGAAGGCGGAGAGCAATGCTTCAGCATATGAGAAACGGTCAGAATATTGTGACCGCGAGATGGCAAAGGCTGATCTTGATGTTGCAACTCAGATGGATCCTTTAAGGACATATCCATATAGATACAGAGCAGCAGGTACTTAAGTTTATCATTCACTCTAATATCATTAGTCAGAATTATTAAATTTGATGGTGGTTTTTGTATTCCACAATCAATGTTATGATTCCTAAGCTCTCCTAGACTAGTAGAAATCTTTTGTAAAGTTCAGATGTGGTTTTAACCTGCAGTTAGAAAAGTTACTCGTTCCGTTTCATTTTATCTATTGCGATTACTTTTTGGTACATCCCGGAATCTAATATCCAAATATATTGATCCAAGGATGTACCAAAAAGTGATGGTGACAGATAACACATAATTGAGGATATACTTCTTATGATTACTCTAGACTCTAGAGACACACATCACTTGTAAAATCGACTATTTTACTTAGTCTCATTTATATGACCTCAATGATTAGTGATGATGGATGAGCAAAGAGAAAATGAAGCTGTGGAAGAACTTAGCAAAGTCATAAATTTCAAGCCTGACCTGCAAGTGCTTCATCTTCGAGCTGCATTTTACGAGTCGATGGGAGACCTATCCTCTGCTCTTCAGGATTGTCAAGCAGCTCTTTGCTTAGACCCGAACCATGCAGACACACTGGAGTTGTATCGAAGGACACAAAAGCTGAAATCTTGATACTAAACTCCGTCCGAATCGAAGTGATAAAATGTGGAGTTCCCAAGTGACTGAATGTTTTCCCTCAGAAGTCTGAAAAATCCTGCATGAACCATCTAAAATGGGAGGACATGGATTATGGAATCACAATGCAAGAAACAAAAATTGTTTGCATAGTGAAATTGGAGGATGATTCAGGTGTAAATTAGGATGATTTTTTGAGTGGTTACTCCATTGATTTTGATATGTGATATGTGCACAGAATTTGTCTCATACTATTTGCACATCCTCTTGTACAGTTACAGAGTTATAAAGAGATCCACACCTGTTGTTTCCTCTCTATAATTTATTATTCTGTCCTGAATTGTTTTGCCAAAAATGGAAAAGACAGAACAAATAATTAATAACTTGTCCTAAGATTTCATGTCTGGGAAAAGTAAGATACATGCACATGTCTATGTTAGAAAGAACACTACAACCCAAGTGAGTGTGGCAAAAAAGGTCATAATGATTGACCATCTTAGGTTGTGTTTGTTGCTGTTTTTCTTGGTGCAAAGGATTGTTATTGTTTTTGTCTTTATTTTAACAACCTGCATAGAATTATACCATTAGGTGGAACCAACTACAGGAATCAAATAATGTTATAATGCCTTGTTATAGATCATATTTGTGCTGAGTCTATTCATACTTAGTTATCTTTTGATAATTTAATTAAAAAATAAATAAATAAATAAAAGTAGAAAATTTAAGGAAGTATTTTCCATTCCTCAAATATTTACATACACCATTCTCTCCATGAGACAGATTCTCTCTTCTACACAAGTACACCCTACTTCTGTTAGCTTCACAAGAAACATGTAAAACAGAGTAAACACAGAAAGAAATAAAAATAAAATAAAAAGAAAGGAAGGAAGAATCATAAAATGGCATGAAACTGATTGCTCAGATTATCATCAAACTGTGGGGGCTAATTTCATGGATTAATGTCTGAATTCGCATCCATAATTTCTAATTCTGCCCACCATAGTGGTGATGATTTTGGAGTTGCTCCATCAGGCTCCATAGCAGTTATTTCCTTCAGCTTAGCAACAACCTCTCTCATATTTGGTCTTTTCTCTGCATTTGGATGCACACAACTCTTAATAACTTGAGACCATTTCTCAACTTCACTTTCTTTCAAATTGTTCAGCCTTGTATCCACCATATCTTTCAAGGGCTGCCTCCTTATATACTCTGCCGTCCAATCCACACGAAAGCCGTTTTCCACGGCGTAAGGAATCCTACCGGTTATCAATTCAAACAGTATCATGCCGAAGCTATAGACATTGTCCTTTATATGTGTCCAAGTTGTTTCAGAGAGCTGAATGGCTTCAGAATCTTTTATGTTGTTCCAGAAACTAAGGTCTGATAACTTGGCAGCATAGTCTTCAGTAAGGTATATAGAGGAAGAGATCAGGTCTCCATGGGCGACGGCCGGCGTCAGTTGATGCAAATGTTCTAGGCAATAGGCTATTCCCATAGCTATCCTCACTCTCATTCCCCAGTCTAGTTGTTCTGCTTCTAGGACTACAAAGGCATACATAAAGCATTCAAACAACATTAACATGTCAAGGACATAATCGACAATTCGACATTAACAAGCTGAAGTTGAGACTAGCTCTCCCAAAATGTTGGGGTGGAAACAGGTCAGGCCAAACCAGCCAGGTTCTATGGCCTATGCCATAAATTCGGGCCTGAGCTTGACATATTACTCGCTAAAGGCTTAATTCTCGGCTTGACCTAATCTGAAGCCTGTTTTCAAAACCTTCAAATATAACTAACAACTCCCTCCCTCCTAAGATGCAATTCAAATCCCTCCTTTCTTCTTGATCAAGAAATTATTGACTTTACATCATGAAACTTGCATACCTATTACTTGAAGGTATAAAGTGAAGGCCCTAGACTTGTTTTTCATTTATGTTTCTTCTATCTCAAGAACTTGCATCTAAGCTATTTCAATAACTTCTTAATTCTCCCATATATGTTTAAGTAAAATGAGAAAAGACTAATCAACTATAATTAGCATCTTATGGTTATTAACTTAATCATGTAATTAAAAATTTCAATAAGAAAACACATCTCTCACCATGCAGATGCTCAAATAGTGTTCCATTCGGAGCATACTCGAAAACCATAACCCTTGTGAATGGCTTTCTCTCTTCACAGTATCCAATCAGGTTCAAAAAATTCTTGTGGTTCACCCTTGACAATGTCTCTATCTAGAAACATCAAAATCAAAACAAAGTTGAGAAACAAAAACCACAGCATATATAAACTGCAGCGCATTCGCCACATTTTCTTTCATGCACAATGCACATACCTTCTTCCGGTATTGCGCTTCCATACTTTTCAACCAGTTTTTAGATGAAGTAACTGAAGAATATGCCACTGCTATCTCAACTCCACTGGAGAGTGTCCCCTTATAAACAGTTCCATCTGGTATAGAACCAATAATGTTGCTGAAATATTCACAAGCTACTTCAAGTTCTGCTCTTTTCAGACTTGGAACACCTGAAATTGCAATCGATTCATGAGTATGCTGCTTTAGTATAACAAATGAAATTGGAAAAATAATCAACATAAGACTCAAATTTTTAACCAAAATAAAATGAATGTCAATCTCAGTGTTAATAGAAATTATTTTAAACACGACAAAACGTTCTTACATGGTTTATTAATATAAAATTTTTACTTATCTAGGTATGAAAATATATAATGGAAAGATTAATTAACCGAATCAGTTCTTGAGGTTTTAATATCGTAGAACACTTTAGTCCTTCAAATTTTAAAATACACAAAACAATCTCTAACATTTACCTCCATTAGACAATACAGTCCCTTTCCAATTTAATCTGTTTAATTGCAATGACTATTTTAAAATTTTAAAAATTTGTTAGGGACTGTTTTGAAATATTTTAAACTCTTCGAGGACTGTTTTGTACTTCACTCTTCAAATCAAATTAGAAAAAGACGGTATTGTCTTAACGAAAATAAACGTTGAGAAGTGTTTTTTGTATTTTAAAATCTTAGAAACTAAAATGTCCCATTTTAAAAACCTTAAGAATGACTTGGATAATTACTCTAATTAGAAGTATCTATAAAGTATCCCACACGATACAACAACTAATGATTATAGAATTTCTGGCGTGCATTTTGAAGTTGAATTCTGTAGCTTACATGAAAAAGAAATAACTGTCAGTTAGCAAAAGTTAGTTAGTTAGTTAGTTAGTTAGTTACCTGTTACAAATGCTTTTTGAAGCTGGCCACTCAACCCTGTGGCCCAAGGTTTCACAGTCACAACTTTATTACTTCTGAAGCAAGCAAAAACAATTGCTGACACCAAAACCAAGAATGAGAATCCACCAACTGTTGACCAAACTATCACAAAATGTTGCCTTGAATAACTCTTTGATTCCCCTTTGTTTGCTGCCAATGGAGCCGGCGATGGCGCTGAAATCCAATTCGACACGACGCTAGGTGGACTGGCCGGTAATGGCGAAGGTAAAGGTGAAAGATTGCGAATAAAGGTATTGGATTTGGATGGAGATGGTGAAGGGGAATGAGAATCTTCAGGGGATAATGGTAGTGGAGATGAAGGTGAATTTGAAGGAGTTTCTGATGGTGAGAAACTTTCAGGATTTGGTGACAATGATGAAGAGTGAAAATATGATGGTGATGGTGAAGTAGTTTCTTTGATTTTATTATTATTATTATTGTTACTTTTGTTTGGTTTGTGTATTTTAAAAGATTTTGGTGCTTGTAGTTGTAGAAGTTGCTTCCTATGTTGTCCAATGTGCCTGTCACAAGTTAGAAATCTTAGAAACATGATCTTGATATGATATATTTACCCCACAAATGAGGAGACTATAGGCAATACTGGACTTGGAATACAAGTATATATATAATGGATATGTTCACTCCTGTTTTGATGATAATGTCATTTTTTTATAAATTGATACGAACATACAATGTAAAAAAACTTAAAAACATAAACGTGTGATCATGCGTGGATTGATATAAAAAAAAGAAATAAGAATAACAAAAATAATATATATATGAGAAAGTATAAGGGCAACAGATTTTGTGATTTTTAGCCATCAATTAGCCATCAATGATATTTTTAAGGAAAAGTATATGGAACAAAAAGGTAATCAGCCAAAAAGTAAACAAAACCGTTTAATTAGAATCATTTTTTGAATAATATGTTTGAAAACTGTTCCTAGGATCACGGAGCACAAACCAAAACCCAATTTTTCATGGAGCCCAAACATATTTTGGCTGGTTTTTGGCTGATATACTTTTGGTTCCCTAGTTGTTCTCTATTTTTAATGGTGTAGAATCATTCAATTTCCTTTTGATGGTTAAGTGCTGGCCAGAATTTAACGAAAGTGTTGGCCCCTAGCACTCCTCATATATATATATATATATATATATGAAACACCGACATTTTGCGGAATTATCATATCTACGTGTTTGACATATTTTGGATACGATATTCATCTATACTTGTCGACACACATGTCTTGTGTCCAACCTTATTCTTAGCATATATTCTTAAAATGGGTTTAGAAATAATATATATTATTATTTATTAAAATAAAAAATATTTTAAATATTTTATATAATTAAAAAAATATTAAAAATTAAAAATTAACTTTTATATAATGTGTTCCGTGTCTAATAAGAATTTAAAATTTGCCTGTTCTATACTTCTATGTCTATATATATATATAGTATTTATCTTAATTTGTGGTCAAGTGAATTAAATTATATATGAGAACAAAATATATGTAATACTAATATCAATGCACTACTCAGCCATAGTAACTGTCTTCTTTCATACAACATTATTTTCGGAAATGTTTGGTAACCAAAGAAAATCAGCCAAAAAGAGTCATAACTTATCTTATTTAGCATTTATTAATTGTTGCGACAATTAATTAATGCTAAATAAGACAATATAAAATAGATATATCTCCCAGCGATATAGATATATTAAAAAACTTGACTTATTAAATAAAATCACATGATAAATGATTTTACATATTAAATGTGTCATTCATACAAAGATTTCTTTCCAAAGATAATACACATGTCTATATTTGGTAATAATATTTAGAAAAGTAAAAGAAAACAAAAATTGAATTCTGCTTTTAAAAGTACTACCATTTCAACATTTTTTTTTAAGAAAATAAAATCCGCAATTTGTCTGTCCTCAACAAATTTTTATTACACTAAATTCAGGAAAATAAATTCGTCCATCTGTAGTTTTAATTAAATTTTTTATTTTTATATTATAAAAATAAATCTCTAATAATTTATATTAAAAAACAATTAATTCTTTATAAAACATTAATATAAAATAAATTAATTTTCTTCAAAATTAGGGAATAACCAATTCATCTTAAGAAAATAACTTTTAAAAATTTTTAAAAAATAAAAATTTAGTAAAATAATAATTGATTTAATTTTCAAAAAGAGGATAAAAAAAATTTTGAAAACAGTGTCCAACATGATAAGAAAATTGCTAAAACTATCAGAATTTATTATTTGTAACATCAATTAATCATTAATTTAATTTGTTTAACTTAGTAATTCAATAATATTTTTAAATATTAATAATTAATTAATAATAATAAATAATAAATTCTGATGACGTTCCAAATATTTGTCGGTTCTAAAATTCCTAAGACCAATTTGTGTATTTATTAGAAGAAAAAACAAAAACATGCAATTTTAACTAAAGGAATGAATGGGAAGCAGCAAAATCAGATAAAGCAATAAACAAAAAAGATAGATATGTGTATATATGTGCATGAAGAGTGCTTACCATGAGTTATATGTGCTATGAATTGTTTCTACTTGTATTTGATCATGATTGTTCTTTAGGGTCCAACACTGGCTCTTGATGCTCAAGAACACCACGCAAAGTACCACCATGCGCAGCCATTGCTGTAACGGAGTCATGATATATGGAAGAAATGCAGATTCTTGGTTAGATTTTAATTTGGGTCTAAGAATAATAAAGTAGGTGTTGACACGGTATGTGCAGGTTCATGGTTTTGGAATGTTTCTTGGTGGAGTGAGTCGTCAGCTCAGCGATCATTCAACTACTCTCCTTATATCTCTGCTCCACCGCTTCAAAACCAATCGCACGTGCCAATCATGTGCCCATATCACCATTGCTTATATGTCTTAGCAAATCTAATAGCTTTCTTGTCCCCAAAATATAGCTAGCTTCAGTCTTAAATTTTCAATAATATTTAAATAAAAATTCAGTATAAATAATTTAAAATTATCTTATTTAATATTCTTCTTTCTAAAATTAGGAAAGATATTTAAATTCGTGACCTCGAAATAAATAGGAGAAGACTATGTCATTTAAGTGATAGCTCGTTGGCTATCTTATTTAATATTTATTAATTATTATTATAATAATTATATAAATATTATGTATATAAATTATAACTATTATATTATATAAAATAATTTTAAATATTATTTTTTAACATTATCGTAAACTTATAAAATACGTGGGTTAAGCTTAAATATGAATCTTATCATATTAAAGATAAGATACATATATATTATATAAAACAAAGATTTAATTTAATTTTCACGTATACCGTCAGTTAAATTTTTCTTAAGTACAGCTAATAATATAATACTAAATCAATAAAAATAATAATTTAATAATGTATATGATTAATATTTTACATTTTTACTGTATTAAAATAAAAATCACAAAACAAATCAATAGCACATAAAAAAAATAATAGTTTTCTTTTGTTTTCAATAATTTATTAAAAAATCATGCATCTTTTATGATAAATATTAATGTATTTCAAAAAAAATAAAGACTCTAGTATTTTTTATAAATTTAAAATTTAAATTTTAAATTTTAAATTTTAGATTATAAAATCTAATATAAATTTTAAATTTTAATTATAAATATAAAATATCATCAATAAAAAATTAAGATTTATTTAATTGACAAACAATGTAAATATTTTTTACTTAACAAAAATTATTTAAGGATAAGTCATTTTTATATAAAATAATTATTTAAATATATTAATTTTTTAATAGCCATAAAAATATTAAAAGAGGCGCTTATTATTTTAAAAATGGAGTAAGGTTCTTGGATTTGGCATGGCTTTTCAATAAAAGAAATGGTGAAGGACTGAAGGGTATATAAAACATAAGGATTAAAGCCACGGCAAGCATGGCAATATGGAATCTTCTTTTTTTTTTTTTTTTTTTTTTTTTTTTGCGTTTCTTATTTGATGTTTTAAAAGTAGTTCGTGCTAACACTTGGCCGCCTCTGATCTTATGTTTAATTTGTTTCTTATTAAAATTATTTTTAGAATAACCACCGTTCATATAAACATGTGTAATTATTAATTAGGGTATTTGATAGGAAATACAGTTTTTAACTATCTTCTTACATATATAGTTAATAGTTAAAAGTTGTTGAATTTAATATATTTAATTAAATTATTATATAATAATTTTTAATTATTAATTTTATATAAAATAATTATATATAAATTTTTATTTTTTAATAATAAATTTGTAATGCAAAACCAAATTTATTTGGATAATATTAAGTTATTCAATGTTTATATTATGAATTTATTTGGATAATATTAAGTTATTAAGAAAATTATTTTTTTATTTTAATTATTTAGTAAAATTTTAATAATAAAAATAAAAATATAAACAGAATAATTTAAAAAAATTACAATTTATATTCTTTTAAAAGATTTTTTACTTTAAAATAATATTTTTAACATCATAATAAATAAAAAAATTATATTTTTATATTATTATATCTAAACATAATTATTAAATAAAAAATATTTTTATATAAAATATTTAAATATAAAATTAATTTTATATTTTTAAAAAATTTAAATAAATAATTTAATTTAAAAAAAAAACTCATCCAAACAAAACCAATATACGAATGATTTTGTGTTTATTTTTTTTTTTGCTTTTAGGCTTTTAGCGCGGATATGACCAATACATCATCATGAACCTAAAATATGTTTGAATCTATTATCTATTATCTATTATCTATTATCTATTACATATCTCTAATTTTAAGGCTAAAATGTGTTACATGTCACTCTCTCATTATAATTGAAATCAAATTTTTCCCTCCAAAATTAAAGAACTATCCCCTCTTCTCTCTTCCTTTCTCTATCTCTCTCATTTCTTCACTCACTCTATCTCTCTTATATATCATTATCAATGACTAATTATGAATTTGACAATCAAAATATACAACACAACATTCTCTAATTGTATTTAAATTAAATTAAAATTAAAATTAAAATACTAAAATTGAAATATAGCTATATTATATATTATATTTATATATTATTAACTAATTTAATAACTAAAATGTGTCACATGACACTCTCTTATTAAAATTTAGAAAAAATATTCTCCTCTAAAATTAGTAAACATCCTTCTTATATTTTCTTATCTACCTCTTTTTTTTTCTATTTCTCTTTATTCTTCCCACTCTATATATAATTTATAATTCATATTTTATATTAGTAATTTGACAAATCAAAATGTGTCACCAGATATTTTCATTATAATTAAAATAAAAAAATTTCTTAACTTCCAAAATTAACAAACTCCCTCTCTCATTCTTCTTCTTTATCTTTCTCTCTCTTTTCTCTCATTCTTTATTTTTCTTTACCTTTATGTTCTACAAAAAATAAAATTAACAACATAATATAATTTAAATAAAAAATATTATTATATACATATTTTTTATTTAATTTTAAATTTTTACTACTTATCTTTTTAATATATATTTTCATTTCTTTTCTTTTAAATATTTATTACATATAATTTAAAAAAAATATTAATATTGTAATTAAAAGTAAAATTAAGATTCAATTGTTTTAAAAAAATGAGTTAATTTTATAACTATCAATATAATTTTTTTTATGTTAATATCTAATTATATTTTTATATATATAAAAAAATATTATTTTTAAATAGCAAGCATAAAAATTAATTATTTCTATTTGTACAACAAACTTAATATCTAATCAAATGTAAAAATATACACGTTAAATTCTTTCAAATTTTAGATAACGAATATTAAAATTAAGTAAAAAAATTAAACTCTTTTATTTGAAAATAATAACTAAAAAATTTATTATTTAATTTTGTTTAAAACTCGGGTCTTCTTAGTCGACGGGAACTTTTGTCCCTTACGACCATTTTATAAAAGTAATTTAATGCTATAAATTTTTTGTGTCATAATCTATAATACCAGAATCAATATAATTTTAAAAGATTTATATTCCCGTAATAATATTAGGGATAAAAATACTAGTAAAAAGACTAAAAAGGAGTTCAACAATAAACACAGCAGAGAGTCGTAGTAAAAAAACACAATTTCAAGAAGTCATGGTGGATATTACCATTAACAATCCATGGAATCAAAACTTATACAAAGAGTGAGTCGCATTAAGTTGAAGAAGAGGGAGAATGTTTTTCTTTTTTAAAGACTTTATTATTAATCTTTATTTTAAAAAACATTTCTATGTGATATTTACGTGGCATTTATATTTAATATGTCAATATATTATTGTTTACTTGTTTACTAATTGATTACAAGCTTGTTTAGACCAACTTTTTAGATAAATAAAAATTTGTTAAACTTTTAAATTATGAGAAAAATTAGTTTGTCTTTCGAAAAAATAATCATAACAAAAAAATATTTTCTCTTTAAAATATAAAATTGATATAAAAATATTTTAAAGAGTAAAATATCATTTTTGTTCTCAACGTTTGTGATAAGTCTCAAAGTTGTCTCTAACGTTTGAATCGTCCTATTTAAATCCCTAACATTTTAAAATTGACTTCATGTTGTCCTGCTGTTAGGAATCTGTTAACGGAATTGACGGCAGGACAAAATTGTGACGATTTTGAAATGATAGGACTTAAATAGGACGAAAACGTTGGGGACGAAAATGATACATAAAAATAAATTTTAATTTTATCCTTCACTAATATCAGTCTTTTATGATACATAGTTATTCAATTATTTTTAATCACATTTAAGTAAATTACACTTAATCACATTAGTTTGATTCTAAATAAATTTATTTTTTTTATAATTTTACTTTTAAAGATTTTTACTCATCATGAAATGTTTATAAAATGACTAGAATCACATTATTTTATTATATATTTATCAATTTTTCCCCATAAATTTATACACTAGTCATTCTACAAATATTTTATGATGAGTAAAATTTTTAAGAATAAAATTATAAAAAATTAAATTTATTTAGAATAAAATTAATGTGATTAAGTGTAATTTACTTAAATGTGATTAAAAAATAATTGAATAACTATGTACCGTAAAAAATTGACATTATTAAAGGATAAAATTTAAATTTATTTCTCTGTATCATTTTTGTCCCCAACGTGTTCGTTCTATTTAAATCCTTAACGTTTCAAAATCGTCTCAATTTTATCCCGCCGTCAATTCCGTTAACAGATTTCTAACGGCAAAACAACATTGAGTCATTTTAAAATGTTAGGGACTTAAATAGAATGATACGATACTTTACTCTATTTTAAAATATTTGACAAAAACTAAAAACATACTTTATCCGAACTATTGTGTTGTTCCATTTATTTCAAGCTTAGGTTTTACGGTGATGGCTATCTTCAAATCTAATTTTCCGATTGGGGTTGGGGGAGATATTTGAAAGGGACCACAAAGCCACATATGTAGCATTTCATTGGAACACCCTAAAAGAGCTTTTGGTATATGCTTTCTTTCTTGACCTAATTACGCCCTACAAGTGCCTAATTTTTTTATATATTGTTTGAATTACTCAAATATTGAATAATTTAGTGTTTAATAAATTTCTAAAAGCATTTGTGATACAAATAATTTATTGGGAGTATATTATAAAAAATTACTTTTTATTAAAAAAAAAATACGGTCTACAAAAAATATATTATCAATTTACGAAAAACATATTATATAAAAATACTTTTTATTCGTAAAAGTACAATCTACAAAAAATGTCAATCCGTGAAAAAAATATATTTATTAATTTATAATTTTCTATTAAATACTGTTTTGTCTAATATATATGTATTTCACACACTAATATGTAATATCAAAATAAATAAAAAATCGCATACAAGTTCATGAGATATACATAAAAGAGTAATATTTTAATTCCTCCGAAAAAATTGTAATAGGGTAATTTAATTATTAAATTAATTTCTAACTTTTTATTTATTAGATGAATTATTTTTCATATCAAATTGTATTAAAATAATTGTACAAATTAATTCATATCTATTTAATAAAAATATAATAATTTCTAATATTTTTTAAAATTTTTAGATCAATCCCTTCGTCCAAATGAATAATATTAAATCGAATAATGTTCTTTATTTGTTCATTGTAAGTTCTACACATACATGGCAGGATTTAATAATTTAAAATATAGTTATCATAAAGATATAAATGTTACATCAAGATTCAAGAATCATGGATTGGTGTAATTGTCATGTAACATAATTCACCGTAAATTCGAGAGTATGCTTGTTTTTCCATTGAACTTCGGACCTAGATGCATGAGTGCCATGTGGACTAAACTGCGTGAACATAATTTTAGGCTAGAAAACTACAAAAGAAAAAAGTAAATTAATTAAGAATAATAAAAGTTGACTAAAATTATAGTGACCCTAGCTAGTGTTCAAATGACGGATATATAAATTATAAAAAAATAAGTAGGAAAGAATAAAAACTAATTTAAATTTATTCTATATTCTTTTTTTTATCAACCATAAAAAAACTCGAACTGACGATTTTTTAGTTGAGTATGAAAAGATCATATTATTTGAGTTATAATTTATTGATAATTTATTCTATATTCTTAATTATTAATAAATTTTTTAAATAATTTTATGTGTAATTAATATATAATCATAAATATTATAAATATAAATTTTAAATATTAAAATTAAAAAATTATTTTAGTTATTGTCTTTCTAATATTACGATAAATTATCCTACAATATTTTTTAAGGTTAAAAAAACACTTTAAATTGTGGAACAACCACTTAATAATTTTTTTATACCGAAAGGATGAGTTTTCTATTACTAAGTGGAAAAGGCATATGGCGTGAAAGACTCCAGTACATATAAACTTGGCTCCTCTTTTTACGAGTGGTTATCTTTTTTTATGGTGTCTTAATTCTATTTTTTTTTTAAGGTGATTTAAATTTGATAATACAGATCTAAATTTGAAAAGATACACTGAAGATTATTTTTTATTCACAAAAATATTTTTAAATCAAGAACAAATTTAGACTCTATTAGAAAAAAGAAAAAATATCTTATAATATTACATATTTTTGTATAAATTTAAGAATCAAATTCACTTGTTTGCTTTCATAAGGTATACTACGAAGGCAGAGGCACTGAAAGCAATACAAGAGATGGACCAAATGCGATTGTGGGGTAAACAGATCTTTGTGGGAGAGACTAAGTATCGGAAATAGTTTGATGATAAGGCGAAACATGTTACAGAAGATGCCGCTAATACCAGATATATTTAGCAGAGTTTAATTAGCTATGGGAACCACCAAGTGACCGTGGTGGATGGTTTGAACAGCATGAAGCAGATAGGAGAGGCAAGTAGAGTAGGATGCAGCCCAGAGTTGGAATTTGGCGTCCGTACTAAATCACAGGAGATACCATTAAAGATGGGGTGGGACAAGGCAGCGGAGATGGTGACACAGGTGGCACTGGCTGACGAATAAGGAATGGATAGAAGGGTCATTTCCCTCAAAGAACTGGATGAATGGCGTACGGAAATTTCGGTAAATTTGAAAAAAGCAACGAAAGCTCTTATAATTAGATCGACAGTTATGAGATTGCATTTAATTGATGAAGACGCTACTCCTAGGATAAGGGGCCCAATAACGTAGATCAGCATACTAAAGAGAATATGTGTGATGTAGGCCAAAACCACATAAGCGCTCATGAGCTAGCTTATCCGGGAGGATGGGCGGTTCGAGTAACCCAACCAGGATGTGGAACATGGGATGTACTCCCAGGTAGGAGCGTGGTGCCGCGTGAGGATAGGAAGGGGATTGGAGTTGATCACACTCATGTTGCTACCGTAAGGTGTGATGGTGACTTCATCATACTGCACTTTCACAAGGAGTTCTTGGCAGCTGCTGCGGGTGGTGGTGCAGGGGATACAATACATTGGACAGTGATGAGAGAGGAGGGTCTTGGGTATCACGTAGCTGTGGTGGATAACGTGAATCACAATAGCGACGCAGGATATGATGGAGGAGTAGTAGGGATGGAAGATGGCCGGCAGAAGGTCAACGGTGGTGCCAGCGGAGATGTTTGGAAAGCGGTCACTGTCATGGCGAGTGACGAGTTTGACGTTGGCGCTGCCGCCGCTGGTCCGCTCCGTGCCGTGAAGGAGCATGACGGTGTTGGAGGGCACAAGCCAGTGCCAATAGTGGAAACCTCTATGGTAATGAAGGTAAACGACGTAGGGATGAATGATTTCTCTTGTGCAGGGATACTTCATGCGGTCAACAACTCTGTGATAGATGGCGACAATCTATTGGATGGGGAGGAAGGGGGAAGAATAATAGGGAGCTTGAATGAAACTAATGTCATATCACATACGGTTCACGAAAGTCTCGATGGGAGTGTAAAGAAGAACATTGTTACAAGATTGGTAAAGGATGATGGAGTAAAGGAAGCAGATTCAGGGGGAGAGGATACTCTAAGGGAGGGAACATGCTTTGAAGAGGATGGGACGGTCAGGAACTTGGAGGATGTTGGACATTCTGAAAAGGATGTAATCAGTGATTAGAATATTGTGAAGCAAATAAAAAATTGGGATAAAGACTTGGGTAAAAACAGAGTTGTTTGGGCCTTGGCAGTGGAATCAGGGGATGTCTCATATGACGAGGAAGACGATATTATGGCAGCTCTTCAAGCTCAAAATGAAATGCTTGCATAGAAACGAAGGCAAGCAAAGCAAAAGGAGAAAGCAAGAAGGAGCCGGCCTAAAAACCGGAATAAGGTGTGTAATAATGTGCTTAAATTATTTATAGTTTTTGGAATGTGAGGGGTATTGGGGGTGTTGGAAAAGTGGGTATGGTTAAAAATTTTAAGAGAAAAAATAATGTGAATATACTAGGCTTGATAGAGACAGAGAAGAATGAAGTTACTAAGTTTGACGTAGTGCAAATTTGGGGAAATGATGCGGTGGATTGGGAATATGTAGGTTTCGAAGGGGCTTATGGAGGTCTATTGTTAATGTGGGACAAAATGATTTTTAAGTTGAGTAACTGTTATAAAGGGGAGAGGTGGCTGTGTGTGGAAGGGGTGTTGATGAGCAATAATTTTCATTGTGCGTTTTGTTTGGTGTATGGTGCGCATGTCAGAGAGGAGAAGCTAATTGTGTGGGAGGAGTTGAGTTTTATTGCTGGAGTATGACAGGTCCCAATTTGTTATATGGGTGATTTTAATGAGGCTGTGAGAGTATAAGAAAGAAAAGGAGCTAATGCTTTAACAGCATCAGCGGAAGATTTTAAAGACTGGATACGGGATATGGAGTTAGTGGATTTAGAACTGAATGATCACAAATTTACATGGTTCAGAGGCCAATCTTGCAGTCACATTGATAGAGTCTTCGTTAGCCTGGAATGGCTTGAACAGTTTCCTGAGATGCGGCTTAAAAGTGGGCCAAGAGGTTTATCTGCTCATTGTCTTTTGATAGTGGAGGATAGTAGATTAAGAGGGGGGGGCAAGGCCATTTCAAAGTTTGGATTCTTGGTTCTCACATGACGGGTTTCTTAGAATGGTGAAGGAGGAATGGAGGGGTTTAGGAAAAGTTCAATTTACTGAAAAGTTGAAGACTTTGACGATACCTTTGAGTAGATGGCACAAGGAGAAGTTTGGTGATATTGATTTGAAGGTACAGCAGTTGGAGGATGAAATCAGGAAGTTGGATGATTTGGCTAGTGATGGAGTTTATGATGGAACTATGGAGGCAAGAAGGAGGGCTCTAGTTAGCTTCTGTAAGTGTTGGTATGTCAGGAAGGAAATCCATTGGAAGCAGATGTCAAGGTCCCGACATGCTAAGTACATGGATAAGAACACTAGATATTTTCATAATTTAACCTTAGCAAGAAGAAGAAGTAATCGGATTGATGCGTTAGTGATAAGTGGCAGATTGGTGAGGAATCAAGCCAGGATTAAGAGTACAATAAGAGATTTTTATAAGAACTTGTATCGTCACGAAGCGTCACCTTTGGTAGGTATTCGGGATGGCCTAGTTAATAAGATACAGGAAGAGGAGGCTACAGACTTAGAGAGGTTGCCTTCGGCTGACGAAATAAAGGAAGCAATTTGGGATTGCGAGTCGTCTAAGGCCCCTGGCTGTGATGGCTACAATATGAACTTCATAAAGAAGTGTTGGGGATAAATTGGTCCTGAGTTTACTACAGCTGTCATGGATTTCTTCCAGTCACCTAAGCTACCAAGAAATTCTAATGTTACATGGGTAGCTCTGGCTCCGAAGTTTGTGGGAGCAAGGGAGATTAAATATCTTCGGCCGATTAGCATGGTAGGGTATGTGTATAAGGTCATTTCGAAGGTGTTGGTGCGGAGAATGAGAAGGGTAATGCCGAACTTAGTAGGGGAGACTCAGAGTACATTTGTGCAGGGGAGGAAGATTTATGATGGGGCTTTGATTGCGTGTGAAACTGTGCAATGGTTGAAGCAAAGAAAGAAGGAATCGACAATAATCAAACTGGATTTTCAAAAAGCTTACGATAGAGTCAAGTGGAAGTTTGTGGATATTGTACTTCAAAAAATGGGTTTGGGCAAAGATAGCGAGAGTGGATCAAGGAATGTGTGTGCACGGCATTTATGTCGCTTTTGATAAATGGCTTGCCTTCTAAATCTTTTAAGATGGAACGGGACTTATGACAAGAGGATCCTCTTTCTCCATTTCTTTTTATTCTTGTGAGGTCCTTCATATGATGGTAGGAGAGGCAATAAGACATGGAAGGATCTCTCCTTTGTTGGTTGGAAAAGACAATATTGAGTTGTCTCACTTGCAATTTGCGGATGACACAATACTTTTTTGCCCCCCGGAGGAGGAGACTATTTGAAATTATAAGCGGCTTCTACGGTGTTTTGAGATGATGTCTGGCTTGAGTATTAACTTTGATAAATCTAGCTTGATTCTGGTTAATTGCGAGCGAGAGTGATCACAAAGGATGTGTAGCTTGTTGGGGTGTAAGGAAGCAACATTGTCAGTCAAATATCTTGGTATTTCTTTGGGAGCGAATCTGAAATTGGTCAAGACATGAAAACCTATTATAGACAAAGTAGAAGAGAAACTCAATCTGTGAAAAGCCAAAACAATTAATAAAGCTGGTAAGCTGGTACTCATCAAATCTGTGCTTAATAGTCTGCCGGTTTACTACCTTAGCTTATATAAGATGCCCAAAGCAGTAGCAGATAAGTTGATATCTTTGCAGAGGAGGTTCTTGTGGAGTGATGAGGACAGAAGGGATGGGGTACCTTTGGTGAGGTGGGATATTATGCAAGCTCCAAAACGCTTCGGGGGTTTAGGCATGGGCGATGCAATGCTCCAGAATACAGCATTATTGTTCAAGTGGTGGTGGCGATTTTTAAAGGAGGATTACCCATTATGAAAGAAAATTGTGTGCTCCTGCAATGACTTGAATCCAAATGTCCATCTTTCTTGTCAGTCGGTTCCTAAAACAAAGGGTCTGTGGAGGGACATTTGTCAGTTACAGATAAGAGACCAGCAAGCGAGAGATAAGATGGTCAGATGGTTATCATTAGAGCTAGGAGATGGTAGAAGAATTCGTTTTTTGGAAGATAATTGGCTACCATGTGGTGTGTTGCAGGATGTATTTCCAAGGCTTTTCTCGGTTTCAATCCAAGTCGGATCTGTAATAGGGGACTGTGGGTTCTGGGATGCGCTGAAGTGGATATGGAACTTTCATTGGAGAAGGGTACTATTCTAATGGAAGTTAGAATTAGTTAACCAACTTCATGGAGTTCTACAATCTGTCAGGTTAACAAGTGAGAGGGAGGACAGAATAGTATGGAAATTTGATAGATCAGGAGTTTATTCTACTAACTCATTTGTGCAGGTTTTGCAGGCTGAGACTCTCCCGGAGGACATTATGAGTTATAGTTTCACTAGACTCGCCAAGAGTTGAACTATTCACCTTATTTGTGTTAGTTGGTAGGGTCAATACTAAGGAAAGATTGATTAAATTGGGCATTATTGATCACATGGATATAATTTGTGTTTTATGTAAAAAAGAAATTGAGAATGATTTTCACTTATTCATTGCCTGTGAATTCACGCGGTAGGTGTAGTGTGCTTGGTTATATGCCTATAATAAACTTTGGTCTATTCCAGGTATAGTTGTCAGAACCGAACCGGTGATCGAACCGGTCAAGCTACTGGTTCACTGGTTTATTAATTCAACCGATAAATTACTGATTGAACCGGTAAAATCGGTCTCACGTAAATATAAAATAGTTAAGAACTTAAAATTAAAATTTGAAATACATATCTTCACTAACATTTTATGAAGAATCAAGTCCAACTTCTAAAAATAACTAATATAAAAAAAATAATTAATTCACAAAGCCTATCATCTAACTATAATATCAATAGATTTTAACACTAATATAAAAATAAATAACCTTAATCACAATACTAGCATTGAAATAGATCAAGCAGATTAATAAATTTTTAGTGAAATTTATATTTATATAATGGTATATAATTAAAATATAATTAATTTGAAAAAAGAAAAAATAAAAATTAAATTAAATTAGATATTTATGTATACTATATAATTAATATTTGTCACATATAAAATTAAGAAGTGCAATGGTTGAGTGGCAAGTGAAAATTGTTTTTATTCCAAGGTTCTTGGTTCGAAACTTAGTGGAGACTGGAGACATTTTAAAAAAATTTTCAAACAAACTTTTTTTCTTAAATGGTCCAAGAAGTAAACCGTAACAGGATTTTCAGGAATTAGGAAACATGCCGATTAGGAACTACAAAGAGTGGATTGACTTTGTTCTATCAAGTTGTTGATGGCAATGCCGGAGATAACTACGATTTTTTTAAATGTTTATTCGTATTATAATTTTGGATTTTTTAAATGCTCCATCTTACTGTGTTGAGTTTTTTATTTAAAAAAAAAAGAACTAAATAAACTCAATTTTATCTTTATTCTTATCTTTACAAATTTTTTATAATTAATATTTGATTCACTTTTAAATTTTATTTCAATATACAGGATATCTATTTGTTTTTTTTTTTTTTTAGTTTAAGATTTAATTTTTTTTATCTGTAAGTACAATTATTTTAATAAAATATTATATTCTGTAAAAAATAAAAAAGTAGTGGCGTTGAGGCTATAACAGCACATTGACATCAGAATTGCAAGAAATTGATGCTCCGCCTTCTATATATACCAAAGACTATTTGGAAAATCATATAGCACCGTCATTTATTGGAATGTGCTAGGATGGTATAATGTATGTCAAAATTATTACAAAACCATGGGAGATTTATTTTCGGATGAGTTTTTTTCTCATCCCAGGTAGGAGTGTTCATGAGTGAACTAGGTTTAAGTAGATCCAGATTTAATTTTAAAAGGCTATCAGATTTATTTTGATCTGAGCCAAAAACAGCTTAAAATAAATTAGGATGTCAACTCGATATAAAATTAATATATATAAATTTATAAATTTTATATATTAAAGTAATAAAGTTTTACTTTAAAAATTAAATTTAACAAATATTATATTATATTTATATTAAAATAAACATAATATTGTATAATATTTAAAAATATGAATTAAAATATAAAAGTATAATGTGATATTACTAATTTTATTTTAAAATAAATATTTTTATTATAAAAAAAAACTTTGGATTGGACTAGAACCAAAACATAATTTAAATCCAACTCGAAAATAACACCAAACAAAAATAATAAATTCGAACCTAATAAAATAAGCTTTAAATTTAGACTAAATTTCGGGTCAAATCTGATCTTGAACAACCATGCTCCTGATAAAGTGGTGATGTTTTTAATTTAACTTTTGACATATTATTACTAAAAATACTCATGATTTAATTTGTTTAGAGACTAATAGCTAATAAATAAAGATGATGAATTAAAGTGACTACTAAAAAATAATTGGAGACCAATTTATATTGTTACCTAAAATTAAAACCTGGACAAAGAAAAGAAAACTACAACTAAAGACGTAGAAAGTGAGAGACTACTAAAACAAAATATAAATGGTACAAAAACCATGAACAATGAAAGAAAGAAAGAACAGTGAGATTGTATGTCACATCAAAGAAAATGATGATAATTGCTCTATCAACATCATTCAAAGTAGAAGAAGAGAGAATGAGAGATATAGAATATATATCGGTTGATGAATCCATACATTGATTATAATTATATTACACTAATTTAAAATCACATTTGTATTAATAATAAGTCAAATCACAATTTTAAACCTAACAATTCAAACAAGCCAATACAAATTCTATGTATCTATACAACATAAGTTCGTACATTCTACCTAATAAGATCATTGTCCCCTTGTCACTTGTGAGTGGTACAAAGTAGTATATGATATAACTTGTTGTTCAATTCTTGTAGGTGCAATGTTGCTTACTAAATAGGAATCAATGAATCATGCTCTCATCTCATTTCATGACCTAATTAAAAAGTGGGTCCATTTGGTTTCATATCTTAGATAAGATAAATGGACAAAGCAACCTCTTTTGTTTTAGGCAGAAAACGGCTTGTAACCTTTTTCAGAGTGTGACATTCATGATGAAAATTGTCTTCATACCTTACCCAACTTCTTCACGTGCGTGTTTCTAAATCTTTGTTGTATAGTAAGTACTAAGTAGTGAGCTTTTTTTAATTTAATTTGTTATTTTGTGTTACTTGACTCGTTGTGGAAGCTTCAATCATTGTATCTCCTTCTTCAATTCCTTCACATCAACAAGTTCTTCTCTCAATCTTTATTTCTTTCCCTTTTTCAGATGGAAAAAAAAAAACAGTTTTTTTAATTCTTATGAATTCAAATTCTTATTATCATTAAGAATTTGACTAATTTGCTCACTAAAAATTATTGAAATGTATTATTTTGCAACTAAAATTAATGTTTGAAATAACATAATATTGAAAAAGGAAATGATTTCTTAAATTCATAGATTTTTATTTTTGTAATTTAAATTTGCATCTATTTTGATATTTAAATAATAATGATCAAAATTTGTAAATATATAATAATACATGATAATCTCTTAAATCAATTTTTTTCGTTGACCTTTTTTTTTTTTGTTTTTTTGTCATGCCTTTTTTTTATAAATAACATGTATCCTAAAGTTACTATTGATAGAAATTTCTAAACTTTTACTTTAATAAGTAAACAACAAATGCATTAAACATTTAAACTTTGTATATTTTTATACAAACTTTGTATATTTAATCTTAACATGTATTTTGTTAGCTAAACATTTTTTTCTTTGTTTGTGTTTTTGGTCTTGGGCTAGGCCCAGAACCCTACCCAAAGCCTGAACCATTCCCTGCCCCGGAAGCAGCCCCCTAGTAGAACCCCATCTTATATTTCTCCGAAGAAAACCCAAATCGCTCACAGAAAATAGAGGAACAAAGGGGCCCAATTCACAAATGGAGGCCATAAGATGGGCTAAAGCCCAAACTAGAAGACAACCCAGCACATATGGCAATTCATTTCCTTTTCTGAGAGCTCGTTAAAATGTCCTTCTTAGTGTACTGTGTGGTCCGAAACAAAAAAAGGAAAAGGAAAGTTATTAACTAAAAAAAAAAAACTACACTAGAGTTCGAATCCCAATAGTGAAATATAGAATTTTTTTAATGTTAAAATATTATTTGTACGTCAAAATTAATCATCAAATTCAGTTATTATATATTTATATATGTATTTTAGCTTATTTTAAATGTGTATTTTATACTTAGTTGATATTGATATCCAATTATTCACTAAGGATGATTGTTTTTAGAGAAAATAACAAATAAGTCTTTAACCTTTTGATCCGTAGACATTTAAGTCCTACAAAATTTAAAAATACATTTAAGTTTCTAACTTTTTCAAAACCTATATATATTAATCCCTCGTGTTCACCTGGGTCTCCCGTTGTACTACTAAACTGGTTGATACAAATGAAAGTTTTTAAAATTGGACAAATTAAACTCAGGAATCGATATATCTAAATTTTGAAGAGTTCAAAGACTTAAATATATTTTTAAATCCTCACACTGCAGACCCAAAAATCAAGGATCGATTTGTCCTTTTCTCTTGTTTTTAATATCTGTCCGAGTGTAACGAGTGTGTAGCGTAAGGAAAAAAACAAAAAAGAGGGGGAGGGGGAATAGTAATAGTTGATGGTGGTTGGCAGAGACAAAGCATGGCGGAGGTGGAGACGGCAACCACAGTCAATGTTTGCAAGTGGGATTGGTGGATGGCTGGATGCAGCTAAGCTAACTTGATCCTCAATTTTAAATTGTATTCTTGTGTTATGGAATTATCTAAATAATTCTACATTAAAAATTGTTAAATTACCCTCTTAGTTAACATTTAAAATAGTCTTAACTTTAAATCAGAATGTTTTCTTAATCAAAACCTTCTCCGGCCAGATGTAAGCTTTAGAATGGCTGGTGAGTACATAATCACTACAGATATCACAAACTTATAAACTTAAAAATGACAAGAAGAGATACTCATATGAAAGAATTAAACTAAACTAAACCTTACAAAAAAAAACCATGTTGGGATAATCGAGTGGTCAGCCCACTCATCCGCTTAAGCAGGTATCAAAGATTTAAATCTCACCATGTGCATACAGCAATCCATTAGGCAGCGGCAAACCTTTAAAATGTTCATGCAAGCTGAGGTACAAACAGAAGCATACAACATCTTTATACGCACAAAATTACAAACAAATAAAGCAGTACTTGTTTATAGGCCAACAACCAAAGCTCCATGTTCTGTAGCACCCAACATGTTGAAAACCATACTCCAGTACATGTTTGATAACTATCCCGAAAGAACATTTCTATCTTATCATGGACGATTTTGTATCTTCCCTCTCGAGACACTTACCAAACACATTCACAAATTTTGAATTATATCTACAAGAGAAGTGTAAGTGCCTACAATCGCAATAGTAACACCCATCACAATAATTGAATAGTTTATGATCATTTCTGAGCCAAATCTCTTGTAAGCTCCAGAAATCTTCAAGTAACATACGGATGGGACAAGGATTGATGCTGAGACACTTAGCAATGCTCCAACAAGTGACATTAGGTAGCCAAATAAGGGAATTGCCACTGCCACAACAAGAGTGCTAATCAGCAATGTGGTACTAACAATAACATGTGTGAGCCTCTTTTTTCTGTAGTTGCATGAGATCTTGTTCTTTACTGCATTCACAATTGGGGTTAGCATCAATGCATATTTGGCTATTGGATTCACCAAGGTTGTGTATATTGCAACTTGTGAACTGAATTTCCCTGTTGGAAGGTTCAATGTAACCTGTGATTCAACATCTTCTCCAAACATTAGGTACCCTAGGATTGCTGCTGCTGCATAACCAAGAGTGCACACTAGAAAGCACACAAATAGGACCTGCCATTGCCATAGTAATTTCAATATCAAAATCATAACTAACCAACTATGCTCTCTTCAACCATGTTAAGAATACAATTAAAAAAAAGGTAATGCTAGAGAGACAAAAAAACAGCCAGAACTTGCCTTATTTAGCATTCATTAATTGTCGCAACAATTAATGAATGCTAAATAAGGCAACTTATGGCTGTTTTTGGCTGATTTTCTTTAGTTACCAAACATTTCCGTAAAAAAAAATGATTTGTACTTACACTTGAGAACTGATTCTTGTTCCTCATGGCATTGTAGAGTGTGGGAAGAACAGGGTGAGCACTGTAGCAAAATGCATACAAACTAACTGCAGCAGGGATGCCACTCCACCTGAAAACTGTACCTTTTCCATGAAAGCCTGTCCCATCAATGGTTCCATTCCACAACAGAGAGAGCAAGAACACTGTGGAAGCCAAAGCGCCACTAGCAGAAACATAAGACAACAAGCTAAGATCCTCCAACAACACTGTTGGCAAGATCACAATTGTTGCTAGTATTGCAAAGATTGTTGTTCCACCAATCACAAGCCCTCCAAGGTTTACTTCAACGTTTGGAATTAGCTTGTTAAGGTTGTCACCTTCCAAGATGAGGTAACCTGTCCACAATCATGGTGGTCAGAACCAAAAATTAATGGTGTATTTGATTTACGTTTTTGTTTTTTATTTTTTCTGTTTTGAGAATTTTATGAAAAAATAAATAATAATAATAATAATATCTTTTAATTTCTTTTTTTTATAAAATGTTAAAAAGGTTAAATTACTTTATTAGTATTCAAAATTTTCTCAAATTCATAATTGAGCTTTTACACTTTAAAAATTTTTAGTTGGATCTCTATAACGGTTTTAAATTTGTGATCACATTCTTTTTATCCCAAAAACCTTTAACTTAACCGAATATATTGAATCATATTTTCTAGTGGCGGAGATTGAAAACGTTTTTGTAATGTTTCTTGTTAAAAAAATCTAATTACAAATTTAAAATTGGTATAAGATCCAAATGAAAACTTTAAAAATATAGTGACCTAATAATAAATTGGCATAAACAATAAAAACTAACGGAGATAAAAATTAGGAGTTTAATTACTCCATCTAATTTTACCGATTTTCAATTAAATTTTTATACTTTTTTTTTTAATTAGATAGTTTATATCATATCAGATTTTGTAACTAAGTTTTTATCTTGGTAAAAAGTTAGATTTAACAGAAGAGAAAGTCTCATGGATCAACACTTTTATTAAAATTTAGTCTATATTTAACCATCAAAAAAAGAATGTATAATTTCATACTATTAGATGAAATTTTACACCATTAAAAATATTAATATTAATAATAATTGATTAATGACTATAAATCACAAAATGTGCTAACCCCTAATATTTCTGTTAACAAAATATTTTATTAAACAAAATAGAATATTAAGTATTAGACATATTTATTTTGTTTAATAAAATATTCTATAATTTTAATTTTTTATTATAACAAAGACTTAATTATAAAATATGATTTAATATAAAAATTTAACTAAAAAAATATAATAATCTAATTAAAAATTCGATAAAGTTATAAAGATTAGCCGAATAATTAAACTAAAACTAAATGCACCTTAATATTTATTGTGTTGGCTTTTAACAATAATAGTAATCATAATAATAGTACCTGTTACAACAAGGTAGAGCTCTGAATTCATGGCTATGGAGACCATTAATCTACCTTTGTCTCCAAAAGCACGTTGACCAATGTCAGGGAAGGTTCTGATATGAGGGTCCATGTCCATGCATCTCTTTACCAATAAGCCAGTGTAGTAGCAAGCAATTGCTATCATAAATAGCAGTGATATGCTTAGCCATCCCCCTGAAGCCAGTGCATAAGGTATTGAAACAATTCCAATTCCTTCATTCACACCATCAAACTTTGTTAATATTTTCATCCAATACTTTTGGAAATAACTTGAATCAAAATGTTAAAAATACAACAAAAATTACTTATCAAACCAATTATCGTATACAGAAAAATCAAACTTAATACTAATAATCAAATTTATTTATAATAATATAATAAAAATTTTTGTGATATGTCAAAGACATATTTATAAATAATAATTGATTAATGACTTTTTTTTATACACGTAAAATAATTAATTGAACTTTATGTAAAATACACTTCATTTTAGTTTAGGTATATTAATTTAGTTGAACTTATATTATTTTAAAACAAAGATCAGATAACGCTAACCATATAAAATCTATAAAAAAAATCCTTTATTAATATATATTTTGTGGCCAATTCAAAGGTGAAATGATTAATTGAATATGAACGTTTCATGTTTCATCTATCATATCACTTGTTATGATTCATTTCTAGAACATTCAGTAATGTTCCAAAAGTTTGTTAATGCAAGTAGTTGACACGTTGGAATGTATAACATTGACAGTTTGACACAGAAGTAGTGATTGAATCCATTACGAAACTTCATTCAATAATGTGAATCCTGAATAAATACTTAATAAATAAATAACAAAGAATAAAACATGGGAAGAGTTTCAAAGTGTACCGAAAACACTAATATTTTAGTTGTTTTAACTGTTATTTGAATTATAAAAAATATATATTAATTGAAATAAATGGTTAAAATAATTGAAATACTGGTATTTTTAGTACACTTGAAATTTTTTCTAAAGCATGTACAAGGATGACAATTTTTTGCCGAACACTTTAATTTTTTCACCAATAATAAAAATAATAGCAAATATTATGTCTACAATACTTTACACACCATAAAGCCACTTTCCGCCAAGAATTTCGCTAATATTGTTCCCTTGTATATGATAATTATTTTGTAAAAACTTATGGAGTTGCATCTGAGTAAATTCATATGTTTAATAATACATTAAATTATGAACATGTTAATAAAAAAGTTTAAATAACATAAAATAGGAAACAGTGTGTGTCAAAATAATAATCAGAAGAGCACAAACATATTATGAATACTTACACCAATATCCTGACAGCTTAAAAAAATAGCAATAAAACAAATATTCTGACATCGACCTGCCATATTTTTGTATTCAAGTGCAGAAACCAGATTCACATCTTGCCGTTGAATTCAGTAGAAAAATTATATTGTAATATCCTTTAGTTAATTTGCTACACATCTATTTATTAATACTTTTATTAAACAAAATAGTGTTTATATTAATAAAAAAATATTTCGTTTATAAAGGTATATATTAGTTTTATATAAATCATAGAAGAGAGAAGACTATCTCATGACCTCAAACACAAACTAGCTAGTACCGTAATTTACTCACATCTAACAGACATAAGATCTTGGATCTCGTACTACTTTTAATATAGCTGCAAATAAAGAATAATTATTCTTAATCTGAAAGGCTTGTATATTTTTTAAATATGATTTCTTTATGTGAAACTCAATTATTCTTTCTAGAGCATGTTAGACTATATATGGAATGATAAAAATATTATTTATATACAAAAATTAGTTATTAAATTAATTAAAATATTTATTTATAAATATATATTATTTAATTTTTTTAATATATATTTTATATTAATAATTAATTTTTTAATTAATTTTTTTATGTATATATAAGATGATTAATCTATTTATTATATTTTAATTTAAGTGAATTTTATAATATCTATTATTTGATGTTTAAATTAAATTAAATTTATTTTTTATAGTAAATTTTTAAATATTTAAAAATTTTGTATTTTATATTTTAAATTAAATATTAATTTTTATTTTTTTAACAAACTAAACACCATTTTTCAGATTAATAATGCTAGGAAGACAAAAAAAAAAAGTATTATTTGACTTTTAACGTTTGGGTTGAATTTTAATTTGGTTCCTAACATTTCAAATGTCTTATTTCAGTATCAAAAACTTTTAAAACATCTTATTTTAATTTAAAAAAAGTTTTAAGCATGTCCAATATTATCTTTCCATTAAATTTGATACAAACAATTTGCATATTAAACAGTTAATAGTATTCGATTTCAATAGGTAAGTAAAATTGATCCACCATCCTTTGATTTTAAAGTGATGATTGATTGTTAAGATTTGTAGTTTTGTACAAAAATAAAATTAAGGAGACAAAATTTTACAAAAAAAATTTGATTATATTTTTTTAATACATAAAAAAAAGATACGACTTAATTAATAATGTTATTAACATCTAAATCACACATTCTATTAATTATTAGTATTAAATTTAATAATAAGACAACATTAAACCTGTTTAAATTTTTTTAAGATAAAAATAGAACACTTAATTAAAATATATTATAGATCAAATTAAAATTTAGTCAAAACGTTATAAACTAAAAATAGTATTTTATTTTTAAAAAATAATTATATTTTATCTTATTTAATATTTATTAATTATTATTAAAATTAATACATATTAAATAAAATAAATAAGATAAATTTTAATTATTTTTTATTAATTTTTTTTAATTACAAAATATTTCCATTTTTAGACACAATAACAATTACTTTTAATTTGTTTCATTTGTTTTGTATAGGAACAAGGTCTTCCATCTTTCCATCCCCCACCTACCCTTTTAAACTCAATAATGACACAACCCTGTATAAAGAGTACAACAATAATTCAAAATATAGTACCATCCATCTTGGAGCAAAGATAGACTCCAAAGCTATGAAGCATGATACTTTTCTAATTTATATTTTGGATACAATATTTATTGATATTCGTCTGATATACGTGTTTTATGTGTCCAATCGTATTTTAATAAAAATAAAAAAAATTTTCTAATACACTTAGACAAATCTAAATACTATCACGTGTCAACGTGTTTAGTCATATTCTTAAAATAAATTTAAAAATATTATATATTATTAATTATTAAAACAAAATATATTTTAAATACATTATATAATTAAAAATATTAAAATATCATTATAATTTATCTAAAAAATATTTTATATTTTATATATATACTGTGTTTCTATATTATAAAAAATTTTAAATTTGTGTATCTTCGTGTTGTATCGTGTTTCATATCTATATCAGTGTCTATATATTATAGTAGTATAAAAAATATTTTTTGAAAGAATTTCCGGCATATAATATATTAATTAAAATTAACTATTGAAATGATTAAAATACTGATATTTTATAAATATTTAAAAAATTTTCATTCTTTAAATTAGTACCTATATCAAAAATAAAAACATGAAACACTTTTTAACTTTGATAATCACGTCAAAACTCAAGTGTGTATACACGCGGTCTCTCATCTCTCATGATAAAGCTACAAAAATCTCAGCAAAGGTTAATGAAATGGGAAGAGACAACATCATCTTGTGCCAGCAACAGCGATTGATGAGAGATTCAATGAGATTTAGAAACACATACATGCATACAACTTTTCTTGATGGGAGACAATATATACAAATAAAAGTAAAAAGATGACCAAAAAATTTTGTATCAACTATATTAGTTTTCACCTTTTTGAAAAGGCCTAAAAATATGCCTTACTTTTTTGTGTCATATCTTAACCACTAATCGCAATCTTGTTAATTAGTTTCTTTTTAATCACAGAGAGAGAGGGAGAGAGAAGTGTAACCTGAAATTGCATTAATCCCATGGAAGCAGGTCTTGAAAAAGGAGGTGTTACCAACATGAACTGAGTCTAAATCATCGGCAGATTTAGGTAGCTGATCTCCATTGTAGAAGCTTCTCTGTTCTACTTTTTCATCACCCAGAAGGGGTATGGTGATGGAGTTTTTTCCATCATCACCACCACTAGCCATAATGATGATAACAGTAATGAACAAATGAAAAAGATTTAATTTGTGTGCTTGTGATCGATCACTGCAATCACACACACTGTGTGTGTTTTTTATGATAGAATGAAGGAACAAGCGCACAAAGATGAGTTCTTTTCTTTCCTCTATCAATTTTATTTTTATATGCAAGACAATAGGCTACCCGCTACTAGATGGTGAAATAAACGAGTTATTAGGGAACTCAATTATATTAATTATTAAATTAAATTACTCTTTTATTTTTTATTTATTTTTCTTTTCATTGTCCTAGATCTACTCTGGACCCATCGCGTTTGGCCTTCGTATATGGTACCTGAACCACTCCTAATATAAAAGAGATTCTGTATCAATAATAAGTTTTTTTTTAAATATGATACGAGTACACTAAAATTAATTTTAGAATATAAATATACATTAAAAATAAATTAAATCACATATGTATTTATACATAAATATATTAATAATTAATTTTAATATATAAATAATTTTTTTATTTTTTGTTTTTTAAAAATATTAATTTATGTTATATTTTATATTTTTTAAAAAGGAATAAAAAAAATTGAAAACAATCTCAAGAAATTAAAGTAAAAGTGGGAATAAAAAACCGTATGGATCTGAAATGGTAAATAAGAAAGTAAGAGGGAAAATTAATAATAATAATAATAATAATAATAATAATAATAATAATAATAATAATAACAATAATAATTTATTATTATTGTTATTATTATTATTATTATTATTATTATTATTTGGATGGCAATAAAAGAAAGCAAGAATGGTTGGCAAAATTAACGGAAATTAAAGAAATTAAAACAAGTGGCAGGGTTCACATGGTTTGGACCAAATCTGCAAAAGTCTACATTGAAGATAAGCTCCAAATGCACTGTAAGAGGAAGGATATTGAAATAGGAAAGATATAAGAAAATTAAGGATGCAATTAAGTAGGATAGAGGAAAATAAGTTGGGAACAATTTTATAGAAGGAAATAGTATACTAAAGAGAAAAATGATTTCAATATTAAATTTATCCAAGTTTATTATATTACTATCATTTGTATTTATAGTAAATTTTATTACTAGTTAATAATAGATATGTAATTTTATTACTGATAATTTTGTATTTAAAGTTATAAAAAAATTATAAATTTTAATTATAATTAATAAAATAAAAATTTAATTTTAAAATAATATTTTTTATTTTATTTCTATTTTATTACTTAAAATAAAGATAACCACTAGGATTCTATTTTTTTTAAAATATTAGACTTTTTATGTGTTTAAAATAAGAATAAATAACTATTATTTCTGATCATGGAAGATTTATGCGCTGATAAAATTGATCACCAAAGAATTAAAATAGTGCTATATTTATAAAAAATGAATTATATTCGACAAAAATATTCAATCGTTAAATTTTTGTTGACTCAATCTAAAAAACACATCAAATTAAAAAATTAATCCTACCATCATTTTCAAACCCCTATTATGCCTCACTCTTATCCCACTTGCAATGGCAGGTTAAAGAAACGAGCTTGAATCTCATAGTTAAATTGAAATTTAATTCAACGTGAATTTGAAAAAAAAAAAACAAAAAAACATTTCAGATTTTTACTTAGAGACTGAAATTCCATCAATTTGTTTCATAGTTTACAAAGGATTCATAAACACATTCATTTCATATGTGAAGCGCATGTAACAAGATGGATACATGCAACAAAAACAGATCATACATAATTAGATGCACACTTGGTAACAAATCATCAATAAACTCTAATCATCTAAATCTAGAATTAAAACTAGAGGTATTGCATAATAAATTAAAGAAGCAGAGAACATACATTATGATCCTTTATTTGGAGATCCGAACAAAATAGTATTGTCGAGTAGTAGGGAAAAATGTGATTGTTATTAGAGAAAGTATAAAAAAATAATAATAATTGTGAATCATATGAATAATAGATTAAAAAGAAAGGTAAAATTAAAATTAAAAATTAGATCATTAATTATTTAGTTTTAAATTTTAAATTTTTAAAAATTAGGATTAGCATTTAAACGTATTCACACTATTTACAATTATTTTTAATTTCACCATAATCTCTAATATGCGTTCTCGCTGTCATCGTTCTCTGGTTCTTACCTCGTGCCGCTGCAATTCTTGCCGGCCGAATCGACGCCGCCACAGTCTCCGACCGACACGCCGAAACCTTTTCCTTAACCCATCACCCCTGTTAGTGCGAACTCTCTCCTCATATGTATATGGAATTAGTGCCTATCATCCTCTTCCGGTCGTGGCAGACAAGATAAGATTGTTGGCAATGAGCATTTTTGACAGAGGGATGTGGCTCCATCCGACCTTCCACTCCCAGCCTCTATCACCCTTTCGCCTTGCAATTTGTGTTTCTCCGGGGCTGTGCGACAACGATCTAGATTCGAAGTTGAAGGTAATTGTTATTGGGAATTGTAGAGTGTGTGACGGAATTCGCTCCTGATTTTGCTGTCGTTGTTGGAGATGCTGTCCATAACTCATTAAAATTCATCGTTTAGTCGTTGCGTTGTTTTCAACACGACCTTTCAGTGAAGTTACTTCAATAGCCAGTTCAAAATGGTCATTTTAGTAGGTATGTGGATGGTTATTTTAATTCTTATGTGGATGATTATTTTGATTGAATTGGGTTTAGTTATATATAATTAAAATATGCTGGATGTTCAATTCATTAGGTATGCGAATGATTATTTTTATCCTTAAGTGGATGGTTATTTTCATTAGGAGTGAGCGACGGTGACGGTGTGTGGCAAAGCCAAGTAGCAACGCCGATGAGGGTCCTTGTTGACGTTAAAATTTTTGAATTACTGAATAGAGTTTTTTGGTTGGGTAATTTGGGTGGAGTATTTTTTTATTTTATTGGGCCAAATTTTTCACCCATTGATCAAGTTATTCAGATTCTCCATTGTTTGTCTAGTGGAACTGTATTTATTATCCTTCTCGTCTATCTCCTACAAGAGTGATGATAGAGCAATATTTGATGTAAGGGTGAACACGTTCTCTTGCCTTAAAATAGATGTGTATATCCTGGTAGACACCAAATCCTGTTTGTTGAAAGAGCACTACAAGAACTGTTGTACTTCATCCTCCTCCAAAATAGTGATCTTTGTTTGTTACTACTACCTCCTCCTCCATGTCAACGTCGTAAAGCAAAGACATCACCGCCATTGACCATTCTAGTGCATTTGACATCAGATTCAAGCTCATTTCTTTGATCTGTGACCTACGACACCACAAGCGCATTCGAGCATTAATCTGTGATACCGCAAGGGCGTTCCGATTCAGAGTAAGGCATATTAGGAGGTTGAAGGTTGAAGATGATTGGTGATAAAGTTAATTTTAGAATTTAACGTGTGTTTTGAACAAGTCAACAAAAATTTAATAATTAGATATTTTTGTTGAGAATAATTCATCTTTTATGGATATAAAGTTTATTTAATTCTTCTATGATCAATTTATCAATACTTAAATCTTTCATTGTTAAAATATAGCTATTTAAAATGATTGTTCTTACATTTAGGGATATTCGTAACAGATCTAGAAACTCCAATTGTGGATCTAGAGTTTCTATTTTTAAATTTGTTGAATGTCTGTTGAGTAGTTGATCTGAATCTGAAAATGCTTGATTTTCTGAATTTGTTATGATTCTATATTTTTCTACTCTAAAATTAGTGGATTTGTACATGAAATTTTAGATATGGTTGCTATTCATCTTCTAATTTCAGTTCACATATTCTTACATTAAACTAAGTTTTCATCGTAGATTTGGGATTTTTACAAAAAAAATTCTGTCTGAATATGGATTTTTAATTCACTGACAAAACTTAGAAGCAATAATTCAGGATTTGTGATATTAATGCTTCTGTATAAACCATCAAATTATCATAACATTTTGAAATTGTACCAAATTATTTTTTAATTGAGTTCAACAAATCACCATAAAAATTAAAAACGGTGGTTAATAAAACACTATTATAAGAAAAATGATATTAAAATAAAAAAAAGTTAATAAAAATATGAGAGAATCATAAAAAAAAATTAAGTAGGAGAAAAAGAAATAAAAAGGGAATAATTTCATAGAAGAAATTCCAAAAAGAAAAATGATTCAATTACAAAATTGATCTATAATTGATTACATTTTTTTTTTACCAAAGATAGGAGACTCGAACCCGCAATCTCTTAATTGAGTATGGGAAGACTATGTCATTTGAGCTATAACCCATTGGCTATAATTGATTACATTACTACCATATATTTATTTATAGTAAATTCTACTATTAATAATAAATATTCAGTTGGACTATTAGATTCACTTTTACCCATTACATAAACACCAAATATCTTGTGAATATGTGTATTTTTTATTGATTGAAAGTTAAAAGAGGTGCCACACTATTGTAACCTTGTTATAGTAAAATAAATCTGGTTGGGCCGGTTTATAAATAAATCGATTTGTGAAAGATATAACATTTATTTATTTTAACTATTTAAATAAAATACTATTTTAATCTCTAATATTTAAATTAAATATTAGTTTCGTTTTTAATATTTAAAATATTTTATTTTTATTTTAGATGTTTTATTTTATCTTATTTTAATTTTTTATCAAAATTATTTTTTTTCAAAAATACAAATTTTTCTATTATTTTTTTATTACTATTCAATCACGTTCATTTTACATAATTACAACCACCACTATGATCACTATAATTACAATTTTACTGTTATCTAAAACAATAAAATATTTTAATATAATATTTAACTCTAATTATTTTTATTAATTATGAAAAACAAGATATAAAAAAAAAAGAAACACGTTAAAAGTTATTTGCTATATCTGATGGTTGGAGCTCCAAACGGAGGTGTCTCATAGGGAAGGAGAAGCCGTAATTTGACTCACTCACTTGTGTTGTACTTGTGTAATTGTGTTATTATATACTACAAATGTGACACGCAAACTTCTTCAATCCAAGACATAATAAGATATGACTTATTATTTAAGTGGCCCCCTTAAACAAGTGGCAGTGTTCACATGTGGCTTTGGATCAAACCTGCAAAAATCTAAATTGTAGATAAGCTCCAAATTTGGAAATACTTCTTGCCTTGGCTCTTGCTCCCACACTCCCGAATTTGGGGCCTAATACGGAAAGCAATAAGTTGACACTGAACCATCTAGAAATTTCACGCCTTCTATGATTATACATATCAATAATGCTCTGGATTCATGTAAAACATGTATCTAAATTATTCAAGTAATATTAACAAGACACACTTTTTTTCCTCTTCACTCGTTTGTCATATATGCGCTACATATAACATGCTGCAACTTAAAGTTTTACTCAACATAAATTTTTTGCTGTAACGTAAATCTTTTTTTTGCTCGCATTTTTCTTCTTCTTCTCTGCTCGCGTTCTTTCTTATTGATCTGCATTGCCTTCGTCGTTTTCTTCTTTCGATCTGGTTACGATACATTTATTTTCTTCCTATTCTTTTTCGTTTTCTTTTTCGATCTGCACTTCTGAATCGAAACAATAAATGACTCAACTTTAAATCAGTTGAATGTTATTCTTCTGAAACGAATTAAACTGACGAAGTTTGGATTATTCAATTTTGAATCGAATTTACTGGAATGCAATTGCTAATTTGAATTGAATTGACTTTGAATTGAATGGACGGAAGTGTACTGAATTGAATTGAATTGATAATCTGTAAATTATAGGTAGAGCTGTTTGAATTTGATTTTATATAATGGATTATGTTTCGTTCACTCAATACTATACAATTATTTCACCATGAGTACGTGTTTCGGTTCATTATGCAGAAAGCTGTTCGAATTTGATTTAATATAATGGATTATGTTTCGTGCACTCAGTACTATACAATTGTTTCACCATGAATACGTGTTTGGTTCATTATGCAGAAAGATGTTCGAATTTGAATTTATATAATGGATAATGTTCTATTCATTTAGTACTATACAATTGTTTCACTATAATAACATGTTTGGTTCATTTCTGTTCTGTATAATTCAAAACTCTTCCTCCTCACCTTCTAGTCTTCTACTGCTTTTTTACCAGAAAGAAGGAAGAAAAGACAAAAAAAAAAAAATACAGCAGCAACAACAACAAAAGAATGACGATAAGAAGAAAACACGTGAAGAAGAAGGAATGCGAAAAAGAAGGAGGAGAATGAGAAGGAGGAGGAACACGAAGAAAAAGAAGCGATAGACAAGAGCGGTTTTGTATGTGTTGGGCGCATGTATTTCACGTTTTATTTAATAGTATTGAGTTTTTGTAGTGTTAGACTAATTTGGATAAACTTAAATACAAAATTATATGAAGGTGTAGTATAACTGTATACATATTTAGTTATTTACAAGCAAATTGTTATTTATCTTCATTCATCTAAAAGAAATTTGACAATTAATAACTACTCTCAAAACTTAAACAAATACATTAAAAAATAATGTAAGTATAAAATGGGGAAAATTACATGAACAAATAAATGAGGAATCAATTTTATTCAATTGTAAATTTTTTAAAATAGTTATATTTTAATTCTTTATTTACTCTATATAAATAGTTATAAAGCGTAGAAATTTTAAAATGTATATATAAATTGCTATAGAGTGAGATTTATATAAGAATTTACTATTATTATAAATCTCTACAGAATATAGAGATTTATGTATAAATTGATTACTATCATAAATCGCTAAAAAATATAATAATTTACTAATTTACATGTTTTTATTTTTTTTTTCACTATTTTGTATTATCTCTCTCTTTTAATATCTATCTATTATTTTATGATTTTTTATTAAAATAAATATACTAAAAAATAATTTTAAGTAGTTAAATTTTTAGTATAATAAAAATTTGATTGGTGTTTAAAAAAATATTATTATTATTTTACTATTCCATTAAATGATAAAGGAATGCATAATAGTATTTTGTAATTATATTTATAATTTAAGTATTTTATGTTTTGTAATTAAAATTGATATTTTAATATAAAATTTTTAATATTATAAAAATTTTATTACATAACAATTAATATTACAAAATAAAAAATATTTTGTATGCATTTATATGTTTTTTATTTAAAAGCAAAAGACTAGTCTTACCATTTTAAAATTTTAAATTGAATTTGTTTTTGAATTTCTTAAATTATATTCTTAAAAATTATATTTCATATAATAAAATTCAAAAATAAAATAAATTAATAATTGAAGAACACTAATCCATGTTGATGAATTAACGAGCCTTAGGGGGTGTGTTGTTGAGGTATTGTTAGTTAGGAACAGGAGTAGATGGATCCATTTAGTTTGGTTACTCTAAGCTTTCTGGCTCAGGACTTATTGGTACTGTATCCTACTTTATTGAACTGGTCGTTAGAACAGCAGCTTTGTTTTGCTTTTATGTCATTTTATGTCACTGGTTAACATTCATTTTCTTTTTGAATATGCAAGCTCATATATATCATAGCTAAACTGGTTCCAATCAAAATGAGTTAATGATGTTTCAGAAACACATGTTATATGTTGAGATTTTTTTTAGAATTCAATTCTAAACGTTAGTTAGGCCACGAGGGTAATGATTATCCAAGCAAATTATTAACTCTGTTCTTGTATAGTTGGATTCTGATATAGCCCATTTTTTAGGTAATTATTATCTGATCTTCAAGTGGGATGAGTTATACCTCGGCTGTAAAAAAATAAAGAGGGTATGTATCTGCAAAAGATATTTTGACACTCAAATTAATATATAAAAAATGATTTTTATAAAAAAAAATATATTGTATTGTATGTCTTACCTCTTTCATTTATACTTACTTTTTTTTATACAAAGAGTGTATAATATTAGTTGTTATTAGTTATAATCATGCTAATAATAACAAATAAAGTTGTTTAGAATAGTTTATTATACTCATATAACATCAATGCGAATTACTGATCTATAACATACACAAGGTCGAATTATAATGCATAACTGTCTTATAACATTTCTAACGGATATATCATAACCCTAAAATTTCACCTGGTATAGTTTTAATAAAGCAGATTGAGTTTAAAGTATTGAGTTATAACTCCGCGTTTAGTTATAGGTATGGGACTTTCAAGGTCAACATACTTTATTAAAAATGATGTACTGAAAAATAATTAATAAAAAATAATAAATAATGCATTGTTGTATTGAAAATGTTACCTCTTCGGTTCACAATTTAGAAATCTCCACCGTTAATATGAAGGAGTTAGAAATGAGATTAATGGTGTGGATTAAGAGACAGTTATATTCAAATTGAAAGAGAATAAAATTGAAGAAGTCGAAAGTGTGTACACAAAAAGAAAGAATTGAAGTTGAAATATTTTTTAGAAACTAAAATGAATCAGAGAAGTTAGTATTAATCATTCATTTTCTAGCGTTATCTTCATCTTTTCTTTATATGAAAAATGATGGGAAAACAAAAAGGGAGAAAAATTGTTAACGACACCAATGACCCATATGCCCAGGTCGATGATGATGTTAAGATTCGTGGTTCGCTATTCATAATAAAGAGGGCATAGAAATTAAAAGATAGATAAAACAAAAGTTGTGAGGAAAGAGTATGGTATTCATATAGAGTTGATGCATGTACGAGAGAAGAGCGAGTAATTCTGAAAAGTAGGGCTTTGAGTTTTTTTACCTATATAGTTGTGTTTGGCGGATAAATTTGACAGTAATTTCCACAGTAATTTCGGCGCCAATTTATCTTTTTTTTTTCAATTATTACCATCAAATTTATCGTTGAAAAATAAATCCGACAATAATCTTTTTATCTGACAAATTTATTGCCAAATCCGATAATATTCAGTATTTTTCTTGTAGTGTTTATTTAAATCAGTAAAATCAACACACATATACCATTTACCATTATGTTTTTTCACCATAACTATATTGACCAACCAAGTAGTAAATCTGATTTCTCTGATAAAGCTGGCTGCAATTAATTTCTTTTGTTTCCTCTGAAGATGCTTGTCATTTATCAGCACCAAGATTCTGCTTTATGTAAGCTATAGGTGGAATAGAAGGATTCAGAGCCAACTTATGACAAATGACTGTTGAGTCTATGTCGGACATAGTCGCAAGAGTCTAAGCAAACAAATCGGCATTATGCCAAAGAAACTATACTAGCTTATCTTTCTCACTTCCATACAAAACAGTATCCATATAGATAAACTTATTTGGATCTGTGGTCAATGGTATCTTTTCCAATTCTTTCATTGGAGTTAGTCTATCTTGTAATTGTGCCCTTGAATCTAATTCGGCTAATTGTGAAAGATCAATCGAATTAAAAATTGCATTAACCTTTCTATTTATAGCTTTTTTAGGAGTATCTGTTCTTAAACTGGTATTGTAACAGTATCGAGCTTCATGATGATCACTATGAATGATTTTTTCTCGAAACTCTATTGGAGGTGATGATGTCCCCCTAATATGCTTCTAATTCATTTTCAAATTTTACATATTATTACATGAAACATTTAAATAAGGGTTATGCTAGGTAACCAATGATTTTCTTGAACAACATGAACAACAAGCCTTAAAATTGGTCTAATTCAAGTAAAACACACTACATTCTCAAATTACTCACCTAAATTTTAATATTAGAATAACCATCCGCACACCTAGTGAATTGAACATCCAATATATTCATTATTCACATTATTTAATATTTTCGTTGTCTACCTATACTTTTCATTTAAATAAACATCAAACAATATGCAATTATTTTTGTTAGTATATTCTAAATTATTCTAATCACCACCTTATTTTGCACGTCAAAAATGAAAAACACAATCTTCTCAACAAACAAACATAAAAGATCTCTACATTTTTTATACAGAATCATTTCACCTAATTCTTTAACTCTATCAACTTAAATATTTTTTAATTTATAAATTAATTCTAGTTATATAATTCATTAATTAATTTCAATTTCAAATAATGTTTAATAACACTAAACGTAATAAATTTTAATGAATACAAACCAAAGACAAATAAGTCTACGAAACTCCTTCACCCAACAGGAGGATAGCAAAAATATCACCAACAACACCGAATCCTCCAAAAATATACAATGAAATATCTGCCTTGTTAAGATCAAATGCAAAACTTCAAAAAAAAAAAAATTGAAGCAATCAAAACAATTAAAAAAATTGAAACTAATAAAAACTAAACTGATTTAAAGAAAGAACTACTCACCACGAACACAATTGCAGTCTTGGAATTTCGAAGAGAGACAAATTAGAGGTAGAAGTTGGAGAGGGAGAGACGTTTTAATTTTCGATTTTAATCTTATCAGCGACCAGGCCATCCGATAAATATATTTATTGACAAGCTCAAATGTTGTATTTTATTATGACTATCTATTACCAATAATCTGATTGTCGATATGATAATTTAAATTTTACAAAATAAAAAACTATCAATGGCTAATGACAACGATAAACGTATTTTCAATATTACTAATATTTTATTAAGAAAAATCTAGGGAATCTGCAACTTTGTTAAATTCTGACCAGCATATAATCAATAAAAAAAAATGAACCATTGGATGAAATCTCACACCAATTTCACACTATTAAAACCATTATTAATGGCTATTTGATGGTTACAAATCACAAAAATTGCTGACCCCTAGCATTCCTCATTTTATTAATTGTTATCAACGCTGTTGATAAATTTCGTGGCGGTGGAATTGTGATATATTCGTCGCAAATACCATGAAGGTCACTTGGCGCCAAACTGTTGGTAAAAGAGGAGAGTGTAGAAGCTATTTAGGCATTGATCTGACACACACTTTTTTTCTTTTAAGATACAACTATTTCATAAAAATGAGTCGAGCCAAAAACGAATTATTGGACGCTCTTGGCCATTTTCCGGTGACATGTCATATGGTGCCACATGCCCAATTTTACCCCAGATATTATTATAGGTTATGTTACGTGTATACTAAAATCAGCTACTAAAATCAACTATTAGTATAAAATATATGTTAAAATATAAATACACATTAAAAATAAATTAAACTACACATGTATTTATACATAAATACATTGGTAGCTGATTTTAGTGACTAATTTTAATGTACAAATAACATTTTTCTATTATCGTACATCGATAGAAAAGTACATCACAGATGAACCGACTTGACAACTCACATTAATTTCATTAAAAGATCAAATTAAATTGTTGAATTTGTAAGACACAACAATTTTTCAAATATTCTTGTATGCGTTAATTTATTACCAAAATTGGAGCAGCGAGGATTGAATAGGAAGGAAATAAGTAACAACGTGATGACAATTAATAGGAACATGTGGACGCAATATGATGACAGGGAAAAGATAATGTGGTGAGTGTCTCTGACTATGACTTCTAAGGTCTAAGGCTACACATATATACGTCTCATTAGCACCAACACTTGCCTTTGCTGGCAACCATGTACGAATAACGAGTACATACTCTTCTAATAATGCTGTCAAAAAATATGGTCCACTTCTTTGAGAGCATCTTTAGGTGTTAGATAAAGGAAAAACTAAATTATATATGTTTGAGAACAATACTATTCTACCTTTAACAATTATTTATTGAGAAAGTATGGAGAGTCAATGGAATATTTGTACAATACATACAATGAAAGTTTAGAGAGTATTAAAGATGAGAAAGTATGAGAAGCCAATAAAATATTTGTACAATACATACAATGGAAGTTTAGGGAGTATTAAAGATATAACCATTAGTATTACTTTTTTTCATCAGTTAAAGCTTTTGGGATGAGTGGTATCATGACATGGTATTAAAACTCTAGATCCGAAAAGTCAAAAATTTGATCTTTGGTAAATCCAAAAATCAGTTTAAACTTTTTGTACAAATAGTCAATTGTCTCTCTAACGGGACTCTTATTAATTAATCAATTTTTGAATTTAATTTATTAATTATAATATTTTTTAATAAATTTATATTCTAAATTTGTAAAAAAAAATAATATATTATGTAATTTTTTAATTAATTAAAGTTGTTATATTTTTTTCTCTCTTTAATTAAAAAAATAGTTATTTTTGAATTTTAATTTACCGTTTTTTTCTTTACATGGTTATTATCACTATGTACAGGTACAACATTATTCGTTTGTTCGAGACTTCTCTTCTACAATCTCTAGAAATACAAATACATCCAAAATTAACATAAACAATATAAATACATGTAAATTAGATATTAACATATTTAAATTATATTAATATTACAAATTTCAAATCAAAGAATAATAAATCAGCTTGACGACATTTAAAGTAATTATCACCCCACTTTAGAAACTATCATTCCCTAGTCTTAATGGAAATCTTAGTGTAACTGGACCAGAGATGATCGTATATCAATTTGATCATTTCTTAAGTACAAGCGTTATTGTTCAACGCAAACCTAACAACAATCTACAAACAAGAGCAATAATCAATCAACTTAAATTCATTAAAAAAAATCATAATCATTAAAACTTAAAACAATAATCAAATCAACCTAAATTAACTAATAACCAAATCAACCTAAATCTACTAAACAAAAATTATAATCATTGAAACTTTAAACAATAACCAAATTAACATAACTTCACTAAATAGAAATCATAATCATTAAAATTTAAAACAATAACCAAATCAACCTAACTTAATAAACTTCTAAATCTACTTATTTTAAGAAATTAAACTGAACTAACTTTTAAATTGATTGAAAATTAAAATTAAAATTCTAATCAAACCTAAATTAAAATTAAACAAATCAAATTTCATAGGGTAAAGTGTATCAAACTTGCAATATTAGGTAAAAAATCTCAAACATTTAAAATTCAAAAATGTCGGTCAATGAAAAAACAACAACTAACCAAACAGTTTAATTAATTCAAAATAGCAAAAACAACAAAACAACAATTAACACAGTGAATGAGCACAATCAAATAATTAACCAAATAAACTCAGCAACAATTTTTTTCATTATTTCAATCAGCAAGATCAGAATAGTTCTAGACACATTCAGCAACAATTCAGAACCTATAAATCTAAACTAAACTATCCTAATCCCATAAATCCACTAAAACAAAAATTTAAACTAACTAAACTAAAACCATTCTAATGAACTAAAAATAACTACCAGGATTTGGGAAAAAAAAAGCTCAAACATTGAACCTTGAATGCAAAGTGCAGAAAGCAACGAAGAAGGAGGGAGGAAGGCGACGACACCGACTTGTTGCTGGTGTTAGAGGTGGCGGTCATGAGCCGCCGGAGCAGGGAGCCGCAGAAGGGCAAAAGGAGAAGGAGGAACGGACCGCGGTGGCGTTGAGAGGTAGGAGAAGAAGGAGAAGAAGGAGCCGTCGGCGGTAGGGGTTGACGGCGAAAGAGAAGGGGTGGCAACGGCGGTGGTCTCGACTAGGGGATGGTGGCTGGAACGCGAGAGAGAGAGAGATGGTGGTGAGGGTTCGAATAAGGGGAAAAGGCTTCGTGATTTGAATTTACGCCACATTTAACGTCGAATAATTTCGACATTAAACCATTACGAATTACCAAAACACATCATTTTCACTAAATTACATTACGGTCGGATTAATCCGACGGTAAAACCGGTGACAAAGGACGCGCTAATTTAATTTATTTTTCCTCCACACATTAACGGTCACCGATAATTAAAAAATCTTACAAATTCGACATGGTTACTGTCAGTAATTCTAACGGTAATTCTGCCGCTACTTCACGATACTAAATTCGACTATACTCGACATTTTTTTTATAGTGTTCCAAAATCAATAAAATTTAGAAATGTCTAAGGGTAATGATATACATACGAGTTTTCTTTCTTAAAGAAATTTAAATATCTAAAGGTCGATTAGATGAAGCAAAAAGGGTATATACTTTAATTGCTAAAAAAATTAAATAAAAAATAATTTTGGGTGTATATGTTATAAAATGATTCTGATAATTTGATTTACGCGTATAAGGCTTCGTTTGTTTATAGAAATGGAATATTGATACAGAAATATAAAGACACAAAATTATATTTGACAGATGAGATATAGATAGAGATATTGTGTATAGAAATATTGAATTAGTATATTTTATATCCATTCTAATAGAAAAAATATAGAGATACTAACAAAGAACATAACTTATTTTTTATTTTTCTTTTTATTATTCTTGTTAAATTTTTATAATTATATTTGTTATTATTATATTTTTTTAATTTTTTTTAAATGAAAAAATGAGAATAAATTAAATTTTTATAATTTATTTTATTTTATTATTAAACAGAATATAAAAATATTAAATTTTATTTTTTATGTTTTATTTTTAATGTCTTATTTTATACATTTTTTAAAATAAACGCTCCTTAAGAGTATACAATTTAGTAGGGCTGAAAAACCTTTTTTGATAGAGGCAAAATGGTCTTTTCTCGTAAGGGGTAAAAAAAAATCCTTTTTAGTGGGGGTGAAAAACCCTAGAAATTAACATTCTAACATATAGAATAACGGTATTTTATAAAAAAGAATTAACTAAAATTGTGCAATACAACAATGTAATCTTATTTAAAAAAATAATGAATCTTGTATTATTGTATATGTGATAACAAGATTGTTCAGTGATCATGCTTGGACAAGTATTTCCCGACATGTGTGATGTGGCATGTGCATGGGATGGGGTTTGTGATATTCAGCTCCAACCTAGCTATTCCATGCATCGAAAAGCTAACCACTTTATTGGCTTTTAGCTTTGACCACCTATAAACGACGACGTTTTGTAGAACCAAGCATCTTTCCATTTTAGAGAAAGCAATTCTTCTTTATTTGAGGAAATTCAATTCTTTCTCCATTTTATTTATTTATCTTTTATTTTCTTTTTTTTTCTCTTATTTTTCTTGAATTTATTAAACAAAATTATTTTAGAATAATTTACCATTAATAAATTAATTAGAGACTAAAATTACTTAAATGTTATAAATAAAAATTAATTACACATCTATTCTAAACAGATTCATATAAATCGAATTAAGTAAACTCGATTTATTATGCACAGAATATACATAGTAAATCTAATCAATCTGATTCGATTTACCTAGAAATACTTAAATTGAATTTATTTTATTCAATTTATATAGATATATTTAAGACAGATATATAACCGATTTTTATTCAAAATATTTGCATAATTTTAACTTTTAATTAATTTATTAATGTAAATTATTATCCATCACTTTATGAAATAAAAAAAATTTTACTCTATATATATACAAAAGGAAAATTAAAACGGCTAACTAGCCTTAGTTTTCTTAAAGCTTTTTACTAGGCCATTTGTAAATAATTTTGTAATAATTTTTGTGAACACACATAAAACTTAAGAGGTATATCCTAATTTTAGTATATAATAAAGGCCAAGTTGGCAAGTCTAACACCAACACAGTTCGTTGTTTTTTTTTTTTTTTTATGGTATGCTTTTAGTTGAATCAACATATATTGAGGAACTCAGTCCTAGTTCCCACACTATTGAACTATTGATTTCGTGACAACTAATGACAGCTCCTCCGCAATTGTAGGCAAAGCCATCTTCACACACTGTGGTCACTACTTAGTCACTAATCACTATCTGCAAAAGTCAACAAAATTAGACTTCTAACTCAAATCAACTTTCTCCACTCTTCGTTCTATTTAGATCAAGAATAACACTTTAATAATGTTTAACCTTGGATGCCCATCTTAGTTTAGTTGAATAGTTAGTTCACTCGAACGTTTAAATAAGTATTAAGAGTTTAAATTTTATTTTGTATAATAAATAATTTATTAGTTAGTAACAAATTTTTAAATAAAATTTAAAATTATTTATTGAATTAAAAGATATCGTTGACAGCAAAAAAAAATTCCTTTGATGTTTTCAAATAATATTTTTTAAATAAATTAAAAAAACAAAGATGTTAGCTTTTAACAATTAAAAGTAGTAAATTTTATAAGAATAAAATTACTCAATATGTATTTTTTACTAAAACCGGTTTTGATATTTTTGCTTAAAGAAGAAGAATAAGTGTATTAACTCGTCAAAATAATAATAATAATTGTATTTGAATTACATTATTTTATATTTTAATTGGTTTGTAATAAGGAAATTTGAAAGCATACCTTTTCAAATATTATTGAATCTAAGCACGGTATATATGCACAGATATTTTTTATGACCCTTTTTTTATATTCATTTTAGAGTAATGATTTATATTTTGAATAAATTAGTTTTTTTTAAAAAATATTAATAAAATATTCTAAAATAGTATATATAGATATATTATTTTTTAATTAGTTCTTATGATTAGGATAAAATGTCTCAATTTAAATTAATTTGTCCATGTTTATTATTCTAAAAGATTTTATTGATATTTTATTTAAGGAATAATCTGTCCAAAATATAAATTTTTAGGGATTTATTTGTCACTCTACTCGTTATTTTATTATGGAGTGAATACCCAATCTAGCCCTTAATAATTTTTCAAAGGACTGCAAGGCTCCTAAACAAAAAAAATACCCTTTACAATCCTTGATATTTAACTTCGTGGGACTGGTTAGTCCCTCTGTCAATATTGATACAGGAGCTAATTAATCAATCTCATAAAAATAAAGATCAGAAGTAAAAAAAAAATAGTTTTTTATTAAAGACCTCATTGTCTTTTAAAGTAATTGTTAGAGTTTGTTTAGAGTTTTTTTTTTCCTTATATATATTATGTAAGTTTAAATCAATCTCACAGAAATGTATTTTAATTTATGTAAAAAAAACTAATATATATGACCTTATTATTTAGTTTTATATTTTGCATTTTCTTATAAAAACATGGAGAGAAAAGGCTGTGTCCCATAGTGTAGAGACATGGATTTATCATTTATCATATCACAGTAGTGTGATGGCAGAAATATGAATAATGTTAAGGGACCCTCTCAACTATAAACTACCAAACAAATTTGCCCTGACCCATTCATCAGATCCGTTCCACCTTGCGTACTTGTTTCTAAATAATATTCTTCCATTAACTCATTATTTTTTAGAATTTTTGGTTAAATTCATAAGAACAAAACATACAACTTTGTTTCTAAATAAAAATAATATGTCTTTCATTATATTTGTGTATGTTTTCAAACTTGATAAGTTAGTTCAATGAACACAGCGCATTACTCATCAACAATAATTATCATGTATCTGCATTTAATTTCTACCGTATTGCATGTTCATGTTCTGATCTGATCTTCGGCTAGGCAAATTCAGGAAAGGTATATAATGGTTATGTTGACTTTTATGTTTAAACAAAATATTTTATTGGATTAAGCTTGAAAAAGAAAATTAAAAATTTAAATATTTTACTAATTATTTTTCTTCCTATATAAAATATTTGTTATTTAGTTTTGGTGCATATTAGAGTAAAGTATTGTTTTGATCCTCAATATTTTGGTGAATCTTATTTTGATTTCTAACATTTTAATCGTCCTATTTTTATTCTAAAACATTTAAAATGACATTAATGTTATCCTACCAATAAATCCCTCACTTTTAATTAACAAAATTGATATATTATTAATAATGCTTTTGTTAAAACTATGTTTGTTCAACCCTTCCTCCCACATTCACCCTTTCAATAAACCCAAATACCATTTTCTTACTCTCTTCTTCCTGTCCTTTTTACACTATTAACACAACAAAAAAATGTTGAGCACCGTCAGCCTTACCGTCAGATTTACGACGGAATGCATCCAATGGTATAAACGACACCAGAAGATGTTTACCGGTAGATTATTTTGTCTGAAGCTAATTATCGGCAGATTTTGCGTCAGAGTTTGTAATCAATGCGGCGAAAATAAGTGGATGGTTATCGGCGGATTTTTCCGACGGTAATTTTGGATCCATATTATGTTTTGTGGCGCCCATTTACCGTCGGAATATTTTTTTTCACAATTAGTAGTCAAGTTCAATTTTTTTTTTTTACAAAATTAGTGCACAATTCCAAATACTAGAAATCAACTAATTTTATTAAATATTAAAGGTTTGAATATAATAAAAAGTCAAAGAAGTAAAATACAATGAAATAGATATAAAATAAGCAAAATCGCTAAACCCTAAGGATCCCAGTAATCGTCGTCGTCATCGTCTTTCCCCTGCTGAGGCGGCGAACTAGAGATTTATGTCGGTGCCCCACTAGCAGCGCCACTGCCTCCAGCGCACATCCGCTTATTATACACCGCCATCTGGTCTCACAAACGCTCTAGCCGCTCCAGGTCCTCCATCAGCTCCAGCCTGAGGGAAACAGTGTCTCCCATGTGTGCAAGAAGCTCGTTGTACCTTTTCTCAGACTGCTGAACTTGTTGGTGAAGCTCCTGTGTGAGCTTCTGCACCTGCTCCCTCAAATCGATGACCTCCTCAGGATCAACAAGGCTGGTGACAGAGGCAGAGGCAAATGGAGTCGCCAATATGGAGGTGCGGAGGGTGCTGGCGTAGAACGACCCCAACCCGTAGATGCAATTCTTGTAGGGCTCAGAGGCTGAGATTGCTGGGTCACGGCCTCCAATATCTTTGTGTAGTCCTCCTGTGTAACACACGTGATTAGGATGACAGTTAGTTAACTTTAAGCTGAATACATTTCAAACATAGAATTAATTGAAAACTCACATAATGAACCACAAACTACTCATCAGCAAATCTCTTCTTGTTGGCATTCAACGTATGGGTATACTTGAAGGTCTCTGTCAATGTCGCCTCACGCTCCAACGACTTAGACTACACATATTGAAACCAAGTAATAAAATAAATCAAGTAACAATTAATTCAAGTAATAATTAACAAAGATTAGCAAACTACATACCAGCCCGCTCTTCTTCTTCTTCTTCATGAAAGTCACCGATTCACGGGTATGCTTCGACGACCTCGACGATGCCCTGTTAGCTCTGTTTCTCAGATGGCAACGCCTGAACCCCTCATCAGTACTAAAATGGATGTCCATTGCTCTCTTAATATCTGGATGGATCCAAATCATGAGGTGGTTGTGCCCCTCACGAATGTCGTACATCATCTGCTGATCATAGGATCATGTTCCCTATCCCATATAAATTTCTTCTGTACAAAGTAATTCAACAACATTGGGTTCTTACCACCCACTTCTAAAACCATCGCTCTCTGGTCTTAGCAGGAATCTTCATGTAGCTCGGCCATGGGTTGCCGTATATAGACTTAATCACATTGGAGATCTCCTGTGTACATGCATTATTGTTTGGTACAAACCTATCAATGAAAAACTTAAGATTAACAAACACATAAAAATATATAAAACTTAACAAATTCAAAATAGATTATGGATAAAATATGTTAATATAGTACTCACGTCGTCATGCCATCAAGCCTAATCCTCATCCGTATGAGAGTGGTGGTGGACGAGCATCTGGCTGGGACGCTTTAGAGTATTCTGGCACCGCAGTCTCTGTCACTGGAGTCGGAAGGGGGCGTAGTAGAAAAAGCCACTTAGTTGGAATTCGGGACCATTATGAACTTCTGCTCCGGTGGACCCGCTTATGATGTCACAGGGGTCGACGGGATAGTCGAGGTAGAGGGCAATGACAGAGAAGTTTCCGGGGTACCGGAAGAAACCCTCCCTCTACCACGATCACGAGACCGACTTGTGACACCTCTGCTAGCTGTCGTCATGTCTGCAAAGAGAATACCGATTAACACTAATCAGCATAACATTTATATTATTTAAGATAAAATTGACATAACCTCCTCTAAAATTGGACATATATTCACTTTTACGGTTCTCACAAATCTAACCAACCTCAATCGACAACATCTGTCAAAACTTAATTAAATTCACCAAATCTAAAAATATTAATACACATACAAAAAACAACAATATTTTATGGTGAATTTGTGCAAAAATAAAGTTTTAAAGTGTGATATGTAGTGATTGAAAGTAAGTTCACAAACAAACCAATGTAGTATTATATCACTACATACACACCAAAAACTCAATCATTACAAGAGACATATTATCGAACAATTGGCATTCAAAAGCATCAAATATATCAATAGCATAACCAAGCATTCGTTCAACTGTAATTGACAAGAAGTCAACATTAACAATATATTAGCGGCAGTAATTCACAATATTTCAAACAGAATATCCAAATAAATAATTTTAATCGATCAATTCATTCACAATTTCAAACACTTTTCAATAACTTAAAACCTAATACTTTAAATCTAACCTATCTTAACAACCTAAATCCTCTAAAACTAAAAATAATCTAACTCGAGTATAATACTAATTAACAACTAAAACCTATGATAATACTAAGAATAATTAAAACAGAGATTGAAATTAATATTAAAATGAAGAAGAACCTAGAATCCCGGAGTAGAGAAGAGAACAGAGAAGGGGGCAGCAGCAGCAGCGATGGTAACAGCGACGATAGTGCGACGAGAGAATGTTGGAGGGCCGACGCTGTTGGTGGCGGCTGGCAGAGGTGGATGGTGCGGCGAGAGGGAGAGGGGCCACCAGAGAGAATGTCAACGAAGAGGGTTAGAGAGAAAGTGGGCTGTGGAGGGTGAGGGGAGAGGAGGCGGCGAAAGTGGGCTGCCGGCGGCAGTGGGAAGAGGGCTAGAGAGATAATGGTAGAAGAAAGGTTAGAGAGTGAGAGAGGGATTCGAAATAAAGGGGGAGAGGGTTCGTGCTTTGAATTTTAGGGCTCGTTTCTGTCGGATTTACTAGCGGATAAATCCGACAGTAACGTTTTGTGGGTGACCAAAACGCTGCGTTGCACTAAATTAGATCCTACGGTAATGAATCCGCATAAAATTTTCTATTTTTCCTCTAATTATTACTAGCGACTTACCGTCGGAATAGCAAATTCGACGGTAAATGTTTGACACGACGAAAATGTACCAATTTTCGCCTGTAAATCCAACATTAAATTTGGCGGTAACACGCAATTCTAAATCCGACGAAAAATCCGATGGTACTCAACGATTTTCTTATAGTATAATTCTCTAAGAGGGGTTTGAAGATGAAGAAAAAGAGAGTAGTACAATGGGGTTTGGACATGTTGAAAAGGTAAAGGTAGGAGAGGAGAGTTGAGCAAACGTAGCTTTAACAAAAGCATTATTAACAGTTTATCAATTTTGTTAAGGGTTAATGAGGAATTTAACCGTGGGATAACATTAATGTCATTTTAAATGTTTTGGAATAAAAATAGAACGATTAATACTTTAGAGATTAAAATAGAATTCACCTCAAATGTTAAGAACCAAAACAGTATTTTACCCTATATATATTATTTTTGTTTTAATAAAATTTTAAAAGTCTCTATTTTAGTTCCGGTAGTTATTTTGTGTTGTTAAATGTTAGCGTGACAAATTGAAATGCTAATGTAATAAAACATACCCAACAATATTTAATTAAATTATAATAGATGTACACTAAAATTAATCATTAATATAGAATATATTTTAAAATACAAAAAATACACACTAAATATAAATTAAATTACATAAATTTATAAAATAGAGATGTAAAAAAATATATAAGGACTTAAAAAAGTTTAAGTATTTTATAATCATCATAAACCAATTTAAGAAAAAGAATTTATACATTGAAATTATTGATAAGAAAATAAAACTAAGTATTTTATAATGCATGATGCCATGTTATTGCCACACTTATATTTATTAGAGGTATGGGACAAGGTGATTTCTGTTGGAAAAATAGATCTGTCTTGGTCTCTATTTATATCTATTGTGAGTCATGGCCACCTTTATGTCATCTATCCTCACTAAATTTAATAGAAGTAATTTATATCTATTCACATATAATATTGAACCAAAACACATGTTATTTGGGTGATTCATCTCATTTGGGAGTTCTTATTCCAGCTTCAAATCAAACAACTGAGACTTCATGACTAATTAAACTCATCAAATGAGCCAACAGCACCTACAACAAATTCAATGACTAAAGATGATTTAATATCAATAGAAATAATGGTCACTGCAAATTCACCGAATGCATCAAAACTTCTCAAATTTGTACCCGCTCTAGACTTGAGGCTTAGGCCACCTAAAAAGAATTAATATTGAACAACTTATAATTTGTTAATGTGAATATTAGCTATAGGATTTAGGGACATATATCTTGTTATTTTGGTTATTTTTTTTGCTTGTTTAGAACCTCTCAGTACTATAATACTTTTAGTTTAGAGATAAATATTTTGATTTTTTGTTTTAGGACTATATTGTTATCATGTATTAACTTTTCAAAAATATATTACTTCTTTATTATTCTTATCTATATAATATATGAATATTTATGCTATTTTTAAAGTTGAAAAAATGCATGTTACAGATATATTAATCTGCTGCTTTATTGCTTTGCACAAATGTTTATTCTATTTCATGGAGGAAACTTTAAACATTGACCATAATAACCCATTTTCATTTTCAAAAGTGCTCAAATATACTAAATTTCACCCCATAATATAAACAATTCCCAAATAACCCAAATCTATTATAAATTTCTTACATAGTTACCCTAAACAAGTCTACAATTACAACCCCACAAAAAATCCAAAAATACTAAATCCAAAACTAAAACATCTACTTTTTACCGATTTTTTAATCTACATTTTTTCAACTTATTCTCTAATTCAAATAACATTTCCTCTAACTCTTTTACTTTGTTATCCGTTATATGACCATGACCTTCAAATCAAAAATACTTCTGTTTCAATGCTCTCTTTAAAAGTGTCTACATAGTATTCTCATTACATAAAAAATTATAATTATCTAACCATGCAAAAAAATTACAATGACATTCTGCTGTCTACAAGAGAGATTAACAGTGACTAGACTAATAACACATAATACAGACTGAAAAAATGAAGACATTATTAAACTTAATATACCTTGAAATATGGATATTGAAAGAATAATCTATCTAAATTGTTCTGTATCCCAGACATAACCAAAATTGCATACAATCCACAATAACACTTGAGAGAGACATATTTCTTCTTCCGACGACCTCTAACACTCCAACTGAAACTCATGTTGGTCCTTATAGTTCCGTAAAATTTTTAATTTGGTCTTTATAATTTTTTTTTTTAATTGAGTCCTTGCACCAATTTTTTTTAATTGGGTCCCTATATTTTTTTTCTTTTATTTAAATTCCTATACCATTTTTTTTAATTAGATCCCTATAAAATTAAATTAATTACTATCAAGAGAGGTCTAATTGAAAAAAAAAAGATTTAGTGTAGGATCCAATTAAAAAGAAAAAAAATAAGAACCTAATTAAAAATTTTGCGAAACTATAAGAACCAACAGAGTAATTAAACCATACTTTAATTATTTTGAAAGAAGTTTTCAAACAGATTATTTAACATTTCCAAAATTATATAAAAAAATATAATAATTTTAATTTTATAGAGGTTCAATTTTATTTATTCATTTGTCTAAAAAGGTCAAAGAATCCAGTTAGATATTATTATTGCCAAATTTGCGTGGATATAGTCAATGGGAGCACATATATTCTTAAATTTGGAAAAAAAAAGAAAGATCAATTATAGTTCCACCTTTTTAATTAGGCAACTCACGTTAAAGAATCATTAAACACTCCAAACAGCTTAGGTATGAATCATACATTGCTCGAGATTCATGCTTCATATTATTTTATATTATTTTAAAAGGAAAAAAGTGTACAACTGTAAGAAATGATGGGAACTGAAGACTATATGGTCCATATGTAAATGGCGGAGATTAAAATAGAAATAGAACAATTGAATAATGATATGATAACAAAGAAGGGTAGCTTTCTTATTTATGAGACAATGGGCCCCGTTTAGTAATAACGCTAGCTAGATGTGGACAACAAATATTTAAATAAACTATGGACCCCAATATATATGGCTACATAGCAACAGCAACATATAAAACTCCAATATGTTAATCCATGCTGATGGAGGCTTTTATATATATATGGGAGGTTTTTGTGTCAAACTAAAAAGTACGGGTGATTTGTAAAGAAAAAAAAAATATCATATTTTATATCGTTACACTGGTAGTGACTATGAATTTGCAATACAATACGTTCTTTTTATAATGATACTGCTAGTGACCGCAAAATTGAGCGAGGTAAAAAAAATTATTTCTTATTTTGAAGATAATGAATACGAATTTATTGTCAACAATAATTAATTATTATATTTTAAATATATGTATAAAGAGACATATTTAAAAAATATATTTATAAAAATATTTTTATTAGATATAGTCATAAAAAAAAATATTTTTATTAGATATATCCACAAAGATATTTTTATTAAATATAATTATAAACAAGAGTTGGTGTAAATTAACAGAAATACTGTTGATAACATAATAGAATTGTACATACAAACATAAAGTTTTTAAAATAAAAAATAATTTTTTATTTCATAAATACAAAACCTGAAGAATTTTTCATATATGCACCTAATTAATAAATTTGGAATAATAGTTGTCATTAGAACTATAATATAATTAGAATTTTGATTTAATTTTTAAAATATTTTAATATTATAATTTTAAATAAATTAATCGATTTTACAATATTTATGCTAAATATGACGATTTTATGATTTAAATTTTATTACGATTTCATATTTTTACATATTTAATTAACTTTTTCTTTTATTTTAGGTAAGATTTGAATTTTTTCTAGTGTGATTAGGACGGATTCCGGGGCGAGTACCTCCAAATTGTTAATAACAAATTTATATATTGTATCTCTCTTATATGGTTTATAAATGATTGCGATAATGTGATAGTTATGTTTTAACAATTGCAACATGAAAAGGAGTGTTCAAACTTCTTTTCTTAAAAATATAGTAAAAATGTAAAATTCAAAATTAAAACAAAGCACAATCTTGATAAGATTATTAAGGATTTAATGTGTCCAAAAACATTTATTTCTAGCCTCTCTTTTCTGTCCAGAGTCTAATGCCTTAATTTGGTGAGATTTATTCTTATTATACGAAAAAAATAAAGCCTGATTTAATCAATAAAATTTAATCCTTTTTTAAGTATGTAGGTAAATAATTAATAAATAATTTGATCTTTAAAAAGTTAATAATTCAACGAGTTAATGTCTATAATATTCTTTTACTAATAAGCTAATTTCTAAAATATCTTTATTAATGCTAAATAAATCATTAAAAAATTAATAAAAAGGTCTTCATTAAAATGCATTAAACAATACTCCGATCATTGATTTTGCAATTATTATGTGTCACAAGTCACAACGCATCAGTCATACAGAACATTATTTAATTATTTTGATGTATATGTCAATTTCATGAAATAGCATTTTTCAGTGTTTTTTTTATAGGGACAGGAGCATTTGTCCCATTTGACCACGTGGCTCGGGGGCTATAATAGAGCTATAAAGAGCTAAAATCTAATTAAGAACGAACTTTATTATTCATTAAATGAAATTTATTATTTATTATTATACTTTGGTGGAGCTTATTCCTCTACACATGACCATCGTGCAATGCTAACTACTACCATTAATCTCTTGTTTTATCTCTTGTTTTTTCTGTTTGTTCTTTTCCTTCTATAAAAAAATAATAAATAATAAATAAAAAACTTGTGTATATATTTACTATTTAGGTTTTAGTATACTATGCTGTTACAAGTAGGGTTTAGTTTTGACTTGGTCTTGCTTTATTTACTATGATCTTATTATATTATTATATGTAATTAGGTATTACATACCAACATAATAACAAATATTTTTCGATATAATTTTTTTAAATTTTAATTTAGTCATTTAGTTAGATTTTTGTTGCAAACCAACTAGCACTCAAACTATAGGTTAGCTACACTCTCCCCCTCTTCTCTCCTTTGTATATATCATCATTGTAACAAAATTCTATTAGAAAGTTATCAGGTATACTCGAAAATACTGGTGTTTTAATTGTTTTAATCGTTGATTTTAATTAATATATTATATATATTTTTTATAATTCAGATCAACGGTTAAAACAACTGAAACATCGATATTTTCGATATACCTAAAACTTTTCCTTATTTACTTGACTTAATATAATTTTTGTTATTACTTTTCTTCTCTCTCAAGTAACTTAAATTCTTTTTATTCTCTCTCATTTTTTTTTTCCTACTTTCTTCGGTTTTTGATACCTTTCTTGTAAAAAGATCCATGGCTACACTTTTTGCAACTCAAGCTCAAAAGAGTCTAACCATGCCGACTATTTAAAACATAATTGTAACTTTTTCAACCACCACCAAAATTGGATAAAGACAATTTCAAGACATAAAAGCCCCAAGTATTAGGGTGCATCAAATCTAACATGTTGCAAAGTCACTTCAATAGAAGATCTATTCCAAAACTCATATAAGAAGATTGAAAAATGGAGTCCATTCAAAAGAATTCGCATATATTGGGAGGAAGATAAATATTTAGTAGATTGTTGTTCATAAAATCTGATAATTTCATAATATATAAATTTTATGACTTAAACCGGAGAAACGACATTGATAACAAAAGATCAACAAATGAATTTTATATTTAGTAAGTCTAAATACAATTTTATGGATGAACAGAAAACAAGTTATAGTGTCAAAAAGTAGAACTGAAGTCAGAAAGATAATAAACAGGGACAGAGTTAAAATATTTTTTGGGAGAAGACCAATATGAAAAACATAATTCTAAAAGAGGAGAAAAAATTAGGAGGCTAAGATAAAAATTAAAGAACTTTATACAATAAAATTTTAATTTTTTATTTAAAGAGGACAATCATCTTTTATTATGTATTTATTTCTGTTCCTAAATTTTAAATTCTAAACCTAAATCTTAAATTCTAACACCAGAAGGCATGACCTAAATCATTTAGGTTCAAAATTTGAGATAAACATACAAATAACAAAGTTATGACAACCAAACTATAATGTTGTTGAAAATAAGTCTAGTGCTACTCAATGTATATCAAAATATTTTGTCTTGAATTAATCTTTTGTAAAAGATTATTTTATTGTAAAAGTATTTTAGTGACAAGGCAGGTCAGTTCGTCCCATCTCATTTCGTTAAAATTTGCCATAAAATGAAAAACGAACGGGCTCACTTTGCCAATTAATCTTATAAATTTTTTTCTGCCTTTGTGGCACTTGGCACTCTTTTTTTGTCATATTGGCTGCATTTGTTCACAGAGACAGGACATTGAGCCATGGACACTAAGACACAAAATTATGTTTGATAGAGGAGATATGGACAGAAACAGTGTGTCTAAAGATATTGAATTAGTGTATTTTGTGTCCATCTTGACAAGAAGGACACTGGGACACTAACAAGAGACACAATTTATTTTTTATTTTTTTTATTTTTGTTAATTTTTCATAATTATATTTTTTATTATTATATTTTTTATCTCAAATTTTTTGAATGAAAAAAAATGAGAATAAATTAAATTTTCATAATTTATTCTATTTTATTATAAAAAAAAATACAAGAACACAAAATTTTGTGTCTCTGTCTATCAGTATTTTATTCTATTCTGTTCTCAGTGTCTTGTCTTGTCCTATTCTCAGAAACAAACTCAGCTATGGGGAATGTTTGGATTGCAAATAAGCTGAAGCCTTAAACTTCCAAGCTCTAGAAAGTTCCAGAAATCAGTAATGAGTATTCACTCTCTTTTCTACTTTTTCCACTAGTTCCTGATACTTTTTTGTTGGTACAAAATGAAATCTCCTTGCACAAATGGGTCTTGACGACTTTTCCTTTGGTTTGTGCAACTAAGCATTATTCTTTATTTTAATGAAAAATAATATTCTTCTGATTCTATATCTTTCTTTCTTTAGTAGTTAATAATCACATTTCTTTCTTTTTACGTATTAGACTCTATGATTCTCCTTTAAAATAATAACACATCTAATCAATAGTAACCAGAAGCAATATTGAGCATATGCACATTAATGAAGACAGGTAACAATGTTTAGGATTTAGTATACACTCTCTTTTATGATGAAGCTGGAAAAAAATGGATGGTGTCAGGAATGTGACCAAAGCTAGTTACATTGGTGTAATAATCAAACTACTAGTAGCTAGCAGCTTTATAATTTCCAATTATATCAAAGTCGATTCTTGTATGTTTGTGGGAAGAATTTGAAGTGTACTAAGTATACTGGTGTTTCAGTCTATTGATTTTAATTATAAAAATATATGTAATATATATTAATTAAAATTAATAGTTAAAAGTATTGGAACATTGATATTTTAAGTATGCTTAAAATTTTTTTATGTTTATATTTAGAATAGTTGTATAGTGATTATGAAATGTTATTAAAATTAAATTTTTTTTTTATATTTTGATTTTTTTAGTAATATTTAAAAAAATACTTTTAAATAATAAAAAATATTATTTTAATTTTAATAATATTTTTCAAAACAACATATCACTATAATTATCATAGAACATGCATAATTGAATGATTTTTATATTTATCAAAAGAATTTAACTAATATGTATTTTAAAAATATATGATAAGATTATTAATAATATAAAATTTTAAATAATTTTTATTAAATATATAATAAATATATTAAAAATTATTTTTTTATATTTTTAATTAAAAAATTTTAATTTATAATCTTAATAGGACTCTTTAGGACAAAAGAGTTATGGTTGCCACTTGCCAGAGTAGCAAACCAGTTTTGGATCAAGTGAAAGCTGGTTAAGCATTTATGATGACTATATGACTAGCCACTCTACTATTTTATATTTTATATTTTTTTAATTATAAATTGAATATTTTTAATTTAAAAATTATTAATTAATTTTCATGTATTATATTTTTATTGTTAAATAAAAAGAAAAATTAAGAATAAAAAATTAATAGACAAAAATAATACTGGAGATAATTTAATTTTTTCTTATAATGATTTATATTTTTAATAGAAATTAATTATGATTTTAAATGTGATGTATAAGTTACAAAAGACAAATGGTATGAAATAGGACAATACAAGTCCAACAATATATAACGTGGTGGATTGATTCTAACGAATTAAATGAGGCCAGTTGCAATATAATATCATGGATCTAAATATCTAATAATAAATGGAAATTTATGCGCTAGTTATAACTACAATCTCTAAGTTGGGTTTGTTGTGGCCAATGAATTACTGTATATATAAAATGGAATTTAAATTTTTAATATTTATTTAAACAAAAGAATGAATTAATCGCTCGACCAACTCAAATTAGTTAATCTCTAAGTTGATTTATTGCGCCTTCTTTGTCATATGCCCAAATCTTTCAAATTCAACTAACACTTTACACACACATTTTCCGGTGACTTTGTCCATAAAATAGTCTGATTCTATTTGCATTATTTTCTTTGACAAAAATATTACGGATACAAAAAAATAATTCAAATCAGTCATTGGATATTATATATAAATACATATATTATTTAATTTATTATTAATATATATACTATATTTTAACATATATTTTATATAAATAATTAATTTGATAGTTATAATAAGAATAAACACCCAATTCGGTCCCTATCCATTTCTAATTAAGACAACGCGATCCCTCACCAAAAAAGTAACCCAAGACGGTTCCTATCTATGTAAAAAATAACTCATCGCGCTCCCTCCCGTGTATCCCCCGTCCATAGTTGACGGAAAAGTCTGATGTGTCACTTACCGGTGCTGATCTGGCAGTTAATCCAGAATTAAGTGCCAACGTGGATAAGGAGGAATTGACAGGGGTCGATTTGTCCCCCTTTCACATTATTGGAGTTATAGCATGAACTCTAATGAGAGTATTGTAGGTAGAAGGAAGAAGAGATGAGTCTCCCCAAAATGTTGTTGCGGGTCTGATGCTGTTCTGTTCATGTTTGGGACCAAAAGTAATCCGGATAGGTTATTCTTGTGTTGCCCTAAATTCAAGGTATGTTCATGAAAAATTTTGTGTTAAATGTGTTCGATTCTATACTTAGTTCCAGGTCTGTTCATGGTTTTAACCTTTTTGAATTTGTCTATATGTAGATTGCAGAAGGATGTTGCTCGTTTTTTGTATGGCTAGATGATTATGTTTCTTCCTTTAATGAGCATGTTTCGAAAACATCAAAAGGGGTATTACCGCAGAACCAGCATCGATTTGAAGGCCTTAATGATGCGGTGGATGACAAAGTGGAAGAGCTGGAAATTAGGTTGATTGGATTAGAAAATCAATTGGGAAAGAGCAGGAAAAAATGAGTGAAAATAGATGCTTGGGGTTAGGTTGTAGTATTTTTGCATTTTTTTATTGGGGTTATGGTTGCCTGTTTATTTAGGACAACTATGTATGCAACCTAATGAATAATTTTAGGGTATCTAAGAACTATGTTGCAAGATGAGATTGGATATGTAAACATTGTGGATGTAAGTTATATGAAGATGAATTATTATAATGACTGTTTAAAGTTTGTTACCTGAACTTAATGCAAATTAGAGCAGCAAATATTTGTGCATGTAACATAGATTGAAGTAAACCTTGTAAAGCATAGCAATTCATACCATTATATTCACATTGTCAAGAAACATGTAATTCATATGTTCACAGTGATAATATCATTGCAGAGACAACATGACCCTAATAAAAACTTACACATTTGTAAATACCAAAATACCAAAAGAACAGCAAGACATTTGTTGACATAACTGTATCCTTCAAACTAAAGTCTCAAAATACCAAAATAACGGTATCACATATCTAAATCCCTATTATAAATATCACCCCTGCTTAGGAGGCCTGAGTCCTGGAGGCCTGTAGCCTGGTGTTGGCACAAATTTCAAAAGTCGTGACGCAGTAGTTGAATTTGCAGCTGCCATCGTCTCTTCAGAAATCGCATCATGACTGGTTCCTGGAGTAGTCTTCCCAGCTATTGAGTCATTTGATTGGAGCTGTGAGCTGTGAGGCATCAGGTTTGGCGACTGGGAAGGTTGAGATTTGAACCATAAGGTTGGCCCCGGTGCTGGTATGGGTGGAGGCACGAAACATGGAGTTGGAGGCCTAACAATCTGCTGCTTCTCCCTAAATATTGTAGGGTTGTTATTGGAGTTTTCTCCTGCAGCCTGTAGCAATGTAGATTTAACAGTTATATGAATGAAAACTTTAAGGGATTGAGATGTAATAATTTTTTGGATGAAACAGGTTTTGTATTTTTAAACAACAGGAAAAAAGCACCTTCTCAACTGGTGGTGCAGATTGCGAAACTGAAATTTCTTCTCTCTGATTTTTGAATAGTTTCTTCTTAGCTTTTCTGGTTTTGCTCTGTGACAAAATTCAATATATTATAGAAAGCAAGCAACAAAAGACAATTCTCAAACACAGCCATTGTACATAACACAGTCATACTCAAGCAAGCAACATATAAACCTAATCAATACATAACACAGCCATTGTACCTCAATTCTCAAACATAGAGTAAAGAAGTTATTGTTTAGGACAAGTCAATTCTTAAAGCTAACACATTGTACCTGATCAGTGTTTGGGGCTGGAGCTGTGTTTGTTGCTGGATCAGTGCTTGTTGCTGGATCAGTTGATGATTTGTGAGTTGTTGTCTTCTTCTGTGCTCGTCTCTCCTTTTTAGTCATAGGCTTCCAGTTGGGATCTTGTGCTGCATTCAAACATGTCTTGTAGTAATGGCTCGTTTGGTCACACTTAGAGCAAGTAACAACGAATGTCTTCTTCGCCTTGGTGGTGCTCATCTCTCTCTCAACTTCCCTATATTCTGTCTCTTCATTGAAAGCATAAAATGCAGTCCTGTTTTCATCATCATCAGACACCGGGCTATTAAATGCTTCACTCTCATATTCATAAGGCTTGTCATAATCTGAGTCTAGCTCTTTCCCAACAATATCAGAACTTGATGCCATTGTATTCCCAGCCAGTCCATGTCTAGCCTCCACACCACCACGTACTTCAGGCCCAACAACTACTGCACCTTCTGCCCTAGTTTTTTCATCCCTCAGAATATGTTTCCTCTTCCTACCTAAATACCCCTTGGAAGTCTGTTTCTTGGCTGTCTTTGGAGAATAACATGGACCACCTTTACTTGGTCCAGGCTTATCCCTATTTTTTTGGGTCATCCTTGCTTAAATCCCTATTTGGGCCAGACTTTACCTCACCATCTGGTCCATCCTTCACCTCACCAGCTGGACCATTCTTCACCTCCCCAACTGAACCCTGACTAGCTCTCTTCCTTGGTGACACCATTTTCTTCTTCTTTTTCTTCAATGTCTCCTTCCTTTTCTGTACATCACTATCGTCACTACTATGAGTCTCTTCATATTTTGGAGGAGGTGGCTTATATAGCTCGTCCTCAATTGTTTCATACCCATCACCTAAGGAAGAGGAGTCACTCATAATAACCTCCTCAGCTTGCATCTCCTCATCCACAACTTTTGGCACACTAACCGAGTGATCAAAGGAGATATAAATCTCGTTTTTCTCCTTGTTTTTAATATTGTTATCTTCATGTCATTTATCTCAGTATCACCCCTCATTACATGTAAGCCAAATTCCAAGTCAGGTGCCATGCTATCAAACCAAAATATCGTCTTGTACTCCCTATAACCCAACTCCTTCAGTAACGTTTCAAAATCAAAGAAGTTCACCAAATCAATGTCTAAAGGTGGCCACTTCTTGACTTTTCCATCAACATATTCTAATTTGCCCTATGCATTCCTCTTAAAAATTTCTCCATGATAAAAAACAGGAACTACTTCAAACACATCCATCTGAAAATTATTTTTACTAATCAAAATCCAATTCATGACAGTTTAACATCACTGTGCCAATCATCTAAACTACTGACAATTAACATTAATTATTTAACAAATTAACTAAAAAACTTCAAAATTCATTGACGTCTACAACATTTATAAAAATAAACAACCAGGCAACCCATTTCAACCTACTGAACACTAAGACACCAACATGCAATTTAGGAACAGTGATTGGATTAGAATAATGTTTTAGATGCCCAAATTCGTTACTAACCTGAATGCCGACACAAGCTGCCTCCACTGCACGACGTTAGTGACTCCGTCAAGTGCGGCGTTAGAGGAGTCCTCCGAGTCCTTCTTGGCGGCCTTGTCAGCACCCTTGTCAGCACCAACACTTGCTACTTCCACCACTCTCTGTCCTATCGCACGAAGAAGGTTGAGAGATTTTGGTTATTCTGTAAATATGAGTTAGGGCTTGGGGGTTATCAGGGTGAGAATGACGTTTGCTTCTTCGTAACCTAGCAACGGCGTCATTTTTTAATGTGACAGGGGGACAAATCGACCCCTGTCCATTCTCCTTTATCCACGTTGGCACTTAACTCTGGACTAACTGCCAGATCAGCGCCGGTAAGTGACACATTAGACTTTTCCGTCAACTATGGACGGGGGATACACGGAAGGGGGCGCGATGAGTTAATTTTTGCATAGACAGGGACTGGCTTGGGCTACTTTTTTTGTGAGGGATCGCGTTGTCCTAATTAGAAATGGACAGAGACCGGGTTGGGTGTTTACTCTTATAATAACTATTTCTTTAAATTGAAAACTTGAAAAGCAGTAAATAATCAAAACTATATTGAAAAAAATTCTATTGGAATACTGAGAATGAGATGAAAAAGATTGGGATTGGTGGCTCCAACATCGGATGGCGATCGAAAATTTATAAAGATGGTATTTGTAATGACACTTCAACACTAAGTTAATGAGTATCTAAAGAAGTAGGGTGAGATTAGGGTATGAGTTTATACCTTGAGGGAGACGAGGCCCCCCAATTATATCAATCTGTGAAATTTGTTAGAATCTATTGATTTTGGGAATTATTTTGATTTACTCTGTTTTAACTTAGGAAAAGTAGTTAATATAGTATCAATTTGAATCTCGAGTTGACATTATCCTTCTTTGGGCTTATTGGTCCCTTTGGTGGACCATGGCGGTGGGCCGATTCTGAGGACCCCTGGGTAAGGTCTGAGCCTGAGTCCAGAACAGATCTTCCTCTTCATTATTATCTCATTCTCAAGCAAAGAGTCTATTATATCTATCTCTTTTACACCCTACATATACATGCGATATTTAATTGTGAATGAAACAAAACACATTATTACTCGAAAGAATAAATGATCATTTGTACTCATGAAAGATAAAAATACTGACATATGTACCCATACTAGATCGAAACTGACTTTGTACCCATGCAAGATGCCCTCCGTGTGACAAAAGTACCATGTCTTGGATTGGCACTTGCTTCATGGTTATCCGACCCTACGTGGCGCTCCAACCCTCCAAAGCCCTATCTATGTGGAAGTGAACGTTGGTATATGATCGTTCGATAAAAATTTACTCATCAAATCGAAACCCTAGCAAGTCATCTTTCCAATTTCGAACCATACCCCAAAAAAAGCCAATCTTGTTGAATTTCATATAGTGTCAAGTGCACCCACGGTCAGAAGAAATTATCTCGTAAGCCCTGGAATGTCTTTGCGAAGATTCAACTATGTTGCAGATGATGGAAGTCACAGCAGTTCTTCAAGTTCGAAGAAGATGAAGGAGAAGAAGCTTGACGGCAGATGCTTCTATGGGAGGGATGTTGCATTGCTGGAGTCTGGCACCATGACGAACCCTAATAGATGGTTCATCAGATGTCTTCTATGGGCGGTAATGGCTAGGTGCTGTTATTATTTAGATGAGAAATTTATTTTTGACATTGTAGTTGACATTTGGGTGCATTTTTTTTAAATTTTTCAGACAAGAGACTGCAAATACTTTGTGTGGGTCAATAAAATTGAAGAAGGATGGGAGGGCCTAGCAAGATCTTTAGCTAAAAGAAATTCTGAGCATTCTTATTCAAGGCATGAAGATGGATTAACTGCCACTTCTGTTGGGAAAAATCAACAAGCATCCTCAACAATTGCTAAGAAGATAGACAAATTTAGAGGTGAAGTTAAGGGTGAAATTAGGAGAATGAGACTGTTGCTTTCAACCATTGCGTTGGGGGTAGCGTTTTGTTTATTTTGTGAGTTGTATTTGGTGATGAAAATATAAAATTTGTATCATTTGGGTTCTTTGTTAATGAGATAGTGAATTTTTTCTGAGATTAGCATGACATGATGCGTAAGTCATCCTTACATTGTTCTGGTTTTTTTATTTCTAATACATTGACATAGACACCCATTCTTTGAACTTGTTATTGCCATGTAAATTGACTTTGATAAACTTTATCTCTGGACAATGCCAATCTAAATGCACATGAATCTATCTATTCTTCTTAAAAAGCCAATAATAAGATGAACAAGAAACATAGGAACCTGATGGTTTTGGTTTCCAAACCCAAGTTTCTTCCAAAATCAAACTAAGGTGCTGTTAAAAGACTGATAAAATATACATTGGAGTTAGTTAATTCTGATTCTAAAAAATAATAGTCATCACATAAGCTAAAGAAGGCAAGTTTGGTTGCTCACAACACATCCTCAAAACCAGCATAACTAACTTTACCCTTAAGCAGACCATGAAAATGCATAACAAAATACAAGAGTCTTGTATCTCTCTTTAGTATACCAAAACAACAAAAGGTAAGCATAAGTAGTCTACGAGCAATGTTGAGTACATGAAAATACGAAAACATAACATTATAAGAGAATGAAATTTCTGTATTGGCTACATCCACAAACACATCAGAACACATAGTCTATGACATTGGGATTGAGTTATTGCTCCCGCTTGAGACACCATTTTTTGTTCTACTTAATGCACTTATCCTGCCTCATCCTCTGCCTTGACCTCTACCTCTAATAGCTGTGCCTTGGCCTCTAGCACCTGGAGTCAACCAAGTGTTGGCATGAACTGCATGAATCGTGTGGTAGTCCTTGTACTAGCACCTTGCAGTGGGTGAGGTGTAGTTTGAGAGTTGTGTGTGGATGAGGTTGTAGATGGTTTGTTGGTAGATGGGGTAGGTGTTTGCAGTGTTTGTGCAGTCAGAGGGGGTCGCTTAACACTTCTCCTTTTAACTTATTTTTTGGTTGTTGCATTGTTTATTGGAGGTTGTTGTTGTGAGCTTGTTGGCAGCGGCATCGCCTGAGGTTGCTGAAATTCATAACAAAGAATCAGAGATCAATAATATATTCATAAAGGCAAATTAACGAATTGAGTAATGCAATGCACTTACTTGTGCAGCGTGTGGTGTTTCGGAACCATTTCCCTCTTCAGTGGCTGCTGCTTCAGCATCTGCAATTTCTAAGGTCTCCTCTCAGTGCATTTCAGCCAGCATATCCTCATCCTCATCCCCTGCAGGCACTTGCGATGCAGCACTCCCTTCACCCATTGCCTCTTTTCTCTTCTTACAACTCCTTTTATTATGACCAGCCTAAGAAAAAAAGTACTCATTGTAGGTTCAACATGAATTACAGGTAGAATTCGCAATCCACAGTATGATCACAGGATTCAGTAATTTTAGAATTCAAATAATTTTTTAGGATTTAAAAATTCAATACTTTCAGGATTCCAGAATTGGTCACATACCTAGAGGCAGTATTTGCAGACAATAGTTCCAATCCTCCTATTTGTTCTATAAGGGTCACTCTTATCAGTAGGGCCATTAGTTCTCTTGTCTCTCTTCATTGAAGGTCTTCCTATTGGTTTTTTGTACCATGGTAGCAGAATGGGTAGGGTGTCAAGGTGCTCCCAGAACTCCTGGCTTAGAACTGGACACATTGAACACTGATACGCCGCATTGTATGCACCCATGGTGAGCTAGTTATGTGCATACTCTTCGGATCTTCTATTTTGGTAAGCTAAAGCAGCACATGCATGTCTACATGGTAGCCCAGTTAGTTGCCAAAGTCTACAACTGCATGTACCTTTGCCCAAATCCACACTCACCTTCATGGGCAGACATTGCACTTTATAAACATTCCCCACGCCATCTCTGGTAGGAAGATGCCTCCACTTGTTGCTCTCTCTTCTCCCTTTTTAACTTGTTCTGCTGGGTTGGGGCTAACCTTCCACTGTACCCAACCAAAGCTTTCTTATTCCTAGCCATAATCCTCATCACATAGCACCTCACTTCCTCTAACATCGTAATTATCGGTTTTTCCCTCATCTTCTTCAACTTGGCATTAAACACCTCGCAGTTGCTATTTCTGTAGTTGTCCATCTTAGAATATTCACTAAAATGGGCTCTGCTCCATTGTTTTGGACTGATCTTGTCCAGGTATTCCCAAGCCCTAGCATTGATCTTTTTTAGCCTATCCATGACAGCATTGAAGTCTTGTGTTGTGGTTGCCTTAGCACATGACCACATACACATTTTCAATTGTAAGTCACTCCATTTCTTGCAAAAGTTTTACCATATATGTATAGCACAGAATCTGTTGTTGGCATTTGGGTGCATTTCTTGCACGGTAGGTATTAACCCCTACAGGCATATAGTAAACTCAACAGCTCAAGAAGATTTCAATAAGTTCAATAAGTTCTCTAAACCAGATTTCCATATATGACACTCAAAGGGAAACATTGTTTAGTATATGACATTCAACAAGTACATATTACCATGAGAGACATCTTTATTAGAAGGTATGCTAACAATTTAACATGACACACACAGCATTCAACAAGTACATATGACCCATACAACATTCACTAAGGTCCAAAATCACATCTCAACAAGACCCTTAACCAATCTAAATCAGAATATCTAAATCAGTGAGTATGAAAGACCTTAATCAGGGTTTAACAAATCCATAAACCAAACTTCAAGAAAGCCCTAAATCAGAATGCAATATATATCTAAACAAGAGTCACAATAACAGTTTACAATAATTTTCAATAATTATCATAACCTAAAAGTACTTTCTGCATATCTGACATGAAGTTAAGCCCATTTGCCTGAAAATCTCCCACATCCTCTTCAAGTATCTCTAAAAACTACTTCCAACTTTCTTTGTTTTCTGATTCTACAATTGCATAGGCAATAGGATAGATATGATTATTTGCATCCTGTCCTATTGTTGTTAGTAACTCTCCCCCGTAATACCCTCTAAGGAAGGTTCCATCCAACCTTATCAATGGTCTACAACCACTCACAAATCCCTTCTAACATACATAGATCCTCAGAAAAAGGGAATCCGAATCAGGTATAGGATTCGTGTGTATTGTTACTGTTGAGCCAGGGTTAGTCTTCAGTATCTCGTTAGCATAATCATGAAGTCGTGCATTTTGTGCAATATTGGAACCCTCAATCCTCTCCTTTAGGGCTAGAAGTGAGTCGAGTTGAGTCGAGCTAGACTAAACTCAAGCTCGGCTCACAAAAATTGAGCTTGTCTCACGGCTCGACTCATTAACAATCAAGCCTATTTCTTATGCTCAAGCTCGGCTCACCAAAAGCTCACGAGTTGGCTCAAATAATATGAAGATAATCTATAATTCTATATCAATAAATTATAACTTATATATTTTAAAAAATATTTAAAAGATTAATTTTATATATTCTCTATAATTTATTATTTATGTCCTACATCAAAATTATATATAAAAAATAAATATAAAATTTTAAATAATTAAGATCACTAACATATATAATATTTAAAATATAGATTAAATGCATATAGGATATATGTGTGTATATATAAATATATATAATTGAGCCAGCTCACGAGCTAATAAGCTGAGCTTATCCAAACTCAAGTTCGACTCATTTAATTTATGAGCTCAATTCCAAGCTCAAGCTCGGCTCACCAGCTCACGAGTTTAGCTTATCGAGCTATTAACAAGTTGAGCTCAAGCTGGCTTGACTCACTTCCAGCCCTACTCTCCTTTGCCTTCTTCATAGATCTGTAAATTTTTCTCTCATTGATTAGTACATCATACTCAGATCTTAAGTATTGGTCAGCCTCTCTCACTATCAAGTTTGGTTGAACTCTTATCCTCTCCTCTAGCTCATCTATAACCCATTTTCCATTGCTCTGAGGAAAAATTGGAGTCTGGTCAGTATCTTCATCACTTGCTAGCTATGCAAGTCCTCTGACTCATAGCAATGATATCCAGGATAGTCATCAGAAAAATTATCCTCATCAACCGGGACATAAAAGGTTGGAGGTTTGTCCGGATTAGGGTTTGGGATGAAGGATTGTCTTGTAAGGAGAGGCCTCTTTGTTGATCTCCTCTTGTTCACCTTTGGCTGTCCCTCAACCTCATCTGAATGATTGGTTTGATTATTTTGGAGAGTCCTATTGGAATCAGAGGGTGGGACTAACTCAGAAATTGATTGTGAAAGTGGATTTCTATACGGCTGTGGAATGTATTAGGTTAGTTGTTAAGGTGCAAGAGGTTCAGAGACATTAGCTTCAGAAGGCGGGGCTGGGTGTGAACCATCAGCATGTATTGGTTGCTGATCATTTTCAATAGGTGGCTGGGAAGGTTAGGACTGAGTTGATGGTGGCTCATCTGGTAGGACAGGTATTGGGGGAGGCTGAGAACTCTATCTTGCTTCGTGGGATGATGAAGGTGCTGGATCTACTGTCTATTGGGGCATACTGAGGCTGTCCTCTTTTTGGGCCTCAACTTCAGCTTGGTTATTTTCTTCATGAGCCTCTTCCTTGTTCTGGGCCTCACCCCTTTTTTGAGCCTCCTTCACAACTTGGACATGACCTACTATTTCAGCATCATCATCATCTTTCACTACTATCAATCTTCTTCTTGGACTCTTCTTTGGAGTTGGAACCCTTTTAGCACAGCTATTTATTCTCGTCTTTGATGGAGTCATATTCTTCTCCTCAACTAACACAGGATGATCCACCGGATGCTCTGTATAGACATTAATTTTATTTCCGTTCTTCAAGGTTGCCTCATACATTTTAACTATGTCCATATCAACCCTTAGGTCCCTCAACCCATCATCAAGCTCCTTCCCAGATTCTTGCCAGTAAAAATCAGCAATAGACGTATATCCAATGTCCTTCAGCAAATCAGATATAAAAAAACCATTGAGGGTATCAACGTTAACCTTCTCGATATCTTTTACTTCTCCACCAATGTAACTAACCTTCCCACAAGGCCCTCTCTCAAACCGTCCTCTATTATTAATACACAGTGTTATATGAATGGTGGCCATTCTTGAAAGTAAAATTAAACAATACAATCTAAGAAAACATTGTATGTAACTGCAGCTAACACAAACTCTCAACTAACTATTCTAATAATTCTCAAACATATAAAATTAATTACATGGTTTGATAAGGTAACAGAATCTGTTTAACTAGTGGCAATGACATATGAAATTAATCAAGAGTGGCAATGAGCAGATCAAAGGGAGTGATGTCTTCGTGGTGATCGTTTGGGAGTGTTCTGGTCGTCTTCTCCAAATTGGGAATGGAGAGATGGCGACGATGAACCTTTGCTAGGGCACAACAGATTCTCCTGCAAAATGTTTTTCAATTTCCAAATCCTTAGTCAAAAAAATTGTTCACTTACACATAGATAGGGCTTTGGAGGGTTGGAGTGTCACGTAGGGTCGGATAACCACGAAGCAAGTGCCAACCCAAGACAAGGTACTTTTGTCACACAAGGGCATCTTGCGTGGGTACAAAGTCAGTTTTGATCTAGTATGGATATATATATCAGCATTTTCATCTTTCATAGGTACAAATGGTCATTTATTCTTACTCGAAATCTATTGACGGAGAATAATAAAATAAAATAAAATAAATTCTGCAAAATTGTTCATCCTTAAATATTTTTAACTAAAAAATGAGTATTGTATTTTTTGTTAATTAAACAAATTTTAATTAGGTTAACTACTCTTCTCTTTTGATAAGATTATAAACAAATAAAAACTCAAAACCTACTAATTTATTTCTTAAAAAAAGAATTGCATCTTTTACTTTTGTTCAAAATACATTAGTATTCGTCTTGCAGAATTATGCTTAATATAAGCAAATTGATTTAGTTTAACCTTGAAGGTCAATTAGTTAGTTGGTTAGAGACAGGTAACAATATTAACTAACGAACTAATTAACACTTGCCAGCTAAGTTAACTAAATTATATATATCTCCTATATGTATTTGACCTAATAGTATTATAGCTTGTTATATGATTGTTAATAGAGTCCAATCTTGAGTTTGAAAAGGTATTTTAGATTTTCAAATTAAATTGTTGAAGGTTGCATAGGAGAATGGTGAAAGAGCACAAAGATGGAAGAAATCAGAGAAGAGTATGAGCTTAGTAAATTGCATGCACTGAATATGAGTCACAAAACACTTACAGCATCAACTTTAACTATTTATACTAAGTTACACAAAACTAACTAAATGAAAAATATCTATAACTAACTATCACAACTAACATAAATAAATATCTAGTAGCTAGAAGCTCCAGCTAAACTAACTTAACTAACTGACTAATAAACTTGTATACCATGTAACACAAATCACTTAGAAATAAAGTTTAAATAACTCAGTTATTTTCACCTTGAAAGCTAGCTCTTGGAGTTAAATTAATTTACTAAATTATAATACATATGATATATTTTATTATCGAGAGTTAAATTCTCGTGAAGTATGGGAAATTTTTAAAACTCTAAGCTCAACTATCTAACCTACTAATGTGTGAGTAAAATTAATCACCGTGTTTTTTTTTTAATCATACAACTCACACTCACACGCACGCTAATAACTCTACTTAAGAGTTTTTAATCCATGGTCATTTTCTTATAAAGTTTACATATTTGCCATTACTCCATTACTCCCAGAGCCTCACTTAAGGATCTATCACTATAAAAAAAGAGAGCTATTTTAATATGATTTTTTTAATAGTTAAGTATAAAAATTAATATATATTTTTGATAAATATCACAAATATAAAATTTTTTTATGTTTTTTTGATGAATAATTTAATTGTAGAAAATTACTCCTTAATTTTGACACTCATTTGTTTTTAACTTACTCTATTATTCCTTTTCTTCGTTGAGCTCCGTCAATTTTGGCATCACACTGCTCTCAGTTTAGGATCATACTACTCATTCTTCATCTTCAAAATCTCAGTTTATTCTTCAGTTTCAAGATCTCATCTCATTCTTTGTTAAAAATTTTTGTTGAGAATTTTTTATGGTCAATAAATGTCAAAATAATAGTATTTTTGACGGTTAATAAGTATCACAAAAAATATATTCTCAAATTTTTCTAATAAATTATTTTTGACGTCAATATTTATCAAAATAAAATTTAAACTTTTTTTTACAATTACTTATATGTTAAAAATATTATTTTTGACAAAACTTTTATTAATATATTTTCATAGTTAAAATAACGTTAAAATTTATTTTTTTGACGAATTTTAATTTTTTTGACACATAATAATCTTAAAAAATAGTCTATATTATTGTAGTGTATACTTCTATCTACTATTTGGCCACTATCAAAATTTGAAGCCAAATGCAACATATTAAGAAGTAACATATTTAACAACTAAAATGACTCAACCAAAGCCTCAGCTGCACCGTGTTTAATGTTGAATAGCCCAGTCATGGACAAATAAAAAAGGTTACTATTGAATTGTTGGTCTTTACTCTCTTGAGGGGGCCATCATAGTTGGAGTCATTGATAAGAAAAGGGCTAGGCCCAACCTATACATATGGAAGGGAAAAAAGTTCAAAACTAACTTGGAACAAACACTACTGGCTTGTTCTTTGTAGGTGTTTAATCTTTTTCTTGGTTTCGTTCTTTTGTTTCATTTTTTCCAATATTGGATTCAAGCTACTCAGGCCAAAATTTGGTTGGCCCAGGCCAACTAGGTAAATTTTAGTGCATATTAAATCAGATCACATATTTAGCTCAAATCTATTTTTAAAAAAATCCAATCACGCATCTAATTTATGATATATTTTGTTAATCAAGATTTTTTTTTCTTATCATAAATTCATAATCTTAGTTTCCGACTTTCCATACAATATAATAAGATGGTTAAAATTTAATTACTCATTTAAATAAAAAATTATGTAAGTCTTTTTAGCATTTAATTAAAAATATAATAGGATTATTAATAAGATTATTAACATCTAATTATTTCGTGGAAGTCTTTTTAACTTTTTCTTTATCTTTAATCATTCGTCTATTCCTCATCTTACCCATTTTTTTTTTATTGGATACTCTATTGTTAGCTCTTCCTTCTCTACGTGTTTAAATTTTCTAAGATGAAATTTTGCATCTCTGTAATAATAGGCATTATTCTAACTTTTTTTTCTATGATTCTCATTCCTTATTCTTTCTATATATATACAATCACTCATCCATTTAAACGTTTTCATATCAGTCATACTAAATTTGTGCTCAACACTCTATTTCATAGAACATAAATAATTTAAAGGAGTGCGATAAAATATATCCTTATATTTTAAAAATATTTTTGTCTTATACTTGTAGTACTCCATCGTTTTAATGAACCCGCTTAGACCCTATGATTATGTCATTTTCTGTTTCTCTATTCTCTTGAATAATATAATCAAAATATTTAAATCACTTTATTTGGAGTATGGTGTTTTATCAAATTTTCTCTTTAGATACTGAACTTACACTATATATATGATCTATCTTAGTATGTCTGATTTAAGAACAATGCAAGAACTTTCAAAACTATACAAATTTAGTTTCTCTGTAACTTAACATGAAACACAAATGCTAAAGTTGTGAAGTAATTATTAGTGCCAGTTGGCAACTTAGTTAGGAATTATAGTTAGTTGTAGTTAGCTTACTGTACGTGTAAATATATATATAAATAGCTTCTGAAACTCTTTTGTAAGAAACTTTTTGCATCGATTAGAGAATTGCACGATGCTTATTCTCATTTCTTCTCTCTTCTCTCTCAACTGTTCATTTCTTGTGAACACAGCACCTCTATTCTCAACTTCCCTTCCTTTTTTCTAACTTGAGTTTTCTTTCACTCTTGAACTTACACAGCAGAGTCTAATGAGAGCTTGATCCTCTCTTGAATCTCCTTCTTTCTTGAGGATTTATTGTTGATGGAGTTGTCTCTCATCGCAAGTTTTGTATTATTTTGGATCAATTAAAAGCTTGTTCAGTGCCTCATGCCTAGTGGATCTTGTTTGAACTCCCTTGATTCAAGATCCTTTCTCGTATGGCCTGATTTCTTTCTAAGTACACCCTAATTTTTTTTAATGTTCTTCTGAGGTGGTGATTTCAAGTATACTTTTGGAGTTTTGTTTTGAACATTTTTAAAGAAATTTTGAATTCCCTTTGAAGAAATTCCAAATTAAATTTTTCTGTTGCTTGATTGTAATTGAAACCATTCTTCAAATTTTGACAAAGTTATTTTGAAGTTGGCATGCATTACTTTAAATGAAGTTTTGAAAAGCTTCCATATTTAGCAGAAATCTGTTTGTTTGTAATGCACCACTTATTTCCTTTACTAACTTATAAAAAAATTTTTACCTCGGATTTTCTTTTCTAAATAGAGTTTAACTTCTTCTTCCGTCTTTGCTATAATTTTTATACACGCTTGTTTGAATATAAACTTTGAGAATTTTTGAACAAGCATTTGATTTTCTTCCGAGTTTTATGATTACTTTTAGTTAAGTTGTGCACCTAACTATCTTTCTAAAATATTTGAGGAAATAATTTGCTTTTATCCAAACTAGTGTTCATTTTGTTTTAAAACTCTACATAATCTATTTCAACATGGAATTGTATTAAAGTAATGTCACATTTATACTCTTGTTATTCTTTTACAAAATGTTTGTTGCGCACCTTTTCTTTGAGAATGTGAAATAGTTTTTGAAAAAGTTTTCATTCTTTATGAGTAATGCATTCGAAAGCACTTTAATCCTACTTTTGAGTCTTGTAAGCTTTGTTTTTGGTTTTAGACATTCTTCATTTGTAAATCTTATACTTCTTTAACTCAGCTTGATTTTGTTCAAACTACTGCACTACCTTTTCTTTTATTGTTTCTATCGGACTTCTTTGATTCGGGTGTTATTCTTAAGGTTGCCAAAGTGAGTTTTCCTTCCCGGCACTCTTCATTCCTTGTATATCCTTGATTGCTTGTGATCCCAATAATCTTTTCAAGTCTTTGCAGATATTGTCCTTGTCGCTTGTCCTTTTTTAAAGTCTTGTATCCTTCTGAATAAACTCGAGAATTGTTTTGATGTCACGTGTAACCTTTAGGTATAATAATGCGATGCGTTAGTTCTTTAAGACGTGGTTGTGGATATGGAAGGTGAAGCGGTAAGTGTGCAACGTTATGAGAAATTGTGGAAGTTTCGCTTCTCGCGGAAGAGTTTGTGAATGTTAGGTTTGTTACCGGTTATGGAGTTGTGAAGTGATTGATGGAATTGAAAAGTTGAAGTTCCGAAGTAGGCAAGAGATCCGTGAGCGAACGTTATATCTATTGTTGAGATACCAACATGCTTTGTAGCCTTTTGCCACATTTTCTACCGCTTTGTTTCGTGAACGCCTATCTTGACTTGCACACTATTTTTGTTCCTCCAAGCTTTTGTAAAGTTTTGAAACCATATAACCTTTTTGCATCGAGCCTGTCTTATATCTTCTGCCTTACACTATACATTAACCTTATATTTAAATCTCATGGTTATTCGGTATTTAAATATTTATATATGCATGCTAAGATTTCATACTTTTCTATAAAGTGTTTAAAAAGTAGAGTGCAAAGACTATGTATTACCTTGTATATTACTTTAATTTTTGAGAACAAAACTTTTTATAAGGTGGATGGAATGTAAAACCCAGAACTTTTGAAAAATCTTATTATGAACCAATTTAAATCATATATTTAATTACAGTTTTCATTTTAGAAATTATTTTATTGAAGATGATTCAAAAGCAGTTTTGATTAATTGGAAACAAATTAAGGTTTTTATCTAAATTCTATAATTTTTGAATTTTTTATATTTAAATTATAAAGTTAGTAGTTGTCAAATAATAAAAATTTTATATAATTTGATTTAAATAATTTATATCTTTCTGATTTAATACTTTATATTTTAGGGATAAAAAGAATTAATTATATTACTATATATTTTCAATTAGAGTAATTGAGTGAAAATCAATTAGTATTTTTATATAATAAATAATATTTTAAAATAATTTTTAAAGATTTGATTGGATTTTAAATTACTACCCTATGTCCTAATTTAATTAAAATAAACCCAAATTAATCCTAAACTCCCCATGTTAGCCTAACTCTAACCCAATTACATTCAAACACACTCCCTTCACCAAAATGAAAACCCTAGCCGCCACCTTCTTCTTCCCTTCAGCAAACACACACAAACACCACACAGCAACAACTTCAGAAAAGAAAGAAAAAGAAACAAAAAGGGAAGGGAGAAGAGGGATCCGCAGAGAAGAAAGGAAGAGGGGAAGGGGGGAGCTCGCCGGCCAGCCGCGCCCTGCCATCGCGCCAGCTCCTCGCCATCGTGCTGCATCACCGTCTGTGGGGAGTCGCCACTGCTGCTGACCGAGAGGAGAGGAGATCCGAGAAGGAGAGAGAGAGAGTCCGCAGGGAGAGGGAGGCCGTTCGCGTCCCTCCGCCACTGCTGGAAGGAAGCCACCATCGCCGATCTGCTCGCCGCTGTTTGTGCCGGTTGCTGCCACCGTTGGAATCGCGAATAGAGGACGCACGAGAGGGAACTGTCGCGGAGCTGCCGTCGTCGTCGCATTGCTGGGCTCGCTGTCGTTACTCCCGCACTGCTACTACGTCGCCGGAGCTCTTCGCCACCGCTGCTGCCACTGGAAACCGCCTTTGAAGCCTGTGTCTGTTGGTAAGCTCTAACCCTGCTTCAACTTCTTTATCCGTCAAGTTCTCCATCACCATGAGAGTTGTTGCTGAGGCTGTTTGTTCTAGGAGTTTATCGCAAGTTGCCGCCGCCGGAGCCACCACCGGAGCTACTGCCGTTTAGTTCAACTGTTCATCCTTGTTACAATAGGTATCTCTATTTCGAAACCCTCATCACTAGCGTATAAGAGTTTTCTGTTATGTTTGGTTATAAACTCTGAGGTTTTGGTAACGTAGGTTCGAGTTTTGATTGTTGCATGTCACTTTTAAGTTGCTTTGAGTGCTGCAAAAGTGATCAGGGATTGAGTTTGCGGTTGCTGTTGGTTTCGAGTTGAGAGAAAAGGTTCCGTTGACGCGTTTGGGTTATAATTTCAACAATCAAGGTAGGGGCCTTTTTCAGAAAACTACACTTTATGAATTGGAATTATTATATATAGATATTGATGTGAGAAAATGTATCTTTGAGTGATTGTATAAGTCTTATGTATTGTTGGTTGTCTTGGATGATTATGAATGCTTGTTTGGCTAGGTTATTGTTCAGTTTTGTGAAACGGACTGTTCTTGAAATGCTTCTTTAAAGTTATTTTTAAAAGCTTTGAAATCGAGTTTATCCTGTTGGAAATTGATTTGAGTTTGAATTGGTGTTCTTGAAATCATGAAAATGATGCACTTTTGGAAACAACTTGATTTTGAACTGATTTGGTTTTGAACCCGATAAAGAGGGTTGCGGAATGGTTTGGTTGGGACCTGGAAAGGGTGGCAGAGTCCATGTTTTAGGAGAGGTGCTGCCGAAATTTCTGTGAAAATCCAAGATTCTATGCAAAATGTTATTTGGAGAGTCATGAGTCTAAGACTTGTACTATTTTACTTAAACTATTTACAAAGGTGATGAATTGTGTTTTAAAATGAATTATTGAAAAGAGACCTATGATTCAACTTTGTTTCTTAAGAAAAGTATTTTACCTTTGGGTGTAAGACATTTAGAAGAAGCTTGCATCTTAAGCTGTTTTAAAGGTGAAAAGGTTTATGTCTTTGAAATTAACTTGAGGAGTTCAATTGGTGGAATTTCAGTGATTTTGAAAGAACTTGAATCTTGATTGATAAACCTTATTTTTATGACGTTTTGGAAAAAGTTTAAAGTATCCTTTAAATTTCTGGTTTAGAAAAACTAAAATGATTTTCGAGCCGTTGGAAATGTTAAAATTGGTTTTAGTTTAAGTAAAAGAAAAGATTTTGAAAATGTGGTTGGAGTAACTGATTACACGACTCAGTTTGGCTTAAATTCTATTCTTATTTTTATTTATTCAAATCAAGAAAATTAAGGTTTTACAGATTTTAAACGAATTTGAGAAAATGAGTTATGTTACTCTCCCCTAAAGTCTTGAGACTCTGCCAAGGAACTTTTGTTACAAAATCCTGTTTTAGGATGGATGATTTTGAATATTTCAGAAGAGATTTTTAATTTGCCATGGTTTTGGAAGTTTTGGAAAGACGATGCCGATGGTGGCTCTATTTTGGAAAGGGAACCTACTTTAAGTAAAAGTGGCTTATGAGCTTGAAACTATTTGAGAAATGAGCATTTCGAAATTGAGATGAAGATGAACTTGATTGTTATTTTCAAAGAAAAGTGATTTAAGAAAAGTATTTTATGGCATGAAAGATGATTTAACTTGAGATGGATTGTGAAGGAAGTGCTGTGTATGTTATGAGCCGAATGGCTGTATTTGATAATGAATTATGGCTAGTTATGGATTATGTTATGAGCCGGATGGCTGTGATAAATATTGAGTTATGGCTGGGTATGTACAGGTACATGATTATTGATTGACAATGGGATTTGATGCACTTCTGAATATATGAGATACGAGTTTCCCTGGGTGAAAGTAGTGGCTAGCCATCACGTGCTCCAGGTTGAGACTCGATACTCTGCTGACCTTATGTCATAAGTGTGGCCGGACACTATGAAAGTTCCAGATGAGCTCGCCCCTGTGGATAAACACCAGTGTGGGTGTTGTGTGATTATGATTATGTTTGTGAATAACTCGAGTTGGGGATGCACGACAGAGGGATAGTCCAATGGTTAGCTACCAGGACTTGTCGGGTTGGCTTTATAACCGACAGATGAGACTCATCAGCCACTAGGACAGGCATTCATCATATGCATCTATGTGACATTGTTTGGGTGTGCATATTATACTTGGTTTGCCTATGTGATTAATTGTGTTTAACTGTTAATTGTTCTACTTGATATAACTGCTTGATTGTGTTTGAATCTTCTTACTTGTGTATGTGACTGAAAAATTGGTTGGATTGCGGTGGATTGGCTGTTGTTTGGATTGTTTGGGCCTAGGGCCGTGGTTGATTATGAGATGGGCTGAAGGCCATGTTTGGTTTGTGTTTTTGGTTTAGGAAAGTATGAAAAACTAAACTGGTTCAGCATAGACTTAATGAACCTATGCTTGGAACAGCTTGGTCATTCATGCTGTCTAGGAGAAGCTTTTAAAAAGGTTTTGGAATTTTTGAAGAGTTCACAGTTTTGTTTTTTAAAACGGATTTCAGATATTTGAATGTAAGTTTTTGGTTTTGAAAGGATGCATAAGGTGGTTATTAATCACTGTAACGGTTTTATTTTCACGTATCCTATTATAGTAATTATGTAATCCTATAGTGAGAACCCTTTCGAGGACGATGTTCTCACTCCCCTACAGGTGTTTCCTTTTCAGGATATGTACGAGGAAGTCATGAAGAGTTTATTCTGTTTTCCGTTTGTATGATGTGTAATAGCCCAGACCACCCGCTAGCACGATATTGTCCACTTTGGCATACAAGACCTCACAGTTTTACCTTTGATGATAGGGATGATAGCCGAAGCCTCCCACACTCACTCGTCAAAATGCGTCAAGTTAGGGAGAGGTATCCACACCCTTATAAGGCATGCTTCGTTCCCCTCCCCAACCGATGTGGGACTTTACAATCCACCCCCCTAAGGGAGCCCAGCGCCCTCGCTGGCACATCGATCCAGGCTCCAGCTCTGATACCATCTGTAATAGCCCAGACCACCTGCTAGCACGATATTGTCCGCTTTGGCACACAAGGCCTCACGGTTTTGCCTTTGACAATAGTGATGTTAGCCGAAATCCCCCACACTCACTCGTCAAAACGCGTCATGCTAGGGAGAGGTATCCACACCCTTATAAGGTATGCTTCGTTCCCCTCCCCAACCGATGTGGGACTTTACATGATGTATTGTATTGTTTTAGATATTATATTTTCCCTCGCCTTTATCTTTATACATTCTATAAGAGCTGTAAGACCCGGTTAATTAACGGCTAATTAACCCATAAATGATTTATTCTAAAAAGCCAAAAAATGTGATTTTTATGGCTTAATATGATAGAGAAGATTGAGACGAGAATTTCGGTACCAATTTTATAGAAATCGGACCAAGATTGGACCGAACGGGCCAAATCGGGCCAACCGGACCCAAAGTGGGCCCTTGGCCCAACTAAACTAAACTAAAACCCTAGTTTTCAGCACTCTCTCTCCTCACTTGAGACACTCACACGCTGAAAATGGAGGCCATGGAGGGAAGAACACTCTCTCAAGTTCTCTCCCTTGGTTGATCTTCAAACCACCATAACTTTTGATCTAGAGCTCCGATTGCCGCACCGTTTATGGCCACGCATTCACCACGAAGAGCTCTACAAAACCCATACAATCAATTTTGAGGTAAGCCACGTTTTGCTCTTCGAATTTCCAGCCTTGATTTCAAGTTTCATGAGCAAAAATGTTGAGATTTTGGACTCCTTGATATTATAGGACCCAACTCTTTTGAAGGAGAAGGTTAATCTTGTCTCCTTGGACCTTGGGTATGGTAAGATTCTCAACCCTAGTGTAATTTGTTGTTCTATGATATTTGGGTATTGAGATGTTGTGTATGGGTATGATGATTGTGGCTTACGTTGTGTATATGTGAATATTGGAGCTTAATTGGTGACTTTGGAAAGCTTGAAAAGGGAGTTTTGTGTGATAAAATCTGTTCTTGGAGGTGTTGAGACCTTGAGAGCTTGAGGAAAAGTGATTTGGAAGTGCTCCGGTTGAGCTTGGAAAATCGGCTAAGGTATGGTCTCGGTTTCTCGTATTTAATATGTAATGTGGTAGGAAATACTTAGGCTAGAGGCCCTAAGATAGGCATTGAATTGTTGATGTTGTTGAATGGTTGAGATATATGATGTGGTCATATATGTGATGATGATTATTGATGCCTTGATGGTATGATGTATGAGAAATATGCATGTTGTGATATATGCTTGATGAGTAATTGAGGTTGAATTGTGGGTGACACCATGTTGATGGTGAGTATGATATTGAGTATGTGTAATGATGGTTAATTGAAAGTGGTATCATGGGAGATTGGGATGAGAAAGTATGTATGACATGTTTATGTGTTGTCTCTTAGCCATTTGATTGAGAAGTGTTAAATTAGTGGGATGATGTTTTGCGAATTGTGGTGAAGCGTTGATGTGTGAGTTGAGGAGGCTTGATGTTGATTTTGGTACATTTTGATTGATTTCAAAAAGAGTTGAAATTGGCATGTTTTGGTTGATTTTGAAAAGAGTTGAAAATGGCTTGTTTTGAAAATGGCACCTTGTGGTTTTGTATGAAAACATGGTTTTTGGGCATATTTTGACGAGACATAACTTGGACTACGGATCCCCGTTTTGTACCAAACTTATTTAGAAATGAAATTAGATCCGGGATGTCCATGCCGTTGGAAGAACGGGCGGAAAACGATTTAAAATGAGAAAGTTATGTCCGTCGGAAGATTGGGGGTTGAATCTGTAAATTCTGCAGCTTTTAACTTAGAAAATTTTTAGCAGAATGACCCTCCGCGCGTAGGCGCACTTGGCGTGTACGCACCGTTCTTCAAGAAAGCACCATCCACGCGTGCGCGTGATGTGCGCGGGCGCGTCGATGCGCTACACCAAATGCCCAGTCATTTTTCCGAGAGTTGTGCCAGTTTTGTGCTTGGGGCACAAATGTATCCGCGCGTATGCGTGGCTGACACGTGCGCGTGGAGTGCGCGTACGCGTGGCCCTGTTTTCATCCCCAAGTTGATTTTTGAGTTTTAAAAGCCAAATTTCATACTTCTAAGCCTCCGATCTCACCACTTATGTCTTAAATCATTATGATATTCCTAGCAATGAGACAAGGAGCTAGTGAATGTGGTAACTTGCGAGTGAAGCAAGGAAAAAATGAATGATCAATGAGGATCAAAGATGATTATATGAGATACGGAGGATGGCGGTGGAAGTGCTTGTTATGCCATGGGCCGAAGGGCTGTAATTGTTAATGAATTGGCTGGTTATGGATTTAACTGTGAGCCGGATGGCTGGATCATTGTCGTGTTACGGCGGAGCCATAATTATGGCTAAGTATAAATGCATATATGCTGTTGAATGAATTGTGAATGTTTGCACTTCCACTATCGGAGATGAGGGTTTCCCTGGGAGGAAGCAGTGGCTAGCCACCACGTGCCCCAGGTTGAGACTCGAAGCTCTTTTGACCCTATGTCGTCAGGGTGGCCGGGCACTGTGAAAGCCTCGGATGAGCTCACCCCCATAAATATTCACCAGTGAGGGTGATGGATATGGATCATGATTATGATCACGATTTGTTGAGTATAACTCGAGTTGGGGAGGCACGACAGAGGGACAGTCCAATGGTTAGCTACCAGGACTTGTCGGGTTGGCTCTATAACCGACAGATGATATCATCAGCCACTAGGGACAGGCATTCATCATATGCATACTATATGAATTGTTTGAGATTGACTATTTGACTGCATATTACTTGCTAATTGTCTAAATGCCTTATCTGTTCCTATTTGTATATCTCTTGTTTGATTTAGCTGTGTTTGCTACATTATACTCCTGCTGGTGGTTGGGAGGTCTGAAGGAATTGGAAAGGGAAGTATTAGTTGGACTGAAGGATCTTTAGTCAGTTGCCACTTATGGTTTAGCTTGTTTATAAGCTTTGATATTCTCTGGAGGAAGTCCTAGGATTGCCTTCGGCTTTCCTCTATTATTACATGTTATATATGGGGAACTGTTACCATGCTGGGGACCTCTGGTTCTCACCCATGCGGATTTTGTGGTTTTCAGATGCAGGATGCGAGGCTTCTCGTTGAGGCATGCTGGAGACTTCTGGATTAGCAAAGATCCTTGTTCTCGGGACTCTGTTTTGATTTTATGATTTCTCTTAGATACTTTTATCTCCATTGAATAATACAAACTGTGATGACTCCTCTTAGAGGGGATTTTGGAGACTAGGTTCTCTGTTTTTGTGTCCCTTTGGGGTTTCCTTATTTTATTATATGCATATATTGCTATGCTCGGACCGGTTATCTTCGCATCCGGATTTGAGTTTTGATATTCCTGTTTTTGACACTCTTTTGTATATATATAATCTCGCGTTAGCTTATCCCCGTTCGTTACGTTATCGATCGGAGTGTTGCGCTTTCGAGTTAAGGTTTTTGTTTACCCCTTTTTCTACAAAGGCTCCTAGTTATAATCAATCATTCATGCTACTATACGTACTAAATTTTAATTCTAGAGGTCGTAATACCTTGCCATCTCGGAATTATGACTTAAGCATAAGACCTTGTATGGTAGGGTGTTACAAGAGCGATAGGAATTGTATTAGGTAATGCTTGTAAAATTATTAATATGTATATATACATATATGTGTGTGTGTGTGTGTGTGCATCCTTTGTAAGTATTGATATTTGTATGGATGTATGTTATCTATTAAAAAGTATTTTGAGTGGTAATACGATTTAAGTTTTAAACAGGCTCATATTTTAGTATTAAATATTATAAGAGTCGTCGTAATACCTGAGCTATCAGAATGGCGCAGCCGGAAGCGTGACATTTTGATAGTTAGGGTGTTTCATGCAACACATACATAGTGTCATGGATAAACCTGTCTTTAAGCTCAGATATTTCAAAAAGTGTCATATGGAATAACAATGCCTTAGATCTTTGGAAAGATTTAAGGCACATGTACTATCAAAGTGACAAGTACAGAGTAGCTGAATTACAAGGGAAACTCTTTCAATTGAAGCAGAGAGATGCCAATATAACAGCTTACTACACAAAGTTAAAGTCGATTTGGGAGGATCTAGACAATTTCAGACCCATTCCTAATTGTGAATTGATAAAGAGAATTTGTTGTCGGTTTAGAATCAATCAAAACAAGAATCAATTCGTCGGTAGCATAGTCCAAACTAACAATGAATTCTCACTATCAAATATTAAATTCAAAACAAAATAACCGAGAGTAATTAAACATCGGGTCGTCTTCCCTAGGAGTTGTAATGAAATGTACAATCATTGGCTATGAGAAAGAGCATGGGAAATTGGGAATAAAAGCAAGAGAGCAAGGAATGTAAATGGAAAGAAATTAAATGAGTATGCAAGGAATGTAAATGGCAACTCTTGGCAAGAATTAGGGAATTTAGGATTCATATCCTAGTTATGGACCACAAACATGGCAATTGTTTGGAATCAATCTAAATCAGTCAATCTTCCTTGAGAATTAGTCAAAAGCGTAATTGATCTCAATCCATAAGTCCTAGTCGACTCACTAATTACTTAATGAAAGACTAGCGTCAATGAAAACCAAATCAATTAACTATTCTCACACAATGCGGAATGGACATCCACAACTCAATTCCACCAAAACACCCAATGTCTCAACCAAGAGTGTGAAAATTAAACATGCAAGAAACTAAACATCAAAGCCATTAAATAAGCATGCAAGGAATTAAAAGTCAAAGCAAGTAAAAGTCAAAGCAATAAAATGCAAGGAAAAGAAACTTAAAATGCAAGAAAACCTCTTGGCAAGTAATTGAGAGCTGATGAGCGGATAATTTATACGCTTTTTGGCATTATTTTTAGTATGTTTTTAGTAGGATCTAGTTACTTTTAGGGATATTTTTATTAGTTTTTATGTTAAATTCACATTTCTGAACTTTACTATGAGTTTGTGTGTTTTTCTGTGATTTCAGGTATTTTCTGGCTGAAATTGAGGGACTTGAGCAAAAATCAGATTCAGAGGTTGAAGAAGGACTGCTGATGCTGTTGGATTTTGACCTTCCTTCACTCAAAGTGGATTTTCTGGAGCTACAAAACTCCAAATGGCGCGCTTCCAATTGCGTTGAAAAGTAGACATCCAGGGCTTTCCAGCAATATATAATAGTTCATACTTTGAATAAGGATTGATGACGTAAACTGGCGTTCAATTCCAGTTCCATGCTGTAGTCTGGCGTCCAGCGCCAGAAACAAGTTGCAAAGTGGAGTTCAACGCCAGAAACACGTTACAAACTGGCGTTCAACTCCAAGAATGACCTCTCCACGTGTAAAATTCAAGCTCAGCCCAAGCACACACCAAGTGAGCCCCGAAAGTGGATTTCTACATCATTTACTCAATTCTGTAAATCCTAGTAACTAGTTTAGTATAAATAGGACTTTTTACTATTATATTTAGATAAGATCATCAGATAATCTTAGGATTTTTAGTTCAAATTTGGATCATATTGATCACGTTTGGGGGCTGGCCATTCGGCCATGCCTGGACCTTCATCACTTATGTATTTTTAACGGTAGAGTTTCTGCACTCCATAGATTAAGGTGTGGAGCTCTGCTGTTCCTCATGATTTAATGCAAAGTACTACTGTTTTTTATATTCAATTCAACTTATTCCGCTTCTAAGATATCCATTCGCACCCAAGAACATGATGAATGTGATGATTATGTGATGCTCATCATCATTCTCACTTATGAACGCGTGCCTGACAAACACTTCCGTTCTACATGCAAACAAGCTAGAATGAGTATCTCTTAGATATCTAATACAGAGGACCGAGTCCAAGATATTAGAATCTTCGTGGTATAACTTAGAACCCATGGATGGCCATTCCTGAGATCCGGAAAGTCTAAACCTTGTCTGTGGTATTCCGAGTAGGATCTGGGAAGGGATGGCTGTGACGATCTTCAAACTCGCGAGTGCTGGGCGTAGTGACAGATGCAAAAGGAGGGTGAATCCTATTCCAGTATGATCGAGAACCTCCAGATGATTAGTCGTGCCGTGACAGAGCATTTAGACCTTTTTCACAGAGAGGATGAGATGTAGCCATTGACAACGGTGATGCCTTACAGAAAGCTTGCCATGGAAAGGAGTAGGAATGATTGGATGAAGATAGCAGAAAAGCAGAGGTTCAGAGAAACGAAAGCATCTCTATATGCTTATCTGAAATTCTCACCAATGATTTACATAAGTATTTCTATCTTTATTTTCTGTTTATTTATTATTATTATTCGAAAACTCCATAACCATTTGATATCCGCCTGACTGAGATTTACAAGATGACCATAGCTTGCTTCATACCAACAATCTCCGTGGGATCGACCCTTACTCACGTAAGGTTTTATTACTTGGACGACCCAGTGCACTTGCTGGTTAGTTGTATCGAAGTTGTGAATGAAAAATGATTTATTAAGACGTGCATACTGAGTTTTTGGCGCCGTTGCCTGAGATCACAATTTCGTGCACCAAGAACTAAGGTTACCTATCCTAGCCATTGACCACAAACACATGATGATTATGAAGAGTTAATCCTGCTTAGTCAACCTTACATCGAAGATAAGTCAAATAGGCATAGTTGATTTCAATCCCTAAGTCCTATGTCAACACTAAAGGGTCACATAGAGTCAAGGGAGATCAAATCAACTAACTACTCTAATATATCAAGCAAGAATAGACATCAATGACTCAAGGAACACCAAAGTCAACAATTTCAAGCCAAGAGTGGGAAAAAACTAAGTAAAAACTAAGCCAAGCATTTTATCAAACACTTGGTGTGCATGAGAATAAAATAGTATTAAAATGCATTAAAATAAATTCTAAAACTACCAAAGCAAGAAAATAGCAATAAATGACATGGAAACATAAATTTGCATTAATTGAAATTAAAATGTAATAAGAGTGTCATAAAACATAAATTGACAAAATAAAGGAAATAACAAGAGAAATGAAGAAGAACAAGAAGCAATAACAATAAATGACAAGGAAAAGTAAATAGAAACAAGAATTAAAAGTAGAAATTACAAGAAATTAAACTAAAGAACCCTAATTCTAGAGAGAGGGGGAGCTTCTCTCTCTAGAAAATAACCTACATAATACTAATCTAACCCTAATTTCTCCTCCCCTTCACATGGAGTAAGGCCTTCCTTCATATAGCACTCAATCATCTTCAGAAAGTCCCAAAATTGGGCCCTGGAGGCCTAAAAATTGCCCCCAGCGATTTGCAATAAATGAGTCACGCGCTGGGACGTGTGTGGACGCACAGGTGTGTGCGTCTGCACACATGCTGATTTTCTTCTTGTGCGTACGCACAGGTGGTCGTGCGTACGCACACATGGTTTTGTGGCTTTTGTGCGTACGCACAGGTGGTTGTGCGCACGCACACTCCAATGTGTGCTTCTCCTTTGTTTTCTTCATGTTTTCTCCCTTTGTACATGCTTCCTTCCACTTTCGCCTTGCCAAACTTGCCGCTAGGACCTAAAATCACTCAACAAACATGTCATGGCATCGAATGCCATAAAAGTGGGATTAAAATCACTAATTTAAGTACAAAATAGCATGTTTTCATAATTAAGCTCAATTAAGGGAGAGAACACAAAAGTATGCTATTTGGATGAATAAATGTGGGTTTAAGTGATGAAATTCACTCAAATCAAACCAAAATATATCATCAAATATGGATTCATCATAAATCTTGTGATTTAATCTATTTGTGTGGATTAAAGGTTATGAGGGAGTATAGACGCGAAGACCACACAACCAGATTTTTTAAGGGACTCAGTGATCAATATTCTGATGTTAGATCACAATTGATGCTCATGAATCTTCTGCCTGACATTGATACTGCCTTCTCCATGCTCACATAGCAGGAGCAACAATTCAATGAATCTCAAGAAATCAAAATTCTCATCAACAAGGCAGCACCAACTTTCAATCATGATAGAAATAGAGGGCGAGGCAGAGGAAGAGGAAGATCTCACGTAAATGGAAGTGGAAGAGGTAATAGGATGTGGTTCACTTTTTGTAATAAACTAGGACACACAATTGACACATGCTATAAGAAGCATGGTTTGCTACCTTATTTGAGTCAAAGGCAATTTAGCAGCATCAATTACATGGCTGCTGAGGCACCTATTGAAAAGAAAAGTGATTATCTCAGCCAATGCAGTCTAGTTAATTGCCAAATGGAAACTAATGACTCGTCAAGCCTTGATCTCACTCCACACCAAAGGGAAGCTATCATCAAAACTCTCAAAGGACAGGAAGTTCAGCAGCAACCCCAAGTCACACCTCAAGTTCACTTTCCTTCATCCAATTCTCTAATGAGTCAAGATAAAACTATCATTTTAAAATACAGTAGCAATATTTCATCCTTTGTTACTGCCAAATCACACCTCTGGGTCGTTGACACAGGGGCTACTGACCATGTCACATTCAATTTAATTGTTAGAATGCCAAACCATACCATCAGTAACATTATTGGTACCATTAGGTTCTCTAACCAATTATATCTTTCAAATGTGCTATTCATTCTAGAATTTGACTTCAAATTAATTTATGTTTCAAAATTGACAAATGGATTAAAATGCCAAATGCTCATTGATAACAAAATCTGTGAGATCTAGGACCAAATTACTTTGAAAATGATTGGAGTAATTAAATGTGTTGATGGACTCTATACAATGAATAGTTAACTTTTCAATTATGCAACACACACAAACAACCATTTCATGCATAATTCACATCACTCACATTTGATTGTTGTAGTAGCTATAACCACAAATAAAGCACTTACAGATGGCGCTCATTCACACACTGCAGCGCATGCACTTTGGCATTTTAGATTAGGATACATCCCTCAACATAGATTAGAAATAATGCATAAAATTCATCCTGTCATTGACTGTAATGAGCAAATAAATCCATGTAATTCATGCCACTTGGCAAAGCAAAAATAATTGCCTTTTTTTTACAGTTTTATTGAATCCCTCAATTGTTTTGATCTATCGCATGTCGACATATGGGGACCTATTTTAACTCCTTCAATACATGGTCATAATAGTGGGTGATAAGAGCAGATATACATGGATCTTTTGCATGAAATCAAAATCTTAAACTGGTAAACTTCTTAAGAATTTCATAAAACTGGTTCAGACTTAATTTAAAAAGGTTGTAAAATGCATAAGAAGTGATAATGACCCTGAATTTTCTCTAAAATCCTTCTATGCATCACAAGGCATTATACACCACACATCATGTGTTGAAATTTTACAACAAATGGGATAGTGGAGAAAAAACATCAATACATTTTGGGGGTAGCTAAAGCATTGCTTTTTCATGCATCCATGCCAAAATGTTTTTGGAACTCTGCTACAACACTTGCTGTGCATTTAATCACATACAACCTATTCAATTTCTCAACAATCTTCCCCCTTTGAAATTCTTTTTAATAAGACTCAGGACTTATCAAATTTGAAAATTTTTTGGATGCCTGGCATATGCTTCAACACTTACAAATGGCAGGACCAAATTGGACCCAAGGGATAGAAAATGTGTCTTCTTGGGCTTTAAAGAAGGAACCAAAGGTTTTACTCTCGTAGATTTGAAGTCTAAAAATATTTTCACATCCAAAAATGTGATCTTCTATGAAAATTATTTTCCATATTCCACACAAGAAACTGATCTGCACAATACACATAATAATGCACAGAAGCATACTACTCAATTGCATAATTTTGATCTATTTGCATATGACTCTCATTTTGTGGACAGTAACTTCTCATATTTGACACATGAAACACCTAAAATTGCTCAACACACTCCACAAATGTCTTCTCATCAAAACTTTGGCATAAACACTCACACACCCGAACACACTGCCCACACTGATCATAATAGTCAAGAATCACACACTCATACATACATACATACCAGATAACAGCATCAATACTCATCCATTACATGCATCACTCACACTAAATAATAATAATGACCATATTGTACTTAGAAAATTTTCTAGGGTCAAAAGAATGCCAACCTACTTAAAGGACTACCAATGTAAGATAAATAGCACTGTTTCCACTTCTAATGCTCCTGGTAGGTATCCGATCTCACAACATATTTCTTATGATGCACTTAGTCCAAAATACAAAATTTTTCTTTGGCCGTCACTATCAACATTGTTCTTAGTGACTATAAGGAAGTTGATGTTCACTCTTGCTGGAGAGAAACAATCCAAAGTGAACTGGAGGCATTGGAGAGAAGCAATCAAACTTGGCAAGTCATGAAACTTCCTCATGGCAAAAGAGCCATAGGTTGCATGTGGGTGTTCTGTATCAAATTCAACCCTAATGGGAAAATTGAACACTACAAGGATAGGTTAGTGTCCAAAGACTTCACTCAGATTGAAGGAGTGGATTTCATTGACACATTTAGTCTGGTGGTTTGCATGACAACACTGAGAGTAATATTGGCTTTAGCAGCGGCTAAGCAATGGCATATCAAGCAGTTGGATGTAAACACAACTTTTCTGCCCTATCAACAATGAAGATGTCTATATAAAGCTGCCACCAGGTCTGCAACATCCAAATGTTGGTTCGAATTTAGTTTGCAAATTGGAAAGGTTTTTCTATGGATTACGGCAGGCGAGCAGACAATGAAATCTAAAATTAACAGAAACTATGAACTCAGCTGGCTTCAACAAATCAGAATCAGATCACTTCTTGTACACCAGAGTCACAGCTTAAGGTGTCACCATCATCATGGTCTATGTCGATGATTTAGTCTTAACCGGCAATGATATTAGTGAGATTGAATCCATTAAAAGATTGCTCGTCCAAAAATTCAAGATTAAAGACTTGGGTGACCTCCAGTACTTTCTGGGTATGGAAGTGGCAAGATCCTTAAAAGGAATTCAATTGTGCTAGTGCAAATATGCACTTGACATTCTCAAGGATTACGGTTTTTTGGAGTGCAAGACAGCCAGCACACGCATGGACTACACCTTAGCTTCTAAATTGTCTCGAGAAAGTGGTACAGCACTAGAAGATAAAACCCAATATAGGCAATTAGTTGGAAGGCTCCTCTACTTAACCAAAACCAGACCAGACATAGCCTATGCTTTGGGGAGGCTTAGCCAATTCATCGATTGTCCCACCGATGTTCATATGCAAGCAGCTCAGAAAGTATTGAGATATTTGAAGGGATGCCCATCAGTTGGTCTTTTCTTTGTAGCAGACAATGATCTTAAAATCAGAGGTTTTTCAGATGCGGATTGGGCAACATGTGCTGACTCTTGAAGATCCATCATTGGCCACTGTTTTTATCTTGGAAGATCATTAATCAATTGGAAAAGCAAGAAACAAAGCATTGTTGCCAGATCATTCTCAAAAGCAGAATATCGCGCGTTAGCTCTTGCAACTTGCCAAGCTCAATGGTTATCCTATGTCATGCAGGACTTAGGAATGCCAATTGCAAAACCTATTACATTGTTCTATGATAATAGATCCACTATTGACATTGCAACAAATTCCGTCTTTCATGAGAGAACTAAATATATAGAAGTAGACTGTCAGACTGCACACAATCAACACCTCTCTGGCCTCATCCACTACCTGACCCTTTTGCAACCAACATTTTCAAACTAGGACTCTTAGACATTTATAGCCCTAGTTTGAGGGAGATTATAGCTTAACATGGAACACAAATACTTAATGCGCATGTGTTTGTGTGTGTGTGTATATATATATGTTGTAAAGTAATTATTAGTGCCAATTAGGAATTATAGTTAGTTGTAGTTAGTTTAGTGCGCGCACATGCGCGCGCACACACAGTTTCTGAAACTCTTCTGTAAGCAATGTTTTGTATCGACTAGAGAATTGTATAATGCTTATTCTCATTTCTTCTCCCTTCTCTTTCAACTCTTCATCTCTTGTGAACACAGCTCTTCCATTCTCAACTTCCCTTAAAAAATTTGGTTAGTGAGTAGATATATCTTAATTATTCTCTTTTGTTTTCTTTGTTTTTTTTATTATTTTTTTAATCTCTTCTGACTTTTATTTTTTTCTTTATTTTTTTTTATTAAAATGCATGTATATTATGCATTTAACATATATACTTTATATAAAAATTAGTGAAAGCGTATTATAATGAATAAAATTTATTAGAGAACTTTGTATGTTATATTATTATACCTTTTAAGATCTATATCTCAGTGGTAGTTTACGTATGTATATAAACACGAGCGACCACAACCATCGTTATATAGCATCATGAAGAACAACAAATGTTCAATTTTCATCTTATCCTCATCAGAGACACTCAACAAAATAATATCGGATAACAAATTAAAGCACACCAAACGCATGGGGAAAAAAATTATTGTGTGGCATAACAAATTAATAGAACCATATCCATGCATATTAAATTCAACTTCAAAATTTTCTTGCCTTCACTTAAAATTAAATTAAATAAATAAGTAAATAAAATAGGAAAAAATAATTCTACTTTTCTCAAAATTACTTAAACTAGAAATGTTCTATTGCAGATAAAGTTATTTCACTATAAAAAAGACACCGAATTACGGCAGTTTATAACCGCAGAATAAATTACCAATAGTTTGAGAATCGTCGCCTTTTAAAACACAAAAATCAAAATTTAAAGTAATTTCTAACCATTGCTAGTATAATTGCCGCTAAATAAAATAAAATTATTTGTGACGGTTTGATATTATATAATTAATAGACTAATAATATAATTAGGGATAATAATTTTTTTTAGTGGGGTGGATATCCATAGGAATTTACCTATGGAGGGATGGATATGGGGTTTTTCTACCCACAAGAGTAGGGGACGGGAACCCGTTAATTAAACGGGGCGATGGCGGGGAAGAGATCCTTGCCCTGCGGGTATCTGTATGATATCCATTTGTGTAAAATGACAAAAATATCTCTTATATATTATCAAAAACCCTAATTCTTTCTCATGTCTCTCTTTGTCTTCTTCTCTCCCCTCACCTTCAAATACTCAGTCTCTCATACACTCATTCCCTCTCAGCCTCGACACCGTCATAGTCGTGAACTGTCACCGAATAGGGTCATTGCTAGCTCCATCAGATTCGTCGTCGCTGGCCCCAGCATATTCGTTGCCGCCTCCACTCGTCGCTAGCTCTAATAGATTCGTCGGCCCGTGTAGTTTGCCGCCCTCAAAGGACTCGTCATCACCTATAGCACCATCGATCGTTGCGCGACATCGTCGTCGTCTTCATCGTTGTCGCCTCCTGTTTGCTCAAACGCCACTGCACCTTCACGCCGGCTCTTGTTCACCATTGCAGACGTCTCCTTCTCATCAGTCGTTGGCCGCAGCCTCCATCAATGCATTGCATGTAAATCAATTTTAAATCCTAATAGTTATTGTTCTAAGATTTTTGTTGGACAAATTAAGTACATGTATATCTGATGGAAATTATTCTCATTGATGAAAATTGTTCTCATTATATATATCCTTTGATTTGAAGTAAATCTAAATAAAATTGTTAAAAAGATTATTAACTAGAAATAATCGAATCTGATGGATGTGTTTTTTAAATTGATGGAAATCTGACATTTGTATTATAATTTATTTTTTTATTTTTTTTTCAAAATTCATAGGACCTGCAGGTATCCGAATATCCGATGAGTATGGGGTCTTCATTATCCGAAATGGATATGAGACGTAGATGAGGGACATTTTTGGAAGATAGAGCAGGAGGCGGAGGACATGTCCCTATTTTTATGGGACCTGTTGTTATCTCTAAATATAATATTTATTTTGATATTATCTTGATAGAATTTTATAGTATTTTATTATGATATCTAAATTGTCTAATCTATCTTTTAAAATAAAAATAAATTATTTAAAATTTATTAAATATTATTTATTTATTAAAGATATTGTCACCTATTATCTTTTCGTATCTATATTATTAGTTCTCAAATTTATTGTCATCATAATTATAACGGTTCCGCTACGTTACCAACAGCATATCTGCCAACTTCTGCCAACTCTTATTTATAATTGTGTTTCATGGAAGTGTGTTTGTGGATGTGTCTAATAAAAATGTATTTTTTATAACTGTGTTTAATAGAAGTGTTTTTATAGATATATTTTCTGGATGTGTCTCTTTATATATGTATTTAAAATATATTAATTATTAGACACATCCATGAACACACTTCTATGAAACACAATTATAAATAAGAGTTGGCAAAAGTTGGCAGATAATATGTTGGTACCCTATACTTTTCCTAATTATAATTGACCTATCATGACGTTAATTAATAATTACATCAATGAATGTGTCATGTGTGTATTGCTGAAAGATATGACAAATCAGATCTATTCGCCCATATTTATCATTATCTCTTCTGATTATACTGTTGCCACCTCGCTTCCTGCATTTCATTTTTTTTAATATTTAAGTGTATAAATATGACAAAAATAATTCACAAGTGGCACCGGCAGGCAAAAGTGCAACTACATACAGTGACATTAGTTCATTTAATTAGTCCATTCGAGTAAATTCTAAAATTATTTTATGCAACAAGGTTTTTAACTTTTTATAGCTTTTACAAACACTAATTTGCTCATATTTTATTGATGTTTGATTTCGACAAATTCACAACCTTTATTAGAGTGACGAGTACAATAACTCAACCCTAAAATATATCTCGAAAGAGGTATCGAAAATTTTATAGATGGTGTCTTAGTCAATTTCTTAAATAGTATATATTCTAATACAACTTTAAAGTTTTAATTAATTATTAATTTGTATAAATAACTATAAAATTCAGTTTAATTTTTTTTTAAAGTAATAACAAGTCAGAAATTATTTTTAATATAGAGATGAAGATGATATTTTGGTTAAATATTAATATTTGAAATATATTTTAGTATTGTAGATGGACAGAAAAAGTATCCAACTACATTCTGCGTGTTGGCCAGAATGTTGACATATGTCCAACATGCACTCTGCGTATTGTCAAGATGATAACACGTGTCCAACATGCACTTTGTGTGTTGATTCTTCACCTGCAAAATTCATCCACTTGTAATTACACCAAATAATTTCATTTTCAACAAAAACACTAATATTTTTTTCATATAGAAAAAATTTGTCATAATAATTAGGGGTGGCAACATGCACCCTACCCGCGGGTATCCAATCCGACCTCATCCGATCGAGTAGGTTTGCCAACCCGATCCGCAGCCGGTAGCGTAGGGTGCGGGTTGAATCTTAATCTTATCCTAGCAACCTGCACCCTATATATGTATATGTTATAAAAAAATATATTTCAAGTGGATGTTGAAGCAAAAACCTCTCACTAAATGCAAAAAAAATCTTTAGCCACAAAAAAAAAATTATTAATTGATAATTTAATACTTTTTTTACGTAAAAGTCAATTCTATTTTAAATTATCATCAAGTTATATAATAATATTGCATTTTTTTGTAACCCGCGAGTAGGGTCGGATACCCGCAGGTTAAGAACAAATAGGTTAGGGTTGAGATATTTTCAACCCGTGAATAAAACAGAATTGAATTTATACAGATAAGATTAAGATTGGCTCCAAACCCTATCCTACCCTGTCTTATTCATTGTTACCCCTAATAACAATTTCACAAAACATTTAGAAATGACTGAAAGCAACGTTAACATTATTGGGAAGGGTGATGAGGTTAAGTGGCAGAAGCACGTTCACGCATCCGTGAAGAGAAGATGAGAGACACATACATAATATAACAACGCTCTCTCTATTCATTATTCAATGATTGATGAGGTGATGAGGTCCTCTGGCTCTACTTGCTCTCTTTCACTCTCAAATCGTCTCTTCTTTGTCCTATAAATGCAGCATATCCCTCCGCACATTTCCCAAATAACATACACATACATCTTCCTCTCTCTCTCTCTTGTTTTCCTTTTTCAAAGGAAATAAGAGAGAACATCTATCTTATATTATTACCACTACTACTACTTAATTATTTGTCTTATTAGCAACAATAATGTGTGGGATACTTGCTTGCCTTTGGTGCTCTGATGACTCCTCTGCCAAAAGGAGTCGCATAATCCACCTTGCTCAAAGGCAAAATAATCATTACCCTTCTAATTTCTCATATTATTATTGATGTGTTCCCTAATTCATTTGTTAGATCAACCGTTTATTGTCGAATCAAAAGTTAAAACTATATATATGTCATCTTCCCGTTTTCCCTCCATGCTTGATGCATTGTTCTAAACTATCAACAGCAATTGGTAGGAGTGGCATTATTATTTTTGACAAAAATACTATTTGAATACCAAAATCAGCTACTAAAATTAGTCACTAATATATTTGTGTATAAATATATATGTGGTTTATTTTTTTTTTAATATATATTTGTATTTCAATATGTATTTTATACTAGTGATTAATTTTAGTAACTGATTTTAGTATATACGTAGCATAGTTGTATTTTTGAATAGTTGAATCGATTTATATTTATATTTTTCTTTTATTTATTTTTTGGTTACAAAAGTAGTAGTTATATGACTGTGTAAGATATATACTACAATAATAATGTGAGATATCCAAAAGTACATCAATTATATACGTAAAAGATATAAATCCATTATATATTTCACAATACTACTAGTATTATGTTTTTTTTGTTGGTGAAAACTCAGGTGCAGTCGACTTTACGTGAAGTTGATATCTGAGAGCCGTTAGATGATTTGACTAAATTTTTATCTAACGACTCTGAGATATCAACTTCACGTGAAGTCGACTTCACCTGAGTTTTTACCTTTTTTTTTCTAAATATGGTATTATGTTCATTTATGTGTTTTAAGAAAATATCGAAGAGACCTTAATTTGTTTATTTTTATTGTAACTTAGATTAGTCAAAGATTCGTTGCAATATATGCTCACTATATTGACTTTGAAGCTAACCAAGGCGAATCTATGGATATAATATTTTAGACAAATTATGTAATAGCATATCTACTTTGGAAGTGAGGATTCATCAATAATTGCTGCTACATGTTTAGTTTACCATTTTGGTACTGTAATTAATTTTTTCTATTTTGGGAAATTGATTATCCTAATGTTTTTATATAGGTTGAAGCACCGTGGTCCAGATTGGATTGGGATATTCCAACACAAGGGTAATTATTTGGCTCATCAAAGATTAGCAATTGTGGATCTAACCTCTGGGGATCAGCCTCTCTTTAATGAAGACAAAACTATTGCTGTTGTGGTAGGCCCTACTATTCTCCCACCATTACTAATTAATTCACATACAACAACCACATATTTGTTCTTTTTCTAAACATAAAAAAAAAATATTTTTTTAAATAAATATTGAGAGTTCGAATCTTATTTTTTATATGTAGTAATTTATTGACCAACGATAAATATTTAAATAAATTTCAGATCCACAACGGATTAGTTTTTAATCTATCACACTGAATGATACTATAAAAAACCAAAAAAATACTTTAAAATATTTTTTTATTTACAATATACACTTATTATCTTTTGGATTTAACTAAAAAAAAATGCCCCAAGAATACTTGAGAAGATAATAATAATAATAAGGGTAAAATATATTTTTTGTCCTTAGAGTTTGATAAAAATTTTAAAAATATTGCTAAGTTGTTATTGTTCGAAAATATAAAAAATATTTTTAATTTTTAAGGAAACTTTTGTGGTGTTTTTAACTAATATTTTTTTTTAAGTCACTAAAAAAAATAACTAATATTTTTTTAGACTACATTTGAATAAGAAATTGAAACTAAAAAACAGACATTGAGAGACAAAGACGAAGAGATAGAGACCAAATTAAATTTTTATATTATATTTGATGTAAAATATATTAGATTAGATTATGCCTTAATATTATGTTTGGTCTAAGATAAATATAAAGACTAATTAAAGAGAAAATTTAAAATTTAAAAAGTTAAATAAATATTTTTTAAAAAATGTTATTAAAATTTCAGTCTTTATCTTTAAACATTTTAATCTCATGTGCCATTTTTTCCAAAAAAAACTGAAAAAACTAAAATTTTGTGTTTCGAAATTATAATTTTAATTCTAGTTTCTAGTTATTAAATACAATACTAGGTCATTCCTCCAATTTTAGTGACAGTATCAAAAAACAAACACATTCTTAGGGCATTTGTGAGGAAACTACGTTGTTATCGTTATTGGGGTAAATATTATAGTTCTCCATCATTCTTCTTCAATCCTATATTCCTATGAATATAGAGGTTTGTTTGAAGTTTCACTACTAATTATTACTAATATGAATAAAAAATAATTATGATAGCAAAAAGTAATAGATTTTATGAACATATATATACAGGCAAATGGAGAAATATACAATCATGAAGAGCTAAGGAAGAAGTTGCCAAATCACACCTTCAGCACCAACAGTGATTGTGAAGTCATTGCACACCTGGTAATAAAATTAATTATTTTTAATAATAATATTCTTCAATATTTAGAATTAAATCTAAGACGAAATTGTTGAAATACTTTTTGTTATTATCAGTACGAGGAGTATGGGGAGAACTTTGTGGACATGTTGGATGGCATATTTTCTTTTGTGCTGTACGACACTCGTGATAACCACTTCTTAGTGGCGCGTGATGCAATTGGGATCACTTCCCTTTACATTGGCTGGGGAGAAGACGGTAATTTTACCACAAATTCCTTTATTAATTTCACTTCCAAAATTTCTTTCTTATCGATAAATTTTTATATTTAATCATAAAATATTTAAACTAATTTGATATTGAGGAATACTAGGGCCAGTAACTTTTGTGATTTGTAGTCATCAAATAGCCATTAATGATGATTTTAATGGTGTGAGATTGGTTTGAAATTTCATCCAATGGCTCACTTTTCTTTGCTGGTTACATGCTGGCCAGAATTTAACAAAGTTGCTGGCCCCTAAACTTTTCCTTTGATATTTATCAAAAATTAAGTTAGTCTGACATAATTATTCAAATTAGGAAAAGTATATGAAACCAACTCCAAATCAGCTAAGAATGAAACAACTTAATTAATTATAAATATAGTAATTAGTTTTATTTATTTATGATTTAAAATATTAATTATTAAATGTTCCACCAGATTCAAATTAAGAGGAGATATCATTGCAACGTAAATCACGGAAATTGATTCAATTAGCTTCTGTCTTTTCACCCTCCTTCTCTCTCCAAATACCTAAAACATGATAAATCAAAAAACTGATTCAGAACCATCCAATTTACAAAGAAACATCCTAATGCATAACATAAGCACCATCCACATAGAGATTTTAAATTCACCTAGAGATATTTGACTGATTTTTTACTGAAACTATCTTACTTTCCTAGCATTATTGTTCAAATTATTACACAAATAATCTATTTTAGATAATTTTATCGATCTAACCTAATTTTATCTTTTGATTGTGTTACAGCCTCAGTGTGGGTTTCATCTGAGTACAAAACGATGCATGAAGATTGCGAACATTTTGAAAGGTTTCAACCTGGTACTTTGTACTCAAGCAGAGAGAGAGGATTTAGGAGATGGTACAATCCTGTTTGGTTCTCTGAGATTATTCCAACAACACCTTATGACCCCATGGTTTTGAGAAATGCTTTGGAGAAGGCAGTTGTAAAGAGGTTAATGACGGATGTGCCCTTTGGTGTGTTACTCTCCGGAGGCTTAGACTCATCGTTGGTTGCTTCCATCACTTCTCGCTACTTGGCTGAAACTAAAGCTGGCAAGCAATTGGGAACTACCATTCATTCCTTTTGCATTGGCCTTGAGGTATGTACCTCATCACTTTTATTATTATTATTACCAAAATTTCAATCCTTTAGCAAGGTCATTACTATGAAGATCAAGGTTAGACAGGTGGAACTAAACATTTAAAGGTATAAAAATATTATATACACATAAAAAACTAACTATAAAATCTACTATTATATATTTGTGTAAAAATATATGTATTGTTTAATTCATTTTTAATATATATTTTATATTCGTGAACGATTTTTAGTATACATATAGCATGATTAAATAAAATAATATATTTATATATAAAATATATACTTCTTAAAAAAATATTTTGTGTTTCTTTAGTTTAAATTGATTAACTACTAAAGAATTAGATCGGTTCAATTAGTTCACAGATTTTTAACTAGTTTAAAATTGGTTTTCACCTTGAAGTTGACCATTTGCTGGTTTATTTTCAATTAATTCAGTCGAACAACCAGTCAGGTTGATTATGATAAAAAATAAAAAATGTTTAAAGATAACTGATAATTGAAAATTATTAGATAATTTAACATGTCATGTCATGGGGGTTCGGCTATATTTTTATGTTGGTTGCCGAAGACCTAACACAACCCTCCTCCTTTATCCGGGCTTGGGACCGGCTATGTACCGCAAGTGTAACATAGGCGGAGTTTATTAGATAATTTAACATATTTAATTAAATTATTTAATATAATATGTCTCAATATTTTAACTATCATTTTCATAGAAAGACATTTTTATACAAATAGCACCATTTGGAGAATATGGTAACTTTAACTAACTTACCATTTGTTTATGTTCTTGAGCAGGGCTCACCTGATTTGAAGGCTGGAAGACAAGTTGCTGATTACTTAGGAACAGTTCATCATGAATTTCACTTCACTCCTCAAGTACATTCTTTTTTTTTTCACTTTACATTCTAAATTTTGATTGATTATAGTGCTTCAATTAATTATGTACCATGGTGAATGAATTTAATTATTTGTCCTGTTCAGGATGGAATCGATGCTATTGAAGATGTGATCTACCACATTGAATCATATGAATTAACAACAGTTAGATCAAGCATACCAACATATCTCATATCTCGTAAGATTAAATCACATGGAATCAAGATGGTTCTCTCTGGAGAAGGCTCTGATGAGATCTTTGGAGGTTACTTGTACTTCCATAAGGCACCAAACAAGGAAGAACTCCACCAAGAAAGTTGTCGCAAGGTATTATATATTCTTATCATCGGCCTTATATGTTGACACAAAATACGATAATAGCTATATTTAAATAGGAAAAGTATATGGAACCAACTATAAATCAGCCAAAAATAGAACAATTTAATTAATTATAAATATAGTAATTAGTTTTATTTATTTATGATTCAAAATATTGGTTATTAAATGTTTCACCACATTTAAATTAGGAGGAGATACGTTTAGTATCATTGCAACGTGAATCACGGAAACTGATTCAATTAGCTTCTATCTCTTCACCCTCCTCCTCTCTCCAAATGTCTAAAACATGATAAATTAGAAAACAGATTCATAACCATCCAATTTACAAAGAAAAGAAACATCCTAATGTCTAGCATAAGCACTATCCAAATAGAAGTTTTAGATTCACCAAAAAGTATTTAGCTGATTTTTAGCTGGAACTATTTTAATTCCTAACATTATTGATTTAAATAATATTTTTCACCGGATCCTTCAAGCGAGATTCGGAATAAAAAGACTGATACCATGTCATGTGCAGATTAAAGCGCTACACCAATATGATTGTCTAAGAGCAAACAAAGCAACATCAGCTTGGGGACTTGAAGCTAGATTCCCATACTTGGATAAGGAGTTTGTTAGTGTGGTCATGGGTATTGATCCTGATAACAAGATGGTAATTAATATATATTTTTTAATTACTTTGTTGTGTGGTTAATTTATTAATTAGTTAGTATTAATAGATTATTATAAGTTTATAACTAGTTCAAAATTTTTATTATTTGAACATTTTCATCAGTCTGGACAAAAAAGACGAATTGAGAAATGGATTCTTAGGAACGCCTTTGATGACAAAGAACGTCCCTATCTTCCACAGGTATTTTAATTTTATCATCCAACTAATTAAACATATCCTAAGTGTATAAAATAAAGGATAAATTATTGACATTTGAAAAATAACATTTTTTTGGCATGATTAATCTTATATACAGCATATACTGTGGAGGCAAAAGGAGCAAATGAGTGATGGAGTTGGGTATAATTGGATTGATGCACTCAAGGCACATGCTGCTAGTCATGTAAATCTTAATCTATCTTAATTATGCTAATTCAAATTAATTATGTATGTTTTCTCTACCTTCAATAATATTGTATTGATTTTTCAACTTATTATCACAGGTTACCGACACTATGATGCTTAATGCTGCAAGAACCTACCCACTTCACACTCCTCCAACAAAAGAAGCTTATTTATACAGGATGATTTTTGAGAAGATCTTTCCTAAGGTGATTTAGACAATTCAACAATGATCAATTAAAGCATAAATTCATATATATATATATATATATATATACAAAATAGTAAAATTTACGCAATAAACATTACAAATTTAATGATAATTAATTTCTCACTTTATCATTTTACCAATCTTTTTACTTTAGAGATATTTTATCCGTTATTTTTTTGTTAATTATTTTATGGTGAATTATACGGTAAAGATGTAAGTTTATATATAGATCTTTCTTTTTATGTGATGAAAGAGAGATTGAAAATATTAGGACCCATATTTTGAACATTAATAAAATAATAAAAAATAATTATAAAAAGAATTTAATTCTCTCTCTATACAATCTCAATCTGTATAGTAGAGTGCCTCTTATTTTATATATACTATTGTTAGCATTATATTATTTTATTATTTTTCATACTAATATTTCAAAATCTTTATAAATTTCTATGATAATTAACTAATAATGGAGATTAAGACATGCATTTCTCACTTTTAGTTAAACATTTATGTTTTATAGTAATTATTATTTTACTAATTCTTATATGTGATACTAATTTTGAATTTGTATTTATTTATTTGCAGCAACCGGCTAGATTGACAATTCCATGGGAACCAACAGTTGCATGTTGCACACCAAAGGCACTAAGTTGGTTCCCTGAATGGTCAAACAACATGGACCCTTCAGGAAGGGCAGCATGGGGAATTCACAATTCTGCTAACACCAAATTGGTTACTTCTGACATTGTGGAACCAAACAAGGTTGAAGCTCAGAACGGTGCTGCCACCACCACCACCACCAATGGTGCCACTAATGGCCATTAATTCAATCTTCTATCTTCTATCTATGCCTAATTGGAATAAAGGATTCACGAGAGTGTGATGCTGATGGTGTTCTTATGTTACTCATTTGTTTTGTTTTTTTAATTAAATGAAGAAAATAATTAGTCTGGGAATCTGAGTTTATTATTTTTTGTTATCCATGAAAGAATTTGTGTTTTAGTTGAGCAAATGTATTAGGTTATTGTTACTCCCTTGAAGTACTTCCTTAATGAAATATTTTTTTTATCCATTATTTTCACTTTTTTCCCTTTATAAAATTTTAAAAATTAAAAAATAAAAACACAACTTAAACTTATCTTAATTTCTGGCGGTTGAAAGAAACAAATTTTTTTTTGGAACATATTAGTTAGAATTTCAATTTAATTCTTAAAATCTTTTGATATTATAATTTTAAATTAGTCAATCAATTTTATAAAATTTGTATTAAATCTGACGATTTTATAATTTAAATCTTGTTACAATTTTATATTTTTACGTACTTAATTTTTTTTTTATGTAAAATTTTGTGATAAAGAAATAATAGATAAACAAAAAGATAGAATTTAAACTGAATAAAAAGATACATTGAAAATGAAATAAAAATAAAAAGGATAGATTGAAATTGAGTATAAAGAGAATCACTCTACTTTCTACCCAATTTCTTGACGCAACAAGAAAGAGACTCCTCAACCTAACTTGTCAACGCAATTGAATCGAAGGGAATCCTCAACTTTCTACTCAATTTCTCGATACAACAAGAGAGACTCCTCAATTTTAATTATCCAAAAAGGGGTTTTCAAACCTCTAAATCATTCTATACTACGACTACAGTATTTAAAATCACTTATTAAGTTAAAACAAAGAAAACTCTAAAGCCCATACACATATGACCCAATTTAATAATTAAATAAATAAAATCAAAATATATCAAATTAAATTAAAATATTCTAAAAATATAAAATAATATATTCTAAATAATACTTCAACTCTTTATATCACAAGCATTTGAATCACTCTTTATATAACGAAGATTTGAATCACGAATCATTTCGTTTTTCTCTATATTGGGAGAGGAAAAATCCTTGAGTCTTTTAGTGAGCATCCATACATAAAATTTAGGTCCAGTGCACCATACTTATCATAAATACACAAATCCAAATAAGACAACATCTAAATCTGGTACCTTAAGAAAGCAATCAATGCCCATCACCAACATAGCTTGGGTCTAAAAATGAATTTCTATGACCAATAATTGGTGTTGGAACAAGAGAAATTTAACCACACGAAATCAATTATCAACTATATAGGTTAAAGAATTATTATATCCTTTATAGGATTCACATAGTCACATGTTTCTATTTCCTTACCCTATTATTATAACTATATTTGATTTCATACAATATTATAGAGATGCGAGTATGATATGGTTGCTTACATTTGTCACATTTCCACATTTGGGTCATAATAATTCGTTGCTTTTGTACAACATGATCTTGTTCTTAGTGATGAGAGTGCTGCTTGATAAATGATAAAATATAGGCCATGCCTTTTGCCTTTGCGAGTCTCGAATGAAAAACCATAATCTATTATTGCACTAAATATTAAAATAAATTAAATCCCAATTCAATCTCTGAATTTCACCCTAGAATCAAGTCATTCCTCAAGTTTTTTTTTTTTTTCTGAAAATCAAATTAGTACTAGATATTTTCAGTTAAGTGTCAAAGTAAGACAAAATCCAGTTTAATTAGTATCAATTTTAGTAAGTTAAGACTAAAAATAATAATACTAAAAACTTGAGATATATTAAATAATGTTGAGTTTCTAAGAGTTAATGTAATAGATTGGTGAATGATGGGGAATGAATGGATCCTCTCAATTGTTAAAAAAAAATTGAGAGTGTAAAGTGTGATCTTTAACCCTCTATTACTTTCTCTTTCATATTTATTTTTGGTCCCACCTATAAAATCAACCACTTATAAAATCAACAGTGAGAAATCACACTTTACTCCCTCAATTGTTACAAAAATTACTCCCTCAATTGTTACAAAAATTGGAGAGGATTCATTCCCGTGTATCATGTTATGCAATTTTGCCAACACCGTGTTGAAAAATTGTGACAGTAAAGAAGATAAAAAGATATCACCTGTTTAAAATAATGGTGTAATCACCATTGTTGACAATGGTTTATGATTCAGATGAAAAATTCAATCAGTTTGGTAGAGCAACCCAGCGTATTGATATTAATTTAATCTATAATTAAATAACAATAAATAAAATATTATTAATAGAGCATGCTTCTTATTAATAGGTAACATGGATTTTCAAATAAAAAATACATAGCCACAGGCAGAAAAGTCATGTTATGTCCTTCAATCAACAATTTCTTACAAGCCCATACAACTACAAAACTAAGTAATCCAAAAAAAAAATTCCTAAAATTAACCAAAAAAAAAATAAAAATTAGTGTTATTTTCGTTTTCTCTTGGCATATTTGAGTCATTGACACTTTTTCCCCACTACTCTTTTCATTGTCCTTTTTCATTTTTGTTGTTATTATTTTAATTATTGTAGCAGTCCCACTCACTCATTGACAGATGAAAATATCAAATGTATATATCTCTAACAAAAAAGATGAAAAAAAAAAATCATCATGAAATGAGAGAGTGATGGGTGATTATTGGTGGTGCGGGTGCAGGTGGATCAGCAAGAGCAAGAGAAGCACCTGATCAAGCCACTCTCATTGCAAGCCGTACACGTCTTGAATCCACCTTTCTCCTCGTACACCTTACGCGCACCGGAACACTCCCCGCAAAGCACGAATCTGTGGTCCCCACACACGTGGCACTGCCTCAAAGAATCCGATGCGGGCAACCCTTCCAGAAGCTTCTTAAGTTCTCCACTTTCGTGAAGCCACCTCACTTCTTCGGCCCCACCCACGTACCTACCGTTCACGAAGACACGTGGCAGGGTCAGCCCGTTTGGCCGACCCGTTACCCGACGAAGCTCCCGGAGAAAACCCGAGTCCATTGACACGTCACGCTCGTCTAGTGCTACCTTGAACCCGCGAAGGATGGAACGCACCGTTTTGCAGTCCTCGAAGGTGGACCGCACCACGCGCAGGCTGGTGAAGTACACTACCACGCGCTGCTCTGCTCGCGGGACGATTACCGAAGAGACCGTTTCCTTGGCGCGTGAGTCCATTTCGACGGCGCGTACATCTGATTTTGCGGCGCGTGGGTCTGGTTCTCCGGCGCGTGAGGCATAGGTTTGGGAGGGGAAGTTGGTGAGTTTTGAGGGCTGGTTGAGCAGGTGAGTTGACCAGGCTCGGAGGAGCGAGTTGGCGAGTGTGACTCGGTGGAAAATGGTTGTGGAGGGTTTGGGTTTTGTGATGGTGGCGGTAGTGGTAGGGGGTTCTTCAAGAAAGAGGGTTTGAATGTCTTTGAAGGAGGAACATGAGAAATGAGAATGGGGTTGTTGGGATGATGTGTTGTGAATTTGAAGTGCTGATGATTTTTGCCATGGTAACCACATTGAAGGTCTAGAATTGTGAAGAAAGTTCGTTGCTTTTTTCTTTCTCCTCTTCTTGTTTTGTTGTAGCGTTCTTGGGAGGTTGTGGTTTTGAAAGGTGAAAAAGGTTTGATTTTTAGAGGATATCTGAAATGGGTATTGCTTGATTTGTTGTTTTGGAGAGAAGGGTTGGATTTGGTTGTTCAAAGTTTGGATTTTGGTGTTTGAGGTAAGAGATTGAAGAATGAATGGCTTTGCATTTTGATTTTAGCAGAGAAGTGTGAAGGGTTAAGATGTGAATGAATGAGCGAGGGAAGAAGAAAAAGAGGGGAAACAGAATATGGAAATTTGGGGGTGGTTAAGGTAGTTGAGGGGTTGGTTTTAATTTTTCGCTTTCACGAGGGGTTTTCAAGAGGGAGAACCTAGAAGAAAGAAGCGGAATATGGATGAGTGTGAGTAAGAGGATCTTATTACAACCTTGTATAAATATGGACAAATTATATGTTCTTCTTCTGTGTCTCTGTGTTGTCTGTTTATAGAGATCTGTTCATGTATGTATGTAAATACATGCAAGAAGCTGCTAATTAGTAATTACTACCACTGCACTCTGCAAAAGAAGTCAATATCAGTTTCTTGGACCTAGATATGTGCATACGTATTAACACACAAATGAAATGCAGCTCTATATTCCATTATTTAACAAGCATGCTATTTTGGCAATTTTAATAGTAGTTTTTTTAAAATTGTCTATAGTCACTCTATAGAGATAAAATAAGGAAATGTATAACATTGTTGTTCATTGATTGCATAGTTTGACAAATTGCTTGTTACCATCCTCTCTCTACCAGCAGAAATTGGCAGCACAACCAACACCAATTAGGACATCAATGATAACCTCTTTATTGTTCTTCAAGACAGTTTTACTATTGGTAAAGAGCAAGAGGATAAAAGGTTCGTAGTTAAAAAAATAATTTAATAAATGATGATTACCAGTTTCTCTCTTAAGTGTATCTCCATTCTCTTTAATGTTAGTTCTAATTTTATTTTATTTTATTTTTTATTTATAAAAATATTTGTGGAATTATATGTCATAAATGACAATTTAAAACTAAAACTAAAATTTGTTCTTTTAATATTTAATATTAGTTTAATTAAAATTTTATATTATTTAAAATTATTTCATCAACATAATTATATGAATTGTAAAATTTTATTGGTTTTCTATCAAAGTGATATTGTATCTCGAAGGTGATACCAGTTTTATTTCATAAATCAACTCCAATATATATTGATATTTCAATTCTAAATCAATCCATTTTTTAAAAGTGATAATCTAAAAACACTCCATTAGAAATACTCTAAAATAATTAAATATTGATAGAAAGTTTTTAAAATGTTTTTCTTTTTTTTGGTCACAATAACTATTATTTTAGAGAAATTTTGTTTGGTTTAATATATTTGTCATTTTCACATTTAGAATTAATATATGAGGAATACTGAATAAATGGTTGAATTAGTCCATAAAAAAAGATGATTTATTTTTTAAATTGGTCTCTAAAAGATTTTTTTTTAATTAAATTCGTTCTTCAAATATTTTAAATTAATCATGTTAGTCATTTGTCACTTTTTTTATTGATGGTGTCAAAATTTACTAATATGATACGTTAAGTGATACCACAATACACACGTAGGAGTCCTAATTGACTATTAACATAATAAAATTATATCAAATCAAAATCTAATTGAGGAGAAAACCTGAGGCATTGGAATCCTTCAATTTGGAATTGATTTGATCTATTTTCATAAATTAACCATGTTAATAGTCAATTAAGACTACTAGGCGTGTGTTGTGATGTTACTTAACGTATCACATCAATAAACTCTGACGCCGTTAGCAATAGAAGTGACGAAATGACTAACATGACTAATTTAAAATTTTTAAAGGACGAGTTGATTAAAAAAATCTTTCGAGAACTAATTTAAAAGACGAGAGCTGTAAAATTTATTACTTTTTTATCAGCAATTAATTAACAATATTTAAAAGTATTGATTAAAAACATGTTGTTAGATTAAAGAAATTGTACTAATGACTAAAAATACTGATAAAAAACAACAAATACTGCTCTCTAGAATTTTTCTCATAACATATTTTAGAATTTTTTGATTTTATAATTCATTCAATATTAAAAGAGTAAACTACTAAAATGATATTTGAAAGTTAGTCTCATTGACAAAACGAATCCAAAAGATGCTAACGACAAATAGGTAAAGTATTGTTTTGGTCTTCAATGTTTGGAGTGGATCCTATTTTGGTCCCTAACGTTTTAATCGTCATATTTTCATCCCAAAACATTTAAAGTGACATCAATATTATCTCATCGTCAAATTTCTCACTAACATTTAACGAAATTGATATACTATTAATAATGTTTTTATTAAAGCTACATTTGCTCAACTCTTCTCTATCACCTCCACCCTCTCAACAAGTCCAAATCCCACTGAATGACCATATTTTTTTGAAAAATAAAAAGAAAAATTTAGAGATTAAATTTTGCTACGAATTTTTGTATACACCTTTTAAATATTTGTTTAAATATTACTACAAAAATTTAGATCTAATGAATAAGTTGTATGCTAAATATAAAAGTTTTTTTTTTGTTACTTACAAACTATGATGCACGGACGAGACATGACACAGGACACGCCGACATGCAAATTTTAAAACCTTATAAGACACAGGGACACGCATACATATAAAATATAAAGTATCTTTTAGATAAATCGTAATGATATTTTGATATTTTACTGATATTAAAATATAAATTAATTTTTTAATTATTTTTAATGTCTTATTTTAATTATATCAAGTATTTAAAATATTTTTTGTTATAATAAATAATAATATATACTATATCTAAATTTATTTTAAAAATAAGACTGAACACGCTGACACGTGATGGTATTTAGGTGTGTTCAAATGTGTTCGGAGAAGAATTTTTTATTTTTTATTAAGACACGGTTTGGACACAATAGACACGCGTGTCGGACGAGTGTCGTGTCCGAAATATATCCGATACGTAGACACGGTAACTTAGCGAAGTGTCCGTGCTTCATAGCTTACAAAAAATATAATGTTTATTGATTTTTTTTGTCGTATTTTCAAATCATTCAATGACTGTTTTATCGATAATATCTTTCAAAGACTTTTTGTTAACGGCTAAATCTTTCGGATACCAAATTAGCAGTTAATTCATATTAAAAAATATCAACAATAAAATATTTATGATATAAAATATAACAATCAATACATAAAAATTGTAGCAGAAGAGAAAAATTGGAGAGAATGAAAAAATTCTATTTTTGGTAGTTTTATTGATATGTTGTTACTAGGATATTTAAATGGTTAATTTATAACTAAAGACGGAAGATATAAGATTACATCTAACAATAAATTCTATTTAATTAATTTGGTTAAAAACATAATTATTTATGTATATTTTTTTACTAATTTAAGTTTTTGAAAGGAGTAGTTTTATTACAGTAGCAGGATTTTTATGATTAAAAAGTCTAAATTTGAGTTATTATTATTTTTAAAAGAAAAAAAATTGTATAAGATAAAAAAAACAATGTAAAAATTCAATTAAATCCAAAAAAAAAATTATTTAAATAATGTATTAGAGATATGAGTATTTATATATCTCCTTCTTTCATTTTAAACTTTTTTTTTAGGGCAAAATACTATAATAAGCCAACGTCAATCCAAATTTACCTATATGAGCCAAAATGAAAATCGATACAGCAATGAGCCAGATCATATTTTTATGTAATTCGAACCAGGCTAGTTCGAACTTCATCTTCAAATAATTCGAACCAGAGCAATTCGAATTTCAAAGAAAAAATTGAATGTAAATCGAACCAGACTGGTTCGAACTACCTATGCAAGTAATTCGAACCACTCCAGTTCGAATTATGGGAAAATGAGTTCTTCATGTAATTCGAACCACCCTGGTTCGAATTACGCTTAAGCTAGGTTGTTAGTAATTCGAACCACCCTGGTTCGAATTACTAGTGATTCGGCTATATAAGGAGTTCGAATCAGCCTCATTCGAACCATTCTCATCTTCCCCTGCCCCACCAAATCTCAGAGAAAACGACCCAGATTCTCTCCGAGAAAGACCTGAACGGAATACTCTGCTCATGGGGGACGATCCGGCACGGTTATATCGCTTGGACGGAGTCGCCCATATAGCTGGGGTCATCAACGAAGAGGTTAGTACGGAAATAACTTTATTTTACCGGTACATGTGAGTTAGTGGTTTGGCATGCGGGTTAGATGTTGGTTTAGTTGGTGGTTTATTTTAGCGGTTTATGTTAGTGATTTCTGTTAATGGTTTATGTTAGTGGTTTTTGTTAGTGGTTTATGTTGGTGGTTTATCTTAGTGGTTTATCTTAGTGGTTTATGTTAGTGGTTTATCTTAGTGGTTTATGTATGTGGTTTATGTAAGCGGTTTACGTTAACGGTTTACGTTAGTGGTTTATGTTAGTGGTTTATGTAAGCGGTTTAGTTGTGGTTTTATAATGTTAGATCTTTGATGTCAGTAGGCTATGGTGGTTTCTAATTTAAGTTTCTTATGCAAATGGTTCTCGTTCTTGGATTTTTAAGCGGCTATGCATAGTAAGATTTTTTGGTTTAGGGATTATCGTGTTGATTATGTTTGTCACCGGTAATTAAGTTGGTTCTAATAATGCGGTTCATTTCTTCCGCAGCCTCAGCGATGCATCAGGAGCATGCGGCGGCAGCAGGGCATGGTCCTGGATGACAGATACGTTCCGTACCTGCAGATGGCTGGTCTTTACCATCTTGCAAGGCTGAACGATAGATGGTTCCGGTTGGACGAGGCCCTTGTCAGTGCGTTTGTTGAGCGATGGCGTCCGGAGACGCACACGTTTCATATGCCGTTCGGAGAGTGCACTATCACACTGCAGGACGTGGCATACCAGCTGGGTTTGCCAGTGGACGGGCGTTACGTCAGCGGCTGCCTATCAGAGTTCCATGTATACATCGATGGTGGCCGTCCAGCCTGGGTTTGGTTCGAGGAGTTGCTTGGAGTGGTACCTCCTCCTAGCCAGGTTCAGAAGTACGCGGTCAACTGCAGCTGGTTTCAGGAGACGTTTGGTGAGTGCCCGGAGGGAGCTGATGAGGATACTGTGCGTCGTTATGCCCGTGCGTACATCATGATGTTGTTGGGCACGCAGCTTTTTGCGGACAAGTCGGGCAACCGCGTTCACATCAGATGGCTTCCGTTTGTAGCTAGGCTGGAGGAGATGGGGACCTACAGCTGGGGTTCTGCAGCACTGGCATGGTTGTACCGGTGCATGTGCCGTGTGGCGAACAGAAATGTTATCAAGCTAGCGGGCCCACTTCAGCTACTTCAGTCATGGATTTTCTGGCGATTTCCTCGGTTTAGGCCTGCAGGATTTGAGACGTTCAGCTGGCCATTGGCCTCGAGGTACTTCCCTAATCTTTGTCTATTTCAATTTACTACACATAACCGCGTGTTCATTCATAATGTATTGGATACCCTAAGCACACATTTAAGTAGCGGTAACACATGTGCATGTTGCAGGTGGTCAGGTTACATCCCTTCCAGTAGCGAGAAGGGTCCTAGAGTTCAGACGTGGAGGCTCTGGATAGACCGGTTGCAGGATAGAGAGGTCAGTATGTTACTTAATAAGTTTTTTTTATTTAACCACGATTTACGAGTTGGGATCACGAGTTGCCCTGACATTGTATCGTTCTGGGTGCAGTTTATCTGGATGCCGTACAGTAGCCCTGACGTACTTCAGGTCGTGCATCCCGAGATTTTGGAGCCTCGGCATATGGTGCTGTGGCGGTCTGTTACATCGCTTATCTACTTTGCCGTCATAGAGTGGCATCAGGTAGACAGGGTTCTTCCGCAGTTTGGAGGGGTGCAGCCTCGTCCACAGGCCGCCCTGAACATCGACTTTCTGATGTCGAAGGACGGCAGAGGCGGCGATCGATGGTTCCCGTCCCATTTGCAGAAGTGGCATCAGTATTGGGACGACCGTACGGAGAGCGTGCTGAGATTCGATGTTGTTGCTGACCCTGGTCCGTCGCATCAGTTCTTGGATTGGTGGAGTCAGCACGGGAAGAGGTTTTTGTCTCCGGATCCGCAGTTGGGCGATCTGAGAGCCGTTGCTATTCCTGTTGAGGCCTCACAGCGGGGAGCTGGGCAAGTACCTGAGATGGATCGGCCTGACGACGTGCCGGACAGGAGGCGGGTTGATAGGAGAGCTCGCGTGGGCACACGTCGTAGCCAGCGTGACTGGGGGTGGCTTGAGCGTGCTATGGAGGCTGGCGACGAGGCCGGCCCCGCTAGGGGTCGACGACGACATCATCCTGGCAGAGGTAGAGGGCGTGCTGCGGTTCATGCCGCTGCACCTGACCCTGAGGACGATGACGATGATCAGCATGGGCCTGAGGGCGGGGATGATGCAGGGGCGGCTTCAGTTGCTGGTGGTAGTACCCAGGATGGGGTTCACGGAGGTGAGTGGTATGGCTCCGGGATGGGTGACGGGGCTGAGCCTAGTGACGCTGGACTTAGGTCCGGTCCTTTTGGACATTACTTTGTTGGAGTACCCACCGACGACCAGCCTCAGCAGGACGGTACTCCATGGGTTATTCCCGGATCACAGTGGCAGGACTTCCTTGGGGCAGATACGCTTGATGCGGACTTCGGCAGTCCACGGTTTCTAGCGGAGATTTCGGCTATCATGCAGGAGGACGAGCCGGGCAGGAGGCGTCCTCAGACCCCTGTAGTTATCAACTTTTGCAGTCATGGGATTTCTAACCATATTCAAATTCAGATGCAACTTTTTCATTACTAGAAGGTAAAAGGATAAACAGATAACACAAATCATCTTAAATAACATGTAACAGGAAAAATAAAATCAATGAACACTAACAATAACAAGATCGCTACTACTGGCCCCCCGTGTGAGACGGTCCTCCAAGCTGTGGGCAACTCCTGCGGGTGTGTCTGGGTTGGCGACAAAGGCCACACCTCTTTGGCCGATTCGGATCTGCCTCGTCCATGTTCGTCCGTATCCTAGTGGATCTCGGACGACCCTCTCTCGCACGCCTCTTGGCAGGGTCCGGGATCACGGTTGGCCCATCGTAAGGTGGCCAGAATCCCTCCGGTATCGGCGGTGTGAATCCCATCTAGTACACACGGAACACTGAACTAATCTGATACACGCTGTGAACATAAGAGGACCAGGTAACCCGTGAGTAGGCGCAGCATGCAAGTGCGTGCTGGCACGGGAAATGAAATGCCTGAAAGTACCCGCAGTCACAGGTCCGGGACGCAAGCGATACTCTGTAGGTACCTAATGAGAAAGAGCCCGTCGGAGTGGTCTCGGCTACGGTGAACTCGGAGTTATCCTGGTCATACAAAGTCACCGTGAAGCACCTCGAATTCTTCAAGTTGGCCTCTATACACTTCACCAAGTACTGACTGAATTGCTGTCAGGTTCCCATCTGGGCCTCAGCCTCTCTACCCTTGCGAACAAAGAGTTCCGCAAGCCTTCCATATGTTGCCTTCACCAAAGAGCAAACAGGGAGGTTTCTGACACCCTTTAAGATTGAGTTCACATACTCCGAGATATTCGTCGTCATGTGACCGAATCTCCGTCCCTCGTCACGATGCTGAGTCCATAAGGAATAATCAATCCGGTTCGCCCACTCACACATCGCCGGGTCTTCAGACCGAAGAATATCAAACCAGTAATCAAACTCAACCTCGGTCTTGGCATATGCGGCATTCACTAGAAGCCTACGTGCATCCTTGCCCTTGAAGGTAAGGGCAAAATTAGCCGCTACGTGTCGAATGCAGAATGCACGGTATGCAGATGGAGGTAACCAACCTCCGTCCGGAGCCTTAAGCGCAGCCTTTATGCCGTTATGCCTGTCCGATATAACCAGAAGACCAGGCTGCGGTGTCACGTGCTGTCTAAGGTGGGAGAGAAAGAATGACCAAGACTCTGCATTCTCACCTTCTACTAGTGCGAATGCAACGGGTAGAATGTTGGAGTTCCCGTCCTGTGCAATCGCGATGAGCAAAGTACCCCCGTACTTCCCATACAGATGGGTCCCATCAATGCTAACTAAAGGCTTGCAATGGCAAAATGCCTGGATGAGCGGTGGAAACGTCCAGAAAAGTCTGTGGAAAAAAGCTTGAGACTCGTCTACTTGTCCACTAACTCGAACGGGGCTCGTCCGTAGGATTGCAACAGTACCGGGCATCGTCAACTGGACTGCCAAAACCCACCTGGGGAGCTCGTTGTATGACTCATCCCAGTCACCGTATACGAGGGCAATTGCCTTCTGCTTCACCATCCAGACCCTCCTGTAAGTCGGCCTAAACCCGAAGTGTGCTGCCGTGGCATTTAGGAGCACCTTGATGCTGACGGATGCATCAGCCCTAACCATTGGCATAACGAACGCGGAAATCACATGATAATCCAAGCTCCTGTGGTCACTCGAGATGGAGGTCGCAAGACAAGTGTGAGGTCCATTGTACCGCTTGACCTCCCAAATGCCCTTGCGCTTCCGCAGACTCAGTCGAATCAACCATGTGCACCCATTCCCAAACTCAGAACACTTGCCCACATAACGGCGATGGTCAGACTCCACAACCTTGTACTGTACCCCTCGCCGGATGCTGTAAGTCTTCACACTTAACAGGGCATCGTCTTTATCCTGAAATTGCTGACCAACCTGGAACTCTGTCAAACCAGCAGTCCCTTCAGCATCTCTAGCTCCGAATCCAACAGAGTGCCCTGAAACACCCTCTTGCCTCATGGCATCTAGGTCCAAAGAGGAAAAATGTGGTGGATACTGCTGTGTGCCAGAACTAGAACCACCGACTACCAATGCAGGCTCAGTCGCTCCAACCTCGTCGCCGCTGTCATCCTCAATCATATCCGGCTCGACGTCGTCCTCCTCTACATCACCCAACACTCTGTCACCGACGCCAACCGGTGGAACTCCCTGTAAAGCGTTCGGCAGAATATCAACTGATCCTACCACGTCGCCTACTCCATCATTCAGATCAACAGCAAAAGATGGGGAGGCGACTGGTTCGACCGCTGGCTCGTACACAGGGACGGACGAAGAAGCAACGGCAGGCCTGGAACTCAGAACCGGCTGCCGCTGCTTCAGTGGTGGCATTCCGGTTCGAACCCCCTGAGCTGGATACCACATCAACCAACTTTGCCAACAACTCTGGTGTCCTAACCTCGGGAAACTGCCTCCGACATAGAAACATGACTTGCAGGTCCTCATCACTACCAATCGTGAAGCAATCATACTTCACCGTATCTTGCAAGACAGTGATTGGAATGCGATAGAAAAACTTCTTCACTCGCTTCGCACCTTCCAGACCGAGTTTCATCAGCACAGATCTAACAATATCATCATAGCTCGTCGTTGGTTTCACGACGATACAGAGAGGATCCTTATCTGTGAACTTCACACCGGAGCGAGTTTTTCTCTTAATGGATCCTCTATGGTGAACCAAAACCCCGAAACTCTCCTCACTAGCCATATTACACCCTCTATGAGAGCAACTCACGTTTAGAACCATATATATACTGCACTGTCTACCACTAATTCGAACCGGACTGGTTCGAATTCATTTTGTGTAATTCAAACCAGCCTGGTTCGAATTACTTGATGCAGCTTCTCCCTATATAATTCGAACCAGCGTGGTTCGAATTATGTGCTACGTTTTCCTCCCAAGTAATTCGAACCACCCTGGTTCGATTTACTTGAATGAATTTCCCTCTTCATAATTCGAACCACTCTGGTTCGAATTACTTATGAATAGAGTTCGAACCACACTGGTTCGAATTATATAAATATAGGGTTTGGCTCATTGCAGAAACGAATTTCACTTTGGCTTATTTAGGTAATTTGCAACTTCCCTTAGTTTATTCTAGTTTTTTGCCCTTTTTTTTATATATATCAATCAGATAGTTGAGATTTGGTGCTAAATTAGAAAAAATATATTAGTGACATTTTGAAAAATGCTGAAATGGAAAATTGCACAGCTGTTCCTACACTAATGACTCCAAAATCCAACTGTAAAAAAAAAAAAAAAAAATTCTCGGAAAATTGTCAAGAAAATTCTTAAGAACTTGCAAGGGACAAAATTTCTTGGTTTACACATGTAACCCTGCACTGAGTTTAGAGTCACAGGGTATTCAGATTTAGATTGGGCATCAGATATCAAAATTTGAAAATCTCTAGCAAGATATTGTATTTATATGGGAAAGAACTTAATCTTTTGAAGTTCAAAGAAGCAGCAGTGTGTTTCCAAATCCATCACCAAAGCAAAGTCTAAATGAATTGACCTAGTTATGGCTATGCTGCTTTGGGTGAAGAAGCTTTTAGGGATTTATAAGGGATCATATAGCTAAAGGAGATATTCAAGTTCATCACATTCCAATTTCCAAGTGATGCTCAAGTGGCTAATGTCATGATCAAGCCTATTTCATCAGAAAAGTTTTATGAATTTTTTCAGCAAACTCATGATTATTAGAGAGGCTCTAATCTTCATTTGAGGGAGGATGAAAGATTAAGTTAATTAGTTAAGTAGTTGGGAATGTTAGAATTTTATTTTATTTGTAGTCTAATTTATTAATATAAAAATTAGTCTGAATAATATTGTAATTATTAAAAAAATTATTAGTTAATTATATTAATAGTTGGTTAGTTTTCTGATAAACAGAATATACAATTATTCACAAAAGATATAATTTGAGTTCTTAATTCTAATCATCATAATAAATACACTAATTTCATTTCAATTGGTGATACAATAATTAAAAATTTTAAATTTAAATTAAGAATATATCACAATAGTTAGAAGTACCTAAAATATTAATTTTATAAAATAATTAACAGCGCGAGCTGAAAGTATTAGTTAGAGTTAGTGGTTAAGATCAGAGTCCGTTAATAAAGTTAGTTGCATTTCTTGTATATAGCAAGCCAAGGTTTAATACCTTAGGCTGCGTTTGTTTACAGCGACAGGACACTGAGACAAGGACACTGAGACACAAAATCGTGTTTGGCAGAAGAGATATAGACAGAGACAATATGTTCAGAGACACTGAATTAGTGTATTTTGTGTCCATCATGACAGGAAAGACACGGAGACACTAACAAGGAACGCAACTTATTTTTTATTTTTTCTTTCATTATTCTCGTTAATTTTTCATAATTATATTTTTTATTGTTATATTTTTCATCTCAAATTTTTTGAATAAAAAAATGAGAATAAATTGAATTTTCATAATTTGTTATAATTTATCACCAAACAGAATATAAGAACAAAAAATTTTTTGTCTCTGTCTATTTATGTAACAAGACATTACTCTAATTTTTCTCTCTCTCTCATCATTATCACCTGCTAGCTATTAATACCTTTTAAATTTGAACCGAATTTCATAAAATTAAGGATATTCATATGACGTTCATTAAGGATATATCTTATTAATTAAAGCCTTACTAAGGAAAAATTTAGTGAAAAAATCTTAGTAAAAAAATGCAATATTCCCATGATAGGAAATACCTTATTAAAACCTTATCAAGGAAAATGCAAAAGGGCAAAATTAAATTACCACACTAATAATGGCTTGTTTGAGATTTGCATTTTATTTTACTCTAATAAGTATCTTTCTAACTAGTGAACAAAAAATTAAAGTACCACACTAATAATGCACTTTTTATAGTAAATATATTTCATATGTCATCCTAATAAGGTACATGAGTGTGTTTAGGATCTGTTTGGATTTTGTCTCAAGATAAAAATATAAAAATAAATAAAAAAATGTAGAGATAGAATTATGTTTAAATGCAGAAATCGAAATAAAATCATAAATATATTTTTGTCTCGGACACAAATTTTGCCAAAATATTGTCTGTTATAAAATTTGAGACACAGAGATAATTTTTAAAGATAAATTTTTTTCTTAAAACAATCATCATCAAACTTTCAATAATCAAATTATACCCTTTAAATTTTTTAACCAAAGTCACATCGTCCCACCTTTATTCATCATCCAAAACTAATGTCATTACTACCAAAAATTCTAAACATCAAATTTTAATCATAACCATAAATCCTCAAAAAAAGGATTAAAAAAACTAATTTAACAATAAAAAAATCAATTAATATTTACTGCTTAAAATTTAATTCCTTATATTTTGTTTAATAAATCCAGTTCATCAGCCTTCTTTGCATTTTGGCTAATTTTCCCTTCGTCCACATTAATTCTTTTTTGACGGTTTTTAGCTTAAAACTTACATTTTTATGCATAATATTTAGCCCTAAGCTCAGAGGTGTGGGTATTTTTTTAGTAGATAATTTTATATTCAACTCTCTTCATGTTGGGTTTCTTCATAAATATGCAAATAACTAAAGTGAATGGTGTGGAATATTTATTTTGTAAATAGTATCTCAGTAATAAATATTATTTTTCTTATTTATTTCTAATATAATTTTTTATTTAAGAACTAATTCATGAGGATATTGATTTTTAAAAGGCTATAAGTTTTTACAATTAAAATATTTTAAAATGAGAAAATTGATAAAGTAGTAAAGTGAGAAGTTAATCACTTTTAAATTAAAATAATTAACAGTGCGACACACATTTCATGAAAGTTACAAAATCAACAGTGATTAATCTTTTGCTTTACCACTTTATCAATTTTCTCACTTTAAATAATTTAAATTCAAGTTGTTAATATATTAATTATTCAAATACTATACAAAAATAAAATCTCTTATGAAATGTGAATTAAGATTTTAATATTTCTAAAATCAAATAATACTTTCCTCTAACATAAAAGTAAGAACGAAAAAAGAAATGCCAACGAACTATAACTCAAATGTCATAATCTTTCTCCCTCACTTAGAGGTCTTGAATTACTATTAGATAATTTGATATATTTTACTAAATTGTTATCTAACGAGTAACGATTCTTAACTATCAACTTCACATAAAAATAATTATTTTTTATTTTTATTATAATTTGTAAATAGTATCTCAGTAATAAATCTTATTTTTCTTAATTATTTTTATTTTTTAAAATTTAAGAACTAATTTATGAGGATATTGAATTTTAAAAGGCTATAAGTTTTTAAATATTAATTATTCAAATATTATACGAGAATAAAATCTCTCATGAAATGTGAATTAAAATTTTAATCTAACATAAAAGTGAGAACAAAAAATACAAATAATTAAAATGTGATAAAAATTTATATGTAGTTGTTTTTATGTAAAATTACTAGTTGGGTATTATTAAATAATTTAATATATTTAATTAAATTGTCATGTAACTATTTTTAACTATTAATTGCATATAAAGATAAAGAGAATTATACATGTTTAATGTAAAAAGTATTGGAAAAATTTTAAGTATACCAGAAATACCAGTATTTCAGTTGTTTTAACCGTTAATTTCAATTAATATATATTATATATATTTTTTATAATTCAGATCAACGGTTAAAATAACTGGAATACCGGTATTTTCGGTACACTTGAAACTCTTCCAAAAGTATTTAGGGCAGAAGATTGTGTTCATAGTGACCACTTGGGGCCATATGGCACGATATACATCTTGAACACGCCTTGTTTGTAAGAATAGCATCAATGGCTTCCAAAAAAGCTAAACCTTTTTCAGTAACCCTCCAACATCAAAGTGGGTGGATACTGAAAAGTTTCACATGGTGGCGCAGGGTGAAGAGATTAAAAAAAAAAAGAAAAAAATGATTAACATTACTAAGAGTAAGTTCTAACCACATGCCATGTTGTTATTGATTTAACACTTTTGAACAATCTAGAGAAAGATGCCACCCTTGCTTTACATGTGATTATGGAAACAAATTAATGCAAACATTGTGTTCTTTCTTCTTGATTATGGTGAAGAATTCCCACTACAAATTTCTAGCTTTGACTCAGTGATTTCGTGCCTCTGATCTTGACTAATGAGGCATCCAATTATTTTTAATATCTTAATATATAATAAGAATATTCATTTTTCGCACTTTTATATTACCATGTGTTATTCATTGTATTGTCTTTAGACATAATTAATAATACAAATTTAGATATCTAGCTAATGGTAACAATTAATAATAATTGAATTATCTCGGATATAAGAGAGCTTTGACTGAATTACTTGTAACTTCGATAAATTCTTGATCCTTTTTTATAGTAAAAATTAAATATATAAGAGTAAATTTTTTTTCAGTCCTATCATTTTTTAATTTAGATAATTTGTAATTTAACAATTAAAAAATGACAATCTAACTCTTATTATTTTTTTATTAGACACATGAGTTCTGTTGTAAAAATTTTTGGCAGAAGATGACGGAGAATATTTACGTGCAACGTAACACTGTTTAGCTCTTACATAATTATTAAAATAATGTCCCAATTAAATAGTTATCATCTCTTTTAACAATATTATTTTGATGATTGTATAGATGATAAACCGTCCAGATCAAATAGTTATTATCCATATAAGATAGGTGAATATCAAATTATATAAGCAAATGTCACATGTAAATATTTTATGTCATTTTTTGTCGAAATTTTTTATAAAAAAAGAGTCATGCGTCTAATAAAAAAAAAGAATAAAAGACAAATTATTATTTTTTAATTATTAAAGTGCAAGTTGTTTAAATTAAAAAACGGCAGAAATCGAAAAAAGCCAATATTTTACTCTAAAAATAAAATAAATACCTATAGGTGTTAGGAGAAGGGGTACTAGCTGCATATATGCTAATAATTATTAGAAAAAAGGACAAATACGTCTTTAATTTTTTGCTCCGCGGACATTTTCGTCCCTGACCATTGAAAAATACTTTTAAGTTCTCAACCTTCGTAAAACTTGGACGGATCAGTCCCTAACGGAGGCATTTGGACGGAGGGATTGATCTGTCCAAGTTTTGTGAAGGTCAGGGACTTAAAAGTATTTTTCAATAGTCAGGGACAAAAATGTCTGCGAGACAAAAGGTCAGAGACGTATTTGTCATTTTCTCTAATTATTAACTTCTGGTTAAAAAATTTTAAATTGTAAAAGAGTGTTTTTGTTCTTTGGATAAATAGCTATAGACTGGAAATTTTTTTAAGCTTCTAATGTTCTATCTTGACAAGCCTTAGTTGAAGTAAAAGTCAAATCGAGTTGATGATCTAAGACAAAAGGACATTGTTATTCAAGGCCAATAATATTATTGTACACTATTGTCAACTGATTCGATTCGATTAGGTTAGCATCTGAAGGGAATAATTCATAACTGATTAAGCTAGTTTATATCTCCTTATAACTAATTCTATTAATTATTTAACATTTAAATTTCAGTTCAAAATATAGGAACTTCTCCATAATATATTGTATAACTCTTTTTTTTAAGTGTCCTTTAGAGAGTAAAATAATGTCTTATTAAATCTTCCCCTTAAAAAAATTTAAAAGAAAAAAATTGTAATGAAGAAAAAATACCCTATCTCATAATTCGTTAGACAAATTATTTCATTAAAAACTTTATTAGACAAAGCTCAAATTTGGGACAAAAATTATGGCTACAGAAAAAAATCATTACTTATTACTCTCTCAGATAACTGTCAAGGATATAAGTCAAAACAGTAAAGAAAAAATTTCAACAATAGTCAATAGTAATACATTTGCTTCAGCAAATGGTTATTATTTTTTAATATTTTCAAAGAATAACATATAAATATTTAATTTTTATTTATTTCAGTATTAAAATATAAATTAAGACTTGTCATAATTATTTAATTTTTGTTGCTTGAAATTTTATTACCTGAGAGAATGTATTGTCCTTTAAATAAAGAATTTTGACAGTGGGTAGCAAGGTGAGAAGTGAGAATTTCAGAAGCATGAGAAAAAGTGTCTGGCATCACACTTCACTGACACATCGTTGTTTGGTGTTAGGATCACAGCCTGGCTTCTAAGTGAATTTTACGTTATTCCATTTTAATCAATTTTTTAATCACCTATAAGATGCAATGTTACCCTCTCAAGACACAGGATCTTAGATTACCACCATGTATTATAGGGCAAATCACAATAATAAGTTAAAGGGGTGTAAAATTTTACACAAATCTCTCAAAATGAAAACTGTTTCATGAATCCACTAATGCACATTTATATGTAGTTTGAATCAGGTAAATTCGAACTCCATTTCTACATAATTCGAACCAGTTGGGTTTGAATTATACACAAACACACGCACACGAAATTTGCAACCGATCAGTGTGATTTTGGATTAAAGTTTGCAAACAAAATTTTGTATAAAATTGATTTTACAAATTTGATTTTGATAAAAAGTATGTTGGTGTTAACATGATTTATGTTTGGTAATTTTATATCAAAATGGATTATAATAAAATAAATATTGTTTGGATTACATTATTTAAAAGTACGTTTAGACAAAAATTATTAAAAAGGACATGAATTTATATCATTCAAATCTATATTATTTTAACACTTTTTGACTATAATTACTTTTAAAAATAATTTAAATTTATGTATTGAAAATTAGTACTCTTTTGTTATAATTTGTTAGTACTCTTCTTTCGTATTCTTTTTGTATTTAATTATATCTTTTTAATAAAATTTATATTATAAAAATTAATAATAATAAATAAAATATATACTAATTTAAGAATATATAGTAAAAAATATACAAAGTCAAATAAAAAAAATAAAATTCTATAAAAAAATACGTATTAATAAAAATAATTAGAAAAAAAACATATGAATAATGAATATTAAAAATTCTATTAAAAAAATACAATGATATAAGTGAACATAAAAAAATTCTAAACAAAAATATTCATACTATTAATAAAAAAATAAATAAATAATTGATAAAAAAAACTTAACAAAAAGTACTAATAATAATATTAAAAAAATATTTGTTTGTGAAGCATAGCTATGAAAAAAAATTCAAGAATTCTGATAATTGTTTTTGGTATTCCTTATCGTAGATGAGATTGAATGGCAAAATGGGTAGAATGCTAATTAATTTTTTAATTTATTTTTTAAACGCAGAAAACTAAACGCAAAAGTTCAAACCCAAAATCATGTTCACATTTCAGAAAAAAAAAATTAGCCAAGCAAAAATTACAGCGTTCAAAAAGATTGAACGCGCTTCTTGTGCTTCCAACCAAACACACCCTCAGTAGTTAGATAAGCTCATTAAAACAAAGATAAGCAACTTCTGTGTCTTGGAGCAGGATCTTATATCGTGTATAAAAATAGAACCATCTTATATTCATAGATTGTAAAAGTTTTAAGAGAGTATTACATATAATTTATGTCTAGAAATCTTGTAACTCATATCCTATTTTGATCTTTTTTTTTTTTTTTTGTGTTCATAAATATGGTTATGTTTGTAAAACCATAGTGACTCAATCGAAAGTTTTAGCCCAATGAGGCCTAAGCACCTAGCACTACAAAAGAACTGGTAATTTGCGTGATTTTTTTATAGATTTGCAGCGGTTTTAAACCGTCACAAAACGACATGTCGGTTGTTTTAAAAGTGTTACTGTTTAGGGGTGGATTGGTGGAGATTTAATTTTGCGACAGTTCTAATAAACCGTTGGCACAACGTTATAATACCAAGAATTAGTGTCGGTTGATTTAGCGACGGTTCTTGAATTCGACGATAATTTTTCAACAGTTTAGACCGCTGCTATTTAAGGTCCATTGTGTTTTTCGAATTTATTTAACGTATTTTTTCGGCTAAATGGCCACAAAAATATTGTATTTTTGTACCAGCAATCAACGCTTTTTTTTTTTAATTTGGATGTATTAGGTATTATTTTTTGGTTATTTTTTGAATTTTTTCTAATGTTACAATTCTTAATTATTTTGTATCTGAGAAAATTAATTGATGAATAAACGACACTAGTAAAATTATAAAGCAAATTCATATATTTATCTGAATATCAATAAAGTGTATTTCTTAGTAAGGGTTGCATAGTCAACAATAAATAATATTAAATCTGATTTTAGTTTGATATTAAATTTTAAATTATAAACAGTCAAATATTGGCATTTAAATTTAGAATACCGATCCAATTACGACTTTTTAAGGTATAAGTCATTTTTTAAACTAATTATTATATATTATTTGAAATAGAAATATTAGGCGTTCAAGTAATTTTTGAACCAAGTTTTTCACCAATTTTTTTTTTTTGCGCTCTTCTCTTTTTAAATTCTAAACTAGTATTTAGATTTGGAATATCGATCTAATTACGACTTTTTTAGGTATAGCCGTATAAGTCTTTTTTTTAAGCTAATTATTATGTATTATTTGAATTAGAAATGCTAAGTGTTCAAGTAATTTTTGAACCAAGTTTTTAAACAAATCTTCGCACGCTCTTCTCTTTAAAACACAGATCTTTTTCTTTAGTTATCGTTGTCGTTATTATCGTCTTTTTTCTTTTTGCATTTTTTTTAATGTCATTGTCATCGTCACTGCTGCTACTATTAATTTTTAATGACAATTAATTTTTATCTTGAATTAAAATAGTATAGTAGCTAATTTTTTGTTACTTCGGCCAATTTTTGAACCATGGGAAGATTTCTTGTGCTAGTATGTTACATCAAACAAACAATTCCATTAAAATTGCTGGGATATTTTCAAAAAATTACAAAAATAAAAATAAAATTTTTTATTTTTTAATTTATTATAAAAAAGCTAAAATTACCTAAATTTTTCTATTTGATTAGTACACGATTCTTGAAAATTAGCATTTCTGTATTTACTATTTAGTTATCAGATAATAATTATATTTTGATTTCCTAAAATACCCCTAAATAATTTTAACTGAAAAATTAGGAAGAGGCGAAGCATAGAAGAATGCAGTGAAGAAGTGCAAAATCGAATCCATTTCTGGAATTGGATCGAATAAGAATGGAGGAAGCCCCTTCTTCAACGAGAAGCATAGCCATAAACGTGAAGTTTGGAGGGAAGACGATACCAACCTCAATCGCATCGGAATCAACCATCAAAGACCTCAAATCACTCCTTCTCTCTTCCACCAACGTTCTGCCACGTGGCCAGAAGCTCATCTTCAAAGGCAAGCAACTAACCAACTAACTAACTAACCGCTTTCACTATCCTTTCCTTTTTTTTTTTCGTTTTTGAATGTATCATAACAAACAGGGAAGGTTCTGGAAGACCACAACACTTTGGGGGCATCCGGTTTGACCAATGGCTCTAAGCTCATGCTTGTTGCTTCACAGGGGTTACATCAAGGGGTATTCTCTTCTCTTGTGTTCTATATGCAATTATTCATTTCTTTCTTTCTTTGCTTTTTGTTGCTAATGGTACTTACTTTAGTAAAAGAAAGAAAGGGGGGATTGATTGTTATGGCTTTAGGGCAATATGATAAATTTTGTGTCTTTCTCTCTTAGAATCAACATGAGAATTGAGAATATGAGACGGTCCTAATACTCTTATAGAGTTTGTTCAATCCCGATATTTGGTTTCAACATGGATGCTCCATTATAGGGTAAAGCTCCCAAGCAATAGGTTCTTTCGTTTCCTCATTTTGAAATACCAACACATGGTCCATTTGAGTGGCAGAATTTTTGACCCCTTAACGTGTGGTCTTGGAAGAGGAGTCTTAGAGCAATACGTGAGTTGTCTCTGTGTGACCTCGAAGTCACGGGTTCAAGCTGTGGAATTGGCTACTGATGCAATTATCAAGTTAGGCTGTCTGCATTACACTCTTTAGGTGCGATCTTTCTTTGGATCTAGTGTTAACGCGGGATGCTTGTGCAAAGGCTGCCCTTTCTAACATGTGTCTTGGGTTTGAGGCATGGGTATGGAGAAATTGTTGTTGGGAGAGGTATGCTCCGTATACGGATTTTAATGCTCAAACAGGATTGATTGCCTCTGGTGTGGTTTTCATCTAAAATGTTTACTCAACTACTTGATTCGACGAAGCATTCAAAGGGGTTTTATTTTTGTGCTATGGAGATAGTATTCAATAGATTTGTTTGTTTGCTTTTGGTAGGCAATAAAACGAAGGGGAAGCTTGCCTTAAACTAGAATTCCTACAGTGCAAGCCATTAACATAGGAACTAGGAAGTTGATAAAAAATGTATATCTTGAAAGGAAATTGTGGTGAAACAAATCAACTAAATTCTAGCATGATTGATCATCACCAATACTGTGTGATTTCATCAGGAAGTTAAATTGTGGCTTCGTCTTGTGGTCATGGGGTGAGAATATATATATATATATATTTTCTGATATGGATGAGTGGCTACACACTACTGGACAAAATAGGAACAAAGATATAAGAGAAAAAATTGGAGTAACACCTATTGTTGGAAAGATAGTAGAATCTCATCTTAAGTAGTTTAGACATGTGACAAGAAGATCGGCAGAGCATTTAGTTAGGAGGGTGGATAAGATGGAAGGTAAACAGGGGGTTGAAAGATAGAGGAAGATCCAAGAAGACCATACATGAGGTGATCAAAGGAGATCTATGTGTAGAATTTCACTGATACATGATAGAGCTCAATGACATCGTTTGATCCATGTGTCCGACTCCATGTAATGGGATAAGGCTTTATTGTTGTTGTTGTTATTGTTTCTACTTCCTATTACACTCAGTAAAATACTAAACTGCAGCATGAAGATTTAAAATTTCTTGTGTAGGAGGGTCCTGTCTTGAAGAAAGCTCAAGTTGTTCCCAAATTGAGGAGAGATAGCCATTCAGGGTCGAGTAATGATGCGAATAAAGTTCCGGTTAAGAACAGGGTGGAACGTTGGAAAGTGACTGGGGTTGTAGCATTGTCTGAATGCAACTTGGAGGTAATAAACAGTTCATGATTTTATCATATATTAATCAAATTATATTGGAAATCTTGGAGTTGGAGCTTAACAATCGATGTATAAGGAAGAGGCACATGTTTAATTTTACTTAATGACATGTTTTTATTTGAAGAATTTTCATATACAGATCCTGTTGTGCAAATAAAATAATCTGGATTTTTTTTCCTGCTTTTGAAAACTATTACCGAAAGGCCTATAATAAAATTTGAGTAGTTCTTTTAAGTTAAGCAAAGGTTATTTGGTGGTTAGTCATTTGAAATTTCTGTCTGCCTTAATTGTGAAAGGAAAGGGAGTAGCAAAAATACAACAATGGCAAAAGGCAACCTAAATAGATTTTTCTTCCTTTCTTTCTTTCCTGCATATGGTATTTAAAATTAAAATTGCTTGTCAATTATTGTTCTTGCATTCTCATTTTCCATAGCAATTTCAATTTAAGTAGGTCATACCTGATGAAGTGTGGGCTTGTGAGTCTTCTGCTCGAGTTCTAGATTGCAACAACAATTCAATCAAAACCGTCCCTTCTGCGATTGCTCATCTTACTGGTCTAGAGGTAAGCTGAACTTCTGTATCCCTTTATAAGTTTTCTGTTTCATCTGCATACAAACATTTTAGAGGAAGTAATGTTTAATTTAACACACCTTGCAACTTTGAAAATTCTGCAGAAACTATTCATTAATGCAAACTGCTTATCGGATGAATCGATTAGCTGGGAAGGATTAACACCTCTGAAGTACCTAACAGTATTATCATTAAACCAGAACAAGTGAGTAGATCATCATTGACGTCCTGGCAACTATTCATCGTGCACTTTTTTTTGTCCTAACTCGCATAGAACAACAAAGAATTTACATCAACTCGTCAAGATTGCATGTATTAGGGATTATCATTTGTTGACTGTCTACTCCATACCATCATAATAGGCCGTAGTTAGTCACGCTCTAAATATGAAGAGGTCAAGGATGTAGGTATTTATGCTCCTAAGTCCTTTCATTATGTTTTTCAAGGTCATCACTCTCAAGTCAACTCGTAAGCTCTTACAAGTTTTACGATTTTATGAGTAAACTCTGAAGTTTACCATTTGAGTTAGTTAGTTAGTTTTTTTTTTTTCTTAAAGCTCTGCAAGTTTAGGTGAATTTTTGAGTTTAATGGTCTTAAATGTTTCTGCATACTACTAGCATTTTGTCTTAGACTACCAATACCTCTTACCTCGTGTTCTGTTTTAGTATTTAATTCTATGTATCATGTGAAATTCTTAGAAAATTTGTGAGGATGAATCATATTCTGTCTCAAATTTGCCTTATAGATCCTTATGTTGATTGAATTTGATCGGCCCTATATGTATATTTCACATGATTTCTGCAGTTTGACTACTTTGCCGTCTGCACTGGGATCTTTAACCGCCTTAAGGGAACTTCATGTATCCAATAATAAGTTGGTTGGCCTTCCTAGTGAAATTGGGAAGCTTACCCAATTAGAAGTTTTGCGAGTCAACAATAATAGGTACAATACTTAGCTGAAGAATCCGTCTCAACGTTTTTCTTGTTCGGTAACTTCTGTTGTAAAACTGTTCTTAACAAATACTAACACTAAGTTACTTTATCTGTAAATTTTTATTGTATTGATTGGCGTGTCTCTTTTTCTCAGGATGAATATAGTTGGTGAATCTGTAGGGAATTGTCATTCTCTTGTTGAGGTACGGTTGTTTGTTTCAAGTCGTCGTTCTCAATTTGTGATTCCAAAGGGACTACCCAAATAGGTTTGCAAAACTATAACATATAGATGAAATGTACTCTTAAATGCTTATGTAATTTTCTTGTGGCACAGGTTGATTTCTCTTCAAATTTCTTGTCAGAATTGCCAGAGACATTTAGCAGTTTTAAGAATTTGAAGGTGTCCTATTTTCCCCATTTTGGCCTTATAAAACAAGAAACAGTGTTCTTTCTCCCTTGCTTCATCATCAACTTTTCATGTTATTTATGATTGGACATTAGGAACTTTAATTATATGCTGTTAGCCTGTTACTGTTTCATTCTTGCAAGTCTGTACTACTTTGAGGTATTAAATGAAGCTCTTTATTCTATACTCTACTTCACAAATGGTTGGTTATAAATACCTTTTCACATAATTTTATAAACAGTGGATTACCACATACTAAACCATGCATATACACCCTTTATGCTGCCATTAAAGACAGTTTGTTCTTTTCAGTATTACATGATTTCCCCTTTTATATAACCATTACAGGCATCAAAATAAAAATGGATTTGACATCTATATTACTAACTTTCTCCACTTTTACCACCATGCAGGCTTTGTATCTGAGTAACAATGCGATGAAATCTCTTCCTTCTAAACTATTCAAGACTTGCCTTCAGCTCTCTACGCTGGATCTCCACAACACAGAAATTACCATCGATATTCTTCGCCAGGTCTGAACATCTTTCTTATTTCTTTTAATCAAACATATATATGATAAGGCACAAATGTATTCTATGAGAGGGAATTCTGACGTCGTTTGATCTATGATAGCCGATCCCACTGCTGGGATAAGATTTGTTGGTATTATCTTTTTAAAATGGAAGCTTATCATAGTTCTGTTAGTTCTTTGGATCATGGAATTCCTAAGAAACAGAGTTGCAATATGCTGGGATTTTCTTGCAGTTTGAAGGATGGGATGATTTCGATGAGCGCCGCCGCAATAAACATCAGAAACAACTGGATTTCAGGGTTGGAGTTTCCAGAGATTTTGATGAAGGTGCTGATAAGAACTAAGTAGAAATTGTTTGTCAGTTACAACAGATAATCCCTCATGAAGAGATCATTCATGTGTAAACTTTGGCTGCCCTCTGGTGGCAGATTGGAAATTTATGATATCCAATTTGTGATGTATTGAAAATTTTCTCCATATTTTTATTTTTAATCGATATGTTAGTTTTGATTGAAAAATATTTCTCTCTTGTTTTTCATTTTTCTAAACTTTTTTTTTTTTTATATTTGAAATAGAATGAAAAATAAAATGATATTTTATATAACATGTAGTTGCTAAATTTCATCTTTTATTATGATGAGAGGTTATACATGATTAAATCACATGACAAATTCGAATAAAATAATTTATACTTCATTGAAATAATGGATAAAAACAGACAAAAACAAGATTGTGCATTATTCTTTTAGTCTATCTTATGTATATACTTTTTGTCTTTTTAAACCAAATTAAAATATGAATTTAAATAAGTCATTCTACTATTTCTCTAATCATTAATTACTTCACAATGTAACAAGTAGTTAGAATTGTACCCAAGAAAGTTCTAGTTTTGTTCGGTATGTGTTAGATGGTACTTTAAATGATGACCTAATATGGGGGAACACATGGACATGGCGAAAATTATGCAAAGACAAAACAAAACAAATGAAGAATATATAAAAACATAGATATGAGAAGAAAATTAAAGTATATAAGAACTATTCGATATAACTCGCAAAATGTATTGGATGTTCTTGAGTTTTTACTTTTTACTATACAAATTTAGAAGGTAAATCAATATTCTAAAGTAAAAGCAGAAAACATAACTGTCTTCAATCTGCTTCTTTCAGGTCACACATCATGAAATCAGTTGTCCAAGTTGGTGCACTCCTGATTCTCTTTATCTAACTGTATTCTTTATCTATCAATTATGTTAAATATCCTTTTCTAAAAGATGAATATTATATAACCTTTAAAAAAGGTTTTTAGAAAAAAATTTCAAATATTTTGTGTTATGAAAAAAATTGGCAACATATTAAAGAATATTTTTTCCATGAGGTAATGACAACCAAACACGCACGATATTCTCCGTTTCAAACTTTTCAGTTCAATTCAATGTGTAGAAACTAGAAAGTATAATTTTACTTAGGAAAATTCTACCGTGCTTATGAACGTTTTCAGCATAGTATGCTGACTTTGCGTGGCAATATGAAAGATCGACACGTGGGGTGAGAATGGTTGTGAGACGGAACAGGAGAAGTAACCCGTTTTGCAAGAATAATTATGCGTAGTAGTTAGTTTTATAATTAGTTGATAAAATAATTTAAAAATTAAGAATAAAAAATATTTAAAAATAAATATAAAAATTTTATAAGTTATTTAAATGTTAGAATGTATAAAATTTATAAATTTAAATTAAATAAAATATTAAAAAAAGTTTAATTATTTTATTGGTTTTTATAGTTTTGTAAAATTTTCAATTAAGTTCTTATATTTTTTTTCTTTTTAATTAGATTTTTGTACCAAATTTTTTTCTCAATTAGGTCTCTTTTAGCAGTAATTAGTTTAATTTTATAAGGACCCAACTAAAAAAATAATTGGTACAAAGACCCAAATAAAAGAAAAAAAAGTGTAGGAACCCAATTAAAAAAAAAATTGGTGCAAGGACTCGATTAAAAGGAAAAAAAGTACAGGGATCTAATTAAAAATTTTGCGTAACTATAGGGACCAACAAAATAATTAAACCTAAAAAAATTTATTATATTATTATTATGTGTAACAAAATTAAGATAAACAATTATAAAGTAATTATTTATAAATATTATATAAGTTTATTCATTTATTTTTTTAACAGTATTTAATTTGAAACAAAAATTAAACATCATATTCAAAGTATTTTTATCTTCATGCATAATTTTAAATTTTATATTCAATTTATTAAATTATCTTTAATTTTATTACTTTTTCAAAATTATTAATTTATACTTTTATTATGTTCATGTTTTAGCGATTTTTAGCAAATCGAAGGTGGTTCGATATTTAATGGTCTGGGTTTGATATCTAATTCTTGTTTTATTATATTATTAATGTTTTATCGATATTTAATTAGGTCCTGTACTTTTTTTCTTTTAATCGAGTCCTTGCACCAATTTTTTTTTAATTAGGTCTCTACACTTTTTTTTTCTTTTATTTGGGTCCCTATACCAATTTTTTTTTTGTTAGTTAGGTCCCTATAAAATTAAGCTAATTACTGCTAAGAGGGACCTAATTGAAAAAGAAAATTTGGTGCAAGGACCTAATGAAAAAAAAAGTACAAAAACCTAATTAAAAATTTCGTAAAACTATAGGAACCAATAAAATAATTAAATAATTTTTTAATATTTTATTTAATTTAAATTTATAAATTTTATACATTCTAAAATTTAAATAACTTATAAAATTTTTATATTTATTTTTAAATATTTTTTATTCTTAATTTTTAAATTATCTTATCAACTAATTATAAAACTAATTACCATGCATAATTACTCTTGCAGAACAGGATGCTTCTCCTGTTCCGTCCCACAACCATTCCCACCCCCACGTGTTGATCTTTTATATTGCCACGCAAAGTCAGCATACTATGCTGAAAACGTTTGTAAGCACGGTAGCATTTCCCACTTACTTATTAGTTTTGTATTGTGAAGCCCACATAATGTGACATAATGTGACAAACTATATCTTTCTAGTGGAAGAATCTTCCAGCCTTTTGTCAAGTTTCGAATCCAAAGTCTTGGGTACAATTCAACCGGTGCAGAATTTGTTATTCAGAAGGCAGCAAAGCAAAGGACTATCCTATATTTTAGTTGTCCAAATTCTTTCCCTGTAAAATGAGACAGCACCACCCAAAACTTTGGAAGAGTCTGCTCAAAGTAAACAATAAACCTAGCTAGCAATGGAAGTGTATTTCAATTCATGTATGAACCGTGGTATGGTCTACAAATGTTGTGTGTCCACTATGAATATGGAGCACTAGTGTCATGTCTTTTCCTTACCCTAAGTCTACTGTAAGATGCAAGTACCTAACGGAAATAAACGGATACCAGGGGGATGTCAATATCATTACCATCATCATCATCACAGGCCACCACGACATCAACGTGGCTACGGTATGGTGGAATCTCCAACCTGGCCACATCCCTTGCCAAATCTGCTACTTTTCTATCCATTCGGTCTTTGAACTTGTTGAAGATACTATTATAGAGCATGCTACTCCCACATGAAATACTATATGCATTTAATCCCTTCGCCTTGAGCCAATGAAGGAGCTCCCTGAGGGTAGGATTCTCGTTTAGAACCCATCTGTCCCAAATTGTCCAGTTCATATCCTGATGCTTCATAACCTTTGGAGGAACTGGCTCAGCCATTGAAAACAGAGGCAGAGCTAGGTTAGCAAATGTGTTTCTGTAATCTTCCACTTTGTGTCTTCCATCCAAGACTTTGTAAAGCTCCAAGCAGACAAGACCAGTAGCCATAGCAGTTGAGGTTGCAATTGCGGGAATGATCCGTCCGGCGATGAACTTGGCTTTCAGCTTGTCAACCTCGGGAATGCTGTAATTCCGTGCCCTCATATTGGCAAGCCCAGCTATAACATCCATATGGTAGTTTGTATCATCATCCTGCAATTTTAGATCAGAATTTGGTTAGTTAATACCGATTCTAAGCAACCGCAAACTCAAACCTCCACCTCCTATTCACTAATATATGAAACCATAAAATTTAAAAAGCACAACATCCACTTGCTCGAAACATATTTTTCATCAATTTAAATGACAATTTAGAGAATCAAGTATACATTATTTTTTCCACCATCATCCCATGATATCTCTCTACCAACCAAACTTTGCAAGAGCACTTAGTGAAAAGAGTTTAGATATACACATTTTTGCTATACGTGAATTCACTGCTAATTATAAATATAGGTTTAGCAGGAGGCAAGGCTGCAAGGAGCATCATGGTAAAAGTCAAATAAAGCAAGGTATTATGAAGAGGACAAAATACCTTCTCAAATTGTATTGGTTTCATCCTGAACTCTGGTGGCAAATTTGCTCGGCACCTCTCTAACTTGATTATTATATCATCGATAACAACTGCATCGTCTATGGAAGCAGTAGAGAGACTGGTGGCCTTCTCATCTGTCACTATATTCACATCTTTCTTAGGCTGAAAATCAGGTACTATCACTTTATCAACTGCTTCAGCCAACTTTGTAGGGTTCTTTCCCCAGTCGGGGATTGGGATATCAAAACTCTCTGCTCGTAAAATAGCAGCTGCCATCACAAAATGTACGTGACCTGCATCAGAGGCTGAGAACTGTAGTGGATGGGGAAATCTTTTCGGTGCAGACCAGAATGGAGATCCAGTGCTGGTTTGAGCATCTTCGGGAAAAGTATATATTAACTGCTTCACCCGGTTAGCAAAATAATCTTCAAACCTGTGTGTGAACAGAAAAGATTGATGAGTGAAGTCCACAGAAACACTAATATGCTAAAACACATTACTGCTAGTCTGTTAGTGATTAGAAGGAGCAAATATATGCATATAACTAACATACTTTAGGCGAGCCCAAGTAATACAGTCTTCAAAAGTTTCACACTTGTCCCTGTCCAGGCACTCAAGAACACGCTCCAGGTTATCCCTTGCTTGAGCATCACCAGCATTCCTCATTCCATTAGTATATTCGTTGGGATTAGACAAATAGGCATTCACTTCAGCAGGAGTTTTTTCAAGCAAACCCTCAAACTCTGAACGGGCCCATGTCAAGCAGTGGTCAATGTTGTGTGGAAATGAGTGTACTGTACACATTGGTGCCTGTTTCTCTGGTGGATCTCTTGATGCACCATAGTTTTCCGTTAGGTGAGGAATGACCATCTGGGTATTGCATTTGGTTCCAAGAGTTCCAGACTCCAGAAGAGGCTTTTGGAAATACAAGCATCTTTGATCAACATATAATCTCGCATTGACATTGTCTAGCGCATTGATCACGACACTCAAGTTTCCCCAGAAGGCATCGTGAAATACATTTTCAGTTTCACTGCTAACACGATTTTGCAGAGCAACAACATTCAATGCAGTATTTATAGATGCAGCAGCTGAAGCAGCAACCGTAGACTTCGCCTGTCCAATATTCCAATCACGGAAAAGGAACTGCCTGCTTAGGTTACTCTTCTCTATAACATCGTCATCAGTAATTGTCAGCTTCCCTTGACTTCCACAAGAAACTCCCATGAGAGCAAGATTTTTCAAAAACTCACATCCTAAAGCACCAGATCCAACAACAAACACTTGAGAATCCTCCAATTTCTTCTGTAACTTCTGTCCAAAAACTGATATCTGTGCATCATATCGACTACCTACTGGCCTTAAATCATCAGGATCCACTGGTTCTGTAGGAAGTGACTCAACAGAATCAAAGTAGAAAAACTGTGGAGGAAAGAATTAAGAGATCAAAACAACAATAAATTTCAAAGAGAAGTATCATAAGCTTCTTGTTTAAAAAAATGCTCATTTAAGAGGAAAATGACACTGTATATTATGATTGTTGAGTCAGGTTTGATGTACTAAACCTCCCCATTTCAAAACAATGTTAAGATATCGTGGGATCATCAGTGTGTTCAATAGGTTACTATGTTCATGCGTGGCTTGCTATATTCAATAGGTACATAACACTATAAAAGAAGCAAAATGATCAAATATGCATCAAAGCAGCAAACTAAACCTACAAAGTAAAATAAGCTTAGTAAATGACAAGTATTATTAAAACAAAATGTCTTTGGACTAGGCAACATATATTTCAAAACACGAGAATATGATCAAACAATAAATACTAAGTTACCTGAAAAAGCGGATGAAACTTCCCAGAACATGCTTTGACAACCTCTTGTCCGACAATTCCACCAAACATGGCAGCCATAGGGTTCAAAACGGCCCTAGCACCAAAGGCAAAATATCGCAGAAGTTTTGGATTTATATCTTCCAATTTATCATCAGCTAAGGCGTCATTGAAATCACTAACAATGGATATAAGCTTCTGAGCATCAGAGTCTGAACCAGCAACAGGTAAGCGACCCAACTCAGAAATAAACTTATCCAAAGCCTGAAATGCTATGTGAAGAAGACGCGGGCGATCAAACTTAGAAAAATCACTCAGAAGAAAATCTCCTGGATCACTTAGTGCTGCCCTGAGTGGCTTAAAGTTCAATATCTTGGGCTGTTTGACCTGTGTGACAATACCACCTTTCTCATAACCACCATAGTTTGTAGTGTCTTCTTCAAGGGTAAATGAATATGCTCTAGCATTTTTTATCTTTCTGGGCTTTCCATCATTCAATTCTTTCATACCATGAACTTCAGAGAATACAACAAGATCTCCATCCTGAAACTCAAGCCTCTCGTCGTCAACACAAGATACTAGAGCAGGGTTGTCATTGCTGATTGATGCAACTATACCAGTATGGGGTTCCTCTCCATCAACATCGACGACAGTGAATGCAGGCCCAAAATCGCAGAACACATTGCCAAAAAGACCTCTAACTTCAGTTTTGATAAAAGCAATAGGAGGCTGATGAGTGTGGCAGAAATCATTGAACTCAATAGCTTTCTCAAGACTAATTTCAGTGAAAACAACAGCCTGCAAAATAAAACATATACAAATACTAATACATCAAAATAAACTAGATAGAGATGCATTTATGATGGGAAATTCAAACAACAAACTTCAAATTAAATTATGCCTTTAAAAAAAATTAAATTATGCCATTATGCTGCAAATATGAATATATGATCAAGCCTGGTTTAGAATTATAAAATTGACAAGAAGGACAAATCTTATGTTTGGGGGGGGGGGGGGGGTATTTGCATAAAGGTATTGTATCCTCGATATTCTAGCAAAATAATTTGAAGCCAAAGTAAATTATTATTAGCAAATATGTGACCTAGTTTGCAGCAGGTACACTGCCTTTTCAAAACCTAATAATATTAAAACATTAAAACATCACAAACAATATTCTTCTACGAGTAAGAATTGATTTGTCACTTAATGGTTATAATCAAATCAAGACACACCAGTAGCATGAGTAAAAATAAATGCATTATGGGACATAATATGAAATTCATTCAAAGAAAGGGATAGTCACTAGAAGAGAGTACCTGAAATCTAGAAAGCTGCTCTGTTGTCAGTTCAGTTGTCAATGTTAGTACAACCACTACATTATTGAGCTCCTGCAACTTACTAACAGAAGCCAGTGCCCTGTTTTTTCCAATGTCATTCTCTGAAAACACAAAATTACTGGACAGATCCCATAGCTCTACAGTCCTCTCATCATGCAATGTCACAGATTTGACACCCGCAAGAATGAGATTCTTTGCTGCAGATATTAATTAGTAAAGTATGTTAGCATACAAATGATTAAATACCAAAATTTTGAACTTAGCCCAGCTGCGAAATAGAAAGTTGCAATCAAACCAATGAAACACTTCAAACTGCCCTTATGCATTAGAAGATCTATTTGGGTATACTAGTATACTGTATGATATAGTGTATAAAACATGATAGGATAGACTTATATAATACGATATTATCTTCTTAATTGTTCGGTGCAAGCAACAAAGTGAACAAGTTCATCTGTTAAAATCCCATTTTATTAATCAAAATATAAGATAAATTAATCATGTATGCCTAGCTGCCTAAGGAGATCTTTCAATGAACAAGGTCTTTATCATTCTTTTTTATTTAAAAATATAAACATATAAATAAATAAATAATACTTACAAAAGATATATGAATAATATTCAATTACATATGCGAATAATGAATAATAATAGTATCAATAATATTTACCTTTTTATAAAAGAACAAGTAATACTTTATACATAAATTATAACCATATAATATGGGTAAATCTTAACACTATGGTAAAGTTATTGTTTAATTTACATGACTTTAGAAGTTCACTAGTTCATGTTGTCCTCTATAACATTGTATATTTCACATCTCTGTCTTTTCCACATATATTATGATGAAAAAATAGAATAAAAATTCCTAAAATATATGGCAAAAATATTATGTATTTTACTTTTTATATTTTAAAACATAACAATTATCAATGTAATGTTAGAGAAACAATTAATAGCATTTAATATAAACGACAATTTTATACTAAAAATAACAAACATTTAAAAAATAATCATTCAAATCATAGTAACAAATACATAAGTAATATTAAAAATTATTATTTATCATAAATTTGATTAATTTTATAAATAAATTAAATTGTTACTCATGATTATCAATATTTAAGATAGCAGTACTAATATAGCATTTAATATCATGTTGTAACTAGCAAGGTAATTACTGTTCCAAAAGACCAAAATGTAGCTAATCAACTGGCCAACATTAAATAACATAAGAAAGGAGTAAGGACTTCAGGTAAGTTGCTGAAGAAGTGATATATCAACAATGAATTAATAAAGTATTTTACAAAAATAATAAAGAAATGATCTGAATTGATTATAAAAAATTATGAATTCAATTGCATAAATTTTCCAACTTTGAACTGCCTTCTTAAATCTTAATTAGAAAAAACAACAACTGATCTGCTCTTAACTTATGATTCTGGTTCCTTTTAATCCAACATCTAGAAATATTTACCAAAGTCAATCAACAAGAAAAGTTTGTGATAATTAAAAATAAATAAATAAAGCACTTTTTATTACGGATAATTTTCTTATGCATCACTCTTACTCACACCTTTTACAGCTGGAGGGATGAATCAAGGACCATTATCTAATAGCAGATCAAGGTTTTATTTTACTATCGGCTGAAGGCATAAAGCTTCATAAAAACCATCAAATTGGAGCATATGATCCAAATTTCGTAGTCACTTAATTCTAAAGATTTAACTGTATATTCATTCAATTAAAAATCAAACTGTGTGCCTGAACACACAACAAATGCAAGGCACCTCACATAAAATATAATCAAGTTAATATTCATTCAACATTACACAGTATAATGCAATAAAATAAGCAAGACAAGTATTCAAAGCCTATACCGATCTCAACACCAAGGCCCTGCATCCCTGAGACCAACACATTGGACCCAAACAGCCTCCTCATTGTCTCACGGCCATACACAGCGAGCTGTCGGCTGTGCAGATCCTCATCAATATCCGGTGGGTTGGATTCACCCAAAGCCATAGTTGTTCGGCTGTTGCTGGTGTCGTTGTTACTACTGCTGCTACAGAAGCTACTGTTGTCTTTGTTCACTGTGGAGTCCACAGCGGTATCGGTTGGGGCAGAGGAAACTGTGTTCCGATTCTTCTTGAAGAAAACGCTGTTGTTGTTGCTGATTATGCTCTGAGTGTCTTCTTCTACAAACACTCCTTCGCAGGGTCGCTTTACACGAAGCATATAGTGCAGTAAGCTGCTGAACACGTAACGAAACTTAATCAATAGCATCATCAACAGCAAGAACAGGGACAAAAAAAAAAGGCAGCAATCCATTAAAGAAAAGAAGGTAACAAGAGAATGAAACAATCAAACAAAAACAAGGACAAGAATAGCAATAATCATAGAAGACACTATTAAACAAGAAACAAAGTTCATCAACAGCAGGAACAAGAAAATGCAATAATCAATCAGTATCAGAGAAGAACAATAAAAGAACAAGAAAATGCAACAATCAAACACAAACAAAACTATCAATTAAAATTAACATAGTCGTCGTTCTCATCATCCTCATCATCATCAAGACGAAATAAGTAGATCAGAGCCAAAGTAAATGAAAAACAGACAAAACAATCAAAGAAATTATTAGATGCGACTATGATAAACCCTAATCCTAGCTCACGCAACACGATGCGATTTGGTTGAGCTGCAAATTGAAAAACGGTGAAGCTAATCAAGGACAAGAACGGAGGAGTGAAAATGAAAGAAGCGTGAACGTACCGATTGGAACACCTTCGTGAGAAGAAGGAAGGAAGAGAGGAGTGGTCAAATCTGATTGGCTTTCGAGAATCAGAGAGAAATGGTTATGGTTTCGATCTTTTCTTTCTTGTGATTGTGAGAGTGGTTTTGCGGGTTTATTATTCTAAGAAGGTGGTCTAATTTCATTTGCGGAATTATATAGGTGAGAAAGAAGAGGGGTATTTATGGATTTTCATAATAAGAGGCTGTTCGGGGTTCGGTATTTGTATGGGAGAGGTGCTACTCTCCCTCTTGCCTTCGGTCTTCTCAGAGAGAAGAGAAGTAGAAGGAGACGGACAGAGTCACAAAGAAGTGATGATCAGATAAGTCAGAGAGAATAAAGAATGAGGTGACACGTCGGCGTTTTGGCTTGTCGTCGCGGTGAGATTAACGACCTTCCCTTTGGGTTATACGGTACAATACGATTCGTCTAACAAGCCAACAAGGCGTTGTTGGGTATTACAACTTTTTTGGCAAGTATTTTTTTTTTATCGAAATGCTAGAAAAGAAAAAAAAATATTTTAAATTCATCTTATTTAGTATTTATTTATTATTATAATAATTAATAAAAATTAAATAAAATAAATTTCGATTATTTTTAATTAATTTTTTTATTATTAATATTTTTATTTTTTATTTATTAAAAAAATTAATTTTCTAATACAATTGAATTATTATAAATAATTTACACTTCTTTTAAATGTTTTAAAACTAATATATAAATATTTTTAAAAAAATAAATGTTTAAAATACAAAAATATCAATTGAAAAGAGAAATGTTCCACACTAAAAAAAGTATGATGTAATTTTAAAAAAAAATATTATTGTTCCATTCCATTATTTAGTATTCCATTGACTAAATTAATTAACAAAATAAGAGTAAATAGTTATTTTTTATCATGAAATATTTTGACACTGATAAAATTGACCATGAATAATTTAAATAATTGTTGTGCTCATGAATAATTATATTTGTTTGACAATTCTAACCAAATATTAGTCTATGCGTAATTTCGTTAATTTTTAATCTAATGTGGCTGTTGGTTAATAATGTCATCTAAATATTTCTTTTTTTTCGAAGATTATTGTTCTTCTGCTCATCTTCTTCTTCTCATTGAAACTCTAAGTCCCAATTTGTAAAGGTGAAATTAGACAAATTTAAAGAAAGACCATAGATAACTTCAAAGAGAGAATGTCAAAGCGTTTAATAATAAATTCATCAGCATTGAATGCGAATTTCAGTGTAGCTAAAAATTCACATGTGAAGAGGAAGAAGGAAAAAAAAGGTCAATGAAGGTGCTTTTGTAGGTTGAATATGATGTTGAAAAAAAGTTTTAAAGGTGATAAATTTATTGTTTTGACAAGTATTTTTAGTTATTTGTTCAATTTTTTAATTTAGTAATTTAATAATATATTTTTTATTTATATTTTTAAATATTAATAATTAATTAATAAATAAAATAATAAATTTTAGTGTCTCTCTAATATTTTTTTTAAATTTTTATAACTTGAACATTTAGAATTTAATTTTTGTTATTCCGAAAAAAATTTTTAATATGTAGTGAACGAAAACTTATACAAAATTCACAGAAGTTGAACATTACAAAAAATTTAAAAATATCAACCAATATAATGTACATAGTTACATCACCAACTTTCATACGCATTCACGAATCAATAACGATAATAAGAAGATAATTATGCCAATGAATTATAACTCAAATGGTATAATCTCTTCATACTTAATTAAGAGGTTGCGGGTTCGAGTCTCCTATCTTTAATAAAAAAAAAAGAAAAGATAATTATCAAATGAGAGAGTCAATTTTCCATGTTAGAATAGAATTAAAGCCGCTTCTATTTCTTTTCTTCTTTCTTCCTCTCCTATTTTTTAAATACTTTAATTTATTTTTTCACTTGGTACTTCAAGTTAAGGGGGAGGTATTAGGGCTGGAAGTAAGGCGAATTGATCCGAGTTAGATCAAATTTAAGCTCGGTTTACAAAAATTGAATTTGGCTTACGACTCGATATATTAACAATTGAGTCTATTTCTTAAACTCAAGCTCGACTCACCGAAAGCTCACGAGTTGGCTCAAATAATAAAAACATAATCTATAATTCTATATCAATAAATTATAACTTATACATTTTAAAAATATTTAAAAAGATTGATTTTATATATTGTTTATCTATCAATAAATTGTAAATTTTTTATTTATGTCCTACATCAAAATTATATATAAAAGATAAATATAAAATTTTAAATAATTAAGATCATTAATACATATATATATATATATATATATATATATATATATATATAATTATATATTACTATTTCATATGTATATATATAATATTAAAAATATAGATTAAATGCATACAGAATATATATATATATAATCGAGCCAGTTTACGAGCTAATGAGCTGAGCTTATCTAAACTCAAACTCGACTCATTTAATTTATGAGCTCAATTTCAGGCTCAAGCTTGGCTCACCAGCTCACGAGTTTAGCTTGTCGAACTATTAACGAGTCGAGCTCGAGCTGGCTTGACTCACTTCCAACCCTAGGAGTTATTAGGGCTGGAAGTAAGTCGAGCTAGACCAAGCTCAAGCTTGGCTCACAAAAATTGAGCTTGGCTCACGGCTCGACTCATTAACAATGGAGCCTATTTCTTAAGCTCAAGCTCGGCTCACTGAAAACTCACGAGCTGGCTCATATAATAAAAACATAATTTATAATTTTATATCAATAAATTATAACTTATATATTTTAAAAAGATCGATTTTATATATTGTTTATCTATCAATAAATTGTAAATTTTTTATTTATGTCCTACATCAAAATTATATATAAAAGATAAATATAAAATTTTAAATATATATATATATAATCGAGCCAGCTTACGAGTTAATGAGCTGAGCTTATTCAAGCTCAAGTTCGGCTCATTTAATTTAGGAGCTCAATTTCAGGCTCAAACTTGGTTCACCAGCTCATGAGTTAAGCTTATCGAACTATTAACGAATCGAGCTCGAACTAACTCATGAATTGGCTTGACTCACTTCAAGCCCTAGGAGGTATGGAGTAGGGCTGGAAGTGAGTCAAGCCAACTCATGAGCCAGTTCGAACTCGACTCGTTAATAGTTCGATAAGCTTAACTCGTTAGCTGGTGAGTCGAGTTTGAGCTTGGATTTGAACTCATAAATTAAATGAGCCGAGTTTGAGTTTGGATAAGCTCAGCTCATTAGCTCGTGAGCTGACTCGATTATATATATAATATTAAAAGTATAGATTAAATATATATATGATGTGCATATTAATAATTTAATATATATATATATATATATATATATATAATAATAATAATAATAATAATAATAATAATAATATATAATTTTATACATATATTAATGTTTTTAATTATTTAAAATTTTATAGTCATTTTTTATATATAATTTTGATGTAAGACATAAATATAAATTTTATAATTGATAGATAGACAATATATTAAATTTATTTTTATAATGTTTTTTAATATATATAAATTATAATTAATTGATATAGAATTATAGATTATGTTCCTATTATTTGAGTCAGTCGTGAGCTTTCGTGGAGTTTGAGCTTACGAAATAGATTCGATTGTTAATGAGCCGAACTATGAGCCAAACTTAATTTTATGAGTCGAACTTAAACTTAGTCTAACTCGACTCAACTCAACTCATTTCCAGCTCTATTAAAAAGTAAAAATGGAAAGAGACATCATTAGAGAAAGACATGTGATTTATTATTGGTGGGGTAACTTAGAAAATTCTTAACATATAGCCTTTATTTATTTCCTCTCTACAGTGAAAATGGATTTAATATTATAAATAAGAAAATTTTAGAATTTTCTTTTTAATATATTGAAACTTTATTTTTGTTTTAAAAATATAATATTTATTAGCTTTTGATTTCTTATTAACGAATACTTTTTAAGACGTCATTGATCATCAAAATTCTTTTATATTTTTGGTATCTATAATTTGGAAAATAAAAAAACCTTCAACAAAAAGAATTTGAATAAACACAAATCAATTTTAAAAAATATATTTATAACTGTTTTTAAAATTATCTCAAACTTTTTAAAAGAGTAAATACAAAAACATAATCTTTTTTTAATATTTTAAAATTATTTTCAAAATATTTATTGACTGCAAATTGTTTGGGGTTAAATATGAAATCTTGAAAAGCAAACAACAATTTAGCCTAAATAGCCAGAAGTCAAGCCGAATAAGAAAACTCATATATAAGCATTCACTTATAGAATTTGGGATATAATTTGAACAAAAAATAAGAAAGGATTTGAGCCTGGAAAAATGGTGTTGAGTGTTGTGCCATAGAAGATGGTAGGGGTGTGCATGGCCTCTGACCCGGCCCAAAAATCCGACTCGGTCTCAAATATTTTAGGGGTTATTTTGATGTGATTTCACTGGATCTAGGGCCGGGTAAGGGTCTCAAAAATGACCCGGTCATTATTTCGGGTCGGGTCCGGGCCATGGCTCGGGTCACCCGAAGTCGACCCGGTGGCCCGGTCATCATACACAATTAATATTTTGTGTTATTAGTGATAGATGATGACTATTCTTATGTGGAATTTAAGTATTGTAATTCTTAATATTTTGTGTTATTAGTTATTATAAGACTATAAGTTAATGTTTTATGTTTAAAATGCATAAGATTTTAGACTAATGCATAATATTGTGTTATTTATATTTATTTAAATATTTGGTGCTATTAGATAATATTAGTATTGATTATGGTTATACTTTAATTTTAGAGAAGAGTTGGTGCTTGTTATATTTTTCTAAGTAAATTTTACCATGTCAAATAATGGTTGGAGTCTTGGAAATTTGGATATTTTTACATGCTAGCTTATAAGAAGGTATTAAGATAATGTAATGTTAACGGCCCGGTTTTCACCCGATTTTTACCTGGTATAATCGTGGCCCGAAAGTGTATAGGTTTCATCGGATCTAGGGTCGGATTCGGATCTAATAAATAGGCCCGGTATATATTTCGGGTCGGGTCTGGGTCACATCAAACTCGGTTTTATCTGGCCCATGCACACCCCTAGAAGATGGCAATTTCGTATTCATACTTGTAATAATTAAAAGGATATAGGTCAAAGATTAATTCACTGTCGATCTGAATTTTATTTAAGTGTCTGTCGCTAGTCAATAAGTTGTTGCATGTACAAAACAAAATTTGAATTTTCGATATTCTCTTAAGTAGATAAATAAGGTGACTACTTGACCAACTCGAGTTAATTGACCAACCTCCTTATTTTGAATGTTTATATAACCAATTATTAGAATAAAAAACGAGTTTTTTGTAAAGTGTGCAAACTAGAAATTCCTCATAGTTCACTACTTTAGTTATACCTTTTTGAGTTTTTTGACTGAATTATGTACCAATTTTGACTATTTCATCTAATTTACATTTGCGCCCAGAATTTCAGCCAATTTAAACCTTGTGTCATTAATGAGTAACTATATCCTTGTGAATATTAAAAGACGAGAGTATACCAGTCCAAAAAAAAAGGGGAAGGGAAGGGAAGGGAGGGGGAGTATTAAAATTATACCCAAGATTCTAAGAAGCTCATCCTTTTAAATTTGAATGCTATTAGTATTAGGGGATATGTGTTAATAAAGGGCATTGAGCTTTCATTAGTCTTGTACCCATCTCGTGTCTTCTGTGTTTGGTGTAGGTTGGGTTCTCCCAACCCACATCAAGACCCAAAAAAAACTTAATTTTAGACATTAAAAAAAAATAAACTAAGATAATTCAATAAAATATGTATTAAAATTAGGTAGACTTAACTCAACAATAAAAATTAATTTAAGAGATTAAAATTGTTTCATCTTAATTTTTATTTAAGAGATTAAAATTATATTTTAATATAAGTTATAACAGTTAAAAAGTAAAAATATGGGGGAAAGACTATTCCCAAGCTCAACATGGCTATTGACTATTGTCACACTCTCTATTGTTAAGCAGTCCCTACAGCATTGTCCAATCAAACAGAAATCAATCATTTCGCAGTATCTGAAAATTAATTTCCCTCATTTTGCTATGCATAAGCCAAGAAAAACAACAAATTAAAAATACACTACAGTGTTATTCATGCTTCTTTACTGGTTCTCAGGAGTTGGGACGTTTCCTTTTGAGTGATCCACTTAAAGCAGCCTTAGCCTTCGCCCACTCTTTCAAAGAAGAACAACTTCTCATGAATGTGCAAGTTTCGCCTACTTCAACCCTCGCAGTGGATCTCTCTTTTTGTACTGTTTCTTCAGACGATCCTTCCTTTTCTCTTGTCTCACTCTTTTCCTCATATGCAGTATCATTGGCACCACCACCATCATGTTGACTCTTTTCCGGTATACACCCATCACTAGTAACAACTTCATTAATAGCATCCTTACCTACATTATTATGCTTGGGATTGTTGGAATTTGCAGGGTCCATGGTAGACCCCTTGGCCATTGGCTCTGAGAATGTAATGCCTGCCAAAATCTGTGAAATGCTAAATGAACTGTTGTCTCCAGCAACCAGTTGTGTCCATGATTGCCTCCGTCGCCATGATGCACCTCGACCGGTCTTCTTCAACTCCACATTGTTGTCAGCAGGCTGAGCTTCAGCATGCTTTCTTAATGCTGATGTGTTGGTATGATTATCTTCAGTGAGCTCCTTTGTCGATTCTGTATCGGTGGGTTCACTCCCTAGGTGTTCATGCCCTTCCATGTTTTCAGTTTTGTCGTTTAAAGATATGGATTGGGATGGACTATCAGGTCTTTCTTGCTCTGCAGGAAATATGAGTGTGGCATTGAAAGCAGTATTACCTCCATTACCAAGTAGTTCTTTCCATGAAGATTTCTGAGACCATGAAACTTTAGACGGTTTGCCAAAATCATCTTCTGACTCAACAGGTTGCACTCCAGATTCTACCTCATCTGGAAGGGTCTGCACATTATTCTTTCCTTTAGCAGTAGTAGACACATGTCCAATGCTTTCCCTTTCCGATTTGCGAAGTGATTTTCTCTTATTGTTGGGATTGCTCTTATGCCCTTTATGCACATCAGACTCACTCTTGTCATTTTCTTCCTTACCAATTTTTGATTTATTGGACCATGAGTCCTGAATATCCAAACAGCAATTAGAAACAATATAAATAAATCTATTCTTTGATAAAAAAAAAAAAAAAGAGTGATGCAATAAGAGATAACTTAACCGGTTTCTTTTGTAAGGGGAGTGGATCCTCTCAATTTTTTTCCCTTAATTGTTTGGTAAAGTGTGATCTCTCATCATTCAATATCTTCTCTCACATATTTTTTCTTGGTCCCACTTAATGTAACGTGAGAGATCACACTTTACCAAACAATTGAGGGAAAAAAATTGAGAAGATCCATTCCCTAGTAAGTCCTATTGCATAATAATAATAATAATAATAATAATAATAATAATAATAATAATAATAATAATAATAATAATGACAGCAATGAAAATTAACCTGATTTTCCAAGATCATTTGAAGTTCCTCACTCCCTATTATGGACGATTTATTTCTCTTTGTGTTCACGTTAATAATGATATCATCTTCATCTGTTGAACTACCTACTTGAGAGTCATCAGGATGTGCAGGTGATTCAAAGGAATCCTCTGTTTCAAGATTCTTCTTTTCGGAAACATTTTCTTTTCCAAGTAGTTTGTTCATCACGACATTCATTATGTTAATTTCTTCATCATTCATTCCTCCAATTTCTGTTGCCCTTTCAATATGTAGTTTTCCCCTTTCTGTGCCAGAAGGACTACAATGTTCCTTGCAATCACAGAAATGCACAGGGAGAAGAGGAACTTTAATATTCTGGAAACTGTATTTGTGCTTTCCAGTTCCAGTGAATGGTATAGGTTTTACCTGCATAAGTACAGATGTTGCATGTGAAAATTGAACCACATGATTAAGCATTAACATTTCTTTACATGACCAAATATAAGGGAAAGGCAAGAATGCATTCTACATAATAAAACTGTTACACATTTATATATCACAGATAAATGGAAGTCTTAAATTAAATATCAACAAAAAAAATCCAAAAAATTTAAAAAACATACAAATTGAGCCAAAATTTAGCAATAGAAGCATGCAGGCTTAGCAATTGCAGGGGTATATAGCACATGATTGAGGCAGAGGAGAGCAGGAGCCGGATGCAATGGAGCTTCTGGTGCGGAGTGCTTTTTTTCCCGTGGTGTTGAGGCCATAATCAAAATATGGTGGGTAGTCAGGTCAAAGACAAACAACTTAGGTAACCCAATTAGGTTCTTCTTCCTCTGTTGCAGCCTCATTCATCCCTTCTCTCTGTCTCAGCCTGTGTTTTGTCGCAGTTGGAACAGAGGAGAAACAAAGACAGTAAACAAAGGCAATGTATCTTATACGTTACGCTATGGCCAAATTAGAGTTTCTCATGTTTTTTATCATTTGCACACGAGTTCTTTTTTCTTTTTTCTGGTGTGTGCATTTCTGCAGATTCTTCTTTAATTTTGCTGAAATAGCTTCTTGGTCCTCAATGTTATATGATACAAAGAAAAGAAGGAAAAAAGGTGTATTATTCACATCCAAGGATAACAATGACCTTTCTCAGGTTTGAAAGGCCATATATGGATAATCCTCCAGATGTGTGCTATGTTCAGGTTGAATTCTAAATCAATATCACTTTTTTTTCATTTTACATTATCCAGTGGCTTGCTTTCTTTGGAATGCATTGTTTAGTATCTTTGGCGAGTGTTGGGTGTATCCTAGAGGCTCAGAGCAATTCTTATTGATTGGCATTGACACATTTGGCTATGACAAACATTCCAACAAGCAAGCCATGTGGGATAGGATTGCCTTGCTTGTACATGGTGCAAGGAGAGGTATCTGGCTTAGAAATTAAGAGAGATAGATTAGTGAATTTCACAATTTTGCTACATTCATGCTAGGCTCTTCTGTTTGTTAGTTCTTATTTATCCGAACTTTTGTTGCTCAAATGATAGCCTACCTCCAAATGACACACATATTCCTACAAATGTGCCCTATCCATGCTGCATATTCTCCACAGCACCTCACGCACACCCTTCTGCTGAGTCAGCAAGTCAGTTACGCTGACCCTGCCCCCACCAGATCATTCTTCTAAACCTGCCCCACATTTTCCTTAACCCATTTACCTTTTTCTTCACATCTTATATCTTCAGCTGCATACTTTCTTATAAGGTGCATTACAACTTAGGTTCTTAATCTCAAATTCTTGACCATTTTAAACCTTATGATAAGATGTTAAACCTAACATGTATTACATGAACAGAAATTTTAACAGAGTAGAGGAGGAATATAAATGAAAAACCATTTAAAACAATGATATAAAATTATATACAACCCCCCCTCCCCTCTTCTCTTTTTTTCTCTCTCTTCTCATGATAGTACCTAGAAGGCAACAATGAGTCTTCAAGGCTACAAATGTCGCAAACATTCCCTGAAGTCTCTACATATTATACAGGGACAGTCCCGAAAAAACACATATACATCACAGAACAAAAACAAGACACCAAAAGCACAAAATTACCTATAAGATATGTAAAAGAAAAGAATAATCCTAAAAAAATCTAAGATGACACACTTCAAACAAACAGACCATCTGAGAACAGCATAATTAGACACTCCCACAAATGTTGGCATTGTTATTCCTGCCAAAACCTTTAAAACATGTCATAATAAATGTTTACAGTATGGCCTCATAGAAATGGAGACAGCTAACAGTTCAGATCATTTCTTAGTGTCATTCATTACCGAAATAACTGTACCCATAATATTGTGAGCTTAATTCTTGACATTGAAAAAAAAAAAAACCAAAAATATTAAGACATGAATCCATGACAAAGCTCTACAGTATTTCACATAATATTTCCCATGTTATACCACTTTCATACGCAAAAATGGCATTCTACAAAGCCATAGCCACACTAGATACACACCCAAGACTGGCATCCACACCTTTTAGCTTCACAGTTTAAAGGTTATTCAAAACACAAACGCCTTTAAAGGCCACGGTTCAACATCCAAAAAACATGTTGAAACACAACCAGTGAACATATTTGTAGATGGAGTTCATTCAACGTAGGGTTCCCAAACTGAAAAAAGATCCTCTAAAATGAGGTTAGTAAAGTGATGAAGTGAAGGCTTAATCACCACTGAATTTGTAACTTCTAACATATGTGAACCCCACTATCTTAATTTGTAACTTTACCAATATCCTCAATTTAGAGGAGCTTGATCCATCCAGACTCATTGGATATTGGCTTTTAACAACGTCAATGACCAATGAATACATACTTGTGTCGACTAAATGAATAAATAAAGGTATGTTATATTAGTATGTCACCTTTCTTAACCTCGGGAAGTAAATGTGGAGCTGCTTTGTCTTTAAACTCTCCTTTGTGGGCTTTTCCTCTAACTTATCAGTAGTGACTGGTTTGTCACTAACATGTTCAATCTTAGACATAGCATCTTCATCCCATTCTCGTTTCAACCGCACTAGATAATGTTCTTTAGCCTTCTCGAGCTTCAACTTCCCACCCTTCCAAACACAACCATTATACTGCCAAGACAATAATTTTTTTTTTTTTAGTTTTTAACAGAAAATGCATATTGTTATAATCAATTGAATTTAATGAAGTTTTAACTAAAAAAATAAGAGAAAAAACTAACCTTGCTAAAAAGCCTGGCAAGAGATTTGTCATCGGTGGGAGAAGGAAGGAAGTCAAGATAGGCGAAACTGCGACCTTTGGTTCGGATTGTTTCGACTGCTTCGACATTGCCAAAAGAGCTGAACAAACTGTGGAGGTCTTGTTTAGTTACTGATTCCCCCAATCCACCGACAAATATTCTCACCGTCTTGTTGTGTTGCCCCTCCATGCCCCAAGGAACGTTAGCCTGCACTCAATTAACAATAATACGGTTGATAGAGGAATGCTATTAAGTTGGTTCGACAATGTTTTCTGAAAACCAGACCGGTCATCAAACCGCTTTAATTACTGGTTTACTGGTTCATTGATCCAACCGGTCCAATCAGTGGTTCAACTGGAAAAACCGTTTTAGAATAAAATAATAAATAAATTATAAAGGACCAAAGATGAGGGTACTCCAAGAACTCCTATTAGATGCAACAGCATTCAACATTATCACATATTCTCACACACACATACAAAGCCTTAACTCAAAGAACAACCACAAGAAGTGACTTGGAAAGAAAATGTAAACACCGAAACAATCACAAGCATACAGAACATGTGAATATTATTATAGCAAACATAATAATAAAATAGCTCTTCTAATGCGTCTCTGAAAATATCCCAAATCAAGAAAACTACATAATCTGATCCACTTGATTCAGAAAGCTACATATATTAGAAAAATTAAGAATCAACTAAAAGAAAAAGAAAAGGAAGGCCTGGTTGATTCGATTCAATTGCCTGAGATGAAGAATCAAACAGGGCTGAGAAGCTGAGAGTTTAAATGTTAAACCTCAATATTCAAATAACATGACTCCATTATTGTTATTATTACACCCTTCTAATGTCACAAACTCAATATATATTATAGTCCGTTGACACTTGTGTATTCACAACTTGGCCTCATCATTCTGATTCATACCTTAGGTAGAAGAAAAAGTCCCAATCAGCTTTCGTTACAATTTTATCCAGAGAGTTGGGGTTTTGGTTCGGAGTTCATGCCAATGATAATGACGAGAGGGATGAATCCGTGAATCAGTCACATAGGCAGGGCAAATTTTAACAAAGTTCATCACAATGATTAACAACAAAAAAACCACTGAAGGAACACTCAGTAATATAGGCAGTGCAAATTTTAACAAAGCTCATCACAATGATTAACAACAACAAAAAGCACTAAAAGAACAGTAAATCAGTAACATAGGCAGTGCAAATTTAAAATTTAAAATTTATCATCAAATACAATCAGTGAGCAAAGCTAATCAATCAAGCACTGACTGAGCATTCTGTTCTGATTCTGTGACTGGGAAGCAACAAATTCAGCAACAAATCCTAGTAAAGTCCCGATTTACAGCAGAAAGGCAAATTTATTAATTACCAATTCAGCAACATGCAGAAATAAATACAGGGAGAAGGGAGAACACTAAACCAAAACATTAACCAATCATCACAAAACACTAAACCTTCGCCCAGCAATTACAAACAAAGCCAGCAATTACAAACATTAGCATATTATGAAACATTCCAAAACACTAAACCTTCACCCAGCAAAACCGGCAACTACAAACAAAGCCATCAGTAAATTTGAACAAAAAAATTAAGAGCCATCAGCCTACAGCATTCAACAATATTGCAACAAACAAATTAGGAGCCATCAGCAACTGGTAAACCAGTAAAACACTATCAGAGCCATCAGAGTAAGTATTACTGACTAAAACACTAAAACAGAGTAACAGAGTAAGTATTACTGACTAACAGAGCAATCAGAGTATAGTGAATACAAGACAGAGCAATCAGAACCATACATACAAATTTGCAAATTTGTAAAGTTTCCACCATTAACCACCAGCAAATACAAGGGAATACCAAACTGGAAACCAAGACGGAAGACCGAAGAAGAAGAATTGAAGAATCAAACTTCAAAGTTCAAACCAAGACCGAAGAAGAATTGAAGAAAAATGGAACAAAAATTGAAGAAGAAGACCGAAGATGAAGACGAGCCACTAACCTGGGTTCCGTGCCGAGAAGCCAGCGAAGATGAAGAGTACCTGCCGAGTTACTGGGTTAGGGTTCGACGACCTGGGAACGGCGGTGACGACCTGGGAACGGCGGCGACGATGGAGGGCTAGGGTTCCTTCGCTTCAGAGTTCTCCAATCTCTGATTAAATGAATGAATGATTGGGGGAAGAGGGGGTTGGTTCACGCGTGGTTCCCTTTTTATTACCGGTTCGACCGGCCGGTCCGGTCCGGTTTTCAGAACCATGATAATAACTGAATAATAATATGTGAGAAACGTTTTACGAACGAGATCGTTGATTTCAAGCTGAGGCAGCAGATCAGATCTCCACAGTAAGAACTATTCATCAAGCAGATTCATCTTCTTTTCTCATCCGAAATAAGATAGAAGAATTGAAACAATTTTCAATGGTGTGATTCCGTTTAAAGAATCCTTCTGGAATCTTCCATGGCGTCCTCCTCAAGCACCACCACCACCAGCAACAAGTTCCAAGTTCCTGCTACACGTCACAAACCCCCAAAACAACAACAAGAAGAGCTAGAAGAAAACGAAGAAGAAGAAAGCGTGTGTTCTTTTATTAATTGTTCTCCCTTAATTTCTGCAAAAACTTGGCAATTACAATTTTATTATTTTGTCTTTTTTATAGGATTTAAGATAATTTTGATTTTTTGTAACTAATTTGTTTCACTTTTGGATGTTGATGGCAGCTTGAGCACTTTGATGATTTCACCCTTGCTTCTTCGTGGGAACGGTATGTGTTATATCGTGCATTCGGCATTCCTGAGTTCGCATTGTTCTGCTCTTAATTTTGCATGGAAAACAAAAAATGTTCCATGGTTTAATTTAGGTATTTTATTTTTGGTTGGGTTGATCGGTTTTTAGGTTCATTTCTGAAATAGAGGCTGTTTGTCGGCTTTGGATGTCTGATGGTCCAATTAATTTGTTGGTAAGTATTGAAAATTTATATTCTGCAAGTCTATTATCTTGTGTTACTGATGCTTATGAAATGCTTTTCTTTTTTATGAATTTTTTTTTCTGTTCTTGCTATATGTTGCTAGTGTGTTAACTGTTAATTATGATGCAATGTTGGTAGAAGTTGGAAGCAGTGGAATGCTATAATAATTATCTGTTGAAAAATGTGGGCCCGGAGGGGAGGGGGGGGGTATGCCATTTTTTATTTCTGTACCTGAATGAGCTTCTTCTGATCTATTTGGTTAAAGGAAAAAGGTGCAATTCTTTTGGAGAATTCCGGTAGTTTGTACAAGGTGAAATCCGAGATGAAGCATGCCATGAAAAGTTACTACATGGAATACTATTTTGAGACCAACCCTAATGGTATTTGACATTTTCCCATTTCTTTTGGCTGTGAGTGGTTGGTAGATTTAGGTTGCGGCTCACGAGATAGTTGTTGTTTAATGTATTTTGGTTTCTTGTTGTTACAGTAAAAGATGGGGACTGGAATTTTGATTTGCATGATCTGCAGTTATGTTTCGGTGTAAAAGAATTCTTGGTATGGTTTAATCCTTATGCTTTGTTTTTTCCCCAAAGGATAAGGAATCACCTATTTCTAGGTTATCACTAGGTTATTGCTCCTCAAAGTGCAAGTGGTGTGCTTCTTGATGCACCTGAAGCTAGCAAGCTCTTGAGTGCTGTCGCAATTGCTTTGTCAAATTGTTCAAGGTAACTCTTCTTACTTGTTGTCTAGTGTTTAGTAAGCAATGAAAATCAAAATAACTTATGTTCATTGGCATTTTATCATGGTCTAATTGTAAATGATAACTAGTAACTGCTTGTTCACTGTGATATTTGTTTTTATGGCCTGCCTGTTATTTTCACTGGAGAACTTTAAAAAAGGGAGCATTTGTTTAAAAAAAAAAGCTTTTAGTGAGGGACTTTTTCAGCTTTTTTTCCCTTCAGAAGTTACTCATTCTAGCTTATAGGAAAGCACTAATTGCCTCTTCTTCCTTTTCATTTTGGAAAGATTTCATGATTATCTTTCTGGAGGTTAGGGAGGGTAGATGTATGTAGTCTTACTCCCCGTAGGTGGAGATGCTATTTCTAAGGGCTGAATCTGTGACCTCCATGTCACTAGGTAGCAACCTATTATTGCACCAAGACTCACCCTCTATTGAGAAAAGTACTTATTTCTTGAAGGAAAGGGCTCAGACAAATGGTCCCGAAACTTTTAGTTTAAAAATTTATACATACGATGATTGTTGAAGTATCTGATTTAGTATAGTTAACCAAGATAAAGATGTGGTTTCTCATAACATTGGCTTCATAGTTTATGGCCAGCATTTGTTCCAGTTCATGATCCCTCTCGAAAAGCATATATCGGAATTCAAAGCATGGGTACTGTTTTTACTAGAAGGTTTGAGGCAGATCGGATTGGTAGTCAGGTTCCAGTAAAATTAATGCATTTGGAGGGCTTGTACGAGTTGTTTGTATCTAAGTTTGTGAGTTCCTTCTCTAGTTGTCTTATATAATATATATTCATATTTTCTGATTTAGTACATCTATTGTGATTTTGATATTCCCTTCTAGCATTGTCCTTATGTACACTGGATATATTAGTGAAAATAAGTATTCCATAACTAGGAGTGAACATTTCTGTTTCTATGTGCTAAGGAATTTTTTAAAATAAAAATTCATGAAGATTTAACAATCTTGTGAGCTTCTAAGAAATTTATATATTCTTTCTTTTTACTTTTTAATTTACTTTTGTATATTCTGGTACTGTTGCTTGGACAGCACACGTATCTCTTTTAAAAGATGTTTTCTATAAATTTTGCTTTCTTCTCTTCCTCTGCTTTAATCTTTTACTCTGTATTAATTAATCTGCATTTGATGTTGAAGGCCTATTCCACATTGGATCTATCAATTCATAATTTCAAGGTCCGATTTACAATGAAGCTAACATATAGAACGCTTCCGTGTGATGATGACTATATGAAAGGCTTCGGTGGTGAAAAATCTGGAGAAAATCTTTCTGGTGAAAAGTCCAATGGCCTGCAATGGGATGTTGATTGTTCTTGGAGTGAGTGGTATTCTGCAGAAGATCCTGTAAAAGGTAATTTTATGATATAGAAACATTTAGATAGAAAGAGTTATTTTAATAAGTTAATTATCAAAGAATTTTTGGCATGCAGAGTGCTTCTAGTTCTTTCTAAATGAATACTCATCTTCACATGTACCTGTAATCCAATTATGAAAATTTCATTGTCGGCATCAGTATTTCTCACAGAAGTATAAGCTATTAGTGTAAGTATGCGCTTGCCGTAGTAAGTGTGGAATACTGGATACCGCTGAGTTGGGGCCATTTTTGTGTTTGGCACATAAAATTTTATTTTGAATATGCGTATTCCTCTGAATTTTAGTTGACCATAGAATTGTTAAGTGTGTAATTTTTTGTTTTTTTGGCCACAAGTCACTTGTTACCTCTTCTCACTTCCCCTCTTTTATCATAAAAAAAAAGAGAAAAAACCACAGGATTTTAAACAAATAGAACATATTTAATTGCATTACGCATATGCAAAATAAGCCTTGCTAAGAGCATATATCAATCAATAAAATAAAGGCACATGCTATAGAGTCTATTTCCGTGAATCTCTCTAATGTAGATGCAAGTACTATTTAATTTATGCCTATGCTGTATGCAGCTTTTGAACTGGTTGCGATATTGTCCGAGAAGATGGTTGAAAGTTCTATGGAAATGGCTGAACTAGAAAATGCTTCACCTCATGAAGCTGAAAAGTGGTTGATCTCTCCAAGGATTTCCCCAAATTTGTAAGGATTTCAAGTGGCATCTTGAACCAAATTCTTTTGTGAATAGTTGCTATTCGTTGTTGGTGCAGCTTATGTTAGTAGTGATTGCCTACCGCTCAAGCTATGCAGTTATAACTTATATAAAAGAATAAGAGAAAAGGACAAATATGCCCTTGACCTTTTGATATGTAGACATTTAAGTCCTCGAGAATTTGAAAATACATTTAAATCCCTGACTTTTTCAAAACCTGGACATATCGATCCCTAATGTTCACTTGGGTCTGTCAGAATCAACAGAAAAATCAAATGTGACTTCCATTGTACTGACCTGATTGATACGGATGCACACGTGAGAGAGTTTTTAAAATCGGACAAATTAGACTCAGGGATCGATATATCCAGATTTTGAAGAGGTCAGGGACTTAAATGTATTTTTAAATCCTCAAGGATTTAAGTGTCCACGGACCAAAAAGTCAAGGATCGATTTGTCCTTTTTTCAAAGAATAATCAGGTTCAGTATGTAGGTCAATTTACAAACTAAACTACCCAAAAATTAATTTTCTTCATCATCAAACTGAATACTTTCCACAACTTTGTCACCTTATTTTCAATTTAAATAATTTCCTGGAGGTCCTTTTATCTAATAATCTAATAATTTCATAATTTAGCTTAAGCATGAATTTTTGTTTCTTTTTTTAGTGGCAATAAACAAGTATCGTATGTTTTAGGTACAATTACTACTGAAGCTCATAATTAAGTGTGATTGTTTTCTTTTGCTTCTGATGCAATTTATAAAAACTTTTCTTATTTATTTTCGTTTTTATACATATAGACTTGAAGGTTCCAAAGGGAATTGGGTTGGATTTGCATCTCAGTTACGTTTTCTAGTTGATGCGTTGGAAATGTCATTTCAGGCACAGTTTCTGGAAGATTTTGTTTCAGGTTCTAATTTGTTACTGCGCATTCTATCTTAAATTTTACTTAATCGAGCATGCTTGAATAGCAATGCTATTCAATTTTGGTACATAGTACATGGTTACCATTTTCCCTCCTCTTGGCTTGAAGCAGTTGAAAATGCGGGTGCTGATAATTTGAAATCGTTGGCTGTACCTCCACCCACAGTTAGAGATCGTGTGCTGAAAGAACTATTTATTGATGGTACTTAGCTGTTCTGTCTCCTATATTTTGTCTTAAATCCTGGTTGAATAGTTTGGTTTTCCAATACTTTTATTTGAAATTTTATTAACCAGTAGCTTTCAATCACTGGTCCATATATCTGCTGTGATAAGTTACCTGTGGCTTGGGCATCAAAGAGCAAAGGGCTCCAATGTGGTTCTATTGATATTTCCCATTTTCAAGTGGAACTTATTCTTGGACGGGGAAGAAGATCACTTAAAAGTCCAATATGTTTGGATGAAATATCTACTATTTGTATAGATAGACATCATTAATTGGGCTATCGGTTGTTTCTTTCAAGTAAAATGAAGTGAATGAAAGCTTAGTGGTGGTTTGAATGACAATGCAGCCACTATTTTCAAGTTCATGAATCATGAAAGGGGGAACTGCTATTATCTTACATGCAAATCATTACAAATTGATGAACACTTTCATCTTGTTAAACATTCCTTTTCTTTTCTATCTAGAACATAATTTAATGTCTTCCTTATGACTACTCATTGATTGATTTTAAGCATCTGTGGTGTTAGAATCCTAATTTACTGCATCCAGCTCTCTGTTGATAGCAAGCCGCTTCCATTTGCCTTCTTTTTAATCTCTATTTGGTCCCCACCACCACCATTGTGTTGGCTGTCCACCATTCAATGAGCAATCTAAACGCTTTCCCCGTTAACTTGCTTCTGAAGTTTCATGGCATTCTGCTAGGGACTTGGGTATTATGGGGTGCTCAAAGTACCACATTGAGTAGTATGGGATGACTTGAAATATACGAATGGAGTGAGACAAGGATTGTGTTTTGGATGAATTCCCTTGAGAGAATTATCTCCCAGCGTCAATATATATATATACATAGGTACAGAAATAAAATCCCTTAATACTAGGAGATATGATAGAATCAGATCCCTTAATACTAGGAGATAGAATCAGATCCCTTAATACTAGGAGATCCAACAGAATTAGATATCTAAAGATGGAAACTATATCAAAACAGATCTAATCTGATATTCAACACTCCCCCTCAAGCTGGAGCATATAAATCATATGCACCAAGCTTGTTACATATGTATTGTATCCGAGGACCCCGGAGAGCTTTGGTGAAAATATCTGCAAGTTGATCGTTGGAGTTGACAAAGGCTGTTACTATTTCCCCACTTTGCAACTTCTCCCTTATGAAATGGCAATCAATCTCTATGTGCTTGGTCCGTTCATGAAACACAGGGTTGAAAGCAATATGTAAGGCAGCTTGATTATCGCACACCAGTTCCATCTTACTCGGCTCACAAAACTTAAGTTCCTTAACTAATTGCTTCAACCATATAAGTTCACATGTGGCAAGTGCCATAGCTCTATATTCAGCTTCCGCACTAGATCTTGCTACAACATTTTGCTTCTTACTCTTCCAAGATATCAAGTTTCCACCAATAAAAACACAATAACCAGATGTAGAACGTCTATCAGATGGAGATCCTGCCCAATCTGCATCAGTATACCCAACAATCTGGTTATGTCCTTTATCTTCATACAACAAACCTTTTCCTGGAGCACCTTTGATATATCTAAGGACTCTAACAGCTGCGTCCCAATGACTATCGCATGGAGAGTCAAGAAACTGACTTAGGATACTTGTGGCAAATGAAATATCTGGCCGAGTGACTGTCAAATAATTCAATCGGCCAATTAATCTGCGATATCTACCAGGATCTGCAAGAGGTTCTCCTTGATTTGGACTAAGTTTTGTATTGGGATCCATTGGTGTATCTACAGGTCTAGAATCCAACATTCCAGTTTCTTCAAGAATATCTAGAGCATATTTTCTCTGTGAGATACAGATCCCCGCATTAGATTGTGCCACTTCAATTCCTAGGAAATATTTTAACTTCCCCATATCCTTAGTCTGAAAGTGATCAAACAAGTGCTGTTTTAACTGAGTGATTCCCTCATGATCATCTCCAGTAATGACAATATCATCCACATAAACAACCAGATATATGGAGGTCATGGAGGAAGAATGACGGAAGAAAACTGAATGATCTGCTTCACTTTGAATCATGCCAAATTTAGAAATAACAGCACTAAAGCGACCAAACCAAGCTCGAGGGGATTGTTTCAAGCCATATAAAGATCGGCGTAAATGACATACTAAGCCGGAAGACTCCCCCTGAGCAACAAACCCGGGAGGTTGCTCCATGTATACTTCCTCCTCGAGATCACCATGTAAGAAAGCATTTTTAATATCAAGTTGATGAAGAGGCCAATGGCGAATGGCAGCCATAGAAAGAAAAAGACGAACAGAGGCCATCTTCGCAACAGGAGAGAAGGTATCACCATAGTCCAAACCAAAGATTTGAGTGTAGCCCTTAGCCACAAGGCGGGCTTTTAATCGATCAATGGTTCCGTCTGAGCTGACCTTAATAGTATAGATCCAACGACAACCCACAGTAGATTTGCCCGGTGGCAGTGGAACAAGATCCCAAGTACCAGTAGAATGTAAGGCAGACATCTCCTCAATCATAGCCTGGCGCCACCCTGGATGTGAAAGAGCTTCTGCTGTTGTTTTGGGTATAGAAACAGAAGACAAAGAGGAGGTAAAAGCATAGTGCGAAGATGATAAACGATGGTAACTGAGAAAATTATAAATAGGATTAGGATTACGGGTGGAACGAGTACCTTGTCTGAGAGCAATAGGAGGACTACTGCTAACTCCCGAAGAAGGATCCAAGGACGGTTCAGCCACGGGTTCAGGAGATGAGTTATCTTGGACTGCAGGCCGTGGGCGGCGATGATAAACTTGGAGAGGCTTTGTGGGAATAGGAGGCCCATCTAAGTAAGGAACAGGAAGCACCTCCGTAATGGAAGGTGAAGTGATGTCGGGTGCAGAGAAAAAAGGGGTATTCTCAAGAAAAGTGACATCGGCAGACACGAAGAAACGATTAAGAGCTGGAGAATAACAACGATAACCCTTTTGAAATCGAGTGTACCCTAAGAAAACACATTTGATAGAACGAGCAGTTAACTTGTCTTTGCCTGGGGTAAGATCATGGATGAAACAAGTACAACCAAAGACTCGTAGTGGAAGAGAAAAAATGTGCTCATGAGGAAATAAAATGGAATGAGGAACTTGATTTTGCAAAACAGAAGAAGGCATACGATTAATTAAATAACATGCAGTCAGAACAGCCTCACCCCAAAATTTAAGGGGAACATGAGTATGGAGAAGAAGAGTGCGAGCAGTTTCAATCAAGTGACGATGTTTACGCTCAGCCACACCATTCTGTTGAGGGGTATGAGGACAAGATGACTGATGTAGAATGCCTTTGGAGGACAAGTAAGACGAAAAGGGTGCTGAAAAATACTCACGAGCATTATCACTTCGTAAAATTTTAATTGAAGTTTTGAATTGGTTTTGAATTTCAGAACAGAAAGACTTGAAATGTACAAATAATTCAGATCTGTCCTTCATTAAATATAGCCAAGTGCAACGAGAAAAGTCATCAATAAAGGTGACAAAATAACGAAAGCCTGAATGAGAAGTAACTCGACTAGGTCCCCATACATCAGAATGAATAACAGAAAAGGGAGACGCAGCCCGTGTATTGACACGACTTGAAAAAGAACTACGAACATGTTTACCTAAATGACAAGTTTGACACTCTAAGGTAGTAAGACGAGATAAACTCGGGACCATAGCTTGTAACTTCGAGAGGCTGGGATGTCCCAGGCGACAATGGACCACGTCCGGAGACTCAACAGCAGCAACAGAAGACACAGTAGTAGTGGGTAAGGCAAGCCGATACAGTCCTTGAGACTCACATCCTGTTCCAATCGTCTGTCCCGTCCCTCGATCCTGCACAATGACGGAGTCAGCAAAAAAGGTAACAGAACAATTGAGAGAACGAGTAAGTTGGCTAATAGAAATCAAATTGAAAGGACAATTGGGCATGTAAAGAACAGATTTCAAAGGTATTGTAGGAAGAGGAGTAGCTTGACCTATTCCCTTAGCACCAATTTTAGAACCATCAGCCAAAGTGATAGAAGGAAGAAATGCAGGGTGTTCAAGTTTAGAGAGGACAGAAGAAGTACCAGAAATGTGATCAGAAGCACCTGAGTCAAGGACCCATGGTCCAAGAGAAGAGGAATGAGAGATACAAGCAACAGAATTACCAGAGTGGGCCACCGAAGCAACGGGAGTAGATGCCTGCTTTGAAGCTTGGTACTTGAGAAACTCATCATAATCATTGCCAGAGACAAATATCCCTTGTGGTTGTGCGGCGGAGTGAACGTCAGATGGCTCATTAGTTTGGACAACATTAGCTACCTTAGTAGGACGACCATGGAGAGCATAACATTTATCCTGAGTATGACCAATCCTATGGCAATGGGTACAACTAGGGCGAGTACGATTACCACGACCATTACCACGACCCCCACGGCCGCCGCGAGTGGGCACTTGAAAGGACACTTGAGAAGAAGATTGGGATGCCAATGCAGTTTGGTCAAAAGTATGGGTCTCAAGAGAGGGGCCGGATTGCAAGAGTCGTGCAAATACGTCTTGAAGGGAAGGAACGGGTGAGGTGCCCAATATTTGTTGCCGAAGAGATTCAAGTTCAGCTGGCAACCCAAGTAACGTAAGTACCAAAAACAGCTTTCCCTGTTGAGCATGATGTTCATCAGCATTAGACACATAGGGAAGGAGAGTCGAAAACTCTTCCCTGACAGCTTCCACAGCCCCAACATAAGATTCCATATCAGTTCCTTGAAGCTGTAAACTACACAGCTTCTTAGCAACATGGTAAAGTCTTGCAATGTCATTAGTGTATAAAGCTTTAGCACGATCCCACACCTTTTTACAAGTTTTGTAAGCCCGAAACATAGTCAGCTTTGGTGGATCAATGGTCTGCCACATAAGGTTACATAGCTGGGCATCAATCTTCTTCCAAGTGGTTTTGTCAGCGGCGCGAACATCATCAACAGATTTAGTAAGGTGGTCTTCATAGCCTTGGCCCATGAACCAAAGTTCTACAGAATCAGCCCAAGAAAGGTAATTTTTGGCACCCATCAATTTTTCAGAGGTCATTGTAGCGGTTCCAGAAACGACAGTTGTTAGAACAGCCGGTTTACCACCATTGGAGTTGGTGTCGGGGATTACCTCAGAAGACATGATGGCAGACACTCAGAAACGGCCGGAAAACACCTGCAGAAGGGAAACGAGGGCCGGAAAAAGCCTGGGCAGCGGAGAAATTTTGGGGACAGGCCGAAAAAAACAATTTCTGACGAAGAGACACAACTGATAGTGTCAGCTGGTGGGAAAAGGGAACACGGCTGAGAGATTGCAGCCGGAAAAGAAGAAAAAAAAAAAAAAATAGAAACCAGAGCCGGGTCGGAACCCGCTCTGATACCAACTTGAAATATACGAATGGAGTGAGACAAGGATTGTGTTTTGGATGAATTCCCTTGAGAGAATTATCTCCCAGCGTCAATATATATATATACATAGGTACAGAAATAAAATCCCTTAATACTAGGAGATATGATAGAATCAGATCCCTTAATACTAGGAGATAGAATCAGATCCCTTAATACTAGGAGATCCAACAGAATTAGATATCTAAAGATGGAAACTATATCAAAACAGATCTAATCTGATATTCAACAGGATGCTTGATGTTGTATATAAGGAGAGTGGTTCTTCCCCCTTATCAGCTAGCTTTTAAGGTGTGGTTTTCCACTTTCCTTCCATGCAGATCTATTTCTTCAACTTGTGACTGATAGAGATAGTATTCCTCTCGTGTAAACATAACAATATTCTATCAGAATCCTAATATTTCAAACACATGGGGTTGACTACTAATATGCCATGCTGAGATATTTGCATTTAAGATTTGATATTGATAGTTTACATCATTTTGCTAATGTATGCAGGTGTGGAATTCTCTAATTTTACTGATGATGGACATAAGACTGCTCGGGCCATTAAAGGCGCACCTCGAGAATTTCTTTTTGCTCAATTTTGTCTACATGCTCTTTGGTTTGGCAACTGCAATATACGTGGTAATTACCCACAGTGGTTTGGGTTGATTTGTTGTGTATAGCCTAAGACTTACGATGAAAGTATCAACAGATTGATCACCTAGGTGGCATTGATTTCTGAGACATCTAATTTGTACTGTGTATTTTGACTTGTATTACTCGACTTTCGGTTTTTTTTTTCAGCTATATCTGTGCTATGGCTAGAGTTTGTTCGAGAAGTAAGGTGGTGCTGGGAAGAAACACAATTATTGCCTCGAATGCCAACTAACGGACCAATTGACCTTTCCACATGTTTGATCAACCAAAAACTTCAGATGGTAATTTACTTTTCTTTAAAGAATCTTTGGAGAATTTTACACCCTATGATCTTGTTTGATTATAAGTTTATAACACATTTTATATGATAATATATCTCATTTAATTTTTGTTTTGTTTTCTGCAACATTTTGAACTTCTTGTTCCTTTCACTTTGGAGTGAATAGTTTTCTTATTGTCATTATTCATGAATTAATGTAATGAGTACAAAAAATATACAACAATATTGACTACGCTTTGTTCCACGATGTACTTTCTCTACCTCAATTACACACCAATCCCACATTTGTAGCCAAAATGGAGTGATTAAGACCCGACCCAGACCTGAAGCATATATTTCCGGTTTCAACTTTTTTCCCTTTGTTCCCTGTGCTATTTTCGGGTTAGGTTCAGACCATGCTTCAGGTAGACCTGGCCGGGACTGAAGCCATGCATTTCTTTAAAATATATACTCTTTAGTGAAATTAGTGATATGTTAGACTTTTAAACTTCAATTAATATTTTTATGTTATATATTGTTATTTTGTTTTAAAATAATTTATTATGATATAGATATATATCTGTTAAATTTCATCTTTAAATTTATGATTGTATTACTTTGTTATGTATAATTTCCAAAATTATATACGTTAATCAAATGTCAGGTCATCCCAGTTTAACCCAATCCCAATCCTTTTCTGTTAGTTTAGGGTCGGGATTGGGTCTTAAAAATTTGACCCAATGAAAAGCTAGGGGTGGTTCTAACTTAATCTGGCCTGGCCCTGCCCATTATATTTGTTCTTTAGGCCTTAGCCCCCTACATAAGGAGAAAAAGACAATATTTCAGCTAGCTTGGATTTTAGGTCTAAGTTGATTCTATGTTTTATTTTGATGTTCAGCTTGCAATTTGCATTGAGAAGAAGAGTCAACAAACTGAAGATTATGAAGACTGTATTGGAAGTTTGGATCATATAGAATCCATGTCTGAGGTTACTTACATTTTTGTCCTTTTTTTAGGTTTTTGTTTAATAATTGTATGATAGCAACTTTTTTCTTATTCTATTTTGCATCCAACTGTAAATTTGTCTTGCAGGAAGAAAGTGTAGTTGGGGATGATTCATCAATTAAGCCGACACCAAGTGATGATATTCCTGGGATAGTTGACAGGTGAACTTAGCAAGTGAGAGCCTGCTTGGGTGTTATCATCTAATTCTAGTTTCTTAAATAACAGCTTACTCTTTAATGGCTATTACTGTTTTTGGTCACTTAATTGCTTCTAATCTCAGTTATGCTTAAATTTTCAGTGAAGTTCTTATATGTTCATATCTTTTTGTAAATTCTTAGAATTCAACTCAATAATTGAATCCCTATGGTTTAAAAACTTTTTAATCAATCCCCTACATTGATTATAAAAATTTATTTAGATGAACCTGATGAACAATTTTTAAGCTATAGGGTTAAATGTAGATTAGGCTAAATTATGAGAACTTTGAAGGTTAATTAAACCTTTGTTTATGTTTTGTCCACCTTTTAACAAACAATGGATGCCATGCTTTCAAAATTTCAATATTTTTTACCTAAAAAAAAGGCTGTGTTTTAGCTGGCCATAGAATTACAGTGGTATATTGCAAGCGTGCATATTCAATGAGACATTAGCTTTTAATGTGCTTTTTACGCATTGCTAGCTTGCTAATTTTACCCTTCACTTTCAATTTACCCATCTATTTTATATTGTTTACAGAAAGCCTGGAATTGTGGATCTATTTAACGATAAATCTTCGGACCTCACAAGGAGAGGTTCAGCTGGTATTGTTGATTCTATGATGCTTCTCAAGTCATATCAAAGTATGCATGTCCCTTTCACACAGGTGTGTGGAAAATCATGGCACCAGTGAGGAATTTTCATTATGTTGTCTTACTTTGGCAGTGTTGAATAAGATATTACTTTAACTGTTGTTTGTTATTTACAGGAACCACCACTTATGACAGAAGACATGCATGAGGAGCGGCTTCAAGCTGTTGAAGCCTTAGGTGACTCATTTGTAAGACACCCATATGCAATGCATGTTATCATAATCATTTATATTTTACTGGATAAAAGAATTGTATTCAGATGAAATCATGAATTTACAAGAAGATATAAGAGAAGAGAGAATCTATAAAAAGGATAGCTTAGTGCACAAACGTCTCGCATTAACTCAAGATCCAAGAAGGGCTGCCCCCAAAGGATATAATATAGCCAGCCTAACCCGATAATTGCATTAGTGGCTGATTTCACGAGTTGAACCTGTGACTTTGAGATCATATAAAGACAACTCAAACGTTGTTTTAAAATTCCTCTTCAAAGAGATCATCTTTACAAGCACAAAAATTGGCTTGAGAAAACTATAAACAAAGCATATAATTCTCAATCTCAACGTATTTTAGAGAAAAATTCCTTGTAAAAGACCACGTTATTTACACCAATGTTAGGTATAAAAACAAAACAAAAAATCCTATCCGACAAAACTTATGTGTCTGAAAGTCTGTCATTGAACTTTGAAAGTACAAGGATTATGCTCCAACAAAATACTCCAACACATTGGCATGGTTTTTCTTACTTCCTTTTTTGTCAATAGGAAGTATTGTAGGGCACATACACTCACTCTCCGCAGATAGCATACAAATCAGAGGTCTATGTGGTCCAACATATTTTAGTCAAACAATTAGAAGTATGCATTGTAGTCCCTGAAATATTTTCGTTTAATAGTCCTTAAAAGAATAAATGCTACATTTTAGTTCTTGAGATATTTTCATATTGACGCTTAGCCTAAAGATTAAATACATACACTTAAGTTCTCAAAAGATTACTCATTGAAACATATTAATCTAATATACATTGCTTCATAATTGCCTGTTATTTTTTTTTTTTGCAGAGTTTTTCTGGTCAGCTGGAAAGGGATATATTAACTTCAGGTAATAGTGTATATTATTTAAAATATTACTTGCTAATTATTAATAATAACTCAAATTCTTTTTCTTCTTTTCCTATGAGAAATTATCAATTCTGGCCTCTAGAAGCAGGTGTTTGAGAGATTGAAAGATAATTTAACTTTATATACTCACATGTATAAAAGGATGATGCTTATGCGTAGTTTTTGTATCTTACTTCCAATGGATTTTCGTCAACCTAATTTTTAATTTTACTTGATGTTGTCTACACCATACCCACTGATTTTGGAAAACTGAACATTTGATTGTTTCTATTTTCAAAGGTGCATTTCAAATTTCATGTTATTAGCTCCTTGGTAAAATGAAACTCAACCAGAAAAGATATTTTTGGGAGAAGAAATTTCCTGACAACTTATTGAAAGTTGCCATTATTTCAGTTTTACCTTAAGTGATTGTGGATCATTAGAGAGAGTTGAAGTAAAATTGATTATTGATATATTTGAATCTCGTCGTAAATGGTATGGACATGTTTGGAAAAGACCCATAGAGGAGACAGTTAAATGGATAATATAGATTGGTGGCAAGAGGTTGAATACCTAAGCAAACTTTGAAGAAATTATTGAAAGATAAATTGTCATACCATAATGCTGACGAACTATGGCACTTACTGATCCATGTAGTCGACTCTACCTAGGGGGATAAATCTTGTTGTTGTTGGTGTTTGTGGATTCTAATCCACATGAAATATACAGCATAATGAAAATTCTTTGCCTCCTATCTTTTTTTATGTTCAATTATGCAAGCTGATATTCTTCAGAATTATTGGCTTTTGGTGGTATTAGATATGTCAGCATTTAAAGCAGCAAATCCAGATGCTGTTTTTGAAGATTTTATTCGATGGCATTCACCGGGGGATTGGGAAGAGGATGAACCTGTCGACCATGGATCATCATCATCATCCACTGCTCTAGAAAAAGATAGATGGCCCCCACGAGGACGGCTTTCAAAGAGAATGTCCGAGCAAGGGAATTTGTGGAGAAAGATTTGGGACCGTGCTCCTGCTCTTCCTGCTTCCGAACAGAAGCCTCTTCTTGATCCAAATAGAGAAGGAGAAAAAGTAAGTATCAAATTCCTTTTCTTTTGCTATAGGGGATGGCCATGTGCTTTTTGCATCAACAGTATGGTGTACTCTCGACATATTGGTAGGATAATGCAGAGTGGATCAAAGAAAAAGAAATACAAAACAAAGGCGAAAGTCAAAATAGCAATTTGAACAGAAAGAAACTAAACGATGAAAGTAAATATAAAACAAAGCTTGTTAACGTTAGCATATTTAAATTGTTGCTTAGCATTTTACAGCCAACTTGAGCTATCAATGAACAGGATAAGTGCTCCAGACATATGGGTTTTGAAACATCGAAATGTGTTAAAGAGATAGATACCTCAATACGTATCCAAGTATGCCTGCAAGTGCTTGGAAGGTGTCATTTGGAGTATTAAATTTTGATTTCAGTATTAACTGGTTTTGCCTTGAATCCTGTTGGGCATTATGGATTGATAAATAATAAATAATTAGAACCGTCTAAGAACAAGCAAATGTGTGCTTTTAATTGATAAGTGTTCAGTAAGCTATGCCTCAAATATTACAGTTCGTGTTGTCTCCTTACCCTACCCCCCCCCCCCCCCAAAAAAAAAATCCCATTGTATTCCTTCTGGGCTCTTGTATACAAAACTCTTCTTTCATCTAATGAAAGATGTTCACTGTGGCTCATTTGTAACGTTTTCTCGTGATCAAATCATCAAAGTAGTGTTCTTCAAATAAAATTATTCCTGTTCATTTGCGTGGAGAGGAAAAGGACTACCTTTGTGTACTTGAATTGCCTAAGATATGATTTTCTGTCTTCGAGTCTGTTATCCGATCTAATTTATTGTGTTTCTTTGCTTCTCCAGGTTCTTCATTACCTTGAAACATTACAACCACATCAATTGCTTGAGCAAATGGTGTGTACTGCCTTCAGAGCAGCAGCTGACACACTTATTCTGACTAGTTATGGAGAACTGAAACAGATGGAGACCGAGATTCAGCAACTTTACGTTACCATGGCAACTACTTTGAGGCCTTTACAAGGTATCAAATTATTAGATTGTCTCATGGAAAGAAGAGAATAATCATTATGACACATTTCTGTTTTGTTGCAGTAAATCGCTTGTCCGCTGAGAGCAACACTTTTGAAGACTTAAGACGAGTAAGTGCTGCTTTTGAACGTGTTGAAAAGTTAATGACTCTCGGAGCTTCTCTTCAGCGAAAGTTTCGACGAGCACCACGCCTCGCCAGAGAAATTTTCAATGGTTACTACGACTTCAGTATTTCAAAAATGGAAAGCTTGGCAGAGCAAATTGTTGAAAAGGTGAAATGCTTTTTATGCCTAGACATTCCACAAAATGTATTCATGAGGAATAAATGAGCTAATGATGCATCCTCTCAAAACATCTTCCTACTTATTATGTTTGTTTCTAAACAAGGAAAATCTTGAGAACCTTTTTGGCTTTTTGGATATTAAAATACATCAGGATTCTTTCCTGTTTTAGAAGTTAGGAGGAAAATTTAGAAATATATTTAGGACATGAGTATTGGACTGACATGCAATTCGTCTTTCCTTGTTGCATAGGGGTTTGACATGAAACTGGAATTAAGGAATCAAGAGAGGGAATTGTTGTCAAATATGTTTGTTCCTCCCACAGCTAGCCAGTCTTGGAGAAAGGTTTTGAGCATGGGAAACCTTCTTAATGGCCATGAACCAATAGTCAGGGAGATTGTCTTTTCGCTGCGTGATAAAGCTACCGGTAACCATTACGCAGCTCATAGCGGTAGTTTTTCTCATAAAAAAGAAATTGAAACTTACAGGATGTACATATGTGGAACTTCTAATGACCTTAGAGTAGCACTTTCTGTTGCCTCTTGTGATTGATTAAGTTTTATGGTAGTTTTTCCGTTATAACTATTTTTACTAGAGAACAGTTTCCTAGTACCTGTGTTCATCTGTTTCTCTAATTGGAAGTGCAATCCAACTAAGAAATGAAGAGGTTGGAACAGCCGTAGAAAGGAGGGTTTGAAGTGCAATTGGATCTAGTCTAAACTGAGCTGCTATTGATTAGTACTTGGTTGTACTTGTACATAATGTACGAGATGCATTGCTTTTCACTATTTTTTTCTTTTACCAGGTCATTATTTGCATAATTTTCAAGATATCTAAGGTTTTATGAAGGAACCGAAAGAGTAAATTTTCAAGTAACTTTTTTTTGTTTGAATTTTTTACCATCACCAACTCAATAGATTTTTATTACATTGAGAGTATGTTGGTTTGTGTAGAATAAGAGGAGAAATTTATGAATTTCTTCAATTGTAATCCTACTTAAACTCTCAGAGAGCCTTTCTAAATGTTTAGTTTTAGCCCTCTATGGTTGCGGGGATAAGAATGGAATAAAAACATTTCATAAACAGTATATACATATGGAATTTATGAAAACTTTGATGGAACTCTAAATAAAATTATGAGAGGAGTTTAATGTTGACGAATAGAGAGTCTTATACTGTCATCTAATTAGATTTATGCATTTAAATGATCTTTTAAGTCGTTGCCTTGTTGGAATGAAAATTAATCACTTTTATTAATGTGTTAATACATAATTGAATATTTGTATAATTTTTTTATTCTTATAATGTATGAAAATTAAATTCTTATAAATGGAGTTTATCCATAAAAATGTCTAGATTTTTATAATCTAACTAAATGTGCCATAAACTTTAATATATAAATACCAAGAGATGTTCTTTTTCACTCGCTATTTCTCTCTTTCTTTTGGATGAGCTTATATGGTAGTTAATATATAAATTCATTGTTTGACATTTATGAATTATGAATATATAAATACTCATTTCAAATTATCTATCATTTATAAATTTGATACATTAACAATTCAACGTATTTAAATCCAATTCGTAGTAACGATATATTGAAGTATGAATCTATCAAATTTTCAAGTGACATACTTTAGAATAAAGAGAGTACATAAATCTTTAAAAAAAAATTACATACATATGTTGGTATTTGTGTATCAAATTATTGGAGCATTGTGTTTCCTAACATACTATGGAGCTGGGTGTTGTATCAAGTAAGGTCTTTTTTGGAAAAGACCATTCAAACTAGAAAAAGATCATCCAAAAATATGAAATAAACAAAGAAAACAACATGGAGATGATAATTATTGGGAAAATCTTAGTTGTAACTCTGCCTGAGTAGAAAATCTTAGATGATAATATCATGAGTTGGATTATTCATTAGGTGTTGGTCCCACTACGTAATCCAAGAGCAATTAGTTTCTATTTACTTATTTTATAAATCTTTTTTATTTTAAAGGATCTAAGTACCTCCTTAAGTGAAATTGTTGTCATAATACATTAGTACCTTCCAAAAAATAAAAAATAAATTTGTCTTGGTTCCTATTATGGTAGCGTTTGTTTTGAGGTATTGAGACAGAGACGGAGAGACTGAGACTTAATATCGTGTTTGTTAGTTCAAAGACTGGTACTAAAATTTCTGTATATGTTTCTAAAATTTCAGTATTTCAGTACTTCCAAAAAGTAGGGACACAGGGAACTGAAATTTTTAGAGATGGAGACTGAAACTTTAATAATATTTTATACCTAAAATACTTTCATTTCAATTATTTAATTTCAATTTTACCCTTTGTGCAAATTAAATTAGAGTTTCATTCTTGTTTCAATTCCTGTCTCCCATTTTACACCAAACAGAATACTGAAATTTATTTCAATCTCTGTCTCTGTCTCTCAATCTCAGTTTTTTCGTCTCTATCTTTCCACCAAACACTACTATAGTGAATATATATAGTCCTTAAAAAATTACAATGTCTTAAAATTACTAAATATCTCCTGTCTTTCCATCTCATTCAGTCAGAGACCAATAAATTCAGCATTATAAGGGACTTAGACTTTTTTTTTCTTTTTAGAGACCTGTATATTTATTGCAAAATTTTCTCAGAGCATATTGAAGCTCTTTTTTAGTTTACCGCAAAATTCTTTAGAATATACCGTCCTATTACTCAATAAAATAAGATAAAGGAAACACCTTGTGAAAGGAACCTTCATTTTTTGTCATTGTTGTAAATTGTAATAATGATCATTTCGAAATCATGAAATGTATCTTGAAAGAAACAATCGATGCCATAATAAAATTATGGATTCGATCATTCAATACTTGTTCATGCATGTTGGCTTTTAGATTATTTCTTTACAAAGTTTCTCAAAAAAAATTGTCACACAAAAACGAGGTTAACCAAGGATTTTATCTTGTTTAGCCTAGAATCTTTTTTGGTTTTCCCTCATTAGTTACTTTATTTCGTATTGGGATATATATGATATATGATAAACATACATAGATTTTATTCTCAACAATGCATCACCGGAATGAGAATCAGAGACCCACTAACCAAAGTTAAATATTAATATGTATGTGTGGGTCTAATAGAACAAGAATTGGCACAAATATACAATTTAGTGAAATTTTTTTAGTTGGAGAATAATGCACGTGAGGCAAGTAGGCACCAACATTATTGAAGAAAATGCCTAATTATATTTGAGTACAACTCATTTGCGTGCCTATATTTAATTAAATTTTTCATGATTTCGGATTGTACCAAAAGAAAAAGGAAAAGTATATAGAATCAATTTTAAATCAGTTAAGAATAAAACAACTTAATTAATTATAAATATAGTTATTAGTTTTATTTAGTTATGATTTAAAATATTGGTTATTAAATGTTTCATCACATTCAAACTAGGAGGAGATACGTTCAGTATCATTGCAACGTGAATCACGGAAACTGATTTAATTAGCTTCCGTCTCTTCACCCTCCTTCCCTCTCCAAATGCCTAAAATATGATAAATCAGAAAATAGATTCAGAATTATTCAATTTACAAAGAAAAGAAACATCCTAATACTTAACATAAACACCATTTATGTAGAGATTTTGAATTTTGACTGGTTTTTTGCTAAAACCATCTTAGTCCCTATCATTATTGAAAAAAAAAATCATCTTTCTCTCTCAAAGATTAAGATATGCTAATTCAAAAAAATTTCAAGTATTCAAAAAATACTAATATTCTAATTATTTTAGTTGTTAATTTTAATTATAAAAAATATATATGATATATATTTAATTAAAATTAACTGCTAAAATAATTGAAAGACCGATATCTCTCAAATATTTAAAAATTTTATGCTAAGAATTATTTTTAACGCCTAATTAATAATCGAAAGTTATTCACAAACACGGATATTATAGATAAAATGCTTGCAAATTTGTATTGATTCGGATTTGTCAAATATTGCATCTTTATTTTATTTATTGTTTAATCATTGATGAAGATTTAGGAGAGATGTGACTTCATTTTAAACACGCAATGCAACAAATAAAACTAATTTGATAGGATAAATGTATAAAATATTTTATATTATTATAAAAATATTTAGTATCAAAATAAAAGACAAATCAGCCAATGAGTTATAGCTCAAATGGCATAGTCACCCCATACTCAATTAAGAGGTTGTGGGTTCAGTCTCTTATCTTTGATAAAAAAAAAAATTAAAAAAATAAAAGACAAATCATGATAGCATGCCTTTCTGCAGGGTTTTGACATGGCAATTACAAAAGCAAATAGTATGATCGCATGTCTTTCTGCAGGGTCGTTTTGGACGAGAGGGACATCATATAATTTCGCAATCTGGATCCCTCAAACAAACCCTCTCAGCCATACCTGCCAAATCAAAAATAAAAGCATATATTTAGAGCATATTAATAAATATTAGATATCATCTATTCAGGTATCTATTCTTAAGATTTTTTTTTTTTTTTTGAAATTCATAAACATTATACACTTCAACCTGTTTTCATTTAATTTTTTAACATAGTATCATTTAATTTTCGACAAACTAACATTAGCACGTAATACAGTAGAAAAATTCAAAAAATATTATATGCATATAAAAAATTAACCACTAAATTAGTTATTATGTATAAATATTTATATGCTAGAGAGAAATAAATTGTTGAGGAAGATTTTATTAAATTATCAAATTCCCAAATGTAATGGAATTTTTACATCTTATTTTTGAATTATCACAATGCTTTTCTTTTCTTTTCATATATATATATATATATATATTGGAGAGTCACATATAATTTGTTTTTATATAAAATTAATAATTAAAAATTATTAAATTTAATTTAATATATTAAATTAAATTAATATCTAATAACTTTTATTATTAATTTTATACAAAGACAATTGATGTGAATTTTTAATGTATACCGTATGTACTATTGTAAGAGAGTTATTCAAATAAAAATATTAAAAATATTTTTCTATAAAAATATTTTGTATAAAAATATAATTTATTTATTTAACTACACTTTAAATAAAAATAATACTTTTATAATATATCAAAATTTAATTTTATAATTCATCATCCAAAAATTAAAAAACAAAATTACATAAAAATAATTATAATTTTTTTATTACAGTATCCACTTCATTGTCAGACTCGTTGCTTTGGCCAGTGACAATTACAAACGCAAAGCTCCGACAAGGCATTAGGGCTTTGGCCGAGGTACATAAAAAAAGATAAAAATTAATATTTAAATTAAAAAATATAAAAATAAATAATTTTTTAATATTTAAAATTTATTATACAAAATAAATTTGGCAAATTCGACATCAAAATTATAGGTATCATAGCATTTGCTTATTTTTAGAGCCATACCTAACAATTTATTTTACCATTAATAAACCCTAAAGGGGATATAAATATATAATAATGATTTGACAAAGTTTATTATATATAAGATTTTAGTTACAGAGTGTTTTACTCAAATTTTTGTTCCATTGTTAACAACAAATAAATTAATAATTTTTGAGTTTTGTTTCACAATCTTAATTCAAGGAGCGGAAACGACTCTTTTTGTGGGTGTCTCAATTGTAGTTTCAAAAGTAAAATTAAAGATAAAAATGAAAACATACAAGGTACCAGAGGCAAAGTAAAATGCAGAAATTAAAACAAACAGGAAATTAAAAAGAAGATGAAAGAAGAAACATGAACGTAAAAGAGAAAAAGACGTAAAAGTAAATAAATTTTATTAATAAAAACTGAAAGAAAGCAAAATACAAGTGTTTGAGTTCAGAGGAATTACTTAAGATTCCCAATTTTACTCTGTGATGCCAAGGGGCTGAGAGCGTTTTTGGGTCTCTAAGTGTTTTCCAAGAAGAACTGAACTCATTACAACGTGTTCCTAAAGCTCTATTTATAGACTAGCCTAATTTCAATGGGCAGTTACTCTTTGTACACCACTTACAGAAAATTTGAATTTCTTGTAGCTGTTCCCACACTTCTTACTTGCTGTTAATTTCAAAATTTAAATAAATAACCAACTATCAAATGATCTAATTTAATTTAAAATAGATATAAATATTATATATAGGAACATTACCAAACAACTAATTATTTATTTTTATAATTTTCTTATGAAAATAATATTTTGTCTAACAAGATGCCTCCAAGATTTCTCACTTGAAGATATGCAATGATTGAAAGTGAGAAAACTTAGTTGTTTATTGACATTTTTTTTTATTTTTGATATTGAGAGTCAATTGACATTTTAGACACATCCGCTTGACAGATTAAATGCCTACTAGTAATAGACTTAACAGAATTTCTAAGTCTATAAAATTTTTTACATTAATAGTTGAACTGTCAATGGGTCTATTCTTTTGTATGAAATTTTTAAGTGTGTCAAATGATATCTGTTCTAATTTCGGCACATTAAATGTGTATCAATTGACCTTTATTTTGACCTTTAATATTTCAGTTAAGAGTTTTTTGACACACACTTTCATTGTTTTAATTGACACAATTTTCCTAACTTCAATTGACACAATTTTCCTAACTTCAGAAGTAACAGAATTTTAACTTCGTGAAGTTGTTTCTTTCATATGTTAAACTCTAGGTGTCAATTAAATTTGATAAAATTTCAAATCCTAAAAAATCTCCACACTAACATTCCAATAGTTTTGACTCCAAGCGCTAATAGACTCAACAGAATTTTTAAGTCAATTAGGCTCTTGTATTTATGAAGTACATACCCAAATGTTAATGAGAGATTATTTTTGTCCAAGATTTTAAACTTGATGCTTTGGACACATATTTGTCTCATAATCTTAATGCTTTACACTGTCGGTAGAACTTGCAATTCAAAGAAATCACAAGGACATGTTAGCTTCTACAAACTGAATTGCGAATATTAATTAGCTCTTTATTTTTTCCTTTGACACTTCAACTGGATATTTTCGTGTCCTTAAACATGTGGAATGTTTATCTCATGTATGCATGGCCTATATACTTTTAAATATTTGCCATTTATTGAAGGAATTCTTCTTTCTGATCCGATTTCAATAATCTTATAGGAATTTCCAGGGAAAACTTTGTCAACTACATAAGGTCCTTTCCAAGTTGGAGACCATTTACCATAAGTTTTCGACTTCTTTCTATAGGCAAGATTGTTTTCCACACTAAATCTCCAACTGCAAATGTCTTTGCTTTAACACGGCGGTTGTATGATTTTGACATAATCTCTTTTTATCGAATCACCCGCTCTAAAGCTCTTAACTTTTCGTCATCTAGTTCATTAAGCTCGTCATACAAAGAATTCCAATAATCCACTACTGGTATCTCATCTTGTCTAGCCACCCTTATACTTTGCAGATTAATATCAATTGGCAACACTGCATCATGACCGTAAACTAACTTATACGGGGTGGTTCTAGTAGATCCTCTTGGAGAATTTCGGTAAGCCCAAAGAACTTGACTGAGAGTTTGGTGCCAATTTCTTGGCTGCCTTCCAATGTGTTTTTTAATTAATGCAATCAGAATTTTATTCGCTGCCTCCACTTGTCCATTGGCTTGGGCATAATATGGTGTAGAGGAAAGCATTTTTATATCCCTAGATTTGGCATATTCCATGACCTTTTTCCCAATAAACATGGTTCCTTGATCAGTGGTAATAGACTGAGGAATTTCAAACCTATGCACAATATGCTCCTCAATAAAATCTATTATTTCATTGTGAGTCACCTCCCTTAGAGGGATAGCCTCTACCCATTTAGAGAAATAATCCACACCAACCAAAATGAACTTATGACCTTTAGAAGACGGTGGGTGAATCTGTCCAATAAGATTTAGAGCCCAACCTCTAAATGGCCATGGCTTAATTATAACATGCAGTTCTGACGCTGGAATATGTTGAAGGCTTCCATGTTTTTGGCATTCTTCACAGGACCTGGCATAGTTTATACAATCTCTTTGAATAGTTGGCCAATATAATTTTCTCCTATTTATCACCCATTTCATTTTTTCCCCTGATTGATGGGCGCCACAAATTCCCTCATGCACTTCAGCAAGAGCCAAGTACGCTTCTTTTTCTCCCAAACATGTCAAGAGGTTCCCATCAACAGATTTCTTAAACAAGACATTACTTATTAGAACATAACTTTGAGCCCTATATTTAAGTTTTCTATTGACACTAAGACTTGGATTTTTTAAATATTCTACAATTGGTACTCTCCAATCTTCTGGGTCTAGTTTTTCTAATGACAACACTTCTCTTTCTCTCAAAGGCATAAATATGTCTTTTATCCTTACCAATTTTTCTAGTGTTGAGGGCTTGATCTTATATCTTGAAGCAATTTGAGCTAATTCATTTGCTTCTTGGTTTAACTCCCTTGGAATATGCCTTACAATTATATTATCAAATTTACTCAACAACTCTGTAGCCACATTGAAATACTTTCTCAAATTTTCACTAACACACCTATATTCGAGTGATACTTGATGGACTACAAGCTGTGAATCCCCAAAAAATTCTACATTTTTAACTCCTCTTTCTAATAATAATTCCAGTCCCATTATTAATGCTTCATACTCTGCCTCATTGTTGGAACATGAATAATTCAATTCAAAGAGGAATTTACTTGGCTCACCACTTGGAGAAATAATTAAAATTCCTATACCAACACCACCCTTATGGCATGAACCGTCAAAATACAATTTCCAAGGCACCAAACCAACGAAACTCAGTGAATTCTCATCAATGTCAATACAAGGGTGATCAACCAGGAAATCGGCTAGAACTTGACCCTTAACCGCTCTTGCAGGAATAAAATGCAAAGAAAATTCTGTTAAGGCTAGCATCCATTTTCCTAGTCTACCATGCAGTATTGGAGAAGACAACATATATTTAAGAACATCAAACTTAGAAATTACATAAACATTCCTAGGAATTAGATAGTACTTAAGTTTCAAACAGGAAAAATATAAAGCTAAACAAAGTTTCTCAATTGGAGAATAACGGCTCTCAACATCATTTAGCACTCGACTTAGATAATAAATCACTCTCTCGTTGCCATTCTCATCTTCTTGAGCCATCATTCCACCAATTGTTACTTTAGAAGCTGACACATAAAGTTTTAGAGGTGCTCCATGCCTTGGAGGTGTCATAATAGGAGGATTAGTCAAATACTGCTTGATGTTGTCAAAAGCTTCTTGATGCTCTGTTTTCCATTGGAACTCTTCCTCTCTTTTCAACTTGATCAGAGGTGCAAAAACCTTGATTTTTCCTGATAAATTGGAAATGAACCTTCTGAGGTAATTGACCTTCCCTAAAAAAGCTTGCAGCTGCTTTTTGTTAGCTGGAGGAGGAGCCTCTAAGATAGCCTTTGCCTTATTTTTGTCAATTTCAATCCCTTTTTTCTGCACCAAGAAACCAAGAAAATTTCCTGCACTCACACCAAAGGCACATTTTAAAGGATTCATTTTTAATTTATGCTTTCTCATTCTTTCAAATGCTTTCTTTAAATTTTCTAAATGCTCTTGTTTAGCATTTGATTTGACAACCACATCATCAACGTAAATTTCCATAAAATTTCTAATAAAATCATGAAAAATTTTATTCATCGCCCTTTGATAAGTTGCACCAGCATTTTTTAACCCAAATGGCATCACAACCCATTCAAAAGTTCCTAAAGCACCTGGACACCTAAATGCTGTTTTTGACACATCTTCCTCAGCTATGTATATTTGATTATAACCTGAATATCCATCCATAAAACTTAATATTTCATGGCCAGCAGTAGAATCTATCAACATATCAGCTATAGGCATTGGATATTCATCTTTTGGTGTTGCAGAATTTAAATCTCTAAAATCAATGCAAACCCTTAATTTTCCATTCTTTTTCATGACAGGGACAATATTAGAAATCCAATTGACATACCTTGCTGTTCTTATAAACTTAGCATTAAAAAGTCTTTCAATCTCTTCCTTAATCTTCTGCACGACTTCAGGGGCAAATCTCCTTGGTGGCTGCTTGACAGGTTTAACGTTGGCCTTCAATGGCAATTGATGTTCTACCAATCCACGACTCAAGCCTGGCATCTCTGCATAATCCCATGCAAAAAAGTCACAATATTCCTTCAAAATATCCACCATTTCACTTTTGAAATCATCAGGCAGCATCTTGTTCACATATGTTGGTCTAGGATAATCACCGTTACCAATATCTACTTCCTCCAAAGGATCCTGCACTTCAACCTTTTTTACAATGTCAGTATTATTATTTTTTTCAAAACCTAAAGGACCATCATCATATATACAATCATAAGGTACACTGTCAATGCACCCTTCTCTGCCTGCCATATAGGCTGACAGCCGAGCCAGTTGGCTCGTCAAGCTCATCTAAGTTTCTTCTGAGGCCGCATCCGCCCCGGCCTTAGGGACCAAAATAAAACCATTCATATCTATTTTGCACATCTCAATATTTTCAGGATTAAATGCATTGGTGTCAACGGTCAGCGGCTTGACTCCAGGATTATACATCCTGAACTCCACATGCATCTCATCGTAGTAACAAGTACTATTGTCAGCAAGAACTTCTTCCACTCCTCCATCTTCATTCCAGAAAATCAATTTTTGATGTAAAGTTGATGGAATAGCACCCATTCCATGAATCCAATCTCGTCCCAAAAGCAAGTTAAAACCAGCCTTTGAAGGAACCACCACAAATAGAGTTGGCCTATTGACAGAACCAACCTCAATTGACAGCAGAACCACACCTCTAACAGAAGAAGTCTTTCCATTAAAATCTGTCACCCCAATGCTACTTTTAATCAGATCTTTTTCAGTCTTTCCAAGCTTTCTCATCATTCTTTCAGGCATGAGATTAACAGCAGCTCCCCCGTCAACCAAAATCTTATTGACTATCCTTCCGTCAACACGAGCCTTGATATGCAGTGGACGCAAGTGTTCCTTATCATTTTCAGTAGGCTTCTCAAATAATCCTCCACCACACATATTGTCGTCTAGCAATAAACATTCGCTTCCAGGAAAGACATCATAACAATCATCTTTTAATGACTCTACTTCCTGGACTTGACTATACTCCTCAGGCAGTATTGACACCACAGCTATAGGTTGCTTAACACCAAATATTGCTTCTAAGCTGTCATCAAAACCAGTGTCAAAATTATCAGTAATTAAATCTTCATCCTTTTCTCCCTTGTTTTCAACCATCACCCTCCTCCCAACAAGATTCTTCTTGACATTTTTATTGCACTTAGGGTGATTAGAAGAATTGCCTATTTCTACAGACTTGGCCATGGTTGGCAAAGGAGGAAAATCTACTCCGTGTCCCTGGTATGGATCCAAAGGAACATACTCAGGCATATTCTCTTTCTGCTCAAAAGTTGTAAAAGGAGAATATTTGGGAATGTTTTGACAATTTGGCCAAGGAGAATAATTAGGAACCTGCTGCATGTTAGGACTATAACAAGAATAAATTGGCTTAGAGGGAATAGGCGCATTTTTTGGAATATATATACTACCTCCGTCTCGTGCATGGTTCATGTTCTATAACTGAGACTCATAGTACCTGGGCTTGAAAGGTCTAGGCTTCACCCATTTGTTTTTTCCTCTTGCAAAAGCAGTAGGTTGATTCTGCACATTTCTCACATTCTGAACCCATTTATTGTTTGAGATTTTGGTGGGAGGAACTCTTGTCTTTTGAGAAAATCCATCAGGTCTTCCATCAATCATGACCACAGTCTTCATCTTCTGGTTGACAGGTTGTACTCCAGTGTTGTTGACGCACTTGTTCAAAGGAGTTTGACCACCCAACTTTTGTTTTCCCTCGGCTATCTTCCGCTTTAGCTCGTTAGTTTCATTCTCTTTTTCAGCAATCTTCTTTCTCAACTCAGCCTTTTCTTTCTCTTCAACTTTGTACTTTTCAAACTCTTTTGCAGCTTCCTTGTCAAAAACAGCATTGCACTTTGGGCACATGGCAATGGTGCTGTCAAATTCTTTAATTCTTAACAAAAAATCTAACAAATCCTCACCAGGACGCGGATAAACTGGCTTCTTATCTTGTTCAAAGACTCTCAGGTCTTTATTTTCATTTTTAGCACTAACCATCGTGGCATCAACTTCTACCATGTTGATTGACAAATCGAATGGCTCAACATAATTTGAGTCAGCAGCAAATGGTTCAGTGTCCACCTTCATAGTAGTTTTATCTTCAAACTTCAGTCTTCCCTCCTCAATTGCTTTTTGTATCAAATCCCTGAAACGGACGCAATTGTTAGTGGTATGAGAAAATACTTGATGAAACTTACAAAATTTCTTATTTTTTATTTCATCAGTTGTAGGCATCTTTTTTCCTTCCGGTAAAATAAGCTGCTTATCTTTTAATAAAACTTCAAATATTTGATCTGCCTTAGAAATATCAAAAGAATAAGTCTTATTTTCAACTTTAGAATAAGAAGAAACTTTTTCCTTTCCTTTAACAGGCTTCAAAGATTTGCATACATAAGGAGGACCCCCACGTAATTCAGCAATATAAATCTCTTTTTCATCTGAATCACTACTATCGGAAAAACAATCAACATATGCAACCTTTTTTGAACCCCTTTTAAAATTTTCTTTTTCTTTCTTAATTTGTTCTATCTGTCTTACTCTCTCAGCTAATTGGGAAAGATCTAAAGTATGTTGATTAACAAGTTTCTTCCTAACTCCGAATTCTAGCCCATTAGTGGCCATTTTGACAACTTCAGATTCTGGAATCGGAGTAAAACATTTATTCCTCATGTTTCTAAACCGCGCCAAATAGGTATCAATGGATTCTCCTTCTGCACGTTTGACAGAGAATAAATCCGTAAGACTAACTTTCAATTCACCTCGAAAAAACTGATCATGAAAATTTCTCTCCAACTGCGCCCAAGAATGAATAGAATTTGGTCTCAAGTTAGAGAACCATGTAAATGCATTTTTTGTTAAAGAAGAAGGAAAGTATCTCATCTTGAGATATTCATTAGAAGCTGCTTCCCCAATTTCAACCGTATATCGAGCAATATGCTCTACTGTAGATTCATTTTCTTCTCCAGAAAATTTTGTAAGGGATTTCGGAATTTTCCAACCCCTTGGGAGCTCTGCTTGTTGGACACACTCAGGAAAAGCAGACACAAAATATGGCCTATTCAAGCAACCAACATTAAATCCCAAACGGTTTAAAACTTGTTCAACATTTCTTGCTAGATTATAATGCCCCCCTAAGTTATTTTGTCTAAGTCTTTCTAACATATCATCAGCATTTTGACCCTGTCTAGGCATATGAACATCATAATTAGGAATTGCTCCACCGTTCTGATTGACATTATCAAATCTTAAACCCAAGTTATCATTTTCTTCTAAATTCACCACAGTGGCAATCCTATTGACTTGCCTATTTAATTGTTCAATTCTAGTGTTTGTGTTTTCTAGAAGAGGATTTAAAACTGTCACCATTTGATGAGTTAACATGTTTACTAGATCATGGTGGCTTTCATCCATCTGCTGCCTAATATTTGCTAAAGATCCCACAGTTTGACTAGGTTGATTAACAGGCATTGCTCTTGACATGTCAGGAAATACAGGTCTGGAATTTTCTACCCTAGTGACAGTGGACGTAGTAGAATTAGATGCACCGTTATTTCCTGTATTAATAGCATGTGAAAAATTTTGTTGTGATACGTGTGAACCTGACACCCCAGAAACAGGTACATTTGACATGCCATATGGATTTTGATAAAGAGGATTTTGAAAAGTTGAGTAGAGAGGCACAAGCAATCCTTGTGTCACCATGGAGGGGACATACCCCGGTGGCAAGCCATATGGCGGCCACCCCATGGTATTTATGTGAGTTGCATTTAACCCTGTATGGGCATGGCCAACGCCATCATGCCTCACTGACATCAAGGTAGGCTCTGCATTTGAAATCACAGGAGAATTCCCGGATTCATTTTCTCTAATCTCATCACTAGAAGTAGAAGAAGATGCTGCAGAAGTATTTGACATGTCAACTGACGCTGATTTCCTTGGCTCTGGACGCACGAATTTACCACTACGCAACCACATGCAAATTCAAAACTCTTGATTTTTCTTTTGACAAACTACAATCTATTGACAAGGTCCCACTGGGCGTGCCAATTTGTTTTACTCAAATTTTTGTTCCATTGTTAACAACAAATAAATCAACAATTTTCGAGTTTTGTTTCACAATCTTAATTCAAGGAGCGGAAACGACTCTTTTTGTGGGTGTCTCAAAGTCTCAATTGTAGTTTCAAAAGTAAAATTAAAGATAAAAAGGAAAACATACAAGGTGCCGGAGGCAAAGTAAAATGCAGAAATTAAAACAAACAGGAAATTAAAAAGAAGATGAAAGAAGAAACATGAACGTAAAAGAGAAAAAGACGTAAAAGTAAATAAATTTTATTAATAAAAACTGAAAGAAAGCAAAATACAAGTGTTTGAGTTCAGAGGAATTACTTAAGATTCCCAATTTTACTCTGTGATGTCAAGGGGCTGAGAGCGTTTTTGGGTCTCTAAGTGTTTTCCAAGAAGAACTGAACTCATTACAACGTGTTCCTAAAGCTCTATTTATAGACTAGCCTAATTTCAATGGGCAGTTACTCTTTGTACACCACTTACAGGAAATTTGAATTTCTTGTAGCTGTTCCCGCACTTCTTGCTTGCTGTTAATTTCAAAATTTAAATAAATAACCAACTATCAAATGATCTAATTTAATTTAAAATAGATATAAATATTATATATAGGAACATTACTAAACAACTAATTATTTATTTTTATAATTTTCTTATGAAAATAATATTTTGTCTAACACAGAGACAAATCATAATACATACAAATTAATTATATTTTTATAATATAATTTATAACATATACTACTTTTGTCTGAATTTTTTTTTTTTATAAATATATTAAGATATATTTACTTCAAATCAATCTTTAAAAACTTTTTAGTCGAACAAGTAAGTTTTAATAAATTTTAGTCGACAAATCAGTTCTAAAATTTTTATTTCGTTAGACAAATAATTAATTTTCACATCAAATTATTTGTCTATACAAAGAGATAAATATAAAAAAAAAAAAAATTCTCAGAAACTATTATGTCTTCAATAAAAAACTGTTAGTTCTTATGATTTGATTAAATTTACAATTAAATTGCTATAATTTTTTTTAATTAGGTCCTTACACTACTTTTAATTTAGTAATTAGATACTTTCTAGTATAAAAATATCAAAATTAACTAATATTTCTTCACAAATTGAAGGTATCTATAACTAATAACTTAATTAAATTTTGGATCACATATTTTTTTAAAAAAATATTCTATTAATTTTAATATTTTTAACATAAAAAGGACCTAATTACAAAATTAAAAATAGTGTATGGATCCAATTGAAAAAAAATAAAATGATCTAATTACAAATTTAACAAAACTATAGAAACTTTAGAATAATTAAATCTTTAATAAATAATAATAAATATTGATTTGTCTAATTTTTTAAACAAAATTTGGCATAGAAATTAGTTTATGTAAAAAAAATTAGAGACTCATTTGATTAATAAAATTTATTAAAGACTAAATTGTCTTGATGAAAATTTCTTAGACAATAAATTATAATATTATTATTTATATTTTAAAATATACTTATTTTTCGAGAAAAGAACTAAGAAAAATACTAAGAAGTAAGAACCAAAGAGATGAACAAGTGAAAAGAAAAAAATTTTATTGACTTATCCATCACCCTCGTTTGACTAAATAATATTTTAAATGATACTTATTTTCCCAGGGAGGAATTAATACAAAAATACTAAGAACTAATGAAGAAGAAAATTAAAAATAGAGAGAGGAGAATACCAGATTCAGAAGCTACGACCAACATGAGAAGCCCGCAAACAAGTAACAATGAAGATTTTGCCATTTATGTTATGTGTTATGGAAGTATGTGTGTGTGGGCTTTTCATTTTATAGGCACAACCCTTCACTTTAATTTTGTCGCCATTCAAATCTTGCATCCTTGCACATGTCACACATCAAATAAAATGTTGACTTGGAATAAGAATCAATATAACACGTCAACTAATCCTTTATTATCATCACTATTTTTTTTATAACAAATTTTCACAAAACTACTAGGATTCTTTCTAATATTTTTAAAATTGTTTACTCTTTTATTATAATTTTTAAGAATTACATGTAGTATAAGAGTGACACTTATTATTAATTTAAACTAGCTAACACGATCATGTACAACAAAACAAAAGTTTACAAACAGAGTATCTATTTTTACTAACTTGAAATGCCATTAAGTCTGTATACAGTATATTATTATTAGAGTTTAACTAACATTAACATGTATCATTAAGATACATAATAAATTTATCATCAGTAAAAGAAGATTTTAAATCTTTTTAATAAATATAAAATAAATATTAAAAATTTAATTTTTTTATATTTTTAATAATTTATTTTTAATTTATAATTTTAATATGTGTATTTAGAGTACAAGATAAATTTACACTATCTAAATGGGTAGAGAAAAAAAATAAAGATTTAAAGAATGATGAAAAATAAAAAATAATGAAAGAGCAATTTTTAGTGGAGCGATTTTCTATATCCCTTAATTTTTGGATGAAGTAATTATTGAAAAATTAATAGTGAAATGAATATATATAAAAGGAAAAATCTAGAAGGCCATCAATTTTTGTGTTTTCTGGCCAGCACTTAACCATCAAAACAAAAGTGAGTGATCTCCCACTATCAAATGTAATCTCACACCATTAAAAATACTATTGATGACCAATTGATAGTTACAAAACATCAAAATTGCTGTCCCTAACATTCTTCTATATAAAATCCGGCAATGTAGTGATATACATCACGGTTGTGTTTGTGTACATGTCATACTGCTGCATATAATTCGAATGAAAATATAAAATATGCAAATTTTGAGGAAAATCGCCTAAAAAATTAATTTGTGAAACGTATAATAGTTTTTTATCAATGACATATATACGTTCAAAATGAAGAAAAAACAAATAAAAAAAAAACACATGCAATGTCTTTTGGGCTGAATCCAAATCCTAAAAAAGAAAGGTGAATGCTATGGTGATGATGCTATTTTTTTTCCTCATGTGATGAAATGAGTTGGCATACAACAGACGGCTATACGTTAGGAAATGGATGCTTTTTTCTTGAAACTCTTCTACTTTTACAAAAGGGTGTGTCAGGTTTGGATTTAGGCAAGGCTTTTACTCCATGTACAAGTAATTCATACCAATCGATATAATTATGACTTTTTTTTTTTTACCACACTTATTAATTAAGGGAGATCAAACCCCTTTTTTGTTAGATTTTTATGATATTAGTTTAGATTTTAAGCAATAATCAAGTTCAAAGATTAATACCTAAAAGACAAAATCAACCCAAAAAAAGATAATAATAATAATAATAATAATAATAATAATAATAATAATAATAATAATAACCTCCGTTACATAATAATACTAATAATAATTCAAATAATCCTCGTAACACATAATATAATAATAATTTCTATAATCACCGTTGCATAATAATAATAATAATAATAATAATAATAATAATAATAATAATAATAATAATAGATAAAGTATGTGTTTTTATCTAAAAAAAATCATATTTTTTGTCATCAAATTATGTGCTTAGCTCATCTTAATTAATAATTTTTATAATTTTTAATTTTTAATTTTGTAACTATGGTATGGATATTGGAGGTTCAGTTTGTGTTGTTTTAATTTTGTGGTGATTCAATATTTAAAATTTTTGCCAGTAATTATATATATCGGTTATGAAATGAAATAAGTTTAGATATATGTGCGTAAATTTTTTTCGTAGGTGATGTCAATAAAATAAATTGAGTATCAAATTAAAAAAATTTTATTAAATAAATAAATTAATTAAATGTTTTCTGTTTTAGAATACTAAAAACTAATTAAAGTTTTATTTAAAAATATATATAATTTAAGAAATATTTATTAATTTATAAAGTATTAGTTATCTTATTTACAACACAAATGAAATAAATTATATTGTAAATACTAATTCTTTTAGTTGTTTTATGGTCCAATTATATATATATCAAGTTACGATTAAAAAAATATATATTTTTATTTTATTTTAAATTCTTGATATCAATTTGCAAACCAAATTTAGTCAATTAAAATTTGATTTATTTTATTTATACTCGATATATATTCATACTTATGTCATTGTCACTAAAAATAAAATATATAATAAAGTGTAAAAATATAATTTTTCTTAAAATTATATATATTAATAAATAAAATATGTATTATATTTATATATAAAAAACTCTAAATTAATTATTATTATTATTATTATTATTATTATTATTATTATTGATAATATGAATATTTTCACACCGAAAAACTTCACACATCTTACTTTTTGGATTTAATTCAATTTAGGAAAAAAAGGTGAAACTTCTAAAACTACTCTGTTCAAAGTGAAGTTTACTCTATATTATTATTAGGTTTAATTATTTTGTTGTTCTTTATAGTTTTGCAAAATTTTTAATTAGGTCTTTATATTTTTTTTAATTGGGTTTTTGCACTAATTTTTTTTCAATTAAGTTTTTCTTAGCAGTAATTGACTTAATTTTATAGAGATCTACCTAAAAAAATTGGTACAATGACCTAAATAAAAGGAAAAGAAAGTATAAGGACCCAATTAAAAAAAAATTAGTGTAAGGACTCAATTAAAAGAAAAAAAAAGTACAGATACCTAATTAAAAATTTTACGAAACTATAAGGACCAATAGAGTAATTAAACTTTTTTATTATTATTATTATTATTATTATTATTATTATTATTATTATTATTATTATTATTATCTTTTTCTGGATTGATTTTGTCTTTTAGGTATTAATCTTTGAATTTGATTATTGCTTAAAATCTAAACTAGTATCATAAAAATCCAACAAAAAAGGGATTTGATCTCCCATAATTAATAAGTGTGGTAAAAAAAAGAAAAGTCCTAATTATATTGATTGGTATGGATTACTTATCCTAAATCCAAACCTGACACACCCTTTATAAGAGTAGAAGAGTTCCAAGAAAAAAGCATAACGTGTAGCTATCCGTTGTATGCCAACTCACTTCATCACAGGAGGAAAAAAAATAGTATCATCACCGTAGCATTACCCAAAAAGAAATTATGTTGATGATATTATGGTACTTGGTACAGAAGAGAAGTGGGGTCATAGAACAGTGAAGGGTGAGAGAAAGTTTCCATACGCAATTTGAGGAGAAAGAGTTCCTTTTCAGAAGACCTTCAAAGTTTAATAATATTTTAAAAATAAATTTAATTTGTATATATTACAAAATAATTTGATTGAGTTATTTATTTTTATTTATAGAATTTAAAATATTAACTAAATTTAAATTATCTATTTTAATCATTACATATTATACGTTATATCATTTTACTCAAATAAAATAATCTCAATATTAAGTAAATAATAATCTCAATATTAAGTTATATCTATTTTAATCATTACATATTATTCGTACAAATCATGTTGCCTAACTTGAGAGACAAATGAAAAAGCTGATAACGTCAATCAAGAGTAGTTAATGGATGTTCGTAACTTTTTAATTGAGTAGGGAAAGATTATGGCATTTGAATTATAATTTATTGGCATGATACATAAGATTTTATGAGTGTCCAATTGGATTTTAACATCATTCTTAATATTGAATATATATGCTTAGTTGCTTTGTGATTTATATTCTTTTATTAATTAAAATAAATTAAAAATATTATTGTAAATTTGAATAAATAAATATTATAAAATTAAACATTTTTTATTAGAATAATCACTTAAGTAAATTATTTATTGTTAATTATATTTATTTTATCTCAAACAAAATAAAAGATATATCACAAATTTAATTATTATATATTTGTATATTTTACATGCAAAAATATTTTATGAGGATAAATAATCATCTACTTGAATTTATATATAATTAAATATGCTATTTTTACACAATTTTTTAATAAAATAATTATCACCTAAATAATCCATGTGAATATAAAAGAATAGTCAAATTTGTCATAATTGAATACTTAATTTTTTCCACGAATACTAAATATGAACTTTTAATATTAGATGTGTTTTTGTGTTTATGTAATATAGTTAAAAATTATTTGACATATTTTTTTCATATATCAAAAGTCAAAATTAATATCAAGATAAAATTTTGAGTAATTATCTAAATCGGTCTTTGAAATTTTTAAAATTGAATATTTTAATTTTAGATTTTAAAATACACAAAACAGTCTCAATATTTATTTTTGTTAGATAATATAATTCTTTTCCGATAGTCATTAACGGCAATTACTAACGAAAAGAAACTATATTGTCTAACAAAAATAAACATTAAAGAGTATTTTGTGTATTTTAAAATATAGAAGACTAAAATATCTGATTTTATAACTTACACGAATTTAAGCTAATATATTATAATTTTATTTAATTTGAAGCTAAATTTTAAGAAAATGTGTTATGGAGCTTGGAAGAGCGCCTGTGTGAGAGAAGAAGAAGAGGGGGCGGGGAGCAAAAAAAAGGTATACTTTTTCATTGAACAACTTGCCTCATTACGATTAAAAGAAAAAAAATCGGATAAATTAATCCTGCTCTATATATACACTAATTTAATCGAAAATAAATCATGTGTCAAATTACTTCAAATGATAAAAGAGAAATAATTTAAAAATGACGCATGTGAAATATGAATGGTGATTATCCAAAAGCAAGGTTAGTTGTGATTTGTGAATGAGTTATGAGATTTATCTCGGTTACTTCTCTTGTAAATAATTTGTGACACAACCTTGAAACCCAATGTTTTTAAGTTGAATGAGTTGCACACTTGGTTTGACGCATGTGGCAGGGTGCGTGAGTGTGAGTTGTGACACAAAATGAAAAGAACCCAACTCAATACAGTCTATTGTATGGTAGTGGTAGGGTGCTCCTAATTGGTACGGGGGCACAGAAGCACGTGGTTAGGAGGAGGGTACACGTGGGGGACCACTCATTCAAAATTATGGGTGCGTGCCGTGCACATGCTGCTTCACTACTAACTCCACCTTGAGTTAGTCACTGTTTGCGTTGTACTTGTTGTACGGGCACGAGGGAAATGACTCAATTAAAAGAAAAAAAAAGTATAAAAATTTAATTAAAAATTTTGTCAAATTATAAAAATTAGTAGAGTAATTAAATTTTAAAAAATTTAAAAATATAAAGTATGATTTTTAATTCTTTATTATTCTCTCTTTTATATTTATTTTTAGTCTCACTAATAAAATTAATCAACTATATTGTTTATAAGATTGACAATAACTTACTTTTTGTTTGAAGACATTTTAGACGAGGAATATTATATATATTTTTTTTGTGCACATATATATATATATATATATATATATATATATTTAAAATTTTTTCACTTTTGGTATTAAAAATAATTTTAAAAATTAGAAAAAATAAAAAATTTATTTTATATCATAATAAAAAGAGGTGTGTACATAATTTCTCATCTTAAACCTAGTAATGTAGTAGCTCTAATTAAAATGGCTTTATATATTAAAAGTCAAAACTAATATTAATATAAAATTTTGAGTAATTATCGAAATTAATTTTTAAAATTTTTAAAATTGAATATTTTAATTTTAAATTTTAAAATACATAAGACAATCTTAACATTTATTTTTATTAAACCATATAGTCCTTCTCTAGCAGTTACAAACGCAAAGTCCAGCAAAGCATTCCTTTCTGCAGGGCTTTGGGCCAGGGGTACAAGTCATAGTTTTGCAATCTTCATCTCTGAGACATAACATCTTCAGAGCCATACCTGACAAAGTGACAATTCATTTTACCATTAATAAACCCTAAAGGGGGATATAATAATGTTTTGATAAAGTTTATTACATATAAGATTTTAGCTACAGAGACAAATCAAAATACATACAAATTAATTATAATTTTTATAATATAATTTATAACATATACTACTTTTGTCTGAAAAAATATAAATATGTTAAGATATATTCATAAGGTCTATGCATGAAAATTATAAAAAAAAAATAGAAGGGAAAATGAAATACCTTTGAGAGCCATTTCGTCCAAGCCATCACCAGGCTTGATCTTGTACAACGGCACGTGGTTCGACAGCCCCGTTCCGTTACTGCACGTGCACGGAAACGGAATCCTAACTACCTGCTTGGGCGCCACGCTGTAACTGCCTGACGCGTTTTCCGGGATCGTGTTGGCGTTTGCGCCCAATAGGTCCGGGAGGTGCTTCACGTTGAACAGCTTCTGGATGTCTCGGAGCGTGGTCGCATTCTGGCTAGAGTAGTCTATTAGAGCTCGACACGTGGCGTTTGTATTGCTGCTGCACTTGAAGTTTGCCTCTGCCTGAGCCCGGGCCGTCAGGAAGCCCGTCAACACGAGGGTGAATGTGGTGACCCAAAGAGCCGATTTGCCCATTTTGATATTGTGTATGTTGGGGGAAGATCAGATAATTGGTGTGGGCCTTTTGTAAGTTGATTGGTCTCTTAATTTATTTATATAGGGACCCTCACTTGCCTGCCTGGCTGCTGTGTGGTCTAAGTGTAAAATTGAGGTTGGTCAAATAATAATTTTATCGGTTCCACTACATTACCAACAGCATATAAATAAGAGTTGGCAGAAGTTGACAGATAATATGTTGGTACCCTATATTTTTTCTAATTTTATTTGAAGATTGAACCGTTGACTTTGACTCTGACTGTGCAGGAAGAACTTGTTATGCGGGTTGCATAATAAGTGACTCCGAGACTGATTTCCAATCGGGACAAAAATTTCACATGTGAATAGTAGCACATGGAAAGGTTATGCTCCATGGAATCTTGATTTTGGCTTCTAGCTACAAAATGTAAACTTCAAATGATGGTAACTTGGTAAAATGGTTTCGTTTCTAGTAAAATGGTTATTATTACCCATATTTGGAGCATAATAGACTTTCTCATTCATAATTGTCCAAATTATTTATGCTAAAATTTGTTTTTCATAAAATGATTTGTTGGAGGAATAAATTTTGGGCTTTTGATGTAAACTTCAGAAAATAAGGACCACATTATTATTGTTACTTAAAAAAAGACCAAACCATTATAAATAATGGTTCCAAACCAAAAAAAAAAAAATGGTTATTTCAGGTCCTCAAAATTTAAAATAAAAAAAAGATGCATTTCTATTATTATAATTATAAAGGTTATCAAGTGAGAGATTTTTAAATAGTTTTGTTAAGTTGGAGTGACTCACAAAAAAATGTTATTAACAATCATAATATCATAACCATAAAGTAAAACTAAATAACTAATATCAATCTAAAAACATTTTTTTTTCAATTTTTTAATGAATAACTAGAGAAATATGCATTTTAGAATAACTAATTTAATCATTTGGATGGATAAAAACATTTTTGCATTCTATTTTAGTGATTTCATTACTTGTGTGTATTTTTTATCAGAATTTTTTATTTAAATGAATATAGAAAAATAAATTTTTATTTAACAATTTAATTATGACTATTAATCTAATTGTAATTTGTTTATGTTTGTAATTGAATGATTAATATTTACAGTTTTTTTTTTTTCAAATCATTATTTCACAAAATGAAAAGTCTTAATTGAAAATTTTTTTGGTGATTAACATCTAAACTTGTGGATCTAAATATATAATGGGCCTGTTATTTTTTAAATGACAATTTTTGTGAATAAACTTCGCTTTTATTGTATACCAAAAACAAATCTTTGCTTTTGTTTGGTATTGTTTTTCACAAAATTGATTGTACTGGTCCCCGCTCTGGTTCGCCGTACTTCTCCGGCAGCAAGGTAGATCTCCGAGCGTGAGGTCTTCGATTCATCAGCAAAACCATGGCCCTCCTCCGCGCCAGCGATGACGGACGCGTTTTCCTCCAGAGTTGCAGGCAAATGGAAGACGCGCAGCGAACAGGGGTGCAAGCCGGCGAGGCCGGAACAACCATCTATATCTCTCCGAAGAGCAGCGGCGATGAATGACTCGGATCCAACGATGGTATTCATCCTTTCATGGATGTGGGTTTTTTAGTCTAAGTCTCAATGTTTTTTTTATATATAACTTAACCAGCATTCAAGCAATGTTTAGGCCCATCACTTAATTAGTTGTGTGAACCTTTTATAATCCTTGTCATTTTGATTTGTTTATTCTCAGCTTCAAAAGCAATGAATGGAATGAATGGCCCATCAACACAAAAAAATGAGAAGAAATGAATAATTGCAATATAGGCATGGTCTTCTTTTAATGTTGACTAATAGCTTCTCAAAACACAAACTGAAACTGAGCTTCTGTTTTAACTGCATGATGGATTGTGCAGGAAACAATTTTATTTTGTCTCAAAAAAAAATAAATACTGAAACAGAGCTTAGAAGAGAAGATGCACAACCAGGTATCCTGATTCAGCTATTTTGTGCAATGAAACTGTCTCCACCACAACAGTAACAGAATTTTCACTATCTTTTCAAGTGTTACAAACATGGATTCTCAAGAATTCAACGTAATCCTATCAAGGGACAAATTAAGCTTCAACCCAAGCTTAACTTGGTTAGGTTCCCTCCCTAGATTCACAAGACACAAAGTGCTCACCAAACTTAGAAAATATGATAAACAAGACAGAAAAACAATCAAAAGATATTAGAAATAAATTTTGATTTTTCTCTCCAAGTGTTCTCTCTTTGCCTTTTCTCTTTTTAGCTTTTTTTTCTCAATACCTCACTTATATGCCTTTTTTTATTAAAGCTAAAACACAGAAAGATAATACAGAAAACTGAATATGCAATAATATTGATTAAAGCTAAAAAGTGTATGTGCAGAAGGAGGGAGGAATAAGCAAGTAATTGATTTGCATGTTTATGGAAAGCTTTTACCTTTTTCTTCGCTTGATCTGCCCTAGATTTAATTCATGGCTCCAATGTGATTTGACTTTTTTTTTTTTTTCTCTTTCTTCTTGGATGATAGATTTAGAAGTGAACTCCATTTTCCTTTCTGAACTTTAACATTGCAGCTGATGAAGTTTTTGTTTGAGGCTTGTGGGCTTGGTCCTTTTTAGCAACTCTATGTACATATTGTTCTTCTTATTGGGCTTGCGGATTTTTTGGCCTTGTGGTTCTATTGTTTGGGATGCACCAATGACTTTTGGGTCTGCACAACTAATACAACCATCAAACATAACCCAATCACATATTTGTCATCATCAATAAATACAATTGTTTTCCAAATAAAATTAAAAAATATTTATTATGAAAAATATTAATATTTTATACACTTATTTAATAATAACCGAATTATAATTTATTGACTATAATATAATGTGTTAATTATAATTTGTTGAAACTTGAATATTTTTAAAATATTAGTAAAGATATGTATTTTAAATTTTAATTTTAGATTTTTAATTATTTTATATTTTTTATTTACATAAAATCAGTTCTATCGATTTAACCAGTTAATCCAATGACTTAGTAACCTTATCGGTTCGATGATTGACTTTTTGATAACTATATTTAACACCTATAAATACCTGTCTATAAAGAGCCAAAGTGAAATTGAAGCTACTTCATCATTTTAACTCGCAATGCCTAGTCACAAAACCCTACCAACATTCTTCTTCTTAATCATATGTGCATGTATCTTGTCCTAAGATAAGATTAATGATGAAGAAGTTGCTTACCTCTTACAGCTTAGGAAAGTCCTGCTTACCTATTAATGCCACTGCTTCTTCTGGTTCAAGATCATCATCCAGTTGGTTCTCAAACAAGCAATCAGTGCAAATCAACTCCATATTATATATACAACTTTATATATACCCTATAACTAAACATACCTTACAGAAGATTCTCTCGAATACCAGCTTCAGTCGAGAGTTACATCCAAAGTGTTAAGCAGATAGAGTTCATCTAATAGCCTATAAATTAGGCAATACATTCAGCAACATCCAATATAAGAAACTCAAGCTCTGTTTAGAGTTTAGACCATAGGAGACTATGAACACTAATCACTAAACATTCCAGAGGTAATAGTGTAGTAAAAGGACCGTACTTCCACTAAAAGCAGGAAAATTAACATACAATGATACAATCAGCAACCCTTTTCACAAAACAAGGGTCATTAAAAACAAAGAAAATTTAACAACCTAATTTAAAAAAAAAAAAAAAATCCAAACACAACCAGGTAGCTCCAGGGAAACATAACAAATTGAACAAGGGAAAGCAAAATCCCAAACCTAGCTAAAATCCATGCATCTAAGGTGTCAGTCTATTATAACTCGCTAAGCTGCTTCTAAATTCAATAGACATCGTTCAAACTATGTTGGACACACTGTACAAACAAGCAAAAACACTATATATATATATAATAACCAATTACATTGTATAATTAATTACCTCCCTAAGTATTAGTAGTAATAACTCTACCTTAAAAACTTGAAGACGATGCTTCTTGTCTTGATTCTCTCAAATATCGAAGGAGTGTTTCAGCCTGCAAAGCCAGAAGCAAACATAAGTTTGAATACGAAAGAGGACAGCAAGGAAGAGGGTCATGTAAGATTTAAAAACTAGAATAATAATAAATTAAATAGTAATGAGCAAGTTTTCAATCAAAATAGCAAAATAGCTGAAGAGCATCATCAGAAATTTGAAACTGAAGAGCATGTACTTCTTTTTTGTGCTTCTTCATCTCTTTAGCTGACTTTAGGTGCTCTTCCAATTTTATACACCCATGACATTGATTCTGAGACATCTTTTCTAACAACTTAGTCCATTTGTGCTATGTTGCTACAAGTACCACATCTCTCAGCTTAAGATCTGAAACAAATTTAAAGTGATACTCGATTAAGTCTAGGTTTTATAACGAGAACAATTTGTCCAAATTAAGGCTGTAAGTGAGTCAAGTCAGCTCATGAATTAGCTCGAACTCGACTCATTAATAGCTCAATAAGCTGAGCTCGTGAGCTAGTGAGCCAAGTTTGAGCTTAGAATTAAGCTCATAAATTAAATGAGTCGAACTTGAGCTTGGATAAGCTCAGCTCATTAGCTCGTGAACTGACTCGATTATATATATACACATATCTTATATGTATTTAATCTATATTTTTAATATTATATATATTAATGATCTTAATTATTTGAAATTTTGTATTTATTTTTTACATATAATTTTGATGTAGGACATAAATAAAAAATTTATAATTTATTGATAGATAGAAATATATAAAATTGATCTTTTTAAATATTTTTTAAAATATATAAGTTATAATTTATTGATATAGAATTATAGATTATGTATTTATGTTTTTATAATTTGAGCCAGCTCATGAGCTTTCGGTGAGCCGAACTTGAGTTTAAAAAATATGCTCGATTATTAATGAGCTGAGCCATGAGCCAAACTCAATTTTTGTGAGCCGAGCTTGAGCTTGGTCTATCTCAACTCAGCTCAACTCACTTACAACCCTAGTCCAAACGTTACAAGATGAAAATGTTCATGTTTCTACACCCAAATGAGTATGAAAAACAGCCTCAAGTCTAAAACTATCAGCATTACAGCTTGCAGGTCACAACTGTTTTAAAAATCAATTGGCAAACAAATGGCTTCTATAATTCAGCCATCTTTCATGCTTTTTCAACTTAAGATGCCCAAAAGCCAAGTCGAATTTGGTGGTATTGACAAGAGAAATTTACATGATTTTTTCTTCCTTTTCATTATTCTTTTTTTCTTCCAATTTTCAACTACACATGATTTATTTGTTATATAAGTGGAAAAATGATCAAATTCTAATAGTTTTTTAAAACCCAAAATAGTAAATGATAATACCTTTCACAGGATCCAAAGCTGAAGGATATTTATTTTCATTTGATTTCAGTTCTAGGAAAAGCTGAACTGCCTTTGAATAAACAAAATCACTAACATCTTTAAGAAGTCCAACTTGGTCAATTTTAATTTTGCTACTGCAAATGCATAGAAACTCTTTCCTATCTTTTCGGACTTCATAGCTCATTCCACTTGCAGAACCACGATATGGCAATTTGATAAAAAAAATTTCAAGTCTAACTAGAGATAAAAAAAAATTGTCTTAGGAAATCAAACTCAAGCAAAATTAACAAGCCTTTAGTAGATCACGAGTTAATTTCAGGTTAAATAACTACAACATAGACATGACTTTTTGAAGTTTCTGAATGAGCTAAAGAAGAGAGTTGAATCTATGACTTTTTTCTAAATCTTGATTAATAGCTTCTCAAAACACAAACTAAAACTGAGCTTTTTATTTGCGTGATGGATTATGCATCTCAAAAAATAAAAACTGAAACAGAAGTGAAAAGAAAAAATGACACAGTCAGGTATTCTGATTTAGCTACTTTGTGCAATGAAGCCTACATTCAGTTTCCATCACAACAGCGACAGAATTTTCATTATCTTTTCAAGTGTTACAAATACCAATTCTCAAAAATTCAACCTAATCCTATCCGAAACAAATCAAGTTTCAACCCAAATTTGATTTAGCTAGGTTCACTTTCTAAATTTACAACACACTAAATGCTCACCTACCATAACAAGGGATATCTCACATATTCATAACACAAAATAGAAAAACAATTGAAAGATATTAAAAATAAATTTTGACTTTTCTCAATAAGTGTTCTCTCTTTGCCTTTTTTTTTTTCTCAATGCCTCACTTAGATAGTTATAGGTATTTTTCATTAAAACTAAAGCACAGAAAGATAATACAGAAAACTGAAAGGATAAATTACCATTTGTATCGATGAAAGACACAGACGTCGACAAATATACCTATATAAGAATAAAACGACAATTGTAACCACGGAAGATGATTTTCGTATGCCAAGAGTATACCTTAACAGACCAATTACGTAACCAACGTCTGGCTACTCTTGGCACACGGAGATCATCTTCCGTGGTTACAATTATCGTTTTATTCTTATATGAGTACATTTGTCAGCGTCTGTATCTCTTTTGTGGGTACAAATAGTAATTTATTCAAACTGAAAACTGAATATGCAATAATAAACCATGAAGGAGACAATATTGAACAGCTCGAACTCTGAACCCGAATCTAGCACTCTCAAATGCATCCTTCTATCCTAAAACTTGAAGCTCGAAATGTGTGTTTGGTGCTTTTGAAACTCTGAACTTTGGGCTCTCTCCTCTCTTTCAAATTGAGATTCAGATTGTCTTTTTGTATGGAGTAAGATTGCCAAGGTTAGGATTTTCTGAGCTAAGTCAACTCCTTAAATCTTGAACCAGCTTTAAGTCTTCTCTTTCTTTCAATAAATCAGACCAGAAATTAGGGATTTAGAGCACAGCATAGATGAGCAGCAGCATGCTTATTGAAATGAGTTGCCTAAAATATTTGCCAAATTCAAACCCTTAATTTTGTGTTTTACCCCCAAATTTCAATATCAACTATTGATTCACAGCAGATTGAAGTGACCTCCTTTTTTTGCTGTTATCCGAAATGTATGTAGAGAGGGAAGGAGGATTTAAGCTATGCAAAGCTTTTACCTCTTCCTTCTGATTACGCTTGATTCATGGCTCCAATGTGATTTGACCTTTTCCTCTTTCTTCTTCGATGATAGATTCAGATGTGAATTCCATTTTCCTTCCTAAGCTTTAACATTGCAGCTGATGGAGTTTTTGTTTGAGGCTTGTGGGCTTGGTCCTTGTTAGCAACTCTATGTACATATTGTTCTTCTTATTGGGCTTCATGAATTTTTGGCCTTGTATTCCATGTTTGGGCTACACCAATGACTTTTGGGCCTACACAACAATACAACAATCAAACACAAAATAAATTTTTAACCCAATCAAACTCATATTTGTCATCGTCAATAAATTAAACTCTTTTTCGAGAAAAACCCAAAACAGTCCTGATAATTATCTTGAAAGACAACGAGGCCCTTGACAAAAAAAAAATTCAACCCGGTCTCTGACAATTACTTTGAAAGGACAACGAGGCCCTTGTGCCAAAAAAAGTCAATGTTATTTTTTTTGGCATAGGGACTAATCAGTCCCAAAAAAAATATTAGGGGCCTGATTGAGTGTTTTTTTTTTGGAGTCTCGTTATCCTTTCGAAGTAATTGTCAGGAGCCGATTGGAGTATTCACTCTTATTTTTCAAACTCAACATTTTTAATTGTAAAGTTTGTCCTAACATGATCTGTTTTCATTTCTAGTGGTAATTGTCCGTAAAAACTGAACTCAAAATCTTTTTCTAATATAAAAACTTAATTATAAAATAATTATCACAGAAGGAAATCGATTTTTTTTGTCAACGTTCTTTAATTATAAATAGTTGAAATAAATATTAGTAATACCCAATTCCAATTTCAGTTCCATTTTAACGATTCTTGCCACCGGCTAGACCTCAAAATAGTAACAATAAATCATAACCTTTCAGAAACTCCTTTTCAGCCTCAAATTGAAGCTACTATAATTTTTTACCATTTCTTTTCTTCTATTTTTCTCCTACAATGTAAGTGTTGTAGCTTTTAATTTTTTGTTAATTTTTATTTTAGCCAATACACGCTTCATTCAAATGTTATGTATATAACTATATATAGTACAGGGTCATTCCAGTTGTCCAATCTATCAATCACTAATATTAATCCCAAACAACCCTTCTTAATTTAGTGCATGCATGTTTTATATATCTATAAAGGTACATAAATAGGGTTAGTGAGGGCTTCCATAAATAGGACCAACACAAACCATGCAGGGTGTTACAAAAAAAAAAAAAAATAATAAAAAAAAATAAAGAGGAAAAATTTGGATGTATAATTTCTTGAAATGATTTAAATTCATTTATTCACCGTTGAATTAAAGCCATGCATAGACTGACATAAGATCAATCAATGTAAACCCCTTAATTGTCTATTATTTGAGCTTTTTTTTTTCAAAAAAATAATAAGTGATGATTTATCTTATATAATTATTTATAGATATATATATATTTTTTAAAAGCGTAGATTATTATTAATTATGACAATTACTAATGTTTATTTAATTTCCTTCAAGAAGAAGTGTCATAGTAGTAATGTACAATAATAGAAATTGTCAAGTGCCATTAAGATAGACATATAAACTAATATTAAAGCATATTTGTATCTGGTTAGCCCACAAAAATTAAACTTAAAATTGTGTATCTTTATCATATATATCATATAAATTAAAAGTATTATTAGACTTGTGTAATGGATCTAGTACTTTCAATTCCTACCAATATTAGTGGATTTGAAGATACACGAGTGATTGATTTCCCATAATCTTCTCCTTTGTTGATTTATTGTTGCTTTGAAAATTCTTTTATGAAAATGGTCAAAACATATATCTCTCTTTCTTTTTTATTAATGTAATCTATTAATATATCTTCTCCTCTTGTGCTTTAAGGGTCAATAATGAATGGGAAATGGGGAAAAAATTCATAAAAAAGAGGGAACACAACAACCAAAGGGCATGATTGGAGGCACTAAATATTCTCTCCCAATTAAAAACAAAACAAAAAAACTAAAGAAAACAAAACAGTGTGAGGCTCAGCCAACAGTAAGAGGGGAGGATTTTGAAAAAAAAAAAGATCTAGTTAATTTTGCTTCTTTTTAACATGGAAAAGTCACGGACCAAAAACCACAAGACCCAAATATATATTTTTTAATATAAGTTCAAGAACTCTTTTAAGTAATAATATAAATACAATAAAATCAGTTTTTAATTTACATAAAAGATACTGCATAAAAGACTTATCAATAATAATTACAAAAAAAAAGTTCATATATAAATACTATACCGTTCAGCAATAGATTTACGTTCAACACTGTGAGATTTATTTCTCACTAAGGGAGAAAATATTAGTTGAATTCATTGTAAAGAAACAACATGAAAACCATTTTGATACAAGATTAATGTAAAGGTTTTAATTTATTAATGAGTGTTTTACAATTTATTTTAAGAATTTGCAAATGGAATTTTTTAAAAAATAAAATATTTAAGTTAAAAAGTCATTCAACATATCAGCCTACAAAAAAAAAATCATTGAATATATCAAAATCTAAAAAAAAAAAAAACTTTTTGAATATTTAAAGAGAAACCTCAAGACTTTTAATTTGTCAATTACATGATTCATTTGACTATTATCAGACAGTAAGTAGCTAAACTAAATATTTTTTATAGTAATATATAATTGATGCGGTCAATGTAAATTTGTTTAACATTTTAATGTACTTAAATGAATAAACTCTAAAAGTTAAAACTCTTTTATAAGTAAATATTGAAAGAACTTTTTTGCTATAAATATTATAGAATTTGCCTTTTAACGGGAACATTTAAAAAACTATTTTTGTTTGAGTCATTTTAAAATATGTATGTAATATATTTTATAATCTAAAGATTATATCAATCCTTCATTTTCTTATCTTAAACCTATTTTCCCTTGAGAACATATATACATATATAATTTTCTTTAGAATTAACAATTGAATTGGTTTCTAACAAAATTTAGATCGAATACTTAAATCTCACTAAATTTTAATTATTTTAAAAATTATCAATAATTATTTTTGTTATTAGACGAATTGATTCTTTTGTTATATTTAACAAAACTTTTAATATATGTATATTGAACAAATAAATTTTATTATAAGATAAATTAGTCAATTTAATATTGAATACTTCTAAAATAATAAAAATTTTGTTAAATATTAAAATGTTCGATTTAAAATTTTTCAAAAATTAATGTGAGTGTCGATACATATATTCATATTTTTCAAAAAAAAAAGTGATAAAGAATATAAATATAAAAATTAGAAATTAATAAAATAAAATACACTATAATAAAATAGATTATTTTTTAGAGCTATATGTGTCAAAAAAGAATTAAAATTCGTTAAAAAAAATAAAATTTGACACTATTTTAACTATGAAAATATATTAATAAAAATTGTCAAAAATAATATTTTTAACATATAAGTAATTGTGAAAAAAGTTTAAATCTTATTTTGATAAATATTGGCTGTCAAAAATAATTTGTTACAAAAATTTGAGAATATATTTTTTGTGATATTTATTAACCGTCAAAAATACTATTTATTTTGACACTTATTGATTATAAAAACTTCTCAACAAAAATTTTTAACTTGAAAATAAAAAATGAGTAGTATGATCCCAAACTAAGAGCAGTGTGATGCCAAAATTGAAGGAGCCTAAAGAAGAAGAGGAATAGTAGAGTAAATTGAAAACAAATGAATGTCAAAATTGAGAAGCAATTTTCTACGGTCAAATTATTCATAAAGAATATATAAAAAATTTGACATTTGTGATATTTGTCAAAAATATATATTAATTTTTACACTTAATTATGACTGTTAAAAAAATTGTTAAAATAGCTCTCTTTTATTGTAGTGATATTAATTAATATTAAATGGGTCCATCTAGTGTACAGATGGATATATACAGATTTTTGTCTTTTGTGGCTGAAAAGCGTGTCACTAAAAAGTGTTGCTTAAAAAGAAAGTGTTATCCTTAATCGTTAACTTGGTTCTGATACCAATTTTTAAAAGTCGTTTTTTCTTTTAATTTCTTTTTCGAAATCTCTTTCATATAAATTTATAAAAGTATTGACTAGTTTTTATAATTCTGATTTCATTTATAATTTTTTTAATCTTGTTTTAGTTTATAAAATTCATTTTTGCATGGATTATTGTATATAAAATCTTTTATCTGTTTGTCTTTTTCTTTAATATAATTTCTCAAATCCTCAAAAACTTCTTTTATTTCTACACTTTCTGTTGTTTCTAAATATCTTTTTAATTTTTCGACTTCGTTCTCCATTTTTTTTTTAACAATTTTAATTCTTTTAAGTCATAATATGGTTTTTCAGGCATTTATAAATTTTTTAAGTTTAACTCCAACTTGTTTATATTTATTCTTATTTCTATCCTTTTTATTATAAGGTCATTAATTTCGAACTGAAGATTATTTAATTCCCTTTTATACTCCTTTATTTTATTTTTTAATCTTTTCGCCCTTTTTCTTTTTATTTTGTTTTCTGGTTTTTCAATCTTTGTATGCTTCATTATTTATCTTAGAATTTCTGCAAATTCTATCATCGATTCATCACTATTTTCTAGAGATTCTATTAATTTTTCTAGCTCTTCAACTTTTCTTTTCAACTTGTCATAGATTATTTTTAGAGCTTTAAATGCTCTTTGATTTATTTCAGAAAACTGTAAATAATTTAAACGATTTTCTCTTTCAAAGAGCTCTTGTTTCTTGTCTTGATAAGTTATATATATTTCTTCTTTATTTATTGTCATAGTTTAGTATTTAGAGTTTCATTTAACTTTTCGACCTTTTTTGTTAATTCTTTTATTTCAGAATTTTCTTCTTTAATTTTTAACTTAGATAAACTTAAAGGGCTATTAATTTTAGATTCTCTTATTTGAAAATTCGATGAAACTAATTTTTCTGATGGTTCTTTTAATAATAGAACTGGGTTTTCAATAGCTTTATATTTTGGTATTTCTGTTTTTACAATTTTCTGAAATAATTCATCGACATAAATTCTTTCTCTATTTTTAAATATTATACTATGATGGCTATTTGTTAAAGCATAATTTATAGCATATGTAATCGAAAATGGTTCATCATCTTGTTCCATTAGATTCTTTCTGTGAAATTTATAAGCCAAACTTATAGATCTACCAAGGTTTTCAGTTGATAAAGGTATAGCATATCCAAGATGGGCGTTGAATTTAACATTTACATTTGCCAAATTTCCATGAACAATTCTGATTATTTGATCTATTGGGTCATCAGTAATTCTTTTGTCACAAATTGCTAAGTTTATTGGTGAATTAATTCCTTTCATATATGTAGATTTGATTAAGACTTGTATAGTACTAATATGAATCCATCCAATTTTAGATCTTTTTTGTTGATCCTTAATTTTCTCAATCTGTTTACTCAATTCTTCATCATTTATCAAAGCTATTTCAAGTTCTCCATTGGCGGATTTTATCTTTATAGGGGCTCCAAGTTGAATTTTTTCATAGTATATTATATTTTTTCTATTAAAAACTTCTTTTAAGAGATTTTGTTTATTAAAATTTTCATTTGATTTGAGATTTAATTCTGTTTTTAGAACAGCCTGTTTTTCATTATCTAATAAAGCAGTTAATCTATAATAATCAGATTATTCTGTTAATTCTAAACTTTCTAAATAATTCATAATTGAAAGACTAGGATGAAGATGTACCTTTCTGGAGAAAAACTTCCTTTATTTAGTATATTTTACATAAGGTGTTTTTTATCTCCAGAGGGGAGATTGTAGATACTAACTCCAGAGGGGAGTTTAGAATTATTTTCCCTAAGGGAATTCTTCTTCAGACTATAGAATCGCCTTGGCAGCTTCCTCCTTGCTCTCCTAGCATATGAGTACTCTTAGCCTCCTGCTTTCTATTGTCTGATGCTTCTACAATTGCTTAAGCAACCTATTTATAATAGTTGGGTTTGATGGACAATTCTCATCCTTACCCTTCTTATGACGTCATTGCTTACGTCATTGTTTGTTCTTTTGCACCAGCTACATTGTTGGTGCTCTATGACTTAAGTGCTTACGTCACTATGCAATAATGTTGAGAGATGCTTCAGATGCACTGTCCTCCTCTTTTATCATGTGACCCTCAGATGCATTGTCTCCTTCCTTCATCATATGAGTTGATTCCGTTTCATTATTGCTTTCTTCAGATAGCTCTGAGGCACATAGCTGGCACTTGTGGTCTTCTCTGTCTTTTATCAAATAGCAGAGATTCCTCTTTATCCCTTCAGGGAGCTTTTTTAAAACTCCAGATAAGTTGTAGAATGTTGATTCAAATTTCACCAAGAGTCTCATCTCTCTTTCTTCAATTTCATTTCTTTTACTGGACACAAGCAGAGTATTTCTACTTTTATAATTAATCCTTGTGTGAGATTCCTTCATTATTTTTTGAGTTCTTTCAAAGACCCTTGCTAATGTGCTGGCTAACCTTCCTTCATGACTGTAAATCGTTAAATCTTGAATCTGATCAATTGGTTGAAAATTTTCTGGGAAGACGGACATGAATATTACTTGGTGTGCTGGAACCAAGCATTCTTCTTCTTCATTAAAAATAGGTTGACTGTTTGTAAATTTTAGGGATATATCCCTTGGATTTACATTGTCAATCATATTTTTAAATCTCTTTACTGCATCAACGAATCCTGCAGGAAACTCACTAATAATTTTTAGATCATTAAAAATTAAAATTGTATCAATTAATCCATATTGGAAAAACTGATAGGTGTCAGATGGGGAAGCATCTAGGAATATAACCAGCTTTGTTAGCTGTTCTTTGGCAATATGATAATATCCCAAAATTGTCCTTTTTTCTTCAGTCCAATTCAGGACTATGTTAAGGATTTCTCTGAGATTTGATCTACAGACCCTTTTCTTTTCCTTGATTTCAGCCCTTGTAGGAATGTTTCTTATTATCCCTGTTCTCTGGGTTTGAATTGGAGCTTTATCTGCTCTTTTTGAGGTTTGCTCTGGATGGAGAGCTTCATATTCCCTGAAGGATTCCTTTGCCTCTTCCAGTGTTAGAAACCCTCCTTTATGAATTATCCTTGATTGATGTGTGAATGGTGCTGCTTTTTCCCAGGCATCATATACTCCTTTCATGGGGCCATTATAAATTACATAATATTTTTTATCTTGGGTGGATTTTTTAATGATTTCAGCAATTGTTTTATTTTCTGAAATTTTTTCTTCACCTGATTTGTCCACCACGCTTAGCTGGCTGAACTCTGATGGTTTTGCTTGTTGTGTTGATTTCATTGCTTCGATGGCCTTCTTGAGAGATTGGATCTGTGTCCTTATTTGCTGACAATGCTTGCATTTTTCGAGTTCTTGCTCATATTTTTGAATTTCTTGATCTAATGCGTTATAGACGAACTCCATTCTCTTGTTAATGTATCTGCAATAACATTTTTGTCACCCTTAATATATTCAATTTTTATTGGATATTGTAACAAAAATAATTGCCATCTTACCAATCGTCCATGATTATAATCAACTTTTAAATTATATCGTATGAAACCTGTTAGGTAACTTGAATCTGTCCTTAATGTAAATTCTCTGGGTAGTAAATCAATTTTCCATTTCTTAAGGGATTTAATTGCTGCTAGAGTTTCCTTTTCATGAGTGGTATATCTCTGTTCTGTTGGAGTAAAAGTCCCTGAAATATACCTGCAAAGTAATTCCTTTGGGGAATCTTTAGAATCTAGTGATTTTTTTTCTTGTTCCAAACTTTTTATAGCTTTCTTAGCTTTTAGACATCCTGACCAGGTTATGTCTGAAGCATCTGTTTCTACTATTAAGTAGTCATTTTCTTCTGGAATATAAAGTTCTGGAAGTTTTTCACATAATTCTTTAATCCTTTGAATTTGCATACTATCTTTTTCATCCCATTTCCATTCTTTTTTAGTACTTATTTTTGAAAATAAGCTTTTAGTGTATTTTGTTATATTCTTTAAAAATCCTTGATCAGAAATATAATTTATACACCCTAAAAATCTTTGTAATTGTTTTCTATCTTCTATTTTATTAGGAAATAAATTTACCTTTTCTAAGACATTTGGCTGAAGTTTTAGCTTTCCTTGAGTGGATAGAATTAATCCAAGAAACTCTATTTCTTGTTTTGCTATTCTTGCTTTCTTTTTGCTAAGAACTAATCCTTTTTCTTTACATCTTTCTAAAACTATTAATAATTTTTGAAGATGATCTTCTCTATCCTGTTTTGTAAAAATTAGTATATCATCAATGTACACTAAAACAAATTTATTTAACCTTTTTAGATTTTCTTCCATAAATCTTTGATAAATACCTGGGGCTTGTTTTAATCCGAATGGAAATACATTCCATTCATAGAGCAACACACTTGTTTATTCTTTTGTTGGGCAAGTAAAAGCAGTTAATTTCTTTGTTTCTTCGTCTAAACGAAGTTGCCAATATCCTGATTTTGCATCAAGAGATGAAAACCAAGTTGCTCCTTTGATTTTTTCTAAAATAGAATCTTTTCTTGGAAGTTTATGAGCATCACCAATAGTTGCTTCATTCATCTTCTTATAGTTAATAATCATTCTTCGTTTTCCCCTTTTAATTTCATTATTGTTTTCAACATAAAAGGCTGGAGCCGCATGAGAACTTTTACTTAATCTTATAATTCCTTTTTCCAAAAGATCTCTACATTCTAGTGAAAACTCTTCTCTATCTCTTGCGGAATAAGGAATTTTATTTGGAACATTTATCTCTTTTGTAGGATCTTTTAATTTAATACTTACTAATTCGTTATTTGTATTTTTAATATCTAAAGGATTTTCAGCACAAATTTCATCCAAAAGTTCTTCTATCTTTATTTCAAGATTATTTTTTGGGATATTTATCTGAAAGTATAAATTTAAATAACATGTCTCTAATATAGAAAATATTTTAAATTTTAAGATCTTATCTATAGTAGTAGTCGGTATTTTTATACGTTTTGATTTTTGATTTATTGAAAAATCATGTGGAGCTTTTAAAACTATATATGTTAATTCTTGAATGAATGGATGATATAGCTTTAAAAAATTATTTCCTATGATAAAATCCATTCCAGAATCTAACATATATATAGATGGAATAATGAACCTATAATTTTGAATAAAAATTTCAACCATCTCTGCTTTTTGGTCAATTTTATGTATTGATTTGTCAGCTATTCTAACTCTTAATGGTTTCTTTAATATTTTCCAATCAAGTTTTATATTTGAACTAGCAAAGCATTGTGTTGTTCCAGAATCTATGAAAGCATTTATAAACTTTTCTGTTATTTTTATAGTAATAAATGTAGCATTATTACTCAGTCTCTGAGTCTGTTTCCGAGACATATTCAAAAATATAGTCTAAGTTATCATCAGATTCCTCTAAAGGTTCCGTGAAACAAAACTTAGCAATTTCTATTTGTTTAGTAAGATCATTTTTATCCTTCTTTTTCGGACATTCATTTGCATAGTGTCCTTCTTCTTGTCTTGGCAATACCAACATTTACAATTTTCTTTTTTATTCGGGCAATAGTTATTTCTTTGTCTTTTGTTTTTATTATTATTTTTCTTTCTAAAATATCTCTTTTTTCTCCAGTTTGGATAGTATTTTCTTTTTCTAAATTGATATTTTCTTTTTCTTTGAAAATTTTTATTAAGACCATATTTTTGAGGTATCTCTTCATTATCTTGACAGCAAATTCTAATTATATTTGCAAATCTTTTTTGAGTTGCTTCTTGCATACAACGTTCTTTTATTTCCTCTCTTATTGCAGAGGTTGCTCCACCAAAGTTATTTTTAATTGTTCCTCTATTTATTTCTCTTATAAATCTTCCCATTATAAATTCATTAGCAGGATATGGAAGTTTTGTTATATACATACTAAGATAATGATTTTTATCTTCTTCTTTTAATTTGGAATAATGTATTCTATATTCACATATATAAGACTCCACATTACATAGATCATATATCTGAATATTAGCTAAATAGTTTTTTGCTTCTTGATATTCTTTATTATAAACTTCTTGTCTATGATCTATAATATTTTTTCCAAAAAATTCTTTATATAGAATCATCATTATATATAATATCTTATCATAAGCTGTAGTTTTTGTTGCTAATTCTTCTATTATTTGGTTTTCTATTGATGTCATATAATCTCTTATAGTTCCTTTAGTATGAAACCCTATGTAATTCCAAATATCTCTTCCAGACAGTTCACTAAGTTTTGGATTAGTAAAGGCTTCTAATAAAAAGGAATTCAACCAATTTTCGAAAATTTCTTTTTCGTTCTTTTTACAGTCTAAATCGAGCATTCTTTCTCCTTCCATTTCCTGGATTTTAGGAACATATTTTGATGGTATTTTTGTATATTTTGAATCTTTATTTGTAAACCCTTTTTTAAAAGCATAATTATCAAAACCTGTTTCCCATTTAAATTGAGATTGATTATCCTTAGATGTTCCAGCTTCATTTTTTACTTGTATTGGAATTGCTGGTTCTTCGTCACTTGAATAATCTAGAATGTGTTCTTCATTTTCTATATTTTCAGAATTTACTAATTCTTCTTCTATTTGAAAATCATGTTCCATAATATTATTTTCTTGAGCCATTTTTAATTGTTTAAAAAGCATTGTAACTTCTTCTAATTTTTCTTCAATATTCATAATTTCAATGGTAGTTTTACTTTTAAGTCTGTTATGTTGATTATATTTTGGAATTTTTCTTCTTTGGGATTCTCTTTTTCCTTATTTCTTTGAAATTTTATGGATATTAATATTTCTTCAAGCATATCTACTATAGAATTTAATTGTGGGTTAAAAGTATGATAAAGATGTGGGGAATCATTTCCATGGTAGCATTTTTTAGAAGTTCCGTGTGAAAAATAAGTTTTTCAGGTTTTTGAAGTCCTTCAATAAAACTTATAGTAAAATAAAGATTTTGAGAAAAATCATTTTGTATTGATTTTAAGAATTCGGTGTCATTACAATTAACATTGGTTAAAATCATTAATTTTTGATCTATTAATTTTGATAATTTAATTATTTCTTCTCTTAAATCTTTTAATTTACTTTTTTTCCATTAGGTGACGCTTTTCTTTGTGAAGAGTTACGGTTTTAAGTGAAAAGTGTGGCTTTAGAATGTATGGTTTATATTTTACCACGTAGCATATCTTTAAACTTTGATCTGTACGTTATATTTTACCATATTAAATATATTGCTTTTATCGTACATAAATATCATTCTCTTAATTTAAAAAAGATTAGCTTTTTATTTATTTATTTTTTAGTTATAGACTTTTCCTTTAAAAATAACTTATCCATATGAAGAGTATCTAGTATCTACTGTTAAATCTTAACTTTGTTTGAAAATTTGACCCTTTTAAGACCCTCCATTTTCATGTACTGCAGCAGATCAACGGTCAACGTAAAACACAAATAGAAAAGTTATCCACGCGCTCTCGTCTTTCTATATCAACACGCGCTCTCTCACCCTTTCTTTACAGAGCTCCCACTCAATAAGAAGAATGCGTGTAAATCACCGAGCCTGAACAACAGCTCAAAAACACAACCTCTGATAAATAACTAAATATCAAACCTCTCAGGTTGAATTGGGTAAAATATTTTTTTATCTAAAATTTGTGAACAAAATTTAAAAGTATTTTTAGGTTTTATTTTATTTTTATTTTATTTTAAAATTTTTTATTTGTATGAAATGTATTTTTATAGCTAAATTTTTAAGAAATTTAGGACTTATACATCAATAATACTTAATAAGAAGTCCAGTTAGGAGTTATTTTATTTATGTTAAAGGTTGTTTTTGTAAAATTATTAATAAATTAATTTTAAATTTATGAAAAAATTAAATATTAAAGAGTATATTTGATGTAAATAAAAATTTTAAAACAAAATTTAAATAAAATAAAATTTAAAAATATTTTTAAAATTTTAACAAAATTTAGTGACAAAAAATATTTTATGTACGAGAATATTAATCCATTCGGATTAGTCAAATAATTGACTTATCTTGTTTCTAAATAAGTTGGGAAGTTTAAATATTACCTTGTGTATATAATAATTTATTAGTCAAGACAAATTTTTAAATAGAGTTATGATTTATGATGGATTAATTTTTGTCTACCAAATCAGAGAATATCTTAAAAAATTAAAAAAGAAAATGAGAATAATATCAACTGAAAAAATAAAATTCTTTTAAAAAATGAATAATTACTAATTTAAATTGAAAGGTACCAGGCCTCAGAGAAGAAGTTCAAAGAGAAGAGTAGAGAGAGAAGATGAGAGAGTGTGTGATTTGCATTCAAGCAAGCAACTGAACTTACAGCATGTGAATTTTACAATTTATATGTATAGCTGGCTAACTAACACATGACTTAAATCATGAACTAAGCTAACAGACTATAACAAACACTAGAAGGGCCTAGAAGCTGCTGCTGAGTCAGCTGGGACCTACTAACCAACTTATAACAGAAAATAGCATTAACAGAACTAACTGTTTTAGAAGGAAAGCTATTGAGCTAAGAGACTGAGCCAAGGTACTGCTGCATATATGTATAACTCCTATTATCATCTCTAGTTTTTCTTTTCTGGAATGCTTGCAACTGCTTGTTGATTACAGATGCTTAGCCTGGTTCGAAAGTGTAGAAAAGCCTCAGAGGGTATTGCTTTGGTAAAAATATCTGCCACCTGTGTTGCCCCTGGAATGTGACTCACTTGAATTTCTTTGTTGGTGACATGATCTCTGACGAAGTGAAGATCAATTTCAAAATTCTTGGATTCGAAATGCAAGATTGGGTTTGCTGCCAACAGTACAGCACTCAGGTTGTCACAATACACTATAGGTGCTTCAGAGATAGCTAATTTTAACTCAACCATTAGATTCCTTATCCACACTAGCTCCGCCATTGTCCCTGCCATGCTTCTGTACTCTGCCTCAGTACTAGACCTGGCTACAGCCGTTTGTTTCTTCGAAGCCCAGGATATCAGATTGGAGCCAAGGAACACACAATATCCAGTGGTTGACTTTCTGTCATCAGGGTCACCAGCCCAGTCAGAATCACTATAAGCAGTGATCTTCATAGCAGTGTCCATTTCAGAATCCTTCTTAAGATGCAGGCCATAAAATGTTGTGCCATTTAGGTACCTCAGCACACGTTTCACCATTTTTCAATGTGAATCCAGGGGAGATTGAACAAATTGAGCAAGTTTGTTGACACAGAAGCTGATTTCAGACCTGGTAATGGTTAGATATTGCAAGCTTCCAATGACAGAACGATACAAGCTTGGATCATGGAAATTTGAACCTCCAAGAGCATAAATTTTTGTTGTAGAAGGAAGAGGCGTGTGGCAAGTTGTGCATCCCACCCTGCCAGCCTTCTTCATTACCTCTTCAATGTATTTCTGCTGAGTAAATACCAATCCTCCACTCTTAGTCTTTGAGGCTTGTATGCCAAGAAAATAGTGCAGGTCACCTAGATCTTTTAAAGCAAACTTGCGATTCAGCTGATTGATTACTTCCTTAATAGAGTTGTCACATTCACCTATAACGATGATATCATCTACGTATACCAGGACATAGGTTTTTAAGTGATGAGCAACACGAGTGAATACTACTATGTCAGACTTTGTGGCTGCAAATCCTAGTTCTTTTAACCCATTTGCAAGCTTGTGGTACTATTCCCTGGGCGCCTGTTTCAAACCGTACAAGGCCTTGCTAAGTTTGCACACAAATGAAGGATCTCCTTGCTCATATCCTTGGGGCTGCCTCATGTACACTTCCTCAACTAAATCACCATGCAGGAAGGCATTGTTTACATCTAATTGCTTGATTGTCCATGACCTTGAGAGTGCTACTGAAAGCAGCAGTCTAATGGAGGTGGGCTTAACAACTGGACTGTAGGTTTTTGTAAAGTCAAAGCCTGGTTTCTGAGCAAAGCCTTGAGCGACCATCCTGGCTTTGTGCTTCTGAAGTGAACCATCTGCATTATATTTGATTCTGAACACCCATTTACTTCCAATTGCCTCTCTACCAGGTGGGAGCTTAACCAGCTTCCAAGTGTTGTTTCTGAGTAGGGCTTCATACTCCTGATCCATAGCTGTCTTCCATTCAGGACATTGAAGTGCCTGTTTAACATTTCTTGACTCTACACTTGCTAGAAACAGCTTTGCCTTGACAATGCCTGCTTTGCCTCTAGTAATCATTGGATGAGTGTTTTGGATGACCTCAGTGTTGCTAGGCTCAGGGTCAGTGAAGGGGAGAACAATTTCAATATCACCAATAGGGATGGGGGTTGGGGCTGAGGAGCTTGCTACTGGGACTATGACTTCTTGCAGGCTACTAGAATGACTTAGTGAGTGTGAGGAAGTAGAGTTGATAGGTGTTGAAGGCTGTTGTTGGTTGTTTAATTGATGAGAAGAGACTTGTGCTGAGGTGTTTGAGGATTGGAGTTGGTGATCAGTGGGAGGAACTTGAATAGATGCTGAGAGCCTTGGAATTGTTGGAATTGAGTGTGGAGGAGCTAAGATTGTTGTTTTCTTAAGACTTTGAACTGCTTGCTGAAATGGAAATTGATCTTCAAAGAATACCACATTTGGTGTGATGATGACTTCTCTTTGTTGAGTAAGGCATTTATAGCCTTTCTGATCAGTTCCATACCCAAGGAATGTGTAAGGAGAAGACCTAAAGTCCAGTTTGTGCTTGTTATAAGGTCTCTGATGTGGAAAACACAGGCAACCAAACACTTTGAGTTGTGCATGGGAGGGCTGCTTGCCAAGTAATTTCTCAGTTGGAGACACACCATTTAGAACTGGTGTTGGAAGCATGTTGATTAGTTTTGCTGCTGTGCAGAATGCTTCTCCCCAGAACCTTGTAGGCATAGAGGCTCCTGCCAATATGGTTAATCCCATCTCTACCACATGCCTATGTTTTCTTTCAGCAGAGCCGTTCTGTTGGTGAACATGGGGACAAGCAAACTTGTGCTGAACTCCCTTAACCTGCAGAATTTTTGAGAGACTTCTATATTCGGTTGCATTATCACTTTGCAGCATTTTAAGTTTAGTGTTTAAATGCAATTCAACCTTTTGTTGAAAAATTTCAAAGACTGTTTTTAATTGAGCTCTGGACTTAATTAAATAAAGCCAACTGTATTTTGAAAAGGTATCAACAAAATTAACATAATACCAGTTTCCATTGCTATCTGGCACTGGAGCAGGGCCCCAAATGTCTGAATATACAAGATCTAAGGGATGAGTGTACTCAGTTAGTGAGGAAGGGAAAGGGAGCTGGTGAGACTTGCCAATACAGCAGGCTGAGCAGTTTATTTTTACTGGTATAGAGGAAAGCTTACAGACTTTTAATACTTTGGACAATACAGCATGGTTAGGGTGTCCTAGCCTAGCATGCCAAACAAGGAAATCATTTTTATTGCTATTACTTACTGCAGTATCATATGCAGCAGCAAAGCTAGCTGGTGGTGCTTGCAGCTTGTTAATACTAGGGAATTTTTTTTTTTGACATAATACTAGGGAATTTATAGAGGCCTCTTTCCACAATTCCTTGAAGCACAATCTTCTCAGTGTCTTTACTCTTTACATAACACTTATCATCATGGAATTCAAAAAAGATTTGATTATCACAGCACAATTGATGCACACTCATTAGGTTCTTTGTAAGTTCAGGCACACACAAGTTTTTCATGTGCAGTAACTTAGAGTTCAAGTCAGTCTTAAAATAAGAATTTCCAACAAAGGAGATATGCAAACCTGTTCCATTGCCAACTACTACTTGTTCATTTTCAGAGTAGTTCTCCTTCTCCATCAGATTCTTCTCATCATGTGTCATATGATGTGTAGCTCCAGAATCAGGATACCAATTGGAGTCTTGAACGGTTGCTGGTGTTGCTATCAGATCGCAGAGATTTGCTTGTGGCTGAGTGTTCTGATTGTGGCCAGTATTGTTGTAACTTTTTCCACCATAACCTTGGTCTTCATAGTACTGATCTTCACTGTATCTGTGCCAGTAAGTACTTGCAGTGTGGCCAAATTTGTTGCACAGCTGACACTGTGGCCTATCATATTCATAACTTCTTGAATTGTGCACTCTGCCTCCTCTAGCAGATTGTCCTCTTCCATTCGTGAACTGACCCTCACTTGTGAACTGTCTTCCTTCATTGGAGAAATTTCTACCGCCTCTGTGCACTCTTCCTCCTCCTCCTCTGAATCCTCCTCTGAAGCCTCCTCTTCTTCCTTGCATATGTTGATTGTGTCCTTCAAATTGAGCAATGTTTGCTTGGACAAATGCCTTTGGTTTTCTGAACTTTGCCAACATGCTATTGATGCCAGTAACCAAGATTTGAGGAGTGCATCCTGCCTCTTCGATTTTTGATACTCTGGATTCACTACAGCATCTGTTTTTTCATTCGATTGCACTAGCTGTTGAGGAATTCCTCTTCCTGTGACGTGGCTCAGCATATCGTTCCCTTCTATTGTTGAGATTGCTTGATCCTTCTATTGCAGGAAATTATCCTCATCGATATAGGATTTGCTATAAATCCTTGCGCCATTGTTGATAAAGTAGCGAAACTTGGAGGCTCTGATACCATGAAAGGTACCAGGCCTCAGAGGAGAAGTTCAAAGAGAAGAGTAGAGAGAGAGAGAAAAGATGAGAGAGTGTGTGATTTGCATTCAAGCAAGCAACTGAACTTACAGCATGTGGATTTTACAATTTATATGTATAGCTGGCTAACTAACACATGATTTAAATCATGAACTAAGTTAACAGACTATAACAAATACTAGAAGGGCCTAAAAGCTACTGCTGAGTCAGCTGAGACCTACTAACCAACTTATAACAAAAAACAGCATTAACAGAACTAACTGTTTTAGAAGGAAAGTTATTGAGCTAAGAGACTGAGAGCCCGTTTGGGAAGTAGTAGAAGCTACTTTTTTTTGACTTTTGGATTATGAAAAGTCATAATCTGCGTGTTTGGCACCATCTTTAAAAAAGCTTTTAACTTCCCGAAAAGTTAATTTACAGCTTTTTGAAGAAGTAGAAATATATGACTTCTCGGCTTTTTGATAAGTCATTCTACCATTTTTTTTAAAATTAATTTCAAAACAAAAAAAAATCTACTCTGTGAAAAATATTGACTCTTCACCACTATTTTCACTCAAGGTCTGCTAGAAGCATTGGCCTTCTACCATCATTCCACCATCATTCTCATGCAATGTTCCAAACCTCACCATCATTTTCACGTAATGATTCATCTGATGAAAGTATTGATCCTCTACCACCATTTTTATTTTCAGACAATATTGCATCTGAAGAACAACCTACTGCATATATTCCTTCTAAGTATTTTTTTTATCATTTTATCACTCTATTTTTTATTATTAAATTTGTATTTAACTGTGGTATGAAATTTTAGTTTTAATTTTATTTTTTTCACATGTGATTTTATAGCTTGCTATTATTTTCATAGTTAATTATAGCAAGTTCTTGATCTCAATAAAGGAGAAGGGAGTTCTAATAGGAGTAAAATAAAAAATAACAACAAAATATACATTGACACATTTTATAGTTATTTTTTATTTTCACCTACCATATCATACACAATATTAGTGATTAGATTAGGTAAAATCAACATTCAATATTGGAAAATATTTGTTATTATCGTTATTTTAATATTCATCCTCTTTTATAAAAAAAAATTATTTTTTGAGTTTTTTATTCAAACACTACAACTTCAAAATAAGTACTTTTATAACTAAAAATCCAAACACAAAATAACTTATTTATAAGCTACTATTAATAAAAGTCATTATGCTTTAAGCTCTTTTTTCAAAAGAACTTATTTAAGTTATTTACCCAAACTGGGCCTGAGTCAAGGTACTGCTACATATATGTATAACTCCTATCATAAATAAAATTTCTAATTACGCAACTCAATTAGTTAACATAATAAATATTTTGAATAATTAATTAGAAGTATCCAGTTAAAGCCATGAAAATGAAAAGATTTTTCAGTCCAATTCGATTGAATTCATTGAAATTTCTAACGATATTTTCTGTTAAGGTTGATTACTTAAATTTCTAACTTTTATATAATATACTAGTGGCGTCTAACATGGTTATTGGTAGTTAATTGGATAGTTTGAAACTTTAATTAAATATTTATTTTAGTCTCTAAAATCTTGTATTTGAATCAAATTAGTTCTCAAAATGTTTTGCATCAAAGTGCTACTGAATTTTTTCTGTTACATTAGTCTCTGCGATTACTTTTGTTTTACTGGGTTAACAGAGTGTCAAAATGAATAATTATGTGATCAGATCATGTGATATTAAAAGAAAATTTGGGACATAAGTTTTGAGAAAGAAATAAGATTCTAAAAATCGAACCATTTATTGAACTAATATAATTAAAAATTTACAAATTTATAGGTTTAACCAAAATTTAATTAGAATTAAATTGAATATAATAAAATAATATATTTATATATAAAATATATAATTATGTAAAAAAGTAATTTTTTATTTTATTATTTTAAATTAATTAATCACTAAAAAATTGATTAGTAGTTAACTGATTTTTTTATTGATTTTTTCAACTTTTTTATTGGTTTATTATAAATTGATTTTTTATCCGAACTGAATTGATATAATAATTTATTCTCAGTTAAAGTAATTAAGTTCGATTCTCAGAACCATAAAAACATGAATGAAAAGATCAGAAGAAGAGTTGTGTTGTTTTTTTTTTGTGAAAAACAAAAAGAAAAAGTGATAAGTTATATATAGTCACATATTTAATTGAGGTGAGAAAGATAAACAAGGTTGTCTTTACGAGATTCACACATAACAGATTAAAATATAAAAAACCAATTTAATTATTTAAGAGTGAAAGTTTATTTAAAGATTAAGTTGAATGTTTACCAATCTTTAAATGTATTGTAAAGGGTATAGTTTAATCTTTGTCTTTGACAACAATATGTATATGTGAAAGACATTTTAACCAATGTTATAAATGAACTCATCTGGAAGAGATTAATAAAAATGGTCAACAAAAGATTGGAGAGATTTTTTAACAAAAAATTATTCGTACTACTAGTCTACAACTTTAGGAGAAATAGAAAAAAGAAAAAATAAAAAGTATTATAACGTGTAATAAATTCAAGAGATAATAGTATTAAGAGATCAGTATATTTTATAATATATAATTATCAATTGATTATTATTAATATTTTTAATAATGTGATATTATATTTAGAGTCCGTATAAAAAGTTTCAAATATTATTTTTTGAATTTTTAATTTATAAAAATAATAGTATTAATATTTAGTATAATTTTTAAAATTAAATTAATTTTTTAAAAAATTATTTAAGTATTTATGAAAAAATTAAAAAAATGATTTTTTTATTATTAAATTTTTTTTAAAATAAATATTTTTAAAATTAAAAAATTAAATACAAAATAATTTATTTATAAACTAATTTTAATATAAATATTTATTATTTAAATTAATTTAAAAAATTAATTAAATTATTTATTTAAATTAATTTAAAAAATTAATTAAATTATTTATTTAAATTAAATTTTAATAATATAAAATTATATATATTTTTTAATATTGACTAAATTTTAATAAAAATGTTGATAGTGATATATTCTCTTTCAAGAGGGGCCACCAGCATGTGAAAATGGGAATACTGTTGAAAATAGTGTCTAAATTCCCTTCTTCTTGTATCTTCTTCTGTTTGCAAAAACCATTTCATTCAACCTAGACTATCTACTAATTTTTATTTTTATAGTAATAATGTGTCTAAATTCGATACCCAAAAAAAAAAAAAATTGCCCCATTCATTCATCCTATGCTTTTTCACGTCCCATCACCAATCTCTCTCTCTCTCTTTTCCCTAAAAAAATTCCCATTTTTCTTTCTCTTTCTCTCTCTTTCTCTTTCTCCCCCAAACCAAACCAAAACTAAACGCTCCTTTCTCTCTCTCTCTCTCTGAAACCAGAAACCCTTTCCCGTGAAAACATTCACCGCAAACTCAAACAAACACACACACACTCCTTAAAACCTTCAAAACCTTAAAACACTGAACTAACAACAGCAACCAAACCTTAAAACCTTCGAAACCCAACCCAACCCTTCTTACAAAAACTCTTAAATCAAAACTACCCCCACATCACACAATAACCAAACACAAACAGAAAAACCATAACCTATATTACTAGGTTGTGGTGCTTCTTCATTAATGGACACAGCTTCAGGTAGTGAAGGTGGAGGAAGAGGAGAAGAAAGAGGAGAGCCTGAACCTCCATCACCGCTGCCTGTTGCTGCAGCACCAACAATTACCACTACCACAGCCACGCCGGCGGAGACATCATCGCCGCCGGCGCCACCGAGCAGGTACGAGTCTCAGAAGCGAAGAGACTGGAACACGTTCTTGCAGTACCTTCGGAACCACAAGCCGCCATTAACGCTAGCAAGGTGCAGCGGCGCGCACGTGATCGAATTCTTGAAATACTTGGATCAGTTCGGAAAGACCAAGGTCCACGTGCCGGGATGTCCGTATTTCGGACATCCTAACCCTCCCGCACCCTGCGCCTGCCCTCTTAAGCAGGCGTGGGGCAGCCTTGACGCCCTTATAGGAAGACTCAGGGCGGCCTACGAAGAAAACGGAGGCCGCCCTGAGTCTAACCCGTTCGGCGCCAAGGCCGTTAGGATTTACCTGAGGGAAGTTAGGGAAGGACAAGCCAAAGCGAGAGGGATCCCTTATGAGAAGAAAAAGCGAAAGAGGTCGACGGTGACGGTGTCGGCGGTGAGTAGTAGTAGTGGAAGTGGTGCAATTTCTATTGCTAGTGGAAGTGGTGGTGGCGGCGACGGCAACAACGGCGGTGGTGAAACTCCTGCCTGTGGTGGTGGAGCCGGTGGTTCTAGTTCTAGTGCTAGTACTCTAACTTCTACAGCTAATGTTTCTACTACTTCTACCACCGTATAGTAACTTATGAATTTCATTAATTTATTTTTTTTCTTAAAAAAAATTATTATTACTCTTAATTATCTTTGATTATTGTGTAGGAAATTAATTGTGATTATTATAAGGAGTACAAGTTACATGATTGTTGTGGCAAATTTATTTTCTGATGATCAAATTAATTAATTGACACGCCCTTTCAATTATATATACACTGTTTTGTTTGATTTAATTAGTTGATATGGCACTTTCATACCTACTAGCTAGGTTTATTTCTCATTTGATAATTCATATGTTAGATTCAGTTTTTTGTGTTGCTTTGGGGGAGGGGGTGTTCGTTCATCTAATTAATAAAAACAACTCCATGCACTAGCTAGCTTGATATAATTTCTTAAGAATATTTTCAATTATTAGATTAAATTATATATATACTTTAGTTTTAAATTTTTTAAAAATTATTAAAAATAATACTATGCTGAAGAGATTTTTTTTTCATAATAAAAAATATTAAATAAATAAAAACAGTATGTACAATATGAATTTCTCTTAAAAAATTAACTACAGTCTTCACTCTTTATTCAAAAAATTTTCAATTATCAATTGTATGTTCTTAGTACCTTTAGGAGAATGGAAATTAAACTCAAAATTCTCAAAGTCCTTTATTTCATTTTCATCATTAGGAACTCATCATCAATGATGTCGTTCATTTTCTTAATTTCTAGTTTCTTTTATAGGGAAATGCTACTACTGTTGGAGAGTGAAGGAGAAAGCTTAAAACACTGTATGTGTTGCACATTGTATTGAAATCACTATAGTCTATAGTGATTATGCATGATTCCATTAAGGAAACTAATAGCTTTATATACTTGCAATGTAAATAACACACATCATTCATTTACTTTCATAATGACATTCCATTTTTGTCTTGACCTATGTGAAGCTCAAATCAAAGTAGTGCATTATTTGGATATAACAATTTGGTGAAAATTATAGAAAGATACCATCTCAAAAGAAAATAATTAAATCACAATGATATCTTTTAATTTATCCTTGGATGTCATTCTGTAGAACAGTGTATAAATATAACTCGCTAGATCTAAGGCAATCAAAGACATACATTGACCCTTCCATTATGATCACAATAATTACTTTTAGTAAGTAGTGGATAAATATAATATTATTTTTTAAGTAATATCTTTATTAGCTTTAAGTTTTTTTTTTATTATTATCAAATATTAGACATTAAATTTTATTATAAATCATTTCTCAACTTTTGTTTTATTAAACAAATTAATTTTCAAATCAGATTTCAAGTTTACCAAATTAATATTTATTACTATATAAAAAATGAAAGTTTCCTTTAAATAAAAAAAATCTTAGTCCAGTTCTAAGTAAAAATATTATGTAAAAAATTATTTGTCTAATGAAATAATAGTTAGAGACTAATTTAGTAACTAAAATTTATTAGAAACTAAACTGGCTAACAAAAAGTTTTTTATATATCAAGTGATTTGGAATATGACACATTTTCTTTAATTATTATTCTCTCATTCTTCTCTTGTTTTGGTGCTTCAACTAATAATAATAATAACAAAGAAGAAATTGGCTCCATGAGAAAATAATTTATTTTTTCTTTCTATACCACTTCAATCTGTATAGTAGAATGTCCCCACATATAATAGCGTTTGTTTTTAGATATTAAGATTGAAGATTGAAAGTTAATATTATATTTAATAGTTAAAAATTAAAATTAAAATTTTCAATTTATTTTAATTATTTTAGTATCTCCAGAAAAATAAAAACAAAAGAAATTAAAAATTTTAAAAATAAAAATTTTAATTTTAATAATTTTTTAAAAAATATTTTTATTTAATTTTTTAAATTTTAAATTTACTTTTTTATTTTTAAAATATAATTTAATAAAATATATTTTATACTAAATCTAATATAATAACTTAATTTAATCTCAATTTCTCCGTTTCAATCTTCTTCTCCAGACGCAGCCATATATTATAACAAGGTCTAATACTCTTTCTTAATCTTATAGGACTATACACAACTTCAAGCAGTAATCACTACTGTTTAATTGGTCCCCGGGGAACTCATAACTCATAAGCTCTTCTTGATCATATATATATATATATGTTCCTCAATCTATCGGCAATGATGCACACGTGCACTCCATCATTTTACAAAATATCTTTGGCACTTATGATTCATCAGGTGCATGCTTTTCTTTCGTTGCAACTTGTTATATATAAGAATTTGTTTTTCAATTTTTAGAATTGTATGTGTCTGGCTTATTGATTATTATATATATAATAAGTTTTGGTATTCTTGTTACTCCATTAATTACATTAATCATTCACATGCTTTGCTTCTTTAATTTTCTCTCTCTATTATGATACTTATAATAGACGTTTAATTTCTTTCCGTGATAATAACACCTTACTACAACATATAGGAAGCAAGCATCAATATAATGGATGAATAGAAGAAAGAAAAAAAAAATTAATATTTTTGATACCTTGTGATTGTTGATCATATTTTATTTTAGTAACCTCCACCTAAGTGTGAAAAGGACTATTAGCCAACCGTACTGTTCCTTATTACATTCTATATTTTTTTTATTTTGTTTAAATTTTTTTATTCATTTTTTGAGTCATCACAACCCCATCTAGAATCTATTAAATTCTATATGTTATTATAGCATAGACCCACCAGCCACTCCCAAACAAAACCACATTTCTGAAATTTTAATTTGGGATTTTGGACCCATATATGTATAATGTATCCACTAATTAAAAAAATCATGATTCATCTCCTCAATCCTCATTATCATAATAATGCACCCGCAAAATTATTTCGTTCTTTGTATTACTCTTTTGTTTGGTTCTTTGATATCTGACATTATTATTATTATTATTATTATTATTATTATTATTATTATTATTATTATTATTATTATTATTTAGCTACCATGTATTTTTAGAATATATGATGAATTTACTATCAGTAAAAAATTTTAAATTTTTTTTAATAAATACAAAATAAATACATTATTAAAATTTAATTTTGTTATATTTTTAATAAAAATTTCAATTTATAATTTTAATATGTATACTTAAAACACAAAATAGATAAATTATTGTTATTATTATTGTTGTTGTTTATTTTCTTCCTAATTTCTTGATGAAGAATAATTCATATCTTTTGGATTTAAGAGGAACTTTCGCTTTCTGGCCTTTTGTAGAAGCAAATAATTTCGTATAGGGCACTTTATTTTCCTTACTTTCTTTTGTTTTTTTCTTTATTATGCGCGGTGGCCACTTTAACTCATTTCGATTTCTAAAAAGTCAAAAAGGAAATATTGGATATATCCTCTTCTTTGTGTCTAACAACAAAAACTTAACATCCGTGATTGTTTGGTCACTGAGTCACTCTTCAAATATTCTCTTCTCCTATAATTGGTAATTTCTTCATGCTTTAATTATTTTTTTTTATTTCTTTTGGGTGGAAAAAAATGTTTACTTGTGCTTCCACACCAAACCATCTATTACCAAAATTTAATAAACGTTTGTCATTGAAATGCGCTTTTGTTGGATAGGTTATAAACAAACCCTTATTATTAATATATGTATCATTTTTCAATAGCTCTTATTAGAAAAGATGTGTTCATCATGGAATACAATAATAAATATAATTAATATTAATTAATTAATTTTTTATTATAAAATTATTGTTTAATTCTTAGTTTCTTTTAAAAAAATTTAAATTTAAGATTTAAAATCTATAATTTAAAATAAAAAATAATTTTAAAAATTACTAATGTTAACTAATTAAAGCTGTTACTTTAGTTAAACTAATTAAGGTCATAATAGTTTTAGATTTTAAACTTGTTTGGACGAGGGAGAATAAATACCAACTAACTGTTAATGAGTCGTATTTTATATGATATATGTCTCTTTTTCTCGTTAAGAGGTTTCGGATTTGAATATCACTTGACGTAATTTGATAAATAAAAAAAATACCAACTAACTAATTAATATAATATAAGAATTTTTTTTATTGAGTAAATTGGTGTTTTTAAGTTATATTTTTATTCGTTAATTAAAAAAATTAGTCTTAATATTTTTTAAATTACAAAATTTACATTATCTAAATGGGTAGAGAAAAAAAATTTAAAGTTTTAAAGAATGGTGAATAATAAAAAATAATGAAAGAGCAATTTTCGATTTTCTATATCCCTTAAATTTTGGATGAAGTAATTATTGAAAAATTAATAGTGAAATGAATATATATAAAACCCGGCAATGTAGTGATAATGTGATATACATACATCACGGTTGAGTACATGTCATATTGCTGACAAAATTCCAATGAAAATACAAAATATGCAAATTTTGAGAAAAATCACCTAAATTTTTTTTGGCAAAATTACCTCTCTTTGTGGATAATATAAATTTGTGAAACGAATAAAATATTTATGAGCATTTTAGGGGGGAAAATTTTGGTTATTCTGTAATAGTTTTTTTATCAACGGCATAAATACGTTAAAAATGAAGAAAAAATGAATAAAAATAAAAAAGTACATGCAATGCCCTTTGGGCTGAATCCAACTCTTAAAAAAATTTATGTTGATGATATTAGGTTGTGTTTATTTGTTGAGATATATATACTAATTATTAGATACAGTGATATATATTTATTATTTGTTTGTTGAGATACAGATTTAAATAGACATAGTAATATATAAAAATATACAAATATATGTATTTAATACTTTTTTAAAATTAAGATACGAAAACATAATGCATAAAATACAAAATTTAATATTTTTATTTTTAATTATTTTTAAAATTATTAATTTTATCTACATTTTTTTTTCACTTTCTATTTTTTTTTAAGAAAAATAAAATTAATATTTATTTTATATATATGTATCTTATATATTATTATTAAATATACTATAAAATTTATATATCTTTATATTTATGTATTTCTGTGTATGTATCTATGTATCTTATAAAATTTATATATCTTTATGTTAGAGAAGTGGGGTCATAGAGCAGTGAAGAGAATTAAGTGCTAAGGGAGCAATGTCACAAGATTGATGAGGGAAAAGAGAGAAGAGAATCCCACTTAGCTTGGGAAATATTTTGCCTCTTTTTGTCGCCACATAGAATAGTAATAGAGAGAGGGAGATTATTATTAGAAATAGATATAATATATAAGAAAAAATTTAAATGTATCGAAAATACTAGTGTTTCAATTATTTTAACGGTTAATTTTAATTAATATATATTATATATTTTTTATAATTCAAATCAACAGTTAAAATAATTAGAACATCAATATTCTCGATACACTTAAAACTCTTCCATAATATATATATATATATATATATATATATATATATATATATATATATATATATAGCATTATATTGCATTGATGTCTTTGTGGTACTGCCTCCTTCTATAACTTCATTTATGGGTGTGATGAGTGGAGACGGTGGTGGGGAGTAGGGGGTTTTCTGCTCTCTCTTCATTGGTCTTTGGATTCTTTAGAGTGGGGTATATCTTTGCTTTTCTCCTTCAGGAAAAATGAACAAAAAAAAAAAAAAAAAAACTATATACTTTCTTATCATTATTATTGGATGTAAAAAGATTTTATTTGATCCTTAAAGTCCAAGCATGATTTATTTAATTTTTGAAATTATGATGTATTAATTTAATATTTGAAGTTACATTTTTGTTTAAATTTTTAATATAAAAATATTATATTCACATAAAAAATTAGTCATTATATATTTATGTATAAATGTATATAATATTTAATTTGTTTTCAATATATATTTTATATGAGTAATTGAATTGATGACTAATTTTTGATATACTTGTAACATGATTGTTTTAATATATAATTGATCAATTATTAATTAATTACTATTGTAATTAGATATGATAATATAATTCGCTATATTTATAAATATTCAACTCGGTCCAATTCAATTAAAATAAGGCAGTTGATAATCTAATATATTATGAACAGAATTAGATTTAAATCTCAGATCAGATTTATACCATAAACGAGCAAATAAAGCTAAAATTTAAACTCAAATTCTTATTTTTTGCATAAGAAGTTAGTGTCATCAAGCAAGTAATTCAATTTGCTAATCATATATAAATAATATTTGATATTATGAGATGTGAAAGGATTAAATATTGCGTTTATTAGTAAAAATAAATTTACTTTTTGCAGGTTGGATCCAATAGGATCAAGTTGAGAGATTTATGATGTGGATAATAAGATTCTGGTTGAAAAATTTAAATGCATAAATAAGACTAAAATAAAATTTAAATCCTATCTACTATTGCTATTTATAGTTATTGAAATATGTTACCTAATGTTACATAATCACATATATCCATGCATTTATAAGAAAAAAAATAGTTTAATTTGAATTTTAATCTCTTTTATATTTGTTTTTGTACAATTTCATAAAGATAATTTAAAATAATTATTATAACAAATCAAAATCGATCCCTTTAACTTCATAATTAAAAGTATATCTTCTGTAAAGTATAATTAAAGTGTCTATACTAATATTTACATTGCCATTTAATTTTATACTAACTTATAAGATTATGTCATCTACCCTAATAAATATTTTAATCAAAATACATTCATCACATGGGGATACTTAGTTTATGTATGTATAATATATATACGCCATATATTCTAAAGTTTAGTATTTTTCCTTTTCCTTTAGCTACCTACATCAATCATTTTTATTGGTCTCTTATCTGAGTCAAATTCCATTTGAATACACAAAATAATTAGAAAAAAGAGAATAATGAAACATTGAAATTTTGGTTAGCATATATATAGCTTTATAGGCTTAGCCCTAGTCATGGTCTAATAATAATAATATATAATAATAAAATAGTAATAAGGAGGGTGACACGTACCACATGGGATTGTTTGTAGTCACATAAATAAAAGGGAGGGTACAATAACACGTGGGGCATAGTGTCCAAAGCATGCAGCATTTAGAACCATACATATTATTTACGTGCACATTGTTACTAACGGATGGGTCGTATATTGTTGAAAAATATTAATTAATTAATAGTTGTACCACAATGGATGGTGACTTCTTAATGAGGAGCAATATTTCAACTTCACAGAAAAAGGGGCCCCTACAAAAAGCAATGTATATGGGACGAGTAACGGTAACCCTTTACCCTTCTTTCTTGCCTCTTCCTCTTGCATTGCAATTTTCTGATTTAGTGGCAGAAAGAGTTCATTATTAATTTAGTACTAAAAAAATTCAGATGTTATTGATAAAAAATAAAAAATATTATTAATAAAATAATTTTTAAATATGATAAAAAATTAATAAATAATATATTTTATAAGTTATCAATTTTTTTATTTAACAAATAATTTATTTATTTGATCTGATTTTTTGTAGTAATATTCGAATATATATTTAAAAAATATACAAAAAAATTTGAAACAAAATTTAATCTTTATTTTTTTTTTACTTTTCAAAATAATGTGATTATTCACAATAATTTTTAAAAAAAAAATCACTTGACATAAAATTATCGAAATTTAAGGATAAAAATATCTTATTTTTCAGTAATATTTTTAATAAAATTGTATCAAAATTTTATTTAATATCTAGCTCTTTTTGTCATATTTTTGAATCTTTCAAAAAAAAAATTTGTTGTTAATATCTTTTAGAGTTATTTTTATTAGCAATTTGAACTTTTAACTACCATTTTGATATTTTATTCATCACAAAAAATACTTTTAGGACAATTAAAAATATAATAAAAGTATTTTGACACAAAGTAAGTTGGATTTTATATTTATTTTACTTTATATTATTGGAGCTCTTTTTGTTATAATTTTTTGTGGTGGCTTTTATTGATTGTCGATTTTTGTTGTTGTGAAGACGAGTTAAATATTTAAACCTGATATTTTTAAAAGTATATGAAATGATTCGGTGAGTTTTGAATGTTACTTTGTATTATTAGGTTTTTAAATCTCGTTATTAATGTATATAATAAGATAAAATAATAGTATAGGACGGTTTTAATATAAGTTTTTAATAATGATTAAGATCTAATCACTGTATATACATTGCTACAAGAAAAAGATTCATGCATCTATCTAATTTTGTTGATGGTTAGCGAATTTATCATATGTTATCTTTTAGGAGATTAGACAACACATGTTTTTGAGTACCAAAACCTTCACATAGATAAAATATTATTCTTCGATCACTTGAGTCATAATAATATTAACACTTTCATGATGTTTTTAAATTTTTTGAAGATATATTTTTGCTTTTATTGTTTGGAGATAAGTTTGGTATCAACTAAAATTTTGGAAGGCATTTTTTTAAATTATTCTATCAAAAAAAATTCTATAGTTTGTGTGGGCAAAATAATTAGAACTAATTGGTTGAGTTATGCACTTATGCGCAACTACCTACTACAACTGCTGCTTGGATGAAATGATGGTTGTTTCTGGTAGCAGGGTTCAATTTCAGAGTCCAACCAACCTTGTTTGTCTTTTGGCCCAATAGAAAAAAGAAAACAACTCCTCTATTAGGAGTTTCTCAACTCTTAACTATCTTAACCAATTTTAGTTGGTCGAGTGGTCAGCTCACTCGTCTGCTTAAGCAAGTGTCGGGGGTTCGATTCCTACCTTGTGTATGCAGCAATCCATTGGCTAGCAATAGACCCTTAAATGGAGCTTAGATTCGCGACGGATTAGTCATTGACCTGTCGAGTTGGAGGATACCGTGGGAAACCAAAAAAAAAAAAAAAACTCTTAACTATCTTGAGTTAATTTAATAATTAGTTTATTAGTTTATTTAATTAAGTGTTAAAAATTTAAATTTTTCATACAAATAATAATTCATTGGTCAATATAAACCTTTAAATAAAATTCAAATTCACAGCGAATCATTGACCTATCAAATTGAAAAATACTACAAGAAAAAAGTTTATCAACTCCAAAAAAATAAATATAACTCAAAATGCAGTAATTGCATGATCTAAAAATTAATCGCTAAACTGGTCACTAAATTTTTTTAGCAATCGATTTAACGATTAACACTAGAATCATATTATTTGATAGCTAATTCTATTGCTAAATATGACATTAGCAGCAATTAAGACTAAATTAGATTTTTGTTTAAATTTTTTATTGGTAAATATGAAGATGTTGACCATTTTAGTAGCCAACAAGAAATTAGGCAATGAAAACTATTGACTGATATCAATCTTTATTCTTTAGTGAATTGGTCTATAAATTAGTAGTTAGTGATAAAATTAATGATCGATTTAAATAAAAAATGCCTATAAAAATTTAGGGTTGTTAAATCGATAATTATAATAAAATTAGCCACCAACATGACAATTACGCTATAAAATTGAATATAAAAGTTAGGTTATAAAAGTTATGTTACTAAGAGTCTATTTAAAAAATTTTAAAAGCTATTTTTTTTAAGTTTTTGACTTATAAAAAATTATATTAACATTATTTGGTATATTTTTTTAAATATATTTTTAATTTTTTAAAAAATTGTTTAAGAATTTTTAAAAAAATAAAAAAAAATTAACTTCTTTTTTTTTAAAAATTATTTATCATTTTTATTTATTAAAATAATTTTAAAATAAATATTTTTATAATATTTATAAATTATTTTTAATATAAATTTTTATATTTAATTTTTTTTAAAAGAGATTAATTAAGTTGTTTATCCAAATTCTGGCGCAAACCAATTTGACCCATATGGGTTTTAGAGAAAATTTGGTGGCCCGGTCGGTTTTCAAAAACCAGCGAGGATCAATATATTTTTTTCTAAATGGCAGGTTGTTTTGAAATTTGGAAAAAAAAAAAATTTGAAAAAACCCCAATTTCCTATCCCAGAACCCTCGGCGTCCCCCTCCCCAACCTTGCTCATCGGTCATTCACCTGTCGTTCTTCTCTCTCAGACTCGCTATCGTTCTCGTCACTGTCTTCCTCACCTGCAAGCTCTCTCAGTCTCACCCGTCGTCGTGGCCTGTGTCGTCACTGTCTCGGAATCCGCGGACTCAAGCCCTCCGTCGCGGCCTGTGTCTTCACCTTCTCGGACTCGGCGGATCAAGCTCGTCGTCGCGGCCTGCGTCGTCACCGTCTCGCACTCGGTCGCCGCCTTCGGTGCGCTCGCTTCGCCGGCGGTAGAAGCAGACCGAACCAGCATCTGGTCCCTCGGGTGGTGGTGGTCGTCGTCTTTTTGTTCGGCCGTCAGTTTAGTTGGTCAGCTTCCTTCACCGTCAATTGGTCCCTGGACAGGTTAGCTTCCTTCGGCCATGTTCTTTGTTTTCAATTTTATCGTAGTTGAATTTGTTGTTGAAAATTATCAATGAGCTGAATTTATTTCTGTAAGTTGAATTTGTTGCTGAATATAATCAATATATCGCTGAACATTGCATTTTGTTGCTGGAAAACATTGAACTAATGAAGCATTTTATTGTGACAGAGTTGAAGCATTTTATTTCTTTTAAAATGTTACTGTAAGTTGAATTGTTGCTGAATATTACTTAGCTAAATCTTTTATTGCTGTAATTCTTTTGTTTTTCTTTTGTTAGAATTTAAAAGATGTCTTAGTCACAAATACCATTATCAGAAAAGCCACCATCCCAAGAACAAGCTCATCAACTTGAAAAATCAGGGGAAATCACTGTGATGTACATATATTGTGACAAATCTGTCAGGGGAGGTGGGATTAATTGATTTAAGATAATGATGGACCAAGTAACAATGCTATGGAAATATAGATGCAACTCTAAATAAGGAAAATGTTGGTCAAGTTTTAAATTTGTCTTAAGAAGATACAGATGCCAACTATGAGATCACTTCTTGGATATGGTTTATCAATTGCGTTTATCTTCCGCTCACTCTTGTTCATTTAAATTGAGAAAATATTTTGTACAGTGACTAGTTTATTATCTCTTTTTGCATCATTAGTTATGTCTAAAAATTGATACTTGATTATTATTAATATGTTTGTGAAAACATGCATTTTAACTTTTGTTTTTAATTTTATTTTTATAATTTTATATTTTTATTTAATTATGACCTGATCAACCGGGTGAATTAGTGACCCATTGGTTGAACCAGTGACCCGGTACTGGTTCGATTCTGATAACTATGAATCCATGGATTTTATCTCATGGATGCTTTTACTTTGTTTTTATCAATTCTGACTACATAATTTGCATGATAATAGTTATTGCTACTCATTTTCTTTTATTTGAGACCAAGTCAATCGGTTCAACCAGTGATTCGTTGGTTGAACCAGTAACTAATGACCCAGTATTATGATCAGTTTAATTATCGGTTCGTTTTGATAACTATGTTGAGAACCCTTAAGCTAGTGCTCTTTGCCTCAATCCCTCAACCTCCTTCCTCGTGCTTTGTCCCTCTCTCCCTTCACCTTCGCGCCACCACGTACGCCACCGCCAATCTTGATTTTCCTCGCTGTCGAGCTGCTGCTGCTGCCTCTCCCTCTTGTTGTTTGCCTCTCTTCGGGTTTGCTTCTTCCTCTTTATTTATTTCTTATTTTGCTACAGTTAATTGAAGTGTGGTATCTTCATATTTGAACCACTTTCTTTTCATACCTATTCTAATTAGCAACCCACCCCACAATTGATGTTCAGTGCATTTGTCCTAACTCCTAACTAGTAGAGTTCCATTTTTGCATATATCTTATATTGCATGTAAATTATTCAAATATAATACTTAAAACTGTGTTAATGGAACCTGGTTTAACCATAAAATAACTCGTAGTGAAGTCTAAGGCTCAGCTTTCGATTTCTGCTGAGTTAGATCAAATGTTGCTTATTGGCTTCTTCCATGAATTCTTTATCGATCCGAAGCTTGTCACCTTGATTCTTTATTCTAACTTGTGATTTTTGTAAGTTCACTTTAAGCTGTTGTAATATGCTATCTCTGTTCCTAAGCATTTCTTGAACCCATGGGCAAGGGGGCTGTTGTGGTGACGGCATATTTTGTCATGGAGGGTGTAGGTTGGCCATATACAATCTCAAATGGGGTCATGCCTGCATGGGTTTTAGAATTCTGTATTATACCACATTTCTTCCCATGTTAATTCCTTGGCCCATTCTTTATGATTTTCAAATGAATAGCACTGCAAAAACATCTCTAAAATCATGTTCACTCCTTCGGTTTGACCATCTGATTGTGGATGGTAAGCTGATGACATGGCCAATGGTGTCCCTTGCAGTTTAAATAACTGTTGCCAAAAGCACTAATGAACACTTATCCCAGTCTGATAAAATGGTTCCTGGCATGCCACGGAGCTTGACAATGTTAATGAAAAACAACTCAGCAGTTAACATAGCATTGTAGTCACCTTTAAGCAGTAGAACGTGTGCATATTTGGAGAGTTGATCAACTACTACTAGCACCACTGTGAAACCATGTGAATTTGGCAATCCTGTGATAAACACCAGGCTTACATCTTCGCAAACGTTTTCAAGAATCAGTAGCGGTTGTAATAATATGGAATTCACATGGGCAACTTATTTTAAGTATTTTATGCTAATCTTATCTAATAAAATTGTGTAGAGTATGATATAAATTCTTATATTCTTACAGTCTTACTTTGGGTGCATCAAGTGGTTTATTACTGTTAATATTGTTGCAGATATCTTATGTCTGGAGATATATCTGCTAAGGCACCTCACATGCAATTACTTTCTAAGTTATTTCAAACTATAGGGTTTTTTGGTTATGCCCCCATTACTTTTGTGAGTATGTTATCATGAATTGTGATTAGTGTCTTACTTTCTTTCCCTTCTTTTATTGGAAACTTGGAAGTAATTTATACCTCATGGCTATCAGGTTTCAGATTTCTTGGCAAGGCAAATGAAGTGCATAGGTACTTGTTTTTTGAGCTTATAATCATGGAAACTTCTGCAATGGCTTTATTGTGTTGTAAATTTTTATTTTCTTTGTGATGGTATTTTTTTTTGGTGGTTTTGATTATTGATTTACAAGATATGTGATAGCTTGTATAAGTAATTTATATCCTTCATTTTCATTTTTAGGTAGCAGATGTAAATTCAACACTAGGCGCAATAATGTCAATGCGGAAATTCATCAAACACCTTCGGTCATGCCACCAATCCCTGCCCAACACTCACTCCTTCTCCACTCTTTCCACCCAAACTCCAAAAAGCCACCACCACCGTGTCGAAGACCCTCACTCTTTGCTGAAAGAGGACCCAATTGAAATATGCACATCTTTGTGGGTCAAATCCTTCTCCTCCCCAAACCACTACACATTCTCCAACCTCACTGGTTTTCTCTCCAAATTTGATCTTTGGGTCCTTGCCTACCAGCGCTCTTGCGCCCACTCCACCGGCACCTTCCCTCCCCGCAATGCCATCCACTCCCACCACCTCCAAAACCTTCTCTCTCTCCGAAATGCTGTTGTTTGTGGTCGTTTTAGATGGAATGACAAGGCCCACCAGCTCCTCCTCGCTCCCAACTCCTTAAAACCCCTCTCAAAACGCAAGCTTGAAAAGTTTATGAACTCATCTGAGCCCTGTTTCCAGGACCGGGTGGTTCAGGAGGTTCTCTTGATGATCCTTGAGCCTGTTTTCGAGTCTAGGTTTTCACAGAAATCACATGCCTTTCGACCGGGAAGAAGCGCGCATACCGTGATTCGAACAATTAGGAGTAATTTTGCTGGATACTTGTGGTTTTTGAAGGGCGATTTGAGTGAGATTCTTGATACTGTGGATCAGAATGTGGTCATGGTGTGTCTTGAAAAAGGTACAAAGGATAGGAAAATCTTGGGTTTGATAAAATCTGCACTTAAAGAGCATCCTTTGAAGTGTGTGTCTAGGAATGATGAGGAGAAGGAAGAGTTAAGGAAGGTTAAGAAGAGGAGGGCTACTAAGAAGAGGATTCTCAATGAGAATGAGCCGAAGCCGGACCCGTATTGGTTGAGGACTTTCTTCGGTTTCGCGCCAGAGGAGGCTGCTAAGGTACCTGATTATGGTTATTGTGGGATTTTAAGTCCATTGATTGCTAATGTCTGCCTTAATGAATTGGATCACATGATGGAAGGGATGATTGTTGAGTTTTTTAGGCCTTGTAAGTTTGATTCAATATGGCGGTATTCAATTGATGATGGTTGTCATAACCCTGCATGGCCGGAGTTTGTTCCAGCCAGTGGAAAGGAGAAGACTAGGAAGATGGATTACATAAGATATGGGGGTCATTTCTTGATTGGAATCAGAGGGCCTAGGGAGGATGCAGTGGAAGTTAGGAAAAAAATTATTGAGTTTTGTGAGAGTACTTTCGGATTAAGGTTGGATAATTCGAAGCTAGAGATTGAGCATATTTCAAGGGGGATCCAGTTCTTGGATCATATAATATGCCGGAGGGTGATATACCCGACATTGCGTTACACTGGTTCTGGAGGTAACATTGTGAGTGAAAAGGGTGTTGGAACCTTGCTTTCGGTTACTGCTAGCTTGCCGCAATGCATTCGTCAATTTAGGCATCTAGAACTGGTGAAGGGTGACAAGGACCCGAAGCCACTTCCTTGTACTCCTATGTTGTATTCGGGTCAAGCTCATACGAACTCCCAAATGAATAAATTTCTCGAGACCATGGCTGATTGGTATAGGTATGCTGACAATCGCAAAAAAGTTGTTGGCTTTTGCGCTTATGTAGTTCGTAGTTCTTTGGCCAAATTGTATGCTGCTAGGTACAGGCTGAAGTCACGTGCCAAAGTGTATGGTATAGCATCGCGAAATCTTAGCCGTCCGCTGAGGGAGAGCACTAACAATTCTGCGCCTGAATATTCTGATCTTTTGAGGATGGGGCTGGTTGATGTAATTGAGGGTGTTCAGTTTTCACACATGTCGTTAATTCCATCCTGTGATTACACTCCATTCCCAAGGAACTGGATCCCAGGTCATGAGCGGGTGTTGCATGAGTACATAAAACTTGAAAATCCTAAGTTTTTCTGTGAATTGCTCAGAACTGTCAAGCAAAAAGGTTTAATTCTTCCTCAAGAAGAAATATCTCAAATGGTATGGGACTACAAAACTCTTGGGGTTCGTTATTTCCATTCCAATCAAGATCAAGAAATCAAAACTGATCCAAAGAAGATAACTGAGTAAGTTTAGCAATGATATACAGATTAATGGAGTCTTCTTGACACCGAGTTCTGTTTCTGAGCTGGTGACAACAGAAAAATGGTTATCTACACTGTTGGGTCGTTTTCTACATCGAGTGGGCAAGTCCTTCATACCCTACACTTACATGAAACGTTTTTCCCATGCTGAAATTATAGAATCCAGATGAGGGCATTGTGATTCACTATCAACAATGTAGAACATCGCATTGGTAATAGGTACAGAAAAAAATTACTGCAACAGTAAAACCACATGTAGTCGATGACTTTCTTCGCTGGATTGGGAATTTGGAGTTTCCTTGGAGTGAAATTGTGAATTCTTGAGGATAATATTTAGGATGCCATAGAAGGTTGTTTGCTGGTTATTTTACCAGGGAAGCACTTTAACATAATACTCGTATCTAATTTCACCATGTTCCATTATTCAAAAGGAAGTGTTCAAGAGGAATAATTATTTTCTCCTGTGGAAGCTACCTTCCTATGACCACCAAGCATAGGGAATTCCATCTACTACTGGTAATTTTTAACTACTGCAGGATGGAATATTTGTTGGAGATTGATGAATGTTGATTGATCAACTATGATATTAATAATTTCGAAATTAATGTGTTTGAAATTAACAAGCCATCTGATCTACTTTGCTTGTCTCTGACATTAGAGTGTGTGATACAGTTTGTTTTCCATTGATGAGACAATTATCTTAAAGTTTCCATCAGTGGAAGGTAGATGAAATGTAGGTGCCGAATTTATGCATACTGTTGTGGATTGGAATTTATTTTGGAGGACTGTGGTCAAATTAGAAAACTTAGATGAAGAGCAATAATGTTATCTACTTAGTCCTTACAGCATGGGAAAAACGTTTCTTATATCATTATGCATTATTGTACATCTACCAATAATGTCTGACAAATAGTTGAAAATAATAATTAAATGTTTTTTTCTTATTTGGTTGAAAATGAGTAGAAGAATATTTTACATATTGTATTGTATAGTTGGTCTGTTGGTGTATGGATTCCAATGTGTTATTAGGTGTTTGAGCTACACTTTAAAACAACCTTCAGTTCTGTCCTTCTTGTTGCTAGATAAATTAGACAAGAAAATAGGAGTATGTTATATTTGAAGATGTGGTATTAGATTCTTGTCGCTACAACAAAAGAGCTGAAGATGTTTGTCCTTAAGTAATTTGGATGTACTTTTTCCTATTGGGACAATTTTGGATGTGCTGTTAATGTAAACAAATGATCATATTTAATGCAATTATTTTGTAGGAGGTTAAAAAACTGCATTGATCAATCAACCTTTAAGAAGGAACATCCTGATCAGTGGAAATATGTTTAAGAATATAAGATAAATTATGTTGATATCTTTTATAATTTGGTGAAGATTTAATTTAGTAAAACTATACTGCAATTTCATTTTAACTATCCGGACTACAATAATATTTTTCAAGTCTCTCTTAGAAATTAGTGTCACATTATTTAAAGTTATACAAAATTGGTTATAATATTGCCTATTTTTTTTAAAAAAAATCACTATACAGAAATGAAGCTTCTCCAAGCTAAGCTTAGCATTTTTTTTTGGGCGAAAATTCTCGAGTATATTACTAGCTGAAAGAGTAATGACTAATTCTTAACTTTGTCCGAATTCACTTTTCGATCTGTAGGACGTGTCTCATTTGTTCAGTTTAGGCAGTGTTTGGATAGTGTCTTTGAGACACAAATACATAGATCTGGAGGTGGGTGAAGGTAGATCTAGAGGCAGGCGAGATAATAGAGGCATTGACACATGCTACAAAGAAGAGAGGCGAATCAAGGCAGATCTGGAGGCGGCACGACGATGGGGATGACGGAAGGCGACAAAGAGGTGGCACAACAATGGTGACGGCAACAATGCTGAGAGGAAGATGAGGGCGGCGGCGGAAGAAGAGAGAGAAGGCAGAAGAGAGGAAGAGAGGCGGACAAAGGAAGGAGGCGGTAGCGACGCCGGTAGTGGTGGCGGTGACAATGGTGGAAGGAGAAGGCAGGGGTAAAACAGAGGTTGGAAGGTGGAATGAATTGAAGAAGAAGAGGGAGAGTTATGAAGATAGGGTAAAGGATAAAATTAGAATTTTAAAAAATAACTAAGGATAAAATTGAAAAAATTGTGTCTCATGGATTATGTCTCAATGTCACAGTTTGAAGAAGATACACAAAATACATGTATTTCATGTATATCTGTGTGTAATCGTGTCCATCAAAATTTTATGTTTTAACAAACAAACAATATACACGTTCCACCGTGTCCATGTCTCTAGTGAACATGGACATAAACCAAACGCTGCATTAGATTGATCATATGCTTGAAATTCAACAGCAAATTAACACTACAAATGAAAGCAATAAATAAATAAAAATATTCCCAAATCTTAAATTGTTGCAATCAATGACGTTTCAAAGTAGGTTGTTGTAAACCCTAAAAGACAACATATGCTCAATAATTGTTATATTGGTCCATCTACTGTGTGATCAAATTCATTAACAAAGTTACAAAGACTTCATAGTCAGTGGTATGAGATGGAGACAATTTCTGAGGAAACGTGGACCGCTATATTTTTTATAATTTTTTAAACATATTTAATGTTTAACAAGTGTTTTTAAAGTATTTATTATTTGATAAACTCTTAAATTAAAAAGCCTCATTTCTTATATAAATACCCATTTAAGGATATTATTGCCGTAAATTATTTATCTAAAAAAGGCTTAAGCAACTTCATAAATGATTATTTATTTTATATATCCCTCACACCAAGAGTTTTTATTTATTTATTTATGTGAATTTTTGTATAAGCTTTTTTTTAGTTTGTCTTATACGAAAATGATTTTTTCTGTAATAATAAATATAGAACTTTAGATTTTTTCATTATAAAAATTTTAATACTATATCATTTAAGTTGTTGACAAATAAAGATACATAAATAATTAAATATTTTATAATTATAAATTTATTAGTAATTTAGTATTTAAAATTTAATCCCACTAATGTAAACCCTATTCAAATGACGCACCATGCTATAGGTCATATTTTACACCTACATGCTTATCTTCTAAGGTACCTAGCTAGAGAGTAATTTTTCTTTTTCAAAGGTACCTAGCTAGATTGCTGCTTGTGAGTTGTGACTATTGACTATATATGATAGGTCTTCAACATGACCAACCAAGCATAGAGATTTATTATTAACTTAGTCTATATATTAGTTATATCGATAGTTTTGGCATTAATTATTTGATATAAAATTGTAATGTGTAGAGTAAATAACAAAACATATGCTTTTTTTTTTATTGTCCTCTATTTAAGGATCTGTTGCAGGTTAATAGACTGTTGCATATATATAAGACAGAATTTAAACTTCTGATATTTATTTAAGCGAACTAGTGAGCTAACCATTTGATCAATCCAAATTAGTTAAAACACATGCTATTTCTGCTCAATTTTATGCTGATTTTAGGGGTGTAATTTTCCCGATAACAATATATATTTAGTTTGTTTTTCCGTTGGCGCAAGCTCCGTTAATTATAAAAAGAACAAAAAAAACCAAATTAGTAATGTTAGAGAAACAAAAAATAATCCGTCTAAATTTATTTTATTTAATATTTATTTATTACAACATACATTAAATAAAATTAAAAATAATAAATTTTAACCATTTTTTGCTAATATTTTTTTTGCTGCCAAACTTTTCCGATAACCAAACACATGAAATGACTAGCAGAATATACAAACCATATAACTAGAAATTCCATGAATCCAAATTGAAAACTCTGACCGTTTATCTTAACAAAAATTTTGATACCTTAATTAAATCCGGCTAGTCTTCTTGGCAATTCAACTTTAGGTGTTTTTCTTTTCCATCATCATAACTCCTTTTGTTTAATTTTCTGATGTCTGTAGGATTATAACAAGATTTTTTTAGCCTAACTGAGGAAGGTTTCTATGAGTGGATAATTATATACGAACAACTCATAAAATTATAAACGCTCAAACCCCAAAAATCTAAAAGTTATGTCCTAATCTTGATAAAATAACTAACTTTGAATCTATCTAAATTTTAAGACGTCATTATATATCATCGTCTCTAAGTGGGTATGACCATTAATTTCTTTTTCCCCTCCTCTTATTTAATGTTAGATTGTGATATATCAAGAATGTAGTCATCAATAGTAATAATGTATCAACACCGAAGTATCAACCTCATGCTCCCTGATTCAATGCATAACATTGTTACTTGTCCAATTAGGTAACATATTCATGAAGACTTAGATACAACACTTTTATTTTCTTCTCGTTTTGTCTTTACATTAATTGGATCAAAATATTCTAAAATAAAAAGTTAATAAAATAATAAAGTGATGAATTAATAATTTTAATTAAGATAATAGAACTCATGTATAACAAAAATTATAAATTTAATGATGATTAATTTTTTATTTTATTAATTTTTTTACTTTAAATTATCTAAATACATATAGTACCATTAACATGGAACAGACACGTGTCTAATCAAAATAATCACATCTTTCTTGACCCTTCTAAATGAAATGTGTCAGTTAAGTAGTGAAACTACTACTGCAACATTTAAAAGATCACATGTAGAATTCAGCTACTTTCATTGATTCAGTTATTGTCTACTCAAGGGGGAACTTGAATTTATTGCTTAATTGTTATTTTTTTTACCAAATATAGAGAGATTCGAATCTGCGACCACTTAAGTGAGTATGGAAAGAACTTTTTTACAAAGATACATATTATTTGTGAGAACGTTTTTAGTTGGTATTTGGTAAAATGTAAAGGTTTTTATAAAATTGCATTTGAATTCTCTGTCCTTGAAATAGGAAAATAGAGATAATATTTGTAAGAATATTTTTTATCCTGTTTTTAAAAAGTACAAAATATATAATTTTTTTTATTATTTAATTTTTATGATATCCTATAACTCAGTAGGCCAAAGATTTCGTTATAGATTGAAGCTCTATTTAAAAGTTTAATATTAACCAATAAATTGTTACATGCACAAGATAAGATTCGATCTTCTAATATTTACTTAGACGAACTCGCTAGCTAAGGCTAGACCAACCTAACTTGGTGATAGTTTTAAGTCTCTAAGACTTGAGAAGTAAGAACTAAGAACTCATTTAGTTTGGAACGTGCTCTGATTTTAGTGGATAGTCATGTGGAGTTCAAAATTTTTGTTTATTGATGTAGAGGAGCTTATTTGATTCTGATTATTGGGCCTGTAAACTTTGATACGAAATCACGTGCTTTGTATGCCAAAAACTATAGGAAAAAGATAGTGGCAAAAAAATAATGGAAAAAAGGCTAACCCAAAAAAAAAAGGACATAACAAAATTTAAAAGAAACGTCGACAGCAGGATTCGAACCTGCGCAGGCATAGCCCAACAGATTTCGAGTCTGTCTCCTTAACCACTCGGACATATCGACAGCTTATTTAGAGTGTCGCACTAAATTTTGATATTCAAAATATTCTAGCATTAGAAATGGTTTGGAACTTTCGGAGTTAGAGACTGTAAATACTAATGCACTGTAACAAACTAGTCAATTCAGCTAATACATTTCATTTTTCAGAAAATTCTCCTCCTTCACTCTCTCTCTCTCTTCTTCTTTCATTCTTGTTCTTCATCTTCAAGAGTTTACCATGAGCACAAAAGGGGTTGTTATATGCTAGCACAATAAAAGGAACCAAAAGAAAAAAAAAAAGCACTAAGATTCTTTACCATGAGCTTAGATTGAAGAAACAGCAATGATATTACTGCCTTTTGTGTTTTCCTTGAGAGTGAAAGCACTACACGAAAGAAAGACGGAAAATAAAACACTTGGAAAAAAAAAAAAGAAAATGATTGAGAAAAATAAAACAGCAAAGATTACCTCTCTCAGATATAGATTGAGATTCTTTTTTGTCTGAAAAAGATTACCGCAGAAACAGCACAGAACCTTGTACTCTCAGTGCTTTTGTTGAGCATGGTCCTCTAAGTCACTCGGATGATTGAAGACAGCTCCCTTGCAGTGAACACATGTGAACTGTTCTTCCACTAGTCTAGAACGAACCTCTCCCACATAAATGCACTGACAAAAGATCAAAGAAGAGAAGGGATATATTATAATAATTTTCGGATGGTAATGTCGTAATGAAAATAAAATAAAGATTACCTATCTTTGATGAAATCTCAAATCCCTTTTCTTTTTAAAGCCGTTCCCGCAAAGATGGCAAATAATATCACATTTTTTTGTGATGTAACTTCGTACTATTTCCATTCTGTTTTGAAAAGCATCATCACAAAATATTATATAAAATGATTAAAATAATCCTGCAATTTCAAATTTTCTACATCAAATACAAATTAATTTAATAAAAAATGAAAGTACGTAAGAGTATAGACGAAACTTAAAAAAATATTTAGTCACAAAAAAAAAACTTAAAAATATATTTGAAGAGGCAAAAAATTTTAATAAAAAAATATATTAGTATTTATATTAAAATAAAATTTATAAATATAATTATTTTATTTTTAAATTTATTATTAATATGTAGATTGAGATTCTTTTTCGTCTGAAAAATATTGCCGTAGAAACAGCACAGAACCTTGTACTCCTGGTACTTTTGTTGAGCATGGTCCTCTAAGTCAGCTCCTTTGCAGTGAACACATGTGAACTGTTCTTCCACTGGCCTAGAACGAACCTCTCCCACATAAATGCACCGACAAAAGATCAAAGAAGAGAAGGGATATATTATAATAATTTTCGGATGGTAATGTCGTAATGAAAATAAAATAAACATTACCTTTCTTTGATGAAATCTCAAATTCCTTTTCTTTTTAAAGCCGTTTCCGTAAAGATGGCAAATAATATCACATTTTTGATGATGTAACTTAGTATAGCGCGCCATTTCCATTCTGTTTTGAAAAGTATCATCACAAAATATTATATGAAATGACTAAAATAGTTCTGTAATTCTAAATTTTTTACATCAAATACACATTAATTTAATAAAAAATGAGAGTACATAAAGAATACAGACGAAACTTGAAAAAAATATTTGAAAAGGCAAAAACACAATAAAAGGAACCAAAAGAAAAAAAAAAGCACTAAGATTCTTTACCATGAGCTTAGATTGAAGAAACAGCAATGGTATTACTCCTTTTGTGTTTTCCTTGAGAGTGAAAGCACTACACGAAAGAAAGACAGAAAATAAATCATTTGAAAAAAAGAAAGAAAAGAAGATGATTGTGAAAAATGAAACAGCAAAAATTACCTCTCTTAGATGTAGATTGAGATTCTTTTTCGTCTGAAAAAGATTACCACAGAAACAGCACAGAGCCTTGTACTCCTGGTGTTTTTGTTGAGCATGGTCCTCTAAGTCATTCGGATGATTGAAGACAACTCCCTTACAGTGAACACATTATAACTGTTCTTCCACTGGTCTAGAGCGAACCTCTCCCACATAAATGCACCGACAAAAGATCAAAGAAGAGAAGGGATATATTATAATAATTTTTGGATGGTAATGTCATAATGAAAATAAAATAAAGATTACCTCTCTTTGATGAAATCTCAAATCCCTTTTATTTTTAAAGCCGTTCCCGCAAGGTTGGCAAATAATATCACATTTTTGGTGATGTAACTTCGTATGGCGTCGCTATTTTCATTCTGTTTTGAAAAGCATCATCACAAAATATTATATAAAATGATTAAAATAGTCTGTCATTTTAAATTTTTTACATCAAATACAAATTAATTTAATAAAAAATAAGAGTACATAAAGAGTACAGACGGAATTTAAAAAAAAATATTTGAAGAGACAATAAATTTTAATAAAAAAATATATTAATATTTATATTAAAATAAAATTTATAAATATAATTATTTTATTTTTAAATTTATTATTAATATGTAGGAATACATATGGTTAAGATTACCAAAAAAAATAAATCTGAATTTGATTAATAAAAAATTTTGTTTAGGTTAATAAGCCAAATTAATTTTAAATAAAAAATAAATTTTTAAAAAATCCATTTTTACATGAAAAAACAATTAGTTTTTGTACATAAAAATCTATTTTTATTTAGAAAATTATTTTTTTATCTAAAAACTAATTTTTTTAAAAATTGATTTTTCTTTAAATTATATAAAATCAATTACAATTTATAAATTATTTTTTAGCATTTTAAAAGATCAATTTTACTTTTGATAATATTTATCTTTCAAAAGTTTTAAGATTAATTATTTTTGTTATTATTTTTATTACAAATCAAATAATATAATATAAGGTTAAAATTGTATTGAAGTAAAAACAATAAAAAAAAAGAATTATCTACTCAATAAAAAATTCTACAGAAATGAGAGAGAGTACTTAGAAAAGAAAGAGATAGAGAAAGAGCAGAAAGAAGAAAGTACATATCTGAGAACAACGCAATAAGAAAAACGCTACCTTATATACTAGCACTAGTGCATCGATCCGTGCGTTGGACGGAGATGACACAAAAATAATAAAAAAAATATTAGATATATCATATATGTTAATTAAAATTGAAAGACATAGAATTAGTTTTTAATTAACTTAAATAATAAAAAATTATTAACTAATATATATAAATTAATTTTTACAATACATAAATTATTTTTTATAATAATTCAATTTACGTAATTTTATAATAGTAAATAAACTATTAAAAATAAAAAAAAATACTAAGATCTTATGTTCTTTTTAAACGTATTTTATGTTGTCCTTAGTCAATTTATTTTTGTTTTAAATTCTAAGATTTAGTTTCAAAATTTGTATTACCTAAATTCTATTATTAAATACAAAATGAATAAATTTTTAATTTTAACTTGTCCCTTCATTTTTAAATTTTTTAACAATGGAATGATCAATCTGTATATAAAAAATATATTAGAAAAATAAGTCTTCCAACTATTATTTAGGATATAGTATTCAAATCAACTAAAAGAAAAATCTAACATCATCACTTAACTTTTAGAATTGGTTCAGTTCTATAATAATCTCCTAGTGTTCATGCTATTTATGCACATCTCACCAATCCAACATCATCACTCAACTTTTAGAACTGGTTCAGTCTTATAATAATTTCCTAGTGTTCATGCCCTTCATGCACGTCTCACTATTTTGTTTCTAAAATCGTTAACATTAAGCGCCCCATTTTATTCGATGTTATGTCATTTTCCTTACTAAATCACGTTCTCGAAACCTTCAACTCATTCATTTTCCTTTCAAAACCGATTTAATCCCAATCTTTTTTAACTTGACTCTGAATTTTCTATTACGTTTGGCCACAATAAATAGATCCTAGAATATATGCCTAAGGCTAATTATTTCGTTTTTCAAAAACTGCATCTCTCAATTTACATATTTTTTGGCTTTTATCCATTCAATTATATTCTTATTATCTAATACCAACTTCAAATAGTCAATTCTGACATGTACAATATTTACCAATAAATTTGCAGTATATTTCCATTAATTTTTTCTTGTACCATATTTTTATCATATATATTACTTTACCTTTTATTTTAGGCTATTTATCTTTATTAACGTTATCCTTTTAACACCTAATAGTACAAAATATTCAAATCCAAATATAAAGTAACATACTATTTCATTGAAACTATCCATAATAAAAATAAAAAGTGTAGTGAAAAAAAAGTAAAATAAAGAGAAAAAAATTATTTTATATGCCATAAAAAAACACTTAATAATGGAAAGAAAAAGAAATCAAAATTGAATAACAATAGTTAATAATAATAAAGAAATTGAGTTTTTAAGCTTATATCAGTTGTACAATTTCAATGACCCTTCTATCTTCTAAAACTCTTTTTCATCTATAGGAATCACTGCATACTTCAAATTCATTGGTGGTCCCTTAATTGAACAATGTATAAAACCAATCATTACACTAACACAAAAAATTAAAATAAAACAAAATAATTATTATAAGATAAAGATGCATTACTTGAAATTAATCTTATTTTTTATTTTTTAAGTATAATTCAAAATATACCTAATCCCAAATTATCAAAACTAAACTCAAACTCAACTACATCCATAGTATAAATTTGTCTGAAAATTCAAGTGTTAAGTAATCTTAAATGTTTTAGCCAATGAATCAAATAATAATAAGAAAATCTAAAAATAGAAAAAAAATAAATAAAAGTAAGAGTGATGGCTTAAAAGATTCTACAGTAACTTCCTGAAAGGAGAAAAAGAAAAAGTTTAGAACTAATAATGATATAAAGTACCATTTAAATTGCAATAAATCTAGACAAAGTAAAAGAAATCAAAATATCAAATTTAAAAAATGAATACATGAATGCCTGAATCATATGTATTTTGCTAATGGTTGTAGCAACAAAAAACATGTAACAAAATATAAGCCAAATTGAGAAGAAATTAAAAAAAAAAACATATGCTATAACAAAGCAGATTCAGAACGGATAAAAAGTAACAAAGCGGATTCAAGAGAGAGTAACGAAAAATATATTATTAACAAAGAATTATTCTTTTGAAAAGAAAAAGATACTTTCATAAAGTCAAATAGTTGGTCGGAATATAAAATGGGAAAGTACTAACATATAACAAATGATATCTTATGCAATAAAGCTATATAAATCAGCCATTGAAATCAAGTACTAATAACCTCAACTTGTGATAGAATTATCTGCACCTTTTAAAAATTTGGAAAAAACTGAATTAAAAGATAAGAGAAAAAAGGCTAAAAGCTTAAGACTAACACTAAAACTGTATTTGGATAAAACACTTCTAATCTTTAAGCTCAACAAAAATGAGTAACATACTAAAAAATATGTTTTAATTTCAGCAACGTTTTTAAATTTTTGCTAAAGTTGCATAAACATCATAGCATATACCAATCAATTTACTATATCATATATAGAAAACGTAACACACTTTCATGTGTGTGCAGAATGGGAATGCAGTATTCGACGATGAAACAGATCAAAAGAGAATGGTAGATTATGCATGGGACGTAAATAAATTGCTGTAACCGAGTTAAATACTGCATTTTGACATTGATTTTCATGTAGCTCACTGGTCTCAAACTCTCATGGTTTTCAGATTTTATTGACTAACATTAGTTTTAAATGTGGAATCACCAATAGAAGCCATTTAGATAAAGGAAAAATTAGTAAAATTGTGTATTGAGACAAAATGAGTTAGAGTCATTCTCCTCTATCACATTACACGAAGAGCATTTTGAAAGCGAGCCATCCCAAAAATATTCGTTTTTGAATGAAGTTTAACATGGTAAACCAAATAGGCATGCAAATGAAGTACTTCATAACAACAATGGATATGAAGTTCCTTTAAATTCCTACAGCCAATAGGTATACCAAATATAGCACCATCCCCAAGGTTTGAGTAATCTACCTGTTGAAGAGTTTATAGGAACTTGCATCTTTTTTCATCCTAAAGAAGACCAACATCAACAATTCTTTGATAGTAAAATAATGCCAACTCAATAAGACGTCTGCCAATAGAAAGCCGAGCTTAGCACCACAAACGAAAAATAAACAGAGAAACACATAGCAAGCAATGAAAAACTTGACCAAATATAAATATAAAGAGGCCAAACATTCATTGACTTCAAGATGTGCAAATTTTTTGCATCCGGTAGTAATTGCTTTCAAACCCTTGTGACTTAATATTAGATTCCTTAACGTCTTGCATCCATTACCAATGGCAAACAAACCCCTGAAATTAACTATTATTCAAAGAAAGAATATTACTAACTAAAGCAAAAAAAAAAAATGTAGAATTCTTGGCAAAACATCTCTTTATCTGAACATCCATACAATCACTTAGGTCCTCAAGTCTCACCAAAAAAATTATCATCAACTACAAACCCAATCAATTAGTGAGACTTTAAGTAATAAGCCAAACTGAAAGTGTGACCCATAAATCTTACAATGACAAAAATAAAATACCTATAAAATAGTAATAAATCATCAATAGTTTGCCTCATTAGCAAGCTTCAAATATGGTCTACCTTATAAAAATTCCAGATTCATCATTCATCTAATGCATTTGGTCTTCAATCCATGTTTCTGAAATTTTAAACACATTATATAAAACTAAGAGACATGAATCATAAGATAGTACTTACAATAACAACAACAATAATAATAATATTAATTTCATTTTATTTACCCAAAAAAAAGAAAGATTAAATATAACTAAGTATTACTATCCATGTAAAAAGCAGCTTTAGGTGAGTAATTTTGTATTAACAATTGATGATTATCTTTAGCTTTTTTGAAGCTTATAAGAACAAAAGGAACTCCCATTTTAAAGCAGAAGTGAGGTGGGCGTTGTACATACAAAAGTAGTTATACACAAAAATATATTACAAACCATTTATTTCATTTTAAATGTAACTAATATCTTTTTTTTCTTTCTTGTAAAAAAAAAGTCTAGTTAACTAGGGATAATCAAACCATCAGAGGTGTAAGACATTTTCGCGCTACTATTTTTACTTTTATGTGCCTTTTAAAAATTAAAAGAGTTATTGGTTTATTTAAATACTTTACATAATTAGTTAATTACTATAGCAATATATAATTGAATAGTGACAATGCATATAATTAATATAATCAATCATATGTCACCAAAAAATATAATCAATCATATTGTATGCACACAAAACATCATATACTAAATTAATTATTTGTATAAAATATATATTAAAAATAAATTAATAATATATATATATATATATTTACATGTAAAAATATAATAATTAATTTGGTGATTGATTTTTTTTTTGTGTATATATATAATATTTTTGTAATGAGGAAGTATAATATATTGAAAACAAACACATAGGAGATTCCATTATATTGTCACACCTATAAATAAAATTCAATCCATTTCTTTTTCGATAACGGTTTTGGTTTTTTTTTTTTTTTTCTTTCATTTTGAAAAAATTTTGTAGAAAAAAAGTTTATATTTTTATTTAAGATAAGAGTAAACTATTATTTATACTCAAAATTAAAAATACTGACATATTTATTTATAAAAAACAAAAATTATTATTTGTATCCATAAAAAATATATGATGCCGCGGAGCATCACAACTGGAGACCCTCATGATCTTACTCAGGGTCAGGGATATAGCTAGAGATATTAACACTCAGGATACGTTTGAATGTTACCAAAACCAATCATTTTGACTAGAACAAATAAGTTCTAAAACAAACTATAATATCTAATTCAAACAAGTGTGATCAATTTTCAACAACTAATTATTGAAACAAGTGATTTCTTTTTGTGTAAGCAAATGCAACCCAATTAATTCTGCATACTTCACCAAATTGAAATTACTTTTAACTAAATGGATCAGCAACACTGATATTTGAAAAATGCAAACATGGTGGCTAACTGCATGACATGACCCTGCCATGTCTAAGCTGTGTATTTCTTCGTTTCCTTTTCCTTGTTCTTTCAACCTTTAAGCGTCTATCAACCCAAAAAGAGAAAATGCAAACACATTCAAGTTTCAGATGGGAATAGCTACTTTTGCAGCATTGTTTTGCTGAGAAGTTACATGAGTACATGAACAAGCCACTTTCGATATTATTACATCACATATATGATACATTTATTTATTGTCACATCTAAATTACATATATGCTAATGTTGGAATCACTCCTTCCTTATAGCAAGCACCATGCTTATTCTTTGGTTCCACCTTTCGAATTGTGTTAAGGTATGCTTGTGTGCAGGTTCCGGGTGCATTGTTGCCTTTATAAGCTTTGCATATATAGCTTAAGAAGTTTTCATAGTCCTGCAGCAAAATAAATTCGATCAATCTCGAAATTTCAAGTATAATGTAAAGCACAAATTTTATTGTTAGAGTGAACCCCAAATCTCTTCTCTGTTCAAACTTCAAAGCATAAGGGACAACAACAACAACAACAACGATGACAAAGCCTTATTCCACTAGGTAGGGTCAGTTACATGTACCAAACAATGTCATTGAACTCTATCATGTATCATGTCTATAGTGAGATTGTTCAAGGCATAAGGGACAATAAGGAATTTATCACTAACTGGACGGATTTGTCCCTCACCGCACCCTCCTTTCTAGACACATTATACATGTACAAAGTTTGAATAGAAGGACTAATTTGTCAACTCTTTTTTCGAATAGTGTAGAAGGGATTTGTAAAATTATAAACTAACCTCATAGAGTGGTTCGCCATCCACAACTACCCATGGGACATACTGATGAGGTGGCTGCAGCTTATTGGTTTCAGCTGCATACTGTAGCTCAAGCTGCATTCGGATAGGTAAATGCTAAAATTGTGAGAGAAACCAAAGCCAAACAATTTATATAATAGAATCAAGTTAAGGCGCATTGATCATCTCTTTATTAATGTAAGAAGATAATATTAACATTCGTTGCAGCAAAGAAGCAGTAAATCATCTATGAAGATAAGGTAATGAGAAGATTGCAAGTATTACAATGCTCCAGAGTTTTATAAAGAATCAAAAGCAAGAGCAACCTTTCTTTCAGTTAATCTTTCTAATTCTCTTCTCATAAGCTTACTTCATGTAGCATCGTCAGTAGAACTTCAAAATTTCATTTAAAAAATTAGAGTAAACTACCAAAAATATTCTCAAATTATAAAATTGCGGACAAAAGTACCTCCAAATTTATCAACTACAAAAATATCTTCAAAATTTTTTTAAACGCGACAAAAGTATCCAACCATTAAATATGGAAAATGCTAATGTCACTTCCATTTTTGATAATGCCATGCATTGTATATTTGCATAAATTTATAGAAGAAAAAAAAGTAGCATTATTAAAATTTAAATAACAATATCCATTCCCATTAAATTTATATTCTCAAAAAGGCTTTAAAGATCAAACTTTGATGCAATTTTTGAAACATGATTAGAAAAATGAGACATTTTTATCCTTAAAATTTTGTGATTTTACATCAAGTGGATTTTTTCTGCAATAGTTTGGTCCGATTTTTCAAATATTCCCACAAAATTTCAGATCAAATGCACAAACAGTTTACCAAGTACATAAGGAGTTTGCGACTTATTAAGTGGTATGTTTTGTTATTTTTGTTGTATTTTAAATAATTTGAGGGTATTTTGTCATTTAAGAGAGTATTTTCGTCAATGATCGAATAATTTGGAGACAATTTTGTAGTTTACTCAAAAACTAATTTAGAGAGGAGAAAAGGTTTTTTTTTTAAAAAAATTTCTTTCTTTATGACATAAAATGTGGTAACCAAAAAAAGTCTTTTGATTAGTAGGTAACATTAACACAGGTCACTTTCTGTAACAGAATCGTCTTTCAAGATTATAAGAAAGAAACCAGAGAAAATTAGCACTAACCTCTTTCCCACGATCACCATGATAACACTGATCAATAGGTTTTGAATCCAGATCAAGCTTCTCAAAACAAGATTTCCACTCCCTGTACTCACCTTGGTAAACTAGTTCCTCAACACAATAGATGTAAGGAAAATGCTTGCTCTGCAACAAGGTAAGGAATGTAAAAATACTTGGACTAATGTATAATATACATGCCAATTTACTGTCATACTGAAAATATAGAACCAACAGTAAGATCAAATCAAGAAGGAACCACAATCACATGGAATAAAATTGAAACAAATAAAAAATCCATGTAATTGACAGAGTAATCATTACCAATCTCTAAGAACATTTACATCTATGCATGTAATTGCATTAATTGTGCCCTTGAGCTATACAAGTAGCATTTCTCAAATTGAACTGTGAACTCATTATGCAGACAATAACCAAGGGAATTTGTAACTACACATTAACATCCAATTAATTAATTAGTTAATTAATAATGAGTATTAAGTGGCAAGTGGTGAATTCCTAATCTCTTAAGTTCTTACCAACTGAGGCCAGGCATCAATGGCACATGCTTCCACGGTGTTAAGCAAGCACTCATATTTTCCATGCTGCAAAAGAAAAAGCACATGAATTGAAAAATAAAAACCTAAATTGAAAATGTTGAGAGGCAAGAGTGAGTTGAAGTATATACCTGGCATGTAAAGGTACCGTTAGCACTGAGTTTGGCATTACCCCAAGGAACGAGCTTTAGGTCAACGATGGAGGCAAGTTCATCGTCTTGGAAGATCTGAGGGAGGTAGTTAACGATGAAATTGGCGCTGTAAGGGCACAAGCTCTCGTAGTACAGTTCCAAAGATACCTTATCATCATCTGATAAAGAAGGAGAGAATAAGAACAAGGCCAAGAAGAAGAAGGAGAAGAAGGTGCTCGTGGGAGAAGCCATGGGTGAATCTCCAAGAATCAGAAGTGGGAGTTAATATTTTAACCTTTTTGTTTTTTTCATACAATTGGCACGAGGGCTGCCACGTGGAGGGAACGTGGCGCGAACACGAAAGTGTGGTTCGTAGCAGATATTTGGCATCTTCATGGTTCATGAATGAACATTCAGTATCTGTCTTGGTGTACAAACTTAGTTCCACGGTGGTGCTTTATTTTATTTTATTGAGTAAATAGAAATTTTGGGATGTTTATTTCAGTAAGTGTGCGCGCATATGGTTATTCTAATATTAAGATTTAAGTAAGTAATTTAGAGGTATAATGTGTTTTTATTTGATTGATAGTTATTTATATTTTTTAAAAAAATTATTAATTACCTAATATAACTCATAATTTTATGAACTAATTTAAATAATAACTCATAGATTTTTTTTTTGGTGACTAATAATAACTCATAGATTTAATTACTAAAAAAGAATTTAATTGTGATATACTAACTAATTTAACTTTTAATCATATTCATTCTTGTAGTTTTATCTCGAACATTTTTTTTAAATATTGAAAAAATCTGAAGTTTGGAATCTTTTAAAGACCTAAAATGTGAGTTACGTGCTTTATTTTTGCTACGTATATCATAACACGTAAATAAAATTACTAAGAAAGAGACGGAGATTTTTTGTTCCATTGTATCACATGTTATGTCCTACTAGTAATAAGTTGATATGTATTTAAACATTATTAATTGCAATTAATTTGGTTAAAAATCCGATGTTATTGATATTAGATACATGACATAACTCTTATTACGTAACTAACCTGAAATAAGTGGATTGGATTCGAAAGGTTGGTTCAAACATTAAAAGAAGGTAAATTTTGACTTGTTCGTGCTCGAGAGTCGCCGTCCGAGTTATGCGTTTCAGAGAATGGGGGGTGGTACCTGTAAAAATATTCCAATGCCTAAGTTAGCAAAAGGAGTAAGTAGGTTTAGAAAGTATTGGAACTTAGAGATACCTGAGAGGTGTCAGTGTATTTATAGTAGTGATCCAATAACTACCGTTGGGGTAGTTCTACTTTTGGGGGTGGATAACCGTCCCTTTATCTTAGGGTTGTTGAGATAGTGCTCCTAGAAGTGGGTTGAGAGATTTTTGGGGACAGTTACTTATTTGAATAAGTGTTATCTGCTAACTCATCTCGATCCCGACCTCTTTGGGGAGGAATCTATGCCCGACCTTTTTAGAAGAGGTTGGGTGGGTGGTGAAGGTCAACCTTTGGATTGGGCTTTTTTGGCTTACTTGGGCTTGGACCATGGTGTTGGGCCAGGGTATGAACAGTGACCCTACTCGAGTCCGATCTCTTTACGTATGAGTTGGATTCGAGTATTAATTGAACTCGAATTTGTTCAAGTTGGGAACTGACGTGATTTCGGTTTAGAACTGACGTGATTTTGGTTTAGAACCGACGTGATTTTAGGTTTCTTCAACTGCTGTGTCTAATCAAACGTCGCATCGTTTGGGGTTTCGTATTCACACGTGGGGGCAGTTACATTGGTAACGGCCCGTTTCTTTTAATGACCACGTCAATTTACCATTGTGCCTCTGGCGTGTTATAAATACTTTTCCCTCTCTTTTCTGTGTTTTCTTTCATCTCTGAAGCTTCTTGCCTATACTCTTATTCTTTCTTATTTCAAAAAACTTTCTTTGGTCTTCCTTCTTGAGGCGTTTCGTTGTTGTTGTGCCTACTCCTCTTTGAATCTACAGATAAAGGTTAGTCCTTTCTATATCTTCTTCTATCGGTTGCGCTTTTACTTTGCATGTTGGAGGAGTTTTTCATGCTTTTACGATTTTTTGTTTGAGGTTTTAGTACTGTCTCAAGTTTGTTTGTCGGTTTGGTGATTCTTCGCTTTTTTGGAGAAAGACTGTTTTGTCTTTGGGAGCCCTGCTTTTTGATGATTTCTTTTTTGTTTTCTTTTGTAGGTCTTATCGCTTTTACACCCACTTCTTTTTGTTGAAAAAATGTCTTTCCATATCCCTGAGTCTCTTTCGAGATGGGTAGATGATACTGTACTTGAGGAGGAACCTTTAGTAAACACCGACTACCTGACTGAATTTCGCATTCACCATAGGATCTGTAGCTTAGAGGCTGATGAGCCTAAATACGAACTGTTGGCCCCGAGTCCTGAAGACCGGGTTTGTTGTGAGAGGGATGCTGACTCTGACCCTCATTTTTTCTTTATGTATGATTGTCTTTTTACCTGCCTGGGGATTTCCTTCCCCTTTTCCGATTTTGAAATAGAGGTACTATCTCATTGCCGAGTTGACCCTACTCAACTCCATCCCAACTCTTGGAGTTTTATGAGAATTTACGAACTCGTCAGCCGAGAGCTTGACTTCCCGACTTCTTTAAAGATCTTTTTCTATCTTTTCCATCTGACCAAACCATTTAGTGCCCAGAATAATAAACAGCAGTGGGTATCCTTCCGAGCTATTCAGGGACGGAAGGTCTTTTCAATTTTTGACAAATCTTTTCATGACTTCAAAAACTTTTTCTTCAAAGTCCAAGCCGCAGAGGGCCATCACCCTTTTTTCTTAAATGATAACCATGAACCCTGATTTTCTCTTTATTGGTTGGAGGCCTCCCCTGTTGAGAAGTATGGCCTGGATGACTTGGATGAGTTGGAGGAGGCCATCGTGGGATTTTTCCGAGAGGCTTGGGGGAGAGCCCCTAATTTAGATACTAAGAAATTTCTTTTGGGTTCTCCAAGTTTTGTGCAGACCCAATTAGGTTGTTTTCATTTCTTTTGTTTGTTGGAGAGCTCCCGACTTGTAAACTGATGATCTTATTTCCTCTTTTACAGAAATGGTGAAGAGTGGATCTAGCGCTACCTATTAGAAGGTCCAGGAGGCCAAAATGAAGGCTCGGGCCCGGGCGGATGCGGCGAAGGCTGGGGCTGCTGGCACTCCTCCTCCTCCTCCTCCTAAAAACTTGGGGACCTCCTCTCGTGCAATTATGGTAACCTCTGCTTCTACTCCTCTCCCTCATCCCCCTATCTCCCCAGTCCGACCTCTTTCTGAACCCGAGAAGAAGAAGCGTAAGACCTCGGAGTCTGGCTCTATTGCTGGAGAGTCCGGCTTCGACGGTCTAAAGTTAGTTCAGAAGCACATCTTTCCTCATAGCCAGATTTCTATGGATGACGTTTTCCTTCAAAATCATCTTCAAATTTTGGTTCGGGGAAGGGTGCAAACTGCTGGTGTCTGCACTGCTCTTCTTGATATTTTGGACAAAACTCCTTTGAGTTCTTTGGGTTCTTCCCAAAAAACTATAGACGAACTTCAGGGGAGGCTTGCCCTTTATCAAGAAGAGGATAAGCGACTTCAAAAGGAGGTGGCCGGCTGAGGGATGAGCGAATCCGGCTTCAGGAGAGGAAGAAGAAGCTTATGGGTTAATGTGCTATGACGGAGGGCCTGAAGGAGAAGGCGGAGCAGAACTATGTCAGGGTCTTTTCTGAAAATATTGATTTACAAAGATAGTTGGAGTCGAACCGGGAGGCTTATCAGGACTTGGAGGATTCTGTAGCGGAGAGCTCGGAGGAGGCTTGGAGGATATTTAAGGAACAGGTCGGAGTTATTGCTCCTGACTTGGACCTTTCTCCTTTCCATCCCGACAAGATCGTCATTGATGGAGCTATTGTCTCCCCTCCTCGTCCTGAGATAGATTCCGAGCTGAAGACCCGTGGGCAAAGGCTTATTGAGTCTCCTCCTCGTGAGGAGCAATAGGAGGGATACCTGCCGGGTTCTTCAGAGGCTCCGACTTCCGCTGTCGAAGAGACCGCTCCGACCCTTCTTGCTTCAGATCTGAGCTCCCTTCCTATTGGTGATTCCAATCCTTCTTCTAATTAATTTCAGCTATTTGGGGCCCGGCTTGTGGGCCCCTTTGAACAATTTATCTTTTTGTTGTTTGTGGTGGTAGTTCTTGACTTTTTTGGCATTTTGGCCGTTAACAAAAAATGTTGCTTATTTTCTCTTTTTTGGATAATGGTTTTTTATGAAATGTTTTGCTTATGCATGCTTTGTTGTGTTTTATGTAAGGTTTTTTTATGGAAACCTTTTTATTTTTTGTGAAAAAATCTTTGTGCTGGGTAAGCTGTTTCCGTAAGATTTTTCGTAGACTCTGAAAACTGCTTTTGCTTTTAATAGATTGGTAGGATTTTTCTTATCTCTTTTGCATTCCTCGTATATTCAATTTTCTGCTTATTGAATTGTTTCGTAACTTAGGTTATTCTTGTGATGCATTTCGAATTTCTCAGGATTTCCGACTAGTTAGTCGTTTAAGTGGTTGAGATCCCGAGTTATCATGATCGTCTTTGTAACCTCTTTACATCGATTTGTACCTCGTCGTTTCATCCTGCCGACCACGGAGGTCGGTCATGAGATTTTGACATTTTTTCGAGCTTAAATCGGTGCGTTTCATAGAATAATGATTACAGTAATGGAATTATAAAGAGATAAAAATCTTTATTTATTGATGAAGGTAACTTTTGCTACTAAGGGAATTTTAAGACGTATTGACCCTTAGCCTCCACTTTGATGCCTCGTTAAAACCCTCTTTTGGGAAAAAACCATGAAGTAGGAAAAAAGAGTACATCAGGGAGTAGAGTTCGCTTCTAGCTATAGTACCTCTTCATGTTACAAGCATGCCACAACCTTGGGAGCTCGGTACCATTCAAGTCGGTTACCTTAAAGTATTCCTTTCTTAGGACTTCACTTATCTTATATGGCCCTTTCCAATTAGCAGCGAGTTTTTCTTCCCCCGACTTGTTAACGCCGATGTCATTTTTAATCAACACCAAGTCATTTAGGGTGAAGCTCCTTCGAAAAACTTTCTTGTTGTATCTGTTTGTCATCCTTTGCTTCAACGCGGCTTCCCTTATCTGGGCTTGTTCTCGGACTTCATAGAGTTGTTCAAGTTCTTCTTTGTGTGCTTAAATGTTGCCAACCTCGTCATAGAATCTCACTCTTGGACTTTGCTTGTTGATTTCGACTGGTATCATGGCTTCTACGCCATAAGCAAGTCGGAATGGTGTTCTCCCGTGGCAGACTGAGGTGTAGTCCGATAAGCCTATAGTACTTGAGAGAGTTCTTCGGCCCAGGCCCCCTTTGTATCTTATAGTCTTTTCTTCAACCCAACCAGTATAACTTTGTTGGCTGCCTCAGCTTGCCCATTTGTTTGTGGGTGCTCTACCAAGGTGAACTAATGCTTGATCTTCATGCTGGCTACCAAGTTTTTGAAGGTAGAGTTGGTGAACAGGGTTCTATTATAGGTGGTGATGGAGTGGGAAACTCCATACCTTGTAATGATGTTCTTGTAGAGGAACTTCTGACTTTTCTGGGCTGTAATGGTGGCCAATGGTTCTGCTTCGATCCACTTCATAAAGTAGTCCACTCCCACTATTAGATACTTCACTTGTTCAGACGCTTGGGGAAAGGGCCCTAGTAGGTCCAATCCCCTTTTTCAAAGGGCCATGGTGAAGTTATACTGATAAGTTCCTCGGGGGGAGCGACGTGAAAGTTAGTATGAATTTGGCATGGTTGACATTTCTTTACGAACTCGTTGGCATCTTTCTGCAAGGTCGGCCAATAGAACCCGACTCGGATGACTTTCCTAGCCAAAGACCTCGCTCCGAGATGGTTTCCACAGATACCATTGTGCACCCCCTCTAAGACCTCTGTCGTTTTTGAGGTCGGGATGCATTTTAACAATGGTGTGGATATTCCCCTTTTATAGAGGATATTCTTCACCAATGTGTAGCTTTGTGCCTCCCTCCAAATTTTCTTAGCCTCTTTTTCCTCTTTAGGTAGGATGTCGAATTTTATGTATTCAATTAGTGGATTCATCCATCCGAGGTTTAACCTGGATACCTCTAGGACATCTTGTCTAGCATCTGTTTTTGTGACAGAGAGCTCTTGGAGAGTTTTCTAGATCAGGCTTCTATTATTCCCTCCTGGCTTGGTTGGTACTTGCTAACTTCGAGAGGGCGTCTGCTCTGCTATTGAGATCTCGAGTTATATGTTTGACCTCGGTCTCCGAGAACCGCCTAAGATACTCCAAGGTTTTGTCCAAGTACCTCTTCATATTAGGGTCTTTAGCTTGATACTCCCCATTGATTTGAGAGGTCACCACCTGAGAGTCGCTGAACACGACTACTTTGGTTGCCCCGAATTTCTCTGCTAACTTCAATCCGTCGATCAAGGCCTCATACTCTGCCTGATTATTGGAGGCCGGGAATTCAAATTTGAGGGAGACCTCTATTTGGGTTCCCTCTTGATTTACCAGTATTATGTCTGCATCGCTTTCGATCTTGTTGGAAGAGCCATCCACATATAGTTCCCAAGCTGTGGAGGCCTCTTCTTGATCTCCTGCATATTCTGCCACGAAGTCGGTGAGGCATTGGGCTTTAATTGCTGTTCGAGTTTCATATTTGAGGTCGAATTCGGATAGCTCTATGGCCAATTGAACCATTCTGCCCGTAATGTCTGTTTTTTGAAGTATTTGCTTCATGGGCTGGTTTGTTCAAACCTTTATTGTATGTGCTTGAAAGTAAGGCCGTAGCCTTCGAGAGGCCACTATTAAGGCATACGCAAACTTCTCGAGTTTTTCTTACCTTAACTCGGGGCCTTGTAGAACCTTGCTGGTGAAGTACACAGGATACTGCCCGACCTCATCTTCTCGTATTAGAGCTGATGCTATAGCTTTGTCAGCTACGGACAAATACAAGATAAGTTCTTCGCCGACTTTGGGTCGTGTCAGAATAGGAGGTTGGTTTAAAAACCTTTTGAACTCCTGGAAAGCTTCTTCACATTCTGGAATCCATTCGAAGTGACATCCTTTTCTTAGTAGAGAAAAAAGTGGTAGGGATCTTAATGCTAATCCTGCCAAGAACCTGGAGAGAGTTGCAAGTCGACCATTTAGCTGTTGGACCTCCCTTAAACAGGTCGGGCTTTTCATTTCTAGGACAACTCTACACTTATCGGTGTTGGCTTCAATCCCCCTTTGTATTAGCATAAACCCCAAAAATTTTCCAGCCTCCACCACGAAGGTGCACTTTGCGGGATTCAATCTCATCTCGTACGTCCTTATGGTGTTGAAGACTTGCGAGAGGTCAGCCTCATCCTTGGTTTTTACTAACATGTCATCTACATATACTTCCATTAAATTCCTAAGGTGTGGTGCAAACACTTTATTCATTAGCCTTTGGTATATGGCGCCTGTATTTTTTAATCCAAAAGGCATAACCACATAGCAATAATTCGCTCAAGCCGTGATGAAAGATGTTTTTTCTTGATCCGGCTGGTACATCAGGATTTGGTTATATCCCGAGTATGCATCAATGAATGACAAGTATTGATATCCCGAGCTGGAATCTACTAGGGTATCAATATTTGGAAGTGGATGTGGGTCTTTTGGACATGCCTTGTTCAGGTCGGTGTAGTCGACGCACATCCTCCACTTGCCGTTCTGTTTCTTGACTAGCACCACATTTGCCAGCCAAGCCGAATATTTGACCTCTTTGATGAAGCCGGCTTCTAGGAGGGCTTGTATTTGCTCTTCCACCACTTGAGTCCGTCAGGTCCGAGCTTCCGTCTTCTCTGCTAGACAGGCCGTGATCCAGGGTATACCGACATTTTGTCCAACATGAGAGCGGGATCTATCCTGAACATGCCGGAGACTTTCCAGACAAAGAGGTCGGAAGTCTCCTGTAGGAGCCTTATAAGCTTCTGCTTCGAGTCTTCTTTCTGGTTGGCTCATATGTTGGTATTCTTTCCTTCCTCCTTCCCGACCTGTACCTCTTCAGTCTTTCCCTCGGGCTGTGGTCGTAACTCTTCTTTAGCTCGAATTCCTCCGAGCTCAATGGTGTGAACCTCCTTGCCTTTTCCTCTCAGGTTTAGGCTTTCATTGTAGCACTTTCTCGCCAGTTTTTTATCTCCCCTAATGGTTGCAATTTCCTCTGGTGTTAGAAACTTCATGTAGAGATGGGGGGTAGACACCAATGCTCCAAGCCGATTTAGGGTTGTTCTGCCTATTAAAGCGTTATAGGCTAAGCCCACATCGACGACTATGAAGTCGATACTTAGAGTCTTGGATTTCATCTCCTTTCCAAAAGTTGTATGTAGGGATATGAATTCCAGTGCTTTTATGGGTGTATCCCCTAGCCCATATAGGATATCAGGGTATGCCCTTAAGTCCTTTTGATCCAACCCTAATTTGTCAAATGCTGGTTTGACCAGGATGTCGGTCGAGCTCCCCTGATCCACCAGGGTTCTGTGTAGATGGGTGTTGACGAGAATCATGGTAATCACTACCGGATCATCATGTCCAGGAACAATGCCTTGCCCATCTTCTTTGGTGAAAGAGATGGTTGGGAGGTCGGGCAGTTCGCCCTCGACCTGGTAAACTTCCTTCAGATGCCTCTTGCGAGACGACTTTGTGAGACCTCCTCCAGCAAACCCTTGCGAGATCATATGTATGTGCCTTTCTGGGGTCTGTGGTGGTGGATCTCTTGGATCCTCCTCACCTAGCTTCCTCTTGCCATGATGGTCCAACCTTTTCATGAGATATCTATCAAGCCGACATTCCCTGGTCAGCTTTTCTATCACATTCTTCAGGTCATAACAATCATTTGTTGAGTGACCACATAGCTTATGGTACTCACAGTAGTCGCCGCGACTTTCCCCTTTCTTATTCTTGATGGGTCTAGGGGGAGGTAGCCTTTCAGTGTGACAGATTTTCCTATAAATGTCTACTAGAAAAACTCGTAGAGGGGTATAGGAGTGATATCTCCTGGGCCTTTCGGTCCCAACTTCTTCTTTTTTCTTGGGCTCCCTCTCTTTCTCTTTTGTCGGGTGAGAGTGTCCAGGTCACCAGCTGGGTTCCCGCAGTCTGGCATTTTTCTCTATGTTATACTTCTCCGCTCTTTCCTGTTCATCACGCAAAGAAGTTGGGTGCCTTTTCGAGATGGAATGGGAGAAAGGGCCTTCTCGAAGTCCATTTACCAAGCTCGTAATCACTGCTTCTGTAGGCAGGTCTTGAATTTCTAGGCACGCCTTATTGAACCTTTCCATGTAGTCCCTCAAAGGTTCTCCAACCTCCTGTTTTACTCCCAGGAGACTCGGGGCGTGTTTCACTTTATCTTTTTGGATTGAAAATTACATAAGGAACTTACGCGAGAGGTCGTCAAAACTGGTGACTGACCTTAGAGGTAGGGCCATCAAAATGGGCCAAGCCCATCGGGCTGGCCCGTTTACCCGTTTAAATGGGCGGGCTTTTGCCTCTAATTTAGGCCCATTTAAATTTCGGGCTAAACGGGCTGAGCCCGATTAACCCGAAAAAAATTGCGGGTTAAATGGGTTAGCCCGCGGGCTAAATGGGGGCCCGCATAAAATTTGGTTTTTTTTAAACCAAAATTTCAGATTTTGGCCAAGCATCATTGAAAAAAAAATAACCCAACCCGTACAAAAATAATAAAAAGACTAATAGTCCAATATTATGAAGATAAAAAAACCCTTGAACCCAACCCAAAATATAACCCAACCCATATACAATATAAGACTAAGAGTACAAAATAAAAAAAACTCTCTCTAACACTCACTAGAAATTGTAACGTACAAAGGATGAAAGGAAAAAGAAAAATCACCCAAGAGTAACCATAGCCCATGCCTATATACCCATCAGCCCATAATCCAATAATCCATATCACCATATGCCCTAAATGCTAAATCAGTAAATCCCTATCCCTAATTCTTCAATCTCTGTTTCTTGTACACAGCAAGTGAGCAAACGTTCAAAGAAAAAAGAGAAAGCACACTAAAGTAGCATAAATCCCTAATTCTTCTGCATAGCACCACAGCTTCACAAATTTATTATTTATGTATGTGTTCATCCTTCTTTCGGCGACAGTAACTTCTTTGTCGGTGTCATCGATGAGCATCCCCACCATTAAAGCCTTGCGAGGATCTCATCACCGTTAGCCCTTCAGTTTTCATTACCTCATCCATTCTTCAGTCAGCTTCTACTCTTCGTTAGTTTTTGTAGCCTTCAGTCATCACACTCATCAATTTTCAACCAACTATTGTAAGATTACTTTCTTCAGTTCTTGTGTTAATAATAAAATATGCATGTTATTTCTTTTATCACAAATCTTAGGTTCTCAACATTTAGATGAATAGTACGACACTAACATCAATTATTTATTTATTTATGTATTATGTTTTGTTCTGGGTTATTTTGGGTTATAATAAGGATTAATTTGATTCTGTGTTTTTATTTTTTGTTAGTGATTTAATTTGGAGTTATGGATGACTATGCAAGAGATATTGTTGATCCAAATGCTGAGGTAGAACAAATTTTTTTGGACTCAGACTTAGACTCTGATGATGACTTTGATGATCTTGTTGACGACAAAGTCTCGCCCGAAGTAACTCAAGCGACACCTCTTGTAAGTATTCCACCTGCTGCTATTGATGGGTCAAATGCTAAAAAGAGAAAACGGTTAACTACATCTAATGTCTGGGATAGCTTTATAAAAATAGTTGGGAAAGATGGAAAAACAAGGTGCAAATGTAAAGGGTGTGGAAAAGAATACAAAGGTGGGGATAGTACTCATGGTACCTCTACATTGAGACGGCATATCCCTGTGTGTCGTGAACTTCCCAAATTTCATGATTTGGGAAAAATGATGCTTGATGAAGCTGGGAGGTTAAGGGCTAGACAAGTTGATCCTATGATTTTTCGTGAAAAAATTGCAATAGCAATCATAGAACATGATTTGCCTTTCTCATTTGTTGAGTATAGAAGAATTAGGGATGTTTTTAAGTACTTGAATCCTGATGCTAAGATGTTTTCTCGAAACACTGCTGTAGCTGATATTTTTAAATTTTATATTGCTGAAAAAGAAAAATTAAAATGTCAGTTAGGAAAACTTCGAAGTAGGATATGTTTAACTACTGATATTTGGACTTCATGCACAACAGAGGGTTATATGACTTTGACTGCCCATTATGTTGATTCACGATGGAAATTAAATTCTAAGATACTCTCATTTTCTCACTTGCCCCCTCCACATACGGGACATCAATTAGCAAATAAAGTACTTGAGTTGTTATCTGAATGGGGAATAGAGAAGAAAATATTTTCAATAACCTTAGACAATGCTTCATCTAATGATAGCATGCAAACTTTACTCAAGCGAAACCTTCTTTTAAGTGATGGGTTATTGTGTAATGGGGATTTTTTTCATGTGAGGTGTTGTGCTCATATCTTAAACTTGATAGTTCAAGATGGGTTGAAGGTTGCTAGTTCTACTTTTCATAATATCAGAGAGAGTATCAAGTATGTGAGAGCATCGGAGGCACAGGCTATCCAATTTAGAGATGTTCTTAAGTCACTTGAAATTTCTGACATTAGAGTGAACTTAGATGTGCCTACTAGATGAAATTCTACTTTCTTGATGTTGGAGAGTGCTTTGAGATGCGAGCGTGGTTTTGTTAGACTCTCTTTGAAGGATAACAATTTCAGAGATTGTCCGTCGGAAGAAGAGTGGAAAAGAGGAAGAGAAATCTGTAAATTTCTAAATCCATTTTATAAAATTACTACCTTGATGTCTGGTCAATCTTATCCTACTTCAAATTTATATTTTATGCAAATTTGGAGGATTGAATGTTTGCTGAAAGAATTCTCCATTAGTGAGGATGAGGTCATAAGAAAAATGGTGCAACCAATGAAAGCCAAATTTGATAAGTATTGGAGCGATTATTCCATAATTCTCTCTCTAGGGGCTATTCTTGATCCTCGAATGAAATTTCATGTTTTGGAATATTGTTTGAATAAAGTGGATCCATGTACTGCTAATGAGAAATTGACCACCATCAAGAAAAAGCTGTATTTATTGTTTAAAGCATATTCAGAAACTTTGTCACATAATGCCTCTTCTAATGTTTCTGGTGGTCAAATAAGAATTCCAACTTCTAGAGAAGATGATTCACTTTCATTTGATGTGCCTGATGTAAGTTTTATCTCTGTTGTGCATTATGTTAATATAATTTTCGTTTATATGTTTATGTCAATATGTTACTTTCTTAATTGTTTTATTATTTTTTTTTTGAATATTGTAGGAGTTGAGAAATATAAATTTTCAAACTAATGCTTCACAAAGAAAGTCTTCGTTAGATATCTATTTGGAAGAGTCAACTCTTGATATGAACTCTAAAATAGATGTCTTGCAATATTGGAGGTCTCAAGCCCATCGCTTTTCTGATTTAGCTTCCATGGCTTGTGATGTGCTTAGTATTCCAATAACTACGGTAGCTTCAGAATCAGCCTTTTCTATTGGTGCACATGTCCTAAATAAATATAGAAATTCTATTTTGGATAAGAATGTGCAAGCTCTTATTTGTGCTCGTAATTGGATACATGGATTTGAAGATGATGGTAATTCACTTTTTAAATTTATTTTGTTAACTTCTATTGGCAATAAATAATGAATGACTTGCATATTGTATTTATTTAGTTTTCTACTAACTAACTTTAAATTGTAGATGCTGAATTTGAGTGTCAAAATGAAAGTGACAAAGAACATTATAAAGATAAAGTGGATTCAATTAATATGATGCCTGGTATTTTATTAGTATTGTCTAATTGTTTCAAACCATGCATTTTTTAATTCAATTCTATGAAACTTCTTTTTCTGCCACTAAGTCACTAACTTTTATTTGATAATTTATTTTTCTTTCTATTGCAGGTGTTGACTAATTTGGTGGATTGAATAAAAGATTTTGGGGATTACATTGCTTGCTTCTTTTGTAAAATATTTGCATGCCATGTAATCTGTTAAATACTTTCTTTTTACCTTTGTGTGGCTTTTTGGTAGAATTATGATGTTGCTATGTTGGTTTATAATAGTCTATTAACTATATGAGGGGAATTACAAATACCCCTTTAATTAGAAATATTAGAATTAGAAATATGGAATCACTAATTGGATGTGAATGTGGTTCTGTTTTGAGTTAAAACAACAAATTTAGAATATAATAGTTACTAAAATTAAATGTATTTAATTGTTTACTAGAACTTTAATTTTATTTGTGTCAAACAGGATTTTTTTTGTTCAAATATGTACACCAGTTTTTCTCCTCAAAATTGGATTTTTTTAGCTTTTTTTTTTTAAAAAAATTTCAAAAAAAAATATATTTCAACAGATAAACGGGCCAGCCCATTTAACCCGTTGGGCTGGCCATAAACAGTCCGGGCTATAAAATTTAGGCCCGCGAACAAAGTGGGCTTAAATGGGCTAGCCCGTTTAACCCGTGGGCTAATCGGTCTGGGCTTAAATGGGCTGGACTGGCCCATTTGACAGCCCTACTTAGAGGGAGGCTATCGAACCACTTCATCGCTGCTTTTGACAGAGTTGTTGGAAAGGCTTTCCAGCGAGTAGCATTAGAGGCGTCGGCTAGGTACATCCAACTTTTAAAATTGCTCAGTTGATGCTTTGGATCGGTGGTTCCGTCGTATAGGTCCATATCGGGACTTTTAAAGTTTCTTGGAACTTTTGCCCTCATTATGTCTTCACTGAACAGGTCTTCTCCTCCCAAGGGAGAATCTTCTCGATCACTGCGAGAGCTTTTACCTCGGAGATTGGACTCTAATCTCAAGAGCTTTTCCTCATACTTTTTTCGTCGCTCGACCTCTCTCCTTAGGTTTCTCTCCGCTTCTTGCTGTCTCTCTAGTTCTTGTTCTAGCTACTCCAGCCGTTCTTGGTGGCCGTAGAGCAATCCCATGAGGTCGGCCGCATGGGGCTGTCCTTCTTTTCTTGATTCGTGCGCTTCAGAAGAGATCCCTTTGGATCTTTCAACCCTGAGGGACCTTCTTTGTGCTGGTTAGCTGCACCTTGCAGAGTGACTATGGTTCTGTCATTGTTACCAGCGACTTGGTTTTCTTGCTCAGATTCGGATGCTGTATTTCCGTCCTTGTTTAGATCGTCCACCATCATGGGTTGATCTCCCAGGTCCTCGGCAACGTCGCCAATATTACGTAGGTAACCTGAGATAAGTGGATTGGACTCGAAGGGTTGGCCCAAACGTCAAAAGAAGGTGAACTCTGACTTGCTCGCGCTCGGGAGCCGTCGTCCGAGTTGTGTATTTTAGAGAATGGGGGGTGGTACCTACAAAGACACTCTGATGTCTAAGTTAGCAAAGGGGGTAAGCAGGTTTAGAGAGTATTGGAACTTAGAGATACCTGAGGGGTGTCAGTATATTTATAGTGGTGATCCAATAACCACCGTTGGAGTAGTTCCACTTCTGGGGGTGGATAACCGTCCCTTTATCTTAGGGTTGTTGAGATAGTACTCCTAAAAGTCGGTTGAGAGATTTTTGGAGATAGTTACTTATTTGAATAAGTGTTATCTGCCAACTCACCTCGATCCCGACCTCTTTGGAGAGGAATCTATGTCGAGCCCGACCTCTTTAGAAGAGGTCGGGTGGGTGGTGAAAGCCAATCTTTAAATTGTGTCTTTTTGACTTACTTGAACCTGGACCATGGTATTAGACCAGAATATGAACAACTCTAACATTTTTATTATTATAAATTTAAAAAACAGAAATATCGAATATCGATTGGAAAAAATATTACAAAGTCAAACCTTTCGAATTATATTGTTCTTTGCACATAATGAGAAATTTAGAAACCCATGAAAAATATAAGAACGATAAAGAATTGTAAAAAGCATAACTAAAATCTTTCACTCCATGTCTTCTTTACAACAAACTAGGATAAAGTTGAATTTCCCTTCGTTGAAATGGGTATAGTAATAAACACAATCAAATCTTATTCCATTGACTTATAAAATATAAACAAACATGAAATTACTATATTGCCCTCTACAGACACCACACAATTAGAACATGATGAATTGAAATACATCTAACGCCTATGGTTTAGTAATAAGAGCTTCAATCTCGTTCCTAAACTTGGGCATGGCAGCATTGGGGAGTGACACAAAGATCCTAGCACCTCCATCCATTGAAGGATCCAAGCTACTCGGAGATGAGAAAATACACAAATGCAATTTATCAAACAAACCACATGGGGCAGGAACAAAATTCACCGGTTGTGTCCATCCTAAATCCATGTTCTTTGAAAAACCCAAATGTTTCCAGTCTGTCAAAACCATGCACGCACCCCTTCCATCGTAATCGAAATCGTCGTCGGCCGCCGTCGCCGACGTGTCGATCATTCTCTTGACGTACTCCTTTGTCTGAGCAACCTTCTTAGTTTCTTTGATGACCTTCGCTACATGGGAGAGTGGTCTTTCGTTGACTTCTCTAGCAGTCAACACAATATTTGCATCCACAGCAATATTCCCATAATACCCTTTAGCCAAAGGAGGATCAAGAAGGTCCTTTCTTATCCCTACTATGATAGTCAACATAACTTTACCATCACTGTTCAATTTCAAAGTTCTTGTTCTTGCCCTCCAAACATAGGAAGCAAGAGACTCAAAACTTGTGAAGCTTTCTTCCATGTTATTGTTTTGGTCACTAATAGTTTCCTTCATCAAACTCATCTTGAGCCTTTTTATGCTCTCATTGTCAACTTTAAAGCATGCGTGAACAAGTTTTTTGGTGGGCAAATAAGGTGAGACTGCGGCAGAAGACTCATCCATAGGAATCTCCAAGGGCATTTTGGTAATTGACCCAACAAGCTTTTCTCTCTCCCATGCAGGCTTCACCGATGGCTCGGTTTTTCCACTTGCAAATTCGGCTATGGCTTGCAAGAATTGAGATTTTCCACTCCCATCAATTATAGCATGTGAGGTTCCTAAGCCAATTGTGAAACCCCCACATAGAAACTTGGTTACCTTGATCAACAAAGGGTATAATTGGAAACCATGTTCATCTTCAGAAGGAAGATCAAGTACCAAGTGTTTTGCAATCTCTGTGTTACTACCATCAAGGTAGTGAAGAGAAGAAAGGTTGCAATTAGCAATGGCTTCTACAAAGGGAACTCCATTTGCATTGCAATTAACTCTAAGTTTCCCATCAGCATGTTTTACTATTCTACCCGCCAAAGGGTAGTAATAAAACAAAGCCTTTGAGAGTGCTTCTTTGATCATAAGGGCAGGGTCATTTTGGTCATTTTTCGGTGATTGATATATTTGAACAATATGGCATAGGCCATTGTTATCAGCTCTATTATCAAGTGCAGAGAGTGAAATGTTGCCATTTGGTGTGGGTTTTGATGGTTTCACATAAACAATTTGTTTAATGTCAAACTTTAGGGTTCTCTTATGATGATTTGCCATGGAAATTAAAATTGTGTATGTGTGGATGAATTTGGTGAAAGATTCTATGTTACTGAGATTTGAGATATGAGAAATGGTTTAGTGAGATTTGAGAGATATGAGAGGTGGTTTATATAATAACACTAGGTAGATGAACCTTCTTGTCGCCGTGGCCATCATTCATAAACTAAATTATCTTTATTATTAGTTTTAATCATGTCTTAAAAACTTGAGGGTTTTTTTTTTAATATAACAAACTTTGTTTACTAAAAATGAAGAAATTAAAAAGGAAAAAGTACAAGAGTTAACTTTTTAATATTAGCCAATTTTAAAATTTAGATTTATAATTTAAAATTTATAATTAAAAGTTTATGATAAAATCTACGATTTAAAAAAATTAAAATAATTTTAAAGATATTAACTGATGTTGATTCAAAAAAAATTGTTCTTTATTAGTATTACTCGTTAAACATATAGAAGAATCCTACAATGATTAATGTTTGTGTGCGTGTACTAACTTATGTAGTTAAGTAAACTATGGAAGGGGAAAAAATTAACTTCAATTAATTAATGTTTGTCTAGATTTAACTTTCATTTTTGTTTATAATGTAAAAAAAAATTATTTAATAAAAAAGAAATAAGTGTAAATGTTTGTAATATATATACTTAGAGATATTCTCCACATCCAAACAATTTTGACATCCAAGTTCATTCAAACAATTTTAGGTCACGAGCTTTTTCCGCTTTCTTCTTTCCTCACGCTTCTTCTCTTCTTCTTCTCTTCTTTTCTGCGCTTCTTCTTCTTCTTCTCACGCTCGTTTACGCATGGAGCGTCTTCTTCTTCGTTTTCTTCTTCGCGTTCCTCCTCCTCCTCATTCTCCTCCTTTTTTTTTGCGTTCCTTCTTCTTCACGTGTTTCTCCTTATCGTCATTCTTTTGTGGTTGTTGCTGCTGTATTTTTTTGTCTTTTCCTCTTTCTCTCCCTGGTGAAGAAGCAGTAGAAAATGAGGAGGAATAGTTTTGAATTATGCAGAACAGAAATGAACCGAACATGTTATTATGGTCAAACAATTGTATAGTACTAAATGAACGAAACATGATCCATTATATAAAATCAAATTCAAACAGCTTTCGCCTAATGAACCGAACACGTACTCATGATGAAACAGTTGTATAATACTGAATGAACGAAACATAATCCATTATATAAAATCAAATTCAAATAACTTTCTGCATAATGAACCAAATACGTACTCATGGTGAAACAATTGTATAGTACTGAAGGAACGAAACATAATCCATTATATAAAATCAAATTCAAACAGCTTTATGCATAATGAACCAAACACGTACTCATGATAAAACAATTGTATAGTACTGAAGGAACGAAACATAATCCATTATATAAAATCAAATTCAAACAGCTTTCTGCATAATGAACCGAACACGTACTCATGGTGAAACAATTGTATAGTACTGAATAAACGAAACATAATCCATTATATAAGATCAAATTCGAAACGTCTTTGTCTACAATTTAGAGATTATCAATTCAATTCAATTCAATTCAGATTCATAACACATGCGTCCATTCAATTTAGCAATTGCATTCCATTCAATTCGATTGAAAAAATAATCCATTAGCAAAATGTTGGTGTTGTTGGTGATAATGATAACGAAAAAGGAGAAGAAGAAGAAGAAGGAGGAAGAGGAAGAGGAGAAGGAGAAGAAACAGAAGAAGAAAAAGAAAGAGGAGGACAAGATGATATACGTGAATTTGAAAGAAGAAGATAATGATATATGCGTATATTTGAAAGAAGAAGATAAAGCGCGTGTAATGATGTTCTTTTAATGAAAATGATTTTTGTTAATATTGAACCTACTTAAATAAAATTTGAATGAAAAAATACTTACTTGTATAGCATAGCCCATATACTTATACTTAGCTTTAAGGACATAAATATTTCTCATCACCTAAATAGTGACGAATAATTAAATTGGACATGAGATTATTTATGGATATCTACATGTAATGTTTTGTATATTTATGAAATATTACTAATACGTACTTTAAAATTATTTAAAACTCCTCATTTCTATTTATATAATGTTAAACTAATATAAAATAAAATCAAGTAGTCGATTTTAGTTAGGAGAACACAAATATTTTCTTATCAATATACAATTATATTTCTCCAGATATGTACATGCACCTATGCCAAGACTTTTCTTGCTCAACTACGCGCATACAACTGCTAGTTGGAGGTTAAATTAAAAAATATTTAGTAAATTAAATATATAGATATCAAATTATATATATATATTGCGTGTGTGTATAATAACATACACAAGTTCTCAAGTTCATGTCTAGATTAGCATCCTACACATTTTGATGATTTGAACATAAAATTCACATTTTTCGTTTTACATTCAATTATCTTTTTTTTTTTTCTTTTTGTTAAACTTATCTTTTATATATCTTACCTACACTAAATATTTTATTAGTCTTTTTCTGTAGACATATCTAATACTTTAATGTACTGATATTACTTACTTATATACTATTTTTTTAATTTCCTCTTGTTGATATTAAAATTAAATTAATGTCAATTTATTTATTTATTTTACAAAATGGAATGTATGTGAACATAAAAACAAAAGAAAAACAGCAGTACACACAACTTCTTTATGTTAATTTTTTTTTTTGTGAATGAGGAACCAAAAATTAAAAAAATTATAAATGTAAAAATTGTATATTTAATATTAAAATTTTATTAAATTATTGTTAAATATATTTTCTTAAAAATATTTTATTTAAAAAATAAAAATGAGAGAGAAAATGCCAATATATATGAAAAAATTCTGTTCGGTTGCAGAGTGTGACGGTGAGGTAGAGAAGTTGCTTCACGCAAGAGAAGGAGACTCAAAAAATGTGAGATAATAAAGAGAGGCAAAAAGTGTGATTTCATTATTGTAAACTGATATATATACATTTAATGTGAATAACACATTGATAACTGCCTGACTAAATTCCTTACACTACTCTAACTAATTTTGATGTTAATTTATTAAGTAAGACAACTTGTTATACGTGCTACCAAACTATCAATTACCTAAGTTATTGAACTACTCTACTATAATCTGACTACAATATATAATGTGAATTAAATAAAGATATATTAATAAAAGGAGACAAGATATTAATAATAAAAGAAAGAAAAAATGTTAAAATATAGATAATGCGAATGATATCTAATTACATTTTATCTTGAATTATTACCTAATTAAAAGGGAAGAAAGTGAATATAATTCCTGGGGGGGAACACAATTAAGGGAAATATGGACAAATATTCAACTCTACACGAAAAGATTGACTTCGACAAAAATGATGTATGAACTATGAACAATCGCTGCCCTATTTCGTTCTCTAGTTAGATAGGCAAAGGAAGGAATACTGTGTGTTCTTTTTAATATTACTCCTATATTATTTGTTGGGATTTTTAAAATAAATAAAATAAATTCAATATTGTTAGATTTATACATTTAAAAAAATTATATTTTTACAGTATGTTATTTATCTCGTTAACTTGTCTCATTTGCGAACGAGACGATGTTACTCGTATTTTGTTAGTTGTCACTGCCAACAAGATAAAGTGAAAAAAAAAAGATGTGTTTTAAAAAAATTAATGAGTCTATCTTAGCTTGTCGGGAGGGCAACGAAATACGATCATATTTGCAATACGGTTTGAATCAATATAGAAAATAAAATCGATATAAATTGGATGATTTACATGGTATTAGTTTGATTTTTATTTTTTAATTTAATCTAATTTTATCAAAAAATTATAATATGTATTTTATCAATTTTAATTTAGTTTTAATGTAATCAGATTCAAACTATTGTAATTTGAATTGAATTAATTAGTTTATTTGATTTTGGGAATCATTATTGATCTTGCAGCTAATGTGCAATCCGCTGTGTTAATCGCCCTAAATGTAGTTGTTTTTCCGGTGCCTACCTTCTCACGCGAACTGCCACTAAATCCCATTTGACAGCGGCTTTGAAAACCCGTCGCTAAAAAGCTGCTACTATGTGCTTGATTTGATGTATTGAACTTCTTCAACGTAACATTATATAGTTGTCCCTCCTTTTTATATATATCTTTCTTTTTTCTCTAACTATTAGATTTACGATATTTTTGTTGTTATAATGACTTGTTCATTACAATTTAAAGTAATTAATATTATTGATTATATATATAGGATGCTACACATCCATGTAACCATGTAATTAAGTTGGACCAACACAAAAAAAATTCAATACCATTAAATGAAATGTGAAATACACACGCCCAACACACACGAAATCGCTCTTGCCCAACACTTCTTCTCCCCCACGCTTCTTCTTCTTCTTCTTCTTCTTCTTCTTCTTCTTTTCACGCTCGTTTACGCACGGAGCGTCTTCTTCTTCTTCGCCTTCTTCATTGCGTTCTTCCATCTCCTCCTTCTCCTCCTTCTCCTCCTTTTTCGCGTTCCTTCTTCTTCACATGTTTTTCCTTCTTCTTCACATGTTTTCTCCTTATCGTCATTCTTTTGTTGTTGTTGCTGCTGTATTTTTTTGTCTTTTCCTCCTTCTCTCTCTGGTGAAGAAGCAGTAGAAGGTGAGGAAGAAGAGTTTTAAATAGTGCAGAATGAACCGAACACAGTACTCATGGTGAACCGAACACAGTACTCATGGTGAACCGAACACAATACAATTGTATAGTACTGAGTGAACGAAACATAATCCATTATATAAAATCAAATTCAAACAGCTTTCTGCATAATGAACCGAACACAATACTCATGGTGAACCGAACACAGTACTCATGGTGAAACAATTATATAGTACTGAGTGAACGAAAAATAATCCATTATATAAAATCAAATTCAAATAACTCTGCCTACAATTTACATATTATCAATTCAATTCAATTCAATTAGTACACCTCCGTCCATTTATTTCAATTCAATTCAAATTAGCAATTGTATTCTATTCAATTCGATTCAAAATTGAATAATCCAAACTTTGTCAGTTTGATTCGTTTCAGAAGAGTAATCCAAATCGCTCTCCTGTTTACCAAAAAATTATGAACCCCTAAATACTAAACCCTAAACCCTAAACCATAAAACCCTAAAACCTAAAACCTAAACCCTAAACCCTACACCCTAAAACCTAAACCCTAAACCCTAAACCCTGAACACAAACCCTAAACTCTGAACTCTGAACCCTGAACGCTAAACCCTAAACCCTGAACCCGAACCCTAAACACTGAACTCTGAACCCTAAATGCTAAACCCTAAACCCTAAACTCTACCGTAAATCCTAAACCCCTGAAATCCTGAACCCTAAACCCTAAACCCTAAACCCTCAACCATGAACACGGTGAACCAAAATTAATACACGGGACGAACCGAAAGTTTGAAACACACTGAACCGCTGTACACTGAACCCTGAACCCATAAACCCTAAAACCATAAACCCTGAAACCCTATCGTTATTCTTTTGTTGTTGTTGCTGCTGTATTTTTTTGTCTTTTCCTCCTTCTCTCTCTGGTGAAGAAGCAGTAGAAGGTGAGGAAGAAGAGTTTTGAATAGTGTAGAATGAACCGAACATAGTACTCATGGTGAACCGAACACAGTATTCATGGTGAACCGAATATAGTACTCATGGTGAACCGAATATAGTACTCATGGTGAACCGAACACAATACAATTGTATAGTACTGAGTGAACGAAACATAATCCATTATATAAAATCAAATTCAAACAGCTTTCTGCAGAATGAATCGAGCACAGCACAGTACTCATGGTGAACCGAACACAGTACTCATGGTGAAACAATTGTATAGTATTGAGTGAACTAAACATAATCTATTATATAAAATCAAGTTCAAATAACTCTGCCTACAATTTACATATTATCAATTCAATTCAATTCAATTCAGTACACCTCCGTCCATTTAATTCAAATCAAATTAGCAATTGCATTCTATTCAATTTGATTCAAAATTGAATAATCCAAACTTTGTCAGTTTGATTCGTTTCAGAAGAGTACCAAATCGCTCTCCTGATTTGAAGTTGAGTCATTTATTGTTTCGATTCAGAAGTGCAGATCGAAGAAGAAAACAAAGAAGAATATGAAGAAGATAAATGCAACCAGATCGAAATAAGAAAACGAGAAGATGAACGCGACCAGAGAAGAACGACGAAGAAAATGCAGATCAATAAGGAAGAACGCGAGCAGAGAAGAAGAAGAAGAAGAAGAAGAAGAAAGAGGAGTAGGAGGAGTAGGAGGAGGTTTACGTTGCAGCAGAAGGTTTACATTGAGCAAAACTTTAGGTTGCAGCACATTATATGTTATATGTAGCGCATGTATGACAAACGAATGAGAGGTGGGGGACACGCGTGTGGAGGAAATTACTTTTTTAACAACCATGTAAAAAATACATAGATGCAGAGTTTTTTCGATATATATATTTCATATAGAGCCATAAAACATACATAAATTGATATATTATTAAAAACAATTTAGTATTTTTAAAATAATTGTTTATATTTCACAACTATTATTAAAAACTCAAACCATAAAAAATTAAAATTAAAATTAACAAGAGACTAAATTTAATATAAATTAATAATGACATCATAATTAACTAATAGCTAAAGATTGGACCCAACTAATTTCATAATTGAAGTCTTTCACAATTATTGAACAAAGAAAGAGTAGAATAATACCCTCTTTAGTATTTACATAACATACAATTTCTCCGCGTACATACGAAAAATAATAATAATAAGACAAATTATACCAACTTTGGTGACAAACACGATTTATCATCTTCATTTTTAATAAAAATACACGTTGACCTCTTGTGTGAGTGTGATTTAGGTAATGCTTAGATTTAATATTTTCATTTCATAAAATATAACATAAAACTCTATCTATTTTTAATACATAGTTTAACTTTGATGTATTAATAATATAAATCTAACCAATTCATCCAGTTCTTTTCTGTGAATTTTTATATAATAATTGATTTTTGTGTATAAATATATATTTTTTTAAATATAGAGCCAATGCAATAGAAGAATGCTGAACAATCGGATGCAGATATCTCAACTGCACGTTGCATGGGCAGTTTGCAAATTATCATTCTCTCTCGTTTTATATGAGGTGGATCTGGATTAGGGCAACCACGTTTTATCTTCAATTATAATTTTGAGCAACACATTATTTTAAGCAATAATATAATGTTGTTTAAATTAAGGGTAGGTATAGGCAATATTTTGTGCATATATAACAATATTATATCTATAAAACAGACTACAACTACAACAAATTAGACACCGACCCTGTTAATAAATTAATGAATCCACCAAACTAGTAAAAAATGAAAATTCTGCCACATTATATTTTATTAGGCAATACTGTTAATATTTTTTTAAGTTTAAGTTAATAGAAAAGAGTATCAAAGAGCATTGATTAGTTATATTTTAAATTTTTACTTATATTAACTATCATAAAAAATTATAAATTCTAGGATACCACTACAACAAAAGCGGCACTTAGCGGCGGTTTCTAGAGCTGTTTAGCGGCGGTTTTAAACTGCCGCAAAATATTTCGTGACGGTTTAATGAAACACCGGAAGATAGGACGCGGGTAAACGGCTAGTGATGGTTTTATTCAATCGCTGGAATAACCGCCGTGAAATGAAACTTGGGTTTTGCGGCGGTTATTACCTGCCGCAGTATGTGGATGAATAATGTTATTTCCCAATTTGCACAACCGCCGCTAAATGCCAGTGATTTGAAAACAACGCAGTTTTGTGGCGGGTGATAACCGCTGCTAAATATCAAGAAAATAGACAATATTACTGTTTTGCGGTGGTTAAAAATCGCCGCCAAATTCAAATTTCCCATTAAAATTTTAGATTTTCTATTATTTTGCCCCTTTTGAAAACGTATGTTTATTAAACTTTAATTTTTTTACTTTTCAATTAATTTAAAGAAATTGCAATCAAGTAAAACAGCTCAATTAACATAACAAACCAAATTAAATGTATGCAAACATAACATATATAATGAAATTATCATAACATCATCCGAAATAAAGTATGAATGCTTAAGTTGAAGAAAATAAGCATAAAGCACTAAACCAACTTAAATGCAAAAGTATCTAAGAACATTGATTGAAATTCAAAATTTCTGTTGTTGGTCGTGATTGCCAGATGAAGATGGCCCTACGCATGACGAGTCCGGTGTACCGCCCAAAAAATCCAACTCTGCAGCAACCTTAGTTGGCAAATTGCCTCCTTACTGTTGGACTAAATACCCCAAGACCTTATGTATCGACTGTCTCTTCGCCTGCTCTTCTTCTAGCTTAGCTGTCAATTCTGCAATCCTCCTCTCGTACTCTTCATTGGGCTCTGCAGAACCCGACGGTTGTCCAGCAGCGCTACCAAAGACTTGGGTGGGACATGGTCCAGCACCTAGGGCACGAACTCGTCCTGATGAGTGCTCCTTTTCGAGAACTTGTGCTAGCGAATCATTTTGTGAAAGGTGTTTAGAGGATCCATCCTGCCTCTCAACATTCGCAATTGCTTCCTACAAATATACAACACATTGGAAAGGCATGAGTTAACAGTAGTACGATATATACAGTAAGCTAAGTTGCTTCAAATTTTCAAACATGACTTACACTAACAACACGCGCATTGGGATGGATATACGAGCCATATCTTTTCTTATGAGTCATGATAAACAACTCTCCTCTACCAACGGGCCTTCCTTGCTCTTTCTCCAATTTAAAGCGTTTTGTTTATACTTTTTCTATGAACAAATAACAGAACAAATGTAAATGAGAAAGAGATGTTGAATATAAAATGTAAAGGGAGTAATATGTATACACATATATATTTTTGTGAAAATAATAAAATATACCAAGGCTTACCTTTGTTTCTTCCTTCTAGCGATAGTCAATGAACTTTTTTCATTCATTTTCTTCTATTCCTTTCGGGTGATGCTTAAGATTTTTCTCATAAGTCCTTATTTCTTTGTAACACCTATAATACAAGTGGACGTGGTGCCTTGTATCCTTCCAGTTCTTTCCTATCTTCTTCATAATATCGCGCTTTATTTTTCTTCAACATCGTCCTCATAGTGAAAGACTCGCTGCAATTAGTTGACATTGTCATTAACCAAGACCAACTAACAAGCATAAGACTGATAATTTGAAGAAATACCACAACCATTACAGGCTAATTTAAATTGTTTAAGTATGACACTCAAATCCAGTACAAGCAGTCGCAATTACGTATAAATGAGAATTGCTTAAATTATGATGTGAAAAACAAAATATGAAAATTTTACGAACCATATAATTTACCCATGCAAAAGCCCTTACAAAAAAAAATAGAATACTAAAATTGCTTAAATTGTTGAAGCTTAAAGATGTACCTTAATCATGTCGTATGCATATTCCTTCTTAGCTTTGTTCACATGCTTCCAACTGTCTGCACATATGAGGAACTGGCAATAATCCGCAGCCAAACTCCCTAAGAAACCACTGAATAATCTAGATGCCTAACCAATCAGTTGCAGCTCGTTGTTAAATGGGAGTACTATTTTTGTATTGGAAGGGAGCGCTATAGCCTCCTTCACGCTCAACCTAGAAGCTTTTCTCACGCTGTCCTCTAAGAAGTGTATGAAAAATAAAATTACTATCTATTCATTGCAAAAAAGAAAAATAGAAGTAAAGGACTTTAAAGACAACTATTTACGAAAATAGGAGGAAAAAAGGTTTACCGATAACAGTAACTTCCCATAAATCTGTATCTTTGCGTTTCCCGTTGTTGTGCTGACCTTCGACTTCTTGGGCAGCAAATAAGTCGTCGATGTGGTCATCAAATGACGGAACTTCATCCGCCTCTGGGTCGTAATCCTCATCCTTTAATTCATGATCAGCCACTTCCGCGCGATGCCAAGTCTCTAATTGTTCTGTGCGAGTTTGAGGATCATCAGCACTGCTCGACTACACAATCCTATGATCGATGCGCGGTGCACGAAACGATTCATTGATACGGGTTGTCGGAGCTTTATTAGCTAAGGACGAAATTGGAGGAGCCCTATCACGTGGTTGCTCACGTGATGTCTGAGCTCCTCTAGTCATGGACCCAACCTTAAGGCAATACGAAAGCATTTAGAATTATTTTCTAGAGAAAGAATTAATATTGAGAATTAATTTAATTCATAAACTAATCATTTTTTCGGGAGAAAAATTAACAACATGGTTCAATGATGCAATTGAAGGATAACTAATTTTTACATAAGGTTACGTCAAGAAATGTTAACCACAAACCCTAACCGTTGTCTCTTCAGTTCCGACATTAGTTCCGGCATCTTTCGGGAGTTTCCGTATAATGTTGTATCGTGGTTTTCTAGGCATCCTTACAAACCTTGACAAAAAACAATATTACTAGACAAATGACAAGCACAACATAAAAAGACCCTTAAAACAAATAGAGAATACAAACTATACCCCAAAATTAGGGAATACAAAATTATGAAATCTATATGGAACACTATAAGACACATTACATGATAGATCATGATAAATAGAATATTAGAATTTATTTTTTTTTAAAATAATTTAAGTTTTTAATCAATTAAGTCTAATTAAATTAGTTTAACATAAAAAACATTAATTAGTTTTTATATTAGTTCAAGTCTTATTATTTAATAGGATTAATGACTGATTTACAAATAAATTTGAATGTGTCATAAAAGCAGATGTATATCAAATTAATTCTTAACCTGGTAAGTAAAAACACTTGAATAAGTGAAAGATTATTTATTATCAAAAGCCAAGAATCAAGCTTGACAAACTACTACTAATATCCTACATTGGATATTCATTATTGGAATAAATAAACAAATAATAGTAGTATTTTATAATATTATAATAAATAGATAGATGAGTTGTTATATTGAGATGGGTTCCCTATATTGAATGCAGGAAATGAATCTTGCACTGATACTCTTCCCTACTCTCTACTTACGTTGCTTATTTTTTGCGATAAAAAAAGGGAGAAGAAAATAAATCAAGAATGCACAAAAAATCCAAAACATCAACCAAGGTCATACTCACAGTAATAACATCATTTTCACAGTATCAGCAGCAACAATACCAAATCAATTAGCTGATAACATAACATCAACAAGAATTAACATACCATATCAAGAATATCATAACTCATAAGCCATAACATAGCAGTAGCAACAACCAATGAAATTAATCCAAAATTAACATATGCAACCAAAGAAAAAAAAATAAAGAAGCAACGGAACAAAAGTAAATAAAAGCAGAGAAACAGGGATGGCGAAAAAGGAAAAGTATAAAAAAAAATAAAGACATGAACAAAAAAGGGAAGAATACAAACCAATGAAGGGACGGCGTAGGGAAGAAAAACACACGACAGCCGGCAGGAGAAAGGGAAGAACAATGGCAACTGAGGGAGAATAAGTGAAACTCTGTTGGATTCCCGAACTAGGCCTTTTTTTTGTTTTTTGGTATCAAAAATGACGTTTAGATCCTTCATTTATTTTCAAGAAAGAAGATACATAAACACTTTTGTTTAGAAATTAACCCAAGCACACGTGACGTACATGAAATTTGCAGTGCTTCCCTTTTTAATCTAAAGTTGTAGCATGAGATTCAATAGAATTTCCGAACCAAAATAAACAAATAATGGGAGTTACACTTATCAGTTATCATAATTCTGGAAGAGGAAAAAGGAAAATACGCACAAAAACATAATGATTAGTCTAAAATAATGAAAGAAGAGAAGAAAAATTACATAAGAAATCTACTTAACACATGTTTTTAATGAAATGCTTGATTTGATGAATATGAATATATGATTGTCCCAACCCCTTGAACTATCTGCCTCACTAACTGCTTTTAAAACACGCAGATGCAACACAGTCCCAAGCTCCTCTTCATATTTTGTCTACTTACTTAGCTTTTAGTTTATTTACTTTGCTTATTTATGTTTTTGAATATTATATATTATTTTTCCTATTTTATATGTTATTTTATCTTATATTAATTTTTTTCTGTTAAATACTATTTGCTAATAGGCTTGCTATGACGGAAAAAGTCACTTTTATAACCGAACAAGAAGAAAATCAGACACAGAAGCCAGGAATCTCAAATATTGTATTTTGAAAAAAATTGGTGCTAGATCTTTCCCAATTCCAAGTCATAAATAAGGGGTGCATTGTTTAAACATAAAGATTGTACAACGATAAAGATAAATAGAACACACAACAGTCATAGGAAAATAGTTGTTCTGGGAGTGAGCAGAATCAAGTAAACCAAAGAATCAAATATGATCCCCTTTAAACAATTAAAATGAATAAATGATGGAAATAAAGTAAATTAGTTAGGGGAAAAAACGATCAGACATGCACACATATGAACAGAAATCAATTCTTTTGGCCCTCATCGCAAATGGAAGATCGTATTAATAAGAGACCAGATGTTTGATCCGCAAATTGTATATGGCCCGTTGACAGCATCAAGCTCTTTACAACAACAATGCACTAAAACTAATTGCAAATCATAGTAAAAGAAGGGGATTGCAATTATTTTTAATTATTTTTCTTGTTTCCGTTATTCCAGAGCATTATTTTTTTCCTAAACAAGTAATAATAAACCAAAAGAGCAGTGAATGAAGATTAATACAAGTTAATGATTTAATGAAAATAATTTTTTATCTTAAAAAAATATTTAACAATTCAGACATGTAACACGAGGGGTACATAGAGTTAAACTAGAGTAATTTGAGTAGTATACATTATTTATCGCTGAATGATATATATAAAAGAAAAATAAATTAATTGTAAAGAAAAGAAGAAAAGAGCTTGAAAAGAATTTAAAGGTCTTCGAAAGGTGAATAAAGGATTTACTAATGGCGTAAGGATACAGCAAAGAAAAATCAACTTGTAGGCTAATTTATTAGTTATTCATTCTCCAAAATCATTTTAACAGCAGGTAATTCAGCTTTTCTCAAAGTAAATTTTTCCACTCCATTTAATTTTACTTTTCATATGTTTCCAAATTTAATTGCATAATGTATAATTTTTTTTTCTAAATATCATCTAACGAATAAATTTAAGTAAATATTAAAGAATATAAAAAGTGAAACTGTTATGTAATTAATGAATAAAAGTAAAACTAGATTTTATTTTAAATGTTACTTAATTTACTTTTTGGTGATTGTGGAAAGCTTTGGTGGTGAAGCTGTGCATTTCATTTTCCCTTTGTAAGCTAGAAGTGCCTAATGCATAGGAAATTCTTATAAGGAATGGTGACCTGCGGCCGCCAGAGGGGACCGTTAGTGTTTTTCTTTTATTTTCTTTTATTTTATCTTATATTATTTTTTCTGTTAAATATTGTTTGCTAATTTACTTGTTATGATGGGGAGAGTCACTTTTATAACTAAACAAAAAGAAAATCAGGCACAGTAGTGGATAAAACAAGGGTGCACTGTGTAAACATAAAGAATGTACAAAGATAAAGATCAATAAAACACACAAAAGTCATCAGAACTTAGTTATAATGCGAGAGAGCAGACTCAAGTAAACTAAATTATCAAATTCGGTCCCCTTTAAATAATGAAAACAAAAAAATGACCTAAACAAAGTAAATATGTTAAAAAGAAAAAAAACCCGCAGACATGAACACATATGAACAGAAATCAATTTTCTTGTCCTTCGTAGCCTATGGAAAGTCGAATTAATATGAGATTAATACAAGTAATAATATACCCAAAAAGCAGTTAACGAGATTAATATAAGTTAAGGATTAAAAAATTAGTTTTTTATCTTTCGAAAAAAAAGTTTAACAATTCATAAATGTAACACGAGAGGTTCATAGAGCTAAATTAGAGTAATTTGGATACTATACATTACTTATTGCTGAATGATATGTAAATGAAAACTAAAATAAGGTAAACAAAAGAAGAAGAAAAAAAGTACTTTACCTTTGGAAAGACAATCTTATATTTAACCAGCAACGGAAAAAACTCTCGAAGAGAAAGGGAACTAAACTCACGTAAGTGGTTTGAAATGGAGAAGTCTCTCACCTGATGAGAATGACGTGCAACTTATGTGAGAGTATGAGAGTTATAGAAATGTTGGGGTGTATGGAGAAAACAGAAAATGCATAGAAATAGGAGGAGATCACAACAATATTTGACCAATTGATTTAACGTTAATCATTTCAAATAGTTTGTTTTTGTATTTTCAAATCACTTTCAAATTTGTATTATGCAATGTATCCCTGTTCCTTTATTGTCGCCCCAAATCTGTTATGAAGTTATGGGATTAACTTAAACAAGTTAACTATTTCTTCTTTAAAAAAGTAAACTGAACCACCTACATAATTTAAATGGACTTAAACTGTTAGGTTAACAAAAAAGTAGAGAATATTGGTTTAATTTCAAATATTTGTTGAAATAATCAGTTATAAAAATATGTGATTCTCAAAGGTATATAAACGTGCTTATTCAATTAAATAAACTTCACTGATATGCAATACAATCAGTTTACACAAGTTCAGCACAAATTATTTCTGAAGCACCACTCACCTATCTGGTTCTCCTCTTTTTGGGTTTCTCTCTAAATATTTTTTTATATGCTACTTTGAACTGTTACACATTAAATTATTTTGATTTCTCACGATGAAACTCGGTTTTTGTTTTTCAGTTTGTTGAAGTCTTTAATTTTCACACCAATATCCAATTATATGGATCTTCAACCAGGTAAGTAACATTGTTTTTCTGCGTCTCATGTATTTATTGTTTGAAACCTTTTTTTTATAGTTTAATTAATTTCAGTCTAAATCAAAATAAACGCCCCTTGAAAAATTAAATCTTTAACCAAAAAAATATACAACTAAAAAACATGTTCACAATAGCATATAAAAATTAACAAAATTCACAAAATCTGATACAATTCATGATTGATACTTTAACCCAGCAGCTCAAACAATATTATCAACACAAATCAAGAGAAAAAAACAAGCAAAAATTCAAAATCAAATTCAACAAAAAATGCTTAATGCTGAATAGATGATCAGAGGAAGGGACAAAGAGACATCATAAAAACACTCAATAATATTATTATGGCAATCTCAGCAACTTAAAATACTCAGAAATTAACAAAATCTCAGCTACTCAATATCAGTCTCAATCAGTAATTCAGTATTATTAACAACAGATCAACAAAACAAGAAAAACCAAACTCAAGAAGCAGTGTTTAAGCTAACCAGAGGAAGGGACAGAGAGACAGAGTGCGAGCTTGACGGCGACAAAGAGAGAGCTCGACGGCAACGACGAGTAGAAGAGAGACCTCGACGGTGACAGTGAGGAGAAGAGAGAACTCGGCACTGACGGCGAGGAGAAGAGAGAACTCGGCGGCGACGGTGAGGAGAAGAGAGAGCGCGACAACGGCGACGGTGAGGAATCTTCAACCCTGCTTCCGAGGACCAGACGACACCGACAAACACAGATCCAAAACCAATCGGCGATGAGGTTGACGCAGTGCTGCAGGGCTGTGGAGGCTACGATGGTTGCGGTGGGCGGTGGCTGCGTTACGCGGATGGGGGGCTAGGGTTTTTTTGTTTGCCCTCTTACTTTTCAGATAGGAGAAGAGATGAGTGGGGGTCTTCGAGGGAGGGGGTAGCTTTCGAGAAGTCCAATAGGTTTAGGGGATTTTTTATTATAAAAATCAAAACGGCGCCGTTTTGGGGGATTTATTCAACCGGAAGACTTAAAAAAATCGACCGGTTCTGCTGGTTCACCCAATTGAACCGGACTGTCCGATTCGATTTTCATAACCATGATTAATATAGTATGATAATGATTTGAAGAGAAATGGAATTATGTGTAAATTTAATTTAAAAAAAAATAGTATTCGTGATGAACAATTTTACTTTTATGTTTTAAGAATATATATAAATTACAAAAATATCTGCAACAATATTTCACACATTTTCTAAAGAATAAGTTATGTCTTGTTATATGTGTAAATTGATGCATTGAAGTGGTTTCTTATAGTTAAGTTTATCTTTTTATTTAATATAAATCCAAGTACAACTAATTATGGTATAATAATTTTTGCAAATTATCAAAATTCATTATATATTGACTTTGTTCAATTTTTTATTTCTGAAACCATTTCTATAACAGTATATAAAGGAAAACAGAGAGTTTAGTATCCAATTATACGTTTTCATCTTATTCAAATTACTAAACAATGTCAACTATAACTGTCATACGAAAACTTGGTCAAAATTGTAATTACTAGTCAATTTTTTGATTTTTTTTCACAGCATTTTCTTATTACACATAATTTTTATTAATGTTGTCATCGATTTTTTTTTCTACCGAGTACATATAGTACTCTCCCTTTCCTTTTATATGTTAGATAACATAAGCTGATTTATTTTTTTTTAGTTTAATTTCAACCGTTAAATTTAGATTTCTAATTTGAAAATATAAATAAAACCATTAATTTTTTAAACGCTGAATTTTAATGATTATTTTAAATGGAGAAAATTGTAAAAAATATAACAGAACAAAGGTCATAAAAGTAATTATACTCATTTTATCTTTTTTTTTGTCAACTCGCATATTTAGTAATCATTTTCAACCAAAACAGATATCGTGACGATCATTAAAAGGTCCAAAATTAAAATGAAATTCACAAAAGGCAACGCGTTTGGGGTTTCCAAAATAGTAATTATTTAGTGTGTATATTTTTTGTTTTGTGGTTTCCAAAATTCATTTTAAGTTCTTTATATTTTTTTAGTTTTGTACTAAAGTTAAATATTTAACTATTATCTTTTTCGAAATACACGTTACATATTATGATGGAGAGGTATCACATTTTTTTATGTTATTTATCATATGTTAAAGTATATTTAAAAATGATATAGAATAAAAAAATAATTAATGTTTGATCATCAACTAATAATTGAGAAATCCAAATTGAAACCGTAGGGGATCTTTTATTCTAAATTAAAAAGTGGCGAACAATAAAATTAATTTATTGATTTGAATTTATAATTTCTTTTAAAATAACAATATAATCATTAATGGATTTTAATATTTAATTTTTTCAATATTTGTTAACGTAAAATGAAAACACATTCGACCAAGTTGCATGACACCTAAACAATAATTTAGTGAAAACAAGTTGAAGTAATAAAATATTTAATAAAGACATTAGTTACACATTCCTCACTTTAAAGTACATTGACAAAAGTTTTAAATAATAACAATGCCAAAACTATAGAAAGTGCTAATAAGACTATCTGTCGTTGTATTTTATTTAAGTATTATTTGTCACCATGTCTCTTATGAAAATTATAGTATGTGAAGGAAAGATATTTTTTATATTGTGCAAAACTCACTAAATTTCATATCAACTGTAATTCGCTAAACCTAAGTTGCTAGCTAAAACTAAATCGTAATAATTCTGATGGAGAATAACTTTTACAAGCTTGTTTTCTCGCTTTTCTTATGCCACTATTAATTAGTTCGATATATTTTGATACTATACTAGATATTGATAAAACCTGGATTTCAAAGTCACGGAATAATGTGGAATATAGGCAAGGATTGAACAATTTTCTAGACTTTGCGTTTGTGAATGCATCCTCCGATGGCATGATAAAGTGTCCATGTCCTAAATACGGGTTTCAACTAATGCAAACAAGGGAGGATGCATACGATCTTCTGTTGTTACCACCATTTCTCCCTGGATATACTATTTGGCTGCGTCATGGTGAGAAGTCGGTTGAAGAGAGATCTGAATTGGGACGAGTAGATGAAAATATGATATTCCAAGTGAATCAAATGCACCAAATGGTCAACGAGGCCTTCAATTTCACGATGCAACTTGCGAGTGAGGACATCACAATAATCGAACATGCAGATGATCATGAAGACGTGTTACCGTACTTATACGAAGGTCCAAGTCGCGCGGCGTGAGATTTTAACGATCTATTGTCAGATGCAAAGCAGGAGTTATATCTCGGATGCTCAAAGTACTCCAAATTATCATTCTTAGTGAAGCTGTATCATATCAAGTGTATGTGCGGTGTGAGTGACAAGGCAATGTCCATGATTCTTGACTTACTGCGGGACACATTCGAACAAGCAAAACTTCCAAAGACAGTGTACGAAGACAGGAAGATAATAAGAAAGTTAGGTATTCAATACACCAAGATAAATGCTTGTCCAAATGATTGTATGTTGTACCGAGGTGATGATGAGAACTTGACTAGGTGCAAGAAATGTGGGTGTTCAAGATGGAAGCAGAAGACTAAAAAGGGCTCTATTGTTAGGCTCAATGTACCAGTGAAGAGAAATGGAAAACCTATAGCAGCCAAGACTCTTCGTTACTTTCCCCTCATACCACGACTGCAGCAGTTATTCATGAGCAGGAAGACATCAAGTGATATGTTATGGCATAAATAGGCATCTAATAACGACGGTTTCCTTAGGCATCCAAGGGACGCTGAAGCATGGAAGAAGTTTGATGCAAAGTATACTAATTTTTCGACGGATCCGCGCAATGTTCGTCTAGCCTTGGCGAGCAATGGATTTAATCCCTTTGAAAATAAGAGCACAAAGTATTCCATCTGGCCTGTGATTCTTATTCAGTATAATCTTTCACCCTGGCTTTTCATGAAGCAGACATCTTTCATTCTATCCACGCTTATTCCTGGGCCGAAAATGCCAGGTAACGACATAGATGTTTATCTTCAACCCTTGATAGATGAGTTGAAGCAATTATGGGATGGCGTCGAAACGTATGATGCCAAAGAGGGAAATACTTTCAAGATGTGTGCGGCACTGATGTTGACTATCAGTGACTTTCCGGGACTGAGAAACCTATCTGGCTGGAATATGCACAGTGGGTTAGCTTGTCTTACATGTAACTTGGATGCTAAGCCACAGCGGCTGAAAGACAGTCAAAAATGGTGTTTCATGGGCCATCGACGCTTTTTGAATCAGGGACACAAATACAGACTAGACCGGAATAGATTTGATGGGCAGGTCGAAGGTAGAGATCCACCAAAGAAGTTATCCAGAACAGATGTATTGAGGTAACAGTCTAATGTGCATGTTTCATTTGGGAAGAGTTCAACTGTGACATCCAAAAAAAGATGCAATGGTCAGGATGCGGATGAAGATGACTCGCATTGGAAGAAGAATAGTGTTTTCTTTGACCTCCCGTACTGGGAGGATCAGATGTTGCGTCATAACCTTGATGTGATGCATATACAAAAAACGTGTGTGACAATGTGGTCTTCACTATCTTAAACGATAGCGGCAAATCAAAAGATAATCTTAAAGCTCACAGAGATTTACAATGCATGGGCATAAGGCCTGAATTATGGCCGGGGGAAGGTGGTAAATATCCTTCTGCAATATTTACGATGTCGAATTCACAGAGGGATGTATTCCTGAAGACTTTGCAGAATGTGGTCTTTCTAGATGGTTACTCTAGCAATGTTGCTCGTTGTGTTGATTTGTGACAGCGCAAGTTATCTGGGTTGAAAAGTTATGACTGTCATATTCTGATGAAACAATTACTCCCAATTTTGGTGAAGAATGCACTTCCGAGTCTGATGTTCAATGTGATTGCAAATTTGTCATCATTTTTTCGAGAAATTGTGGGAAAGCCATAAACCCTATGCAGCTTGCTGAGCTTCAGAATCATGTTATGCAAATCCTGTGTCAGATGGAAATGATTTTCTCTCCATCCTTCTTCACCGTCATGGTTCACCTCACGGTGCATCTCGTTGATGAGGTTACTCTTGGTGGACCAGTACATCATAGGTGGATGGTTCCAATAGAAAAGTTAGCTTGCTGATAAACCCATTTAGTACACTTAGTTGAATTAATTGTGTATATACTGAGCATTTTATTGTATTTATATAAAAGGTATTTAGGATGTCTGAAGTAATATATTCATAATAGAACACAACCAGAAGACTCAATTGCAGAAGGCTATTTATCTGAGGAAATCCTGACTTTCTGTTCTAGATATTTGGATGATATTGAGACTAGAATCAACCGACTAGGGTGAGTTGATGATGAGCCCGTTGATGTTCTTCATACTTCAGGGAAAAGTATGTTTCCAGCTATTGGAAAGGCATTAGGGGCTGTTTCGCATTTTGAACTCACTCCAATGAAAAAACATCAAGCTCATTATCATCATGTGCTAGTCAACTGCGATGCTGTAGTTCCGTTCGTTGAGTAAGTATACACATGTATTTCTAAATCACCAATATAACTCTTTTTTCACAGTGACTAGTTGGACTAATTTTCTTTTCTCCCATAAAGTACATTTAGGGAAAAACAAAGCGAAGCTTGCGTCATCAGACAAGGTCGCAAGCTAAGATAGATAGTGTCGTCCATGCAGAATTTCCTCGGTGGTTCAAGCATGAGGTTGACAGAATACTAACCTGAACAATGTGTTTTTACCCTGGAATTAGTACTATATGAAAACTGATTTTAATCTAAAGCATGAATGTTATGTGGTTCCAGGTTTCTATGAAAAGTACGCTTCATTCGAAAGACTTGAAGTTGCTTGCGTGCAGTCCCATGATTCGGGCAAGACGTTTTGAGGCGTACAATGTTAACGGGTACAAGTTTAGAACTATCACAAAGGAAAACGGGATGAAAACACAAAATAGTGGAATATATGTATCATCTAATACAAAAAGTTATACAAGCATGCGTGACAATAGAGTAGCTGTTGGTAGTGTTTCGTATTACGGAAAAATTGTAGACATAATTGAATTGAATTATAGATGTTCCTTCATGGTGGTATTGTTCAAATGTGTTTGGGCTGATACCACTACCAGTAGAGGCATCAAACAAAATCATTTGGGGCTTACCAGCGTTAATTTCTCTCGTCCGATACACACTGGTAATCAAGAAGAAGATGAATCGTACACATTGGCATCGGAAGCTCAGCTTGTATACTATGTGGATGATGAAGTAGCTAAGGAATGGAGTGTTGTGGTTCATGTGAAACCAAGGAATTTATATGACATGAGAGAAGAGAATGAAGAAGCTGAAGTTGATTTTTCTCCACAGCCAGGGTTGAACATGTCAGCGGAAGGTGACATTGGAGATTTACTGTTGACAAGGGAGGAAGATATAGAAGACCTCATAGAAAATGCTTTAGAGAATTTCGATGATGTCGCGTAATGCTTATATGAAGCCTTTTTAATGTAATTTAAAAATGATCTTTCTGTCATAAACTAAGTTAAATAAACTCAACGTTGTACGTTGTTTTCTTTGGTTACTTTATACTTGTGTAGTTTTTATTTGCAGTTAAATATTTATGTTATTGTGAATTTTCATGAGTAAAAGCAGATTTTTCGTTTCTTTCAACGTTTTTAATACGAAAAAGTTAGTTTACGTTAAATCTTTATTCCTTCTACAGTTGTTGTTTTTCTTATGGTTGCATTTTTTATAATCTTGCTATCTATTACGCAATATAATTTCACTAGTGTTACGTTTTGAAAACAATAGTGAACATAACATGACGGTGGAACAAGATCAATAAAAACTGAGGACTTTTCGTCATCCTCTGCAAGCACAACAATTGCTATAGAGCTTCTGTTTAAGAAATTTGCCCAAACTACTAACAAGGGTGATGGTAATTGTCAAAAATTTGCGTTTAGTTTTAAAATTGTCTTAGCATCTTGTAGTCTGGTTTTTTTTCTAAGTCAGTATTTAATGACTCCGGAGTTCTCAGTTTCTTCTATGTATACTAAATCTGTTATGTGCATGTTGATATTTTCAGTCTTACCTGAATATTTCAGAGAAATAGTTCCTGACAGTCTAGATGGAGAAGAGTCTGATTCAGAAGACGATTTAGATGATATCTTCTCTATCGCAGTCGACAGATCCATGCAGTTTGATCTGAATAAGGTTCCGGAAGAAGACGATGAAACTTTAGAAGATCAACAAGATAAACAAGATGGTATACATGTTAAGAAAAGGTGCTTTGATCTGAATAAAATGCTATGGTATGGAGATGAAATATCAAATCCTCTAAAACGTGAAGCCCAAAGATTCATAATAGAGTATTTTTCGCCAGGTCAATACGATGTTGGAGAGAAATTTTGATCTTTTATTATAACAGTTACGCTGATTTCCTTAGTTTAATAATTTGGGTCGCCGTTGTACGTGTTTATCTACTTTTAGAGTTTCTTGATTTAGGTTTAGTAAGGCATAACTTTAAAGAGGAGTAACTTTGATTTATATTCTCTATAACTTTATTTTAACTTTATAAATTCAGAGTGTAATTTTATTTTCTTCTTTTACATCCATGTTTGAAAGCAAATTTAAATGCCAATAACGTAATCAAGAAAATCTTATTGGTAAATTTGTTCACGTGAGTTAACATATATAGCTTATTTAACTTGTGAATTTTTTTTACGTAAAACGAATGTAAAAAAAGTGTTACGAGTTTAAGTAACAATGATTTAAACATATGTAGCTTAAGATAATAGTCTTTACTTAACTAGATTATACCCAGATAGTTTATTACTAAAGAAAACATTGCAATATGTGGTAATAGTATTTTGCGGCGGTTTAAACAAAACCGCCGCAAAATGTAAAACCATAATTCACCCGGCGGTATATATAGCGGTGGTTTTCGAAAATACGCTGCTAAATGCATACCTGATTGAATACAGCGGTGGTTCGAGAAAAACCGCCGCTAAATATCGGCCTGATTGCAACCCCAACTCCTAACCACCGCTATATGCGCCACAGGTTGTCGTTTCGCAGCAGTTTTACAAAACCGTCGCAAAATTTCCGCCGCTATCTGCCGGAATTATTGTAGTGTACTATTTTTTTTATAGACGGAACAACTCTTATTTTTTAGTTTACAACACTATAATTTATCCATATTAAACGTTCACACACAATATTTATAAATTTATTCACAAAATATTTGTCAAGATTCGAATTCAAATGCAACATATTAAAAAAAATATGATTTTTCACTTGAATTAAAATCTTGGCGGGCACTCGCCCCTTTTTTTTTAAGCCAAATCAATACCCATTTCAGAAAAAAAAAAAAAAAAAAAAAACCTAAAATGTTAAAACAATCCTACGAGAGAAAGAAAAAATAGTTCCCATAGTAATCAACACCAATGGTTTAATTTGGAAGTAGATGATCACCTGTCATAACTTGGTATTTTTTGTTGTTTTTTCAATTAAATTATAATATGTGTATATCATTTTATTAATTAAATAATAAACAAATCCAAAATTAATTTCTTTCGTTAATACATGTATCAGTAATATATTAGTAATATATAAACCAAGGAAAACTTAGTTTTATTAATTTCAATTAAGGTTAGAATTATTTTCTGAAAACAAAAACACAACAAATCAAAACTTTGGCGGGTTAGTGTTTCCACTTGCTAAGAATCATATATAATATTATGATATTTTTTTTGAAAAAAATATAATACAACATAAATATAGCCTATTGCTTTGAAAATATTATATATAGTAAGAATTTATTGGAACAACGAACAAATATTAATAAATAAGCATTCAATCTCATCCTGTACCCAAAAAAATCAATTATACTTGAGTTAAAATAAAGATTAATTATGATTAAAATAAAAAATTATTTTTAGTTGAGAAAACATAGTTCTAAGCATTTTCTTTTTACAATAATACTCTACATCCATGTAAAAAATGCATCTAAATTATCCAAGCAATATTGGCCAGACGCGCTCCCCTCCTCCCTCACTTGTTTGTCATACACGCGCTACATATAACGTGCTGCAACCTAAAGCTTTGCTCAAAGTAAACCTTCTTCTGTTCTTCCTTATTGATCTGCATTACCTTCAACGTTCTCCTCTGGTCGCATTCATCTTCTCATTTTCTTCTTTCGATCTGGTTACGTTGGATTTATCTTCTTCATATTCTTCTTCATTTTCTTCTTCGATCTGCACTTCTGAATCGAAACATTGAATGACTCAACTTCAAATCAGTTGAATGAGAGTGATTTGGATTATTCTTCTGAAACGAATCAAATTGACGAAGTTTGGATTATTCAATTTTGAATCGAATTGAATGAAATGCAATTGCTAATTTGAATTGAATTGAATGGACAGAGGTGTAATGAATTGAATTGAATTGAATTGATAATCTGTAAATTGTAGGCAGAGCTGTTTGAATTTGATTTTATATAATGGATTATGTTTCATTCACTCAATACTATACAATTATTTTACCATGAGTATGAGTTCGGTTCATTATGCAGAAAGTTGTTCGAATTTGATTTTATATAATGGATTATGTTTCGTTTATTCAGTACTATACAATTATTTCACCATGAGTACGTGTTCGGTTCATTATACAGAAAGCTGTTTGAATTTGATTTTATATAATGGATTATGTTTCGTTCACTCAGTACTATACAATTGTTTCACCATGAGTACGTGTTTCGGTTCATTATGCAGAAAGCTATTTGAATTTGATTTTATGTAGTGGATTATGTTTCGTTCACTCAGTACTATACAATTGTTTCACCATGAGTACGTGTTTTGGTTCATTATGCATAAAGCTGTTCGAATTTGATTTAATATAATGGATTATATTTCGTTCACTCAGTACTATACAATTGTTTCACCATGAATACGTGTTCGGTTCATTATGCAGAATGATGTTTGAATTTGAATTTATATAATGGATAATATTCCATTCATTTAGTACTATACAATTGTTTCACCATAATCACATGTGTTGGTTCATTTCTGTTCTGCACAATTTAAAACTCTTCCTCCTCACTTTCTACTGCTTCTTCACCAGAGAGAAAGAGAAAAAGAAAAAAAATACAGCAGCAACAACAACAAAAGAAAGATGATAAGGAGAAAACATGTGAAGAAGAAGGAACGCAAAAAAAAAGGAGAATGAGGAGGAGGAATGCGAAGAAGAAGGTGAAGAAGAAGAAGAAGACGCTCCGTGCGTAAACGAGCGTGAGAAGAAGAAGAAGAAGAAGAAGAAGAAGAAGAAGAAGAAGAAGAAGAAGAAGAAGAAGAAGAAGAAGAAGAAGAAGTGCAGGAGATGAAGAAGAAGAAGAAGAAGAAGAAGCGCAGGGGAGAAGAGAAGAAGAAGAAGAGAACATGTGAAGAAGAAGGAATGCAAAAAAAAGGAGAATGAGGAGGAGGAATGCGAAGAAGAAGGTGAAGAAGAAGAAGAAGAAGAAGACGCTCCGTGCGTAAACGAGCGTGAGAAGAAGAAGAAGAAGAAGAAGAAGAAGAAGTGCAGGAGATGAAGAAGAAGAAGAAGAAGCGCGGGGGAGAAGAGAAGAAGCATTGAGTAAGAGCAATTTCATATGTATTTAGCGCGTGTATTTCATGTTTCATTTAATGGTATTGGTTTTTTTAGTGTTTGATGACCAACTTGGATGAACTTGGATATAAAATTACATGAATGTGTAGCATGACTTTTTTTTTACTAAGTAATGTTCAACTGATGACTTTATAATTATGATATTGTTATTACATTAACCCTAAATCTTAAATATCATATATAAATTTTATTTATATAAATTTTAGTAAAATTATTTTTCAAAATCGGAGAGAAATCGAGTATCATTTTAAAAATATTTTTATAAAAATATACAATGTCTCTTAATATTAATAATCCAAATACTTTAAATTAAAATATTATTTAAAAATGAAAATTGTATTCTTTATGAAAAAGGTTAGATCACCAACATTTTTTTCATTCTATTTATTTACTTTACGTTTGAGGGATTTTTTACTGAAATTAAAAAAATAATTTTTTTAAATCCAATTTTTTATTTTAATTTTTTAAATATATATTTTTTATATATTTAGGACAAATTCGCTGCATCCTGGCAAACTCTATAATTTATATAGAGTTCGACTAATACCGGTAAACTTCTATATTTTTATAGAGTTCACCTTATTTCCGGTGAACTTCAATATGCTTCTTCATAAATATCAGATTGGGTAAAAAAATAGTTAAAAAATCAACAATGATAATCATTATCATCGTCTCCAGAGTACATAGGAGTATACAAGAATAAACTATTTTTTTTGGAAATAGTAATTTTTTTAATTTATAATTAAAAAAAAATCTTTGTTAAATATGGCTTATTCCTGTGTACCGGTATATTTTTAGAGACGATGATAATAGTTGCCATTAACGCCGACGATATTGAAAAAGTTTGTTGCCTGTGTATTTCTGTCTACTCTTTTTTACTGTTTGGAGATGATAATTGTTTAGAAATTTAGATATCCAAAAATTCGATAAAATTTGTCGGAAATGTAACGAATTTGTCCTAAACAAAAAAAAAATCATATTTAAAAAATTAAAGTTAAAAAAATAGGGTTTAAGAAAATAATAATTTTTTTATTTTATTTAAAAAAAATCCTACGTTTCAGCCAAAACAAAGTAACTCTCCATTTTTTCCCTTAAAAAATAATTTATTATCTCGTGTGTTTGTCTGTAACATTTGAATAAGTTCTCACCCTAATTCCAATTAATTATCAAAAACTCTAAAGTTCTCCTTCCAAACTCAAATCTGGATATATACTTTTGTTTAAAATCTTATTAGTTCACATCTATTATGCAATTCTAATAATAAACGACTTGGTTATTAAATAGGTTAAGTATGATTTTGATCTTTAAAGTATATGTTGAAAATTTTGTTCGTTTGGAATATTTTTTACATATAAAATTGTCCCTAAAGTTTAACTTGGTTTTAAAATCGTCCTTATTTTAGAGACCAAAATCGTACGAAAATGACAGTAAAAATGGATGCAGAAATAGATCGTAGACAACTGCTTCTTCTTTTTTCTTTTCTCTTTGGTAGAAGTAGAAACATTCTTTTTTTTCTTATTTTTTTAATTTATTTTATAATTTTTTTTGTTATAGGTAATTTAGTCTAAATTTTAATATTTAAATAAAAATGAAGATTTTATATAAAAAAAAGGTTAAAGATAAAAAATTTTGATCCATATTTTAGAGATTAAAATTGTACTTAACCGTTATTAAATTTAAGAAAAAATATTAGTAGATAATAATTTTTGTGAATAATAAGCTCAATAAAATAAAAATACATTACACTCTTAAATTATCTATTTAAATTTTAATATTAAGATAATTATTCGTACATCTAATAAATTAAACATTCGTTGTTCATATTGTTCAAAAAATTATTGATTACCTAAATTTAAACTCCGTGTAAAATATAGTAGCGAAATAATTTGCCTTTTAAGTTAATGTTTGCATAGGTACGGACAAAGATATATATATATATTTATTAAATACAATAAGTGTATTTTATATAAGTAAAATATAGAAGACTAGTAATTGACTTTAAATAACATCAACACATATACTAGTTTTGACTTTTCCTAATACATGTACCTTGCGCGGCAACAAGAGGTTGGTTGGGTAATTGGTTACCATCAACTTCTTTTTCTATTTTTCTTTTTTTCTATTTTTTTAAGAGACTAGCATTTTTTTATCGGTAATAATTATATTTTCTTGTTGGGAACTTCTCCTAATAATAAAAGAAATAAAAGACTAGTCATAAAAATATGCTTTATTCTTATAGATATATAGGAGTTGAATCTCTAATCAAGTCATATACAGTTAAAGGATAAGAGATGAAGTAGGTGAACCCTCAATCATTGAATTATTTGATTTGGTAGAAGCTCTTTGGGGTGTTTTTATTTTTATTTTCTCAGGATTTCTTAGTTTTTCTTTATATAGAAATACACATAAATATTTAAAAAGACTTACTATATCCAATTAAAAAATAAATAATTAGCAAAAAATGTTAAGCAATTAACAATTTTTTCCTTGTATATATTTAAATCAACACTAACCAACTCTCTATTTTTTTAATTAAAAGTGATTGCTCCTAATAATTTTTAGAATTAAAAGATTAAAGTCATTTCTTCTGACCAATATTTTCAGGATAATGGTTAATTAAATTTTTCATTAAAGATGTTGGAGTACATTTCTGACAATGAGCAATTTAGGATTATCAAATACGATCATGCTACATCACTAACCGGATTTTTGAACTAAATACAACTAATTTGGTTTGATTAAATAAAAATCGTTCACACAACATGCATATAAAAGTTGTTATTTGCATTGTTTCTTCTTTGCTTGCTGCGATGCGAGAAATTAAAGAAATTTTACTTTCATAATACACAAATTGGTTTGAATTATACAATTTTTTTTATTAAATAACAAAAAAATACAAAAAAACTAATTACATAACACATAAATTTTAATTGTATAATATAAACATTGTATTTTTTTCTTTCATTTCTTTTTAAAATATTATGTTTTATCTTTAAAAAAATTATATATATATTTTTAATAAATTTATGTATTTTCTTCTTATATTTTTATTAAAAAAAAAAGAAGACCATACCGGAAGTTGAACAAGTGCGTCAAGTGCGTCAATATATAAGATATATTGGAAGGTGAAAACTCAAGTGAAGTCGACTTCACGTAAAGTTGATACTGAGAACTGTTAGATGATTTGACTGAATTTTCATCTAACTACTCTCAGGTATCAACTTTACGTGAAGTTGACTGCACTTGAGTTTCCACCAAATTGAAAACACGTATGGATGAGAAGCGGGTAAGCTTGTCCCATCTCATTCCGTCAAAAGTCTGTTAATTGGTGGACTAATCCGCTTATGGTGTTAATAGATCGGACCCAATCCGTATATATACGGTATTTATCCGAATCCGATTCGGAAATTGCGGATATGAATTCGATCCGCAAGGCTATCAGATCGGATCGGATCAAATTCGCAAGACTATCGGATCGGATTGCGGATTTTATGTAGATATCCGCATATTCGCGTATCTGCAAAATAAAGAAATAAATAAGTAAATATTCTTTTTATGTTTTATTTCAACTAATAATTATCATATATGTTGTATTATTTTAATTTATTATTTAAAAAAAGTATGTTTAATCTTATTTTAAGAGTAAACATATTTAAAAGAATAGAAAAAATAAATTTTATTGATATTTTTTAATAAAAAAAAGCTTTTAAAATTATTTTTATGTTTTGCGGATCGGATCGGATTGAATCCAAACTTAAAAACTGCGGATATTGAATCCGATCCAATCCGATAATTTTAGTGCGGATCGAATCGAAATTTTGAACATATCCGATTCGATCCGATCCGCGTTCACCCCTAAATCCGCTCCACCCTGTTTAGTGAGGTGGTCTCAAATCTCTGCCTTGCCTCATCTATCTGCCGGTTTGTGGGCCAACAAGATAAACCCACCTACTCTTTTTCTCTCTCTAAAAAATTACTAAACCATTAAATATTTAAAAAAAATACAATTTCACAAACATTTAAATAAATCTATAATTTCTAATAAACTTAATCTTTAACCAAATTTTTTAAAACAAAATAATTAAATATATATTATCCAAATTAAAATAAATATTATAAAAAATATCTAATTAAATATTATCTAAATTTTTAATCAATCAAATATTATCAAGTTATAACTTAAGTAAAATAAACAAACATTTCAAATACAAACTTAATTACAAATGTGAGTAGGGTTAAGGATAGATAGGAAGGTTGACGGGAGTGAATTGTCTTTATTAGTAGATTATTTATATTGAGTTTAGTAGTTGGGTTTATGAGTTTCGATAATTTTTAATTTAGGTCTTAAAAAAATAACGGACCCACCATATCAACCCTTTTCGTCCTGCCGAAATCTATGAGTTAGGCAGAATTTATTAATTTTGATAGATTTAAAATTTTAGCTTGATTCCTTTTTTTTTTTTTTTTTTTTTTTTTGCGAATTAATCGAACTGGTCTAATAGATTTTGATCCGTTTGCCATCTCTAAAAACACACTGTAAAATAATTTAATTCGATTTGTTTATAAAAATAATTTATTCAACTGAATTTCGATTCTTTTCTAATACATATTCAAAATTAAATATATACTACATCTCCGTTCTAAAAGCAAAATAGAACATCCATGCCATTGTGCAAGAATGCCTGCAGACATTGTTTTAAGAATATCCTCCTTATTGGAATATTTTTTCTCTGGTCCCTTTCGGTTTTGTGGAACAGATGAGTTATGTTATTGTTTTAAGAAAGGAAAACTGAGTTATTAGTTTACAGAAATTCCAAACATAAATTTAATTATATTAATTAAACAGTAATGGACATTTATATACGTTTTGCTTACAATGCAAGAGTTGTCAATCACCCATTATATTTCATTCCTTTGAAGGCCAGGGGTCAAATTTAACCTATCCTCACAATGTACTATGTGCATGTATGTGTATAATTTTATATATATTCATAATTTAATTTATGTATCTATTGTTTTTACTTTTATGGCTCACTGACTTGGAACTTGGAAGGTCGCTGTACGACACAAGATTTGTATACATGTACATGAGCTATAAGGTAGCGTTTGGTGGAGAGACAGAGATAGAAAGACTGAGACTGAGAGATAGCGACTAAGAGACAGGGATTGAAATAAATTTCAGTATTTTGTTTGGTGCAAAATGGGAGACAGAAATTGAAACAAGAATGAAACTCTAATTTAATTTGCACAAAGGGTAAAATTGGAATTAATTAATTGAAATGAAAGTATTTTGGGTATAAAATGTTATTAAAGTTTCAGTCTTCATCTCTAAAAATTTCAGTCCCCTGTGTTCCTACTTTTTGGAGGTACTGAAATACTGAAATTTTAGGTAGCGTTTGGTAGAGAGACAGAGATTGAAAGACTGATACTGAGAGACAGAGACTTAGAGACATGGATTGAAATAAATCTCAGTATTCTGTTTGGTGCAAAATGGGAGACAGGAATTGAAACAAGAATGAAACTCTAATTTAATTTGTACAAAGGGTAAAATTGGAATTAATTAATTGAAATGAAAGTATTTTAGGTATAAAATGTTATTAAAGTTTCAGTCTCTATCTCTAAAAATTTCAGTCCCCTGTGTCCCTACTATTTGGAGGTACTGAAATACTGAAATTTTAGAGACAGAGACAAAAATTTTAGTACCAGTCTCTGAACTAACAAACACGATACTGAATCTCAGTCTCTCAGTCTCTGTCTCAGTACCTCAAAACAAACGCTACCTTAGAGACAGAAACAGAAATTTTAATACCAGTCTCTGAACTAACAAATACGATACTGTGTCTCAATCTCTTAGTCTCTATCTTAGTACCTCAAAACAAACGCTACCTAAAATCTTTGGCCTATTATTATTAAGCAACAAAATCCAAAGAGAGTTAAAAGTTAGGGAATTAATGAAGTTTTGGACAATTTTTACTTGTAAAAAACATTAAGAGTTACAGTGTAGTTATACATTTAAGTATTTTTGGTAATTAAATTAGCTCAAACTCAACAAAAATCACTTTCATCACACCAGTGTGTACGCATGCGTGTTTCAATAACGTAAAACATATTCTTCTTCGTCTTCTTCTTCGCGTTCTTCTTTCTTCGTCTTCGCATTCTTTCTTCTTCTTCGTGTTCTTCCTTCTTCTTCTTTGTCTTTTTCCTTTTTCTTTGCGTGTTTTCTCTCAATCGTCATTCTTTTATTACTTATGTTGTTGTTGTTGTGTTTTTTCGTTTTCTCCTTTTAATTGAGATTCATTTGGATTCAGAAATGAATTCAATGTATTTTTGTTGATGATTGAGTCTTTTTGATTGCGTGTTCAAAATTGAACTAATTTCGATTCATTTGTGAATTAATTGAGGTTCACTTGATGCTGTTGATAAGTATTAACCAAATTTTGTATTCGTTAAGTAATTTCGGTTTATTTTTTAGTTTAATTGGGGTTCATTTGGATCCAAAAATAAATTATATGTGTTTTTGTTGATGATTGAGTCTTTTTATTTGCTTGTTGAAAACTGAACTAATTTCAGTTCATTTGTGTGTTAATTGAGGTTCACATGATACTGCTGATAAGTATTGACCAAATTTTTTATTCTTTAAGTAATTAATTTCAATTCATTTATTAGTTTATTTGAGATTCATTTGGATCCAGGAATGAATTCAATATGTTTGTGTTAATTGAGATTCACTTGATGCTGCTGATAAGTATTGACCAAATTTTTTAGCAAAGAAGAATGAAATTATTCATTATCACTTTATTCAATTGCATTAGATTCCACTCCATTCCATTCAATTAGTTCATATTTGAACAAGCAGTTAAAAAACTCAATTATCAATAAAAACACATCAAATTCATTTATAGATCCAAATGAACCTCGATTAAACTAAGAAATGAATCGAAATTACTTAAGAAATAAAAAATTTGGTCAATACTTATCAGCAGCATCAAGTGAACCTCAATTAGCACACAAATGAACCGAAATTAGTTCAAATTTGAACAAACTCAATCATTAACAAAAACACATCAAATTTATTTTTGGATCCAAATGAACCTCAATTAAATTAAGAAATGAACCAAAATTACTTAAGGAATAAAAAATTTGGTCAATACTTATCAGCAGCATCAAGTGAACCTCAATTAACACACAAATGAATTGAAATAAATTAAGAAATGAACCGAAATTATTTAATGATGACATTAGATAAAATAAGAACTAATAAAGATGTTTGCAAAATGTTGATATTATTGGTGATAATGATAATGAAAAAGAAAAAAAAAAAAAGAAGACATAATATTGAGGGAGAAAAAGAACTTGCATGCATGAATGAAGAAAGAGAAGGGAAAGGAGAAGGAGGCATGTGATTTGAAAAGTTATTATAACATCTTGGTTAGTCTTGATTAAGTATTTTATTTGAATGTAGAGCTTTATTGATAAGTTTATTAGTCACTAATAGAAAAAGTTGATCCGAAAATTCATTTATCTAATATAATGAAATTTTAGAGATTATTTAATAATTAAAATTTGTTAAAAAATAAAATATGTCTAGTTAGATTGTTTAAAAACTGATTTAGAATATTATTTTTTGTTAATCTTTAATTTCTAATCCGTATATTAGGTAACGTTTGTTTTTGGAGACAGGACACAAAGATATGGACAACGAATGTTTAAAACGTATTTGGAGGCAGAGACATTGACATGGAACACATTGTCTTCAGGACAATATTTTATAATTTTGTGTTAATTTTTTTACGAAAGATAATGATGGACACGGAATTTAAGAAGGTGGACACAGACTTTTTTATCAAAATTTTTTTCCCTTTCTATTCATAGATATTTTTTATTATTTCACTATTATCCCTACATTCTTTTTTTCAGATACTCTTTTTTTTGTAGAATTTGTTGCTTGATTGGATAATTAATTTATTTTTTTTATGGTTCATTATCTTCTCTATGGCATACTGTATTAATGAAAACTTAATTCACTCTTTTACTTTATGTTACTTTATTTATTCTTAATTTTGTTACTTTAATACAATTTTTATCTTATTGGTTCATAGACCAATTCCTCTCGTAATTTTCTGTACTCCTACTTACTCTTATGTTTTATTAAATTAATTTGTATTTGATGTAAAAAATTTGGAATTACATTGTTATTTTAGTTATTTCGCATAATATCTTAGTTCTATCTATATCTATCCAAACATAATATAAGACATTATATTAGTGTCTTGTCCATCTTATCCAAATACAATACACAACAAATAATTTTCAATATCTCCATTCTATTATCTCTGTCTTAGTGTCATGTCTTATACTATCTCAAAAAATAAACGCAGCCTTAATGTTGTATACCGCCATTAGGAATTAGTATTCTACAAAACACTACTAGAAACACAGTTGTTATTATCGGATTTAACATCGAATAACTCAAAACAAATCCACAATTTTTTTTTTCAAAATATTACTGTCAAATTCGGCGTTCCAACGATAAATTTGTCGTAAAAAGATGGCGCCAAACACAATTATTTGACTAAGTGTGTATTTGGATTCACGTTGGGTAAATTGGAGCTTGAATGGAAGTGATTTTGTAGAATTGATTTTGGTTAAAAATGAGTTTGTGCCAACATAATTTATGTTTGACAATTTTACTAAAATTGATTTTGATAAAATAAATATTGTTTAGACATATTAGTTAAAATCACTTCTAGATAAATAATTAATTAATTACTAAAAAAATATAATATTAAATTATAATATTATTTTTTTAAGTATATTTAATTTTTTTATATATTTTTTAGTATTTTGTATATAATTTTTTATAATACTCTATTTTAGTATATTATAATTTTTTATTATTATAATAAAAATTAATATTTATTTATAAAATTAAAATAACATATAAAAATTGACAACTTTTTAAATATTTTTTTATAGTAAAAATTAATATTTATTTATTAAATTAAAAATAATATATAAAATAATATATTTTAGTATTTTTTTAAGTATTCTTAATAATCTTATTTTTATTATTATTTTAAGTTTTAATTTTTTATAAGTTATATTTTTATTATTATTTATAATTAATTTTTTATTTAATTTATCATTTTTAATAGAAACAATAATATATATTATAAAAAATTAAAATAGTAAATAGCACAAAAATTAGAATAATTATTTTAATATTCTCAGTATTTATTTAGAAAAAATTATGAAAAAACCAATAATAACTAGTAACAACTTAAACGTGCTTTTGAGTAAACGCAGAAGCTATAATATTTTGCTTCTAGTGAAGGAGCTTTTGGGATGCAGAATCACGTTGGCGTTCAGAGAAGAAAAGTTGCCAAACATCAAAAAACAGCATTCAAAGCACTGAAACGCACTTTTATCCTCTCCAACGTATTTCACAAACACACCCTAAGACTGATGGACAATAATTCCATAAAAATCAAAACGCATCATTTCACTGACAATCACTCTCTTTAGTCTTTATCATTGGATTTTTTCGGAAGTAAATTCCATGGTAATTTTTATTCTAAATTCAAAAATCAATCTCTCACTCCTCGCACTTCTGAACAACCAAACCTTCCTCCCCCTTCCCCTCTCTTCTCTCCATTACATCCTCCCTTCAGTCCCTTGTCCTCTCCATTGCTCACACATGGCAAGAATATAATTACAAATCTATAACTGATGATAGAGGAACCAATTAAAAACTTTTAAAATATAAGAACTTAATTACAAATTTGAAGAAATTATACATCTAACAAAGTAATTTAACCTATTTATTAAACTAACATTCTATGTCAAATTTCTTTTAATATAATAAAAGTTTTCAATAAGCTTATATATATTACAACATATTCCAAACTCAACAAGCATTTACAGATTTTATATTACCTATTGATAAAGCCATCGATTCATGTAGCTATGACTGCTAAATTGACATTGCATCTCATTATAAAACGATGGGTTAGTGTCACACAATCTCCATTTACTTCATTAAGTCAGCAATTACTTAGTTCTTGTTTCATTCTCCAAATCTTCAGAGTCATTATTCATCTCAATGGATATCTCAGTCATATAAAAATATGCATGAGGTGCCCAACCTACATACACAAATTGACCCCCAAAAAAAAGGGAAAAAAAGGAAACCAATTTGGTATTAGACAACATCAATTTAAGCAAATAAATAAATAAATAAATACTCACCAGATTGTAGAGTAGGAAAGGGAAAGAGTAACAAATAACAAATTGAAGACACCACAAGTCCTGAAACAACAAATTGTTAAGATTTAATAGGAATCAATAATATTACATGTACAACAATTTCAACGGATCGTAAACGATATTTTCATAATCAATCGTGTTACGTGTACAGTAAAAATCAATCACCGGATATAGAAATACATATTTAGTATCTCATAAAAACTTTTTTCCTATACTACTGTAAAACAAGTTTGGTTAATCGTCAAATGCAGGTTTGATTATCCTAGTAGCTAATTATTTGGTCAGAAAAATATGTGAAACAAATAATAACTTTTTTAGCGTACAGATAGCATTTTTGTCTTACAATTTATTTAAAATAATGCTCGCCCATCTAAAGAATACTACGTACTGACCAATGATAGCTCCGGCAAAGACATCGGTCCAATGATGCCAATAATCGTCAACTCTAGTAATTCCAATTAGAGAAGCAATTAGTAATGGAAGCAACACAATGCATAGTTTGGCTATATGGCCCCTTCTATCAAAGACTCTGATTTTCCCAGATAAGTACCAAGCAAGAAAGGCTAGCCCAGCAAATGACCCTGCATTTGGTTTAACAATTATTAATTACCAAAAAGAATTAACATCAAATCATTTTACTAATTGATAGTATAACAAACCTTATTATGAGAAATGAAAACTAACAAAGTAAACATCCATGCATAAGAGATAATTTGAATATTCAATATGTTATGAATAGTAGTTATGAATTTGATAAAACTTCTTACTCTTTTTCATGGTCCTCTCTGACATGAAACTAACAAAATGAAACATGTTCTTAGTACTTACATGAAGTATGCCCACTTGGAAAACTTTTGTATCCTTCCTTTATAACTTTCGCAATCCCATGACAAATAACATCACCAGTCTCTTCATCAAACTCCTGAATGACAAGAATCAAACATAACGAAGAAGTGGGCACCGGTTACTTTTCTTTTTTAGCAAAAACATTTGGTAACTATTCTCCGTTTTCATATCATACTTATCTTTATATCGAATAACGACGAGTAACTAGCATTTACAATTTGTCAATTTTTCCAAATTCTATGTTGGCTATCAGTGTAAAATATTTTATACACTTAGGACATAGAATTTAATAAGAAGTTAAGAACAAAAACAAACCGGTATTTTGTCGGGGAAACAACGCATGAAAAAGTTCGGCCGTGGTCTACCAACGGCGTCTTTGATCGCATCCGTGATAACACCTGTTACTAAGCTAGAATACATGATACCTAAGGTTCCAAGTTGAAGAAACCAAAGAGTAGTTAATAGAATGCAGGGGTCAAGCATAATAAAAGTTCATAAATCAACAAGGGACTAAAAGATCAAAAGAAAATTACCCATGATTGCATGGTGTAAATCGTAGATATCCCTTCTTATAAAGTAAAACCCAATAAAAATAAGAATGGGGACGAGTATAGACACTATCTGTTTCAAAAGAATAATCAACTAGTTTGTTAAACTAATCATAATAGCACTAAAGCCAACAAAAGAAAAAGAAAGAAAAATGTAAGAAACATAAGAGGCTATATAGAACAATCTTTTCTTAAAAAATTTTCTTTCTTAGCAGCATTTGGTTTGAAAAAAATGTTCTGTTTATTAAGAAAATCAGAAAACAACAGAACCTCGTCATTCATTTTAAAACGTTTCTTTACAAAATCCTCAAAAACAGAAAACACTGAAAATAAAACATAAACCAAACGGAGTCTAGTTGCGAAACTACTTACAGGAACACCCCACATAGGTATGGTATCTTCTTTGAATGGAAAAGTAAGATCTCTGATCATGTCTTTATTAACGTAGCGATGAAAGGGTTCTATAAAATTCAAGAGTATCTCTATAGCACCAAGAAGCAGAAGAATAAGCCAATCATGCTTATGTATTAGTGCCAACTTAGGTACTGTCTGTGCAGCCATGTTATTGCTCCTAGTATATGGCTACACAAGGATTAAAATAAATTAAAATAAGCAAAAACATTCAAAGATACAATTTTTTTATATATTATATCTGTATTTTATAAACTATATCTTTATGCTTTTGTCTTTGAGATGAAAACTTACCATATACATCCTAAAGTATAAGCATTCTTTCTATTCTGCAATTTGAGAAGAAACCAAATAGCGAAATATTTACACTGCAATTTAAGAAATAACATAACCAAACAAAAGTGACATTGAATTTTTAAGACTAATTCTGCATACTAGTAGGTGAAGTATTAAAGTATCATGACAAAATCTCAGGGTACAAATTAAACCTCTAAGAGAAAAGGTTTTATTTATAGACTCCAATATGTTTTAATAATTCTGAGGCCAGAAATTTCAATGCTTAGGAATCAAACAAGGTTAAATAAGCAAATACATTTCATTATTCCTCCCTCAATCTACTTTAATTCACTATAGTTTGATACCCTCATAATAATAATAACATGAATTTGTCCTTTAAGCTAAGAAAACAGAGCATTGAAGAAAAAATAACCAAGTAAAATTCAATAACAAAATATCAGATCTCATATACTTGCTCTTATAACAATCTATATGAAGAAGAGAAAGTGCAGAAAAGAAAAATACTCACGACAAATAGAAAGAAACATGGGTTTGTGCAAGGTTTATCCTCCTAGCAATGAACATAGATATCCATGGAGCTGGTAATTTCTGAACCAAGAATTGCTAAGAAACCAAAACTCTTAAAGAAGAATAATTAGGTAACCCCATCATGCATGAAGGCATAACAAATGTATGATCAAAGAAGAGAATTAGAATTCAAACAACAAAGCTGAAAGCTGGAAAATTGGAACATTGAGAAGCAATAAAAATAAAATAAATAAATAATATGATAGAATAAGAGGCTAAAGAGACAAATAATTTAAATTATTAAAAAGTGAAACGAACCTTCAATGTTTAGAAGAGGGCATGGAGAAAGAAAAGACAAGGACGTGCGGTTTCCACACCGCACACCAAATCCAATGTGCCAATGTTATGACGAAAAAAGAAAAAACATCCACATACATAGGATAGGGTGTGTTTGGTTTTGTTTTGGGGAAGTGAGAATTTTATACAATTTTATACAAATTTTCGGTTACGAACGTTAATCCAAATACACATAATTGGTTTGCGCTTTGCACTTGGAGAATGATTTTAGTTACACAGCAAACTTAGTACCTAATAATAGAACATGGTTTCCCAACTAAATGTTAGTAATATGATGGCTGGACTCCTCGTTGAACACCTTGTATGCAAGCCTTTTTTTTTTTTTAATAATTATATTTTAACCGGATATCTTCATATTATGTTGTTTGAGAGTTTTTATAGCTAATTTTTTTTTTTGAGTAAACTATCATTTTTATACATAAAAGTTGAAAATACTGACATATCTATTTATAAAAAATAAAAATTACCATTTGTACCTTAAAAGATTGACTTTCGTAAGTAAAATTATCCAAACCTTAAATAATTACATAAAATTTCCAAACTACCCTTAGTGAGTCTCATCCTTTTCAATTCTTTATCTATATCCGCGAACCACCACTGTCGCAACATCATCCCTCTTTCCACTCTCTCACTCACTCACCAGTTGTGTTCATTCCCCTCTATCTTCTTCAATCGTCCTCTCTTTCTCTCTCCTTCCATCTTCGCACTTTTTTCCTTTTTCTTCTTCTTCTCTCTACTGATGTTTCTCTTTTCTTTGTCGTTTTTCTCTCTCTTCTGTGTATTAATGGTGGTTTCTCCTTTTAGTGTCGCGAGCTCCATCTTCTCCTCCCCTCTTCTTCTTTTTCTTCTTCTTCGAGAGGTTTTTGCCTTCAATAAGTAGCAATTTTGAATCCTCTATTTTCTGCAACCACAACTTCTTCAGCGTTGAGTTCCTTCCTTTTTCCAAACATCGTATCTTCGTCTTCTCCTTCTCTCGGCATCACTGCTCTCTTCTCCTCCTAGCGATGCGTCTTCGTCGTCTTATCCTTCCAAGGTCGCCAAAATCAAATTAGTGTTCTATGTTCTTTGTAACGAAAATGGTGATTTGGAATATGAGAAATTGACAATTTTTTTGTGAAGATTCTAAGAAATTAGGGTTTTATTTTGAACCTATGCATGTTCTATTCTTCGATCTGATATGAGTTTTTTTTTTTTATGATTTTGAAGAGGATAATGGCTGGACTATGTTGATGTTCAAGAGGTGAGAGCGGAAAAGAGAGATAGAGATGATGCTACGACAGTGGTGGTTCACAACTAACAGAAGTGCTGTAGATAGTGAGTGAATGAGTTAGAAGGTGGGTGTGTGAGAGAAGAGAAGGGGCAAGGAGGAGTTGTAACAAAGGAGAGAGCTATAGACAAAGAATTAAAGACGATGAGACTCACCAAGGGTAGTTTGGAAATTTTATGTAATTACTTAGGGTTTGTGAAATTTTGCTTACGAAAGTCAATCTTTTATGGATACAAATAGTAATTTTTATCTTTTACGAATAGATATGTCTACGTTTTCAACTTTTATGAGTAGAAATTGTAGTTTACTTTCTTTTATATATGAAAAAAATATTAGTGATTTTATTAAAAATGAAAATATTTAGTATAATTACAAGTGAATGGATTTAGTTGGTAGAGAGTCAATACGTGGGGAGTATGTTGCCCACGTGGCAACATCCTGACTAACACGTGGGATGTATTAAATACATGACAACATTCTAGTTAACACGTGGAGTGTGTTGAATAATTTCCATAATATTATGATACACTTCAAATGTTAATATTCAAATAAAACACCATCTCTATTTTCATATTAAAAATAATTTTTAAATTATTTAGATATAATCGATTTTGTATCTATTAAATTATAGATATTATGTATTCATGTATTTTATATTTTCAATTAATTTAGTGATAATTCTTTATACGTAGCATTGTTGATTATTTATTTTTTCTATCTATATAATAGAAATTGAGAGGAATTTGGTATGTAATTTTTTTTAAATATTTTGTATTATATATAATTTATAAAAAAATATATATTTTTTACTATTTCTAAAACTTAAATCCAAAACATCTTAATTAAAATTTAAGATATTTATTATTTAAGTAGATTAATAAATTGTATTAATTTCTACCAGAATAAAAAGGGCTCAAAACACCTTTTGGAATTAGGATTGGGAACACTATTTTCTGCATCTTTAATATATAATGGGTATGTTCATAAAAATGTATATATATACATATGATGAACAAGTGAAGATTTAAATTTAAATTTTTTGTTTTTGCACTAGTATTTATATGTTGTGTTTAATAATAGTAAATAAATAATATTTGGTATTATGAATTGTGGAATAATTAGATGTTGTATGTGAATAAAAATAAATTTGTTTAGTGTACGAGTAAAATACTAAAATTCGGATTAATAAATTTAAATTTATAAGTAAATTAGGATGGAGTTTAAACCCAACCTTACTTATTAATACCGCTAGTTGAGTTGCTAATATATGTATTAATGCTGTTAAAATGGGTCGAGTCTTTCATGTGTATTTATTTAACCATTTTAAATGACCAAGCTTTTAGCTTTAAAAATAGGCAATGTGAAAAATGAAACGTTTAACAAACTAAGGTTAATTTAACCCATGAATCAAAGGAGCTATTCGGCGAAATAAATGAACTGCATTTAGCATGTTTAAGTTTTTTTTTTTTTTTTTTTCATTTTTTAAACCATTTTTTAATTTTTTAACAACTTTTTTAACAATCCAATCTAAATATCTAAAGTTTTAAAAAATATCTCAAATTCTAACCTAATATCCTATTAGAAGGCCAAAAAATTGGCTCAAAGTTAATATTATAAGTTATAACCCAATCTTTTTTTGTTCGCGTTTTATTTAGACAAAAACAAAGTTGATCTATTTAGTTCGGCGAATTTTCAAATTTCCAATATATATATATATATATATATATATATATATATATATATATATATATATATATATATATATACTTGGTACCGTTTAGAAAACTTTAAAAGTAATTTTGTTGAGTTTTTGACTTATGAAAAGTAGTAATATTAAAATCAAATTACAGTTTTTTAAAGAATTATTTAAGAATTTATAGAGAAGTTAAAAAAAATGACTTCTCTCATAATACTATTACTTTTTATTATATTTCTTTTAAAATAAGCACTTTTAGAACTAAAAATTCAAATACAAAATAACTTATTTATAAGCTATTTTTAATATAGTCATTTATTATTTAAACTATTTTTTCAAAAAAAAATTAATTAAATTGTTTTTCGTGAGCCTTAATATATTATTAACTTGTCCGTTTAAATATATGAGGACAAATAAGAAAATATATATTCTTCTTTTCTATTTATAAAACATGGTATTAATAAGCACTAACATGTTTTTAAATCATTTTTATAATAAATTAAGTATGTATAATAATAAATAAAAAGTTAATTAAGATAGTAAATATTTTATATTTTAATTAAACTATTTTGAGTCGGAGTTTTAGAAACAGTATAAAAGTATTTTTATTATAAATTATATATATGATGAAAATTATTTTAGGAAAAGCAATTTGTGCAAGACATTCCTTTCACATCTTTTTATAAAGAGTGAATACTCAATTCAACTCTTGATAATTTTTTAAAGAACTACAAAATTTTTAAATAATTTTTTTATTTTTATTTTTATGAGACTGATTAATCTATATGTCAATAATAAAAAATATTAATAAAAAAGTTAATCAATCTTACAAAAGTAAAAATTAGAAACTGAAAAAATATTTTTTTATTAAAAATCTCATTGTTTTTGAGATAATTAGAGTTCTTTAGAGTTTTTTTTTTTCTTTTATTAAATGTGTGAGCAATATTTAAACTAAAAGTTTATAAATTCAACTTTTAGACATTTTAATTATGAAAAATGATAGAAAATTATTAGAGGTTCGTTAGAATTGATTAATTTTGATCATTAATTAATTATTAATATTTAAAAACATGATTAAAAAAATTAAATTAATAAAATTAAATAATAATAAAAATTAATAAATTCTGATAGTTTTTAATTTTTTTTTCGTTCATTATTTTATTTCATAAAAAATGATCCATTGATCCCAACTCACACAACACACATTTCTTTCCCATTTGTCTCTCTCCCTCTCTAACCCAATTACAATTCACTCTTCAGTCTTCACTCTTCTTAACTCAAGAAGGAAAAGACCCCTTCAGTGTACCAAAAAATGGGGAGTAGCATTTGCCACTTCATCACCACTCTCGCATTCATCCTCTTCACCATTTCCACCATATCATGTGTTTCTGAAGCTATTGGTGTCAACTGGGGCACCATGGCTTCACACCCCTTGCCACCTCACATCGTCGTCAAGCTCTTGAAGTCCAACAACATCAACAAGGTTAAGCTCTTTGATGCAAACCCTCATGTTCTTCAAGCTCTTTCTCGCTCCAACCTTGCTATCACTCTTGGTGTTCCCAACTCCATGCTCAAAACATTCAACTCTTCTAAGAAAGCTTCTGACACTTGGGTCCATGATAATGTCACCCGCTACGTTTCCAATGGGGGAAATGCAGCTAAAATTGAGTGAGCTTCACTTTCATTTATGATTTATTTTATGATTGTTACTTTTATGTTTTAATTAAGTTATGCTGATGTGTAGTTGAACTTACCTAGTGAGAAAAAAAAAATGCTTTTGGTGATGTTGCTACTTGCTAGTGTTCAATTAAGTAATGGTCCTGAATATTTTTGAAGGCTTGTGTTCAGTTTAATTTAAGTGTGAAAGTCTGGTTAATTAGTGCATGAACAGTGCTATAGGGGCATATCAGGATTGTGTTAAAGGAAATGGAAGAAAGAAACACCTGCAGATTTTCAGGGTTTGAATGAAACAAGATAATGCATAATTCCTTGAATTCACCTCTTTTGCCGTGACCATGTTAATTTTCTCTGTATATGCTTTCTTGGTTTACTATGTCTATGTGTTCCCTCCATTGCAAGCTCAAGTGGGAAAATCTTGTGAAATGTTGCTTTTGATTTGAACAGAATAACATTACTGTTTTCTAATCTCACCATGCATGCTAGTCAGAAACTTTAAATTCTTACCTTTTGTTTCTCAAATGTTCTTGCTGCACTGAAATATTGATGCTGTATGTGTATGGTTCTTTTATGCCTTAATAATTTACTACAAGTACATGTTGGCGCATTGGCAATTGCCATTGCTCTTTTGTTTTAAGTTGTGTCGATCGAAGTTCTTCGTCTCCCTAATAGGTATTTCACAAAATCAAACTTTTAATCATATTTTGTGTTACTATTCTAGCACCCAGAGTAGGAGTCTAAACTTTTTAATCACATTTTATTGTATATGATTCTTCCCCTATAGTTGTAAGAATGAGTATAACTCACTCCTTGATATTGGGATTTAAGAAATTAGAGCTTGTGGGAAGGCGGAATCTCTGTTGTCTCAGCTTTACCTATCATACTTTTGCAGATATGTTGCTGTTGGTGATGAGCCGTTTCTCAAAAGTTATGGTGAGCAATTTCAGCCTTTCGTCGTTGGAGCGGCTTTGAACATTCAAGCGGCTTTAAAGAGAGCGAATTTGGACAGCAAAGTGAAAGTAGTGGTTCCGTGCAGCCTTGACAATTTTGAGTCAGAATCTAACATGTCCTCATCTGAGGTTCATTTTCGACCCGACCTCAACAAAACCATGATTGAGCTCCTCACATTTCTTGACAAGAATGGATCACCTTTCTTTGTGACCATTTCTCCATTCTTGACTCTCCTACAAGCGAAAAACACATCACTGGACTTTTCCCTCTTTAAAGAAACCGCAAAACCTCATAATTTTAACCATAAAGCTTACAAAAACAGCTTCGATTTGAGCTATGATACTGTCGTGACAGCATTATCAACGGCAGGATTTCCTAGTATGGACATTGTTGTGGCAAAGATTGGTTGGCCGACAGACGGAGCTGCCAACGCAAGCTCGAATCTAGCTGAATCCTTTATGAAAGGCCTTATGAACCACCTTCACAGCAACTTGGGGACTCCACTTAGACCACGGCATCCTCCACTAGAAACTTACATCTTAAGCCTTCTCGACGAGGACCAAAGGAGCATAGCTGCCGGAAACTTTGAACGGCATTGGGGTTTGTTCACTTTCGATGGCCAAGCAAAGTACCATGTGGATCTTGGCCAGGGTTCAAAGGGCCTTGTGGATGCACAAAATGTTGAGTACCTTTCTTCAAAGTGGTGTGTTGTGAACAACAACAAGGACTTGTCTAATGCAACTGTCAGCGCTTTAGATGCTTGTTCGAATGCTGATTGTACTGCACTGTCCCCCGGCGGATCTTGCTTTAATATCAGCTGGCCTAATAACATATCTTATGCTTTTAATAGTTACTATCAGGAGCATGATCAGAGAGCCGAAAGCTGTGACTTTGGCGGACTTGGTTTAATCACGTCGGTCGATCCGTCTATGGATAATTGCAGGTTTCCAATTGAGATTTGGACATCTCATGCTGAACTTTTCGGTTTGTATAATTTTCAGTGGATGATTTTAGTGATAGCAATCCAGTTGGTGATAGTTTGACATGGGTAAAAAATGACCATTTTTTTGCAGCTTCCTTGGCTTGCTGCAATTTTGTTGTACATGTTTCTCGGTGAATGAAATTGCTAGCACTTATTTTTTAAGTTGTTCATGCAGATGTAATATTCAATTTGTCACATTTTTTTTTCCTGTTTGGTGATTTGGGCTTAATCTTGATTGTTGTAAAAAATTTAAGGGGCGAAAGCTAGTAATTTTTGTCAATACAACAATGCAGATTAGATATTTGTAAATGGTACCCGTTGCATTACCCGGCTAAAGTACCAATCTGCCATTTTTTCACAAATATATCACAAAATTACTACCATTTTCTAACTATATATATATCACGTTGTTTGCGGTGTTATTTTTAATTTGGAAAAGTATAGGTAACCAATGTCCATTTTGAACAATGTGTGAAAAATGTGAATTAATAAGGTTAAAAAAGTAAATTAATTTTAAATTTAATTAATAGCATTAAATTAGTGAGCCAAAACTAATTTACTCATATTAGTGAGCTAATCACTTGATTAAGGGTGTGTTTGACAAACTCGTTAAAAGAGAAAATGTACGTGTTTAAAAGTTTTAATTTTTTGTTTGGCTAATTTTTGGTTTGACAAACGCAAAAATGATTTTGTATTTAAAACCACGTTTACAAGAAGCAACAATTTCTTGCGTCTGCCTTTCACTAACAGATTTTTAGCTATTTACACTAAACATTTATTTTTCTTTTATCAATTTTATCCTTTAGACATGTTATTGTATTATTTATAAATTTTAGCTCTCTTTTTTTATTATTTATTATTTTTATTTTTTTGCTAAATTTTTATTTGACATTATATATTCTTATAATTGTGATTATATTATATATATTATTATTATTTTTATAATATAATTTATTAATTTCATTAGGTATTGTAAATTAAACAAAAAATTAATCATAAATAATAATAGTAAAAAACTATAGGGTACTAAAAAAAAGTACTAAAAGAACTAAAAGTATACTATATAAAACATATTATCAAGAATTTTTAGATTTATTTCCATCACTATCAAGGTAAATATTTAATTTTATTATTTTTAGTATTTTTTTATAATTATAATTCTGGCATATACAAATTTTTATTGTAATTCTTTTATAATATAGATTATGATCTCATTAAAAAAAGATAAATTAAATAAAAAGTAATCTAAGGTATTAATAAAATCATAAACCTTGGATTCCAAAATAATATTAAGAATAAGATTATTGAGAATATTAGAACAAAAATACAATGTAAAAAAAATATTAAATTAATATTTTCACGTTAATACTTAAAATTTAAGGAAATTGTAACATATTTGATTAAATACTCTTATATATATAATTTATATTTCTTATTTTTAATATAAAATATATTTTGCTAATTTTTATATGTTGTTTTATTTTAATAAATAAATATTAATTTTATTATAAAATTAATTAATAAGATTATTCAAATATCTAAATTTAAATGATAAGATAATATAAAAAAATTATTTAAGTTGATATCTATTTTAATAATTTTTCATCTAAAAGTGATTTTAAATAATATAATCCAAACAATATTTATTTTACTATAATCCATTTTAATATAAAGATGGCCAAACATAAATCACTTCAATACAAACTTAACAGGCCAATGATTTAGGGCTGGAAGTGAGCTGAACTGAGTCGAGCTAGACCAAGCTCAAGCTCGGCTCACAAAAATTGAGCTTGGCTCATGGCTCGACTCATTAATAATCGAGCATATTTCTTAAGCTCAAGCTCGGCTCACCGAAAGCTCACGAGCTGACTCGAGCTCACGAGCTGGCTTAAATTATAGAAACATAAATACGTAATCTATAATTCTATATCAATAAATTATAATTTATATATTTTAAAAATATTTAAAAAGATCAATTTTATATATTTCTATCTATCAATAAATTATAAATTTTTTATTTATATCTTACATCAAAATTATAAATTTTTTATTTATGTCCTACATCAAAATTATATGTAAAAAATAAATATAAAATTTTAAATACTTAAGATCATTAATATATATATATATAAAATTATATATTACTATTTCATATGTATATATATAATATTAAAAATATAGATTAAATGCATATAGGATATGTGTATATATATAATCGAGTCAGCTCACGAGCTAATGAGCTGAGCTTATCCAAGCTCAAGCTCGGCTAATTTAATTTATGAGCTCAATTCCAAGCTCAAACTTGGCTTACTAGCTCACGAGCTCAGCTTATCGAGCTATTAACGAGTCGAGTTCGAACTAGCTCATGAGCTGGCTTGACTCACTTCCAACCCTATAATGATTGTTGTATGCATAGAACGTAATTTGAACTTTCAACACTTACTTAAATGAACAGGTGAGCTGACCAGTAACCAGTATACCAACCCAAATTTTATTTTGTGCACAATTAGTTTTCACTATTTGTATGGGTCATGGATTAGCCCAATCGGGCCCATTAGTATGCAAAGGGTTGGGCTTAGAGACTTCACTAGGTGACTCGTTTCACAGTCACACAGTTCTTTGCCTACTACAACTCTACATCACTTCACAAAGCTCGTGTTCGCAAAATATTCTCACTACTCTCTCTCTCTCTCTCTCTCTCTCTCTCTCTCTCTCTCTCTTTCTAGAACGCAGTGTGTCTTGCAAACCCTAGATCAGAATCATGTCTGGAGCGTACGGTCAAGAAGGCGGCGGCGGCTCTGCGCCACCGTCATATGGAGCTACAGGAGGCTACGGTGCCTCCGGTGGTTATGGAGGCGGTGGTAATTTCGGAGGTGGAGGCTATGGAGGAGGCGGCTCCGGTGGAGGGGGTTATGGTGGAGGTGGTGATGGCGGAGGGGGATACGGAGGGAAAGGCAGCGGTGGAGGGGGTGGATATGGCAGTGGAGGTGGCGATGGTGGAAGGAGCGGAGGATATGGTGGAAACGATGGCGGAGGTTATGGTGGAAGGGGAGGCGGCGGTGGTGGTTATGGTGGTCGGGGAGGAGGTGGAGGCTATGGTGGTCGAGGTTTGTGTTTCTGGCTCCGTTTTCAAATTTGTTTGATTCAATTTTCTGTTCATATATTTCATGTTATAATTTGATTTGAATTTCAGGAGGTGGTGGTGGATATCAAGGTGGTGGAGATCGCGGTGGACGAGGTGGTGGTCGTGGCGGCCGCGGTGGCGGTGGTAGTGGCAGAGACGGAGATTGGCGTTGCCCTAACCCAAGGTTTGTGATCTATCAATCTTTTACCAATTCTTTAAAATTCCAGTAACTCAACTTGTTAATTTTAAGTATGTTGATTATTATTATTATTATTATTATTATTATTATTATTATTATGAACTTCACTGGAAATTTCTATATCTAGTTGTGGAAACTTGAACTTTGCAAGAAGGGTTGAGTGTAACAAATGCGGTACTCCATCTCCTACCGGTGGTAATGATCGTGGTACTGGCGGCGGTGGTGGTGGGGGTGGGTATAACAGAGGAGGAGGCGGTGGGGGGTATAGTAATAACAGAGGGGGTAGATCTGGTAACTATGATGGAGGCAGGGGTAATGACTATACTGGTGGTAGGGGTAGTAATAATGATGGTAGAGGTGGAGGTGGAAGTAGAGGTGGTTCTTATGGTGGTAATCAGGGGAGAGAGGACGGTGGCTATGGTCAAGTTCCCCCTCCTGCAGCCCAAACTTATGGTGGTTCTGCTGGTGGTAACTACCCACCCTCCTATAATTCTTATGATGGAAATTCAAATTATGGAACAGATGCTGGTCCCCCACCTACAAGCTATACTGGTGGACCTACTTCATATCCTCCATCTTATGGAGGTAACACGGGTGGTTATGGTGGCGATAATGTAGCCGATTCACGTGGGGGTGGTAGAAGTGGGCCCCCAGGAGGATATGACAGTGGTTATAATGCTGGCGCTGGCGGTGGTGGTCGAGGTGGGTATGGTGGTGCTCCTGCTGAGCCTGCAGCTCCGGTGAAGCAGTGTGATGAGAATTGTGATGATACCTGTGACAACTCTAGAATCTACATTTCCAACCTACCACCAGATGTGACTACTGAAGAATTGAGAGAACTTTTTGGAGGCATTGGTCAAGTAATGTTCTGATCTGTTGCCTACTGCACAAGCTATATATAAAGGGTTTTCTTTTTTTCTTAAAATAAATTATGTGAGGAATGTTCTTGCTTCTTGGTCCCTAAGCATATTTTTATGTGCTATATCGGTTAATTATTTGTGCTTCATGTAAGAAAAATACCAGATTTCTGTGCAGGGGAAAATATGATTATATTTAACTAGCTTTTGTTGAGCATGGTTGGAATTTTGTTACATATCTGTGTTTTAACTCTGTAGGTTGGTAGAATAAAGCAGAAGAGGGGTTATAAGGATCAGTGGCCCTGGAATATAAAAATATACACTGATGAGAATGGGAATAACAAGGGTGATGCCTGCCTTGCTTATGAAGATCCCTCTGCAGCACACTCAGCCGGCGGTTTCTACAATAGTATTTATCTGGCTTCTCTACTAACATATTTATATATGTTCTTGAATATGAAGAGTACTAATAATAACTCCTGCATTTCAGATTACGATTTGAGGGGTTATAAAATCAGTGTTGCAATGGCAGAAAAATCTGCACCACGGCCTGCATATAATCATGGGTATTCATTATACATAGACTGATGACACTTTATATATGTCCAAGAATTAATGTTGTTGAAATGTTTAGTTGTAGCGGTTTCATTATGTTAAATCTTTTGATAGAGATACTTGTGCTATTTTTCGTAATACATACACCATAAAAGTTCATAGTTGAAGTGACAGTGGGTTTAGGTTGGAAGGACTAGTAGGAATGAGACGGTCGCTCCCATTGTTAAGTCCAAATGTTGACGAACCTAAAATGCTCGATACTAGTATATTGTTGAACTTGAGGGTTCAGTGTCATTCTTCATATATGTAGATCGTATTCTCCTGAGTAGATGTTGAAGTTGGAGTATTGAATGACTTCCCTATCAATTAAAACAATGGGAAAAAAAATAAGTAAGAATTATTTTCAAGGTTATCGTTTGGTCTAAATATTGGAATAAGTTTAGTCCTTTGACAGGTACTTGCTTTATCTATTGATTTCATAAAATGACCTTGTAGTTTTGTATATCAATTGAGGTTTATATATATATATATATATATAGTGTTTCATGTTTCTTTGTCAAAATTCAAAGTTGAATGTTTATTTGCATTCTTTTGTTTATAGGGGCAATAGAGGTGGCTATGGTGGAGATAGGCGCAGAGACAATTATAGAGATAATTCTGGGCCTGATAGACGTGAGCATTATGGTGGGAACCGGTCACGACCCTACTGAGAGCTCTGACATGAGCATTTTATGTACTATGAATTGTGGGCTGAGGGATTTATTATTTCAGTTGGCTGGTTTCTTGAACTGGAAGCAAAGAGGTAGGTTGTTCACGTACTTTGAGCAGAGGCCTCTTTGCTCCTTTGTGTTTCCTGTCACTGGCTGGTAGGTTTTTGATCTTTAAACAGGGATTAATTCAATCATGTGAATGTTTTTATAGAGACAAGTGGATAATCTCCAAATTGCTTGCTGCTAAGGTAGGTTGATTTTTCAGGTGAGTGTCGCTTTCATGAAAATGTGTTTTATACTTGCTTGGAATAAAACCATGTGTGGTACAAGCTGGTAATGTCATTAACGAATATAATACTATATTAGTCATAGTTCCATAGGATCATTAATGAATCCGAATGAGAGAGTTTGTCGTCTATAATATGCTTTTGACAGAAAAGTGGATAGGTTGGCTGCTAAATTGCATTTATAATCATGGCCAGTTGAAAGGAAAGCGATGACTTAGTGGAATATGTTTTAAGCAGTATTCATTTACAACAACATATGCATTTGATTGGACAATGCCCATATTTTGAAACCAACACGGTGAGTTAAAATTATTGCATTGAACAGGAATGGCATGAGTTAGCAATTTTGTCATGGTTGTGTTATTGCATTTGAGTAGTGAAACTAGTCCTTGATTGATTGGCGACTTATCAGGTGGCAGGTTTACTGAAATACGGAAATTCGGAATATTTTACCATGTCTTTTTGTGTATTATTTAATTAAAGAAATGATGCAATTTCAGATTCAGATATTTTCATTGCAGTAGAAATTCAACTCATACATTATTGATTTGAGTGCAGAAGCCCTTTAAACAAAACCCCATGACAGAAACCCCCCCTCTTTTTGCCTTTTATTGGTTTATCTTTTTTCCAGTCTTATTCTTAAGTCGAATCAAACCAGCATCAATTTTTATATTAATAATGTATAAAGTCTCTTATTCGCCCTTCTCTTAGGTTTGAACAAGTATTAATAATAATAAATAATAGCTAGTGTGTGCATTTTTAACTGTTCGTTATACGCATCTATTGGTATTATCTTCTGCATGGTTTAGATATACGTTGTAGTTCAGATTTCCATGCATCTATTCTACGGTGATTATCTGCAATGGGGATTGGGGGCAATGGCAGAATATGCCTTAAATCGTGGTTCTTACATCAAGCTTCCATGGTTCTTTGCTTATTCGGGGAATCACTTGCTAACAGAATGCCCTTCATTTTGGTCATACGACAGTTACCAACGCCCAATGTTCTTCCCTTAGCTTGTCTTTGCTCGAGTGAATGTACTTGAAAACCATATAGTTGATCTAAGATACAATTAAATTGGTGGTCGGGCTTTCTTTTTGCCGCAAATGGACCCGTGAATGCTGCTTTGATTTTGTTCTCGTCTTTGTACTTGTTTCTTCATAATGTTGTGATAACATACCATCTTTGTAACAAATGAAAGCCCTCTCCTTAATATCATTATTTTAGATTGCAGTTATAGTTAATGAGAAAAGTAAAATCAATTAAAAGTTGGAAGCCTTTTTCTAAAAAATATTTCGTTAATGCTATTTTTTGCAGTTATTAATGGTACTTTTTCATTAGAAATCTTAATCGAATCCTTAAAAAAAAAAACTTGAATAGTGAAGACACAATGTGGAAATTGAAAATGAGTATTACCAATCTCTTTCAAATTGTATGTGATTTAATTTGATTGCTTAAAATTTAACCTAGAATAGTTTGTCGTTTGGATTAGTCATTATTCTGTTAATGCCTTTAATAACGTGGCATGAATTACCCAACCAGTAGTGTGTACTGTGTAGTGATGAATATCCTTGCGTTGAGCAACTGCAGCCGTAGGAAAATTATATACCTGACTATAAAATAAAAAGAACACAAATTCAGAAACTTGTGCGCTTATCAATCATTATTGCACGTAAAGAATATCATAAGTATACCTAGAAAGAGAGAGTCGCATATTGTGCGAAATGCATGTATCATGGTTCATGATTCATAATTTGCTTTTCGCTCATACTAGTCTTCACATAACTCTGCTTTCTTTCTTCACATGCATGGCATCACCATGACAATATTAATGCGCACATGAAAATGAATTCTTATAACGCCAGCATCTATCACTTGATATATACTCGACACAAGGATTTGATTTCTCTTCTATCTTTTTTTTTTTTGGTAAATCTCTTCTATCTTTTTATTTTAAAAGATGCGACAAAGAAAAACATAATTAATTAATTATGCTAATCTTTTGTTTTTTTAACTGAACATCCTCTTCCTCTTTTTGTACTTTTTTTTTTTTGGTCATGACTCTTTTGTACTTTTTTTTTTTTTTTGGTAACTACTCTTTTTGTACTTTATATCGTGTTTCTTTTAGTTCCCTAAAGGGCTGAAGCCCATCTTTCTTCGTATTTAATCCCGATAAACAATTTTGTAACAGAAAAAAAAAAACTTTCGTAACCGGAAAAAAAAAATCCTAATATATAAATTGAAAATTTCTTTTTCAAATACTAAGTACCTTTCCTAACCGCCAAATCCTTCTTCCCGCGATGTCACACTGCACAGAGCAACCACTTTCTCTCCTTCGCTCGCTAATCCAAGCTAGAAGGTTCTCTCTCTCTCTCTCTCTCTCTCTCTCTCTCTCTCTCTCTCTCTCTCTCTCTCTCTCTCTCTCTCTCTCTCTCTCTAACATAGCATTTTGCAATTCCTTCTCCCAGTTTCAGCGACTCGACACTTCAATTCCTTGGATCGCTTTTGGTCTCCAAGGATGTGAAATCGCTGATCGAAGTCCGTTCTGACGTTACGCAACTCCTCAGATCTGAATCCATCTCCGTTCTCCTTTCTATCTCCGACAAAACCGTTCACGAGAAGCTTCTCGTCCTTGAATTCTTCGTCCGTGCTTTCGCACTCGTTGGCGATCATGTGGTACTTTCTTCTTGTGCTTCTGAGTTCCACGACAGTAACGCTTTAGATGAATCAGAATTCTGCTTCATTTTGCGCGTATTTTATTTCATTTCATTTTCATTTTCATTTCATCTTCTAATCCTGAAGAATTACTAGCGAGCGACGATGTGTCGACATTTTTTTTTTATTTCTGGTTTTCTCTGAAGAGCTGCTTGGTCTTGAGGTACGAGGCTTTAGTTATGAGAGAGACGAAGTCCTCCAAATATCAATGGCTTCGAGTTACGCCTTTGGAATGGTTGCGCTTTGTGGAGGATGCGCTGAATAATGGTTTTCATTCTGTTGCAGAGAAGGTATATATATATAAGAGAGAGTGGGTGCGTTTGTTTGAAGTGTATAATTATGATCTGAAAACTGCAATTTGAAGGAGGATAAGACAACGAACCTAACGAGCCATATTTCTTGTCAACAGAAAAAAAAAAAAAGAGAGAGAGAGAGAGAGAGAGAGAGAGTAAAGTTTTTGGAGTGAATTTAACAGTGTTTTGAATTGTGAATTGTGATTGAAAATGCCGTATAGAAGAAGCAATTTAAACCATACTCTGGACTTTTTTTTTTTGTTAATGGCTACCTTTTTAATTTTATGGTGATACATTTGCTAAATTTTAGCTGTTGTTTTCTTTTCTTTTTCTTTTTTTTTTGGTGATTTAAATCTGAATTAATTGTATGCTTCATCGCTCTCCGTCTGGAAATTAGGCATGTGAAAATGCATTGTCATATCACGGGAATAATGATGTTGTAAAGCCTGGACCAGACGCATTTACTGAAAATCTGAATGCCATTAGCGAGATTACAAGGCTCAGAAACCGTGCGATGACATTGGTAGCTTCACGATCTGGTATCTCCTTATCTTTTGCATTGAAAACTCCTGTCATTAATGCAAATGTGAATACTGCAAGCAGATTTGACTTCAAATCATTTTGGATTATGTGATTGAAAAATATTAAGTAGTGAGGTTTTCTTGACTTACACTTTTATTTCCTGGCCCTCCCTTATCTATGATTCTTTTTTCCTTTATTCCTCATGTCCTTTATACTAGGGAAATTTTTTCTTGATTTGTTCTAAGGATTTTTGTTGCAGCTAGGAACTAATTTTGTTGAAGTATGCCATTTATGGTGTTCTATTGGTTTGGTTAGAGTAGAACTCCCATGCTCACATTTGTGAAGGCATCATTTTTTTTTCCAAAGTTAGAAGTAAAACTCGAACCTGCAACCTCTAAGTGAGTATGGGGAGACTATGCCATTTAAGCTATAGCTCGTTGGCGTGAAGGCATCATTTTGTTCGAGTATTTGCTTTGTCATAGGATTGTATCTTGTACAATATTCATTTTCCATGACTGTCCTAAATTTTTCATGTTTAAAATGCTGTGATGCTGCATGTAACTTTGCTGTATTCTTCTCCTCTCTATTTTCTTATTAATTTTCATTTTTGTTTGGTAGGATGCTTCCCCCAGATTTCTCCCTTTTAGCACTAGTCCTCTTCATTGTTTAGTTTTAACTTTATAGCTATTTTGAATGAAGCTTCATTGAAGTTATTTATCAGTTGCTAGTCTATGAAGGATCATTTATTTTAAAATCCTAAACATCTTTGGATGGATATATCAGAGAATTTTCGAATGTCACCTTTTCTCCATTCTTGATGAGTTATATAGTATATACCGCGTTGATGTTAAAAGAACCTTTTTTTTTTTAAATTAAAAGAATTATTATATAGCATTGAAGTAGTCACTTGTTCTTCACAAATTTTCTCTCATCATCAGTTCAGGTGCAAGCAGCAGAGTACCTTAGAAGGAAAAAAAGCGAGCAGAAAATGTCAGGTTTATCCTACAAAGAAAAAAGATGTCCGGCAAGCACTGCGTTCAGAAATGGAATTAAAAGACAGAATTTGCGAAGGTTGTACCAACACCAAAGTCTTCTGAAGATCAATGATGAATTAGATGGATCACATCTAAATTTGAGGTGAATTCAATATCTGATTGCAGATTATTTTAGTGACCTTATTCATTATTCAAGCATGTCATGCTTTTTTAAAATTGGCTATATTGATTCTAGTTTAAACCTTGTTTGGATTTGGTGTTACACGCTGAAAGATATGTAACAAACTAACAACTAACATAAGAAGTAAATAATACCCTAGAAACGTTTTTCTGATATTATATTGTACACACCATTTGGACATGATTCATCATATTTTCTTCCATCAGTTAACTATTCGTACTCTGTCAACACTGTATCGGGTATACTCGCTTCTGTATGGGCATGGATATACTGATTGAAAGTGATATTTATCTGGACTCTGGAGTCATCCATATTGCACCATATATGTAATACTGGTCTTGTTCTCTCCAGAGTTGCTTTGTTTTGAATCCTCATTTTTCAAAAAGAAGAGTGCTAGGGGCCATCAAATTTTGTGATTTGTAGCCATTAATTAGCCATCATTGGTGTTTTTAAGTGCTAAGCTATCACAAAGCATCAGCGAATAAGATGGCTAAAATGATGCAACTATGCACAATGTATGAGTTAGGCTAAATGAATTAGTCTAACAGACTAACACTGAGTTAAAGAACTACTACTCAAATATAACTACTATTTTGAGGTAGTGGTGTCTAGGTACTTGCGGTTGATATCCTTGTATGTGTTTAGGAGTTGATTTTTATGATTTATTTTGTTTTATACTGCTCTCCTATGGAGGTATTTTTTTTCTTTAAATAAGAATTAGGAAATCATAATTACTTGACTTTTCTGCCCTTGTGTGAGGTTGGGATACAAATCTCTACGATCTTTCTTGTTCCAGACCTATGACACTTCAGTAGTGGGGGTATACTTGCACGGATTCTGAGTTAGTGGTGTAAAGTGCTCTAGATGATTGTACGCGAAATAGAACACAACAACAAGAATAGCTCAGTAGTGGTAACGGTGAAAGGCTTTCGAATATGATTGGAAGAGTACGAGAGAAGAGTTTTCATCTGAATTAGCATCTAATGAAATAAATATACAAGAGGTGTAAGACCAAGGCTTATATATATATACACATAGTTGCTAAGGTCTGATACAATAACAGAAAGCTGTTAGCCTAAAACTGAATGTAACTGAAAGCCTAACTACCAATTATCAAATGCTAAAAATAGAAAACCTTCCTGACTACCCTTAATAAGGGGAGTTCTCATGAGGTTTCAGGAATGTATTCGAATAATTGGGTTTAACTGGGTTAATATAGAATAAGAATTAGGTCATAGCAGAAGGTAAGTCATAAATCTTCTCTCTGAGTTAATCCCTTTACTAATGGGATTTATGGGACTAGAATCCAGCTTTCTTAATATTCAATTATCCCTTTTGAAAATATTCATTATTATTGGAAAATTATTATTACATCAAAATTACTTATTTAAATTAAATACTTCTTAACTTAAATTATGTTATGAGTTTTGATTCATTTGTGATTAAAATAAAGTTTAAAAATTAATTAGAGTTAAGTTCTAAACAAGAATTCTAATCCAAAACGTTGAAAGTGTTTTTCTTCCGGTGAAACTCTCCCCAGTTATATATATTGAGAACTAGATATATGTAAATGAATAGATACCATTCTAATTAGATGGATATTACAATAAAAATTTTATAATTGTTTTTATGTAAAAATGATTTTTTTTAACTATTAGATAATGAATTATAAGATTTAATTTTAGTATATTATAAAAATATTATATTTATTTAAAGTATGACTAAATAAATAAGTCACACTTTTATTACAACTATCTCCATGAAAAAATATTTTTAACATCTTTATTTAAATAGGTGTTTTTTAATTAACGTGAGCATCTAATATTTTTCCACAACAAATTTTGCATTATTCACTACTGTATTAATGTTTAACCTCCAAGAATAGAATTAATAGAATGATAAGTTATTACCTGTTATAATTTACAACATGTTGGGGACAATCTTATAGCAACACTTGCTGAACTTTAAAAATAGTTGAATCAATAATACTGTTCATTTAGGATCCCTTTACTAATAAATTATTGCTCCCATTATTAAAACGTTTAATTTAAGACTTTAAATTTTCACTCGTTAGTCGTTACGTTTAAGTCCTGGGGGAGATAGTATGGAGGCCCTACAGTCTACAGATGGTGATCATGTGCCTTGTAATTATTATTGTTTAAAATATGCTTTGCAGGTTGGTCATAGCAAACAAAACATGTTGAAAATAGATGGTACTAACCACATTGGGGACTGAAATCCATATGCACAAGCCATTGAAATTGATTTTCAGGACAGTTGTGCCTCTCACATATCAAGTAAATTTTCTGTCTCTATGTTGCCTCATTTGTCAAACTGCACTTCCAATTCCTTTCCCTCGGCTTACACTCGGTCAGATTTGGAGGTCTTACGAAATAATTAATAGATGGTAATATTTTATCTTCATGTCTAACTAGGTTAATTTGGCTGTTTACTTTGGAAAATATCAGAACGTCAACACTTAAAATGTAAAAAATAGATGATTAGCTATTATTAATTCAAATGTAAGAGAAAAAATAATCATCTAATATTTTTCATTCAGTTTCACCTTTAATATATGAGGTTAATTTTAATGCAGTGAAGTATAAAACATTTTACATAATCATGTAATTATATATCTATCTTTTTAATGACTATTCAAATTTCAAACTATCAATATAAAAAATATTTATTTTTACTAATATAATGTTATGTAACTAAATGCAAATATAAACTATTTTGTACTGTTAGGATACGAAAGATAAATTATTTTGGCTTTGGTATGCGGTGGAATAGGAGACAAGACTACACTTACCTTGATAAGCGAAGAATCATTCGTCTTAAATGATTAAATCAACTTAACTCTTTGACGTACACTAGTTATTTTAGAAGACATTAGCATTTAGCACCATAAATCAACTATGTTGAGCTCCCTCATGATGGGTTTCAATAAGTCTATAACATTGTTTTCGCGTGCCAATTTATTTTACTAGTCCTAGTCCCATTGTTCTAGATTTAGAAGACCACGTTCATGTCCAGAACCGAATCTTCCATGTCAGCCAAGGCAATGGAGGAAAGTTATTATTATTATTATTATTATTATTATTATTATTATTATTATTATTATTATTATTATTATTATTAGGATATTTGTTCATGATTATAATATAAAAGTTGAAGTTGTTTTAAGATTTAATGATTTCAATACACACGAAAAAGTAACTTAGCACATTTTTTAAAACTTATTTTAACAAGTATTTTTATTAGGATATTTAATTTATTCATAAAAATATTATGTATTATTATTAATCTTTCGATCGCTGGAGGTACATTTTTTATTGTCATCATTCGTCTGAGCTTGCGTTTCATGATTTTCTTCAAGGATAGAGAAATATATAGATGCCTGTTTTTCCTTTATCCATTATTAGAATTCAGGAACAATAACATAATATTATCTCACTGTTTTTCCTTTAGTCGTGCTTATTTTTAAACTATATCATTTCCCTTATTTTTGAATATCTACCGAATACTAAAATATATATATTTAAAAACTTTTCTAAGAACACTTGTTAAAGTTATTTAAAGTAGATAGTTTTATTTTTATTTATTTCTTTTTTTAATAAACATGCTACAGAAGGCATTAGAGACTTCAAATATCTGGATTTTCAATAAAAGCTTTTCATATCAAAATTCATAATATTTTCTTTAGGAGGCCACTCAGATAAAGACGCCTAAAACGTCTTTTTTTTAAAGATGTTTTTATGTTGTGTTTTAATTGGTTTTTGTATAATTTATTCGGTGTTCCTCATCACATATTATTAAATTCTTTAAAATATTTTCTTTCCAAAAACAATAAAAAATATTTAATTTATACTAAAACAAAAAAAGTAATAAATTAACTATTAGATTTTTTTTAAAGATTATTTACATAAAAAAATATATCACATTCATCGTGTATATATATATATATATATATATTACAAACTCTTAAAATTTTTATAAATAAAAAAATAATTAATTTTTATTCGTATAATATATAAAATAATTACTATATTATTATTATATTATAGATTAAAATTTATTAATTTAAATTTTGTTTTTATTTTTAATATAAGCATTAGAAATAAATAAATTTTTTATAACAAGATGTAATGTAACAAAATATATATAATATTAATTAGTTTTTAAAAAATTCTGAAAATATAATTTTTTCTAATAAAGTGTTATTAAAAAATTAACATTATAAAAACTAATTTCAACCAATATGATATAATAGGTTATTAAATATATTTAATACAAAACACATTGAATATAAATTTTTATTGAGTTTAAATTTTAAATAATTTTTAATTGAATTTCGAATATTTTTATTTTAAAGAGTTAGAATATTTTAACATCATTTTTTTCGTATCTTTTTAATTGAGTCTTTGATTTTTTAAATTATAAACCTTATTTATAATTAAGAGTAAGGTTTTAACACCACCAATTAGTCATACATATAAAAATACAAGAACAATTTTATTGTCATAATTATAATCTAACTTTATAAGCAATACAATACAATGAAACTATATATAAGTAATATAACTAAATTTTATCTACATCTATAGTCACATTTCATAAATAATATAATTAAATTATATTTATGTTTATAATTAAAATATGAATAAAAATACAAAAAATTATCAGGATAATTAATTTTTTCGTTCATAATTTTTTTTATTATTTTTGTTTTGAAAAGTTTAATTATTTTAATAATTAATTAATTTTTAAAAAAGATAATTAAATAACACAAAAAAGTCTTATTAAGAGTAATTTATTTATATATAATTAAAGAATAATTGAATAATTATATACGGTAAAAAATTAATATTATTAAAAAATAAAATTAAAAATCATGTTTTTTTTTCTTTTTTCCAAAATTTATCTACGAGTAATTCTATAAATATTTTATGATGAATAAAAATATTAAACTCGTACTAAAATTTATTCTAATAAAATTTATTTTTATTCTACTAAACGTTAAATAAACTATTAAAAATAATTTTGTTTCTTCCATTAGAGAAGAATGATAACTTCCATACTTCTATTATATTATGGTAATAATTTGGCCTGTTATTTTTTAATAATAATAATAATAATAATAATAATAATAATAATAATAATAATAATAAACAAGTATATCACAATAAAAAAAGAAGTACGTCACCAAATAATTTATCATCCGAATTATATATGAATTAAATTGATAATATGAGGGCTAACACTACAAAAATCGATAACAAATTCGATATTCGCACTTTTTATGTTTGGATCAGATATCAAATATATCCATAAAATAAAAAATATTAAAAATTTTTATTTTTATAAAAAAGTCAATAATTTTTTTTGTTTACTTTTGTAAACATATTTACTTCTATATGATTAGAGTGTGGATCCAATTCGATCCAATTCGATCATCTTACATATCAGATACTGGTTCATTGTTGCAAAAGAATGCTTCTTTTATTATAAACCATTATTAGATCTTAATTACCATTAAAACAACTTAATTGTCAACAAAGAGATAATACTTATTGGTCTCTGAAATTATGTTCGTATTTGAATCCATAGTTGTAAAAACCGAACTGAATCGGCTGGTTCGACCAAAAAATTAGTGAACCGGACTAGAACCGAATCCTAGTTCGGTTCGTTTTACTCTTTGGACCGTTTAAGGAATAAAACCGGTGTGAACTGGTAAGAACCAGTGCAAAGCAAAAGCAATCTCTACTTGCCACTTAGCCATTGCACTTCTAAGTATTATATTTGACAAATACTAATTATATAGTATACATAAATATCTAATTTAATTTAATTTTTGTTTTTTCTATTTTTAAAATTAATTATATTTTAATTATATACCGTTATTAATATAAATATAAATTTCACTAAAAATTTATTAATTTACTTGATCTATTTTATTGCTAGTATTGTGATTAAGGTTATTTGTTTTGATGTTAGTGTTAAAATCTACTGATATTATAGTTAGATGATAGGTTTTGTGAATTAATTATTTTTTATTGTGTCAAAATAAGATACTATTGTAGTATTAAAATTTTATGATTTTTTTATATTAGTTATTTTTAGAAGTTGAGACTTGATTCTTCATAAAATGTTAGTGAAGATATGTATTTCAAATTTTAATTTTAAGTTTTTAACTATTTTATATTTTATATTTACGTGAGACCGATTTTATCGGTTCAACCAGTGATTTATCGGTTGAACTAATAAACCAGTGAACTAGTAGTTTGACCGGTTTGATCACTGGTTCGGTTCTAACAACTATGTTTCAATCTAATTTCAAAAATTTCGATTTACTCAATTTAGTCTCCTAACTTAATAGTTATGACTCACATTGGTTCCTAATCTTATTTTTGTCACTGTCTCACAAAATCGTTAATGACATGCTGAGATGGACTAACAACTGTTACATTATACATTCTAACGACTATTTGATGTGACAATTGAAATTTTTTTTACCTTATTTTTTTTTCAACTAAACACTTAAAACCCTAATATGATATGAGTCATAGATACCTAAGTTAAAAAATCAAACTAAGTAAATTGAAACTTTAAAAATCAGATTAAAGCTCGAATATAATTTCAAAACAGAACTTTAACTTATGTAGTGATTAATTTAAATGAGAATCAAATAAATCAAAATTCAACATAATTTTTATCAATGTTTTCAAATTCGAAATTTCTATACCAAAATTAACTAGGATTTTTTTTAAATTAAAAATTTAATGAAATAGTGAATTTAATTATCTTAACCAATGTCCTACTTAATTACTTTTATGTCTTAAAAAAAACTGTATATGAGAAGAAAATAATTAATTTGTCTACTTTAACAAATAGTTATTTTACTAAAATAAAAGAAACTATTTTTTTTTGGAATTTTTTAAGAACTAATTAATATTATATATATTTTGTTACACTACATTTAGTTATAAAAATTTTATTTATTTCTAATGCTTATATTAAAAATAAAAACAAAATTTAAATTAGTAAATTTTAATCTATAATATAATAATAATATAGTAATTATTTTATATATTATACGAATAAAAATTAATTATTTTTTTATTTATAAAATTTTTAAGAGCTTGTTATATATATATATATTTTGATGAATGTGATATATTTTTTTTTGTAAATAATCTTTTAAAAAAAATCTAATAGTTAATCTATTACTTGTTTTGTTTTAGTCTAAATTAAATATTTTTTTATTATTTTTAGAAAAAAAATCTTTTAAAAAATTTAATAATATGTGATGAGGAACACCGAATAAATTATATAAAAACCAATTAAAACACAACATGAAAACATCTTTAAAAAAAGACGTTTTAGGCGTCTTTATTTGAGTGACCTCCTTTTCTTTAATAGGTAAAATATATACTTGTGACTATAGAAGACTTGATGGTCATATATGTACCCAATTAATTGAACCACCAAAAATGCGAATTGAGTATTACTCCTCGTAAGAAAAGATTTGTAGAGTAGAATCATGTGAAGTGCATTTAATGCAAAGAAGTAGAATAGGCTTTAGGGTTTCAGTGTTTCAGAGCTTGGTAGAACTTGATTTTGTGAGTAAACAACTCCTAATTAACTAATTTTAAATAATTACAATTAATTATTATTAATTTTACATTTTAAAAAATAAAATTTAAATAATTACCAATTAATAATAATTAATTAGTATAAAATGTAGTTTAAAAATATTTATTAGCTAGATTTCTGTGGGTTACTTAACAAGATTATTCTTTAAAATAATATATCCATAGAGGCTTTCATAGTCTCGATAACATACATTAATCAAACAGCTAGGCTTCTTATTTATAATAATATAATCATTTAGTAATTATAAGTATTGTCTGCAGTATATGCAGGAGCATTGCAATAACATGACCATGCATGATTTGCAGCTGCCCAATAATTTTCTGTTGCTGCTACTGTGAGTATACAACTCATTCCTTTGGCTCCACTGAACATGATTAATTTTATATTAACTATGTGTTTTCCAAGTCGGTTTTTTTAATAATTATGGTTAGAAATATAATTATTTATATATTTTTATCTTAAATTTTTAACAAAATTAATTTTATAATATAATATAAAATTTTTATAATTTAAAGATTTAGAATTTAATTTTTGTTTATTTTAAAATTTTTTTAATATAAAACAAATAAAAAAAGTCTATACAAAAATAATGAAAGATGAATTAAAAATATAATTATTTATATATATTTTTTACAAGATTAAAATAAGATATGCTTTAGTCTTTTGACTAAAATATTTTTTAATAATTATTTTAATTATTATAATTATATATAAAAATTAGTAATATATAATTGTTTGCTTAATTTAAATAATAATAATAATAAATATTTTAACTTGTTACAGAAGTTAATTTAAATTTTTTTGTATTTCGTAATTGATGGTAAAATATTTAAAAAAATGACATTTATTACATTATGTATATTTTTATATTTTATTCTCATTATTTGTATCAACTAAATAATTATCACTAATTATATATAATCATAATGATTATTGAAAGATATTTTAGTCAAAAAGACTAAACAATAGGTTATATTAATTTCATAGAAAAATTTACATTTTAAAAATAGAGAAAAAGAAAATTTCATTTTTCTATATATAACTATTTTCTGTTTGTTAGATAGTCATATAGATTATAGATGTAGAGATTAGAGCATTTTCAGCATTTTCATAATTACATAATTTCAACTTAAATTCCTAAGCAAGAGGAGGAGCGAGAGATATACAGAAAGAGTGTGTTTTTTCTTTTTTGAGCGTGTTTATTTCCATTTGAAAGTCCGAGACAACAAACATTCACGTTGAACTCTTCTCTCCAGGGTAGTCTCGGTCCAAGTTAGGGTTCCAATTAAGTTTCCTGCCTCACAAAAACCTATAGAAAGTGAACTATACTAGTTAATTATTTTCTTAATATACTCCATCTGTCCAAGATTAATAGCTGTATCATAACTCGCTATTTAGAGCACATAAATACATGAGTACTTCGGATATTAAATGCATGTACGACCACTATAAAATATGTTAGAGTAAAGTATGTTTTTGTCTCCAATGTTTGGGGTAAATTCTATTTGTGTCTCTAATGTTTAAATCATTCTATTTGTATCCCTAACGTTTGTAAAAGTGATTCAATGTTATTCTGTCATCAATTACACATCATGAACACTTTAGTTTGAGTTTTAAAAATCTCTTCTTGAAGTTAAAATACAAATGTCTGTAGGATAGAATCGATGATCCACTCCGAAAAATAGCTCATCAAAAGTTGAAACTAATTCCTACAACATTTACATAATTCATTTTTTTAGGGACATAATTGAATCTAAACACAAATAGTGGGTATAATATTAAAATCGAGCACATCCAAGTGAGACCTAATTGAGAATAAATGTATCTAAGTGAGAATAATTGAAAAATATAATCTAATTTGTTAGTGTAATTGATAGTAGAATAACATTGAATCACTTTTATAAACGTTAGGGATACAAATAGGACGATTTAAACGTTAGCAACACAAATAGAACTTATCCTAAATATTGGAGACAAAAATCATTATTTACTCAATATGTTATATATACAGGTGATGCATGTATGGATGGAATTTTTTTATTTAATTAATTATTGGTTTAGAATTTAAATTTTAAATATAAAAAAATACTGTCGAGAGAGTTGAATTCTTAAATGCTAGAATATATTATATAGTAAGAGAATATTTGTGATATTCAACAAAATATGCTAATTTTTATATGGAATAATAGTAATAATGTAGTTTATAATTTTATATTATATGCCTTTTAAATGAGATGATAAGTAATTACGTCAAACGCATTTTACAATAATATAAGAATATATATTATATGTTCATATAAAATAAAATATATTTACATAATTGCATTAATAGGAAATACAAATTAAATCTTATATATATAGAATAGAAAGTTTAAGAGTCAAATGTGTACGTGAAAACTACACAAGTGCATGGATTGCCAACCTATCACGCGCCTTGGGCAGTGTTTGACCACCGCCTAGGAACTTAATTAGTTATATTATATAACCCCTTGAATTCATTATTTGCCCTTCCCTCTTTGACTTTATTGCTCCCTTAAGTACCTTGTAAATGCCTCAAATACCGTTGTCTAAACTTGTAATTTTAACATGTGAACAACATTTTTATAAATGGTCTTCATGGGAAGAAGTGGTTTCTATATTTCTTCCTTAGTACATCAACTCCATATTTATTTATATTTATTGACAAATAAATTCATGGTTTCACAAGAAGTGCATGTGCCTCTAGTGATGCTACACACTCTAGGCAGCGCAAAGGGACTTTAATCTCACCGTCCATTATATATATATATATATTATAAATAAGGGATTTTAAGTTCAATCTCTTAAATACCAAGCTTCATTGTGCTGTGTTTCACGTTATTACTACTCTTCATATACATATACATCAAATGAGACAATAACAAAATCAAAAAGGACAATCTTTAATTTGTTTCCAAATGGGGGGTTCCTCACCTTGTGCTTCTTGCAAATTGTTGAGGCGGCGTTGCACCAAAGAATGCATCTTTGCTCCTTATTTTCCTTCTGATGATCCTCGCAAGTTTGCCATTGTGCACAAAGTCTTTGGCGCTAGCAATGTCAGCAAAATGCTTCAGGTACCTCTCTCCAACTCTTTCTTACCTTCTTTTTTTCATCCATCAAATCTTTTAGATATACATATAAACAAATATTTCAAATTAATTCTTCAATGTGTCTAAAGCTTAGCATATAGAAAATTTGCCAATTATTGATGGGAATATATGGATATGCCTACTTAAGAAGTTGTGTATAATGTTAATAAATAACTAGCATCCATCTATTATTGTTCTTTGATTATTGTGCAATAAGGTTAAGAATTTATTATTTATTAAATTGATGTATGTATGTATAGGAACTTCCAATTGATCAAAGAGGAGATGCTGTAAGCAGTTTAGTTTATGAGGCAACTGCAAGGGTGAGAGACCCTGTGTATGGTTGTGTTGGAGCAATATCATACCTTCAAAATCAAGTTACACAATTGCAAATGCAACTTGCAGTGGCTCAGGCAGAGATTCTAAGCATCCATCAGATGCAACAAGACCCTTCTAATAACAATACTACCTTATTACCAAGTCAATTATTAGATCAAGATTATAGTGAAAAGTTTCTGCTCCTATCATCAGCTGAAAACAATAACAACTATGACTTTCTTCCCCAATATCTTAGCTTCGCTTCTTCTTCTTCTTCTTCTTCAAATGTATTCCAAGACTCTGAGCCTCTTAAGAGAGAGTCTTTTTGTTAACTTTATCAATGAATTCTATTAGTTCTGTTCATCAAACTATTATTATTATTATTATTATTATTATTATTATTATTATTATTATTATTATTATTATTATTATTATTATTATTATTATTATTATTATTATTTGGGGCTGCTGAGAATATACCTTTTGTCTTGTATAACTGCATGCTTGTTTATGTTTATCATGTTAGAGAGACACGTATAGGGAGATGGGGCCCGAAAAGAAAGACAAAAGAGAAAATTTTTAACAAGGGAGAAATTTTGGTTTATATATATCATAATTTTGGTCTATATAATTTTTAGTCAGTAAAATTTTAGATGTTTCTATTTTATTTCTTACCCATTAATTATTTGTTGGGAGCTACTTAAATAAATATGTCAAAAACATCTTTTTTTAATATATTTTTTAAAAATTAAAAATTTAACACATATAATCAATTAAATTGTATTATTTTTATTAAAATTAGACTAGACAAATCAGTTTAACAAAAAAATTAATAAATTAAATTTTTAAATCGGTATAAATTAATATTTTTTATAAAAAATTACTACAATATTCTTATTATAAAATACAACTAAAATATTCTTATTATATATATATATTAATTTTAAAAATTTTAAATTCTAATCCTATAATGATAGAGAAAAAAAAGGCTAAAATTTAAAATTTTTAAAATTAATATATATAATAAGAGTATTTTAGTCATTTTATATAATAAGGATATTGTAGTTATTTTTATAAAAAATAACATTAATTTAGACAGATTCAAAATTTGATTTACTATTTTTCGATTAAATTAATTTATCTGACCTAATTTTGACAAAAATAACATAATTTAAGTGATTATATGTGTTAAATTTTAATTATTAAAAAATATCTTTAAAAAAAAAGACGTTTTCTGCATTTTATAGGAGCATCCTCTCCTCTTATTGTTGATGCAGCAAGATGTAAAATTAAAAAAGAAATTGTATTGAACCAAAATAAAATACCAAAAGAAAAACTTTATAAGAATAAAAGATTTATTGAAGCTTATATATTATTTATAAAGAATTAATGTAAGTATTATTTAATGAGCATCATGTGCAGATATTATTATAACATAAATCAAGAACATGAATGTTTAATGACAGGAAAAGAGTAGGAAAAAAGAAAATGATAAAATAGAAGAATCAGGATGTACGGGTCAAATTCTGCATGTGAGATTTGGCTTACACAGATGAGGATAATTATATTTACAATAACAAATCATGTTCCATGTCTTATTTTGCACAAATGTTCCTTCGACCCTACTTGAAATCATCGTATTCACATTGATACATAGTAAACATATACCTTTTCTGAAGGAAACTTTGATTCTTAATTAAGATATGTCTGGTAATTGAAAGATAAAAATAGGATAGAAATTGTCACAAATATGAGAGAACGAGTGAGAGAAAGAGCAAGAGATAAGAGGTGGAAAATACAGGTTGGGTTAGAATTAGGAACATGCCTGTAAAAGATTTTAACATTTAAAATTGAGAAGAGTACGAACGGTTGAAAAATAAAATTTTTTTCATGTTTATTGATAATTTTTTTGAAGATATTTTGAAGAATGAATTATTCTATCAATTCAATTAGACTGAAAGCATTAATAATATCTATTTATTATAAAACAAAAAAGTGGTAATATGTATGTTTTTGTGTTTGTCCAATACACAACAAAAAGTGGGATTCTGAAGACTATAGCAAAAATGAATCATATAAGGTTGAGAGGGAAGATTGTGTACGTAGAGAAGCGAAGTATAGAAGGACAACTAAGACAAAGGTCTGAAAAATAGCTCAGAAAAGAGGTGATAGTCGGAACAAGACAAATTCTCAACCTCATTAAGGAGATAACCAAAGGCAGGTAGAGAAACTAACGAGCCACCAAAAAGAACCAGACTTACATGGAAATGGGTGGACGAAAAAAGTGAAAGTATCGGTGGTGAAAGAGAATCTAGACTGGCTGTAGAGAAGTCTGGTCAGCGGTACGACAAAGGCAATTGATTTTAGTTCCTTGAAGGAGATGATTAGAAAAAAACTGCCTCAAATTGTCCAAGTACGAGAACTAGAAGCTTATAAAGTTTTTTTTTTTACTTTTGATTCTGTATTGAATACAGAAGAAGCATATACGTTTAAAATGAATAGTCTCTTGCAATTCTTTCATAGTGTATAGAGATGGGATAAGACGGAGCGATGTGAAAGTCGAAGAGTGTGGTTAGAATGTTACGGAGTTCCGTTACATGTGTGGTCAGCAGATACCTTTAATATGTTAGGAGGCCAATGGAGGGAAGTAGTCGGTTGTGACAAAGTAATAGAATCGTGCATGTCTTTTGGTGTTGGACGAGTGCAAATTGATACTTGTATCATGGATATGATTAATGAATGAGTCCATATCACAGTAAGTATTAGTGGATTCAATGTGCTAGTGAAAGAAGTGAGACAGAAGACTTTTGGATTGAATTGTTACGAAGAAGCTAATGAAAAAAGTAACTATAGCTGTGAACAATGAAGAACAGTTGTAGAAAGAGAGTATGCAGATACGAGTTTAAGAAGTGCACGGGCTACGAAACCGACGGTTTTCAACGACCAGGTAACCGATGTGGTGATGGGGAGCTAAAGAAGACAGAGAAGATAAGGGTAGGTTGATAATTTCTGAAATTATTTTGAATGAGTTGATTAATGATCATTCAAAATAAAAATCAGATAACAACAGTAACATATCAACCAATTTATGAAAAAATTGAAGGGAGAGTGACTTGTGTGGGATGTGGTTATATTAATTATGAAGCTGACTTTGAAAATATAATTACATGGGTTTATAAAGGTAATTCTAATGGGCTGGAAAGGAGGGACAAAGGGAATAAAAAAAAGTTCTTTGTAGGTTTGGTGCTAGGTCCAACAATTTAAGGATGTCCAAAAAAAATAGAGAAGGATCCTTGAACCCGGTTTTCTCAATCAACCGGTTCGGTGATGTTAGGTTGGGTCTAGAATCCGAGTCAGACTTGATGGAAATGGAGCACAACTTCCATGATAGAAATGAGAACGTTAGGAAAAGGTCTACGACAAGTGTGCAGAAAGTTGCATCAGTGATACTTGCGCTGAAGATCGGTGCAGAGGTGATCGAGGGAGGCCGAATTGGTGTTGAAGGAGGGAAGCTAAAAACTAACTACGGCAGAGGAGGCTTAATGTGGCAAGGGAGATGCGCAACCCTGACGCCACCTATGTTAGGTCGTGAGATCGAGGAGGAGTTGGTGGCGGAGAACCAAGCCACTACTCTCCCGACGGTGAGATTGAATGAAGGGACTGGTGGGTTGAATATGTATGTTGATGATGATGGTATGGAAGACATTGATAAAGAAACGGGTGATAGAGATGACACGGTGATTGATAGTTGTATGAATTTCGGTACAAAGGGAATAACATTGACAAAGGGAGAGGGGGATCTGTCGGAACACGATGAAGAAGTAGTTGGAAAGAAGGTTGTTGATGATGGTGATTCGGACAAGAATAGGAAGTAAGGGAAACTTGAGATTTTGCATTGGAATCAGGTGCAATTTTATACAATGAAAAAGATGATATGATCATGGCTATTCTCGAAGCACAAAATGAAAAAATTGCTCAAAAAAGAAAATTGGCAAAACAGAAAAAAGAAGCAAGACGCTGTAGACCCAAAGATAAAAAAAATGTGTGTAATAATTTATTAAAATAATTTTGTTCTTGGAATGTTAGGGGATTGAGGAGAGATGAAAAATTGAGCATGGTAAAAAATAAAAAAAAATTTAAATTGAATATGTTAGGCTTGTTTGAGGCTAAAAGGCAGGTAGTGACGAAGTTTGATGTAATAAGAATTTGGAGGAGTGATGTTGCGAGATGGGAATATGTTGCGTTCGAAGGTGTTTCGGGTGATTTGCTGTTAATTTGTGATAAAATAATGTTTAAAATGAGTCGCTGTCATAAAAGAGAGCGAGAGCGTGTGTTGAAGGGATCTTATTAAAAATAATTTTAATTTATTTTCTTTGGTGTACGAGGCTCATACAAGAGAAGAAAAACTTGCTGTAAGGAAGGAATTAAGTTATATAGCAGTGTATGTTAGTCTCCTATATAGGAGATTTCAACAAAATTGTGTAGGTGGAGGAGAGAAATGATGCTGTTAGATTAATAGCGACTATGAACGATTCTAAGAATTGGTTACAAGATATGTAATTGGTGGACTTCCACTTAGCGATCCAAAATTTACATGGTTTTGACCGATCTTACAGAATTTTAGTAAATTTAGAGTGACAGAATATGTTTTAACAAGTACAAAATTAGAAGTACACTATAAAAAGGTGGAGGATAAAAAATAATTGATGAGCTCTCTTTTATATTTTTTTGTTGTTTTTTTTTATTTTTTTATTTGTTGTTATTTTTGTTCTATTTATTGTGTTGAACTCTTTTATTAAAAAAAAGTTATCATAAATAAATTTTACATGACATTTTATATATTAAATTTATTCATAAAAATTTTATCTCAGCAGTTTAATTACCGCAACTATTTATTGTTTCAAGAAAAAAAAAGTTAAAAGGGAAAAGAGGAGGAGATATATGTTATGCCTGGTTTAACTGGTTTTTTAGGTTCTATTTGCAAAGTACAGCTACAATTACAATTAAATTATATTATAGGATAAAGTATTGTTTTCTTTCTTAACATTAGAGTAAATTTTAATTTAATTTTTAATATTTTAATCATCTTATTTTTATTTTAAAATATTTAAAATTACATTAATATTATTTTACTACTGTCAAATTTTTTGCTAATACTTAACAAATTTTTTTTTACAATATAAAAGAGTAGTTTTCATTCATGAATAAGACCTATTAGATCTAAAAGAGCAAGATTATAAATGTTTGTGTGTCATACTAACACTTAACGAAATTAATGTAATAATAATAATAATAATTTTGTTAAAGTTATATAACCCATCTCTCTCTTATTTTTATCCTTTTTCAACAAGTCTAAACCAAAAAAAAAAAATCCGAATTCTACAAAATATGATTCGGGTCCATGCCGGTTTTTCAAACAGGGTCGGGTCGAACGCCCCTTTCAACCCAGCCGAACTCCCCGACTCATCCTCTTCTCTCCATTCTTCCCCTTATCTATCTTCCAACTATGCCAGAGTCCCCGCCGTCGGTATTGTTGCTCCGTTACCCACATCTCCTCCTACTCCGTTTAACTCCTGCGTCGCCACCCGCGTCTCTGCCCTCTCCCTCACGCAGCTCTACCAAGTTCCAAAAGTCTTCCATCGCACAACCCTTCCTTGATAACCCTAGCCTCATCGCGCCGCCGTTCGTCTCACCCTAGCCGCCCGTCGCGCTGCTCTCCTGTCTCACCGTGGTCGTTCGGTAATTCTCTTGCCCGTCATCCGTCCGTCGTGTGCGTCTACAGCTTGCCGTCGTCCGTCGCCAGCTCGCCAGTGTTTGTCTCGTCGTCCGTCGCTCTCCCTCAAGCCTCTGCTCACTGCCCTCGCCGAAGGTAATGCCTCGAATGCTCAGTTCTCAGTGTTTGTTCTTGGTTGATTGGCTTTGCTGAGTTTGCTCCCTGATGATATTAAATTTGATAACTCTGTTACTGTCTTAATGCTTGATGATAATTTGATAACTCTGTTACTGATTCATTGCTCAATCTTGTTTTTTTTTTCTTTTCCTTTGTTGTTAAATTTTCTTGATGATCAATTTTGTGGTCGTTCAGACATTCAGTGCTTTTTTCTGTCGATAATCATAATCATTGTGCTGAGTTTGTTAAAATTGGGAAATTTTGTTAATTTTTGTTAAAATCTTTGTTAATCTTTGTTAAATCTTGTCAATTTTTTTAAAGTTGTTAATTGTCGTGCTAACATAAATTGGTCAGTTTTGAAGTTAATTCAATAAAGAAAAGCATAAATTGAATTAAGTTAATTCAATGAATTTTTCTTTCAATTATGGATGATAGGGTCAATCAAGAAACACTCATTTGTGCATCTTTTAGCTTTTGAGTTTGTATTTTGTTAACATCACAAGACTTTGGTTGTTATAATGCTTTGAATTTGAATGACATTTTAATGTTTATATTAGATTATAATTATGTTTTTGTGTATTTATTTATATTTTATTTATTATTTTATTGTAAAACGGTTATTTCGGTTGAACCAGTTGAATCAATAAACCAGTGAACCAGTAACAAAAACGATTCGATAACCAGTCCGGTTTTCAAAACCTTGCAGAAAACACAACACCCCCTAAACCCATCAGAGCTGCTGAGCAGAGCTGCAGCTACCTTCAAACAGAACGTGTGCCAGCCCCCACCACTATCACCGCCAGCGGTTGCCATCGTTGCCTCTCGAAGGTCTGCTCGGAGCTGTTGGTGTCTCTGTTTTTGTCCTCGTCGTCAAGCCTCTGTCTTCGAGCCCCTTCTCTCTCTGTCCAAGCATACTCCCTTCCTCCCTCGCCGCCAGTAAGAAAAGCTGCTTCAATTTATGTGTGCTTATTTTGTTAATTTTACTGATTCTAAGTTGCTGAAATCTGATTCTGAGTTGCTGATTTTTCTGTTTTTGTTCATTTTTGCTTATTTTGTTAAATTTTGATGGATGATGGTTGATGGTGTTTTGTTAAATTTTCTGAAATAATTTTGTTAGTCTGAGTTGCTGATTTTCTGAAACAATGTTGTTGCTGATTTTCTGTTATAGTGCCTGTTGCTGATTTTTTGAAATAATGTTGCTGTTTTGTTAAATTTTGTGATTTGTTATGAGTAGTGTCTTTGTTTAGTTGAAAACTTATTTATTAATGTTTCTTTTGGTGGTAGAACATTGTGTGTTTATCATTTATATGTGTTTTAATTTTCTTTAGTTATAAACTTTGATGTTTGAAGTTGTTTGTGAACTTTTAATGATAGATTATGAACATTTTATTGTGAAATGTTGAAGTTTATTAGCTTAGAAATCATTGAATTTAAATATTTGAAATTATATATTAAATTTTTAATAATTTTATTTTATATTTAATTAAACCGGTTGAATTCCGGTTGAATTCCAGTTGAACCTCAGTTGAACTATTAAACCATTGAACCAGTTACTCTAGCGGTTTATTGACCAGTTTGGTTCTCGCAACCTTGGTTATTACATACTGTTCTCTCAATTTCTGCATTGAATTTGATTCATGATTCATGAATTTGAGTTTATCCTAATTAATAATAAGTTTGCTATTGCTGAGTTGCTCTTTAACCTTCTCTTAACAATTTTAACCTTTTTTGTTGCTCTTTAACCTTCTCTTAACAATTTTAACCTTTTTTGCCGAGTTTCTGTTTAACTTCTTTTAACAAAATAGTGAAGATATTCTTGGCCCTGAATCTACAAAATACCATATTGATGTTAGTTATGAACTTTGAAATCCTGCTATCGATGTTTTGTTGTTGCTGATTGTTGATCAAATTGCTGATTAAATTGTTGATAAAAGTCAAGTAAGTTAATCTCAAGTGAGAAAAAATGAGTAAACAAATTAAACATATTGTTGATAACTTTGTTATAGCTGACTTATGTTTAATCTTTATAGTTGCTTGGATTTTGTTTTTTCAGTTCCTAGCTGATATGGTGAGCTTAGTGTTTTAGCTGCTACAATTGGATCTTTGTTTATTGTTTAATTCCATTTAGTGAAATTTTTTCATATTTGTTTTTATTCCACAGCATCTCAATTTATCATCATTTTGCAAAATGAATAATTTTGATGTATAAAAATATCCTAAACAATGTAATTTTCATGTATAATTTTGATACTCATTTTTTGTCGTGTCAATTTGCAGGTTTGTTTATTACATCAGAGAAGACCGATTGCCCAACATTGAGGAGGGGGGAACAATGCACGAGAGGCATTCACAATGGCAGCAACAAGAAGCATTGGCAATTGTATCCTCCGAAACCACTCCGTCTGTTTCTCCACTGCTTCTTGTTACCGGAAACAGATTTCCCTCGCCAGTCTCTTCCAAAGGTATGGTTTCCCCCCTTCCCAAATTCCCCACTTCATCTCCAACAACTCCTTTCTCTTAGATTCCAACATACCTGAACTCGAGAAATCACTTGCCACTCTCTTCTCCTTCCGAATTCCCCAAAATGCTGTTGTCTCCCTCATTCGCAATTGCCCTGCCGTGTTGGAACCCAAGTTCCTTCAAAACTGGGAGCAGGGATTGTCGAAGCTCAAGGCCATGAACCCTTCCTCATCCATGATTGTGAACTTCTTGGAGTGTTCTAGAAGATTCCAACTGGACCCGGTTGAGGCTTCCAAGAAAGTCGAGGAATTGAAGGGATTGGGATTTTCTGATGACGTTGTGTGGAAGGTTTTGGAGGGTTTTCCGAGTGTGATTGCAGTGAGCAGGAGGCAACTTGCTTCTGTGATTGAGTTTCTGGTGGAATTTGGGATTCCGAGGGATGAGGTGGTTGATCGAGTTGTGCGGTTGAACCCAAGGGTGTTGGGAATTGGGGTTGAGCAGAGGTTGAAGCCCCTGATTCGTGAATTGGAGGAGTTAAGATTTCCTAGGAATGAAATTAGGACCGAGGTAGTTAGGGTGCCAAGGATTTTGGGAATGGAGATTGGGGAATTTTCACGGTGTTTGCGGTTGCTAGAGGGTTTGAAGTGTAGGGAAGCCATCAAAGAGAGGATTTTTCAGGATGGTTTGCTGAGGGCTTGTTTTGAAGTGAAGTTAAAAGTGGATTGCTTGTGCGATCACGGTTTGATTCGAAGTGATGCTTTGAAGTTGTTATGGAAAGAGCCAAGGTTGATAACCTATGATGTAGAGTCCATTGAGAAAAAGATTGGGTTCTTGGTGCAGAGGATGAATTATAGTGTTGATTGTTTGCTTCATGTTCCTGAGTACTTGAGTGTGAACTTTGAGAAGCAGATTGTTCCTAGGTACAATGTGATGGAGTACTTGAAAGCGAAAGGCGCGCTTGGTTTCGAGGTTGGACTAAAGGACATGGTAAAGCCAACCAGGCTTAGATTTTACAATCTTTATGTCAAGCCCTATCCAGAGTGTGAAAAGATTTATGGGCGGTTTTCTGGAATTACCAAAGTTAAAAGTAAGCATCCACCTGGTCTATGGAAACTCTTTAAACCTCCCAAGTTCCTGACAACCGATGAAGATGCGAAGAATTTGAAGTCATTCATGAACACACTGGTATAGTGATCTAATCTGATCCTTGTTAATTGATTGTTACATCATGCATTTTTCTGAGCTTTATATAGGATTGTCATTATTTCTCTTGGTTGAATGAATGGGTCATGAGAATCCTTCTTACATTCATGCAGAAATAGGCCATCATTGGCACCTTAGCTCATAATATTTTTACTTGGTTTGCAACAAGCTTCTTGTAAATTTGCATCAAAGAAACAATTGTAGTAATAATTCATTTTAAGGATTCTTAATTTAGCAAGCTGCTAACTACATTCTCTAGTTGCTTTCTTCTAACTGGGGAGTGTTCAAGTTTAAGCATATGGATGTTGGAGTAGAAAGCTTAGAGTAATCTCATTTGTCAGATTCTGAGTTGTATAAATTTGGTAACAAAATTTATTCCCACCAATGTTAAGTAAGGAGTTAAGGACTATCATGAGTATTTTCCATCCTGCCCCATATTAATGTAATTCCTATTTCCTACAAATTTGGTAGACAGTATTTGTTAGATAATGACATAAATCTTAACATAATTTTATGCTGACAATATATTTTATTAAATTTATGCTATTACATTTAAGTGATTTCTTCGAATCATCAATCTTTGATAACAACGAGCCAAAAGTTCATAGATAGCGATATATATAAAATTAGAACACTTAGTCAAATTAATACTAATAGTCACTATGTGACTGAACTGCAATAAGTTCACCTTTTATTTTACACCATAAGCACAAACAGACACAGACACATACACAAACAGTAACTGAGAATTAAAGTAATATAAAACAAAAACCACATGAAATGCGACGATGAACAATGAGTCATAGAAGTAATGATGGAAGAAATACTAATAATAATTAACACCATCATCACCACTTTGTGACAGTGATATATGCAGTCAGTCCCCAAAGGCTTCTTCAATAGAATCATTATATAATAAAAATTATCTAGACATAGCCAAGGCTCTTCAAACTCTCCACAGCATCAGTGATAATTTGATCAATAGGAGTGAACTCTAACCCTAAATCAATGAGCTTCTTTGATGCATCTTTTGCTCTCAACAGTCCTGGTTGGGTATCCTTTGGCAACCTAAAAAAAACACAAGCAAATTAAAATAAATAACTACTAATTAAAAGTTAAAAAATAAAAATAAAAAACTCATAATACTCTATTTTTCCAAGTATCACCTATTCTAACCCGACAGGTCAAGACTCGATTTAAGGGTTTTGATTTTGAAACCCTTGATACTTGTTTAAGCCGATAAATGAAATAACCATTCAACTAATCATTAATTCTCATCTGACTCTGTTGTTGAACTGAAATTCGGTAATTGAAAAAAGAATGGAAAGTAACTCACTTAGCCACATTGTATTCAGGGTAAAGCTCAGCAACCTTGGCAACAAAATCACCATAGTGACGAATAGCTTCTACACACAAGTGCCTTCCAGATGCTTTCTTGTTCTCAAAAGCCAAAATATGTGCCATTGCTATGTCCTTAAAGTGTGCCATTCCCATGAAGAAATCCTCGTACGTTTCTTTGTCACCTGTAATGTAATGGTTCACAAGCTCCAAAATTTTACTAGTAACTTTGCATGACTATGATATATACTTAGAATGTCATCAAAATGAGTTCCTTAACTGCAGGGGAAAGGATAAACAAATATGATTATGAAGAATTCCAATGGTATTATTTGGTATCTACAAATATAATCATTCATATATATTGTTTGTCATAATAGTATAATATCATTTTTCTTTTTAAAAATTTTTTTAAGAGTAATAAAAATCATACTTAAATTATTAAGTAAAAATACATAAATGATTATATTTCGGATGAATCGTATATGTCATCCCAAAATTACAATAATAATTATGTTTAATAAATACGGTAACTATTCAAATGAAATTATTTTCACATGAAGACAATAATTAAAAAGATAATTTAATCAAACATATCAAATTATATAATAATTCGTATCTATTATCTTCATACGAAAATAACTTATTCCAAATAGTCGCAGTAAAAATTTATTTGGAAAGAATAGATTACCTTTAAGGACACTAACAAGAACAGCCATGCTAGAATTGATTCTTGGTGGAATGAGAGGGCCCAAAGCAGTGCCAGGATTGATCATAACCACATCAAAACCTGTCTCCTTTGCAAAATCCCACCCTGCTTTCTCAGCCAATGTCTTTGCAATAGGATAGTATAACTGCACCCATAAAACACATAAATTTTCATTAGAGATACTAAAATTGCCATTAAACCAAAATCTCAAGTGCCTTTAATTACTTAACTTGTCTTGTCCCATCAAGACATCATAGAGAACCGACCAAAAATAAAATGACCCACAAAGGCCAATCAGTGAAGAGTGCAAACACTACTCCATTCGCCAAAAAACAAACATGTAAAACTTAATATGATGAATAAGCTTCCAATTTAATGGCTAAGAAATAGATTTCAATTTCATATTAAAAAAAAAAACTGAATAGTGACTCATCAATTAACTTTGGACAATCATTCTAAGCTTTAGCATTATTGAACTAGTTTGGGACCCAATCAGGAAAGAGGGTAATGGGTTACATCATTATCATATATAAATTAGAACTTTTTTTAAGTCTATAAATTATTGTATTTTCTTGTCTCTCCTTTTCTATTCATCCAAAACGTGCGTTTCAGTGTCTCACTATAATTGGCCTGGCTTGTCTCTTTCATTTATCTTTAAATCAGTGCGGATCACATATTAAGGGAAGTTCCTATATATAAAAAATAAAATTATTTATCCTAATTTTTAGAATTTAGAAAATAAATGATACGCTAAAATAAACCCGTTTTAACAATTATACGGGATATATATAAAAGAAATATACTTCTTGCATATACACCTGCTTTTTACTTTTAATATAGTTATTTTATATAATTATTAAAACAAATTATTTTACCTAATATGTATCTAAAACTTATTATAAGTCGCACAATAAGGAAGAAACACATATGCTAGTATATTCACAAAATTTCCCCATTTTAGATATTATCTCTTCTTTAGTTAGTGAGTTTTGAATCATATTCCTTACAAAAACTACTATTGTAAAAGATTTAATTATAATACCCTAACTAGCTGTATGAAATATTTTATATAATATATAAATATATAGTAACTAATTTTAATGGTTGATTTATAAATAGTATTTTTAAACTAGATATACTTATAAAACTATTTTATATTTATAATATATCAAAATTAAATTTAAAAAAAAAAAGATAATAGTGTAAAAAAATAATTAAAATACTGACCCCCTTCTGCTTGCAATAATCAAGATCAGTCCAACAATCTTCATTCTTAATCTTATCAGCTGGCCAATTAGGACTTGGAATTATGGCAGAGATTGATGATGTTGCCACCACTCTCTCCACTCCTGCTTCCTTTGCTGCTTTCAGCACATTCACTGTCCCTTGAATTGCTGGTTCCAATATCTCCTTCTACACTCTCATTCATTCATTCATTCATCAATAACCATATAATATCACAAATTCAAGATTAATTCCTATCATTAATACTACACATCCAACTTTTTTTATAAACTAAATCTAATTAAGTTAAATAATAAAACTTAAAATAATGCTATTCATAACTGATTTTTGTTGATGTTAGACCAATTTAGTTAAACTCCGTTCCTACCTCCGGGTCTTTGACTTGTCCTATGATGTTGGGACATGCTAGGTGGAAAACACCGGCACATCCCTTTATGGCCTTGGCAATCGACTCCTTGTCTAGAAGATCCATCTCGAAGAACTCCAGATTACCCTTCGCTCCTTCCATGCCTTCCAAATGCTTCGTCTCCTTCTCATCCTCTGAAATTATGAAATATCAAATTTAAATAATTATGCCTTTAGTTATAACAAGAGAATTCTAAGAGACTAATATTAATAGTCTAATATTGTTTTTAAATATTTATGTACTTTATTATAAATACGTGTATAATTTAATTTATTTTTAATATATATTTTATATTTTTGGTAACATAGTGAATATTAGATAATGTGTGTGTTATAATAGTGAGAGTGTAATTAGTGATAGTAGTTAATGAGAGTGATGAATTGTGAGGATCGGAATAAAAGAAAATGAAGTTATGAGAGAGGGTAACTGAGATCTTGGACACAGGCGTGGACGCTGTAGCCACGTTGGAGGAGGAGCTTAACCAGCCATGATCCGATGGCGCCGCTGGCTCCGGTGACACAAACCACCTTCGACATGTTTTTGTTGTGTGATGAGTTAGTTATGTTGTTAAAAGGATTTTGATGTGTGTGGTGGTGAAGCCAGGTAACGGTTCAACCTATTTATAAAGAACAAAGTGAAGAGCAAAATAATAATAAAGAGAAAAAAATATCTAAGATTTCTTGGATTTTTAACTGCCAGAATAAACCAAACGTGAGGAAGAGAGAATCTTCGGTTCTTCCTCATTGTTCACTACTTCACTTGTAGGATAATAATATTTCTTTTTAATTATAAAAAAAATGTATGGAAAATTAAGAAATATAATTTTTAGGGGGTGAGTACGGGTCGGTTTGGTTCGGATTTATGATAAAATTAAAATTGAACCGATCAAAATGTAGTTGGTTTGGTTTGGTTTGAATTTGTATTTTTTTGTACATGTACTCGAATCAAACCAAACCGATTAGGAACGGATTGGTTCGGTTCAGATAATTGGGTACCCGATGATTTTAAAATTCATAAAAAAAATCAAATTCTTATCTTAAAAATTCAACAACTACAATAAACATGTAACATCAATAGAAATAATTCAAACATGTTAAACACCAAATACATTAAAAACTAAACTCATTAAAATCCAAACATATTAATAATAAATAATCATTGTCTCATGAAAAAGTCATATATATATTTTTATTTTTTTATTTAATTAATATATGATCTGGTTCGCGGGTTGGTTCAGGTTTCATACCTCTAAAACCGATACTCGAACCAATTACTAACAAAAGACAATGATTTGGTTCAGGTTAGACCCAATTACCTGTTAATTTCAAAACCAATTTAATTGGTTTGGTTCGGATTCAAACGGGTAATCGGGTACCCGCTACTCGTGCTCACTCCTAATAATTTCAATTCCAAACATTTTTTTTTCGTTTAACTAATTATATTCCAAAACAATATTAAATAATAGAGATCTCTTTAAGTAATAAATACAAATTTAATTATATTAGTTATAAACTAAAATTAATCACTAATATAAAATATGTGTATATATATAATTAATGACTGATTTAGTAATTATTTTTATGTATGTACGTTTATTTTTCGTACAAGTTAAGTGTGTATATAGAATTCGTTTTGGATTCAAAGTATATGTATATGATTTTCCGTGCAAGTATAGGCATGTTTCTTTTACATGGCTCATTCAGCACTTATATTCACTTCTGTTAAGATTTAATAAAATTACCTATCCTCCATGTTTTATGCTTTTTTTTGTAAAGTTTTGAAGGAAAAGGAAAACTTGTGTTTTTATAGGGTTTCCTTCACTTATTATAAGAAACTTTGTGTTATTTTACACTTACATTACCATGAACCATAAAAAGAAAAAAAAGAATCTGATTTTTTTTACTTGTGGGCATTAGAGGTGCATATGGGTCGTGTGAAGTCGGGTTTGATGTGACCTAAATTCGGTTCGAAATATACACCGGGTCTATTTATTAGACTCGAATCCGACCCTAGACCCAATGAAACCAATACACTTTCGGGCCACAATTATACCGGGTGAAAACCGGGCCGTTAACATTACATTACGTTGATATCTTCTTGTAAGCTAGCATGTAAAAGTATCCAAATTTTCAAGACTCCAACCATTATTTAACATGGTAAAATTCACTTAGAAAAATATAACAAGAACCAACCATTCTTCAAAATTAAAGCATAACCACAATCAATACTAAAGCATAACTACAATTAATACTAATATTGTCTAATAATACCAAATATTTAAATCAATGCAAATAACACAATATTATGCATTCTAAACATAAAATATTAACTTATAGTCTTATAATGACTAATAACACAAAATATTAAGGTTTACAATACTAAAATTCCACATAAGAATACTCCTGATACATCACTAATAACACAAAATATTAATTGTGTATGATGACTGGGTCACCGGGCCGACTTCGGGTGACCCGAGCTATGGCCCGAACCCGACCCAAAATAATGACCGGGTCTATTTTTAAGACCCTTACTCGACTCTTAACCCAATAAAATCACACCAAATTAATTTCTAAAATATTCAAGATCGGACTGAACCTTCGGACCAGGGCCGGGTCATGTGCACCCTAATGGGCATAAAAAACAGTAAAGAGTATTGTTAGACGGAAATCAAATGAGTGTCATGTCATAAGGTAGTTTTCACAAATTAAAATTAATTGAAAAATGTTAATCAGTTTTGCACAAGAAAAAGCCAATGGCAATGCTTCACTAGTGATTTGTTTCTTTATGGGAGAGTGAAACTTTACTTCTTTATTAGGACACGCGTCTTCGAATTTTAGGACCCGACAATAGTTGATAGATTCACAATATCTTCTTTTTCTTCTAAAAAAATGGACCCACTTTTTTGGGTTGTCATGAATCAAGTGCCACGTGGGACTCTTAGGAGCTAGGATAGAACATAAAAAAAAAAAAAAGGAAAGAATGAGATATAAAGACATCTAAAATACTGTTTTTATTCCTAATATTTGAATTGAATTTTTATTTTTAATTTTAATGTATGAAATATTTTATTTAAAATATTTTATTTTAGTTTAATTTTTTTATTAAAATTAAATATTTTTTATTATTATTTTTTTCTAATAGTAACAAAACTTATAATTATAATAATCATCATAGTTATTGTAGTGATTTGAGATTAAAAATAATAAAATAATAAAAAATAATAGAAAAAAATTATTTAAAAAAAAATAATTTTAATAAAAATTAAAATAAAATATTTAAAATAAAATTAAAATATTTAAATATTAGAGATAAAATTAAAATTTAATCTAAACTAAAATAATACTTTATCAATAATGATAAAAGAACCTAATTTTGGGGATGAGTCCAAAATGAAAAATAAACTGCCTGATACTTTATTTATGGAGAAATTGCAATGGAATAATAGACTTTTAAAAAAAAAATCTCCAACCCAATCAATTTTATCTAGTAGCTAGTTTGACATTTTAAGATGTTAGAAATTAAAAATTAATTTAAAATAATATAAATATAAAAGGTATAAATATCTCTTCAATTGGTATATGTATAGCCATGCATCATTTGAAGTAATATTTTTCCTTAGTAAAGAAACACCTTTGAAGATTAAATTAAAGTGACATGTCTATTGAGAATTGAGAGACAAAGATGTGAGGAATCACATGAATTTTCTCCCAAACTATAAATACTTCATGCGATCATTTTCAAAAAAACAAAAAACAAAAAAAAAACAAAAAAAAACAAAAAAAAAAACACGCAACATTTTGAAGATATAGATAAGTTATTATATATTTGTAGACTAATTTTTTTACATATTATTTTAAATATTAATTAATTTAATATTTAATTAGAATGTCTATGATATAAATAATTTGCTAGAGTATATTATAAGAGAAAATATTTTTTTATTCAAATTTATAGAAGATGACATATTGTTATTAATCCACAAAAAAAGAGGCATATTATAATATATCTTTCGACAAATTGATAATACACTCTAATAGATTGTACTTGTACAAATAATTTATTAAGATGTATTATCAATTTGTTGGAAAATATATTATTAATTTTCAACTTTTTATTAAACATCGTTCTGTCTAATATATATGTATTTTATACATTGCTCTGCAATATCAAAATAAAAAAAATTGTTATATTTGTAAGGGAGGAGTGTTAGGGGATAGTAACTTTTGTGATTTGTAACCATCAAATAGCTATCAATAATAATTTTAATGGTGTGAGATTTCATCCAATGACTCACTTTTTTTTGCTGGTTACATACTGGTCAAAATTTAGAAAAGTTGTTGGCCCTAGATTTTTTTTTTTCTAAGGTGAGAATCCAATTATTTGGTGTTCACTGTGCAATATAATGTGAGTTTTAAGTATTTTTAAATATAATATTGCAAGTTTGTTAGTGATTCTGATCGATAAGTTTAAGATAGTAGAAAATGCTTTATTGTTGTGTAATGAGAAATTTACAGAAGGTTTATTGTATTATTATTATCAGGTTTTACAGCCACTAGTTATCTAGTTGGCAAGTTAAATTAGTTAGCTATTTTAAGAGTTTAGTTAGAGGTTTTTAGACAGTTGTACGTAGGACTAACCATGGTTAGTAAATATAAGCATACAACATTAATTATTAAAAGATTTCTACTTGAATAAGAGGTAATGACTTGTTAAATAATTGTTTAAGAACATATATATTAAAAAATTAATTATGTTAAAAATAAAAAGAGAATAATAATTGTAAAGTAACTGTTTAATAATAATAATAATAATAATAATAATAATAATAATAATAATAATAATAATAATAATAAGGCACGTTAATAAAATAGCTAAAAAGAACCAATAATTGTAACAATGATTCCAAGGTACTGCAATTATTATTGTTGTTTTGTTTTACCATCTCCAAAAGGAACAGTCATGCAAATTATTATTATTTTTCCTTTTACCTCTACCACAAATGGAGGCTCCACTCACCAAAATATGGGGCCTAAATACGGTCCTATACCGTACTTTCCTACAATATTAGGGCCAACTAGATACGTGAGTATTAACATGGACCACTTATTATTATTATTTATTTTTTATCAAAATTATCAACCAAGAAGCATTAATTTATTTAATATGTAAAGAGCATAATCAAAATACAATATATTTATACATTATTTTTTTTTTCTTGTAAACATTATTCCTTTGATTGAGAAAAATTGCAATTATGTAATTCAGTAAAATCCACAATTTTGATTTTAGTTGTTTATGTAATTTTACACTAAAACTGTGCAATTTTACACCAAAATCAAGTAATCCTAAAATTAAACAATAAATTCTGCAATTCTACATTAAATATAAATTCCATATAATTCAAACAAAAAAATACACACTAAAAATTCTGTTAGCTTAAAGCAGATCAATAGTTCAATACACACAAAAAAATCTCGGAGAAAGCAACAGGCAAAGTCCATTCAAATAAGATCCTATGAATAATTTTATAATAATTTCAAAAAAATTAGACCATTCAAATTCTCTATACTATTATTCCTAATTCTACATTGTACAAATATATTATTACAAAAAAAACAACAGGCAAAAGCCCATGACATAGCCGACAAGGTATAACTCAAGTAAGATACTTCAATAAAAATGGTTAAAACGTCTTTTTTCAAAAATATTTATTATTAACTAAAATTTAATACATAAAATTGATTAAATTATATTATTTTTGTCAAAATTAGATTAGATAAATTGATTTGGTAAACTAAATTTTGAATCAATTTAAATTAATATTCTTTTTTATAAAAAATGACTACAATAGTCTTATTATAAAAAATGACTAAAATATTTTTATTATATATATTTTTTTAATTTTAAAAATCCTAAATTCTAATCTTATAACGACACAAAAAAAAATGTTAGAATTTAGGGTTCTTAAAAAAAATTATATATATATATATATATATATATATATATAAAAGAATATTTTAGTCATATTTTATAATAAAAATATTGTAATTTTTTTTATAAAAAAATATTAATTTAAATCGGTTTAAGGTATAATTTATTGATTTTTTGGCCAAATTAATTTATCTGATATAATTTTGATAAAAATAACATAGTTTAATCAATTATATGTATTAAATTTTAATTATTTAAAATCATCTTTAACAAAAGACGTTTTAAGCATCTTTATATAAGTGACTTCTATAACTCAAATGACATAATTTTTTTATACTCGCTTAAAGTTTGTGAGTTTGAGTCTCACTCATAACTAAAAAAAATGTCCATGACATAGCAAAAGTCATTATAAAATATTGCTGCGATTTCATTCTCTCTACTTGTAGTTTATTTTTTTCTTTATAAGTTTGCTCCTTAAATTCAACATCGCAATAGATGGAGGAAGACAATAACAATTGAGAAACGGAGATACAGAAGGTGGAGATGGTAAGGAAAGACGATAACGGAGAAAGAAGAAAAAACAACATTGACAACAAAAAAAATGGGCGATAATTAAATAAAGACGTTTAAAACATATTTTTTAAAAGATATTTTTTAATAATTAGAATTTAACACATATAATTGACTAAATCGTATTATTTTTGTCAAAATTAGGCCAGACAAATTAATTTGACTGAAAAATAGTGAATCAAATCTTGAACTAGTGTAAATTAATATTATTTTTTATAGAAAATGACTATAATATCTTTATTATAAAAAATAATTAAAATATTTTTATTATATAAATTAATTTTAAAAATCCTAAATTCTAATCTTTTTCTTCTCTACCATCATAAAGTTAGGATTTAAAATTTTTAAAATTAATATATATATATATATATATATATATATATATATAAGAGTATTTTAGTTATTTTTTATAGTAGAAATATTATAGTCATTTTTTATAAAAAAATATTAATTTAGATCGATTCAAAATTTAATTTATTAGTTTTTGGTTAAATTAATTTGTCAGATCTAATTTTAATAAAAATAATACATTTAATCAGTTATATGTGTTAATAAATTTTAATTATTAAAAAATATCTTAAAAAAAGACATTTTTGACATCTTAATTATATGTATTTTATTATCGTTTTAATTTTTTGTTTTTGGACATTCTCCTTAAATATTACTTAAATTAATCATTTGGAGTAATTTTAGTATAAAAACTGTTCCGGGGCTTACCTAGAACCGGACGGTGGTTGGGCTTGTTTGTGAGGCCCAAGCGCTGGAGGAGTGTGGTCTCCGACTTGGTTTACGTCTGGGAGCCGCCTCCGAGTTGTGTGTTCCAAGAGATGGGAGTGGTACCTGCAAAGACACTCCGATGCCTAAGTCAGAGTGGGGTTAAACAGGTTTAGAATGTATTGGAACTTAAAGATACCTGAGGGGTGTCAGTGTATTTATAGTGGTGAACCAATAACAACCGTTAGAGTAGTGCCACCTTTTTAGGTGGATAACCGTCCTTTTTATCTAGGAATTGTTGAGATATGGCTTCTAGAAGTGGGTTGAGAGATTTTAGGGGCAGTTACTTATTTGAATAAGTGTTATCTGCCAGCTATCTCTTAAGCCCGACTTCTTTGGAAAGAAGTCTGTGTTGAGTCTGACCTCTTCTAAAGAGGTCGGTGAATAACGAAGGCCAATCTTTGGATTGGGCCTTTTGGTGTATTTGGACCTGGGCCTTAGTGTTGGGCCAGTGTATGAACAGTGCCCCTACTCGAGTTCAATCTCTTTTTCTTAAGAGTTGGATTCGAGTATTTGAACTCGGGCTTGTAGGCTCTGCATGATTGGTTTTAGCACATCTTGCTTAACCAAAGAATATTTCTTGTCCTAGTTTCATACAACTCGTTCAATTCGAGTTGTTTTGAGGATACATGACTTGTTTTAATACAAATCACCTTTCCGAAACTTATTCTGATTTCTTACGACTTGTTTTGATACAAATCGTTTATTTCAAAACTCGTAATTATTTTTTAGTATAACTTCATCTAGCTCGTTCGACGTGAGTAGTTTTAAGGTCTTACGATTTGTTTCATTTTAAATCGTTTAATTAAAACATGGCTATTTCTTGATCTAATTTCATACAACTCATTTAAATTCGAGCTGTTTTTTAGGACTTCACAATTTGTTTCAAGTACAAATTGTTTATTTTGAGTCCTTTTAAAGTATCAGATCATCTTTATAACCATCGGACTTTGTTGCTTTATCCATTATGCCCCTGCTCGAGGTCGAGCTTTATGAAGTCGGACTCGAGCAATCAAGCAGAAAAGATTTTCGAATGAAGCCTTTTTTTGTTGAATTCATTCATTCTGAGTTTTCTAGATGACTTGTTTTTTTATACAAGTCACTTTTTTAAAGCACAACTCGTTATATATCAAGTTGTTTTACGCAATTTGTTTTAATACAAATTACTTAGATCATATGGTTATTTTTTACTCGATTTTGTTCAACTTATGGGCTTGAGTTGTTTTAAATCATCAAGCCGTATTATAACCATTGGACACCAATTTGTACCTCGTCGCTTTATCCGAGCGACCATTGAAAATGTCAGCTCGTGATTTTTGCGCTTTGTCGAGCATAAATTGGCGCCTTAGGTGAAGGGATTATATGTTTATTCCCTCCCCTTTCTAGTTTTTACAAGGTTGTCGTCCTTGTGTATGATACAACTTGTTTTATCCAAGTTGTTTTGGAGGATAGTTTTTACGTTTCGATTTTGTTCAAAAACATTTACAATCCTTCCTTTTTAACTCGTTTCTATACGAGTCGTTTGGTTGAAGTGATTCATTTTGATACAAATCACTTTTTAATGTTTTGCTTTAATGATTTGTTTTGATACAAATCACTTTTAAAGCTTTACTTTTAGATAGACACGACTTGTGCTTAACACAATTTCGTTGAAAATATGGTTGATGGCATAACTCGTTTAATCCAAGTTATCCTTATGTTGTTGTGAATACTAGAACGAGTTTTCTTGAAACAACTTGTTTTTGTGAAATTGTTCCATTTTATACGACTAGGTCGTTTATTTTTAGAACTTGTAGAGATGAGATCGTGGGCTTGAGATTTTGTACGATCCATTTGTTATCCGTGTGGATCGAGTTGTTAGTTCGTATTTACGCCTTGAGGGGCATATTTAGTTAAGTTACTTTTGCGACTTGTTCTAAACACAACTTTTTCAACCCGTTTGGCTCGAGCTGTTTTGAGGTGTTTTCTTTCCAATTCGCATATGTAACTTCTTTCCACCAATTGGTTCCTCGTCGCTTCATCCAGGCAATTTCTATATGATCGGCCTGTGATTTTTGCGGTTTATCGAGCTTCAATTGGTGTGTGTTAATTGTAGAAAATCAATTTCCATAAGAAATTGTGGTATCTCCTTATATTGGAGGTGTGTCGCGACCTTGGCAGTTTTTCACCCTTGAAGTTAGACACTTTGTAGTAGCCCTTTTATAAGATTTCAGTAATCTTAGAAAAAACCTTTTTGATCTTTGTTTTGAAAAACCTTTTTCTTGGCTGACTGTCCCTTTCTTTAAGTTAAGTTTTCCTTAACAACTCGGGACAGCCTTTTGCCTTAGTGCTTTCAATAGGTTTCCTGATCTCTTTTTGGTATTCCTTATACTCAATTTTTGATTTATTGAGCTCTTATGATTTAGGTTATTTTTGCGATGCGTTTCCTTGTTTCTCGGTTTTTCCGACTTGTAAGTCAGATAATTTCCGAGTTTATTACGATCGACTTTTATAACCTCTTTACACCGACTTGTACCTCGTCGTTTTATCCTGACGACCATCTAGGTCGGTTCATGGGATTTTCACGCTTTGTCGAGCTTAAGTCGGCGCGTTTCATAGAAAGAAAGAAAAACGAGAAGGAATTTATAAGAGATAAAAGATCTTTATTTATTTGCGAAGGTACTTTTACTGCTACTAAGAGTTTTTCACTATCTATGATCCCTTAGTCTCTACTGTGATGCCTCGTTAAAAATTCCCCTTCAGAAAAAATCCTTTCCTTTTGGAAAAAAATCATGAAGTTGGGAAAAGAGTACATCAGGGAGTAGAGTTCGCTTTTAACTATAGTACCTTTTCATGTTACAAGCATGCCACGACCTTGGTAACTCGGTGCCGTTTAAGTCGGTCACCTTATAATAACCTTTGATCCGTCACCTTATAACTCAGTCTTTATTATGCATTATGAGTTATAACTCGGCGTTAATTATCATTTATTCTTTGCTTGTAACCGACACCTTCATTACCGACTTAATGACCATCATTTCAATCTTAATGACCAAACGGTCATAACATGAATATCATTCATCAATTCTATGCCTATAAAAGGAACATTCTAGATACATTCTAGAGAGATTCTAAATACATTCTATATTCATAGAATTATTATAAACACAACATAACACATGATAACTTTCATTTCATGTCTTACATTCTATATTCATAGAATTATTATATACCTCTTAAACACTTACTGACTTGAGCGTCGGAGTGTCTTTTGCAGGTACCCACCCCCTTGTTCTCTTATTGCCGACGTATAACTCATCCTGACGAGAAACTTAAAGACATTCATCGACGGACGAGCTATACACCGGCCAAACTCAGCAAGAACAATTGGCGCCGTCTGTGGGGACGAGTAAAATAATTCCCACTCCCCTTAGGTTCATAAAACTTGATTTACATTCAAATTTTTGAACCAATCTCAACAATCTTATTTAATATTTTATTTGATACATTTTATCAAATTTTAATCTAACGTATCATAATATTTCACATGTCATAATCAATCAAGGAATCAATCCGAGAATAAACTCGGCTTTCAACCAATCCGAAAAAAAAAAAAAACTCGATTTTCAATCAATCAAAGTATAAACTCACCTATCAATTTTGCTAACTTTTTCAAAGTTCTCTACTTACACAAATAACATTATTTATTTTATTCACACATATTTTTGCATTTATATTTTGTGTAACTAATATTTACTGATTTATTAGTTATATTCAAACCTCAATATATGTTTTATACAATAATGACATATAACAACCATGTCAATTGAATTTTTATTTCATTATGTGCTATATTCTTATTGCTTAATGATTTCATTTATACAATTAAATGACAGTAATGATGAGTTCAAATCTTAAAATTAGATTCCATCAAAAATTAATTATATATCAATTGCATATAACTGTTACACTATTCACTTTATGCTATTAAATTTTATGTTACTATTTGTTTAATGTAAAAAATTAAACAGACAATTTACTATTATTGCACGAAGAATATCCCTCGTCATATTGTAACTGCTAGAAACATTATACTAAATGTATAATTCAATAACTGTTATCTTATTGCTTTATTATCAAATTAAAGCATGTCCTACAAAACAAAATTCAAATATTCACATTTGGCATGTATGACATTCATATATGTCGTCTTCTTCTCTACAATTATCAACTTTCAAGGTATATTTTTCTACTTTGAACTTTTTTACTTTTACAATATATATTATTCAATATATGTTGCGATTTTAGACATATTCATTTTCTCAATTTATCTTATTCATGTCGTATGACATTCACTATAAATTGTAAATATTCAATAACTAATAATTGCTTTGAGCGAGAAATTTATCAATAAGTTGTTGTGGGTCAGAAAAATTCCCAAGACAATTAATCATTATATCATCGGATCATACAATCGATTCCGTCAATGGATATCTATCTCTGAACTTTTCAGTTCACATACAATCAAATGCTAAAATTGTTCTTAAGCGGAAAAGTATCCCCCACTCAACTATCTTGATTGAACGACTCTTATCACTCAATTATTTTTTGAATAAGTGCCGACATAATAACCCGACTAAGCTTGGGGGCTCACCATATCATTATTCACTTATCTTTTAACCGAGTTATAACTCATTATATTTTCTAAGCTTAGCCTGGATCATATGATCGGCGGACAAAGCTTGGGGGCTATGATCCGTCACCTTATAACTCAGTCTTTATTATGCATTATGAGTTATAACTCGGCGTTAATTATCATTTATTCTTTGCTTGTAACCGACACCTTCATTACCGACTTAATGACCATCATTTCAATCTTAATGACCAAACGGTCATAACATGAATATCATTCATCAATTCTATGCCTATAAAAGGAACATTCTAGATACATTCTAGAGAGATTCTAAATACATTCTATATTCATAGAATTATTATAAACACAACATAACACATGATAACTTTCATTTCATGTCTTACATTCTATATTCATAGAATTATTATATACCTCTTAAACACTTACTGACTTGAGCGTCGGAGTGTCTTTTGCAGGTACCCACCCCCTTGTTCTCTTATTGCCGACGTATAACTCATCCTGACGAGAAACTTAAAGACATTCATCGACGGACGAGCTATACACCGGCCAAACTCAGCAAGAACAACCTTTTCCTAAGATCTCAGTAATCTTGTAGGGTCCTATCCTTTTTGTTGTCAGCTTTCATTCGCCCGAACTCAGTAGCCTGATATTTTTTCTTATCAAGATGAGGTCTTTTGCGGCGAATCTCGTAGCCATCCTTTGTCTCAAGAGCTCTTTCTTCGTGCTCTGATATCATTGTAGAATGTTGTCTTTGGTTTTTAATAATTTTGGACTTAGCTTTCATGATAAGCCAGTGCCCCTACTCGAGGTCGAGCTTCATAAAGTCGGACTCGAGTATTCAGTCATGCCATTCTTGAATCTTACTATTTGTTGCTATGTGACTTTTACAAGTTATTTTGGACTCTCTTTTTGGGAGGTCGGATAACTTGTTTTATACTTGTTGTGTCAACTTAGTAAGGTCGGATACTTATCTCTTGACTTGAGGAGGCATTCTTATAAATCGCCATTCTTTCTCAATTTGTTTTAAACAAATTGTTGTGACGTCGGGTTTACATCCTCTTCGTGTTGATGTTTGATTATGATCACGTTGTCCTTAAGTTATTTGTGCAATTTGTTTTAGGTTTTGCCCCTTGCCAGCTTGATTTAGTACAAGTGGCTTAATGAGGTCGGACCATGATTTGCATTTATAACTTCTTACACCACTTTGGATCTTGTCACTTCAAGTCAGAAAAAGTGTGCATTAGGGAGTAAGGTGCGCTTTTCTAGCTGTAGTATCCCTTTTGTTGTAGACATGGCACAATCTAGGTAGATTGTTTTCGAGTAAGTCGAGTATGTTGTAGTAGTTCTTTTTCAAGTCTTAAGTGACTTTGTTGGATCTTTTCATTTTGGTGTTGGCTTTTCTTCGTCCGATTTTGGTCCGATGTCATTTTGGATCAAGACGAGGTTGTCAGTTGAGAAATTTCTTCGTATGACCTTCTCATGGCCATTTATGCTTGGGATCTGGTTCTCGAAGTTGTACCTCAAGAAAGAAGTCGGACTTTTCTTTGTAAGCTCTAAGCCTGTCTGACCTTGTTGTAAAGTCTGACCTTTAAAAAAGGTCGGACTTTTCTTTGTGAGCTCTAAAAGAGGTCGGATTTTCCTTTATAAATTCAGAGATTTTGACCTCATTGTAGTCTGACCTCTAAAGGAGGTCGGATTTTCTTCGTAAGCTCTTAAAGGAAGTTGGATTTTTATTTGTAGACTTGAATCCCCAGAAGAGGTCAGATTTTCTTCATAAGCTTGGATCCTTAGAAGAGGTCGGATTTTTCTTTTTAAGCTTGGAAAGAGGTCGGACTTTCTTTCTAAGCTTGGAGGTTTTCGACCTCATTGTAGACTCTGATCTTTAAAAGAAGTCGGAATTTCTTTCTAGTAATCTTCGAGATTTTCGACCTCATTGTAGAGTTGATCATGAAAGAGGTCAGATTTTTTCACAAACTCCAAAAAGAGGTCGGATTTTTCCCTTGTCGGCTCTGAAGAGGTCGGATTCTTCTGAGCAAATGAGGTTTTAGACCTCATTTGTAGAGTCTAACCTTTAAAGAGGTCGGACTTTTACTTCATGAGCTCTCTAAAAGAGGTCGGATTTTCTTTGTGAGCTCCAAGCTTATCCGACCTTGTTGTAAAGTCTGACCTTTAAAAGAGGTCGGACTTTTCTTCGTGAGCTCTCTAAAAGAGGTCGGATTTTCTTTTTGAGCTCCCGGCTCATCCGACCTTGTTGTAAAGTCTGACCTTTAAAAGAGGTCGGACTTTTCTTCATGAGCTCTCTAAAAGAGGCCGGATTTTCTTTATGAGCTCCCAACTTATCCGACGTTGTTGTAAAGTCTGACCTTTGAAAGAGGTCGGACTTTTCTTCATGAGCTCTCTAAAAGAGGTCGGATTTTCTTTTTGAGCTCCCGGCTCATCCGACCTTGTTGTAAAGTCAGACCTTTAAAAGAGGTCGGACTTTTCTTCATGAGCTCTCTAAAAGAGGTCGGATTTTCTTTGTGAGCTCCCAACTCATCCGACCTTGTTGTAAAGTCTGACCTTTGAAAGAGGTCGGACTTTTCTTCATGAGCTCTCTAAAAGAGGTCAGATTTTCTTTTTGAGCTCCCAGCTCATCCGACCTTGTTGTAAAGTCTGACCTTTAAAAGAGGTCGGACTTTTCTTCATGAGCTCTTTAAAAGAGGTCAGATTTTCTTTGTGAGCTCCCCACTCATCCGACCTTGTTGTAAAGTCTGACCTTTGAAAGAGGTCGGAGTTTTCTTCATGAGCTCTCTAAAAGAGGTCGGATTTTCTTTTTGAGCTCCCGGCTCATCCGACCTTGTTGTAAAGTCTGACCTTTAAACGAGGTCGGACTTTTCTCCATGAGCTCTCTAAAAGATGTCGGATTTTCTTTGTGAGCTCCCAGCTCATCCGATCTTTGAAGAAAAGTCTGACCATCATCCCCTCCAATGAAGACTGGGCCTTTGTCACCCTGACTTTCTTTTTTCTTTGGATCAGATTCCAATTTTCTTTCTGGAAGACATCCATCTTTATTGGTGTGCAAACAACATCAAATTCTACCACAGGAATATTTCTTTCCATATTCATTGGCAGTGATGTAATTTGTGAGCAACCAACGAAAGATGTACTATGAGAATTTTTTGTGTTATTCACTGCTCTGTTGTAATTGACATGTGAATCCACTGAAGAAAAACTGGATTCATCACTCCATTGTCGGATTGGGTTGCATTCAAATTGGCTGATGTTGTGTATTTGGAACATGCAACTGCTCCATTCCATGAGTGGGTATCATGGATTTTTCCAAGATTGTAAGTTGGCACAGATGTCATTGTCCATCCTATTTCACGAAGAGGTTGGGATTAGTCACGTTCCCTTTTCCTCTTTTTTTTCACGTAACTTCTTTTGCCAATTGAATTTTCTGAATTGAAAATTCTTTTATTCAATTGGCTTTCGAGTTCATTTTTTTTTTCACGTAACTTCTTTTGCCAATTGAATTTTCTGAATTGAAAATTCTTTTATTCAATTGGCTTTCAATTTCGTCTTTTTTTTTCACGTAACTTCTTTTGCCAATTGAATTTTCTGAATTGAAAATTCTTTTATTCAATTGGCTTTCGAGTTCGTCTTGGTTTGCTTTCTACAATGGCCTTGGGACGGTGCTTTCTTCTCTTTTGTTTAATCCAATTTAACTGTAGAAGTAGAATCATCATCCCTATTTGATATCCTCTGCCCATTGGGAGAAGTTTTTACGGGATTTCTGGTATCCATAGAAACTGTATTCCAGCTTCTTTTTAACATGCTTGCATCTTATTCATGTCGAGTGGTTGTCTGACTATGTTGTTGATCATCCGCCATTATCAAGAGTTGAGCTCCAGGTCCCCGGCAACGGTGCCAATGTTCCGGGGCTTACCTAGAACCGGACGGTGGTTGGGCTTGTTTGTGAGGCCCAAGCGCTGGAGGAGTGTGGTCTCCGACTTGGTTTACGTTTGGGAGCCGCCTCCGAGTTGTGTGTTCCAAGATATGGGGGGTGGTACCTGCAAAGACACTCCGATACCTAAGTCAGAATGGGGTTAAGCAGGTTTAGAATGTATTGGAACTTAAAGATACCTGAGGAGTGTCAGTGTATTTATAGTGGTGAACCAATAACCACCGTTGGAGTAGTGCCACCTTTTTAGGTGGATAACCGTCCCTTTTATCTAGGAATTGTTGAGATATGGCTTCTAGAAGTGGGTTGAGAGATTTTAGGGGCAGTTACTTATTTGAATAAGTGTTATCTGCCAGCTATCTCTTAAGCCCGACTTCTTTGGAAAGAAGTTTGTGTTGAGTCTGACCTCTTCTAAAGAGGTCGTGAATAACGAAGGCCAATATTTGAATTGGGCCTTTTGGTGTATTTGGACCTGGGCCTTAGTATTGGGCCAGTGTATGAACAAAAAATAAAATGTATTTTTTAACAATGAACTTGTTCATACCCTGGCCCAATAAATAGGGCCCAGGATCCGAGCAAAGACGCCCAACCCAGAGGGTTGGCCCTCCATCCAGTATCAGCCTTCACTCAGAAGTCGGTACTGAACACGACCTGTTCCAAAGAAGTCGGACACGAGGGTTAGCTGGCAGATAACACTCATTCGAATGAGTAACTGCCCCTAGAAACTCTCTAACCACTTCACAGAGCCATATCTTAACCTCCCTAAGATATGGGGACGGTTATCCACCTAAAAAGGTGGCACTACTTCAGCGATGGTTATTGGATCACCACTATAAATACACTGACACCCTTCAGGTATCTCTAAGTTCCAATACTCTCTAACCTGCTTAACCCCATGCTGACTTAGGCATCGGAGTGTCTTTGCAGGTACCACCCCCCATTCTTTCACACGTACAAGTCGGACGGAGGAACACCGAGTAACAGATCCACTCGAAAGCCACCTCCTTCACACGTTTGGGCCAACCAACGCCATCCGGCCCATTAATCTCCGGTTACCCACCGTAACATTGGCGCCGTTGCCAGGGACCCGAGAGATCAACCAGTGATGGCGGATAGATCCCCTGAAGAGGGTCACGTGGAGACTGATTCTGAACAAGAGAATCTGAACATTGGAAACAATGAGGCAGACCAGACCCTTCACCAGGAAGCCAATGATCAACACAGGGAAGGCACCTCCGGAATCAAAAACCCGAAGGTGAATTCCTCGGAGGGGCGCGAATCAGAAAAAGAAGGACCATCCCACGCAATTGAGCTTATGGGATTAATCCATAGTCGCCTCGAGCAGCTAGAACAGGAACGGGAACGACAAAAGGAAACCGAAAAGAACCTAAAAGAGGAGATGGAGCGACGAAAAGAGTTAGAAAAAAAACTCTTAAAGTTAGAATCCTCCCTCAAAGGCCAGAACTCCCACGACGGTAGAGAAGATTCTCCCTTAGGGGAGAAAGATCCTTTCAGCGAAGACATAATGAGGGCAAAAGTTTCGAGAAACTTTAGAAGCCCCGATATGGACCTCTACGACGGAACCACCGATCCAAAGCATCATCTGAGCAACTTTAAAAGTCAGATGTATCTGGCTGACGCTTCTGACGCTACGCGATGCAAAGCTTTTCCGACAACCTTGTCGAAAACAGCGATGAAGTGGTTCGATGGCCTCCCTCCGAGGTCAATTAACAGTTTCGAAGACCTCTCCAGAAAGTTCTTGATGAGGTTTTCCATCCAGAAAGACAAAGTAAAACATGCACCAAGTCTCCTGGGAATAAAACAGGAGGTCGGGGAGTCCTTACGGGCCTATATGGAAAGGTTTAATAAAGCATGTTTGGAGATTCAAGACCTGCCCACCGAAGCAATCATCATGGGGCTAGTCAATGGCCTTAGAGAAGGTCCCTTCTCACAGTCCATATCAAAAAGACACCCCGCCTCTTTAAGTGATGTACAGGAAAGAGTGGAAAAGTACATCAATATGGAAGAGAACGCTAGGCTAAGAGACCCGAGTTTGCGACTCGGTCACCCTCCCTCAACGAAAGAGAGGGAGAAGGAAGCTAAGAAGAAGGAAGAACTCGGCCTCGATAGGCCAAGAAAATACCACTCTTATACTCCACTGAAAATTCCTGTAGTGGATGTATACAGAGAAATTTGCAATACCGAAAGGCTGCCTCCCCCCAGACCCATTAAAAATAAAAAAGGGGGGAGCCGCGGTGATTACTGTGAGTACCATAAGATATATGGGCACTCCACAAACGACTGTTACGACCTTAAAAATGTGATAGAAAAGCTGGCCAGAGAAGGTCGGCTTGACAGATATCTCATAGAAAGGTCGGACGGTCATGGAAAAAGAAAGCGAGATGATACGGACAAAAGAGACCCACCACCACAAACTCCGGAGAGACATATCCATATGATCTCAGGAGGGTTTGCAGGAGGGGGACTCACGAAATCCTCTCGTAAAAGACATCTCAAGAGAGTTTACCAGGTTGAAGAGGGATCCTCCGACCTCCCAACCATTTCATTCACAAAGGAAGATGGGCGACGAATAATCCCTGGGCACGACGACCCAGTAGTAATCACCATGATCCTGGCAAATGCCCATCTACACAGAACACTAGTAGACCAAGGAAGCTCGGCGGACATCCTCTTCAAGCCCGCTTTCGACAAACTAGGATTAGACGAGAAAGAGTTAAGAGCCTACCCCGACACCTTGTATGGGTTAGGCGACACGCCAATAATGCCACTAGGATTTTTGCCCCTCCACACCACCTTTGGAAAGGGGGAGAAGACAAAGACTCTGAGTATAGACTTTATAGTCATCGACGTGGGGTCGGCCTATAATGCTTTAATCGGCAGAGCTACCCTTAATCGACTCGGAGCGGTGGTATCGACGCCCCACCTTTGCATGAAATTCCCGACCTCAGCAGGGATAGCAACGGTGAGGGGAGATCAGAAGCTAGCAAGAAAATGCTACAATGAAAGCCTAAACCTGAGAGGAAAAGGCAAAGAAGTTCACACAATAGAGCTCGGTGGAGCAAGGATTAAAGAAGAGCTACGGCCCCATCCCGGGGGAAAAACCGAGGAGATTCGGGTCGGCGAAGAGGAAGGGAAAAATACTCACATAGGAGCCAACCTAAGGGAAACCCTAAGACAAAGGTTGACCAAGCTTCTAAGAGATAATTCCGATCTCTTCGCCTGGAAGGCCTCCGACTTGCCTGGGATAGACCCCGAGCTCATGTCCCACAAGCTTTCGGTCTACTCGGGATCTCGGCCTGTACAACAACGAAGACGCAAACTCGGCCCAGAGCGAGCTCTAATAGTAGAGGAACAAGTACAAGCGCTCCTAGAAGCTGGTTTCATCAGAGAAGTCAAGTATCCAACATGGCTAGCCAACGTAGTGCTAGTCAAAAAACAAAATGGTAAATGGAGAATGTGCGTCGACTATACCGACTTAAATAGGGCATGTCCCAAGGACCCTTATCCACTACCAAGCATTGATGCCCTAGTAGACTCTAGCTCGGGGTATCAATACTTGTCGTTCATGGACGCCTATTCAGGATATAACCAAATCCCGATGTATGAACCAGACCAGGAAAAAACATCATTCATCACGCCCAGAGCTAACTTTTGCTACGTGGTCATGCCATTTGGATTGAAAAATGCAGGGGCCACATATCAGAGGCTGATGAATAAGGTGTTTTCCCCTCACTTAGGGAACTTAATGGAAGCATACGTCGACGATATGTTGGTAAAGACCAAGAAGGAAGTCGACCTCTTGTCCGACCTCTCACAAGTCTTTGACACCATAAGGTTGCACGGGATGAGACTAAATCCTGCAAAGTGCGCCTTTGCAGTGGAGGCAGGAAAATTTCTAGGATTCATGCTAACACAAAGAGGGATCGAAGCCAATCCCGACAAATGTAGAGCTATCCTAGAGATGAAAAGCCCGACTTGTTTGAGAGAAGTCCAACAACTGAACGGCCGACTAGCAGCTCTCTCCAGATTTTTGGCAGGATCAGCATTAAGATCCCTTCCACTGTCCTCCCTACTGAAAAAGGGGCACCCGTTTGAGTGGACTCCCGAATGCGAGGAGGCGTTCCAGGAGTTCAAAAGGTTTCTAAGCCAACCTCCTATCTTGACTCGACCTATAGCCGGAAAAGACCTCGTCCTATACCTATCCGTGGCAGACAAGGCTGTCTCAGCAGCCTTGATAAGAGAAGACGAGGTCAGTCAACACCCAATCTATTTCATCAGTAAAGTTCTACAGGGCCCTGAGCTAAGGTATCACAAATTAGAAAAGTTTGCCTACTCCTTAGTAACAGCCTCTCGAAGGTTACGGCCTTACTTTCAGGCTCACACAATAAGAGTCCGCACGAACCAACCCATGAAGCAAATCCTCCAAAAGACGGATATTGCAGGAAGAATGGTCCAATGGGCAATAGAGCTCTCCGAGTTCGACTTGAAGTACGAAACTCGAACGGCGATTAAAGCCCAGTGCCTCGCCGACTTCATTACAGAATATGCAGGGGACCAAGAGGACAAACCGACTACCTGGGAACTCTACGTGGATGGATCCTCCAACAAAACAGGAAGCGGCGCATGCATAATACTGGTAGATGAAAGGGGAACCCAGATAGAGGTTTCCTTCAAGTTTGAATTCCCAGCTTCGAATAATCAGGCAGAATACGAAGCCTTGATTGCAGGATTGAAGCTGGCAGAAGAGGTCGGTGCTATGAAGGTGATGGTATACAACGACTCCCAAGTAGTGACCTCCCAAATAAATGGGGAATATCAGGCAAAGGACCCAAATATGAAAAGATACTTGGAAAAAGCTTCGGAGCTCCTGGGGCGCTTTGCAGAAACCGAGGTGAAACACATAACTCGGGATCTAAACAGCAGAGCAGACGCCCTATCCAAGCTAGCAAGTACCAAGCCGGGAGGAAATAACAGAAGCCTGATTCAAGAGACTCTCCAGGAACCTTCAGTGGTAAAAGCGGAAGACACACTAGAAGTCTTTGAAGTGGTTGGATTAAACCTCGGATGGATGAACCCCCTAGTCGAATACCTAAAATTCGACATTCTCCCTGAGGGGGAAAAAGAAGCCCAGAAAATCCGAAGGGAAGCACAACATTATACCTTGGTGAAAAATGTTCTCTATAGAAGGGGGATATCAACACCATTGTTAAAGTGTGTACCGACCTCAAGAGCCACCGAGGTGTTGGAGGAGGTACATAGTGGAATCTGCGGGAACCATCTCGGAGCCAGGTCATTGGCCAGAAAAGTGATCCGAGCTGGATTCTACTGGCCAACCTTACGGAAAGATGCCACAGAATTTGTGAAAAAATGCCAGCCATGTCAGATGCATGCAAATTTCCACGTGGCTCCCCCAGAAGAGCTCATTAGTATCACTTCTCCATGGCCCTTTGCAAAATGGGGAATGGATTTGTTAGGTCCTTTTTCCCCAGGCGCCAGGACAAGTTAAATACCTAATAGTGGGAATAGATTATTTCACAAAGTGGATAGAAGCAGAACCACTGGCCACCATCACTGCACAAAGAAGTCGGAGATTCCTCTACAAAAACATAATCACAAGGTATGGGATACCTTATTCCATTACCACAGATAACGGAACCCAGTTCACCGACTCCACCTTTAGAAGCCTAGTAGCCAGTATGAACATCAAACACCAGTTCACCTCAGTGGAACACCCACAAGCCAATGGACAAGCCGAAGCAGCCAACAAAGTCATACTAGCAGGGCTGAAGAAAATGTTACAAGATGCGAAAGGAGCTTGGGCTGAAGAGCTCCAACAAGTACTATGGGCTTACAGAACAACCCCCCAATCCGCCACTGGAGAAACACCCTTCCGACTAGTTTATGGCGTAGAAGCCATGATCCCAATAGAGGTCAATGAGCAAAGCCCAAGAGTGATTTTCCACGACGAGATCAGGAATATACAGGGGCACAAAGAAGAGCTCGACTTGCTCCCTGAAGTCCGAGAAGAAGCTCAGATAAGAGAAGCAGCGCTGAAACAAAGGATGACTACAAGGTACAACAAAAAAGTCATTCGAAGGAGTTTCACCCCTGACGACTTAGTCTTAATCAGAAACGACATTGGAGTCAACAAATCGGGGGAGGGAAAGCTCGCTGCTAATTGGAAAGGACCATACAAGGTCAAGGAGGTCTTAGGAAAGGGCTATTATAAGGTCACCGACTTAGACGGCACCGAGTTACCAAGGTCATGGCATGCCTGTAATATGAAAAGGTACTACAGTTAAAAGCGAACTCTACTCCCTGATGTACTCTTTTCCCCGCTTCATGATTTTTTCCCAGAATCAAAGGGTTTTTTCTGGAAAAGGGTTTTTAACGAGGCATCATAGTAGGGACTAAGGGAAATAAATTATCAAAAGCCCTTAGTAGCAATAAGGTACCTCCTCAATTAATAAAGATCTCTTTCATCTTAAATATCTCTTTTAAATTCCCTTTTTATTCTCTTTCTACGAAACGCGCCGATTTAAGCTCGACAAAACGTGAAAATCCCATGAACCGACCAAGATGGTCGTCAGGATAAAATGACGAGGTACAAGTCGGCGTAAAGAGGCTATAGAAGTCGATCATGATAAAACTCGGAATCAATCTGACTCATAAGTCGGAAAACGAAGCCGAGTAAAGTTAAAATGAATCGCAAAAGTAGCCTAAGTCACGAAAAACTCAATAAAACAAAATTGAGTACTAAAAATAACAAAAAGAGATAAGAAGAAACTAAGAAAAAATAGTAAAGCTGCCTTGAGAATCAAGGAAATTCAGAAAGGCAGGCAAGCCCCAAAGAAAAGGTTTTTTCTAGAAAAGATCAAAGAGTCAAAAGAACCATGAACAGAAAAAGCGTGCGCACATAAGGTAACTCAAAAACCCTTATCCAAAAAAGGGCATTTATTTAACGCTAAATTAAACCCTTGTTAAGAAAGGGCATCATAAGTTGTTTTGTTTACGGCCTTAAAAGGCCAAAAATTGTTCAAAACACCAACAAATAAATATAAAGAGTTTAAAAAGAGGGGCCCACAGGCCGGGCCCCAATAGCCAAAATCACTTTTTAAGAGGATCACCACCAGCAGAGTCAGGGGGAACGTCAGGAGCAGAAGTCGAAGAGGAAGTCGGAAGAAGGGTAGAGGAACTCGGAGCGTCCTTAGAGCGAGGAGGGGACTCTACGATCCTCTGCCCCCGAGTCTTCAAATCAGACTCAGACTCCACCACGGGGACAGGAGGATCCACGATGGAACCATCAATAACAATCTTATCAGGGTCCAAAGGAGAAAGGTCCAAGTCAGGAGCAATAACTCCGACCTGTTCCTTGAAGATCCTCCAAGCCTCATCAGCACCATCCACAATAGAGTCCTCCAACTCGGTGTAGGCCTTCCGAGCGTTCAGCAAGTCGTTCTTTACAGACACAAGATCAGCAAATAAACTGTTGTAGCTGGCTTGCGCTGCTTTTCTCAAATCCATCTCCATGTTACATTGGGCTTGCAACTTCTTCCCCTTCTCCCGGAGGCTGTCTCTCTCCTCCTTCAGCTTGGTAACTTCCCCCTCCAGCTCCCTCTCATGATCCTGATATATGCGAAGCCTACCCTCCAGCTCCTCGACCCTCGAGGTCGTCCCTAAAGAGCTGATAGGAGTCTTCTCGAATATATCTAAGAGTTTGCCACAAACCCCCGCCGTCTTAAGACTCTCCTCAACCACAGTGGTGAGGTAGTGCCGAACAGAAACATCATCCATATTCATACGAGCATGAGGATAAATGTTCTTTCAGACGAACGCAAGAGCGTCTGCCTCACCAGAAACGCCAGACTCTAAGGTCTTGCGCTTCTTTGGCTCTGGTTCGGGAGTAGGTCGGACAGAAGGGGGTGGCAGAGAGGGAGCAGAGGAAGAAATTACAATAGGTTGAGAGGGAGTCCCAACGTTCCGAGGAGGAGGAGGAGAGACAACCGTCCTAACACCACCAGATCTGGCTCGAGACTTTGCCTTGGCTTCCTGAACCCTCTGGTAAGACTCTTGAGCGTTTTTCTTCGCCATCTCTGCAAAAACAAATTGGTAGCTAAAAATCAGACAAGTCGGTAAAAGAAATTGCAAGTCGGAAATAAGCGAGAAACGCAAAAAGCTACCTAATTGTGACTGGACAAAGGCCGAAGACCCCTGGAGAAATTTTTTAGTATCCAAGTATGGGGCCCTCCCCCACACTTCTCGGAGGAACCCCACGATGGCTGCTTCTACCTCATTTAGGTCATCTAGACCATATTTCTCACAGGGGGAGGCCTCCAGCCAATATAAAGGAAATCGGGGAGAAGAATGATCATCCAGGAAAAAGGGGTGGTGACCCTCTACAGCTTGCACTTTGAAAAAGTAGTTCTTGAAGTCGTGAAAGGACTCGTCAAAAAGGGTAAAAAGCCTCCGACCTTGTATGGCTCGGAAGGACACCCACTGTTGCTTATTATTTAGCCCACTGAAGGGCTTGGTCATATGGAAGAGGTAAAAGAAAATCCTCAGAGAAGTCGGAAACTCTAGGGCCTGGCTGATAAATTGATAAATTTTCAGAAAACCCCAAGAGTTGGGGTGAAGCTGGGTGGGAGCAACCCGGCAATGACGCAATACAGACATTTCAAACTTTGAAAAAGGGAGAAAAACGCCCAAACGAGTGACCATACTCTCATACATAAAAAAGAAATGAGGGGCCGTCTCGTCGGCCCTCCCGAAACAAACCCGGTCTTCTGGACCCGGGACCACCAACTTGTACTTTGGCTCATCTTCTTCAGAAGTACAAATTCTATAGTGAGTACGAAGGTGGGTAATAAATTCAGTGTCAACTGAGGGCTCCTCCCCTAGGACTGTAACGTCTACCCACTGGGAGAGAGCATCTACGGAAGCCATTTTCTTTTCTTAAAAAGGGGATGACAAGAAACCTACAAAAGAAAAGGAAAATCAACACACGGTCTCTAAGGGAAGGGGCACGGAACTAAAGCCTACAAACCAAATCTACCTACAAGATAAAGGCACGCAAATAGAAAGCATGTTACAGAAGGGGAAAAAACTAACCTTTAAGTCTGAAATCAAGACGGGAGAAAGTAAGAGCCTTCGAAACGCAAGAATGCAGCACGAACAAATGCAAGGGAAATTCGAAAGATTGCAGAAACGAAACAACGAAAGAGAGGGAAAGTATTTATAAAGACGTTAGGGGCATAATGGTAAAACTGGGGCAACTCTTAATAAAGGTGCACCGTTACCAAGGTCATTAAATCCCTACGCATACCCAACGGACACGACGCTTGATTAGACGCAACCGTCAGAACCGAAAGGTCAAAGAAAAATCACGTCGGTTCTTAATCATCACGTCGGTCCTCTCGCAAATCGGCCAAGACCCCGAGTTGAATACTCGAACCCAACTCTTAAAGGAATTGGGCTCGAGTAGGGGCACTGTTCATACCCTGGCCCAATAAATAGGGCCCAGGATCCGAGCAAAGACGCCCAACCCAGAGGGTTGGCCCTCCATCCAGTATCAGCCTTCACTCAGAAGTCGGTACTGAACACGACCTGTTCCAAAGAAGTCGGACACGAGGGTTAGCTGGCAGATAACACTCATTCGAATGAGTAACTGCCCCTAGAAACTCCCTAACCACTTCACAGAGCCATATCTTAACCTCCCTAAGATATGGGGACGGTTATCCACCTAAAAAGGTGGCACTACTTCAGCGGTGGTTATTGGATCACCACTATAAATACACTGACACCCTTCAGGTATCTCTAAGTTCCAATACTCTCTAACCTGCTTAACCCCATGCTGACTTAGGCATCGGAGTGTCTTTGCAGGTACCACCCCCCATTCTTTCACACGTACAAGTCGGACGGAGGAACACCGAGTAACAGATCCACTCGAAAGCCACCTCCTTCACACGTTTGGGCCAACCAACGCCATCCGGCCCATTAATCTCCGGTTACCCACCGTAACAGAACTCATCCTCTAATATTAGAGTAACTCTCCCTATTTTTTTATAAACACATTTTAGTGTTCCTGATATCAAAGAATTAAGGCTTAATTGGTCTCATAAAATATTCATTTTTTCACTTTTAATTCCTATAATTTTTTTCCAGTTTTGATCTAATAAAATTTAAAAGTTATATAATTTAGACTAAATTCAGATGTTGCACATTCTATCAATTTAATATTTTAGCTTGCCACTTTAATAGTAAATTAATAAAAATGACCAATATAGACAACTTTTAAATTTTATTCAACTTAAAAAAGAAAAAAAAAATTATAGACTCTAATAAATGGGTAAATAGGCCTAAGTCTAGGGTTTGGCGTCATAGCAATAAAGAACCCTAATTCTTTTATTTTTTATCAGTGAACATAGACCCAAAACACTTCCCTTTTAATGAAATAAAAACGCCTTGATACAATAAATGGGCTATCCATGTTTTTGGTCTTTTGTTCGTTTATTTTGGCCTGGATTGGCCCATTTATCTACCTAAGAATATAAAGATATTTGTATTGTAAAATAAAAGATATATAAAATAAAGATGTATAAATAGAAGATTTTAGTATTAAAATAATTAGCTCAATAATAATTTATATATATATATATTATATGTTGTAATGCATAAATATATACAAAGATAGAAAGGAGTATAAAAAGTAAAGAGAGAGAGAATAGCATTTGCTTTTATTATTGCTATGTGTATAAAGGGAGAGAGAATAATATTCAGTTGTTGTTGTTGTGTAAAATTGACGGAGGCTTAACCTCCTTTTATAGATACATAAAGTCAAATATTCAAAGCTCCATTTATTATCATTTTGACTTGGGAGCTTCATATCTCATATGGAAAATGGGCATCCACGTCCTTTCAGACTTATCACAACACTCCCCCTTGGATGACCATTTTAGGATTATGCCTCATTAAAATCTTACTAAAGAAAACCCAATGGGAAAAACTTTAGTGAAGGAAAAAGAGTACAAAATTCTTTAGTGATGGGGACTGCCTCATTAAAAACCTTGTCAAGAAAAATCCAATGGGAAAAAAAACTTGACCAAGGGAAAAAGAGTACAGTCTCCCCCTCTTGCCGACATCATTTAATGTCTCGAAATTGGCGCATCCCAATCTCATGTACCAATCTTTTAAAGGAGGATTTTGGGAGTAACTTTGTAAATAAATCTGCCAGATTGTCAATTGAGCGGATCTGTTGGACATCAATTGTCCCTTGATTTTGAAGATCATGAGTGAAGAAGAATTTGGGAGAAATATGCTTTGTTCTATCACCTTTGATGTATCCACCCTTAAGTTGAGCAATGCATGCTGTATTATCTTCAAACAGGACAGTTGGAGCTATCTTATGATCAACCAGTCCACATGATGACAGAATATATTGAATCAGACTCCTCAGCCAAAAACACTCGCGACTAGCTTCATGAATCGCCAGTATTTCAGCATGATTAGAGGAGGTTGCTGCTATCGTTTGTTTCGTGGACCTCCATGATATAGCTGTACCACCATATGTGAATAAGTATCCTGTTTGAGATCTCCCTTTATGTGGATCAGACAGGTATCCAGCATCTGCATAACCAACTAGTTGTGACTTGGATCCATAGGGATAAAACAATCCCATATCAACCGTTCCATGAAGATATCGAAAAATTTGTTTGATTCCAGTCCAATGTCTTCTGGTTGGAGAGGAACTATATCTTGCTAGTAAATTCACCGCGAATAATATGTCAGGTCGCGTATTATTAGCAAGATACATTAGCGCTCCAATGGCACTAAGATATGGTACTTCAGGACCAAGGATATCTTCATTCTCTTCTTTAGGACGGAATTGATCATTTTTCACATCTAAAGATCTTACAATCATTGGGGTACTTAATGGATGTGACTTATCCATATAAAATCTCTTCAAGATCTTTTCTGTGTATGTTGTTCGATGAATAAAGATCCCATCTTTTGTATGCTCGATCTGCAGGCCGAGACAAAATTTAGTCTTTCCAAGATCTTTCATTTCAAACTCTTCTTTTAGAGTTTTTATAATTGTTGGAATCTCTTCAAGAGTCCCAATGATATTTAAATCATCAACGTACACAGCAATTATAATGAATCCATAGGTAGATTTCTTTATGAAAACACACGGGCAGATATCATCATTCTTGAATCCGTTTTTGGCCAAATACTCAGTAAGACGATTATACCACATTCGTCCAGATTGTTTCAGACCATATAAAGATCTTTGCAATTTGACTGAGTATAACCCTTGCGAATATTCACTAGATGGTTTAGATATCTTTAGTCCTTCAGGGACTTTCATATAGATATCCCGATCTAATGAGCCGTATAAGTAGGCTGTTACCACATCCATTAAATGCATATGCAGTTTATGATATGCAGATAAACTGACCAAATAACGCAATGTTATCGCATCCACTACAGGGGAATACGTTTCTTCATAATCTATACCGGGCCTTTGTGAAAAATCTTGTGCCACAAGTCGGGATTTATAGCGCACAACTTCATTTTTCTCATTTCGTTTTCTCACAAATACCCACTTATATCCAACAGGTTTTACATCTTCAGGTGTACGGACTACAGGTCCAAAGACTTCACGTTTTAGTGAGTCTAACTCAGCCTTCATGGCTTCTTTCCATTTTGGCCAATCATTCCTTAATCGATATTCTTCGACTGATCTTGGCTCAAGATCCTTATTTTCATGCATGATATTCAATGCCACATTATATGCAAATATTTCATTGACAATTGTCTTATTTCGGTCCCATTTCTCTCCTGTAAAAACATAATTTATTGAGATCTCATTATTTTCACAATTTTCAGGTACCTGAACGTCTTCTGGCGTTAAAACTATATCAAAATTTTGGACCACTGCAGGTGTCTCTACTATGTCTTTTTCAACAGGAACAGTATTTACCTCTTTTCTCTTTCGAGGATTTTTATCTTTGGAACCGACAGGCCTGCCACGCTTCTGGCGTGTATTTGCTTCGGTGGCAATTTTTCCAACTGGGACATCAATTCGAATTGGGGCATTTTTTGCTGGTATATAAGATTTCGTTATCCTCTTTGTATCGGAAAATGCATCAGGCAATTCATTTTCTATTGTTTGCAAATGTATAATCTTTTGAACTTCTAGTTCACATTGCCCTGACCGAGGATCTAAATGCATCAATGATGATGCATTCCAATTAAGTTCCTTTTCAGGAAGCTTATTCTCTCCCCCTAATGTTGGAAATTTTGATTCATCAAAATGACAATCCGCAAACCGGGCTTTAAATACATCTCCCGTTTGTATCTCAAGATACCTCACTATAGAGGGAGAATCATATCCAACATATATCCCCAATTTTCTTTGGGGTCCCATTTTGGTGCGATTAGGTGGCGCAATGGGAACATATATCGCGCACCCAAATATTCTTAAATGGGAAACATTTGGCTGCTGGCCAAAAGCTAATTGCATAGGGGAGAACTGATGGTAACTCGTTGGCCTCAAATGAATAAGTGCTGCGGCATGTAAAATAGCATGCCCCCAAACCGAGGTTGGGAGATTTGTTCTCATAAGCAAGGGTCTAGCAATTAATTGGAGGGGCTTAATAAGTGATTCTGCTAACTCATTTTGTGTGTGAACATAAGCTACTGGATGTTCAACACTTATTCCATTAGCCATACAATAAGCATCAAAAGCTTGGGAAGTAAATTCACCAGCATTATCAAGACGAATTGCTTTAATTGGATTTTCTGAAAATTGTGCTTTTAATCGAATAATTTGAGCCAATAATCTCGCAAACGCCAGGTTGCGAGAAGATAATAAGCACACATGTGACCATCTTGAAGATGCGTCTATTAGGACCATAAAATATCTAAAAGATCCACATGGTGGATGAATAGGTCCACATATATCACCTTGAATCCTTTCTAGGAATTCAGGGGACTCAAATTCAATCTTTACTGGTGATGGCCTTAAAATTAACTTCCCTTGAGAACATGCAGCACAACAAAATTCACTAGTTTTAAGAATCTTCTGGTTCTTTAGTGAATGTCCATGGGAGTTTTCAATAATTCTCCTCATCATGGTTGTTCCCGGATGACCCAATCGGTCGTGCCAAGTTATGAACTCATTTGAGCTAGTAAACTTCTGGTTTACAATGGCATGTCATTCAATTGCACTAATCTTGGTATAATACAACCCAGATGAAAGTGAGGGTAATTTTTCTAATATAACTTTCTTATTTGAATCATGAGTTGTGATACATAAATACTCATGATTTCCTTCATTCATAGTCTCAATATGATATCCATTTCGGCGAATATCTTTAAAGCTCAACAAGTTTCTTCGAGACTTGGTAGATAACAGTGCATTATTTATTATAAATTTTGTTCCTCCAGGAAACAAAATTATAGCTCTTCCGGAGCCTTCTATCATATTGCCTGAGCCAATAATAGTATTAACATATTCCTCTTTTGGCACAAGATGGGTAAAATATATATCACTTTTGAGAATAGTGTGCGAACTTGCACTATCCGCAAGGCATACATCTTCATTACATATCCTTGCCATTCTCTTCAAAAACAAATAATAATAAAATGAGTAGTATTCACAGTTAAATTGAATATTTGATCAGAATCATTTTTTAAAAAAAAATACTGTACATAAAATAATGTCATATACTAAAATTTTATTTTAAAATTTGACACATTTAATAATTTCAAAATTCATAAACATTAATATTTCATTATTTATGTACATCACATTTGAAACTTAAATACATAGAAAATAAAACTTAACAATAAGTTCTTTACATTATTTATTTATATATATACTTCACAATTCCACATATTAAACTATTCCATCATTGATCAAATGACCAATATTTCCTTCAGGATCCTCAAAGAAATCAGATACATCATAATGAGTGGTGGAGTTCTCAGCATCATTTGAAACAAAATTTGTTTCCTTTCCTTTGTCGTCCTTTTTCAAAGATGCCTGGTAAAGATCGACTAGGTGCCTTGGGATACGACAGGTACGTGACCAATGGCCCTTTCCACCACAACGGAAACACTTATCCTCTGTTGATTTATTCTGCCCGATATTCCTTTCTTTATCCCACTTCTGGTGAGATCCTCTCTTTTGAACATAATTCTTTTTCCTTCCATAATTTTTCTTATTATTAAAACCTTGCCATTTACCTCTTCTGGGGTAATTTGCCACATTTACTTCAGGAAATGGGGCAGCGCCAGCTGGGCGCGCTTCATGATTTTTCAATAACAACTCATTGTTGCGTTCAGCAACAAGAAGGCAAGAAATTAACTCATAATATTTTTTAAACCCTTTCTCTCGATACTGCTGCTGCAGGAGCACATTCGAGGCATGGAAGGTTGAGAAAGTTTTCTCCAACATATCATGATCAGTTATTTTTTTCCCACACAATTTCATTCGTGAGGTGATTCGAAACATTGCAGAATTATATTCATTTATAGATTTAAAATCTTGTAAACGCAAATGCGTCCATTCATATCGGGCTTGAGGAAGTATCACCGTTTTCTGATGATTATACCTTTCTTCAAGGTCTTTCCAATGATCTGCAGGATCTTTTAATGTAAGATATTCATTTTTCAATCCTTCGTCAAGATGACGACGAAGAATAATCATGGCTTTAGCTTTATCCTTCTGGAATGCATTATTTTCAGCCTTAATGGTATCTCCAAGATCCATTGAATCAAGATGGATTTCAGCATCTAATATCCATGATAAATAATTATTTCCAGATATATCAAGAGCATTGAATTCAAGATAAGAGAGTTTCGACATAATGAAAAATTTGTTACCTGAGTCTTCCTAAAAATTTGATCAGAGTCTCGTGCTGATAACGTATTGTAAAATAAAAGATATATAAAATAAAGATGTATAAATAGAAGACTCTAGTATTAAAATAATTAGCTCAATAATAATTTATATATATATATATATATATATATATATGTTGTAATGCATAAATATATACAAAGATAGAAAGGAGTATAAAAAGTAAAGAGAGAGAGAATAACATTTGCTTTTATTATTGCTATGTGTATAAAGGGAGAGAGAATAATATTCAGTTGTTGTTGTTGTGTAAAATTGACGGAGGCTTAACCTCCTTTTATAGATACATAAGGTCAAATATTCAAAGCTCCATTTATTATCATTTTGGCTTAGGAGCTTCATATCTCATAGGAAAAATGGGCATCCACGTCCTTTCGGACTTATCACAACAATTTGGGATTTGTGGCAAAAGTATTTGCCTCAAACCAAAGCCACACACGTTCAAATTCTAGTGTGTGTGAGTGGGTGTGTGAGTGTGTAACCTAGAATTGGAGGTTGTCCAATTCATCGATAAAAAAAATATATTTGGGATTTTTTCTTCAAAATTATTAATTTTGTTATATTATTTATTCATTTTCGCTAGAATGCTATATTCACACTTTTTAATTTTGACATGGGGATCGGAATGGTGTAGGACGGCGATATGAGGTGCATAGGTGCTATACGCGAGTATGGTGTTAGGATCAAAGAAATTGGACGGTTCGATTTAAGGGTAGGTAATCGAATTCTGATTTAATAAGGGACACAAATCGGACTGTCTGATTTGCGTCCTCCAGGTCACGTGTCGCGCATGCGTCCTCTCCCAACAGCAGTGCCCCTTATACGAACATATTCCCTTGCTGAGCCCATTCTCTCTCTTCGAAGTCACTTTCTTCTTTATCCACCCAGCTACCATTTTCTCTCTTCTTCTTCATCTTCACTACTTCAATTTCATCTTCTTCTGTAGTTAAAAAAAAATTACAATGCCAAAAAAATAAAAATGTAAAGATGTTGATTGTCTTGAATTTCATATTATCAATTATCTCTGCCATCTTGATTATGCAAGTTTTTTTTTTAAATTTTTTTATATTTTAGAATTATTATTATTATTTTTAAAAATTTAGAAATATATGTTTAAATGATATATATGTGGTTGTATTTGTTATTATTGTTAGAAATATTACAGAATTATTATTATTGTTAGAAATTTAGAAATATATGTTTAAAGAATAGTTAGAAATATATATATTTAGATTTATTTAGTGAATATTTTAATCAATAATAATATTTGAATTAGATTAATATGATTGATTAGTTAAAAATATATGTTTAATAAATTCAAAATCTTAATAAATATTTTTAGAAAATATTTGATTTTTAATAATTTATAAAAAATATTTATAATTATTATTTTTTATTTATGATTGAATGTACTCTTTATTGTACTCTATATATACGTTTGGATCATATATAAATAGATGTAAATTAATTCGATCTACTATGGTCCAAAATTAATTTGAAGCAGACCCATTCGAATTACTAGGGACGTCCTAACATGCATAATTCGAATCACCCTGATTCGAACTACCCTAAGACTACATGAAAGCATAATTCAAATTGGACAAATTCGAATTACAAGCATTACTACTAATTCGAATAGGACTAATTCAAATTAGTGTTGGTTTGTCTAATTCGAATGAGACTGATTCGAATTACATAAGAATGTGCTTTTGGGAGATCCTGGTAATGTTTTTCAATTTCGTAGAATTGTGTAATTTGGTCCTCCATTTGATTTAATTGTGCATTTTACCCAATATATAAGGTGTCTATAATAACTATGATCAGATATAAAGTATACAAAAAAAAATTGTGTGACAATCAAATGTGTTCATATGATATATATAATTATTAGCGCTATATACATTGAAGAGACTTGACTTGGTGGTAACATGATATTGTTAAAGCTTTTCCTTCTTATAGGTTCCAGCGCTATATAATTATTAGTGCAATAATTATAATCAAATGTGATCCACACGTTGTGGGTCTATTGGTGGAAGCGCGGGTTTAACGATTGAGTCGGTTGGACTACCGGACGGTTCGGTCCGATTCTAATAACTACAAACAGAATACTAAAATTTGGCGGCGGTTCAAATATTGTTTTCGTTTATTTGTTATTTAGCGGCGGCAAAATTGATAGACGTTTAGCGGCGGTTATTTCAGCGGTTAGCTAAAACCGCCGCTAATCGTTTACCCACGACCTATCTTTCAGTGTTTGGTTTAACCGCCGCAATATGTTTGGCTCCCATAACTGCCGCAAAATGCTGGTTGTGTTGTAGCGATTATCCATTAAACTATGAATATATAAATAAACAATTATGTAAGAAACAATTGAATGAAAATTTAGAAAACCGTTGAATTATTAATATTTTGGAGTTAAATTATTAGTATTATTAATAATTATTATTATTCTAGATGTAAACAGTTGAATTAGTATTAGTCTAATAAATTAGTTACTATTATTAGGGAATTATTAACTTTTAGTAGTTAATTAACATGTTTTGTGTTAAAGCTGGAAATTTTTTTTAATAATGATAGTTAAATTATTGATAGGTTAGTTGTATTTATACGCATATATGCTAGTTACTAAATTAGTATTAGTCTAATAAATTAGTTACTATTATTAGGGAATTATTAATTTTTAATAGTGAATTAGTAATTATTATTAATTTACTAATAGTTTGTTATGTTTTTGTAGAGTTTATAGAATTTGACATGTAATCACCTAGTTACTGCTTTCGGATCGGTATAATTATGCTGTGGAGGAGCATTTATGGTTCACTGATTTTTATCATGTTTCCTAGATTGGAATAGTTCAATGTCAGAAAGTATTGGTAAATGCTCTAGTCGAGAGGTGGCACGCAGACACACACACACACATTTCACCTTTCGGTTAGTGAGTGTGTTGTGATATTGAAAGATGTGGCTTTGATTCTTGGTCTTCCGACAAACAGTCTTCCAGTGACAGGAGTGACTATGAGTAGTCCGAAACCTTAGAGGCTGAGTGTTTGCACCATTTTGGGATTGCACCGAAAAAGTCAGACTATAGAAGAAGCTGCATAAATTTGGCGTGGTTTCGGGATTTAAAAGAACGTTTACAGTGCGTTGACGAAAACAGTATCCATAGATACGTTGAAAACATCTCTTGCATGCTCACTTCATCAGTTACATATTTCGTTTGAAATTGAACGAATCCACCAAATACCGGTATAGGATATCTGTATAAAATACATGATATTTTTTTGACACTGCAGAACCTATCTTTTCACAAATCACACCTTTTAGTTCTTCAAATGAGATTGTGAATGGAATAACAATATCTAACGGATTTTCACAAATAAATTTTACTCCTTCAGATATTTGTAACAAAATCTGACCGAAATAATATACTTTAGTAAGACTCTATCATCCATTTTTCTCACTCATATGAATATAAACTTCACTATCAAATTTTTTTACTTCATCTGAAATAACAGAGAAACAGAGAAGTTGAGGGAAAAAGAAGAAAAGAAGAAGGAGAGGAGATCTAAGAATCCCTCTACGAGTTACACACACACATATATATATAGCAAATCGGACCCACCAATTTGTATTCACGGAATCAAATAACACATATAATAATCAAATCGGACGGTCCCATTTGATTCTCTCGAAATAAAAAAAAAATTAAATCTATAGAAATCGGATGGTCCGATTACCCCCAAACAAATCGGACCGTTTGATTAGTGGGCTTAATTTTTTTTACAAAAAATTGGATGGTCCAATTTTTTCATCCTTTGTTTTAGAAAAAGCTGTCCCACATTCATATCTAGCACCCACATTCTCCATAACAATGCACGACACACACATGCTTTTCATATCTAAAAAAATAAACCCTATATTCATTGGTCGATTTCTTTTATTTTTCATATACAAATTTGAGTATTTAGAAATAACACAAAAGATAACGTTGAAATCATGAATTCATATTTACAGATTACACTAATAAAATAGGTGTCAATATTCCCATATATTTTTATAATTTTTATTCGAGATTAATTATCGACATTAAATCCATTTAATTTTGTCTCCCTCAAAATATAGTAAGTTTGAAGTTCATTTTAAAATTTTAAAAAATTTCTATTTAATTTTTATTATTTCAAGGAATAATATTTTTAAAAATAAAATAAAATAAAAATTATTTTTAGATTTTAAGGTATTTTCACTTCTGGACCAAAGAACACCTAATGCATGATTATAATTCATTTACACATCCACTTGCACCTTATAATTGTGCATGAAACATGATTATTCTTAATTATAATAGCAGGCAATTATAACATCTCTTTCCTTATCCATAGGTGATCATATATGACAGTCTTACAGAACTAGTGAACAATACGGACTGTTTAAAAAAGTATTGCTAATAATTTTCTTAATAAATTTGTTAATTTTTAAAAAAGAATGCATTTGTTTGATGGATTGAAAACATATATATGTCAATTATGTTAGATATATTATAAAATTTAATTTTAAATTAGTCATTAATATAAAATATATATTAAAAAATAAATTAAATAATATATATTTATACACAAATATATAATAATTAGTTTAGTAACTTATTTTTGTGTAAGCACGCGAACAATTGGACATGGAGAAAGTAGAAATTATTACTACAACTCTGCAGTCTATGATTTCTCCATAATAACCATTATTGTACAATGCATTTAAAGAGCAGCCCAATAAGGATCAGACATGAACAATCATGCAACTAACCATTTCTCTTATTTCGTTTCGAAATTCTCCAAAAGGATCATATTATTGCTACACTACTTTTATATCTAACATGCACTTCAGTTAGCGCCTTTTATAAATACTACTTTTTTTTCCCCCAAAAATTCTATAGCCTCATATTTTAAAGATAAAAATTACGATAAATGCAGGTGTAAATGTAATCCATTCAAAATTCTCTTCAAATTTTGCTTAAAATTAAAGACTACCCCACAAAACATGGGTTACATAAAAAAAAAAAAAAAACACAAATTAAAGTGATAAAATATAGAAAAAAAAAGAACAAATAAAAATGATCATATATAGTCCGAAAATCGAAAAAATGACATGATGAATTATCTTCTTCCCATCCATCACAATAATGTAAGAATAATAGAATATAATTCTCTGCTCCAATATAAACTATAAAGTATTCCTCTTCTATGTATATATAAACACCTTCAAACCTCATTGTCCCTCCAAACCCAAATAACATTAAATTCTCCATTCAAAGAAGAGCATCATCGTCATGGGAACTATCCACGTGGAATCCAAAGCCATGTGCCACGTGGTGGCAATGCCGTACCCCGGAAGGGGCCACGTGAACCCCATGATGAACCTCTGCTCGATGCTAGCCACAAGAAAACCAGACATCATAGTATCCTTCGTGGTCACCGAAGAATGGCACGGTTTCATAAAAAACGAAGCGAAACCCGACAACGTTCGTTTCGCCACGATTCCGAACGTTATTCCTTCGGAGCTTGATCGAGCGAAGGACTTCCCTGCTTTCATGAATGCGGTTTCCACCAAAATGGAGGGTCCCTTTGAGGATTTGTTGGACCGCCTTGACCCTCCGGTCACCGCCATTATTGCTGACACCAAGCTGGTTTGGTCCATTGGTGTTGCCAACCGGAAGAATATTCCGGTGGCTTCGCTGTGGCCCATGTCCGCCACGGTTTACTCCTTGCTCTACCATTTTGACATGCTCAAGGAGAATGGTCATTTTCCCATTCAGATTTCAGGTACTATTTTCGAACATTTTAGTAGAGATTAATGCTATAAACCCTACTTTTAAATATCATTTTGTTTTTAATATTAAAAATGATTATTGATCAGAAGTTAAAAAAAATGAAAAAGTTGTCTTTCGGAGGGTGTGTAAAAGAGTGATTTGATTAAATGTCATGTCTCTCTAATATAATATGTATAAACAAACTATCAAAGATAAATACAAAATATTCTGATAAAATAATTTTAAAAGGTGAAAATAAATGACAAAAACTTTTTGAAAAAATAAAAAAAATTTGTCAAAAAATAATCCATCACTATATAAAATTGTCACGTAAGTATTCGTATTAATCATGTCAGACTTTTAGTCAGTAAAAATAGTGCTATTTATTTAATAATATCATTTCGGTCAAATTTTTAAATATTTTACAAGTCTTTGTCATTTTCATTTTCTAAAATTATTTGTTCAAACATTATTTTAATATTAATCTAAAAATATAAAATATATAATTATTTTTTATTTGTAAGTTATATATAATTGTAAATACATATTCATTTAAGAATATCTATATATTGTTACAAATATACCATTTAATTTTGATGTACTGTTAGTGTAAAGTAGTTTTACACATAACACTATATCAGTAAAAATGACTACTTTTTACATTGACCATGTGTATAGTCATCTAAAAAAACGAATATAATTATACAACTGTGTAAAACGTTCTACACTATCAATACATTAAAATTAAAATCTACAAATATATCAACAAAAATCACAATTCACAAACATGGCTTCATTTGTGGTTTCTCATTTTTTGTAATAATCAGAAATTGGAGATGAAGTGGTGGACTACATCCCCGGAATGAGCCCAACACAAATTAGAGACCTTCCAACAGTGCTTCATGGGGAGGACCTGAGGCTATTGGAGAGAGCATTGAACACTGTGAACTTAGTTTCAAAAGCCCAATGCCTTATGTTCACCACAGCCTATGAGCTTGAACCCCAAGCAGTGGATGCTCTAAGATCCAAATACAAAATTCCTGTCTACCCTGTGGGCCCAAGTGTCCCTTTCTTCAAACTCAAGCCCAAAAACACAACTTTGGCCCAATCCAATGGTGACTCTTTTGCCTCTAATGCCAACCTAATTAGCAATGGTTATGCTCATAATCATGAGGAGGAACAAGCTCCTGAGTACTTCAAATGGCTAGATTGTCAGCCTCATGGTTCAGTCTTATACATTTCACAAGGAAGCTTTCTTTCAGTTTCAAGTGCTCAAATGGATGAAATTGTTGCCGGGATTAGAGATAGCGGAGTGTCCTATCTCTGGGTGGCACGTGGCGAAACTACGAAACTTAATGGTTGCCTTGGGGAAAAAGGTATTGTGGTTCCTTGGGTTGAACAACTTAAGGTCTTATGCCACCCGGCTATAGGCGGGTTCTGGTCGCATTGCGGCTGGAACTCGTCTTTAGAAGCTGCTTTCTCCGGGGTGCCGGTGCTGACATACCCTATATTTTGGGACCAAGTGCCTAACAGCAAGAGGTTTGTGGAGGATTGGAGGGCAGGATGGAGAGTGAGGAAGAAGATTGGGAAGGAGAATTTTGTGTCAAGGGAAGAAATATGTGACCTTGTGAGAAGGTTTATGGATGGTGAAAATAATGAGATCAAAGAAATGAGGAAAAGGGCTTTGGAGCTTAGGGAGGCTTGCCAAAAGGCTATTTCTCCTGGTGGATCAACTGAGACCAATCTTGATTCTTTCATTGATTATGTTTCACAAATCCAAGCCCAAGAAAAAAAGTGAACAGGCCTGATTTTGTGATTCAACCTTTGAGGCCCAAGCCCATGATTCCATGCATGATTTAAGGGAATTAAATCTACCACCAATAAACTTACTTGAATGCGATATAGATACTTATATAGTTCAAATAAAGATTTCATCTAGCTAGATTCTAGCTAGTTGAGGATTTGTAATGTTTTTATTTTCTTTTTAATTCCTGTTTAAGAAATCGATCAATGTATGAATTGATGTACTAGTGTCAGAGTTAAATCTCAACCAAACGTGTTCTTGTTTCTCTACAAGCATGTTACTTTAATAGAATGAATGTTTTTATAATTTACTTTCACATGGTTTGAGTTCAAACTATTGATGATATCTAAAACTTTCTGAGATTCCAATTAATTTAATTCATATATGAAAGTTAATTACTTTCAAGGACTGAATAAGGCCGAAGCTCCTCAGTGTTTTATACTTCTTAGAACAGCTTAGCATTATCATGTGGACCTTTTGCTTTTGTTTTTGTCTCTTTGATTTGTCAAGTAGCATTAAAAATTTCAAATGAAGAGAAAGAAAAAAAAAAAAAAAAAAAAAAACACTTGTTCATTCTGTGTGAATCTGAATCTCAATAATAAAGTAAAATGATAAAGCAGTACTAGAAGACAACACAGAAACAAATAAATAAAAGACATTACATGAATGAATAAGACGTTACATTAAAATCAAGTCATAAAAATATATCCTACACAGAAAATATCTAAACCTCCTTTGTCATATACCTAGATATTTAGATAAATAATTTTTGGACGTCCAAGTTTTTCTATACTACACTGACCTTTATTTCATGTTTTTTTTTGTTATTATTATTAATTATCCAAATCAACCTTAAAAATTTTAATATCAGATATTTTAGTTCTCTAAATTTTAAAATATACAAAAAAAAAATTAATATTTATCTCTATTAGATAATACATTCATTTTTTAATTTGTTCTGTTTAATTAAAATAACTGTTTTAGAATTTTTAAAATATTTTAAAAACTATTTTAAGATATTTTAAGACTCTTCAAAAACTACTTTATACTCACTCCTTGCATTAAATTAGAAAAGAACTGTATTGTTAAACGAAAATAAATATTAAAAATTATTTTGTTTATTTTAAAATTTAAGAAATTAACATATCTACTTTTAAAAATCTCAATAATTACTCTTTTTTTAAACATATTAACTCTTATTTTCTATTTTAAAATAAGGTAGACAAATAATTATTATATCTACTTTAAATATATAAAGAAATAATTGGAATATAAAAATATGAGACCGACGCTAATTAATTTTCTACTTTTTCTATTAAAAATATTAACTCCTAACATTTTTCTTAAAAATATTACAAATTAAGTAAAATGATCAATTGAATTCAAATATACTAAACCTATATTATACAGGAGAAACAATTATAGTTGAATACAAAACGTGTTTCCTAATAAATGAAACCTAATATCCTAGCTAATTTTATTAAAAAAAATAAACACTGTTTTGATATTAGTTTTTTTTATACAACTAAATAAATATATACTATTAATTTAAAAATAATTTACAAAAAATTCATATATAATATATAAAAAATTTTTAAAGTGTACAAATATACTAGTGATTTAGTGAATTTTAAACATTGATCTTAATTAACCCTAATAAATGGTGAAAACTTAGGTGCAGTCGACTTCACGTGAAGTTAATAGTTGAGAGCCGTTAAATGGTTTGACTGATTTGATTAGATTTTCATGTAATAGCTCTCAACTATTAACTTCACGTGAAGTCGACTGTACCTGAGTTTTTACCCTAATAAATATGGCACACCGTTAGGCCTTAGCAATTTCAAGAAAGAGAATAACTTTGATTCGGCAACAATGGTGTACCATATTGTGGCAGTGCCATACCCTGGCAGAGGCCATGTGAATCCCATGATGAACCTCTGCAAATTCTTATTAATTTCCTCAAAAAATCACCACCATAACCACGAGATTCTCATCACCTTTGTTGTGACACAAGAATGGCAAACCTTAATCAACAAGAACACCAATCATGCTCATGCTGATAGCATTAGAATCTGTAGCATTCCAAACGTTCTGCCATCTGAGGAAGTTCGCGGCAACGACTTCCCAGGATTCTATGAAGCAGTGATGAGAAAGATGGAAGCACCCTTTGAGGCAGTGATTGATGAGATTGATAGCAATGTGAATGTGGATCTCATCATTGCTGACACTGAGCTTCTTTGGGCTCATGCTGTTGCCACTCGTAGATTGCTTCCTTTGGCTTTGCTTTGGACTGCTTCTGCTTCAGTCTTCTCCATGTTTCTTCATCATCAACTCTTTCTGGAAAATCACTCTTTCGGTAACATCAAATTCAAATTCAAAAATGCTATTTCCACGCTTAAACTAATCATCAGGATTAGTTACAATTTTGTATATAAATATACATGTGTATTTTTGTTTTTTAATATGTATTCTGTACTAATAATTAATTTTAAGGTGGAAACTCAGGTGCAGTCGACTTCACGTGAAGTTGATAGTTGAGAGCCGTTAAATGGTTTGACTAAATTTTCATTTAACAGCTCTCAGCTATCAACTTCAGGGCTCTCAACTATCAACTTCACGTGAAGTCGACTGCACCTTACTTTTCACCTAATTTTAATGACTGATTTTAATATACACTTAGTATAATTGATTAACATTAATAGATGAATTATCCTAGTTAAATATGGTGTATTTTTTTTAACCCTGACTTTTAAAGCAAAACATTATAGATATATGAGAAAAAGTTTTAGGAGCTTTTGAAATTAGCACCCAATATTATTAGGAAAATAAAAAATGCTTCATGTATAAAAAAAAGTCACCAAATCAATTATATATATAAAAAAATGTGTTGTTTAACTTATTTTTAATATATATTTTATATATATTTTTTTATAAATAATATAGTTTGTAGAAAAATACACTTCATTTGACCAACTATAAGACTCTAAAAAATTTACTATTTTTTTTTTTAATATTTCATTATGTGAACATACTATTTAGATTCCACTCATTTAACTCTAGGATAAATGTATTTGAATTTAGAAGTTAACACAATCTAGATTTGAAGAAGCTATGCATGTTTTGTTGAGTTACTGTTCTATTTTTTTTTCAACAGTGATCAAATAGGTGTTGATAGAGTACAAAGAATATATGAAAATGTTCAAAAAATATGTTTCTTATTAAATTTTGGTTTTCCAAGCAGAGAATGGAGAAAAACGTGTAGATTACATCCCTGGCGTTTCCCCATTAAGGATATCAGATTTGCCTTCAATTTTCCATGACAAGAATGGAAAAGTGTTGCAACTATACTTGCAATGCATATCAAAGGTCCAATATGCAAAATACCTTCTTTTCAATTCAATCTATGAGATTGAACCAAATGCAATAGACACTCTAAAATCCAAATACTCTTTCCCACTCTACACAATTGGCCCTTTAATTCCATTCTATGAAGCAACCAACAATGAACACATCAATTACATGCAGTGGCTTGATTCTCAGCCAAAAGGGTCTGTTCTGTACATATCCTTAGGAAGTTATCTTTCAATTTCAAAGGAGCAAATGGAAGAACTTGTTGTTGGATTATGTGATAGTGGTGTGAGATTCTTGATGGTGTACCGTGGACCAAACAAAACACTCTTAAGTCAAAATAGTAACAGTGGTTTATTTGTGCCTTGGTGTGACCAATTGAGGGTGTTGTCACATAAATCTATAGGTGGTTTTTTGTCACATTGTGGTTGGAATTCAGTGTTGGAAGCAATGTTTTGTGGTGTTCCTGTTCTAACTTTTCCAATTTCTATTGATCAAGTTCCTAATAGTAAGCAAATTGTTGAGGATTTGAAGGTTGGTGTTAAGATGAAAGAAAGATTAGGGACTAATAACAAAGAAAATGATGTTGTGATGAGAAAAGAAATTGCTAGGATTGTCAAAGGGTTTATGGATTTTGAGAGCAGGGGAGGGAGAGAGTTAAGGGAAACAGCAAATAAGGTTAGAGAAGTTTGTAGGAATACAATTGTGGAAGGTGGATCTTCTCTGCAGAATCTCAATGCATTTCTTGAAGACATTTTGCAAAGCAATTAAAGCATCAAGTACCCATGAACTTTGCATTGAATAAATAAATTATGATCTTATAGAACTTTTTCAATGTGTTAAGTTAGATTGCAATAATAGGTCCTTATATATAGCAGATTTTATTGTATAAAAGTCACTTCATTCACTCTTATTTCCCAGTGATTAATAACTAGAGACAAAAGTTTAGAGCTTAGATATATTATCGACAAAATTGTCAAATTACTATATATGTTCATAAGATAAGTGGAGAATGGCATTTTTATTTTTTCTAATAATTTTTAACATAAAAAAATCTAATCTGATCATTAAGCTGTGTTTATTTATAGATACAGAATACTAAAATAAAAATACAAAAATATAAAATTATATTAAATAGATAGGACATATATATAGACATTATATTTTGAGATACTAATAAAAATATAACTTATTTTTTATTATATTTATTAATTTTTATTATTATATTTTTTCTCTAAATTTTTGTATAATTTAATTGTGGGATAATATTGAATTTATTTAAATAATTTTAAATATTAAAAATTAAATTAAAATATGGTCTAAATATTAGAATCTAAAATAATAGTTTATCTTATATTATTATTATTATTATTATTATTATTATTATTATTATTATTATTATTTTTAAAATATATAAAAGATAATTTTTACTAATGTTGTCATAACTCATAAGAGCAAGCTAAGTCACTTATCTCAGTTATCTGGTAGGAGCAGGTTAGTTTTTTTTTTGTTTTTGGACGGTGGAGCGGGTTATTCAAATAGGTCCACATATATTAAGAAAGGGCCTCAATAAGAGAATTGATTGAAATATATCCACCTGAATTTAATTTCTCATGTATTTTTTTTTTCTAAAGTTAGCCATTATTATTTATATATTTTTTAGGATAAGTTACATAATTAAATCATTTAAAATTCAATATTACACAAATACAACAAATGAAAAATGGTTATATTTGAGCAAATTAAAGATGCATTTACTTTTTATTTTATTGTTTTGTCTCCGTATGTGATAGCAAGTGTTATACATGTAATATTTTTAGAATTTTATATGGGTAGATTTTAGTATGTTTATAACTACAATGATTATGTAAATATTATTAAAATTAAAGTTATATTTTTTTATATTTTAATAATACTTTTTAAACAATATTTTTTAAAATATGTTGCTAAATAATAAAAGTATTATTTTAATTTTAATAATATTTTTTGAAACATTATAACTATAGTAGCTAGTATATGTATAATAGAATGTACCTTTTAAATTAAGAGTATTATATATGTATTATTTGGTATATAATTTTTTATGTATATCTTTTTTATTTAAAGTTAAAATAAAAAATTAAAACAAATCACTCAGTAAACTTATAAAAAGAGAGATATTTTAGTACAATTACTATTTATTATTTTTTTCATACAAGTATATAAAATACATGAAAAATTTTGATATATATTCAAAGATAGAGTATTTTTAAACGTATACGTAAATGCATGAATTTTTCATTAATTTAAAAAATAAAAAGAGCTAATAAATCAGAGGAAAAAAATAAATGAACGTTCATAAATAACTTTTTTTTATAAAAAGTTAAAAATATTGCATGGATATAACAAATCAACTAATAAATTAATTATTATATATTTGTATATAAATATATATTATTTAATTTAATTTTTAATATATATTTTATATTTTAATATATATTTTATATCATTAGTTAATTATGTGGCAATTTTTTTGTATATACATAGCATATTATTCTTATCAAAAATATTATTTATATATTAAAATGATTTATTATATATTTGTGTATCAAAATATATGTTATTTATTAATTTATTTTTAATGTGTATTTTATATTTCAATATATATATTTTATACTAATAACCGATTTTAGTATACACTTAGCTACTATTGTATTTTTATTTATGATGGACATGATACGATACGGGACATGCTGACATGAAAAAAAAAAATAGCCAAAACTTGTCTTATTTAACATTAATTAATTATCGCAACAATTAATGAATGCTAAACAAGACAAGTTATGACTATTTTTGGCTGTTTTGTTACGAAACATTTTCGCTCAGGAAAATATGCGTGATTGGTAGATTACTATAAATCAAAGGTAGTTTATTGTGTGTGAGCATTTGAGAAGAATAATCTATAGGTTTTGATGGAGTGTGTTGATGATCCTCCAAGAGCGGTGAGGCATGAGCACATGGTGGTTGTGCCGTACCCCTCTTGCGGCCACATAAACCCCATGATGTACCTCTCCAATTCCATTGTCTCCACCAACCCCAACATCCACATCACCTTTGTTGTCACCCAACAATGGCTCCCTTCCATTATTACCGAACAACAAAACAACAACATTCGAATCCATTCCATTCCCAACCTCGTATCCAACGAATCATCGCCCTCTTTTAGTAGCACCGTGGAAGCCGCTATGACCAAAATGGAACCTGCCATAGACAGGTTACTCAATGAAATTGACCAACCACCCACGGCTATCATCTACGACGGTTTCTTATATTGGGTTGCAGGTCTTGCAAATCGGAGGAATATTCCGGTGGCTGCTTTTTGGACCACTACAGCTTCCGAATTGTGGCTGCAGTGTTTTAACTTGCTGCACCAATATCATCAACTCTCTCATCAAAACCTGTTAGGTAACTCTCTCACTTGTGTATTATCTTTTTCAATATTAAAAAATAGAGAAATGCTATTTGTACACCAAAATCAGCCACTAAAATTAGTCACCAATGTATTTATGTATAAATACATGTGTGGTTTAATTTATTTTTAATGTGTATTTATATTTTAACATGTATTTTATATTGATGGTTGATTTTGGTAGCTGATTTTAGTGTACATCTAGCATAACCCTAAAAAATAACAAAAAAATGTAAAAAATTAATTTTAATAAAAAAGTATTACCCTTATTAATCTTTTAAAAAAACTTGTTAAGAAAAATATTATATATATAATATTTGTAGAAATAATTATTTTTTATTTTAAATATTTGTTTATTGTTAAAAATATAATCATTCATGTTACTTCTTTCTATTAATTTAAACTTTTGGGATAAGTGATTTTATGATATGATATTAGAGTTTTATCTTTAAAAGATTTAAACTTCGATTCTCGATGAATTTCAAAAATAAAAAAATAACATAAGACAAATAAAAAAATTTTTATACAAAAATTAAGCAAACGATATTAATTTTTATTATCAGTTTAAACTTTTGAAATGAATGATTTTATGAGCCAAATATAATATATGAATGTTAAACTTTCACGTAGAAGTGTATGCGAATCGGATCGGATATGGTCGAAAATTCGATCCGATCTGCACATTTGCAAATCGGATCGGATTGGATATTGGATATATCCGCATAATTAAATATTCTCTTTCTAATTATATTTCTATGTAAAAGAAATTCAACAAAAATATTTTTTTCACACTTTTAAACCTATTTATTCCTAAAATATTTTAATCAATTTTTTTCTAAATAACAAAAATAAAATAAAATAATATATGAATAATAACTACTAACTAAAACATACAAATAAGCAAATATAATACCAAATATATATATATATATTTACTTTTTTAATTATTATTGTGCGAATCTGCGAATCGGATACGCGGATACAGAGCTGATATCTGCAATCCAATCCATAAAGAGTGCGGATCAGATCCTATCCACAATTTTCAAATTGAATTCAAATATTTACTGCGAATTTATGGATACGATCCGATCTATGAACACCCCTATTTTCACGAGAATTTGTTAGCTTTTCTTATCACATTAGCTATATAAATATTCCTACACTTGTAATCAGTACTATTATTATTATTATTATTATTATTATTATTATTATTATTATTATTATTATTGTTCTATAAGTGACTACTTTTATAAAAACATATTTATATAAATATTTTTATATAATTATAATATTATAAATTATTAAATAATTAAACATATTTAATTTAATATTTTTATTGAATCATCTAACCATTCATATTACTATTTTTAGATGAAACAAAAGAAGATGTTTCGTAGAAGTAACAACCTTTTAGTACATATGTTTACCATTTTCTTGAAATCTGATGAAAAAATGTAAAAGGTGATAGATAAGTTAATTTTTTTAAATATTGAATGATATTTAGCGTAGTGTGTAATTATGATACAGTTATGTATTTTATTGCGATATTAAAAGTCAGTGAAAATTGTTTTCGGCAATTTATAAATAGTAGCAAAAAGATAAAAAAAAAATAGCGGAAAAAAAGAAAATGAAGGGAACTATTAGAAGTATGGTAGAGACATTTGATGTATAGGAGGGATGATTTGCGAAGGAAATAATAAAATTTGAGATTTAACTCAATGTTTTTTTTTTTATTTTTCTTACAAATCGTTCCTAACGTGTATCAATCATTTCCACCATATTTTTAGTCGTTCTTTTTATTTTTATTTATTTGTCTTCTTGTTACCTATAAATTGCAGAGAATAATTACTGCTAATCTTTAATATGGTAGTAAAATATTAACTATTAAACTATTATTCCACCTTAACACAAAATCAGGAACGAATTCAAAGGGGAGCAAGTAGTGGCTTTGGGCTTCCAACAAATTTTAAAAACTCATATACTATTATAATAGTTATATAGAATAAAATTTAATAGTGTAGTGATACTTAAAAAAAAATACTATTCTTTATGTATTAAAATTTAAATTTTTTTACATATATTTATATTATTTGTATTTTTTATTTAATTTAGAGTTTTTTTTACATTTCTATTATTAAGATTAATTTTAACATTTATAATCATATAAAAATACTTTAATATTATTTATAATAATATTTTTTTCTAATTTTATTTAGTTGTTTATTTTTTATTATTTTTTAATTAATTTTTATCCCTATTATTATATAAAAATACTTTAATATATTTTAAATTCATATAACAAAATTGTTATTGCAATTAATTTATATTATTTTATGTCATATTTTTTAATTATATAAAACATAAAAATATGATTTACTGTCACATAAATACTTAATAAAGTAAATTAATTAACAAAATATTTAAAAATAGATAACTTTATATTTTATTAGATTTAAAACTATAAAAAAATTATGAAAAAATTATAAAAATTGAGATAATTTTTTTATTTGACAAGTATTTATTAATTTTTTTAATTAAAAAACTAATTATAATTATATCTATTATCAAATATATAACATTATATTTGATTATACAAGATTTTAATTTTCAGCCCTTCCACTCTTAGATTTCTGGATCCGTCCCTGCACATAACAACAATAAAGAAGTCTTGTGGCGCACAGATTGAACCTAACAGAATACATAAATTCAATTACAATTTTAGTTTTTATTATCTTATCTTATCTTTATGATCTTATCTTATCTTTATTTATTTTTAAAATAAAAACAAATATTTAAAAAAAATAAAATCATGATAGATACTTGCATGAACAAAGATAAGTGACAAGTGCCAACAAAAAAAAAAAAATAATAAGTGACAGGTTCACTTGAAAAAAAGGCATAGTACGTGTCAGAACAGAACACATGAGTATTGTTTTTGTATTTCTATTAAGAATTCAACATAGACTTGTACTTGTCGAGCTTAAGCAACGGAAAAGACATGTGATAATACGACAATCATATTTAACCTGTATGGACCTGTGAGTTGTTGGAAATTAAAGTAAGATCAATCAATACTTATATTCTTATAATAGGATATCAAATTTTATGTACAATTTTCATAGTTTAAAAAATTTACTATAATTAATAGCACTAATAAGTAGTATCATTTGTACTGATATCATATTTCTAATTATAATATTTATACAAGGCAACATAAAATTTTCAATGTGCAGGAGGAAATAGTGACAAACTTGTAGATTATATTCCTGGAAAATCTTGGATTCGTTTGGCGGATATTCCTCTTCTTGACAAGAACAACCAGAAAGTTTTGCATTGGGCTATGAAAAGTTGTGAATCGATGCTTAAATCACATTGCTTATTATTGCCTACCTTCTATGACTTAGAATCCAAAGTCATTGATGCTATGAGAGTAAAAACTTCGATACCCATTTACACGATTGGCCCAAACATACCTTATTTTAGCCTTGAAGAAGAAAATTCAAGAACAAGAAGTGATGTTGATGATAAAAATGTTAATGGGCACGGTTATTATTTAGCGTGGCTAGATACCCAACCCTCTAATTCTGTTTTGTATATCTCATACGGAAGCTTTCTTTCGGTTTCAAGTGCACAAATGGATGAAATTGCTAATGCTTTGAAAAGAAGTGGTGTTAGATTCTTGTGGGTTATACGTGAAGAAGGTTCTAGAATAAAAGAGATTTTTGGTAACAACAACATGGTGGGTTTGGTGGTACCTTGGTGTGACCAATTGAAAGTGTTGTTACATCCTTCAATAGGGGGTTATTGGACACATTGTGGTTGGAATTCCATAATGGAAGGTGTTTATGGTGGTGTTCCATTTTTAACCTTCCCAATAGGATTGGATCAACCACTGATTAGTAAGATGATAGTTGAGGATTGGATGGTTGGGTGGAGAGTGAAGAAAGATGATAGAAGTGATGCTTTGGTGACAAGTGATGAAATTGTTACGTTACTCAGGAAATTCATGCAATTGGATAGTGTTGTTGGAAGTGATATCAGAAAAAGGGCTAAAGAGCTTCAGAGATTGTGTCATGTTGCAATTGCAAAAGGTGGGTCTTCTCAAATTAATATCAAGGCATTTCTAAAGAATATAACATCAACTGTGGTGTTCAAGCCTAATGGATCAAATGGTAGTGCATAATAAGCAGGAAGATTTATTATTTGAGAATCTCAATTATTGCTTTATGTTGGGTATGTCATGTTTTACGAGTTTTATATTTTTGAGATAAATAACAAATCTTTACTTCAAAGATTATAACACTCATAAAATGGTATTTGATTGTTTTTATTCATAAAATAGCTCTTAAAAAATTTTAAAATTTGACAAAATTACCCTTAATAATATAAAAGAAACACGTTACAGTAAACGAAAAATCCTAATATAATCGTCCAAGGATATCAAGACCACCACCAACCCCTTCTTCTTCTTCCCTCTTCAGCGCCGGTGAAGGAGGACACACGCGATGGCAACGCAAGAGAGTACGATCCATTACGGCGTAATGGAGGAGGGCAACGCGTTTACTCATGGCCGCTGCTTCACTTTTGAACCCCTGTTCTTCTCTCGCATCAACCGCCGCCACCTCTACCACCACCACCTCCATCTCCAAACCCTCTTCTTTCCCTCTCTTCCACAACCAAACTCTCCCTAAACCCACCGCTACCACCACAACATGTGCCGCCAGCTCCCACAACCACAACTCTCCAATCCCCAAGCCACAACAGCACCAGCACTCGTCTCTCTTCTCCTTTTCCGATGACGACGAAAAGCCACGTGAAGAGTGCGGCGTCGTTGGAATCTACGACGACCCCGAAGCCTCCCGCCTCTGCTACCTCGCACCCCACGCTCTCCAACATCGCGGTCAAGAAGGCGCCGGTTCGACCAGCTCTCCGGCTTCTCGCCATCGGCCATGTCCGTTACTCCACTGGCGCTGGGATACGCTGCAAAAGCCGGTGTCCTCTTCCAGTAGGGGCTAACTAGGTCCCACTATTAGAGAAGAAGAAGGGTTGGTGGTGATTTTGATGTGGCCGAAGTTATCTAACATGAACAATATAAACAATTACTAATTAAATAAAAATACATTACATCTTAATTTAATGCTAATAATTAAATTTAATTAATTTACTCTTTTTATACTATTAATTTATATTATTCACACATTATTTAAAAATGTTGTTGATTACTTATACTTTTTCAATTAGTATTTATCGTCTACTGTAACGTCATTTTTTTATGTTAGAAGTGATTTTATCAAATTTTAAAATTTTTAAAAATCATTTTATTAATAACAAAAGTTAAAAAAATTTTTGAGTATTGATTTAATATTTATTATTTTATTTTTCTAGGTAATCTTCTAATAACTTTTTTGAATATTGATGAAAGATCAATTTATCAATAAATTAAGAAAAGCATATTGATTGCTTTATGTTAGGCTTCTTTTTTTTTTTTTACCAAAGATAGAAAAACTCGAACCCGCAACTTCTTAGATGAGTATGGGGAGACTATACTAATGAATATTATTATTATGAAGTTTCATTGAATAATTCATATTATAATAATAAAAAATTGAGTATTAAATTCTAATATTTTGTTTCAATTTGTTTGATCAAGGGTTACTAGTCATCCAAACTAACATTTGGAGTGAATTCAATGTTTTGAAAATCAAATCAAATTATTAAATTATTTTAATTATTTTTTTATTAATTTAAAGATTTAATCGGTTTAATACTGATTTAGTATTTATCAGTCGTAGAATAATCGAAATAATTGAGTTATAATAAAAATAATATATAAATATATAAATAAATACATAAAAAACAAAAAAATATGAATTTTAAAAATGTGTAAACTAAAAATGTAAAATCAACTAAAATATCATAATCCTATATAAATATAACATAAAAGTTAAATAACAAAGAAAATAGCTAAGCATTAAGATTTATATTTGAATAAAATTTATGATATTATATATTTTATGTTATAAAATAATAAAGAACACAAATAAGAGCATTAGTTTAATTATGTCTTAATTTTTAAATTTTTTATTTGAAATATAATGTAGTTTATATCTTTAATTTTTAAAATATATTTAATTTAAATTAGATTTATTATATTACTATCTTAAAAATAAGTATAATTCAAGATATTATATATCACATGTTATAGAATAATAAAGAATAACCACACAAAAAAAGCTTGTCATTATAATTGTATTTTATCCTAAGTTTTTATATTTGAAAAAAATGTCTTTTATATCTTTTAATTTAAATTATATGTATTATCTTAATTAGTATCTAAAGATAAAATCTATGATTAAAATAAATAAATAAATAAATATTAAAAAAGTATTATGAATAAAATAAAAAACTTTTTTTTTTGTCATACAACACACTCACACATAGGGGTGGCAATGGATAGAGTAGGATAGGGTTTGGAGTCAACCCTAACCCTACTCGCAAGTTGAGATTTTTATATAAACTCAACCCTACCCTACCCGCGGGTTGAGAATATTTCAACCCTAATCCTATTCGCTCTTAACCCGCGGGTACCCGACCCTAGTCGCGGGTTACAAAAAAGATGCAACATTATTATATAACTTGATGATAATTTAAAATAGAACTGACTTTTATGTAAAAAAAATATTAAATTTTCAATTAATGATCTTTTTTTAATGACTATAAATCTTTTCATTTAGTGAAAGGTCTTTGGTTCAACATCCACTTAAAACATATTTTTATATAAGTATATAACATATACATATATAGGGTGCGAGTTAATCGGATAGAGCTGAGACACAACCTGCACCCTACCCGACCCGCACGAGAACCCTACTCGCTGCGGATCGGGTTGGCAACCCTACCCAACCGGACGGAATCGGGTTGAATACCCGCGAGTAAAGTATATATTGGTACCTCTACTCACACACACATTTCACACACACACACTAACCTAGCACCTCCACTAAGATTCGATCCTGGTGTGACTTTATTTGAGGCAAATATCTTTGCCACTACATCACATACCTCAGCCACAAATAAAAAGCTTTTTGTCACAAAAAAAAAAAAGCTTTATTATTGGGCCTAAGAATGCATCCCAAATACTAACTACTGAGCCTTTTCCGTCCAGAAAAACTTACTAACGCTAGTGTATAATGAAGCTGCCCCTAGTGGACACCATTTCAAAAGACCTAACAAAGTATCGGTCCAACTAGTCAACTAGATATCCATTATAAATTTATAATTCATCTTTTAATCACTTATTATTTATTATAATAATTATTTTTAGATATTATATTTTAATTTTTTTTATATATTTAAATTTTAAAATTATATCTCTTTAAAGTTAAAATATTTAAATTTAAATTCAAACTTAACAAAACAAAAATAACAAACCAAAATCAAATTCTAACAAAACTAAAATTAAAATAATACTATTAAAATAAAATTTTTCGGTGGATATATATATATGATTTTTTCAGTTCTAATTAACAAGAATAATGAACATAATTATTTTTGAACGAGTTTCGAATGTGTAATTTTGTAATTTTAGATGTATTATAAAATTATTTATATTTAAAAATATAAATACGGATTTAAACGAATTTTGGATGTGTTAAAAAATTATTTTATTAAAAAAATATAAGCACAAATTAAATAAAGTTTGGATGTATATCAAAAATATTTTATATGTTATCTTATTATTTTGGATGTGTACTAAAAGTATTTTGTGTTATCTTATTATTTTAGATGTGTTATGGACATATGTAAAATAACAAAAAAATTACCACAAAAATAATCACGCGAGAAAGAAAGAAAAAATAATGTTTAAACACAAACATATGAAACTAAAATATAATTGGATATAGAGGATAGAAGAGGTGATATTATTTAGTTAATAAGTTAATTTTGTTATTTGTTATTTTAGATGTGTTGTAAGCATATTTAAAATACTACATTAAATTTTTACAACACATCTAAAATAATATAATTGGGAAAAATCTAAATTATAAATACATCTAAAAAAAATGTTAAAAAAGACACTCGAGTAAAAGAAAAGGATTCGGATTTTCTAAATTTTGAATTTCATTTTGAAAAGTAAAGTATGATCTATCACCATTTATTTCAAAGGTAAGATCAAGAGAAAACATGAGAGAAAAACATTCAATAATCTCATTTTATCCTATAAAGTGAAAATCTAAAATTTAAAAGATCCAAATTCAAAAGAAAATATAAATTACTCAAATATTTTTATTTTTTGGTAGATTTTTTTTTGTAGCAACTCCATTATTAAAATTAAATAGGATAAACTTAGTTATTATTAAATAAATAAATTATTATATTTTTTTAAGCATAATTAAAGATGTTGATTCTTGTTTTCTTTAACATATTAGGATAAAAAAAATACAAAATTGGTAGTCACATAAATAATGAAGCAAATAATAATAAATATTAGATATAAATCAAGTAAGTGTTTTCTTACTTGCAGAAGAGAAAAGAACTTTTATGGAGACTTCCTTCACTATAAAAAGAGAGAGAACACGCATACGAGAGCGAAGAAAATGATAGAGTAAGATAACGGTTTCTAGAAAAATTTTAATGTTTAAAATTTAAACTAATTTCAATTAATTATGTCTTTATCTAAAAAATAGAAACATGTCTTAATTAAATAATATTATTTAAATTAAAAGGTTGACTAAACTTTAAAATTTAAAGGATAACTAATATTTAAAAAAAAATAATATTATTTAATGAAAATTAAAGTGAGATCATCTAATGTTCTTGCTAATGTTTTCTTTCTTTCGCAACACCCTCCTCCACTGTTGAGAGCTAAATCTTCTTTTACTTGTTATTTTTCTTTTTCCAGGCAGTGTAATTTTTTCTACTTCACCACAAGCACATTACTTTGACTGTCCATTCCAACTGAGCTCCGAGAGATGCAGCGGTACCACTTCACATTCATCTTAACTTGCTTTAAGTTCGTCCTCTCACTCAAACTATGAAGAACCATGTGTTTGCCTTAGGTTAAGGCCAAGAAATGTAATGTTTACTCAGAATTGTGTGCTGGTCAGTGGTGAAACTTAGTTCAGACAAGGAGTGGCCATGACCCCAAACTTTTTATAAAAAATTTAGTAGTATTTTTTCAAAAGATAAAAAATAGTTCAATTGACTTAAATATTTTACTATGACTTAAAATATCTAATAAGTTCAATAAACAACACTCTCTCTATCATTAGGTTCAAATATAAAAAATTAGATATCTTTTATTTATTTAATTTAATATTATTTTATATTTTACTATTTATTTAATTTAATTTTTTATATGATAAAAAATAATAGAATATTCAATAAGTATTAATATTATTGTATTTGTATAAATTGATAAAAAAAATTCAATAAATATTATAAATTTTAATATTTGTCCTTCTAACTTTTTTTTTATATATTTTACAGGATATATATTCAAATTTTTATATAAAATAATAATAAAAAATCAAAGAATTGATACATTTTTTAAGAAGAAGGCTAATATTTAAGAAGGAGAACATATAACTTTTACAATATCAACACATGTAGATAGTTCTTCTACTTTAATGAATCACAAAGAAAGTGAGATATAACCTTCAAAAGTTCAAAAAGTTATATCTGATGACTTTAACTTTAACTTTTTGGAACGAGATCTTGAAAAAAGACTTTAAATTTAGCAGTATCACCCAAACCAGAGAGATGAGATTAGACGAGTTTATCTTAAATGAGATCCATATAAAAAAATATTTTAACAATTATTTTCTATTTCACCCCCAAAAATTTTGTTTCAAGTTCCGCCACTGTGCTGGTCTTTCCACACAACTTTGGAATTTTGATATATATTCAAATTTTTGCTTCGAGATATTTTTGATTCTTTCTGTTATATCTTTTCATACCAACCTCTTCAGCTGGGAAAACAGGTAAGCAATGTGGAGTTGATAGAGGGCGATACAATTGTCATGGGGTCTGATGGTCTTTTTGACAATGTTTTTCACTATGAAATTGTTTCAATCATTGCTAGCAAAGGCATTAGCTAACTTGGCAAGAATTCATGCCTGGATTCAAATTTTGATTCTCCCTATTCATTGGAGGCCAGGTCTAAGGTAAAGGAAAAGTTATTGCTTCCGTCTTGAAATGATGGTCAATTTCGACAAAGTAGTACAACTTTTTAAATCAGAGGAAGTTTAGTTAAGAGTTTCACAAACTTTGGTTCTCCCTTTTCATATTATTTTCTTAATGTTTCTCTACCAATATGCCAGGGTTATGATGTGCCGCTATGAAAGAAGATTCTTGGAATGAAGCTTACAAGCAAGGCAAAACACACCATAAAATGAGGGTATGCTCATGTGAAGATTTCCCATGACCTTATCGTGTTGATTTTACCATTGATTAGATGTTCTTGATCTTCTATGGGTCTATACTTGGCTCTGCCTTCTTGATCAATGATGAGAATCAACACGATAATGTTCCGTTCCTTCTTACAGTTGTGTATTGCAAGGCTCGTGGAGGTTTGAATTTATGACATCATGCAAGCTACTATTCGTATCTTTACCTAGAGACTAATCTTAGCAATTTTATAATGACTATTTTTCTCTGAATTTGTGGCTAACCACACTATTATATCATTGTATCAGGTGGAAAGCTTGATGATATTACTGTAATTCTTAGTCAGGTTGTAAGTTCCTGAGAGCTGCTAATCCATCTTGATTGGTTGATTATATTTGAAGAAAGCAAGGATCCTGATTGTGGAGATCACCATAGCAGCAATTCTCTTCAGTATACTGTGATCACTAAATGTTGGTGATGCACTCGGAAAATGGACGTAAGGATTTATCATGGAAATATTTATGCTTTGCTATGAAGTGTTATGTTGTGCATCATGCATTTAGAGTGTGTTGTATAATGTGATATTCTTTATAAATTAATTTTCTGTTTCTAAAGTGTTAGGTCTGTTTCTGATGAAGGGTAGTTATGCAAGTAATTCTACAGAAAAATAACGTTATAATTACTGTCAATTTGAATTAGAATTCTGGTAAACAATACTCTCTTCAATTCCTTTGTCTGATATTTGAGACTTTGTTATATTCTTAATCAGTGCTATAAGATCCAAAAAAAAAAAAAAATACTAAAAAGTGAAGTGACAAATGAAAGGGTAGGAGAATTTCAGGAAAAGGATGACCAGCCAAAACCAAATATAACTATATGGAAAAATGGCAGAGCAACAAATTAAAGAGCCAGATGAGTATACTAACACAGTAGTTGCCATAAAAGTGAATCCCTTAAAGTTCCAGAATATATGGCAATCCTTCTGGTGAAATGTTAATAATACAAAGGTAAAGAAACAAATGCATTATCATAAATCCTTAAACTATGGTTTTGCTATAAGCGTGGGATAGAGGATGTATTCAAGGATTTACCTTGTGGTAAAAGGTATAAATATTACAATGAACTAAACAAAAATAATAAAAATACAATTTTAAGAATTATTTATCAAAATTGGCAGGGTTTAGGGTTTAGGCCCTGATTGAAGAAGCTCTATACCAATGATGTTGACAAATAAATAAAGGACAGAACAAGGGGTATTCTAACCCCATTTGTTCATATGATAGTGCTGCTGTCTTTACTCTGATTTAATTCTTGGAAAAAGGACTTCCCTGCCTCGTACGTTGACCAGCAGATTGCGGCTGCAGGAGCATGGAACAGCATCCTTGGAATCCATCCTCGCATGAGCCCTCTGTATCCATCCTTTTTCACTATTGTTTTTAAAACATCTGCAATTGAACCATTTTCGAACCTATCGCATCCACAGACACCCTGCACCATAAACCGATATCATGATACTCCCTCCCTTCAGCAGATATGATTAAAATACCAACTATGATATTGGTTGTGCAGAAGCTGATAGGGTACATACAAAGGAATAACACATGTATCTATATGCATAAAATTTCTTGCATGCATCTTAGCCTTGAAATGAGAATCAGATGGGTCATAATCAAAGACTAACTATTACTAACATAATCAATGGTAGACTAGCAATTTTTACAGTTTGAGATTAAATACCTGATTAGTAACTCTCTTTCTCTCAACTCATTCCTTGTCCGTTCGCTGTGAACTTCTTGACTAAATATATTTTGGACTATTTTCAACTCGATTCACACAAGTACATTAAACTTACACCTCAGAATACGATGGTATATTGCTTTTTCTTTTTCTCAATCTCCCTCCCCTTCTTGAACTTTTTCTTTTTCTTTGGCCTTCTTTTTTTTATTTTTCTTGAAATGATATTTCAAGTTTTCACCCTTTTTTTTTTCTTTTTTATACTATCTCTTTTTCAAGTATAAATGGCACATACACATAGAGTGGAAACTACCCAGCGCCTTCCAACGTGAAGTCGGAGTATAATCCAAATAAACATGCCTGTATAATTACAACTACAACTACTGTAGTCCAAACGATTTACTTAGATGGAGGTTCTGTCCAAAAAAATTCACAACCCCCTGTTGTTGTAACATTTCTCAACGCAAATACTCCAAATCGAGCACGAAAAAAACGCCGCTTATCCGAGGTGGTGTACCTCGACTCAGAATCAGAAGAAGCAGAAGAATCCAATAGTTCTAGCGACCATGAAGTGGATCCAATGGAGGAGGACCTGGAAGAAGACGCGTAAGAGATTCTGAAGAAGAAACCCGGTACAAAGGTGTTGGAAGAGATTTACTTTGTTATGCTTTTATAACTTTGTTATGCTTTTTAGTAAAACATATGGGATATTAGTCATCTTCTTCTATCACCTTTGTACCGGGTTTCTTCTTTAGAATCTCTTCCGCGTCTTCTTCCGGTCCTCTTCCATTGGATCCACTTCATCGTCGCTAGAACTATTGGATTCCTCTGCTTCTTCTGATTCTGAGTTGAGCTACACCACCTCGGATAAGCGGCGTTTTTTCTGTGCTCGATTTGGAGAATTTGCGTTGAGAAATGTTACAACAACAGGGGTTGGAAATTTTTTTAGACAGAACCTCCATCTAAGTAAATCGTCTGGACTACAGTAGTTGTAGTTATAATTATCCAGACATGTTTATTTGGATTATACTCCGATTTCATGTTGGGAAGGCGCTGGGTAGTTTCCACTCTACGTGCATGTGCCATTTATACTCTTCTAGAGATAGTATAAAAAAAAGGGGTGAAAAATTTTAAGAAAAAAAAAAAAAAAAGCCAAAGAAAAAGAAGATCAAGAAAGGGAGGGAGATTGAGAGAAAGAAAAAGCAATTTACCATCGTTAATTACCTGACTCTAGGGGGCGTTCATGGTGCGGTTTGGTTCGGTTTTTGAGGATAAAATCATCCGATTCGATCGTTTAATTAAATTGCGGTTCGGTTTGATTTGATTTTTTTATCGAAACCATCCAAAACAAACCAAACCAAACCAATTAAAATCGGTTTAGTTTGGTTCGGTTTGTTCGGTTTTTTCAATCAATTAAAAAAAAATACATCACGATTAGCAACGCTTTGAGCAAGGCTGATGGCCCCTTCACTATAATCCATACCAGTCAAATCAGAGAACCTGGAAAGGTAGCAAGAGTAAGATTAATAACACATGCAATGCAACATAAAAAAAACCCAGATATCTCTCATAAACCAATAGGCAGAACTTCCAAGTACTTATAAGTGTACCTTCCCTCCAAAAAAGCATATAATAGTATATACATTTCCATGCCACCTTTATGTAGCAACTTTCTTTGTTTACTTGAATATATCTTTGTTTTTCATGATTTTCACATTCACACCTTGCTTTTGATGCTATGGAATTCTCATTTAATTAGCAATTAAATATATTTGTGTATGAACAAATTTATATGGCACAAGATTCACATGCCTTCCGATTTCCAACAATACACATTTTGTTATAATAAATAGTAATTCAGAAATTCGCTAACTTTTACAAAGTCTTTCTTTTCTCTTTTTTTATATAAAAGAATTATACAGCATATATTACTAAAAGTGCAGAACATCGCAAGAAATACCATACCCTTGTTTAGCTAATTCTTGGAGAAGCAAACCATTGCCTGTCCCAATGTCAAGTACACTCCAACCAGACAAAACTTTATTTCCTAATTCACTACCTTCAGCTTTGACATCATCAACATGATTTGGTATGCGGCCTTGAGAGATGTCAACGCACAAGGCTTTTGTCCAAGATACAACTACTTCCATCACATCAGCCCCAAACCTGCACAAGCAAAATAAAGGCAGAAAACATAAATGAAAGTTAAACAAGTCATAATGTTCATCATTATAGAAGTGGATTTGTTGAGAACTAAAAGAAGTGTTCCTGAGCCCTTGACCTGAGTTCGATCTTTCTTGTGTAACGGAAATTAGCTTCTGGAATGTTGTTGCAAACCGCGGCAATTTATTTTATTGGGACGTAATAGTATTATTGTCGAATCAGTTAGAAAAAAAATTATGCAGGACTCCTTCAGCTTCAAAAGGTAAACAACTTTTTCATCACTAATCTCGTTATTGAACAAGACAGAGATTATTGAACAAAACACACGCACACACATAATGAAAAAGAAAGAATGTTACAATACAGAGTAGAATTTTGGAACGAGAAATTGCGATTCTTCGTGCCTGTTTCGGTAACGAGTTGCCTTCCTTGTCTTCGGCGAAGGCGTCGTACCTCCTGGCGGCGAGGGGGTAGAGGAGGCAGTTCGCGGTGACTCGTTGGATCAGATCGGAGAAGTTGGAGACCTTTCTCGTCATTGTTGAGTTGAGAAAGAATATTGGTGTGTGTGAGTCGGAATATTGGGTGAGTGAGCGAGTGGAGAAGAATGTAGGAGTTCAGTTGATTGATGTGGTGAGTTGTAAGCATGTATATTTGAGTGAAGAAGGTGTCAGAGGAAGCAGTAGAACGAGGAGAGTGCGCAGGATAAGGAACACGAGTACGATAGAGCGCCTCGTAATTTAAGGAGAGAGAAATTGCGAATTGCTAGTTGCTACTCCTTACTGATTGGGGATGGTAGCAAACTAGCAATAAAATAATGTAAGAAACAGGTAAACCAATTGCACGAAACAACCTTTTAGTAAATATGTTTTACCATTTTCTTGAAATCTAATGAAAAAAACACGTGATAATACGACAATCATATTTGTCCTGTATGGACATGTGAGTTGTTGGAAATTAAAGTAAGATCAATCAATACTTGTATATTCTTATAATAGGATATCAAATTTTATGTACAATTTTCATAGTTTAAAAAATTTACTATAATTAATAGTATTAATAAGCAGTATCATTTGTACTGATATCATATTTCTAAATATAATATGAAGTCTAGAGAGCAGATGTAACAAGTTGCAGCAATAGTCTCATGGCTATTGGCTACTAACTTCACGTGATGTGGAAATGTTATTATCTTGTGTTAACTAGTATTTGTTCTAGTTGGATCTCGTTTCATTGGACTTTTTTTTATAGGTGGAATAATTCTTATAAATTGCAGGGGTTAAATTTGGTGGGCTTTGTGGTTTAGGATTTGGAACAAAAAGATGCGGGAGAAAAGGAAAGAAATGTATTGGGAAATTCAATAGGGAAAAAAGCTCAATAAAAATTATCATGTTTTTGGCCCTTCCTCATGGTCCCAAAATCAAATTCTGATATGTTAGAGATTTATGGGCTTTGGCCCTTTCTCATGGTAAAAAAAAAAGTTTAAAAAGAAAACCCTACTACCCTAAAATCGGCTTACATAATAATTATGAAAAAAAATTTTAAATGAATAATTCCTTGCATAGTTGCGTTTACATGAGATATTAGACAAAGACAATGGCAGAATGAAAGGAGTGAAACTCATTCTTCGGTGGAAGCGGAGGAGTGATGGGGGAAAGTTGACCACACATCTTGCCATGTCTTGTGGCCTTCAGTTACCTCACGAACAACAGATGCAGCCTTTTCGGCATCAACCCGCACTTGATCCTTGCTGTCCCTCTCCCGAATAGTTACTGAAGATGTTGAATCTACAGTGATTGCCAAGGGCACACCAAGTTCATCCGTTCTTGCATACCGTTTTCCTATTGATGTACCTGTTAACATTTTTCAAAAGGTAAACAAATGCATGACATCAGACCAATTAATCCATCAATAAAACTTAATCGACCATGCAAAGCATGTGAACAACGATATAACTTGTCCTCATGCAAGCATCTAGTATTTGTGCTCCTCAACAAATGGTGTTAATGAGAACAACTATTTATTGACTAACCTGTAATGTCAATCTTATTTGATATACCCGCAATAGTCGATGACTTAGAAATGTATTTAGCAACATCTTCATACTGTTTATTCTGAACCAGAGGGAAAACTGTGCACTTAATAGGAGCCACAACTGCAGGGAACCGAAATACATTTAACTGTTCATCCCCAGCTTTACCTGGCCTCATGTAGAAACAGTGCTCAAATAGACAATAAATAATCCGTCCAATTCCAGAGGATGGTTCAATCACGGATAGTGTAACAACTCGTTGGTGCTCCTTCTTTTTCTCCTTCTGAATAGTTACCATTTTGTTTGTAACAGTCACAGTTTTACCTAGTGTACAAACATCAAAGTCCACCTCCCCTTTTGATTCAAGAGCAGCCTTCATATCCAAAGCTTCTTTCTCCTTCATTGCCTGCAGAAAAATTTGATGTGTCATAAGTAACCCCGGTAGCTGTTACCAAGTGTCACCATATTAAAGGCATTACACTATACATTACCTCAAGTGCTTCAACCACATTCTTCTGACTCCCCTTGAATGCCAGACCCAACTCTTTCTTGACTGGCGTTATAACCAATTTCTGGCATCATTCATAAACCATATCAACTAATGGGTACCGCAGATTTTAGTGTTGCATATCAAGTTTCAGGACCAGTGTATATATAAACACTATTAATGTTACAACGTACCTCCACTCCCTTAGGCTCTGAAATTTTTTCATGAGCCACCAATGGAACCCCACTTTTATCCTGAAATATCAAATAAAAAGTTGCAATGAGAATGAAACAAAAACAAACCACAGGCGTATAATAATATACTAAAAGATTTATTTAGTGATCATGATATTACAACAGAGGGTAAAATATAGTATACAGTATGACCCGTTAAGTATAGACACTTCTAAACTTACTGCCCTTCCAGCTTTTTGCGATCATTAAAGCCCCATCTAAGTTGTTTCAAAGTTGAAAGTTCTGCTTTATTAATTAAAAATGCACAGTAAGCACTAGACAGTCAAAAATGAAACTTCAAGAGTAGAATAAGTGATAGATCAAATGATTTATCGTGTAATGTTAAAACGAAGGGGGAAATGACTTTTCCAATGACAAAAGTGTATTTTACTCAACAATATGCCAACGTCAACAAAGCACATGAATTATATTTATAATATACACATCAAATTTCCTTAATCTTGTAGTTAACATACACAATTTGAATTATACCAACCACCAAAGTTACCATCCTATTCATCTATCAGAGAATGTTACTTAATGGTCATTACCGAGTGAGCACGCAAATCATATGCAGACCTATCTGCAATGCCAACATACTCAATCCAACCGTAGGAACACTCAATCTCAGCATCCCAGCAGTCAGCAGCATAATGGGCCATCTCATTAGTAAGGTGTTGCCTAAATCGTAACCGGTCTTTGTCTATACCGAGACGTGTCAAGAAAAGATATACTCTACCGATGAAATAACCAAGAGTCTCATTGTTGACAATTCCCTGATAATAAAATAATAAAAAAAAAGAATTGGAAAAAAGAATCATAAAACATAATAGAAGATGACTGAAAATCAGGGGGAGAAGAAAACAAGAAAGCTTGAACTCATCATAGCTCAAACTGACCCGTGACACAGCTTCACCGAGGCGAATTCACTTTGCGGATTGACCAGGCATTTGTTCTTCCCTTGGGAACATTAAAAATTCCAATTCAGCAACCTCTTTGTACTTTGGATGAGATTTATCTTCTGGATCAACAAAGTGCTCAATTTCTGCCAATGTAAATTCACGGACTCTAGGAAGGCCTTGTCGGGGAGATATCTACACATAGACAACAATCAAGAAAAAGAAAAGGTTATAAACCTGTCATCACATTAAAGATAATGTAGCAAGTTCAAAGAGAAACATCTAGGTGTTTGTAGAGCAAAAACAAGGCAACAATTACCGACCTCATTTCTGAATGCCTGCCCGATTTGGGCTGCAGCAAATGGGAGTTTGTTTCCATTGTAATAGTACAAGTCTTTGAAATTCACAAATATGCCCTGTGCAGTTTCAGGACGCATATAGCTGCCACATTTGATCAAGAGAAAAACGTCTTCACCGCAGTAAATAGAAAATAGCACATGCTTTGACGGGAAAGTTACTTACCCAGGACTCAAGCCAGATTGACCAATAGATGTCTGGAACATCAAATTGAACGGATAAGGGTCAGATAGTGGATTCTTGGTTTCAGGAGCTGTAATTCCATACTCCTTAATCTTGGCACCAAGTGCTTCAGCAGAGAGATCATCCAAGGTTGCCAAGACATGTTTAAGCTCCGCAGCCTCCTCGGATGACATTGTGAGGTCCTTCTGCAGCTTCTCATTGCTAGTCCTTGAGCAAGTGGTCGGCACGGTAACATGTCCCCGTCTTCTCATCCTTAACCATGAGGTCAGTAAACTTATCCACATGACCTGAAGCCTTGAGGACAATCTCAGGTGTCATGCAGGGGCAGTCAACTTCCAACATGTTCTCTTCAAGAACAAAATGCTGCCAAATACAAAGTAAAACGACACAACACAAAACATAAAGCTCTCAACTTAACAATGAAACCATAAGCACATCCATTTCTGTTTCTATTTTAAGCGTGCAAGAACTTAATCATCTGAAAGCTCAAGTAACTAAGCTAATATCGCAACCATAACGATTAACTTTGTAACCACATGCATGTGCCAATCAGCAACCACAAATAAGTGAAATAACTCAAGTCTCACTCAATTCCTTCTACAATACACAACATGCAAAATTCCATAACCACAACTGAAATTCGAAAGCCCTACGTTTTCAATTAAATCAAATCATTTATTGAACAAATTGTGGATACCTGGCGCCAGAAGGCGAGAACATTGGACTTGACAGCGCATCCGGGAGGGCCGTAGTCATAGAGGCCGGCCACACCGCGGTAGATCTTGAACGATGGGATGTAGAAAAGGCGGCGCTCGAGCGTGTTGACAGCTGTCTGACGGAACGCCTCCCTGCTTAGTCCACCGTCGGTGGAGAGGATTGACTGGAGCTGGCGCTCGACGTCGTTCTTCTCAAGCTTGAGTGCGTTGGGTGACTGGACGGCGGCATCAATGTCAGACTTGGGTGCTGTGGCGGCCTTGAGTGCACGGACAGCATTTCCCTGAGCCTCCACGGCAGATTGCTTTTCGGTGAGGGCCTTGCGGAGCGATTCTTCAGTGGCAACCATTGCAGAAGAAGTTGAAGAGAAGAGTGAGTGTTGTGTGCGTTGGAATGAAGCAGCAGCTGAGAAGGTTGAACCACGCAAACACAAACGCAAACGCGGAAGCATTAGCTAAGAAGCACTAGCACTAACAATACAGCAAGGAATCATAACAAGAAAAAAAATTCAGAATAAAAAACAATAGAGAACCAATAATCAAAGAAAACAAACACCGAACAACAGGAGAACATACCAATTTAAAATGTCTATTCCTCTGCATAAAATATATTGTCTTTTCAATACAAAAGCTGAGACCATAAAGATGCCCAGTATGTCCTATTTTCTACAAAGTTGCATATAAGAACATTTATCCTTTAAAATAGCAAATTGCTCTCCTTATTTGACCTGCAGTGTGAAGAAAATGAATCATTGATATTTTTTTAAATTTTGCAACTTAAGAAATATCTAGGGATAACATCTTGCTGAAGTCTAACTATCTAGCCAAAAAGTATTACAAATGCAATTATTATGTGAAAATTCTGGAAGGGTCAAGTTCCCGAACAAAAATAGAAAATAGAACTAATAATCATAACAAATTGAAAATCATCATAACCACAATCAGAAAATCAAAACCAAGAACAAAGAACGAATAATCATAACGAATAGAAAAGTCATCAAGTCACAACATAAAAAAATTAGAAATCAGAACAGAAAAAAAGTTCAGAAAAATCAGATTAAACAAGAAATCAGAACAAAAATTGAACCTGAGGCCGAGAGACTTCAATTATGGCTGTGTAGAGGAGGTTGCCGCGCAGAGGAAGCCATCCGCAGCAACTAGGAAGCATAATTCATGGCTACGGAGTCCATTCACAGTAACGGCGGCCAGGGAAGTCATGACTAACGCAACATTAGTTTATGGAGTGGGTCGGGTGGTTCTCGGAATCGGGTTTGGGTTGTTGGGCATAGCCCAAGTCCAAAAAAAAACCACCAATCCTTCCTTCTCGTTTGTCTTTTTCTCGCGAGACTCTCGGCCTCAGCTTGTCCTCTCCTTCCTCAGTTTGAGAGAGTGAGAGGAACAATATTCTCAAATTGATGATCTGGAGTTGGTATCACTGCAATCTTAGTTGAAGCAAATGGCGCACAAGATTCTCGAACACCGATCAACCTACGGCGGAGTCCAATCTGCATTCGAAGTCCCAGTGACCCAGCCCCGTCATCCTCTCCGACGCATCACTCCTTCCCTAGCTCTGGTCCAGTGGTTTGTATTCAACTAATGATGGCTCCGAACAAGACCTCTGAAATGGTGGATATGCATGAAGCCACTTGGAGCTCTCAAACTGATGATTTGGAGTTGGAATCTCTGGAATCTGAGTTGAAGCTAATGGCGCACAAGATTCTCAGACCCTACGGCGGAGTTGCGCCGAACTGGAACGAGATTCAGGCGTCTGTAGCAGTAGGCGACAGTAGCGAGGGTTCGGGCTTCATTGGAAAGCTTAGGAACAACGGCGCGCAAGGGAACTGTTGGGGAATGAACTCCGGGTCAGGTGGGTCATGGGTGGTTCATCCGCTTGTTGTGCTTTGGGCCCTTTATGGGCCTGGCACCGTCCAAAAAAAAAAAGAGAGTGAGAGGAGAAACCAGAAAGTTCAAACTCCTGAACCGCAAATGCCATTGATTCACGGTTGAACCGATCCAACCGACCGGTCCAGTTCGGTTTTAGAACACTGCAATAGTTTAGTTAGTTGGGAGTGAAGTGGTTTTGAATATGAAGAAGAATCCAACGTCTTTGTAATCTCCGTCTTCAAGCAACACTTTTTTTCTTATTTCTGCAACCGAATGCAAGCTTTGCTTCACCATTCCCCTCTTATCCGAACCTCACATTCTTCCTTCCCAGCTATGGCTTCTTCTTCCCTCACTCTCCCTTCTCTCTCTCTCAACAACTTCCCTTCTTCCCCATCAAATGCACATTCTAGAACCTTCAACCTTCCCCTCCTTCGATCTAGGGTTTTCATGAGCGTCGCTTCCGGATCCCAGGTCTCCGTTCTCAACGATTCTCTCTTCTCCGATTACAAACCCTCCAACGCTTTTCTTTTCCCCGGTCAGGTAAACGGACAATTGTGATCAGCATTTTTTTATTTAATTTTTATGAATATGATATATTTTGTTTATTCGATGTATGAATTTCTGTATTAATGTGATTGCAGGGTGCACAAGCCGTTGGAATGGGAAAAGAAGCTCATAATGTGCCTGCTGCTGCGGTTCTGTATAAGAAGGCAAATGAGATATTGGGGTAGTTGCTGATTTCGTTTTATAATAACTATTTTCTCATGTTTGTCTTTTTATTTATTTATTTATTTAAATTCTATGATTCTGGGTTCCTTGTAGTAACTGATATTGTGTATTCTCTGCCTTCAGGTATGATCTTCTTGATATATGCATCAATGGCCCAAAGGATAAGTTAGATTCAACTGTTCTTAGTCAGGTAAAGTGGTAAATCTTTTTTACTTCTTTTTGGGTAGTGGTGGTTGTTTTTTTAATAATCTATTGAACATGAATTTAGAATATAGGGTACATTCATCTTAGTTTTATCGTTAAAATAATTAGTGGAGTATTATGGAGTTGGTTTATGTGCAAATAATTGAGCTAGGCAACTTTAGTTAAATGATTGCTTGTCATGCGGAGGGTAATTAGTTTTGGTTGGGTCAAATCCCAACCAAGAATTTTTCTCCTCCTCATCGTGTCTTTATTTATATTCAAGAATAAAATAAAAGAATTAGTGAAGTAATAAACAAATTCGTCTTTAATAGAGATCTTTTATGATTATGATATTATATTAGTGAGTCCATACATAGTTATCCACCAGTCTGTTCTTCATGTTTATTTTTGTCACATATAAAGATTTACATGGGCATAATGTTTACCAATTTTTTTCTACTTCTTCAGCCTGCTATTTATGTCACAAGTCTCGCTGCTGTGGAGCTACTTCGTGCACGAGATGGAGGACAACAGATTATTGATTCTGTTGATGTTACGTGTGGTCTAAGTTTGGGAGAATACACTGCTCTTGCTTTTGCTGGGGCTTTCAGGTGATTTGCCAAGTATTAGTGATTAATATATAACTGGATTTTGTAATGCTTTCCCCTTATGGCCCCCTGTTCTTCATATTATTCCTCATGTATCAAGAAATCACTTTAAAACCAAAGGAATAGCAAGTACGACATATATGCCCCTTCTTTTTGGTCATAGTGACCTATTCTGTCATAAAAGTACCATCTGTTAGAACCATTGTTTATGAACCATCGATAAAGTACGATTTTGTTTGGAGTTCAACTTTGTTCTTTAATTGACTTGCTATCAACCCATGTATTTATTTGAATTGTAAGCTTTGAAGATGGACTTAAGTTGGTCAAATTGAGGGGAGAAGCCATGCAGGTAAACAATGTGTTCCAATTTCTTGTCTGACTTATATCAACTTGTTTGGATAGAAGCTCGTAATTTTTATTCACAGAAATAACTTCCGCTCTTTATCTAGGATGCTGCTGATGCTGCTAAAAGTGCCATGGTTAGTGTCATAGGACTGGACTCAGAGAAGGTCCAACAATTGTGTGATGCGGCGAATCAGGAAGTACCCGAAGCTGAGAAGGTTCAAATTGCCAATTACCTATGTCCTGTAAGGTTCTTATGGATCTGATTTTTAACAAGCTTAGCAGACAAAATTTAGTGTTTAAATTTCTCATCACTAGCTTCTTTTTGATGTTTTTTTGTTTTCTTAGGGTAACTATGCTGTCTCTGGGGGCTTAAAAGGAGTAGAAGTGCTGGAATCTAAGGCAAAGTCTTTCAAGGCTCGAATGACTGTATGAACATATCCCCAAATCTTATCTTTCCAATGCTAACTTTCCTAAAAGGTTTTAATGCCTTTCACTCTATTCTGCAGGTTCGCTTAGCTGTTGCCGGTGCATTCCACACTAGTTTTATGGAACCAGCTGTGTCAAGGTTGGAAGCAGCATTGGCAGCAACAGAAATCAGAACACCAAGAATACCAGTCATCTCCAATGTGGATGCACAGCCACATGCAGATCCCGACACAATCAAGAAGATATTGGCACGTCAGGTATGCTGCTGAAACTCCATCATGCAGAAATACATGAATGGGAAATAATTGCATTCTATACTACAATTTGCAGGTTACTTCACCTGTTCAATGGGAAACAACAGTGAAGACTCTTCTAAACAAGGGGCTGAAGAAAAGTTATGAACTAGGACCTGGAAAGGTAGGATATATAGATAACAAATACTGTTATGGTAAACAAATACTGTCAATGGGGGAAGCGTATTAGCATTTCAAAGGTGGAGTCTTGTAGTTCTTAGGGTTAAGTACACTTTATCTCCATGACCACACGATGTCCACTTAAGCCACTGGAGTTTAAAAATGTGAAAATCATCCTTTTGAGTTTTGAATTTTTCAAAATGTGTGGATTAACCATGTTGGTTCTTTTCCCAGAAATTAACAAAAATAACACATTTAACAAAATTTAGAGCATCAAAATTCCATATTTAGGAAAGTTGATGGAAAGTTCACATGATGTGAAGGACTGGAAGTAAAGTACAAACTAAACCTGATTTTTATAACTCTGCTAAAATTTGTTTTGTTGTTCTCTTCTCAGGTAATTGCTGGTATTATCAAGAGAGTGGACAAAGGTGCTGATATTGAGAATATAGGTGCCTGAGAAGTGAGAAGGCAGTGAAACCTTGCTCCTTCTGTGACTTCCAAATTCCAATCAACCCAATAGTAAACCAACATTTTGTCTCGTACAATCTGGGAGAAAAGGTTGCATCCCCAAATCAAGAGAACGTGGAGCTTGGGAATTTTGTAAACATAGATTAGGTACAGTTGGATTTGAATGCCAATTTTAAAGTTCAATTTTAGTTTTAACTTTTTAAGAATTGACACTATCATGATGATGAACGTATTGGACTGAATAATGGGTTTATTTACCTAATAAACATTGTGTCATAGTTGGTGTTCCCTTTTTTAAGCTTTCCAGTTCGATTGGATCAACCATTGGTTAGTAAGATCATAGTTGAGGATTGAATGGTTTGGTGGAGAGTAAAGAAAATGCTTTGGTGACAATACTTTTTTTTTTCTTAGGAAATTCATTCGATTGACAAGTTAAAAAAAAGATTATTGCTAATAGAAGTTCTTAAATTTTTGTTTTAATAAAAAAATAATGAATGTATTGAAAATTTAAATATTGTATTGTTATACGTATATTTTTTTAAAATTGATAACGTTAATATGTGTCTTTATGCTAAATCCTAAGTTTAAATAGAGAAATATTAAGTGATTAACATTTTTTTGTCATATATTTTGAACTAATACTAAATAAATTTTTTTACACTAAAAATATTGATACTTAAATATTTTTCTTTTAACTTCTTGTTGTTGGATTAATAGACACTAGGATAAAACTTGAGATAGTGAAAACTATGGCAGCAGATAAATTGCATTTCTATCTAAATTTCATTCTTTTGATGATAATAAAGAATTTGTGCCACACCAAAACGTCGCAATTTGACAAGAGCATTAGCGCAATGCTTCGACACAATTAAAGCATATCATGACAAGTTGACAACCATAACTATGAATATCCTAAATCTTCATCCTGACTTGTCTCGTTTTCTTCATCATCTCCATCAGATATTGTCGATGTGTCATCATCGTCAGAATCCTAAAATACATAGAACAAATCATTTTCTAAGTGTTTTGTTGCATGCCTAAATCAAAGTGTGTGTAAATAAAATCTAACCAAATAAATATCTTAAAGTATCGTTTTAAGTTATAAGTGGAATGTTTTAGATAATTCTTGAACTTTGGTTCATGTGCAAAGTTGAATCCAAAGTTTTAAAAATGTGTTGCATCATTTGATTACTTTAATGTGTTGAATTGCACATTTCAAAAACTAAAGCAAAGTTAGGGACGTAGGGGGTTATTTTATTTGTATTATTTTTTCCAAATAAAAATGAAGGTGGTTTGTTCAAATCAAACCTGATGATAGTGGCGGTGAATACTACTATGTATGCCTCCAATTGTCCTAATTATTATGTACATGGGCACAATAATTCCACTTGCCCTTAATATAAACACCTAAAAAGATAAAAATAAAAAAGAAGTTAAACACATTATTCAAAAAGCAGATATTTATTTAAGTTTCTTTTTAAAATAAATAAATAAATAATGGTGGAAACCAAGTACTTACAGTAAGAATTGTAAATGGATAATCTTCCATGCCACTTGTAAGTGCTGCAAAAAGATGTCTTACAAGCAAGATGAGTGTAAACTGCATAACAAAAATGAAACAATAATGAGTTATCACACAAAGGTTTCTAAGTTTATTAGTTGACTTGGCTAAGTTCAATATTATTATTATTATTATTATTATTATTATTATTATTATTATTATTATTATTATTATTATTATTATTATTATTATTATTATTATTATTATTAATGATAAAACTTTCTAATGTATAATACTTTCAGATAATATATATATTATAATTTAGTTGTTAAGACACTAAATCACTAATGAAGAGATATAAATACATTTGTTATTAAAAACCAATTTTAATTCTCATAAAAAAATTTGTTGAGGATGTGATGAGAATAAAAGTAAAATTTTAAAAATTTTGAAAGGATAAAATTGTAAGAAAAATCTATATCTTATTTAATATTTATTTCTTAGCTTTTTATCTAACAAAACACTAAATATGTACTGTTGTTCAAGCACGGATCCAAAAAGTTTAATATAGAGGGGCCAAATTTTAGATAATTTTTTTTATTTCATAAAAATAATTAACATATAATTATTAGAGTTAGTTTTTTAAAAGATTTATCAAAATATATATATATATATATATATATATATATAATTATAAATTTTTTTCATAATTTTATTTTAATTTTAATATATGATAGTTACATAAAAGAAATATAACAATATCAATAATACATTATAAAATTATAAAGTATCAATAATTTATAGCGTGTTTAGTTAAAAATTATCACATATCTTATTAATTAAAATTAAATTCTTTCAAAAATTTTAAAAAATTTGAAAATTAATGATAAATTATTAATTATTTAAAAGATACAATACCTTTATAAAATACAAGATATAAGATATTTTTATAAAAGTTTTTCTTTTAACAACGTAAATTTAGAATAAAAATAAGTATTTTTTATAAAAAAATAATATCTAAAGTACATAATGTGATTACCAAAATATAACTACGTAAGTTATTATTAATATAATAATATAAACTTTAAATATGTTAATATAAAATAAATAAATAATTTTTTTAAATAAATATAGAGATTATTATATAAAAACTAATTTAAAAGTTACAAATACTTGAGGTATGATATTAAATTAATTAAGTGAAAAATATTAGTGAATTAAACAATTAAGACATAAATCTATCACATAATAAAAAATAATACATATAAAAATACTAAATTATATAATATTTTTATTTTTTAAAATACATATCTCATATATAAATATAGTTTCTAAAAATTTTGGGGGGAGTGAGGCCACTACTCGCCCCCTCTAAGTCCGTCCCTACTGTTGTTGTATATTGATGTGTCTTTCTAAAATATGTCTTATTAAACAAACAATAGACATATATTACCATGTTCATATTTCTAATAAACATCCTATTATCTATAGGTATGGATTATGTTTCTTGTTACACATGACATAGTCAAAGAAAAAAAATTGAAGTATTCATCTTATTTATTCTCTAACACAAAATTCTTTAAGAAAATGCTTAGAAGGTCATTTGGCGACAAATGCTTCATTTCCTTGAAGAAAAAGAAAACGGCAATGTACAATTGTAGTTTTAGTTGACCATAATTGTAGTCAACCTTGGAGTTCTTGACTCGTTATTTTCCCATTAGAAAAAGTGTATATCACTATATCTTTCCTTTAAGTGCAATCATCGATAAAAAAAAGTGTTCTACCAATTTTTTTGTTTTCAGAAAAAAAATCAGAACCAAACTTGATACCTCTAATTAAGGAATAAATGTACCTATGTGTTAAGTGTGATTAAGAGGGAATACATTAAGTTTTGAATGTATAAAAAGAATGAAATAAAAGATGATAGTGCTTACAGAGAAAGCAAGTGATCGAAAGCAAGAAGCGCTTCTATCTGCAGGAGAAGTGCATTCAGAGTAATCGTTTTCAATTGTTGTTGCGTTTATTAAGGGTTCTACCTCCCTTCTTGTTATTTGCAGGCTATCCCTGTATACCAATTACCATTTGGATGTAAAATAATAATCACTAATGTGTAATTCAAAAGACTTGTTAAACCGCTACAAAGAAGTAATATCGAGATGCAGAAAAAAATCTTAAAGTGTTAAATTAATGGATTTCTCGTCGTATAAATTTTTTTATTTTTTTATTTTTTTTCGATGTGAGACTAATTTGTTATTCTCCTCACACTTACAACTTAACAACTAAATTTAGAAGAGAAAAAAATAATTAAATAAATAAAAATGTATCTAACATGTGTTTTATGAGTGTCTCTACTTGATAGATTAAGAATAATATTTAAAATCCATATTAATTGAACTTTGGAAAAAACCAACATATAGTTTTTATATTTTCAAATTTAAAATAAGGTTTTACTAATAATAAAATGAAAAGAATTATATAAATTTTTTTGTGAAAAAATAAAATTCATTGCTCACCAATATATATATATCCAATTTAAAATTTTTTTTTGTTGTTAATTTAAATATTGGATTTTTACATTTTAAAAACAAATTTGACTAAATAGAAAGAAACAAAGTGCAACTTAGTTTCGTAAAGGGATCACACTTAATGTGCCAAACAATAAAAGAGATCACATTTTAAGATTCGATTAAGTCAAATAATTAGATGCAACGCACATAATTTAACTTTGATTATATTGCACGCGGGAAAGTTGAGTCACTTTGAGACATGTGAAATTCTGTGTTGCACTCCATCAGCAGCCTAAGCATGTGGTTTTCATATTTATCCTAATCTAATAATATACATAAAAAATTATTAAAATAAAAATTAATTATAATGTGAAATTACCTAATGGTCATTGCTGCATCAGCTATCTGAGATTTCTTTGGAGGTGCTGTATATCCAGGTTCATATTGCTGTCAAACAGGGGCATAGTAATAATTTTAGATCACTTAATGTTCAACAATTTTAGATAAAACAAATTCCATACACTCAAAATTATCATAATAAGAATATAACATTGATGCTAATTAGAACAAAAACAAATAAACTATCGGAAAAAAAATAGAACAGAGACTTAAACTTTGAGCAAAGTCAATCAAAGACAATAAAAAACAATAAAACCTGAAAGGAACTTTAAATGTTCATATATCTTATTTGATCATTAATTACTTCTTTTTCTGCTTAAATCTTTTACCACTAAATAGGATCGACTACATGAATTAAAACGTCATTGCGTCATATCGATGCTTTGAGACGGACTTTGTTTTACGTTGGTTGTCACAAACTTAACACAACCCAACATAGTCGGTCCCAAAGTCCGGAAAAATGAAGAGGGTTATTCTGCTTGTGAGATTGCCAACGTAAAACAATGTCGCATCCTAATACATTTGATCATTAATTACTAAAAAAATTGAAATTTTTTTAATATTTTAATAGACAAGATGCATAAATAATTTTTTTTTAAAAATTTAAATAATATCCTTTCGTTCTTACATATTCAGAACGAAATTCAAATCCCAATATTTTTTTAACGGACTAAGTCAATAATATCATTGAATTCGAATATACATAAGCCAAGAAACCATCCACAAGAAATTAATTAGTTTAGAAAATCATAGTTGATTCAAGTTTTGATACCTGGAGACAAATCTCACAAGTTGTATTGCCTTTTTCATTGCACCATTTCTGAATGCAATCTCTGTGAGCAAACTGCACAACATAAAAACGCAATCAATCAATAAATAAATAAAAAAGAAAGAAAAAAATAAAACAAAGCCATAACAGAAAATTTGAAAATAAATAACTACCTTAACGGTTCCAGAACAAGCACAAGGAGCTTCCAAGCTTTTGGAGCTCTCGAATTCTTCTTCATGGCATATTCTACACCGAGAATTCGTACATATTGATCTCAAATCATCCACAACTAACACAACTTCTTCAATTTTATTATTGTTATTCATACTTACAAGCTCCACGCTTCTTCAAAAAACAGAAAAGTAAAAGAACTTGATGAGCCTTTTTGGGTTTTCAAATTCTTCTCTCTATAGTACTACTCTTCTGTTTCTCTTTCTCTCTCGAATCTCAACTTAAATTATATATATAATATATAAAAGGAAACGTTACCGGATTTCCAATACTACCCCTCGTACCATTTTCCACAATAAATTAAATTTGTCAATGTTCGAGAAATTTTCTCCTTTTTATGTGTATTTGAAGAAACAAAAATTTATAAAAACCTATGGATGCTTTTGGATTAAGAAGCTTCTATTTTTATTATTTTAATTTTCTTTACAAACTTTTAAAAAAGAAATATATTAAAATTAAAAATAAGAGTAAATGATAAATAAGACTCTAATTTTTTTATCTCAAAGATAAATAAACCATCAACTAATTAAAAATACAAGAATGTCCATCACTTTCTAAAACGCGAGACATTTGAGTCATTTCGAATGATCGATTTGTCGTTATATATTTTGGATAAAAAAATTTAAATATCTCGTATTTTAAAAAATATGACTTTTTTATTTTTAATTAATAAAAAATTTATATGTCTTTGAATTAAAAAATTAAGCATATATTTATTTTTTTATTAAAAATAAAATATAAAAACACAAACTAAATCCAATCTAATTAATAACCAAGGGTTGCTTTGACCACAATTGGCAAAGAGAGTTGCAATAAAGGGTCAAAATTAAACAAACATATAATTTTGGCTTCCTTTGGAGGGCTAAGTAATAAAGCATTAAATAATTGTCAAAATAATGAATGAGTATACGGTATATAAATGAACACATTAATAGGTTCTAGAATTCCTTTCTTACGTAAAGAGAAAGAGGGAAAGAAATAATATATCCGAACAAGTCATTTGAAAGAAAAGTATATTTATAAAGAGTTGTGCTACGTGTACACTAAAATCAGTTACCAAAGTCAATCATCAGTATAAAATATATATTAAAATATAAATATATATTAAAAATAAATTAAAGTACACATTTATTTATATACAAATACATTGGTGACTAATTTTAGTGTACAAATAACATTTTTGATTTATAAATCCATTCTCCAATTTTCTTAAGATAAGCCAATTTTTTCATTTATTGGATTTTTCGGGTAAACTAAATTTATCTCAAGATCTTTCACAGTTGAAGTTATGCTATCCATTATATTCACTTACTTTATGAGGCTTTTATCCGTTTTCTTGATTAATACAAATTATGTCATGTACTAAAGATAAATTACATGTCAAATTATAAGCAGTTAGAGGGCGTTTGGAAGCATAAATTTTTTGGAGAATAAAATCAATTTTCATAGTATATATATGAATTTAATATTTATACATTATTAAGTAAAAAATTTTAACACAGATGATCGTGTATTACCAAATTAATAGTATTATTTATACACCAAATATTCCTAACATCTGTATAAAAATATATAATTAATTGTATATTTAAATTATTTTTAATTAGTAAAATAAAAAGAATGTGTATTATTTGTTAAAATAATATTAATATCAAAATAGTATTTACTATAAAAGATATACATACATGTACTGATATTGTTATCATATTAGAAAAAAATAACTAATTTTTAAACTCACAACTTGAAATTCTTTGATTAGTGTATCAAAATTCATATATATAAGTAACCAAATTTTCAGTTTTATTAGAAGTAGATAAGAGTTATTATTTTATTTAAAAGAAAAATAGTTTTTAACTTTTTCAATTATATAAAAAGGTTCATTTCTAAATCACTTTACGAGGCTAAAAAGTTAAGAATTAATAAAAGAGAAATATGCATGATTCTCTGTCTATGAGACCTACATGCTTCACCAACGGTACAAAAAAAAAAAAAAGGCTCAATACAAACTGAAATTTGAAATCATGGGCCCCTTTAATAATTGTTGATAGAAGCCTATTCACCCAAATACATTATCAACTGTCATTCGGCCCCTTCCATGCCACGCTTTCATTTCTTCTTCTTCTTCTTCTTCTTCTTCTTCTTCTTCTTCTTATTATTATTATTATTTTAATGTGTATAATAATAATAATAATAATAATAATAATAATAATAATAATAATAATAATAAGGAGACATGTTTATCAAAATATAATAATAAAGAAACATATCCATTAAAAAAATTTATTTTGCTTGATTTATTAATAAGCAAGTTTCTCAATTCTTATCCATGCGTTATTTGATTTGAAAAATATAAGGTACCCAGTAGGTAGTAGTAGCATTATTATTACTAATAATTCTCATGCAAGTAGCTATATTTATTAATTGTTTTCTTTCATAAACATCTCTCTTTAAATTTCATTCATATGTTATTGGATTTTGTTTGTGAAAATCGTACCAAGAAAAGATGCATACATAGAATCATCACCTATAATTTATCTTCTACCTATAATGAAAAGAAAGCATGCATAATTTATAGTCAGATGTATTTAACACAATTAAAATTAAGGGTATTTTTTATTCTATAGATTATAATACTGGAAGTTATTTATTATAAACCCTAAATTAAACCTTACATCATAAATATAATTTAGAACCCACACACACGCTGTTACAATCATCACATCTAGTTACCACTCAAATAGGCCTCTCAATCTTTTGCATCTTCTCCAAACAGTACGTTATTTTAAATCCATGAATGAAACTGAATGATGAGAATGTTTAGAGTGAGTGTTTTGTTTATACAAAAAATAAATAAATAAATAAAATGAATGAAAAAAAAAAGTTAATTGATTTCAAATTTGTTGAAGGAACCAATAATACATGTTCATCATGATATTTAATTTACTTAATATAATATTTGTGACAAAAGCTGACACATGTCTCATGCTTTCTCGTTCTTATCGTCTCCGGAACTAAAATGGTTTGAATTTATATCCATCAATCCATCACTTTATGAGAAAAACTTGCCGTGTGGAAGCTTCGGATTTAATTTAAAACATTTGAACCTTTCTTGAACCATTTCTACCAAGAGATTCTCAAGATTGGTGTGGTCAGCACTCATCACTTGTATTTTGCGAAGAGGTCTTAGGTGATCCTTTTGGCACCTAGGCCCAGTTTGGGTAACCAACTTAATTAAGCTCCTTTTGATAAAATAATTTAAACAATAAATGACTCTGTTAAAAGTAACTTATAAATAAGTTATTTTGTGTTTGGATTTTTAATTCTAGAAGTACTTATTTTATAGAAATGTGATGAAAAGTAGAAGTATTATGAGAGAAGTCATTTTTTTAACTTCTCTATAAGCTCCAAAATAGTTTCTTAGAAAGTTACAATTTGATTTTGAAAATTGCACCAGACATTAATACTACTACTTTTTATAAGTCAAAAGTTAAAAAAAGTTACTTTTAAAGTTTCCTAAACGGGCCCCTAACCATTCTATTAGTTGCTTGGTATGTATATCAAAAATTATTACTAACTAATTTATAACATGTTGCCTAGCAATTATTCTTGAGTAGATATAAAATTATGTTAAATAAAACAGGGTAGTAATTTACTTCTTTATATATATTCTTTTTATTGAATCCATGTAATTGGTATAGAATGTAAAAATTTATGAATGTCAACAATAAAATGTTGCATGTATCTGGATTTTCAAGAAGCACCAGTGGTCTAGTGGTAGAATAGTACCCTGCCACGGTACAGACCCGGGTTCGATTCCCGGCTGGTGCATTTCATTTTTCATCTTTTACGATTATTATTGATTTATTGTTATTAAAATATCATTTCAGTTTCAGGGCGCTTATTTTACAGTTTCTTCCCTCTTCGATCTTTGCCTCCACTTTCTTCTTCAGCTCCCAACAATGAACGCCACCATCAATAATTTCAACCAAGGTGAAAACTAAATCTCTTCACAATGTCCATAATTTCATTTTAATTTTCTTTTTTATTTCATTATTTTTTCCCTTTTTTTTTCCTGTGGTGCGTAGAAAACGGACACGGAAGCGATTCGGATACGAATTCCGGAGACGAGGCAGCTGCAGCGGAATACTACCAGCCGATCTCCGGCGTCGACGATGGCAGTGGCGAATCGGACGGCGAGAACGGCATTAACGGTGTGGCTGAGAACGGGATCTCGTCTTTGGATCAAAACGACGTCGTATACGAAGAAGAAGAGGAGGAGGAAGAAGAGAGGAATAGAAGAGAAGAGATACGGAGGGCGTTCAGTGAGGACGAGAATAGAAGAAACGCGCCGCTGAGTGAGGAGAACGCGACGCGGGTTATGGAGGCCATGCGCGGCGTTTCTTTCGGCGGCGTGGCTCCCGATTGGGCCGATCGGGTTCCCGAGGACCGCTGGATCGATCAGCTTCGCAGGTTGAGACTGTCACCCAACACTTGATCAACGTTAATCCTTATTTTTTCTTAATTAATTTTTTTAAGATTAATCTTATTCTTATGCATATCTATCTAGAAAGACTTTCATGTTAATGAAGTGATTGATAGTCTCGGATATTTGCGTATGTGTTTATGAACGCCAAAATATTATGAGAAAGTTGTACAATGAAAGTTTAGGGAAGTATTAGAGATATAGCCATTAATGTTATCTTTTTCCAATCAGTTGAAGTTTTTGGGATGAGTGATATCATGACATGATATTAGAGTTCTAAATTTAAAATGTTAAGAGTTCGATTTTTGGTAAACTCTAAAATCAGTTTAATTCTAGATAGTACATATCAATCCTAAAAATAGTTGTCATTGGTTAAAAAAAATTGTGATATACACACTAAAAATAGTTATTAAAATCAATCTAGATGTATTTATATATAAAATATATGTTGTTTAATATTTATATTTTAACATATATTTTATATTAGTGAATAGTGATTAATTTAATGATTGATTTTTATATACACCTAATATAATAGGTTAAAAAAGAGCTTAGAAGTATTCGAGGTCCCCTGAATTTCCATTGATCTGTCAGGATAAACGAAAGCATAGATAATGCCCGTGACACAAAAATGTGTTAGTTTTGTTAATTTATGGTAGAATTCGAACATGATTAATTTACACATTTAGGCAAATTCAGAAGGTTGATTTACACAATTCTATGGCTTAAGTGCACATCGTGTGGTAATTGAGGTAAAGCATAATTAACCCTAAGACTTTGCCTTGATTACTAACACTTCTACTACTTTTAAGCCCTCAGAGACACAGCATAGTTTTCCTAAGAACACAAAAAACATTATAATGAAGTTATCCATCAAAAACTTAGACACTAAATTTTGTCTGCTAAACTTGTCAAAGATCAGATCCATGAGAACCTTACATAGAGGACATAGGTAATTGGCAATTGGCAATCTGAACCTTCTCGGCTTCAGGGACTTCTTGATTCACTGCATCACACAATTATTGGACCTTCTCAGAGTCCAGTTCTATGACACTAACCATGGTGGCACTTTTAAGTTAACCATAGTTGGCAGTTGACACCAACTGTAATTAGATTATTGTAGATTAATTGGTGGATGTAACTGTAATATAAAAAGCACAATATATAGCTGTATTGAATCCCTTTCGTGATTCACCATTATTCATCATCAAGTTAATCTTTCACATCTCTAATATCCATCAAGTTCTAATGTAAGTATATTATTTACAAACTAATAGTGAAGTAACAAATTGGCCTTAGAGCTAGCTACTCCTAATTTGTGGTGATTGGGGCTGAAAGAACACAACACCAGCAATAAGCAACCAAACTATTTAATTAAGTTATTTGATACTAGCCCCTTTACTTCTTTTCAAATGTGCATTATATATCAAATGTTAATATCATGAACTTTTATATGATTATGGTCCACCTTAAGTGAAATGCTTCTAAATTATTTTATGACCTTAACCTGAATGGTGTATCTGCATGAACTTTGAAGGTAAGATATCAATATGAGCAACAGGGATATTCCTTCTAGCACTCTGATCTCTCCTAATATAATCAAAGCTGTTAAATTTTCAAATGTCAATCGGATCATGGAAGCACTTTTGATTTTGGGTTATTCAAGAATTATAATCTGCTTTTCCTTGATTTAACCGAACTAGTTCGTTGTCAACCACCACTACTTCTCCTGGCAGAAAACGAAAAGAAAATACCACCCTTACCTAATTAATGAACCTTTTAAAAGTTACTATTCTATTAGATGAGCGACATTCAAATTAGTTAGTAATAATTTTTGGGTATGTTCTATAGTGCCTACAAAATTAGCATGTTTCAATTTTTATAAAAGAGTGGGTCTCATACTCTCATCTCTTAACAGTTAACACTCGGGTTTAGAAAATTTAAACATATAATTATAGGCACTATAAAATTGCCCTAATTTTTGTATCGAGCAAAATAAATTAATTTTAAAGAAAAATAATTGGTCCGTGGGCGGAGCTACATAGTACATAGTGCCAAAGTACAGTACGTAGCCATCTTGAGAAATTTTGTGATAAAATTTTATTTATTTCTACTTTAGACCCTTTTAAATTTTACGTTTTAACTTTTTTTTTTTTAAATTATGATTTATCTATGTTTAACCAAGGATCCCAAAAAATAATTGTACACATTAAATCTATCTATAATTTATTTTTCTAAACAACCTTATAGTTAAATTTATTAAACAAATATAAAAATATAAAGTAATATTCCTTAACATAATTGTTGTGAAATTGAGTATTGATGATGATATTCTTAGCTTTGTTACTCTTCATGATCAGTGATGAATCATGGAAAATGATTCTCATACCAACACTCTAATACATGAATCTATTATTAAACCAACAAATTCTATTGGCGTAGACAATGTTGGTTAACAAAAAAAAAAAATGATATATTAGAGCTCAGATGCGTTCCTTTTCATCCGAGTAAACAGATGCTGGTGATAGACCCAATCCATCACAGTGAGCGCAAGCCTCTTCACAGCTCTGCACCAGCCGGGAATCGAACCCGGGTCTGTACCGTGGCAGGGTACTATTCTACCACTAGACCACTGGTGCTTGTTGTGAGAATTATACAACCTTTAATATTTATATCATACTTTGTAATTTTGTTTCTTTTATTGTAAGCGATAAACGTTCATTTTCACAATTCATGGCAGTGGCAGTGTGTGAAGGAGAGGAAGAAGGAAGCAATGGCAATTCCCATATTGAGGGCTGCAATCATTCCTCACTCTCAACCACTCCTTCATTCTTCTATATCTGGTGGTATTGATGAAACTGCCAAAAAGAAGAAAAGACTGTTGCTTCCTTGTTCTTCTTCTTCTTCTGAGCTAAACCCTGCAATTCGGTCAGCTACTCACCAAACTATATCTTATCTGATTCTCTTTCATGGTTTTAGACTTGTTGGGCCTTTCTTAAACTTGGGTTTCTTTGTTTGTTTCATGTTTGCTTATGTTGATAGGTCAGAGGTTTCATTTTCTGTTGGGTCTTGCCTCCTTCCTCATCCAGACAAGGTACTAAGAGTGCTAAATTCTGATAAACCCATGTCATATTTATGTTTGGATTGGTAATTAGTGGAAGCTAATAGAATGGAATAAGATGGAGAGGAAAGCAAGGGAATGGAATGGAGTAGAGTGATATAATCATATAATTGTTCTGTTCCATTGTTTTGATGTTTTTGTTATTAAAATGGAGTAATTTTTCATTCTATTTTTTTGATATAGCAATGGAATATACTAATTTTGTTGGGGGAAAGAAATTAGCATTTTGCATTGAATCCTATTCCTCCCAAATTAGAGGGAAGAAAACCAACATAAGATGGTGGCATTAGATGGAATTTATTCTATCATTTCTCATGTCCCTCCCACTTTCTGAAGTCCTGTTCTTTTTCTTAAGGTTGATAGAGGTGGGGAAGATGCTTTGCTTGTCAGCAACTATAATGGGGGAGTTCTTGCTATTGCTGATGGTGTTTCTGGGTATGCTACTCTCTCTCTCTCTCTCTCTCTCTCTCTCTCTCTCTCTCTCTCTCTCTCTCTCTCTCTCTCTCTCTCTCTCTCTCTCTCTCTCTCTCTCTCTCTCTCTCTCTCTCTCTCTCTCTCTCTCTCTCTCTCTCTCTCTCTCTCTCTCTCTCTCTCTCTCTCTCTCTCTCTCTCTCTCTCTCTCTCTCTCTCTCTCTCTCTCTCTCTCTCTCTCTCTCTCTCTCTCTCTCTCTCTCTCTCTCTCTCTCTCTCTCTCTCTCTCTCTCTCTCTCTCTCTCTCTCTCTCTCTCTCTCTCTCTCTCTCTCTCTCTCTCTCTCTCTCTCTCTCTCTCTCTCTCTCTCTCTCTCTCTCTCTCTCTCTCTCTCTCTCTCTCTCTCTCTCTCTCTCTCTCTCTCTCTCTCTCTCTCTCTCTCTCTCTCTCTCTCTCTCTCTCTCTCTCTCTCTCTCTCTCTCTCTCTCTCTCTCTCTCTCTCTCTCTCTCTCTCTCTCTCTCTCTCTCTCTCTCTCTGTATCTAGCTCTTTCCTAGTGTAAAACTTCAATCATTGAACAAAAACACAATATAAAACTTTGAAACTGGTTTTGATTAATTAACTTAACTGGAGTAAGATTGCATCATATGTTAAAATTGAGCTGTGTTAACATTATCTTCTTCTCGTTCTGTGCCACAGTTGGGCAGAAGAGGATGTGGATCCTTCGTTGTTCCCACGTGAATTGCTGGCTAATGCTTCTAATTTTGTTGAAGATATGGAGGTAATTATGACAATGAATATTGTTTTTAAGTTATAATTATTCTGTTCTCAAGGTACATGCATTTGTTCTTGAGTGAACGACATTGTCCTCCCTTGAGGTTAAGGAATATTACACACGAGTCTCTTCTGTTTGCAAAAAATACACTGACCTTTCTATCTTACAAAATGTGATACCGAGCTCCCTACATGCCATTAACATCTTGGGTGGTATGTGTAGGCATGATGAATCAAAGGTATTGTTTGGAATATCGATGTGAATGTTTCTATGTAGTTAATGCTGTTGGCTAACTAGCAACTTGGATATTGATGGGTTAATCAGGTGAACTATGATCCTCAAATTCTTATAAGGAAATCGCATGCTGCTACTTCCTCAACAGGCTCAGCCACTGTGTAAGTCCATTCACTTTTCAATTGGATTTTAAGTTTTCAGTAGATATATTCAAATATTTACTTGTGCATTTTAAACAATTCAACTTTTAAGTTACTTCATTTTCTATCTTTTTCATGAAGCATTGTTGCTATGCTGGAGAAGAATGGGATTTTGAAGATTGCCAATGTTGGGGATTGTGGATTAAGAGTTATCCGCAATGGTAAGATCTAATGCTATATTTCATCCAACTATGATCTTTGCTGATAAGTCTAATGGAATTTGCTATATGAAAATTTTTGGGTAAATTAAAGTGAGATACTCTAATGTTCTTGCTAATGTTTTCTTTCTTTTGCAACACCCTCCTCAAGTGTTGAGAGCTAAATCTTCTTTTATGTGCTGTTTTGCTTTTTCCAGGCAGTGTAATTTTTTCCACTTCACCACAAGAACATTACTTTGACTGTCCATTCCAACTGAGCTCCGAGAGGGCCGGCCAAACATACCTTGATGCAGCGGTACCACTTCACATTCATCTTAACTTGCTTTAATTTCGTCCTCTCACTCAAACTACGAAGAACCATGTGTTTGCTTAGGTTAAGGCAAAGAAATGTAATGTTTACTCGGAATTGTGTGCTGGCCTTTGCACACAACTTTGCAATTTTGATTTCTAGATATTTGTGGTTCTTTCTGTTATATCTTTTCATACCAACCTCTTCAGCTGGGAAAACAGGTAAGCGATGTGGAGTTGATAGAGGGAGATACAATTGTCATGGGGTCTGATGGTCTTTTTGATAATGTTTTTGACTACGAAATTGTTTCGACCATTGCTACATACAGAGATGTTACTGAGGCTGGTATTGTCTTCCTTCTTTCCTTTCTTGTTGATTGATCCATTTGGAGGAATTTAGAAAACCACCATTTGAGCTTCACTAACCTGAAATTCATTTTGTTGCTAGCAAAGGCATTAGCTAACTTGGCAAGAATTCATGCCACGGATTCAAATTTTGATTCTCCCTATTCATTGGAGGCCAGGTCTAAGGTAAAGAAAAAGTTACGCTTCCGTTTTGAAATGATGGTCAATTTCGACAAAGTAGTGTATTGAAAAATTAATATACTCGGATTGTCCAAGTATATTAATTTTTTGATGTGCTACTTTGTCAAAATTGACAACTTTTTGAATCAGAGAAAGTTTAGTTAAGAGTTTCACAAACTTTGGCTCTCCCTTTTCATATTTTTTTTTAATGTTTCTCTACCGATATGCCAGGGTTATGATGCGCCGCTATGGAAGAAGATTCTTGGAATGAAGCTTACAGGTAAGGCAAAACACACCATAAAATGAGGGTATGCTCATGTGAAGATTTCCCATGACCTTATCGTGTTGATTTTCACCATTGATTAGATGTTTTTGACTTTCTATGGGTCTATACTTGGCTCCGCCTTCTTGATCAATGATGAGAATCAACACGATAATGTTGTGAAATTTCCACGTCTGAAAATCCGTTCCTTCTTACAGTTGTGTATTGCAAGGCGCATGGAGGTTTGAATTTATGACATCATGAAAGCTACTATTCATATCTTTACCTAGAGACTAATCTTAGCAATTTTATAATGACTATTTTTCTCCGAATTTGTGGCTAACCACACTATTATTTGTGGCTAACCACACTATTATATCACTGTATCAGGTGGGAAGCTTGATGATATTACCGTAATTGTTGGTCAGGTTGTAAGTTCCTGAGAACTGCTAATCCATCTTGATTAGTTGATTATACTTGAAGAAAGCAAAGATCCTGATTGTGGAGATCACCATAGCAACAATTCTCTTCAGTATACTGTGATCACTAAATGTTGGTGATGCACTCGAAAAATGGACATAAGGATTTTTCATGGAAATATTTATGCTTTGCTATGAAGTGTTATGTTGTGCATCATGCATTTAGAGAGTGTTGTATAATGTGATATTCTTTATAAATTAAATTTCTGTTTTTGAAATGTTACGTCTGTTTCTGATGAAGGGTAGTTATGTAAGTAATTCTACAGAAAAATAACGTTATAATTACTGTCAATTTGAATTAGAATTCTGGTAAAAAATACTCTCTTCAATTCCTTTGTCAGATATTTTAGACTTTGATATATTCTTAATCAGTACTTTAAGATCTAAAAAAATACTAAAAAGTGAAGTGACAAATGAAAGGGTAGGGAGAATTTCAGGAAAAGGATGACTAGCCAAAACCAAATATAACTATATGGAAAATTCAAAACTTAACTCTGTCATGAGAATCCCACAAACACGAAAGAATCACACATGACAAACCCTACCCTACCTGATTTCAATAACAAAGCAACAAATTAAAGTGCCCGATAAATATACTAACACAGTAGTTGCCATAAAAGTGAATCTCTTAAAGTTCCAGAATATATGACAATCCTTCTAGTCAAATGTTAATAATACAAAGGTAAAGAAACAAATGCATTATCATGAATCCTTAAACTATGGATTTGCTATAAGCGTGGGATAGGGGATGTATTCAAGGAATAACCTTGTGGTAAAAGGTATAAATATTACAATGAACTAAACAAAAATAATAAAAAATATAATTATAAGAATAGTTTATCAAAATTGGCAGGGTGTACAATACTAAAGAATGTACCCCCTAACTTAAGCTAACGCCTGCCTCATAATTATGTAATCCTTCAGGGTTCCACAGGACATGAAAAGCTAGGCCATGCCCCTGATTGAAGAAGCTCTTTACTAATGATGTTGACAAATAAACTAACCACAATGTAAATACAGAACAAGGGGTATTCTAACTCCATTTGTTCATATGATGCTGCTGTCCTTACTCTGATTTAATTCTTGGAAAAAGGACTTCCCAGCCTCGTACGTTGACCAGCAGATTGCGGCTGCAGGAGCATGGAACAGCATCCTTGGAATCCATCCTCGCATGAGCCTTCTGTATCCATCCTTTTTCACTATTGTTTTTAAAACATCTGCAATTGAACCATTTTCGAACCCATCGCATCCTGCACCAAAAACCGATATCATGATACTCCCTCCCTTCAGCAGATATGATTAAAATACCAACTATGATATTGGTTGTGCAGAAGCTGATAGGGTACATACAAAGGAATAACACATGTATCTATATGCATAAAATTTCTGGCCACGTAGATAACCTACTCCCAAGATATGTTTGGTTGGAGGGTAGAGAAGGGTTATGGAGGAAAATGTGTTTCGTTTCTAAAAAAAAGAAATTAAAAAAAAGGGGGAGGGGGGGGGGTTTAATTTTATCTTAATCATCTTTTATCGGATAACAAGAATCTAAGCTCAACCCCACCACAAATACATCAGGTCCATTCAAGGCAGCTTGTAATCACATCCTCAAGTTTATAATGTTATTACTCCCTTCACATAGGGTACAGATTCGTGAGAAGAGAGCACACTGTTCACAAGTTAGAACCTCGCACTCAGCATCCTAACACCCCACTAATCGGAACAAAATATTTCTGATAAATAACCCATAAGAGCTGTTCCATTAAATCATAATCTGACATCCAGATCAACAACTTATTCTTCTCCTTGGTTGGTGTCTGCTACAAGGACAACATGACCCATTACCATCACTAATCTATGTTCATGACACTTCATGATTCTACATAGCATTACTAGGTTGCAACTTGTCATAAGCCTAAACACCGCGGATATGCGTATGGGATCCGATCCATGAACACCTCTAACCGGTTCTAATTGGTTCTCATCAATTCTAATCTTTAACCGGTCTTAGATTGAATCGAACTGATGAAATTTTTTTATCATTGAGGAATCCTTAATTAGTAATTTTGACACATTGTATGAATCCTTAATTAGTGTCATTATAATTAAAGCGGGGAGATTCAATTAATTGATCATATAGTTAAAAAATTTCGACACTTCAGAGTACCTGCCAAATACATTATAATTAAAACGCGTGATACATTCAATTAGTTTATCGTAATTGGAAAATTTTGACATTTATTAAGATATTTGACTAGTGTAATTTTTAACTAAAATGGTAATACATATAATTGACTATAAAATAATTATTTACGTTGATTGTGATTATATAGGTACAGGCCACCAAATATAGGTACACAATTTAGTAATCTCTCCGCTATATCAATAGATAAATTTAGAAATATGATTTTTTTTTAACTTCTGATGGATCTCTTCAATTCTTCGAATTACAAATTATACACAATATTATTATTATTATTGTTTTTCTTAGTAGTTAGGATTATGTTATTGCTGATAAAAAAATTAATATTGAGTTATTTAGTGTAGTAATTTAATTTAGATATTATTATTATTATTATTATTATTATTATTATTATTATTATTATTATTATTATTATTATTATTATTAGTGCATAAATTAACAAAATAGTTATAATAAGCTTTTTTAATTTATCAAATATTAAACCAGTTATTTTTCAATAAATACATATAGTATATAATAATATAATAAATATAAATTAATTAATTAGTTATAAAAATAAAAAATATTTACTTTACTAGAAAAATAAAATTAAAAAAATTTTGTTGTGGAAAAATACTAAAATTTTATATTCTTATTTAATAATAACTAGATTATAACTTGTTGACTAAAATTTGTTGAAACTTGATTGTTTTTAAAATATTAATGAAGATATATATATTTTAAAATTTAATTTTAAGTTTTAGACTATTTTATATTTTTTATTTACGCAAGACCGATTTTGCCTGTTCAACTAGTAACTCATCGTTTGAACTAATAAACCAATAAATCAGTTACCTAATCGGTTCGATTACCGATTCGGTTTTGACAACTATGATGCTAAGCATAATTGTCAGAACCAAACCGATGATCGAACCGATTAGGCTATTGGGTCACTGAATTACTGGTTCAACTGGTGGGTCACTAGTTGAACCGGTAGAACTGCTACTATATAAATAAAAAATATAAAATAGTCAAAAACCTAAAACTAAAATTTAAAATACATATTTTCACTAATATTTTAAAAACAATCAAGTTTCAACAAATTATAATTAACACATTATATTATAATCAACAAATTATAATTCGGTTATTATTAATAAGTATATAAAATTCTAATATTTTTTATAATAAATATTTTTTAATTTTATTTTTGTATTAAAGTATTTTTATATTTATTATATTATTATATATTGTATGTATTTATTAAAAAAAATATTAATAAATATCATATAATCATATAAAAATAACTATATTCTAATTAATAAAAATATTTGATATTTTTATTTATACTAGTTTGATAATATTTATATTAATAATTATGAATAATAAAAATATAATCAATTTAAATATAAGTGAGTATAGAATTAAAATAATATTAAAAAAATTATTGTACAATTTTATTATATACTTATTAAGTAGCATATAAAATAATAAAAAATAATATAATTTGGTGTCAAGAAAAATATGTAATACAAAGATTTAAAGAGGATCCAAATTTAAACTATATCTTTATTAATTTTAAAAATTCTTCTCAAATGATTCGGTTAGATTGGATTTTACCGGTTCTAATTGGTTCTCATCCATTCTAATCTTTAACCGGTCTTATATTGAATCAAACTGATAAAAATTTTTTATTGATTTTTGTAGTTGCAGAGAAATTACATCCACAACTGACAATTGAAAAATTTTGCACATTGTAGAAATTCTTGACTAGTAATTTTGAGGCATTGTAGGAATCCTTGAATAGTGCCATTATAATTAAAGCGAGGAGATTCAATTAACTGATCATATAGTTAGAAAATTTTAACACTTCAGAGTACCTGCCAAATACATTATAATTAAAACGTATGATACATTCAATTAGTTTATCATAATTGGAAATTTTTGACATTTATTAAGATATTTGACTAGTGTAATTTTAAACTAAAATGGTAATACATCTAATTGACTATAAAATAATTATTTACGTGATTGTGATTATATAGGTACAGGCCAGAGGCCACCAAATATAGGTACACAGTTTAGTAATCTCTCCGCTATATCAATAGATAAATTTAGAAATATGAATTTCCTTTTTTGACTTCTGATGGATCTCATCAATTCTTCGAATCACAAATTATACACAATATTATTATTATTGTTGTTTTTTTTAGTAGTTAGAATTATGTTATTACTGATAAAAAAATTAATATTGATTTATTTAGTGTAGTAATTTAATTTAGATATTATAATGAAATGTTATATTATTATTATTATTATTATTATTATTATTATTATTATTAGTGCATAAATTCACAAAATAGTTATAATAAGCTTTTTTAATTTATCAAATATTAAACCAGTTATTTTTCAATAAATACATATAGTATATAATAATATAATAAATATAAATTAATTAATTAGTTATTAAAATAAAAAATATTTACTTTACTAAAAAAATAAAATTAAAAAAATTTTGTTGTGAAAAAATACTAAAATTTTATATTCTTATTTAATAATAACTAGATTATAACTTGTTGACTATAATTTGTTGAAACTTGATTGTTTTTAAAATATTAATGAAGATATATACATTTTAAAATTTAATTTTAAGTTTTAGATGATTTTATATTTTTTATTTACGTAAGGCCGGTTTTGCCTGTTCAACCAGTAACTCATCGTTTGAACTAATAAACCAATAAATCAGTTACCTAACCGGTTCGATTACCGATTCGGTTTTGACAACTATGGTGCTAAGCATAATTGTCAGAACCAAACCGATGATCGAACCGATTAGGCTATTGGGTCACTGGATTACTGGTTCAACTGGTCGGTCACTAGTTGAACCGGTAGAACCACTACTATATAAATAAAAAATATAAAATAGTCAAAAACCTAAAACTAAAATTTAAAATACATATTTTCACTAATATTTTAAAAACAATCAAGTTTCAACAAATTATAATTCGGTTATTATTAATAAGTATAGAAAATTCTAATATTTTTCATAATAAATATTTTTTAATTTTATTTTTGTATTAAAGTATTTTTATATTTATTATATTATTATATATTGTATGTATTTAATAAAAATAATATTAATAAATATCATATAATCATATAAAAATAATTATATTCTAATTAATAAAAATATTTTATATTTTTATTTATACTAGTTTGATAATATTTATATTAATAATTATGAATAATAAAAATATAATCAATTTAAATATAAGTGAGTATAGAACTAAAATAATACTTAAAAAAATTATTGTACAATTTTATTATATACTTATTTAGTAGCATATAAAATAATAAAAAAATATAATTTAGTGGCAAGCAAAATATGTAATACAAAGATTTAAAGAGGATCCAAATTTAAACTATATCTTTATTAATTTTAAAATTTTTTCTCAAATGATTCGGTTAGATTGGATTTTACCGGTTCTAATTGGTTCTCACCAATTATAATCTTTAACCGGTCATAGATTGAAGATAAAATTTTTTCATTGATTTTTGTAGTTGCAGAAAAATTACATCCACAGCTGACAATTAGAAAATTTTGCACATTATAGGAATCATTGACTAGTAATTTTGACACATTGTACGAATCCTTGAATAGTGTCATTATAATTAAAGTGGGGAGATTCAATTAACTGATCCTATAGTTGGAAAATTTCGACACTTCAGAGTACCTGCCAAATACATTATAATTAAACGCGTGATATTAGAATATCATAATTAGGAACAAAATCAGGAAAATATCAAAGAAGATTAGAAAAAAATCAATGCAATTTATTAGGATATTATTCCATAACGAATGTACTCTTAGCGTACTCTTGTTCTACGTATTGGTTAGAACTTTGTAATCACAAATGAGAAATATGAATAAAAATAATACTTTTCTAAATAATTCTTGATTTCTTTCTTAGACTCTTTGTACCATGGTAACATGGTATCAGAGCTTTACACTTGTTGGAGGTAACCTGGTAACTTGGAAAAACAAGAAGTAGAAAGGTGTAACTCTTTCAAGTGCTGAGGCAGAATTTCGAAGGATCGTTAAAGGCATAACTGAAGTATTGTAGATAAGACAATTGATGACAGAGATTGAGTTTCCACCACAATCGCCAAGCCAGTTGAAATGTGACAAGAAAGCGCAATGAGAATCCTGTACATGATAGAACTAAACATGTTGAGGTGGATCGACACTTTATCAAAGAAAAAATTGAGAATGAAATTATTGAACTTCCATTTGTGAGATCAGAAGATAAAGTTCTAACCAAGTTGAGTATTGGTGATCCCACTACTCACCTTGAGGGGGAGTATTATAATATCATAATTAGGGAACAAAATCAGGAAAATATCAAAGAAAATTAGAAAAAAATCAATGTAATTTATTAGGATATTATTCCATAACGAGTGTACTCTTAGCGTACTCTTGTTCTATATATTAGTAAGAACTTTGTAATCACAAATAAGAAATATGAATAAAAATAATACTTTTCTAAATAATTCTTGATTTCTTTCCTAAACTCTTTGTACCATGGTAACACGTGATACATTCAATTAGTTTATCATAATTGGAAAATTTTGACATTTATTAAGATATTTGACTAGTGTAATTTTTAACTAAAACGGTAATACATCTAATTGACTATAAAATAATTATTTACGTGATTGTGATTATATAGGTACAGGCCACCAAATATAGGTATACAGTTTAGTAATCTCTCACCTATATCAATAGATAAATTTAGAAATATGAATTTCTTTTTTTGATTTCTGATGGATCTCATCAATTCTTCGAGAAAGAGTACGTACTCAGTACTCAGAGAGAATGAGAGAAGGAGAGAGCGGGAACGAGTGTTTGAGGGCGAAACACAGTGAGCATGGCGGCCATGCCGTCGGAAGAGATAAGGGGGAGAGTGTGGGTGGGAGTGCATCCGGTGCCAAGGAGGGTTTTTCACGAGGGAGTTTTTCAAATCCTACAAAGATCTCTTTTAGAGATAAAGTCATTGGTCCAGAGAAATCGAAGGCGTTTGCACTTGCAGGATCTCTATCTGGGGATAGTATAGCCACGATGGTGGGCAAGTAGGGTGATTTCCAACCTCCATGTGTAAACTTCACTGAAGAAGCCAAGCTTTGTTTGGCAGAGCCTTATCGAGAAGCTTTAATGATTACGGTTCTTGATAAAAATTATAGTTACACAGCTCTTTCACACAAGTTTCGGATGGTTTGGCGCATTAAAGGTGGCTTTGATCTGCTTGATGTGGGGTTTGGGTACTTCATGGTAAAATTCGATGCATGTGAAGATCGTGAGAAGGTCATGCTTGGTGGTCCGTGGTTGATTGAGGGGCACTATGTTGCTGTAAAACCGTGGGATATAGATTTTCAGCCATGTGAGTAATCCTTCGGGTCTATGCTTGTATGGGTTCGGATTTCGGGGCTCCCAATCTGGTGCTATCAGGAACAGGCCATGATGTGTATTGCTTCTGCAATAGGAGTTCCCATCAAAGTGGACTTAGCCACTAAATTGGCTGAGAGAGGACGATATGCCCGAGTATGTGTTCAAATAAATTTAGGACTGACAGTGATCAAGCATATCATTGTGGAAGGCGTAACTCATGTAGTGGAGTATGAAAGTTTAAATTTAATTTGTAACTCTTGTGCCCGTTATGGTCACGATATGGCACAGTGCTTGGGTAGAGACTCTAGGGAAGGAAAGAATGTTGATTCCGATGCCACCAAGCCACGGGACGGTACAAAGGCAGTGCTACATCCTGAGACCAAAATTCACAATTCAAATGAAGTAGAACCTAATGTGGTAGGTGGCGTTACTGGCGAGAATCCTGCATCGAATTTGCAAGAAGATTTGGAGGCTAATAATTTGGAAGGAAATAATGTTGAGGAGGCTTGCATGCATGATGAACCAGGCTGGGAGCAAGTTGTGAGGAAAGGTAAAACCAAGCTGGGTCAGAAGCAATCTAACAAGGTCCAAAGAGGCATTCAATCCAGAATCGATTCGGGTAGAGTAATCAAGCCCACCATTCACTTCTCTCACACGAATGGATCAAGCTCCTATCGTGCTAGGGTCGGGTCACGAGTCAAGGTCGGACACAGCGCTTCCCGTGTTGGTGAGACGTCGATCTCCTCAACCCGACACACCCCAGTGCCTTGCGGGCCCTCTCTCCGAAAACGACCAAGGCCGGGGTCCCTACAGATCTCGCCAGTTGAGAAGAATGGAGGCACGGTGGTGGAAGCATCGTCATGTCTTCCTGCAACCGTGAAGGAGGGTGTTACCGTGGCGGTTCCATTGGAGAAGGAAGGCGCATTGCCGGCTGTTACTGCGTTGGTAGGCAGGATTAAGGAGATATTCCAGGGAGATCCGGCAAACCTGAAGGTCACGGGAGTCACTTCCGCTGGGCAAGCCTCGGTTTGAGGTTGGTGAAGCACTTTGATTTCCTTGTTTTATATTTTTATATTTTATATTATGGATAGTTTAAATATAATAGCTTGGAATATTAGGGGTGCTTCTAATAAGTTAGCCCCGGGTGAATTGTAAAGAGCTGGTTAGGAAATTTAAACCTGTAATTTTTATTGTGGTTGAAACTCACTGTCCTTTTCAACACTTGAAAATGTTCTGGGAAAGACTTGGTTATCACCCTATTGGTATAGTGGAGGCGTCAGGACACAAGGGGGTATTTGGTTCCTTTCTGCAATACAGGGTGTTCACTGCAAATGGCTTGATGCTTTCGATCAGTGTGTTACAGTTGAGGTTCAGGTAAATAATGTGATTTGGAGGTGCAGTGATATCTATGGTAGTCCTCAATTTAATACCAGAGTTTTGCTATGGGATTATCTTGTTACTCAGTCTTCGTCTTTCTGCGGGCCATGGATTGTTCTTGGTGATTTTAATGAAGTACTATTCTCTCATGAATCTAAGGGTTGCCTCTTCTCGAGTCATCATGCAGATCGGCTTGCTGCCTCTCTAGGGGATAGTAATCTGTTTGACTTGAAGACTATTGGAAGATAATTTTCTTGGTACAGAAGGGTTAAAAATGGTGTTGAGGTGGCGAAAAAACTTGACCGGGTTTGTATCAATAGTGGCTGGCTATCTCTCTTTCCAGAGGCTTACGCAGAAATTTTAAATAGGCTTCAATCTGATCATTGTCCTATCCTAGTACGCTGTACAGGTCGTCCCCAACTGAAAAAGAATAGACCTTTTTGGTTTATTGCAGCTTGGGCAACTCATCCGGGGTACAGAAATATTGTGAACCAGTCATGGCAGGCTGGCTACAGAGAGATGCATGGCAAGCTTTCAGAAGTGCAGAAGAACTCTTTGGAGTTTAATTCTAAAGTGTTCGGCAATATTTTCGTTAGGAAATGCAAATTGGAGAGACATATTAATTTCCTTCAGAAGTGACTTGAAGTCATGGAAGATTTGTCTATGCGGCAAAAAGAAAAACAGCTGATTGAGGAATTTAATAACACGCTTGTGCAGGAGGAACTTCTATGGTTTCAAAAATCCAGAGAGCAGTGGGTAAAATTTGGGGATAGAAATACCAAGTTCTTTCATGTCCAGACTCTTGTGCGGAGAAAGCATAATAAGATTCATGGTCTCTTTCTTCAAGATGGGGTGTGGGAAACGAACCCGGATGTCCTTAGAAGGGAAGCTGAATCCTTCTATAAACGCCTATTCTGCCAGTCGGAGGATGTAGACTTAGGTTGTCTTGGTGATGTGCCACTGCCTTCCCTGAATGATGAAGCCTGTTGTAGCCTCACAGCGCCAGTTACTCTGGAAGAAGTTAAGTCGGCTGTTTTCAGTATGCATTCTTTTAAGGCGCCGGGCCCTGATGGGTTTCAGGCTTTCTTCTTTAAAGAATACTGGAAGATTGTTGGTTTTGATGTTTGGACTATGGTTCGTCATGCGTTCTCTGGTTTGGATATGGATCCAAGGATGATGGAAACTCTTGTGGTTCTTATTCCGAAGGTAGAAAACCCGGTTTCCATGAAGGATTTCCGACCAATTAGTCTCTGTAATGTGGTTTACAAAGTTATAACGAAGGTCCTGGTCAATAGACTTCGTCCCCATCTCAAAGAGATTATTGGGCCCCTTCAAGGAGGGTTTATCCCGGGGAGAGGAACCCCTGACAACATCATTGTAGCACAAGAGGTTCTCCATTTCATGAAGAAGACAAAGTCAAAGAAAGGCACCCTGGCCTTTAAGATTGATTTGGAGAAAGCGTACGATAGAGTGGATTGGGGATTTCTGAAACAAACCCTGGTGAGTTTTGGCTTTCCTCCTCCGATAGTCAATCTGATTATGCGTTGTGTCACTGCTTCCTCACTGTCTATCCTCTGGAATGGGGATAGATTAAATAGCTTTACTCCGAGCAGGGGTCTTAGGCAAGGAGATCCTATATCACCATATCTGTTTGTGTTGTGTATGGAGAGATTGTCCTGTTCTATTAATCAGCAAGTTGATAAGGGCTTGTGGAAGCCAGTTGCGGTTTCTAGAGGGGGTCAAAGAATTTCTCATTTGATGTTTGCTGATGATTTGCTTCTTTTCTGTAAAGCTGAAAAATAGCAAGTTCAAACTGTAATGGTAGCTTTGGAAAATTTCTGCAGAGCCTCTGGGATGAAGGTTAATGTGGAAAAATCTAAAGCGCTATGCTCCAGGAATGTTTCAGCGACAAGAAAAGAGATTTTCACTGGAGTCTCCTCCATCAGATTCGTTCAGAACTTGGGCAAGTATTTAGGGGTGAACCTTAATCACTCTCGGGTGACACGCGCAACTTTCAACGATGTTTTGGACAAGATTCGGGGAAGGCTAGCCAGCTGGAAAGGAAGATTGCTTAATAAGGCAGGCAGACTCTGTTTGCTCAACTCGGTAGTGACTGCGATTCCTACTTATCGCATGCAAGTATCTCTCTTCCCTAAAGGGGTAACTAATAAGATAGAATCCATGATGCGAAACTTTCTATGGAAGGGTCAAGCTGATGGTAGAGGCCTGAATCTAGTTAACTAGAAAGTGTTGGTCACTCCTAAGAAGTTTGGAGGTCTGGGAATTAGAGATCCTTTTTGTGCCAATATTGCTCTTCTTGGAAAACTAGTTTGGCAACTTTTTCACCATCCCAACAAGCTATGGGTTCAACTGTTGACGGAGAAATACCATTCTTCTAAGGATGATTGTTTTAGTCAGTCTCGAGGAAGGGGATCTTATGTTTGGAAGAGTATATGTCGAGCTTGGGATATCCTAAAGGAAGGTTTTAGTTGGTGCATTGGGGATTTGGAACAGAACTTTTGGTTTTCTAAATGGAGAAGAGAGGGGCGACTGTGTCAGGAGATGGATTATGTTCACATTTCTGATTCGGATCTCAGGATCTTGGACCTTTGGTCATCTGGACAGTGGAACCTTGAGAATATCTATTCTCCTCTGAATCAGTCTCTGCAGAGCAACATTAATTCTTACAACCCAGATGTTCAAGCTGGTTCAGAGTTCGGCTGGTGTTGGACTGGTGTGGCCTCAAAGGTTTATGATGCTCATAGTGGTTATTTATGGCTTTGTAAGAAGATGTTTAGTTGGGAGGATAGGGGTAATTGGCTTTGGCTTTGGCGTCAACATGTTCCGGAAAAGCACAAATTTTTGGCCTGGCTATGTCTTTGGGAGGCTCTTCCTACTGCTGTATTTCATTTTAGAAGGGGCATTTCGCACACGGATAGCTGTCCACGATGTTTCTCAAGTCAGGAGTCGGTTTTACATTGTATTCGGGATTGTCCAAAAGCCCAACTTGTTTGGCAAGCTTTAGGGATCTCCGATCAACCAGTGGATTTGATGAGTTGGTTCTTACATAATAGCAAACAGCGCCCCTTTAGATTCTTTTCTGGTCCCTGGTGGATTTGGTGTTCGAGAAATAACGAGATCTTTCATCCTCACGAGCATTGGACCACAGACAAGGTGATTGGTATGGCTTTGTCCTTAGAAAAGGAGCTCCGAAATATTTTTGAGTTGCAACGACTATCTATCCCCTCAACCATTAGTGGCTCTTGGATTCCCCCCTCAGTGGGTACCTTTAAGATTAATTGTGATGCTAGCTATCCTGGCAGTGGTGCTCGAGTTGGTTTTGCTTGTGTTAGCAGAGATTGGAAGGGAAGGTGGCAACGAGGCTGTCTGGGAACAATTGAGAGTCGTAGCATTTTGCAAGGAGAGTTGTTTGCTATTTGGAGAGGCTTTCTTTTAGCATGGGACTCGGGACAAAGAGACATTATATGTGAGACAGACTGTGTGGAGGCTTTTACTATTGTCAATAATTTACAAGATTGCTCTGGGTTTATTGATCCTTTGGTGTTAAAAATCCGAGATATCATGTCTTGGAAATGGCGTGCTGATCTTCGGTTGATCTTGAGAGATGCAAATACAGTAGCAGACATCATGGCAAATACTGCAATGAGGACTATTTCTCCCCAAGTGGAGCTTCCATTGCCTTGGAAGGAGTTTGAGAGTAGTATTCAGCGGGACTGCCTTTCTTAAGCAGTTTCTTATTTTTTTTCTTTCTTAGTTTTTGTTTATTTTCTTTTAAGTCACCAAAAAATTCTTCGAATCACAAATTATACACAATATTATTATTATTATTATTGTTTTTTTTAGTAGTTAGGATTATGTTATTGCTGATAAAAAAAATTAATATCGATTTATTTAGTGTAGTAATTTAATTTAGATATTATAATGAAATGTTATATTATTATTATTATTATTATTATTATTATTATTATTATTATTATTATTATTATAAATTAACAAAATAGTTATAATAAGCTTTTTTAATTTATCAAATATTAAACCAATTATTTTTCAATAAATACATATAGTATATAATAATATAATAAATATAAACTAATTAATTAGTTATTAAAATAAAAAATATTTACTTTACTAAAAAAATAAAATTAAAAAAATATTGTTGTGAAAAAATACTAGAATTTTATATTCTTATTTAATAATAACTAGATTATAACTTGTTGACTATAATTTATTGAAACTTGATTGTTTTTAAAATATTAATGAAGATATATATATTTTAAAATTTAATTTTAAGTTTTAGACGATTTTGTATTTTTTATTTACGTAAGACCGATTTTGCCAGTTCAACCAGTAACTCATCGTTTGAACTAATAAACCAATAAATCAGTTACCTAACCGGTTCGATTACCGATTCGGTTTTGACAACTATGGTGCTAAGCATAATTGTCAGAACCAAACCGATGATCGAACCGATTAGGCTATTGGCCATTGGGTCACTGGATTTCTAGTTCAACTAGTGGGTCATTAGTTGAACCGGTAGAACCGCTACTATATAAATATAAAATATAAAATAGTCAAAAACCTAAAACTAAAATTTAAAATACATATTTTCACTAATATTTTAAAAACAATCAAGTTTCAACAAATTATAATTAACACATTATATTATAATCAACAAATTATAATTCGGTTATTATTAATAATTATATAAAATTCTAATATTTTTCATAATAAATATTTTTTAATTTTATTTTTGTATTAAAGTATTTTTATATTTATTATATTATTATATATTGTATGTATTTATTAAAAATAATATTAATAAATATCATATAATTGTATAAAAATAATTATATTCTAATTAATAAAAATATTTTATATTTTTATTTATACTAGTTTGATAATATTTATATTAATAATTATGAATAATAAAAATATAATCAATTTAAATATAAGTGAGTATAGAACTAAAATAATATTTAAAAAAATTATTGTACAATTTTATTATATACTTATTTAGTAGCATATAAAATAATAAAAAATAATATAATTTGGTGGCAAGAAAAATATGTAATACAAAGATTTAAAGAGGATCCAAATTTAAACTATATCTTTATTAATTTTAAAATTTTTTCTCAAATGATTCGGTTAGATTGGAGTTTAACGGTTCTAATTGGTTCTCACCAATTCTAATTTTTAACCGGTCTTAGATTGAATGGAATTGATAAAATTTTTTCATTGATTTTTGTAGTTGCAGAGAAATTACATCCACAACTGACAATTGAAAAATTTTGCACATTGTAAGAATCCTTGACTAGTAATTTTGACACATTGTAGGAATCCTTGAATAGTGCCATTAAAATTAAAGCGGGGAGATTCAATTAACTGATCATATAGTTGGAAAATTTCGACACTTCAGAATACCTGCCAAATACATTATAATTAAACGCGTGATATTAGAATATCATAATTAGGGAACAAAATCAGGAAAATATCAAAGAAGATTAGAAAAAAATCAATGTAATTTATTAGGATATTATTCCATAACGAGTGTACTCTTAGCGTACTCTTGTTCTATATATTGGTAAGAACTTTGTAATCACAAATGAGAAATATGAATAAAAATAATACTTTTCTAAATAATTCTTGATTTCTTTCCTAAACTCTTTGTACCATGGTAACATGGTATCAGAACTTTACACTTGTTGGAGGCAACCTGTAACTTGGAAAAGCAAGAAGCAGAAAGTTGTAGCTCTTTCAAGTGCGGAGACTTGGAAAATTTTGCACATTGTAGGAATTCTTGAATAGTGCCATTATAATTAAAGCGGGGAGATTCAATTAACTGATCATATAGTTAGAAAATTTCGACACTTCACTACCTGCCAAATACATTATAATTAAACGCGTGAAATTAGAATATCATAATTAGGGAACAAAATCAGAAAAATATCAAAGAAGATTAGAAAAAAATCAATCTAATTTATTAGGATATTATTCCATAACGAGTGTACTCTTAGTGTACTTTTGTTCTATATATTGGTAAGAACTTTGTTATCACAAATGAGAAATATGAATAAAAATAATACTTTTCTAAATAATTCTTGATTTCTTTCCTAAACTCTTTGTACCATGATAACATGGTATTAGAGCTTTAAACTTTTTGGAGGCAACCTGATAACTTGGAAAAGCAAGAAGCAGAAAAGGTGTAGCTCTTTCAAGTGCTGAGGCTTGGAAAATTTTGCACATTGTAGGAATCCTTAACTAGTAATTTTGACAAATTGTAAGAATCTTTGAATAGTGCCATTATCATTAAAGCGGGGAGATTCAATTAACTGATCATATAGTTGGAAAATTTCGACACTTCCAGAGTACCTGCCAAATACATTATAATTAAACGCGTGATATTAGAATATCATAATTAGGGAACAAAATCAGGAAAATATCAAAGAGGATTAGAAAAAAAAATCAATGTAATTTATTAGCATATTATTTCATAACGAGTGTACTCTTAGCGTACTCTTGTTCTTTATATTGGTAAGAGCTTTGTAATCACAAATGAGAAATATGAATAAAAATAATACTTTTCTAAATAATTCTTGATTTCTTTCCTAAACTCTTTGTACCATGGTAACATGGTATCAGAGCTTTACACTTGTTGGAGGCAACCTGGTAACTTGGAAAAGCAAGAAGCAGAAAGTTGTAGCTCTTTCAAGTGCTGAGACTTGGAAAATTTTGCACATTGTAGGAATCCTTGAATAGTGCCATTATAATTAAAGCGGGGAGATTCAATTAACTGATCATATAGTTGGAAAATTTCGACACTTCACTACCTGCCAAATACATTATAATTAAACGCGTGATATTAGAATATCATAATTAGGGAACAAAATCAGAAAAATATCAAAGAAGATTAGAAAAAAATTAATATAATTTATTAGGATATTATTCCATAACGAGTGTACTCTTAGCGTATTCCTGTTCTATATATTGATAAGAACTTTGTTATCACAAATGAGAAATATGAATAAAAATAATACTTTTCTAAATAATTTTTTATTTCTTTCTTAAACTTTTTGTACCATGGTAACATGGTACTAGAGCTTTAAACTTGTTGGAGGCAACCTGGTAACTTGGAAAAGCAAAAAGCAGAAAAGTTGTAGCTCTTTCAAGTGCTGAGGCTTGGAAAATTTTGCACATTGTAGGAATCCTTAACTAGTAATTTTGACAAATTGTAAGAATCTTTGAATAGTGCCATTATCATTAAAGCGGGGAGATTCAATTAACTGATCATATAGTTGGAAAATTTCGACACTTCCAGAGTACCTGCCAAATACATTATAATTAAACGCGTGATATTAGAATATCATAATTAGGGAACAAAATCAGGAAAATATCAAAGAGGATTAGAAAAAAAAATCAATGTAATTTATTAGCATATTATTTCATAACGAGTGTACTCTTAGCGTACTCTTGTTCTTTATATTGGTAAGAGCTTTGTAATCACAAATGAGAAATATGAATAAAAATAATATTTTTCTAAATAATTCTTGATTTCTTTCCTAAACTCTTTGTACCATGGTAACATGGTATTAGAGCTTTACACTTGTTGGAGGCAACCTGGTAACTTGGAAAAGCAAGAAGCAGAAAGTTGTAGCTCTTTCAAGTGCGGAGACTTGGAAAATTTTGCACATTGTAGGAATTCTTGAATAGTGCCATTATAATTAAAGCGTGGAGATTCAATTAACTGATCATATAGTTAGAAAATTTCGACACTTCACTACCTGCCAAATACATTATAATTAAACGCGTGAAATTAGAATATCATAATTAGGGAACAAAATCAGAAAAATATCAAAGAAGATTAGAAAAAAATCAATCTAATTTATTAGGATATTATTCCATAACGAGTGTACTCTTAGTGTACTTTTGTTCTATATATTGGTAAGAACTTTGTTATCACAAATGAGAAATATGAATAAAAATAATACTTTTCTAAATAATTCTTGATTTCTTTCCTAAACTCTTTGTACCATGATAACATGGTATTAGAGCTTTAAACTTTTTGGAGGCAACCTGATAACTTGGAAAAGCAAGAAGCAGAAAAGGTGTAGCTCTTTCAAGTGCTGAGGCTTGGAAAATTTTGCACATTGTAGGAATCCTTAACTAGTAATTTTGACAAATTGTAAGAATCTTTGAATAGTGCCATTATCATTAAAGCGGGGAGATTCAATTAACTGATCATATAGTTGGAAAATTTCGACACTTCCAGAGTACCTGCCAAATACATTATAATTAAACGCGTGATATTAGAATATCATAATTAGGGAACAAAATCAGGAAAATATCAAAGAGGATTAGAAAAAAAAATCAATGTAATTTATTAGCATATTATTTCATAACGAGTGTACTCTTAGCGTACTCTTGTTCTTTATATTGGTAAGAGCTTTGTAATCACAAATGAGAAATATGAATAAAAATAATACTTTTCTAAATAATTCTTGATTTCTTTCCTAAACTCTTTGTACCATGGTAACATGGTATCAGAGCTTTACACTTGTTGGAGGCAACCTGGTAACTTGGAAAAGCAAGAAGCAGAAAGTTGTAGCTCTTTCAAGTGCTGAGACTTGGAAAATTTTGCACATTGTAGGAATCCTTGAATAGTGCCATTATAATTAAAGCGGGGAGATTCAATTAACTGATCATATAGTTGGAAAATTTCGACACTTCACTACCTGCCAAATACATTATAATTAAACGCGTGATATTAGAATATCATAATTAGGGAACAAAATCAGAAAAATATCAAAGAAGATTAGAAAAAAATTAATATAATTTATTAGGATATTATTCCATAACGAGTGTACTCTTAGCGTATTCCTGTTCTATATATTGGTAAGAACTTTGTTATCACAAATGAGAAATATGAATAAAAATAATACTTTTCTAAATAATTTTTTATTTCTTTCTTAAACTTTTTGTACCATGGTAACATGGTACTAGAGCTTTAAACTTGTTGGAGGCAACCTGGTAACTTGGAAAAGCAAAAAGCAGAAAAGTTGTAGCTCTTTCAAATGCTGAGGCTTGGAAAATTTTGCACATTGTAAGAATCCTTGACTAGTAATTTTGACAAATTGTAGGAATCCTTGAATAGTGCCATTATAATTAAAGCGGGGAGATTCAATTAACTGATCATATAGTTGGAAAATTTCGACACTTCAGAGTACCTGCCAAATACATTATAATTAAACGCGTGATATTAGAATATCATAATTAGGGAACAAAATCAGGAAAATATCAAAGAAGATTAGAAAAAAAATCAATGTAATTTATTAGCATATTGTTCCATAACGAGTGTACTCTTAGCGTACTCTTGTTCTTTATATTGGTAAGAATTTTGTAATCACAAATGAGAAATATGAATAAAAATAATACTTTTCTAAATAATTCTTGATTTCTTTCCTAAACTCTTTGTACCATGGTAACATGGTATTAGAGCTTTACACTTGTTGGAGGCAACCTGGTAACTTGGAAAAGCAAGAAGCAGAAAGTTATAGCTCTTTCAAGTGCTGAGACTTGGAAAATTTTGCACATTATAGGAATCCTTGAATAGTGCCATTATAATTAAAGCGGGGAGATTCAATTAACTGATCATATAGTTGGAAAATTTCGACACTTCACTACCTGCCAAATACGTTATAATTAAACGCGTAATATTAGAATATCATAATTAGGGAACAAAATCAGAAAAATATCAAAGAAGATTAGAAAAAAATCAATGTAATTTATTAGGATATTATTCCATAACGAGTGTACTCTTAGCGTACTCTTGTTCTATATATTAGTAAGAACTTTGTAATCACAAATGAGAAATATGAATAAAAATAATACTTTTCTAAATAATTCTTGATTTCTTTCCTAAACTCTTTGTACCATGGTAACATGGTATTAGAGCTTTAAACTTGTTGGAGGCAACCTGGTAACTTGGAAAAGTAAGAAGCAGAAAAGTTGTAGCTCTTTCAAGTGCTGAGGCTTGGAAAATTTTGCACATTGTAGGAATCCTTGACTAGTAATTTTGACAAATTGTAGGAATCCTTGAATAGTGCCATTATAATTAAAGCGGGGAGATTCAATTAACTGATCATATAGTTGAAAAATTTCGACACTTCAGAGTACCTGCCAAATACATTATAATTAAACGCGTGATATTAGAATATCATAATTAGGGAACAAAATCAGGAAAATATTAAAGAAGATTAGAAAAAAAATCAATGTAATTTATTAGCATATTATTCCATGACGAGTGTACTCTTAGCGTACTCTTGTTCTTTATATTGGTAAGAACTTTGTAATCACAAATGAAAAATATGAATAAAAATAATACTTTTCTAAATAATTCTTGATTTCTTTCCTAAACTCTTTGTACCATGGTAACATGGTATAAGAGATTTACACTTGTTGGAGGCAACCTGGTAACTTGGAAAAGCAAGAAGCAGGAAGTTGTAGCTCTTTCAAGTGCTGAGGCAGAATTTCGAGAGATCGTTAAAGGCATAACTGAAGTATTGTGGATAAGACAATTGATGACAGACCGGTTGAAATGTGACAAGAAAGCCGCAATTAGCATCTCAGAGAATCCTGTACAACATGATAGAATAAAATAGGTTGAGGTGGATCGACACTTTATCAAAGAAAAATTGAGAATGAAATTATTGAACTTCCATCTGTGAGATCAGAAGATCAGTTGGCTGATATTCTTACTAAAGCAGTTTCAAGACAAGCCCTTACTAAAGTTCTAACCAAGCTGAGTATTGGTGATCCCACTCCTGACCTTGAGGGGAGTGTTAGAATATCATAATTAAGGAACAAAATCAGGAAAATATCAAAGAAGATTAGAAAAAAATCAATGTAATTTATTTGGATATTATTCCATAACGAGTGTACTCTTAGCGTACTCTTGTTCTATATATTGGTAAGAACTTTGTAATCACAAATCAAAAATATGAATAAAAATAATACTTTTCTAAATAATTCTTGATTTCTTTCCTAAACTCTTTGTACTATGGTAACACGTAATACATTCAATTAGTTTATCATAATTGAAAAATTTTGACATTTATTAAGATATTTAACTAGTGTAATTTTTAACTAAAACGGTAATACATCTAATTGACTATAAAATAATTATTTACGTGATTGTGATTATATAGGTACAGGCCACCAAATATAGGTATACAATTTAGTAATCTCTCACCTATATCAATAGATAAATTTAGAAATATGAATTTCTTTTTTTGACTTCTAATGGATCTCATCAATTCTTCGAATCACAAATTATACACAATATTATTATTATTATTATTATTATTATTATTATTATTATTATTATTATTATTATTATTATTTGTTGTTTTTTTTAGTAGTTAGGATTATGTTATTGCTGATAAAAAAAATTAATATTGATTTATTTAGTGTAGTAATTTAATTTAGATATTATAATGAAATGTTATATTATTATTATTATTAGAGTAGTGCTAGGGAGCCAATGGCCTAAGTGTACAATGTGTACAATGGGCTAAATCTTTGGTTTATGAATCAAATGAACATCACCTATACTATGCAGAATAACCATCCGGATACCAGGGATAACCATCCGGATACCAGAGATAATAAACATTTCATGTTATAAAAAGCTAATTTTGGGTGACAGGACAATGTAACACTAATAATAATATCTCTACTACTTTCCAAACCTTCATTGTATACATTGTACGCTTAGGTCATTGACTCCCTATACTTTCTATTATTATTATTATTATTATTTTATAAATTAACAAAATAGTTATAATAAGCTTTTTTAATTTATCAAATATTAAACCAGTTATTTTTCAATAAATACACATAGTATATAATAATATAATAAATATAATCTAATTAATTAGTTATTAAAATAAAAAATATTTACTTTACTAAAAAAATAGAATTAAAAAAATTTTGTTGTGAAAAAATACTAGAATTTTATATTCTTATTTAATAATAACTAGATTATAACTTGTTGACTATAATTTGTTGAAACTTGATTGTTTTTTAAATATTAATGAAGATATATATTTTAAAATTTAATTTTAAGTTTTAGACTATTTTATATTTTTTTATTTACGTAAGACCGGTTTTGCCTGTTCAACCAGTAACTCATCATTTGAACTAATAAACCAATAAATTAATTACCTAACCGGTTCGATTATCGATTCGGTTTTGACAACTATGGTACTAAGCATAATTGTCAAAACCAAACCGATGATCGAACCGATTAAGCTATTGAGTCACTGGATTACTCGTTCAACTGGTGGGTCACTAGTTGAACCGGTAGAACTGCTACTATATAAATAAAAAATATAAAATAGTCAAAAATCTAAAACTAAAATTTAAAATACATATTTTCACTAATATTTTAAAAACAATCAAGTTTCAACAAATTATAATTAACACATTATATTATAATGATACAATTAGTATTGGGCTAGCCCAGTTAGAGAACTATACTATAAATAAGAGTATGATGTAATAATGTGAGATATGCACGGTGTAATTGGAAACTCTACTCTCTCTCTCTTTGGCCCTAATTCTAGGAATTTCTCTTCTATTCTCTCTGATTATGTCTAATTCTCTCTAGTTCTTGATACAAATTCGTATCAAATGGTGCTTTCATTGAACACCATGCCAAATTCCTATGATGACGCAATTTGGGATCAGATTCAAACTCAAACTAGCTTAGATCGCTTGAATTCAGATTATGAAAAACCATCCAAGATACTTGCAGATATTCAGGCAACCTGCACCAAAATTTGTACAACCTGGCGAAATCATCAACGACTCCAACAGCCTCCAATATGCCAGATTCAAGCCAAATCAACCTCAGCTTTTCCACCACTCAACAATGATTCAACAGCTCTAGAAGCAAACAATTCTACACTTCCGGCTCTGCAATTTCAGAATTCAGCATCAGATTATGAGAAGGCAGCATTGGAGAATGCAGCAACCAATTTTCCAGAATTCAACATGACTCCAGTTCACACAAAAGAGGAAGACGAAGCAGAAGAATCAGATTTCTGTTTCCTAGTCCAACCACAGCAACAAGCAAAATCAACAGAAACTCCAGATCAAGCAACAATTCAGCGCTCACCAGTGTCAATATGTAATTACAAAGAAGCAGTAATACAATTTCAGCAACAACTACAAAATTCATGCCAAAATTAAAAAAGGATAGATGCAGAAGAAGAAGAATTCGATTCCAATTTTGAATTTCTACCTGAAGAATCAACAGAACTTGCAGTTCAAGTAGAATGTCTACCAGCAGATCACACATTTGAAAACTCAATTCCAGGGATTCCAACCACAGCAGATCTGGCAATTTCAGTGACAAATGATTCTAGTGCAATTACAAGATTTATGACCAAGAACAATACAGAAGTCACAAACAAACCTGGTGGTAAAGGTATTCTGTGGACTGCAGGGGATCGACCTTGGTTTGATTCGTCGATGACGCACCCAGGAGATTTGCGGCCAGATCGAGATGCGGGAGGGGAGGACGCTTGGCGGTTTCTTCCTTGGGAGGCGCCGAACCCGCGGACAACCGCCACTAATGACGATGAGAGGAGCAGCGCCGACGTCGGCGCTTTCGCGGCGCGGAAGGGAGAAGCCCATGGTGCTGCTGTAACAGGGGTGTGTGCTCACGCCATCAGAACCACAATCCGGGGCAGAGATCGTGGAGTTTGGGGGTTCTGTCGAGCCTCTCCAATCGTGGCTAATCCACCACTACTCCTGGTGGCGGTCTTCCCTTGGAATCGAGACGGAGAACGAAGCGGCGAGGGCTTGCAGGGGCGAGTGGCGGCTTCGGGAAGAGGTAGGGAGAACTCGAACAGCGAACAGCGGAGGGTTGGGAGCTGGACGGCAGCGGCGGTGCCTCCATGCAAGCTCGCGACGGCCGGTGGCTGCGGGTTGGACGCAGGGGCGGCGGTGGGTGCACCTCCGAGGCAGAGAAACAACAACGCGTCTCTCTTCTTCGATGAGGATGAGGAAGAGATGCTGAAGCCTAACAATGTGTTGGGCTTCTATTGTGAGCTAACCCAAATTTTACCTTCTGAAGCCCAAAATCAGAAGGTGATGGATGGTACAATGACTTTAAGCTCAATTCTAAGGATTTCAGTCCAATTTCAGATTTCAACAGGAATTATATTTTATTGGTTTTGGATTGAACAAAAAATTTTTCAATGGGATCCTGGTGGTTAAAATTTTTTTTAGCAGTAGCATAGAAAATATTGTTTTAGAAATACTAATTTTTTTTATTACTTGTAATTAGCTTTTATAATTTTTGTTAGAGTTTATATTTTTCCGCAACTTTCAGGACGAGGTTGTTTTGAAGGGTAGGGTAATGATACAATTAGTATTGAGCTAGCTCAATTAGAGAACTATACTATAAATAGGAGTATGTATGATGTAATAATGTGGGATATGCATGGTGTAATTGAAACTCTACTTTCTCTCTTTAGTCCTAATTCTAGAAATTTCTCTTCTATTCTCTCTGATTATCTCTAATTCTCTCTAGTTCTTGATACAAATTCGTATCATATAATCAACAAATTATAATTCGGTTATTATTAATAAGTATATAAAATTCTAATATTTTTCATAATAAATATTTTTTAATTTTATTTTGTATTAAAGTATTTTTATATTTATTATATTATTATATATTGTATGTATTTATTAAAAATAATATTAATAAATATTATATAATCGTATAAAAATAATTATATTCTAATTAATATTTGATATTTTTATTTATACTAGTTTGATAATATTTATATTAATAATTATGAATAATAAAAATATAATCAATTTAAATATAAGTGAGTATAGAATTAAAATAATATTTAAAAAATTATTATACAATTTTATTATATAATTATTAAGTAGCATATAAAATAATAAAAAATAATATAATTTGGTGGCAAAAAAAATATGTAATACAAAGATTTAAAGAGGATCTAAATTTAAACTATATCTTTATTAATTTTAAATTTTTTTCTCAAATGATTCGGTTTGATTGGATTTTACCGGTTCTAATTGGTTCTCATCAATTCTAATCTTTAACCGGTCTTAGATTGAATCGAACTGATAAAATTTTTTCATTGATTTTTGTAGTTGCAGAGAAATTATATCCACAACTGACAATTGGAAAATTTTGCACATTGTAGGAATCTTTGACTAGTAATTTTGACGACTAAAACCCCATTTTGGTCCCTGAGATACACGCAATTACTCATTTTAGTCCTCGAGATTTAAAATTATCTATACTGGTCCTCCAGATTTAGATCCGGGCACCAATGTAGTCCCTCAGCCCTTTCCGGTGATGACTCAGCAAACGGAGTGCCAAGGTGGCACCCTCTCTGCCACGTTGGACCCTGCAACGGTTAGCTGAGGTGGCGAGAGTTGTATTTATATCCAATTTAGTCCCTAAAACCCTAATTTTCTCTCATTTATCTAAGTTACGATCTTCTTCAACTTCCGTCTTCCCTCCTCTTGTCTTCTTATTCTTCTTTATCTTCTTCTTCTTGTTGTTGCTCTTCTTGTTAAATCTTTGTCATTTGTCGCTATTAGTTGCAGCACCATGGCGGGTGGTGGAAGCACCGTAGCTAGAAACTCGAATCATTCTCCTTCAAGCGATAACTGGGCCAGGTCACAAAGCCGAAACAGAAGTGCGAGGGTGCCGGAATGGTGTGGGTGTGGTTATCGTCCAATTCTACGATGGTCTGGAACATAATCAAATTCAAACAAGCCATTTTTTGGATATCCCAATTATAATGTAAGTTAAATATATGATATTTTGTTAATTTGTTTTTGCCTACTTCATTTCATCATCTTTTATTGGTTCATTTCAGACAAAGAAAAAGACTTGGTGTGGTATGTTTGTTTGGGCTGACATTGTTTAAGAGGAAAGTGCTGGAATAGCAGATTCTGATAGAGTCAATGGTAGAATGAAGATGAACCTAGCATGAAGGGTTGGGAGGTTGGAAAATGATGTAAGAAGTCAGAAATTCATGACCAATTTGTTGATGGTAGCTGTGTTTATGATGGTAGTGTTTCTGTTAGTGATGTGTGACAAATTTTGAAGAAAAAATTATAGAAGGATTCATGTGTAATGTAATGTAATGGAATATATATTGTGTAAAAATATTTGAATGGAATGAATAAAGAGTAATTTGTGGAATTCCTGTGACTTACACATGATTCAACAAAACTGAGTTATATTTAAATAGGATTATAATAAGCAAGTTAAACAGCAAACTGAATTTATATTAAATTAGTTATCAGAGTTGAACAAAAAAGATGCATAACCAAGCATCATGAGTATTAACATCAAAAGATCCACTGTGATATCAAAATAATCAGGACTGATCTTAGTAGTCATTGTCTAAATTTTAACAAAACATTAAAGGCCTAATGCCACATACTAATTTTCATAACCTCCCTAAACACATCTAACTAATTTCTTCAAGTCTTTTTCCTTGGTGCTTTGAAACCGGGAGTAGGCACAAAATTCATTAAACTTGCCATCCTTGATGTTGTTCCTGAGCTAGCATCCTGCAATGGATTGACTGTGACAGAACTCGGTGGTGGAGAACTTCTTCTTCTTGTCGGCAACTTTACAGGCCTTATATTTCCAGCAACCTATATCATGTAAAAATATTTAAGTTCCAAAGTTAAAATACAGTAATAGGTTATGATATAACAATGGCATTTACATCTTTACCTGCTGAGAATCCTCTTGTTCAAAACAGGTAGGTTGAGACAACTCAAGTTCTACTGGTTGGACATCACTGGCTGCTGAAACAATAGGTGCTAAATCAATAGGTTGTACATTTCCTCCTTCACCTTGTTGGTTCGTTCCATCAGAGGTAGCAACGCATGTTTGGTCGGCTGTTGGATCTCCTCCCCCTACGCCCTCTTTGTTTTTTGTAGTAGCCTCAGCCTCAGCCACAGCAGCAGCAGCTGCTGTATCAGCCAATCTCTTCTTTTTGCAACCTCTCTTGGTGTGACCTTTATCACCACAATAACTGCAAGTAAAATTTTCAAGCTGTCTTTTCAAATGAGTGTTATCGTTGAATGTTTTTATTTGCCATGTTTCTGTCCTCTCTAGCACAAGTGTGATCATTGTTGAATGTTTTTATTTGCCAACAAGTATCCTCATGGTCTCTTGAGGCATACACCAACCATGGACATTCCTTTACTTTTCATACAGCTCTCACTCTTTTGCTATCATTTTTTTTCAACCTAAGCCTCTTCCCTTCCTGAATTGTGTACTCCCTAACAGCCTATTTGAACTCCCATTTGGTAGTGAATTTCATACCAACCTCCAGCACTAACTCTCCAAACCTTCCTCCATCTTTAAACAATGAATAACCATTATCTGAGTCAACATCTGTTATTTCCTCTTCAGAGTTGGGAGAGATCTTCATCTCCTCAGAATGCCATGAATTAGCCCCATCAGAATCTGTACTAGGATCAAGTCCAAAGTCTGCACCAACAAAACCAATGTCAACTTCGCCATCCGAGACATCCTCCACTAGTCCATCATCTTCAACAACAATCTTCTCCTTAAGTTTTGCAAATGCAGAGGCAGATGCATATTTAAACTTAAGAGAACTCCTCCTACCTTTGACAGACACAAACCCTTCATCTGAATAATGATTTTCTTCAAAATGCATGTTGATAAATCCTCCATCAACTTGAATTTTCAGTGTAAGATTCAAAATTGTTCAGAGATGAAAACCCAAATTCAAAAACCAATTTAAAATTGCATAGCCCTAACCCTATCAATATCATCCCCTGTTCCATTCATAAAAAAACAGAGCACCCCAACAACCCAACCCAACGTATAAGCAATCAAAGAAACCCTAGAAAAAATAGTTGCAACAAAGCATAAAGGTTCTCCATTGACAAGAACACCAGCACCATAGAGTACAATCATACATGCATTCCAAAAATAAATTAAAAAAAATTAAAGCCACTAAACCCCAAGATTAACGCTTACCTTGGCTAAGAACGAGAGGAGAGCAACCTCCTTCCTTTGAAACACGATTCCACTCTAACCTAGCCGTGAGTTAGTTCAACTTGGGTGATGAATGATTTCAGAAACTCCTCATTGGCACCATTGATTAGAGATGAAGAAGAAGATGAATATTTTGTATGGGGTAAAACTCGTTTCTTCTCCTTCATATACAAGTCACAGCGTTTTTTTACTTATTTGGGCGCTAAGGAGGGAAACGACGTCGTTTAGAGAGGGTCCAGCGTGGCAGAAAGGGTGTCACCATGGCACTCCGTTTGCTGAGTCATCACCGGAAAGGCTGAGGAACTACATTGGTGCCCAGATCTAAATCTGGAAGACCAGTATAGGTAATTTTAAATCTCGAGGACCAAAATGGGGTTTTAGTCAATTTTGACACATTGTAGGAATCTTTGAATAGTGCCATTATAATTAAAGCGGGGAGATTCAATTAACTGATCATATAGTTGAAAAATTTCGACACTTCAGAGTACTTGTCAAATACATTATCATTAAAACGCGTGATACATTCAATTAGTTTATCATAATTAGAAAATTTTGACATTTATTAAGATATTTCACTATTGTAATTTTTAATTAAAATGATAATACATCTAATTGACTATAAAATAATTATTTACGTGATTGTGATTATATAGGTACAGGCCACTAAATATAGGTACACAGTTAAGTAATCTTTCCGCTATATCAATAGATAAATTTAGAAATATGAATTTCTTTTTTTTGACTTCTGATGGATCTCATCAATTCTTCGAATCACAAATTATACAAAATATTATTATTACTATTGTTTTTTTTAGTAGTTAGGATTATGTTATTGCTGATAAAAAAATTAATATTGATTTATTTAGTGTAGTAATTTAATTTAGATATTATAATGAAATGTTATATTATTATTATTATTATTATTATTATTATTATTATTATTATTATTATTAGTGTATAAATTAACAAAATAGTTATAATAAGCTTTTTTAATTTATCAAATATTAAACCAGTTATTTTTCAATAAATACATTTTATTAATATTTTAAAAACAATCAAGTTTTAACAAATTATAATTAACACATTATATTATAATCAACAAATTATAATTCGGTTATTATTAATAAGTATATAAAATTCTAATATTTTTCATAATAAATATTTTTTAATTTTATTTTTGTATTAAAGTATTTTTATATTTATTATATTATTATATATTGTATGTATTTATTAAAAATAATATTAATAAATATCATATAATCTTATAAAAATAATTATATTCTAATTAATATTTGATATTTTTATTTATACTAGTTTGATAATATTTATATTAATAATTATAAATAATAAAAATATAATCAATTTAAATATAAGTGAGTATAGAACTAAAATAATATTTAAAAAAATTATTGTACAATTTTATTATATACTTATTAAGTAGCATATAAAATAATAAAAAATAATATAATTTGGTGGCAAGAAAAATATGTAATACAAAGATTTAAAGAGGATCCAAATTTAAACTATATCTTTATTAATTTTAAATTTTTTTCTTAAATGATTCGGTTATATTGGATTTTACCAGTTCTAATTGGTTCTCACCAATTCTAATCTTTAACCGGTCTTAGATTGAATTGAACTGATAAAATTTTTTCATTGATTTTTGTAGTTGCAGAGAAATTACATCCACAACTGACAATTGAAAAATTTTGCACATTGTAGGAATCCTTGACTAATAATTTTGACACATTGTAGGAATCCTTGAATAGTGTCATTATAATTAAAGTGGGGAGATTCAATTAACTGATCATATAGTTGAAAAATTTCGACGTGATATATTCAATTAGTTTATCATAATTGAAAAATTTTGACATTTATTAAGATATTTGACTAGTATAATTTTTAACTAAAACGGTAATACATCTAATTGACTATAAAATAATTATTTATGTGATTGTGATTATACAGGTACATGCCACCAAATATAGGTACCCAATTTAATAATCTCTCAGCTATATCAATAGATAAATTTAGAAATATGAATTTCTTTTTTTGACTTCTGATGGATCTCATCAATTCTTCGAATCACAAATTATACACAATATTATTATTATTATTATTATTATTATTATTATTATTATTATTATTATTATTTTAGTTGTTAGGATTATGTTATTGCTGATAAAAAAAATTAATATTGATTTATTTAGTGTAGTAATTTAATTTAGATATTATAATGAAATGTTATATTATTATTATTATTATTATTATTATTATTATTATTATTATTATTATTATTATTATTATTAGTGTATAAATTAATAAAATAGTTATAATAAGCTTTTTTAATTTATCAAATATTAAACCAGTTATTTTTCAATAAATACATATAGTATATAATAATATAATAAATATAAATTAATAAATTAGTTATTAAAATAAAAAATATTTACTTTACTAAAAAAATTTTGTTGTGGAAAAATATTAAAATTTTATATTCTTATTTAATAATAACTAGATTATAACTTGTTGACTATAATTTGTTTAAACTTGATTGTTTTTAAAATATTAATGAAGATATATATATATATATATATATATATATATATATATATATATATATATATATATATATTTTAAAATTTAATTTTAAGTTTTAGACTATTTTATATTTTTTATTTACGTAAGACCGGTTTTGCTTGTTCAACCAGTAACTCATCGTTTGAACTAATAAACCAATAAATCAGTTACCTAACTGGTTTGATTATCGATTCGATTTTGACAACTATGGTGCTAAGCATAATTGTCAGAACCAAACTGATGATCGAACCGATTAGGCTATTGGGTCACTAAATTACTGGTTCAACTGGTGGGTCACAAGTTGAACCGGTAGAACCGCTACTATATAATAAAAAATATAAAATAGTCAAAAACCTAAAACTAAAATTTAAAATACAGATTTTCACTAATATTTTAAAAACAATCAAGTTTCAACAAATTATAATTAACACATTATATTATAATCAACAAATTATAATTCAGTTATTATTAGTAAGTATATAAAATTCTAATATTTTTCATAATAAATATTTTTTAATTTTTTTTGTATTAAAGTATTTTTATATTTATTATATTATTATATATTGTATGTATTTATTAAGATATTTGACTAGTGTAATTTTTAACTAAAATGGTAATACATCTAATTGATTATAAAATAATTATTTACGTGATTTTGATTATATAGGTACAGGCCACCAAATATAGGTACACAATTTAGTAATCTCTCCATTATATCAATAGATAAATTTAGAAATATGAATTTCTTTTTTTGACTTCTGATGGATCTTATCAATTCTTCGAATCACAAATTATACACAATATTATTATTATTATTATTTTTTAGTAGTTAGGATTATGTTATTGCTGATAAAAAAATTAATATTGATTTATTTAGTGTAGTAATTTAATTTAGATATTATAATGAAATGTTATATTATTATTATTATTATTATTATTATTATTATTATTATTATTATTATTATTGTATAAATTAACAAAATAGTTATAATAAGCTTTTTTAATTTATCAAATATTAAACCAGTATTTTTCAAAAAAAAAAAAGCTTTACTAGTTACAAAGTCTATTTTTTTAATCATGCTTTAAAATTTGTAATTTAAAATAATTTAATACAACAAAAATTCAAAAAAAATAAAAATTTAAAAAATATGTATGATAGATGAACTATGAATAAATTTTGTATTATTAATTACATACTTCTATAATAATTCAATGCTGTATACAGTGGTGGCTCTAGAAATTTTATAAGAGGGAGGCCAAATTAAATACAAAATAAATTAAAATATAATAAAATAAAAAAATCAACAAAATATAATTTATAGTATATAAGTCAACATTAATAATTATATTATATAAAAATTAACATTTAACTACATATTTTAGGATTTTTATATTTTTAAATTTATTCTGTGATATTTCTTATAACTAAAATTATAAATTTATCATCTGAAATAAATTTTGAAGAATTCTCTTCTTCAACATATACAATCATATAATCTGCTAAAAATTCATCTTTTATCTTATTTTAAAGTCTTGTTTTAATAATTTTTATTGTTTAAAAAGTCTATTTAATTGTTTCTATTGTCATAGAAAGAATCAAAATAAGAAATTTTTTTATAGTTGTTACTTTTTTACATTAATACAAACCTATATTTTTTAATATTTTTTTAATTATTTATATATTTATACGTTTTTATTTTTTTAACCTATTTATTAATTGCTACTAATATATTATAATACACATTATAATTTATACATATTAAGTTACTAATATGTAAATTTTTTTAGTGTATTAATATACTAAAATATATTTAATCTATAATATATATATAAGTTACGAATTTGGCCATTTATGCAATATAATATATAATTGATGCAGTCGATGTAAATTTGTTAATGTATTCAAATGAATAAACTCTAAAAGTTGGAACTCTTTTAAGTAAATATTGAAAAAATCTTTTTGCTATAAATATTATAAAGAGTATGTCTTTTAACGGAAAAATTTAAGAAACTATTTTTATTTGAGTCATTTTAGAATATGTATGTAATATATTTTATAATCTACAGATTATATCAATCCTTCATTTTCTTATCTTAAACCTATTTTTCCTTGAGGACATATATACATATATATTTTTTGGGGGTAAGCAATTGAATTGGTTTCTAATAAATTTTACATCGGCTACTTAAATCTCAATAAATTTTAATTATTTTAAAAATTATTGATAATTATTTTCGTTAGACGAATTGATTCCTTTGTTAAATTTAATAAAATTTTTAATATGTATATTGAACCAATAAATTTTATCATAAGATAAATTGATCAATTCAATCTTGAATATTTTTAAAATAATAAAAAATTTGTTAAATATTAAAATGTTCAATTTAAAATTTTTCAAAAATTAATTTGAGTATTTTTTTATATTTACCACTAAATAGAGTAGATAATATATTTATATTTTTCAAAAAAAATGATAAAAATATAAAAGTAAAAAAAAACTTGAAAGGTAGAAATTAATAAAATAAAATATTAATTAATATTAAATGTATTGCTTTGATCGTACATATATAAATCTCATTCTCTCAATTTAAAAGCGATTAGCTTATTATTTTTTTTCTAGTTGTCAACTTCTTTCCCTTTAAAAATAACCTATCCATTAATCCATATGAAGAGTATCTAGTATCTACTATCTACTGTTAAATCCTAACTTTGTTTAAAATATTTGACCCTTTTAAGATCCTTTTATCCACGCACTCTTTGTTAGGAAATTATTTGATTTCCTAACTTATTTGTGGGCAATACATATATTAATTATAATCACAAATTATGCTATTTCAAATTAAATGACTTATATAATGATGATCTCATTTATTATTTTAAATGCTAATTGAATAAGTCATTATTACTTTTGATTTGGAATTAAATGAGAATAAAACCGGATATTATCTTTTGTTCCTTAGATAATTATCTTTTTTGGATTTTAGATATATTATCTTTTGGGTTTTAGATACTATTTTATTTGGGCTTAAGGGTTTAATGGGTGCCATGCTCAAATATAAATAGACCTTCAGGGTTTCGGTCCCCGATATACCAAAGCCGCCTTTGTTACTCTTTCCCCATCAAAAGAGTTGCAGTTCAGCCTCCTAGGAATACAGAAGGCTTTGGTTGAGGAAGATCGAAAGAACCACAAGATCCAAATTCTTCCGATCGTATGATTCATGTTTATGAATTCAGGTACGCTTCCGCATTCGAGTATGATATGATATATTTTTGATGATTCAATATGGATTATCTGAGTTATTAAAATTAATTTATTCCAACAAGTGGTATCAGAGCCATCCATAATTGAGCCATTAAAAATATTAATTTTTTTTATTTCACCGGATCAAAACATGTTTGCGTTATTCGGATCGAATTCAATTTTGTGAATCCGGTGAATTCGTTATTTAATTTTTAATGTGTATACATTGACCTTATGAATTGCAGTGCCTTCTTTATATGTATTGATTTATTTGTTAATGAATTTTGTACATGTGAATGTACTGCGCCTTTGATTTATGAATTCAGAAATAAATGTGTATGATGTGTGTGCGTCGTATACTGGTACTATTGCACAAACACAGATTAATTTCCTTTTGTTAATGCCAGTACCGTGATATTGCAATTCCTGATATAAATGTGTTATCATGTATGATTGTTTATATATATTATCATTGTTTAAGGTATAACTATATATACATGAAACCGAACTGGCGTTTAATTTATATAATAAATAAATGTTTTATTTTTTAAAACATTAATAAAGTATTATTGAATTATAATGATTAATTTTAATGTTAATGGATCAAGAATTTTCGACACATGAGTTATAATCATGTTTTTCTTTAAGGTCTTAAAAGACATTATTAAGATTTAATTCTTTTTAGGATTTAAGTATTTTTTTTGTTACATAAGGAAACTGGTAACAATTTAAATTAGTATACCCATCTATTTTTATAAAGATTTGGTTTTGAAATAAATTGATTGAACATTATGCTGCCAAAGTAGCCTCTTTTGTGAAAATTGATTTATTTAAAACATTAAGAATATGGTGATATGTAATTCATGCGAATATTGGTCGGCCCAAAGGAAGGCCTATATTTGGCCGAATTACATACACATATTAATGGTAAATAAATATTTGGGTAACTAATTAAGAATAAAGTAATGTTTATTATTTATGCAAACAATAATCAGCCCAAAGGAAGTTTATTGTTTGGCCAAATAATAAGCATTGCATACTTCTGTTTATTTTCTATTAATTATGCGGTCAATAATCGGCCCAAAGGAAGGTTATTGTTTGGCCAATTAATAGAGAATATATGCGGTAATAAATAGGTTGCGAAGTTTAAGTTTCCATGTGCGCATTAAGTCGGTCCAAAGAAAGGCTTAATGTGTGATAGGAATTTTGACAATATTTGATTACTGCAATGAGAGTATCACTTACAGTTAATTTTTCTATCCAAAGATTGAAAATTAATGTTGTGCTAGATATCTCAATATGGATTTTTTACCCATTAATAACTAATATTTACTGCATGTTCTTTTTGTTCTGATCCAGAAACTATGGCTTTAGCTACCAATGTTTCTGCGCAAATTAGCAGTATTCCTATGGTGAATGGTTCAAACTTTAAAGTTTGGAAGGATACCGTGGAGATTGTCCTCGGTTGTATGGACCTAGATATAGCTCTTCGAGAGGAGAAACCCACTTCCACTCCGGAAAACCTCAATGAGGTTAAAATAGAGAAGTGGGAGAGATCCAATCGAATGAGCATCATGATCATGAAACGCTCAATTCCTGAGGCGTTTCGGGGCTCAATCACTGAGGATAAAGATGCCAAACAGTTCCTAAAGGATGTAGAAAAATTCTTTACTAAGAATGAAAAGGCGGAGGCAAGTAGTCTTTTGAGCAAACTTGTCTCCATGAGGTATAAAGGTAACGGGAACATAAGGGAGTACATTATGGAAATGTCTCATCTTGCTTCAAAATTGAAAGCACTAAAGTTAGAGTTGTCTGAAGATTTACTCGTGCATTTCATTTTGATTTCCCTTCCTGCACACTTTGGGCAATTCAAAGTGAGTTATAACACTTTGAAGGACACTTGGTCCTTAAATGAGCTTATATCTCACTGTGTGCAAGAAGAAGAGAGGCTACAGCAAGATAAGACTGAAAGTGCTCACATGGCTTCATCTTCTCAGTATAAAAGAAAGCGTGATACTACTGCGGATGTGCCTTCTCAGCAGAAAAAGGCTAAGAAACAAGATCAAGTTTCAACTTGTTTCTTCTGTAAGAAGGTGGGACACATGAAGAAGGATTGTACCAAATATGCCACCTGGCGTGTAAAGAAGGGGTTGCCTGTGGAGCCGACCGCCAAGTGATGCTGAAAGATACATCTATGTGGCAGACGGTAATATAGTTGCAGTTGAAGCTATAGGAACCTTTAGATTATGTTCCACGAGTGGATTTTACTTGGATTTATTAGAGACATTTTATGTACCGTCATTTAGACGAAATTTGGTTTCTGTTTCTCGTTTGGACAAATCAGGTTATTTTTGTTCATTTGGAGACAATAAAGTCAGTCTCTTTTACAATTCGAATAATATTTGCTCTGGTCATTTGGTGGATAATCTATATAGGCTTAACTTAAATTCCTATAATAATGAAATACTGCAAACGGGTACAAAACAAAAAAACTGAATGAGAATTCGGCATCATTATGGCACAAACGCCTAGGCCACATCTCTAAACAGAGAATTCAGAGGCTCGTGTCGGATGGAATTCTCGGACCCCTAAATTTGGCGGACTTTGAAGTCTGCATTGAGTGCATAAAGGGGAAAAGGACAAACGAAAGGAAATTAGGTGCCGAGAGAGCTAAAGATGTCTTAGAACTAATACATACCGATATATGTGGCCCATTCCCTACTGTCTCTTGGAATGGACAACGGTACTTTATTACGTTCATAGATGATTACTCTCGTTACGGGTATCTATATTTAATTCATGAAAAGTCCCAAGCCTTGGATGTTTTCAAGTCTTTCAAAGATGAAGTTGAACTTCAACTTGGAAAGAAAATTAAAGCTATCAAATCTGATCGTGGTGGTGAATACTACGGAAGATATGACGGTTCAGGAGAGCAACGTCCTGGGCCTTTTGCTCTTTTCCTAGAGAAGTGTGGTATTGTTCCGCAATACACTATGCCAGGCAAACCTAGCATGAATGATGTTGCAGAGCGAAGGAACCGAACTCTTAAGGACATGGTGAGAAGTATGATTAGTCATTCTTCCTTGCCTGAATCACTCTGGGGAGAAGCCTTAAAAACCGCAGTGTACATCCTTAATAGGGTGCCAAGCAAAGCAGTTAACAAAACCCCATATGAAATTTGGACTGGGAAAATGCCTAGTATAAAGCATATGCATATTTGGGGATGTTCAGCTGAGGCGCGACCTTATAGGCCGCATGAAAGAAAAATTGGACTCAAGGACAATTAGTTGCTACTTTGTTGGTTACGCTGAGCGTTCACGGGGGTACAAGTTTTACAAATCCTGCATCAAGGTCTATTTTGAGACGGGAAATGCGAGATTTCTTGAGGATGTTGAGTTTGGGGGGGAAGGAAATATTAGGAATGTTGCTTTTGATAAGGATTCTATAACTGACAATGATCAGGACCTTGTGCCTATTATTGTTCAAGATACAGTTATAGTACAAAAGCACAATGAGAATCCTGTTGTAAATCCAGCTACAGTACAAGAGAACAATGAGAATATTGTTGTTGCTCAAGATACTGCTACAGTACAGGAAAATAATGAGAATCCTCCTCAAACCCAACCCATACAGCAAGCTCAACAACCTCAAGAAGTGTCATTAAGGAGATCCAATAGAAAAAGGAGAAAATCCATCTATGGTCTCAAACAAGCTTCTCGTCAATGGTATCACAAGTTTCATCAAGTCATTACCTCATACGGTTTTGAGGTAAATATTATAGATGAATGTGTATACCGTAAGTTCAGTGGGAGTAAATACTTTTTTTGGTCTTGTATGTTGATGACATTCTATTTGCCAGCAACAATATAGGCTTGTTGCATGAAACTAAGAAATTTCTATCGGACAAATTCGAAATGAAAGATCTTGGTGATGCCTCTTTTGTATTAGGAATCGAGATACTAAGAGATTACTCTCAAGGTATTCTTGGATTGTCACAAAAGAACTATATCGAAAAGATTTTAAGTAGATATGTCATAGAAGGTTGTAGACCAATGGACACACCCGTAGTTAAAGGAGACAAGTTCAGTCTCAAGCAATGCCCTAAAAATGATCTTGAGAGGACATCAATGCATGATAAGCCTTATGCATAAGCACTAGGGAATTTAATGTATGCTCAAGTCTACATACATCCCGATATATCATTTATAGTGGGAGTGTTGGGTAGATACTTGAGCAATCCGGATATGGATCATTGGATAGCTGTTAAACGCGTAATGCGTTGTTTAAAGAGAACAAAGGATTACATGCTTATTTATCGGAGATCAGAAAAATTTGGAGATCATTGGGTACTCTGTTTCCGATTTCATGGCATATGGTTGCGAAACTTTGTCACTAAGCTTCATATAGTAGATGACATTGAAAGGCCATTAAAGATATTTTGTGACAATAAGTCAGCAGTACTATACTCCAATAACAATAAGAGCTTGACAAAATCGAAGCATACAGACATCAAGTTCTTAGTTGTCAAGGAGAAAGTTTAAGAAAAACAGATTTCCATAGGACATATAGGAACAGAGTATATGCTAGCAGACTCATTACCAAGGATTGACCTCTAAAGTTTTTCATGAGCACACTGCTCGGATGGGTGTCAATATTTGTGATGCCTTGGTTTAGTGGGAGTTTATGCTATATGTCCTATGACAGATAATTGAATTATTTTTCTGCAGAATTAAGTTGATGGTTTATTTCATATTATGTGAAATGTTCATTTTGCAATATTTTGTATTGTGTTTGATCTCAATAAAGTTGGACCAGCTGGAAATAGACATGCATGAGATCACTTGGCATGTAATTTCCATATTACTCATCCAAATTTGATCTATGTCGTTGAGTATATTAGGATGGTGATTGGCGTGGTTTAGTCACGGCATTTAATGTGATAAAAGCTGCGGTAGTTCCATATCTAATGTATGAGACAGACCAGATTGTTAAAGTAATGAGAGAAATAGCATTCAGATGCGCGCATAAAGTTTATAAAGATGTGATTATGTCAAGAAATAATATATGTATAGCCCAAGTGGGAGATTGTTAGGAAATTATTTGATTTCCTAACTTATTTGTGGGCAATACATATATTAATTATAATCACAAATTATGCTATTTCAAATTAAATGACTTATATAATGATGATCTCATTTATTATTTTAAATGCTAATTGAATAAGTCATTATTACTTTTGATTTGGAATTAAATGAGAATAAAACCGGATATTATCTTTTGTTCCTTAGATAATTATCTTTTTTGGATTTTAGATATATTATCTTTTGGGTTTTAGATACTATTTTATTTGGGCTTAAGGGTTTAATGGGTGCCATGCTCAAATATAAATAGACCTTCAGGGTTTCGGTCCCCGATATACCAAAGCCGCCTTTGTTACTCTTTCCCCATCAAAAGAGTTGCAGTTCAGCCTCCTAGGAATACAGAAGGCTTTGGTTGAGGAAGATCGAAAGAACCACAAGATCCAAATTCTTCCGATCGTATGATTCATGTTTATGAATTCAGGTACGCTTCCGCATTCGAGTATGATATGATATATTTTTGATGATTCAATATGGATTATCTGAGTTATTAAAATTAATTTATTCCAACACTCTTAACTTTCTATATTAACATGCGCTCTCACACTCTTTCTCCAGAATTCCCACTCAATAAGAAGAATGCGTGTAAATCACTAACTGTGAACAACAGCTCAACAACACAGCCTCTCGTGAATATCAAATCTCTCATGTTAAAAAATAAGTCAAAAATTGAGTAAAAGTTTTTTTTTTTCTAAATTTGTAAAAAATATTTTTAAGTCTTATTATTTTATTTTTTTTATTTTTTATTTGCATCAAATGTATTTTTATAGTTAATTTTTTAAAAATTTTAGGACTTGTGTATTAATAATACTTGACAATTAGAAGTCATTTTACTTATGTTAAAAGTTGTCTTTGTAAAATTATTGATAAATTAATCTTAAATTTATGAAAAAACTAATTATTAGGGATACATTTGATGCAAATTAAAATAAAATAAAATTTAGAGGTATTTTTAAAATTTTTAATAAAATTCAGGGAAAAAAATATACTTTGTTCATGAGAATAGTAATCAATTCGGATTGGTCGAGTGGTTGACTCACTCCTGCTCCTAAACAAGTGTCGAGTGGTTCGAATATCATCTTGTGTATATATCAATTTGTTGGCCAAAACAAATTTTTAAATAGAGTTTCGATTTACGACGGATTAGTTTTTTCTTACCAAACTAAATAATATATTGAAAAATTAAACAAAGAAACGAGAATAATATGTCATAGGAACTTAGACCGCTTACGCGCTGGTAAACGAAAACCACCTCGACCGAATCAGAGTAAACAACAATGTCGAATCAGGCCGTCCCTTGTCTTGAAAGAATTCACAGACGGCCACCTGCTTTCCCAAAATCAATGAGGGGAGATCTGCTGCTTAGCTCACGGAAACATCCGACCTATACTATAGTCAAGTCGTCCGCGTATCTTTCTGATCTCTCTGCCTTCTATTTATCAGATTATTGGCTTTGACCAATTCAAGGTGAAAAAAAAGGGGTTGGCTAGCTCTAAAAATATAAATTTCTTTGGAAAAAATGAATAATTACTAATTTAAATAAAGAGTTAATAGTCAAAATCGTACCTGAAAAATACTCCGATCTTTATTTTGGTTCTCGAAAGACAAAATTAATCGAAATCGTCTCCGAAAGATACACGACTTGGTCACGTTAGCCCTTCCGCCAGTTGGATGATGACGTGGTGGGTTAATGCCACGTGTCACAAGATGATTGGTTGACGTGTTAGATCAGTGACACGTGACATGTAAAAAAGTTATTTATAATCAAAATAGTACTTGAAAGTTTAGATATAAGTCATTTTCATCCCTAAAATTTTATAAATTAATCAAATTAGTCCTTATATAATTTTTTTTTATTTTTTCTTGATAATATTAAATTTGAAATATTTTTTGATACTACTAATTTTAATAGAAATGTAATTGACAAACAAAAAATTAGTAATTGTATCTTTTCTTCTTAAAAATTTTTCAATAAAATTATCTCTCTCCTTTAATTCTTCTCAAAATCTCTCTTATTCTTTTCTATTCTAAAACGTTTTTCTTACATTATTACATATATATATATACTCAAAATTAAAATGTATGTATTTGTTAACCTAAACAAAGTTATATGTTCAAAATCAAAATTTATGTATATTAACCTAACAAAGTTATACTACTATTTTTTTCTACTACATCTTTTTTTTCTATTACAGTATTATACTTACATATAGGATGTAATGGTAGTGATATTAAAAGTCAAAATTCAAGAGGATCCACAAATTTTGCTTCAATTTCAAACTTTACAAAATATTAAAAATTTGTTGCTTTATTATTATTATTATTATTATTATTATTATTATTATTATTATTATTATTATTTATGCTAAACGAATTGCTTCTTAAGCGTACTACATGCAAAGATCATAACTTTTTTTTGTGTGTTTCATATATTTGAGATAGATTATATAATTTTTCTTTTAATATCACTACCATTACATCCTTTATGTAAGTAATACCGTACAACAACAACAACAACAACAACAACAACAAAGCCTTGTCCCACTAAGTGGGTCGGCTACATGAATCAAACGACGTCATGTGCTCTGTCATATATCATATCTACAAAGAGACCGTTTACATGTGGATCTCGTTTGACCACCTCATGGATGGTCTTTTTAGGTCTTCCTCTGTCTTTCGCCCCTTATCCATCTTCCATCTCATCCACCCTCCTGACTGGATGTTCTATCGGTCTTCTTCTCACATGTCCAAACCACCTGAGACGCAATTCAACCATCTTTTTCACAATGGGTGCCACTCCAACTCTCTCCATTATATCTTTGTTCCTTATTTTATCCAATCGCGTATGACCACTCATCCATCTCAATATCTTCATCTCTGCCACACTCAGCTTATGTTCGTGCTCCCCTTTAGCCGCCCAACACTCCGTACCATAAAGCATAGCCGGTCTTATAGCGGTGCGATAGAATTTACCTTTAAGTTTTAAAGGCACTTTTTTGTCTCATATAAAACCAGATGCACTCCGCCATTTTGACCAACCTGCTTGGATCCTATGATTTACATCCTGTTCAATCTCTCCATTATCCTGTATGATGCACCCAAGATACTTAAAACTTTTAACTTTTCGTAGGATGTTTCCTCCAGTCTTCACCTCTATATTAGGGTTTTTCCTTCTCATATGTAAGTAATACCGTAATGAAAAAAAAATGTAGTAGAAAAAAATAGTGGTATGAGTATGAGGAGACTATGCCATTTGAGCTATTACTCATTGGCTAAAATTTGGAAAAATAGGAGACTCGAACCCGCAACCTCTTAATTGAGTATGAAGAGTCTATGCCATTTGAGCTATTACTCATTGGCGCATATAACTTTGTTTAGGTTAACAAATACATACGTTTTAATTTTGAGTATATATATATATATAATAAGAGAGATTTTCAGAAGAATTAAAGGAGAGATAATTTTACTAAAAAAAATTTTAAGAAGAAAAGATACAATTACTAATTTTTTGTTTGTCAATTACATTTCTATTAAAATTAGTAGTATCAAAAAATATTTCAAATTTAATATTATAAAAAAATTAAAAAAATTATATAAGAACTAATTTGATTAATTTTTAAAATTTAGGGATGAAAATGACTTACGTCTGAACTTTCAAGGACTATTTTGATTATAAATAACTTTTTTACATGTCAAGTGACACGTGGCATGCCAGGTGTCACTGATCTCACACGTCAACCAATCATCTTGTGACACGTGGTATTAACCTACCACGTCATCATCCAATTGACGAAAGGACTAACGTGACCAAGTCGTGTATCTTTCGGAGACGATTTCGATTAATTTATCTTTCGAAGACCAAAATGAAGATCGGAGTATCTTTCAGGGACGATTTTGACTATTAACTCTTTAAATAAAATTTCTAATTACACAACTCAATTAGTTAACATAATAAGTATTTGAATAATTAATCCTTTTTCTTCTTGTTATTCGAAATGTATGCACAGAGGGAAGGAAGATTAAGCAAGTAATTGATTTGTATGTTTATGGAAAACTTTTAACTTTTTTTTCTAATTATGCTTGATCTGCCCTAGATTTGATTCATGGCTCCAATGTGATTTGACTTTTTCCTCTTTTTTCTTCGATGATGGATTGAGAAGTGAACTCCATTTTCCTTCCTAAGCTTTACCCGAAGCGTTTAACATTGCAGCTGATGGAGTTTGTGTTTGAGGCTTGTGGGTTTGGTCTTTGTTAAGAACTCTTTGTACATATGTTCTTCTTATTCGGCTTGCTGATTTTTTAGCCTTGTGGTTCCATTGTTTGGGCTGCACCAATGACTTTTGGGCCTGCACAACTATACAACAATCAAACACAAATTGGGCTTTTAACCCAACCAAACTCATATTTGTCATCATTAATAAATTAAATTGTTTTTCAACTAAGTTGGGTTAGTCTAGTGGTTAGCTCACTAGTTCGCTTAAACAAATGTCAGGAGTTTGAATCTCGTCTTGTGTATACAGCAACCCATTGGCCAGCGACAAATCCTTAAATAGAACTGAGTCCCATAACAGATTAATTCTTGACCTGTAGGGTTAAAGATACCTGGAAGAAGAGTTTTCAGTTGAAATCCCGGAATGGAATAAGATGGAGAGGAAAGCAAGGGAATGGAATGGAGTAGAGTGATATAATCATATAATTGTTCTGTTCCATTGTTTTGATATTTTTGTTATTAAAATGGAGTAATTTCTCATTCTATTTTTTTGATATAGCAATGGAATATACTAATTTTGTTGGGGGAAAGAAATTAGCATTTTGCATTGAATCCTATTCCTCCCAAATTAGAGGGAAGAAAACCAACATAAGATGATGGCATTAGATGGAATTTATTTTATCATTTCCCATGTCCCTCCCACTTTCTGAAGTCCTGTTCTTTTTCTTAAGGTTGATAGAGGTGGGGAAGATGCTTTGCTTGTCAGCAACTATAATGGGGGAGTTCTTGCTATTGCTGATGGTGTTTCTGGGTATGCTACTCTCTCTCTCTCTCTCTCTCTCTCTCTCTCTCTGTATCTAGCTCTTTCCTAGTGTAAAACTTCAATCATTGAACAAAAACACAATATAAAACTTTGAAACTGGTTTTGATTAATTAACTTAACTGGAGTAAGATTGCATCATATGTTAAAATTGAGCTGTATTAACATTATCTTCTTCTCGTTCTGTGCCACAGTTGGGCAGAAGAGGACGTGGATCCTTCGTTGTTCCCACGTGAATTGCTAGCTAATGCTTCTAATTTTGTTGAAGATATGGAGGTAATTATGACAATGAATATTGTTTTTAAGTTATAATTATTCTGTTCTCAAGGTACATGCATTTGTTCTTGGGTAAATGACACTGTCCTCCCTTGAGGTTAAGGAATATTATACACGAGTCTGGTTTGCAAAAAATACACTGACCTTTCTATCTTACAAAATGTGATACCGAGCTCCCTACATGCCATTAACATCTTGGGTGGTATGTGTAGGCATGATGAATCAAGGGTATTGTTTGGAATATCGATGTGAATGTTTCTATGTAGTTAATGCTGTTGGCTAACTAGCAACTTGGATATTGATGGGTTAATCAGGTGAACTATGATCCTCAAATTCTTATAAGGAAATCGCATGCTGCTACTTCCTCAACAGGCTCAGCCACTGTGTAAGTCCATTCACTTTTCAATTGGATTTTAAGTTTTCAGTAGATATATTCAAATATTTACTTGTGCATTTTAAACAATTCCACTTTTAAGTTACTTCATTTTCTATCTTTTTCATGAAGCATTGTTGCTATGCTGGAGAAGAATGGGATTTTGAAGATTGCCAATGTTGGGGATTGTGGATTAAGAGTTATCCGCAATGGTAAGATCTAATGCTATATTTCATCCAACTATGATCTTTGCTGATAAGTCTAATGGAATTTGCTATATGAAAATTTTTGGGTAAATTAAAGTGAGATACTCTAATGTTCTTGCTAATGTTTTCTTTCTTTTGCAACACCCTCCTCAAGTGTTGAGAGCTAAATCTTCTTTTATGTGCTGTTTTGCTTTTTCCAGGCAGTGTAATTTTTTCCACTTCACCACAAGAACATTACTTTGACTGTCCATTCCAACTGAGCTCCGAGAGGGCCGGCCAAACATACCTTGATGCAGCGGTACCACTTCACATTCATCTTAACTTGCTTTAATTTCGTCCTCTCACTCAAACTACCAAGAACCATGTGTTTGCTTAGGTTAAGGCAAAGAAATGTAATGTTTACTCGGAATTGTGTGCTGGCCTTTGCACACAACTTTGCAATTTTGATTTCTAGATATTTGTGGTTCTTTCTGTTATATCTTTTCATACCAACCTCTTCAGCTGGGAAAACAGGTAAGCGATGTGGAGTTGATAGAGGGAGATACAATTGTCATGGGGTCTGATGGTCTTTTTGATAATGTTTTTGACTACGAAATTGTTTCGACCATTGCTACATACAGAGATGTTACTGAGGCTGGTATTGTCTTCCTTCTTTCCTTTCTTGTTGATTGATCCATTTGGAGGAATTTAGAAAACCACCATTTGAGCTTCACTAACCTGAAATTCATTTTGTTGCTAGCAAAGGCATTAGCTAACTTGGCAAGAATTCATGCCACGGATTCAAATTTTGATTCTCCCTATTCATTGGAGGCCAGGTCTAAGGTAAAGAAAAAGTCACCGATTCCGTTTTGAAATGATGGTCAATTTCGACAAAGTAGTGTATTGAAAAATTAATATACTCGGATTGTCCAAGTATATTAATTTTTTGATGTACTACTTTGTCAAAATTGACAACTTTTTGAATCAGCGAAAGTTTAGTTAAGAGTTTCACAAACTTTGGCTCTCCCTTTTCATATTTTTTTTTAATGTTTCTCTACCAATATGCCAGGGTTATGATGCGCCGCTATGGAAGAAGATTCTTGGAATGAAGCTTACAGGTAAGGCAAAACACACCATAAAATGAGGGTATGCTCATGTGAAGATTTCCCATGACCTTATCGTGTTGATTTTCACCATTGATTAGATGTTTTTGACTTTCTATGGGTCTATACTTGGCTCCGCCTTCTTGATCAATCATGAGAATCAACACGATAAGGTCGTGAAATTTCCACGTCTGAAAATCCGTTCCTTCTTACAGTTGTGTATTGCAAGGCGCATGGAGGTTTGAATTTATGACATCATGAAAGCTACTATTCGTATCTTTACCTAGAGACTAATCTTAGCAATTTTATAATGACTATTTTTCTCCGAATTTGTGGCTAACCACACTACTATATCATTGTATCAGGTGGGAAGCTTGATGATATTACCGTAATTGTTGGTCAGGTTGTAAGTTCCTGAGAACTGCTAATCCATCTTGATTGGTTGATTATACTTGAAGAAAGCAAAGATCCTGATTGTGGAGATCACCATAGCAGCAATTCTCTTCAGTATACTGTGATCACTAAATGTTGGTGATTCACTCGGAAAATGGACATAAGGATTTATCATGGAAATATTTATGCTTTGCTATGAAGTGTTATGTTGTGCATCATGCATTTAGAGTGTGTTTTATAATGTGATATTCTTTATAAATTAATTTTCTGTTTCTGAAATGTTAGGTCTGTTTCTGATGAAGGGTAGTTATGTAAGTAATTCTACAAAAAAATAACGTTATAATTACTGTCAATTTGAATTAGAATTCTGGTAAACAATACTCTCTTCAATTCCTTTGTCTGATATTTTAGACTTTGATATATTCTTAATCAGTACTATAAGATCTAAAAAAAATACTAAAAAGTGAAGTGACAAATGAAAGGTTAGGGAGAATTTCAGGAAAAGTACGACCAGCCAAAACCAAATATAAACTATATGGAAAATTCAAAACTTAACTCTGTCCAGAGAATCCCACAAACACGAACGAATCACACGTGACAAACCCTACCCTACCTGATTTCAATAACAGAGAAACAAATTAAAGAGCCAGATAAATATACAAACACAGTAGTTGCCATAAAAGTGAATCCCTTAAAGTTCCAGAATATATGACAATCCTTCTGGTCAAATGTTAATAATACAAAGGTAAAGAAACAAATGCATTATCATGAATCCTTAAACTATGGATTTGCTATAAGCGTGGGATAGGGGATGTATTCAAGGAATAACCTTGTGGTAAAAGGTATAAATATTACAATGAGCTAAACAAAAATAATAAAAATATAATTGTAAGAATAATTTATCAAAATTGGCAGGGTGTACAATACTAAAAAGAATGTACCCCCTAACTTAAGCTAACGCCTGCCTCATAATTATGTAATCCTCCAGGGTTCCACAGGACTTGAAAAGCTAGGCCATGCCCCTGATTGAAGAAGCTCTTTCTAATGATGTTGACAAATAAACTAACCACAATGTAAATACAGAACTAGGGGTATTCTAACTCCATTTGTTCATATGATAGTGCTGCTGTCTTTACTCTGATTTAATTCTTGGAAAAAGGACTTCCCAGCCTCGTACGTTGACCAGCAGATTGCGGCTGCAGGAGCATGGAACAGCATCCTTGGAATCCATCCTCGCATGAGCCCTCTGTATCCATCCTTTTTCACTATTGTTTTTAAAACATCTGCAATTGAACCATTTTCGAACCTATCGCATCCACAGACACCCTGCACCATAAACCGATATCATGATACTCCCTCCCTTCAGCAGATATGATTAAAATACCAACTATGATATTGGTTGTGCAGAAGCTGATAGGGTACATACAAAGGAATAACACATGTATCTATATGCATAAAATTTCTTGCATGCATCTTAGCCTTGAAATGAGAATCAGATGGGTCATAATCAAAGACTAACTATTACTAACATAATCAATGGTAGACTAGCAATTTTTACAGTTTGAGATTAAATACCTGATTAGTAACTCTCTTTCTCTCAACTCATTCCTTGTCCGTTCGCTGTGAACTTCTTGACTAAATATATTTTGGACTATTTTCAACTCGATTCACACAAGTACATTAAACTTACACCTCAGAATACGACTCTACCCTTGAGTATATGAATAATTTTGAAGTGCTGGTTTCATAATATCATCTTTTTTTATCAAGTTTATAAAGCATAGTACCAATCATAAATAAAATCCCAGCTCCAACTACCATTTCTTTCTTGATATTTGTTAAATTAAGTTGAGCAGGGTAAGTTATATTTTAAGAAGGGAAAACATGATTTGTACGAAACTGAGCCAACAAGGCAATAGCATATAGATAGATCCAAACTTACAGGCTAAGTGTTGTAGGGTATGTAGTATATACTAGATAGACACTTCAACGCGGCATCAAACTTCCCATGAAACCAACATTACCAAACGATCAATTAAAATGATATTCATAGTTACACTTAAACGGCAGCAAGTCTCTTAGGAGACCACTGGATCCTGGGACCAAGGCCATTTCTGGCCACGTAGATAACCTACTCCCAAGATATGTTTGGTTGGAGGGTAGAGAAGGGTTATGGAGGAAAATGTGTTTCGTTTCTAAGAAAAAGAAATAAAAAAAAAGGGGGGGGGGGGGTTTAATTTTATCTTAATCATCATTTATCGGATAACAAGAATCTAAGCTCAACCCCACCACAAATACATCAGGTCCATTCAAGGCAGCTTGTAATCACATCCTCAAGTTTATAATGTTATTACTCCCTTCACACAGGTTACAGATTCGTGAGAAGAGAGCAGACTGTTCACAAGTTAGAACCTCGCACTCAGCATCCTAACACCCCACTAATCGGAACAAACTATTTCTGATAAATAACCCATAAGAGCTGTTCCATTAAATCATAATCTGAAATCCAGATCAACAACTTATTCTTCTCCTTGGTTGGTGTCTGCTACAAGGACAACATGACCCATTACCATCACTAATCTATGTTCATGACACTTCATGATTCTACATAGCATTACTAGGTTGCAACTTGTCATAAGCCTAATGCCATCAAAGGTTAGGCTATGCTATCACAAAATTTGCAAACAAACCATCATATTAGTCATTGAAGTCAACGAGTGACTGACATTAAATTCCTATCCAATGTTAGGAGGCCAATCCAAAGGTCCTGAAGTTGCTACAAGTCGGTCAAGATGTTGAGGGACTAACTTACTCTACTTTCTTTCTTTTCAGTTTTAGATCAGCTTCAAGGACCTCAGCAGAGCTTCTAAAATTCCAGAGTCGAATTTGACATCAGCTGACAATTTCTTCGGTTAATTTGCAAGTATATTTGAATATTTGCAACTTGAACAGCACGAATAGGTAGACACAAAAGCCTAATTACTGCAACTATCTACTCTATGATCATAATCCTCTTGAGAACAAATAACATTTTAGGCAGATACAAAAGTATAATTAAAAGAAAAACTTACAAGCTTCTACCCACTGAAAAGTGGTGTCTACTACATAGAACAAAAGCACCCATTGCATCCTATCATAAAATGATAAACCATATCTCTACAAAAAAGTCAGCTTCAATATTTTTGTCAATAAATTTTCTTTGCCTTCCTCTATTTCGCCTGTCTTCTATTTATTCTAGTCTTCTTATCTCTGTGGGTAGTCTCATTAGTCATTACCCGACTAAATCACCTAAGACAATATTCTCATATCTTTTTCACCAATAGGCAACAGGTGCTACCCCCAACCGTTTCTTCTTTATAATGCACTCATTCTAATTATACTCTCTAACATGTACGTGTGCAAATTAAGCCTAATTATTAGAAATAGATAGATTAATTATAGGAGGGAAATAGTATAAACCAGAGGCATTAAGTGAAATATTACTAGAGTCTCTTCTACCTGATTCCTTCACTCAAATTCCCTCTCTACTCTCATATTTTCTCAATAGTTGTACAATTCTCATACTAGTCTCTAAGATCCATATTCTTCGTACTCTCTTGCTATCTAAATGCATTGATCCAAAGATGTAAAAAATTTTCATATTTACATATAAATAACTATTGAATAAGTATAAAACAAACCCGACATATATACCTGACACTGTAACTGAGTTTTAACAACATCAAGTGGAGTAGTAACCGCTGCGGCCAAAGCACCGGCAGCGGCACCAGCAGTCGCATGAACAACCAACCGTTCGTCATCGGCGCTCTCCGGTGTCGCCACCTCAATAAGGCCGCGTTTGGCAGCCTCATAAGTAACGAAATGGACCGCGGTAAAAGGCGCATTCATCAACACAGTGGTCCTATACGAAGCATAGAAAGCACCAAACCCTTCCTCACTCATCACCCTCTTCACACAGTCCCAGACACCACGATAACCATTCGCACCACTCAGCTGAAGCCTCTGCTTCACCATGTCCATCGGCGTGAACACTGCATCGCTCACAATAGTGGCGCATACACCGGAAACAGCGTGCGCCAATGAATTGTTAGGGTTCCCGCGCGAGAAGAAGGTCTTGCAGGTTTCGTAGAAGGAGAAGTAGACCGCATGGGCCGGGCCTGCGCCCAGGCCCATTGCGCCGATTCCGCGGTAGAGAGCGATGGGCCCTCCGTTCGACGTGATGATGGTTCTTAGGGCTTGCGAAACGGTGACGTTTCGTTTGAGCGGACAGGTGCCTAGGGCTTGCATGTGGGTCTTGACAGTGTCGACGGGGAACATGGCCATGTGTTCGACGGAGCCAGCGACGGAACCGGAGATCATTAGCTGCCAGAAACGGAGGCCGTCTTGGGAGGTTAACGGCGCCGTTAATTCCCGAAACTCTGCGTTCTGAAATTTCGCTGCTGGTGTTGGTGTTTTTGCGTCTGTGGCCATGGTGATGTTGTTTTTTTTTAAATATATATTTATTTAAATTGGTTAGTAATTGGAGGTGTGAATCCGAATCCGAAAGGGTGTTTGAAGAATTGGAACTGTGATGTGGGATTTTTTTGTTGTTGGGCGGTGGAATGCGTTTTGTGTTCTTCCGCCATAAACGGCTTTAGTTAATGGATAGAAGTGAAATGGGGATTGGATTTTTTACATTCTGAATCTGAAGGAGTGGAGTTGATGAAGAAAATGTCCGTTTGTGAAAGATAACTTGCATTTATTTATTATTCAAATTGGGTTCCAGTTTCCACATGAATTTGTGGGTTTTTTCTTTCAATGAAATTTGCAAAAATATTTGAGTATAAGATAAATGGTTCCTTACCTTTTTAAATGCGAATATTTTTATCTCTCAAGATTGAAAAATACATTTAAATTTCTCACCTTATAAAGTGCGTGACAATTATACTCTTCCGTCGAGTTGGGGCTCAAAACGACAACGAAAAATGTTGACCTGAAGGGGTGAAGACTGAGCTGTCCGTTTTACCTGATGATGTAGATTGGAGAACAAATTATTAAATGACAAATTCGTCCTTATGCTCCAAAATGACGCCGTTACCATCTCTCACCTTATTTCACCCTTTGTAATCCTCATAACACCCAAAAACCACTCTAGATATTACAGAAAATCCTACCAGAAGACAAACAGCTTCCTTCTCCCTCCAAAAAAAACATCTTCCTCTAGTTGAAAGTGGTGGTGTGCTTAGTGGACGTCGTGGTTGGCAAAGGAAACAGCAAGCTTCGTCTGGCAAGAAGCAGTCATCTTCTACAGAGGTAAGGGTAATAGTCGCATGTATACGTATGTTGTTGTTTAAAGAGTAAAGTATCATTTTTGTCCCCAACGTTTGGGGTAAGTCATATTTATGTCCCTAACGTTTAAATCGTCCTATTTGTATCCTTAACGTTTATAAAAGTGATTCAATGTTATCCTACTATCAATTATACTAACAAATCATATTATATTTTTCAATTAGTCTCACTTGGATGTATTCATTCTCAATTAGGTCTCACTTGGATGTGTTCGATTTTAATATTATACCCATTATTTGTGTTTAGATTCAATTATGTCCCTAGAAAAGTGAATTATGTAAATGTTGTAGGAATTAGTTTCAACATTTGATGAGCTAATTTTTGGAGTAGATCATCGATTCTATTCCAAACATTTGTATTAGGATAACATTGAATCACTTTTACAAACGTTAGGGATACAAATAGGATGATTTAAATGTTAGGGACACAAATAAAATTTATCCCAAACGTTGGGGACAAAAACGATACTTTACTCTTGTTTAAATGTTTGTGACAATATAATGCATGGGGTTCGGCTTAGGGGTGATTGCATGTTTTATTTCTGGTAAAAGAATGAGAAAAAAGCTATGTGAAGTTTATTGATTTCTAAATTTGAGGCACCTGATGTAAGGTTTAATGTCTGATTTATGTTGTTGTGGATAATACAGATGGACAATATATATGTGATACCTGTTTTTCATCACGAAGGCCATTTTGGTAGAAGACCCAGTGGAACTCTTGAGTATATTGGTGAGAAAGTTGAAAATTTTTCAAAGATGGACTTGGACTTTGTGAATTTTGACTTGGTGACATTGTTCAAGGGTCTGGACTATGCATCATACAGGGCAGTTTATTGGTATGACCCAACAAGTAGTGACATTGAGTCTGGACTGCACATTCTGAGAGAGGACGCAGGAATAAATGAGATGCGAGGGAACAAGTTAAGGAATTCAAGCACCGATGAATTTTACATTTACTTCGACCACCCCGTGGATGAGCCACAGATAGTGGAAGAAGATGCTACTGCAGAAACGGGGCAGAAGAATTTGATGATCACATTAATGTTGATAGCATCATGAGGGAGTTTCAATCATCACCATCCATAGAAGATGATGGGTATGATAGTGGGGAGGACGAACTGTATAAACCTCCTCCAACTGTCTCTGAAACTGTTTCTATGATGATTATTCTAGCTGTGATGAGGAAAATGATGGTACGAAGAGAAAAAGAACTCTGAAAGAAAAGGAGAAGGTTCTGCCACAGAGTAAGGTCAATGTCAAGGAAGGGATAGGGACATACAGAGTCAAGTGGAAGTAAAAAAAGAGCTGGACAAGGAGTGTAAGTGGGAGTGATGCCAAAGGAACTAGGCCAACTGCAAAACTCAAAGGAACTGAGCCTACTGTAAAGCCCAAAAGGACCAGGCCTGCTGCCAAGCCCAAAAGAACTGGGCCTAATGTAAAGCCCCAAAGAACTAGGCCTGCTGTACATGTTGAAGAAGTTGTGCCTACTGTGCAGTCCAATGATAGGCCTCCAATCGGACTCTATGTGAATGAGGAGGTTTCAGATGATGATGACCCCATTTATGAGTATGAATCAGAGGATCTTCACACACTAGTGTCTTCAGAGGATGAGGGAGAGAAGTAGGCATGGCAAAAATCTCCGGCAGGGCGGGTACCCGCGGGGATTTACCCGTCGAGGAGCAGGTATGGGGGAAATTTTTTACCCGCGAGGACGGGGACGGGGCCCCGTATAATAAACGGGGCGGGGTCGGGAGTAGAGGTCCCCGCCCCGTGGGGACCCGTTAATTCTCTGTTTGTGTGAAAAGACAAAAATACCCTAATATATATATATATATATATATATATATATATATATATAATATGTGAACCATACTAATGAGTAATGTCCTAACCCTAGCCATCACATTCCTGATTCCCCTGCTTCAGAGAAACTCAGAAATAGAGAGCAAGAACTGAACTGAGACTCTCCACTCCTCCTCAAACCCTCAGCCCCTCCTGGCTCCTTCCCGCTGACCGCCGACCGCCGACCGTCGCCCGCCGCCTTCCACCCTCTGGTCCCTCAGCGCTGCCTCCCACCCCAGACCCCTTGAGTGGCTCGGTTCGCTCACTGAAGGTGTCGAGGCAGTCGAGCTCACCGTTGCGGGCTCCGACAATGTCGTCTTCTTCTCCTGGTCGCAGCAGACTCGGCAACGTCGTCCTCTTATCCTGGTCGTGACAGACTTGTCGCGGGTCGTCATCTTCTCCTTTTTGCATTGCCGGTCTTCGTTGGTCTTCCTTCCCCTTTTCTTCGTCAGGTTCAGGTAAGTTAGCCCTGGTCTTTGCTGGTCTTCCATCCCCTTTTCTGAATTTAGATTTCTGAAGTAGGGTAAAGAATTTCTGTGTTTTGAATTTCTGGATTTCTGAGTTTTGAATTTGTGAATTTCTGATTCGGTTAATAAATTTTTGAATTTCTGATTAGGTTAACTAATTCATATGTCCGTTGCATAATCAAAAGGCTGATACATAAAAGTATGAGTACCTTTATCTTAAGAAATTGTGGTTGCTAATTAGGTCTTGCTGTGTTACAGCTTTTTTTCGCTGAGTTATTATTTGCTTATGTAGTTTATTGGTTAATAATGGATTTAACAATTAATGATTAATTTTTTGCATAGAATTCCATTTGCAAAAGCCTGATTGTAATTTGTACCGTTGCTCTTATTGGAATATTTTGTAGTGCCAAGAAATAGTTCATGATAGGACAATACTGCACTAGTTTATAAATTTTTTTGTGAAGTTGTTCCTCTATGTTTTTTCATTGTTTTTTAGTTTGATTAATTTATCTATTATCATGCATAACATTATGATCATCACACTAACATTGTAATCAAATCTCATTTTTCTGTGTGTTCTTTTACTGATAGTGTATTAGGTTCCTTGCCAATGTAATGTGTGGCTGCTAAAATAGATTTATCATAACAGTTTAATTGTTATTTACTGATAATGTATTGGTATTTAATTGTGTATATAAGACTCTTAAGTTAGTGAGTAATTGAGTCAAACAATTCTGCTGATAATGTATGTGTATTTAATTGTGTATATATTTCATGATTTATAGAATGTCTTCTTCGGATGCATTAAGTAATACTCTTGAGAAGAGTACTCCATCAGAAGAACCTATAGGCACTAATATTCAAACTAACAAGAGGCTCCTCAATCTCAACCTCAAGAACCCCAAACGGATACCGCAACTACTAATAAGGGAACGACAAACTCTACAAGTGGTGTTCGAAAGAGGAAGTTAACCTCGGAAGTGTGGAATCACTTCAAGATTGTGGAAATCAAGGGAAAATTAAAGGCTGAATGCAATTATTGCAAATCGAAGCTACTTGGTGACCTAAAACAAGGCACTTTGCACTTACGTGATCACTTCAAAAGCTGCAAGCTCCACACCACTAGAGATATAAGACAATGTATGATGAAGACAACTCCAACAACTAGTGGGGAAACAGTTGTGGTTGGTGCATATACCTTCGACCAAGAAAATGCAAGGAAAAAGTTATCAGTTATGGTTTGTCTTCACGAGTATTCGCTATCTATTGAGGACCACATTGGGTTTCGACGATTTTGCAATGCTTTGCAACCTCTTTTCAAGGTGATTACTCGCAACACTTTAAAGAGTGACATCTTAAAGCTCTACAATGATGAGAGATCGAAGACAATGAATGTCCTTGAGCGTAATAAAAGTCGAATTGCAATTACGACTGATATGTGGACAGCAAGCAACCAAAACAAAGGTTATATGGCTATCACGGCTCATTACATTAATGATTCTTGAAAATTGCAAAGCTGTCTTGTGAGGTAATAATATTATCATTATAGGTTCTTCCGAATGTTTATATAATTGCAAAGCTATCTTGTTTATATAATTGCGATATGTTCTTGTGTACAATTGCAAAGCTATCTTGTTTATAATTGTACTAAATTATCATTACAGGTTTATATATGTGCCGGATCCCCACACGGGTGAGGTACTTTCAGAGGTTCTTGTGGATTGTTTGATGGATTGGAATCTTGATAGGAAGGTATCCACTTTGACAGTTGATAATTGCAGTACTAATGACGTTATGATTGAGAATATTTTGACTAAAATGTCACATAGAAACTTTATCTTGGGTGGTAAATTATTTCACATGCGATGTTGTGCGCATATATTAAATTTGATTGTTAATGATGGGTTACAACTTATTTCACATGCTATTGAAAGGGTGAGGGATAATGTTCATTATTGGATTGCAACACCTAAAAGAGAAGAAAAATTTAAGGAAATATGTGCGCAACTTAAAATACCCTACACAAAAAATCTTTGTCTTGATTGTAAAACTAGGTGGAATTCAACATTTTTTATGCTTGAAGTTGCAATTATGTATAGAGATGTATTTGAAAGATTGTCATTGCGTGAGATTCAATATAAATCTTTGCCTACTGAGAAGGATTGGGATATGGAGGATGAGATTTTTTAAAGATTGAGCGTGTTTTTTGATGTGACTGAATTATTTTCTGGAACAACTTATCCTACATCAAATCTTTATTTTCCCAAGGTTTGTGTGATTAAGTTGGCTTTGATGGAGTGGAAAAATTGTGAAAATGAGATAATTGAAATGATGGCTACTAGTATGATAACTAAGTTTGAAAAGTATTGGGGTGTGATTAATACAGTTATGGCTATTGGGACTCTTTTGGATCCTAGGTACAAGATGTATTTATTGAATTTCTTTTTTCGTAAAATATATGGTGAGACGGAGGCATGTGTTGTAATTAGTCAAGTGAAAAGGGTAGTGCAAGATTTAGTTTTAGAATATGCAACAAAGGGAAGAGAGAGAGACCAAGCTGCCCAATTAGATATGTCGCCACCACCATCAATTCCTTCAAGTTCAAAGGGGAGGAAGTTCAGTCATAAAGATTGGCAAGCTGATTTTGCTGCACATGTAAGTGAGGAATCCACATTTATTGATACAAAGAGTGAGTTGGATTATTATCTTGAAGAGAGACCGGTACCACAAACTGAACATGATTTTGATATCTTAAATTGGTGAAAGTCAAATGGAGCGAAGTTTCCTACTTTGCAAGCTATTGCTAGGGATTTTTTGGCGATTCCTATCTTTACTGTTGCCTCTGAATCTTCATTTAGTACGGGTGGTTGATTTGTTACGCCACATCGTAGTAGATTGTGTTCGAACACATTAGAGGCTCTAATGTGTAATCAAGATTGGCTTTGAAATGAACTTGGCACCACGACTAACATAGAATTTGAGTGTTACACAATTCATAACATTGAAGGAGATGTTGACGTAAATTACATATAACACACTATTTTTTATATTATTGACTTATTGAGTTATTATATAATTTTAACTTTAAATTGTTTTCTTGTCACTGTAGGATTCAAGTAAGTCGGAATCTACCATCACTACCATTACGGGATGAAAGGAAGATTGAGATGGTGGAATTATGTTTTTATGATGTCATGAACTTTATTTGGTTGTTTATGAATATGGTTGGTTGTTTATGTAATATTTGGTTGTTTATGGATATGTTTGGATGTTTATGTTTGTTGTTATTGCTATTTAAGTCTTTAAAGACTATGGATATTATGTTTGTAATAACAATTGAGGATTATCTTTGATTTTCTCTAATTTTTTCTTTTTTTTTTAATTTTTATTAATTTTTACAAAAATCCGCGGATATCCGCGGAGACCCAGGTCCTCGGTGGATACGGGGTCCCCATTCCCCGTCATGGGGACGGGGCGGGGACGGGGACAGATATTGGGGGCAGGGGGCGGAGAGCGGGGGGCATGTCCCCGCCCCATGGGGACCCGTTGCCATCTCTAGAGAGAAACATGAATTTTCAGTTTTTAATGATGAGTATGGGTTTGGAGAGGGTAGATTTGAGATTGGAACCAAGTTTGCCACCAATGATGGTTTCAAAGAAGTGGTAAGAAATATGTTCATTTCTGAAGGGAGGGAACTTGTGTAGATAAAAAATGATAAGGAAAGGGTGAGGGTTGGCTGCAGGGGTGAAGACTGTCCATGGCTGGCACATCTATCCTACAACAAGACACTGTTATATTTCCAGGTAAAGACTTACAAGGCAGAGCATACATGTGTTAAAGATTTGGGTAGTAATGCTACTGATCAACACTGGATCAGTAAGAAAGTGGATAAGAGAATGGCAAGTCAACCTCATATGACAACTAATGAGACAATTGACTTTCTTAGAGAAGAGTTTAACCTAGTGGTGCATTCGAAGATGGTTTACAGGGCAGTGAAAGAGGCCAAAGAGAGGATAATGGGAAATGAAAAGGAACAGTATGGGAAGCTCGGGGACTATGGGATGAAGATAATTAAGAGTAACCCTGGGTCGGCAGCAAGAGTTGATGTGAAGCCTATTCCACAATCCCTTATTGTGTTTGACAAAATATATATCTGCTTCGAGGGCTGTAAGCAAGGTTTTAAGAGTGGATGTAGGCCTTTCATCCATCTAGATGGAGCTTTTCTGAAGACATACCACGGAGGCCAACTACTTTCAGCAGTTGCACAGGATGCGAACAATCAATTATATGTAGTGGCATATGGAGTTGCAAGATCGGAGACTAAAGAATCATAGAAATGATTCCTCAAACTGCTTCAGGAAGATTTGGGTGATGCCAGTCAATATGGTTGAAACTTTATGTCCGACCAGCAAAAGGTCAGACTTTTATACTATTTATTTAGGTAGATTAGGCTAGTGATCAGTGGTTTGCATCATTATATTCTAGTAATCAATCACTACATTTAGGTAGATTAGGCTAGTAATCAGTTAATATGGTTAGAGCATATTGCATGACTTTGGACTATTTTGACAATGTTATGTGTTTGCATTATTATATTCTATGTAGGGCCTACTACTAGCCTTAAAGGAGGTAATGCCGATAGCACATCATCGAAACTATGTAATGCACATGTGGAAGAACTTCATTAACCAGTTCAAATACATGCACATTAGAGACAAAGTACGGGAGTGTGCTAATTGCACAATGGAACTAGAGTTCAAAGAGACCATGGAGAAGTTGAAGGGGGTTAATAAGGCAGCATGGGAATATTTGATGAAATTTGAACCTGCCACTTGGGTTAAAGCTTTTTTTCAACCCAATTGGAAACCAAAAAGAAAAAAAACCTAAGAAGTCTGCTGATGCCTCACAAGCCTTGGTGCTGCTTCCCCTTTCATAATCAGCACCTCAACCAGAGGCAAGCAAGTTACATGTATACATTAGGTTACTTTTTTCCATTTTAAAAATTGTTAGTGGTTATGATGTCATTTTTTTATTTTTCTTAAGGACTAATTTGTCCATTTTGTTTACATTGCTGGATTTTAATATATAGGATCTAAACCAATCTTAGGGTGAAAACTATGCTGAAACTAGTAATGTGCAAGAACAATCTGCTGTAAGATCACAATAAAGCGTACACTTTTAGTCCCAATCAATTTTTTCTTGTCCAACTACTTTGAATATCTGGGTATTTTGGTTATTTTTGCAGAATAACGTCACTAGCCAGAATACCGCTAGACTGCCAACAAACACAACAATGCAGCCAGCATCATCAGGGGCTGCACCACTCTTTCCTCAAGTAGCAGCAGCAACACTACCTTCTACTCCAATCCAAACTCCATTCATGCCTCCATCCCAGCTACCAGGAGTGGGCCAACCCAGAAATCGAGCTGCTGCCTCTAAATTCAGACCCAAGCAAACAATCGTCCAGCCCCAACAATTACAAATCCACCACTTGCTAGACCACTAAATCCACCACAAACTCAAAGCACCAGCACCAGTGTGCCACTATCAAAGGAGACCTTGAAAGCAGCTAGCAGTGGCACCACAACTACTTTCAAGTTCATCCCTACTCCTGGATCCAAGCATTAGAAGAACTGAACATAAATGCATGAATTCTGTTTTTTGTCCTAGTTATTACCATCAATTTCTAGCTATCATAGTCTGGCAAACTTGTTTACATGCAAACTAGACGTTTTGTTATTTTGTGGCAAACTTATGCTGTTATGTAATGTTTGGGATTAAACCAGATATATTATCGTGTAATGTTTGGTTATAATCTATTCAAAATTACTACCTTATATAATACTTGACTTGCAATATTATTTAGTTGTTCTAATTTCAAAGAAAATTGGAGTCAGTCCAAAGTAGAAATCAAATTACACAGCCATCAGTAGCAATTGTCATTACAACATCACAGGTACATCAATCATCTCAGCCCTTTAAGAAATATACAGTAAGAATAACAACAACTACACTAATCACAGTAATATGCCACAAATTCATTAATTTTTTCTTTTCAATAGATAATAGCTTCCTCTCAAAATCCTCCATTTTTTTCCAATTCTTGCCTTCGAAACAGCTGTTCTTCAACTTCTATTCCCTCACCATCATCCACACCACCAAATGCTCAGACTCTATGACCCTGATTTTTTCAGGTGTTCATCAAGCCAGACAAAGAACTGGTAGTGACATTTTTTAACCTGAAGCAAATTTTTTGAGAAAATCACCCAATTAGACACATTACAGTCTCATTCAACTATTGCTAAAATAGTAAATTACCTTGAAGAATGGACACCCGAGAAACATTTTGTTAGGGTTAGTAGTTGTTCTTGACTTGTACAAAATGGCATATACGCCGCAGAAACACTTTGGCGCAACCCCATCTCGCTCGTATCCTCCTGGCACGACGAATGAAGACCTCCCTCCAGGTCTTGTGCATGAAGAACCCCCTTCACTCATCATGGACGATCGCACCATCAATGGCCATGGCTTCGTAGATGCATTTCGATCAAATAGGGCTCATTCCAGATAACGGCGTCGTTTTGGAGCATAAGGACGAATTTGTCCTTTAATAATTTGTTCCCTATCCACATCATCAGACAAAATGGACAGCTCAGTCTCCACCTCTCCAGGTCAACATTCTCCATTTCCGTTTTGAGCCACAACTCGACGGAGGGGTATAATTGTCACGCGTTTTTAAGGTGAGGGATTTAAATGTATTTGTTCAATCTTGAGGGACGAAAATGTCTGCGTTTAAAAAGGACAGGGACCTATTTGTCTTTTACTCTTTTTAATAAAGTTCTACATCCAAGTCATAACCCTAACTAAGTCTAACAAAGTATTTTAAATTTATGCGCGCGTGCCATCGTTTCTTCTTTTTCTTCTTCTTCATTATCTTTCTCTTTCATTATTGTCATCACTAACAACACCACCACCTCCTCATTTAAATTTCTTCTTCTCCTTTCTTTTTCTTCTCGTCCTCCAGCATCATGATCATTATCGTTATCATCATCTTCTTCTTATACATATCATTGTTATTGTTATCGTCGTTATTGTTATTGTTGATGTTGAATTTTCGCCATATTGATGATGTTGTTAGATCCAAAATTGATTTTTGATGTGTTTTTATTCATGATTCAATCTTGTTTGTGTGATTATTTTTGAACTGAGTTAATTGTATCGCAATTATTATATAATTTCGGTTCATTTCTGAGTTAATTGTGTCGCAATCGTTATATAATTTCGATTCATTTCTGAGTGAATTAAGGTGTATTTGGACTCGTTGTCCTGCACAATTCAAAACACTTTCTCCTCTTTTTTCTCATCTTCTACTGCTTCTTATTTTTCATCTTTTTCTTCTTCATCTTCACCTTCTTATTTTATTTTCTCAAAAAAAAAATTTATTTACTCTCTTAAAAACCAAGAAAAAGAGAAGGAAATATCAAACAAAAAAGATGAAGAAGCATATTAATGACGTTGTTTTTGGATGTGTTTTTTTTTTTATAATTCAGTCTTGTTTGTGTACTTGTTTTCGAACTGAGTTTATGTATCGCAATCATTATGATAACTTTCGCTTCATTTTTGAGTTAATTGTGTCGCAATCTATTAGGTAATTTCGGTTCATTTTTTAGTTAATTGTGTCGCAATCATTATATAATTTCGTTTCATTTCTGAGTGAATTAAAGTGCATTTGGACTCGTTGTTCTGCACAATTCGAAATTATTTCTCCTTTCTTCATCTTCTACTGCTTCTTCTTCTTCTTTTTCTTCTTTTGCTTCTTCATCTTCTCTTTCTTATTTTATTTTTTCAAAATTCTTTTTGATTGACTCAAGTTTAACACAATTTCTAAATTTATGTGTTAAATTTGAATTTAGCTCTTGAACAAGGCCTTAGAAAATTAATAAAATTAAATAGAAAAAAACATAACAAGAAATAATGAATATAATGAATATTTTTCAAGTATTCTACAAAGATAGAAAAAAAAGTATTTCATCAACCTTCACAACCCTAGAAAATGAAATATGTCAAACAGTTTTGATATGAATTATGAATTTAATATAAGATACCATAAATATACTCATTTTCTCTAAAAAGCTTTTTTTTTCTATTTTTTTTCTCTGTTGTAGGCTTGTAGCTAAATTCTCCTCAGTTGAACTTGAAATTCACATGCAAAAATCTCTAAATTCATGTTGAAAATCTTTTATTATTAATATCCATTGCTTCTCAAACCTGCAGATTCTTTATCATTGTTCTTTGTCTCTCTTTCTTTCTGAGTTAATTGTGTCGCAATTGTTATATAATTTCGCTTTATTTTTAAGTTAATTGTGTCGCAATCATGATATAATTTTGGTTCATTTCTGAGTGAATTAAGGTGCATTTGGACTCGTTGTCCTGCACAATTTAAAACTATTTCTCCTCTTTCTCATCATCTTCTACTGCTTTTTCTTTTTCATCTTTTTCTTCTTTATCTTCACATTCTTATTTTATTTTCTCAAAATTCTTTTTAATTTTGCTCTCTTGAGAAAAATAAAACTAAGAAAAAGAGAGGGATCAAACAAAAAAAGAAGAAAAAATATATTAATGACGTTGTCTGATCTAAAATTGATTTTGGATGTATTTTTGTTCATGATTCAGTCTTATTTGTGTACTTGTTTTTTAACTGAGTTTATGTATATCATTATGGTAAATTTCGGTTCATTTTTGAGTTAGTTGTGTCTCATTATTATATAATTTCAGTTCATTTCTGAGTTAATTGTGTCGCAATCATTATATAATTTCAGTTCATTTCTGAGTGAATTAAGGTGCATTTGGACTCGTTGTCTTGCACAATTCAAAACTCTTTCACCTCTTCCTCCTCATCTTCTACTGCTTTTTCTTCTTCTCTTTTCATCTTTTTCTTCTTCATCTTCTCTTTCTTATTTCATTTTCTCAAAATTCTTCTTAATTTATTCAAATTTAACACAATTTCTGAGTTTATGCGTTAAATTTGAGTTTAAATCTTGGACAAAGCCTTAAAAAATCAGTAAAATTAAATAGAAAAAGATATAACAAGAAATAACAAATAGAATGAATATTTCTCAAGTATTCTACCCGAGAAAAAGCATTTCACAACCCCCAAAAAATGAAATCTCTCTAACAGTTCTAATATAAATGATGAATTTAATATAAGATACCATGAATATACTCATTTTCTCTAAAAGGCCTTTTGTTTTATTATTTTTTCCTCTGTTGTAGCTAAATTCTTTTCAGTTGAACTTGAAATCCACATGCAAAAATCTCTAAATTCATGTTAAAAAACTTTTACTATTAGTGCAGATTCTTTACCATTGTTCTCTACTTCTCTTTCTTTCTGAGTTAATTGTGTCGGAATTATTATGTAATTTTGGTTTATTTCTGAGTGAATTAAGCTGCATTTAGACTCGTTGTCCTGCACAATTCAAAACTATTTCTCCTCACCTTCTACTGCAATAACAGCAATAACAGCAGCAACAAAAGAATGATGATGAAGAAAAAACACGCGAAAGAGAAGAAGAAGAAAAATGACTTGGTTTTTGTGAACGTAAATGACTTGGTTGAAAGAATGATGTGTGCGCGTGTAATCACGCTCTTTTTAATGAGAATTATTTTTGTGGGTGTTGGATCTACTTGGTTGGACTTGGATGGTAATATTACTTGGATGTATAACAGATCTATTCTTCATTAAAGAGAGGATTCTGCAATCTTAATATAAAATGGGACTCCAACTAACCTCTTATTGCATGAATGACAATGTTGTCAATAGCAGTAATCCCGTACAACTTATTAATACTCATCCACTTGTTTTTTACGGAATTTTTTAATACGATAAGTCAATAACTAATTCGTCGTGATTGAAATTTCATTTAAAAATTTATCGCTGACTAATGAATTGTTGCATGCATAAAATAAAATTAAAATCCCAAATACTTGTTTAAGTTAATCACTAAACTAACCTAATTTAATTACCGCCATTCATACTTTGCTCGAAAGCTTCATATTGCCCTCATTTTGGTCTCAATTGTCTTTGTTAGTTCAAAGTAACCACCTCAGAATACTTAGTAATTAATATGGAAATGTATAGGGAGCCAAGTGTCCACCAACCAAGAATTGAACAACTCAATTAATAATGATTAATTTTAAATTCAAAATTTAATTAATTAACATTAGTGGAATTTTTGAATCAAAACTTACTTTAGTTTGTTTTTCCTCCCACTCAACATTCACCATACAAAACCGCAAATCCTAATTTCTCTTTCTAATGCCCCACGCTGTAGCGGTTTCGTCCTCGCGCCGCTAGCGTCGCCGCTGCACCGTCCTCGCACGCCATCGCCGGTCGTCCGTACGTCCTTCTCCGCCACCTCATCTGCCGTTCACGCAGGAAAGACAACCACCATCGCACTTCTACTTCACCCTCCTCGCATCCCATTGCGATTCCCCATCGCTCGCCCGATGCACCATCGCAGCTCGCGACTCTCCATCGCTCGCCGCTCCCCACTCGCACCCAACAACTCTCCATCCGTCGCGACGCAGCCACCACCAGGTCCCCATTCGCGACACGCAATCAACTACTCCGATCCATGGCGATTCCTCCACTCATCGCAACGCGCCATTGCGAGTGCCCCAATTGTCCACGCAACGCCGTCCAAGATGTCGTCGCCGGCAACCTGTTCTTCTCCTCCTCCTATTTGGTTTTGAATGATTTTTTTAACTAGTTTTTTATATTTTTTTTCTACATTTCGGATGATTCTTTTTATTAGTTTTGGATGATTCTTTTTCCTATGTTTTGTATATTTTTTTCTTAGGATTTGGATGATTCTTTTTATTAGTTTTGCATGATTCTTTTTCCTATGTTTTGTATGTTTTTTTCTTAGGATTTAGATGATTCTTTATCTTATGTATTGATGTTTTTATTTTTTAGAGTTTCAAAGTTTTTTTTTTGGAAAGAAGAATTAGTGTTTGCGTAATAATGGTAAAAGGTGAATTAGAATAAGAAGAGACAATTAATAATCATTAATTTTGTATCTTTTAAAAAAAATTAAATAACCACTAATTAATGACAATTAATATCATTAATTAATATAAAATATAATTCAAAAATATTTGTTAGCTTATTGTTGGCTATACCTCCCTTGGTTTTTTAGCGGGATTGAATAATAAAATCCAACATTTTTTTTTTTTGAGAAATTTTATGGTATTTCATGTCATCAACCATTGAAAAAAAAAAAACTAATTTCTCAAGCTCCTTCTACATATTTGAACAATTCCTTTTGTACATGCATTCCTGTATTTTTATTTCATGTTGTACTTTTCTCTTTGCATATCTTTTTTTAGATTTTTTTTTTTCAATTTTTAAGTTAACTTGGAGGATTCCGCAAAAATTGGCAGAAAAGCAAAAAACGAAAATGTCCCCGCAACGCAAATAAAAAATGGTGATGATCTGGGAGTTAGCACTTAGGAGATAAGGATAGGAATGGAGAGCATGGAGGCACTCTCGACCCTATCCCATTCACACTTTTACAAGCCACTTGTGCTCATTAATATTTTTGTTATTTGATAATATTAGAGATATAAAAAAAAATTAAATTTATCTTATTTAATATTTATTAATTTTAACAAATATTAAATAAGAAAATTTTGACTTTTTTTTATATTTTTTTTATTGTGAAATATTTTCGTTATTTTATTTACACACCCCTATCTCAATTATCATGCACCATTGCAGTAGCTAGTTGCAGCAAACTTGCAATTATTGTACGTTCATTGACATCAACATACCATACCAAACCATGGCTTCAGCTAATGTGGTTAGCTTCTCTCCACAGCTGTTCCAATCGTATAATTTAATATATTTGTTCATAGAATATTTAATTAATTAATTAATTAATTAAATATCGGAGAAGAGAAGGTGAGAATATCTGGTTGAAAACAAACAAGAATATCAGCTCCTGGGCCCGGGCCCGGCCCCGACCTGATACGTGTTCATGTTGATAAGTATTCCTAATGAGGGGCACCCCCCGCAAGGATTAGAATGCTATTCTATTCTATTCCCATATATTCTACTGAAATCTCAATTGAGAGCGACCCAATGCAAAAAGCCAAAACATAGTACAATTTATTATTTTTTATAAACAGTTAATTAGTAATATTTAAAATTATTGACTAAAAATATAATGTCAGACCGTTAACTAAATATCCTAACCATTTTAATTGAAATTACTGTTTCTTAGGTTTTTCCATTTATATATTTGAGAAAATTTAGAAAATCAATATTTTTATTAAAATTTGACTAAAATTCATTTAATCAGTAAACAAAATTTTTTTCATATCGTTAAATATAATATTATATTATTAAAAATATTAATAATAATTAATTAATAACTATAAATTATAAAATCTGTTGACCCATAACACTCTCAATATATTTAACTATGGTCGATGAGATATACATAACATACATACAAAAGGACAGCACAGGTATAGTATCAATACGGAAAGTATCCAACTAAAATACAAATTATTGAAGAGGCATATATACAATTATTGAGTGGGGGCAGGAAAATATCATAGACTACTAGAAAAGTCTAGGCTTTAGATATGGGAAAACATCCCATTCGATGGAATAATGTTGCTTTCAAAGCAAAATTATGCGAAGCTTCATGCAAATTGCCTCCTAAACTTACTTGGATCATTCTCATCCACAATAATTATAAAATTAAGAGAAAATATAAGGAGTCAATAGCTTAAGCGTATAATGTGTACGATAGAAGTTTAGAAAGTATTAAAAATATGATTATTAGTGTTATATTACCCGATCAGATTATATTTTTTAGATGAGTGGTTTCATGATATGATATTAGAGTTCTAGATACGAAAGGTCAAGAGTTTGATCTTTGGTGAACTCCAAAATAAACTTAAATTTTGGGATGAATGGTTTTATGACATGAGATGGTTATTCTGGATAATATGGGTGATGTTCATTTTATTCATGAATCAAAAATTTAGTCCATTGTACACATTATACACTTAGGTCATTGGTTCCCTAGAAATACTCTAAAATTAATTATTATTTCCTTTACCTTAGTTTTCTCGTTTTTTAAAAATAATTCAGAATATTTAAGGACGTGCGTGGAATTAAGTTGTCAATAATAAGTATGATCAGTTTTAAATTAGTTGTTTTAATTTAAATTTTGAAAAAAAAAATTGTTATAAAGAATGCATTTAACTCCTTTTTACAATAAAAAAAAATACTAAATACATAGAAAAAATTAGTTAGCATATATTTATATATAACACGTATTATTTAATTATTTTTACTATATATTTTATATTTTAATATTAATTTTATATGTATAACCGATTTAATGACTTATTTTAATGTATAAGTAACATGATTGAGTTACAATTTAGTCAAATTAATTATATTAGATTAAATTGTTAGATTAGTCATAATAATGGAATTTGGATGTCAATATGTTGCTCAATAGTAATAATAATAACCAAAAAAAAAAATAAAAAACTAATGAACTATAAGTCATATGGCATAATCTCTTTATACTCACTTAAAAATCGTTGATTTAGGTCACCTAATTTAAAAAAAAAAAAAAAAAACGAAAGGCTAGAAGTGTTGCCTACACACATTATATAAGGGAGATACTCCCATAAAGACGCAGAAAACGTCTTTTTTTTAAAGATATCTTTTAATAATTAAAATTTAACACATATAATCACTTAAATTATTATTTTTGTCAAAATTAGGTCAGATAAATTAATTTGACCGAAAAATAGTGAATCAAATTTTGAATTCGTCTAAATTAATATTATTTTTTTATAAAAAATGACTACAATATCCCTATTATATAAAATGACTAAAATACTCTTATTATATATATTAATTTTGAGAATTCTAAATTCTAACCCTTTTTTTCTCTATCGTTATAGGGTTAGAATTTAAAGTTTTCAAAAAATATATATAGATAGGGATATTTTAGTTGTGTTTTATAATAGGGATATTGTAGTAATTTTTTATAAAAAAATATTAATTTATACCGGTTTAAAAATTTAATTTATTAATTTTTTTGCTAAACTGATTTATCCAGTCTAATTTTAATAAAAATAATACAATTTAATTGATTATATGTGTTAAATTTTAATTTTTAAAAAATATCTTTAAAAAAAGATGTTTTTGACATCTTTATCTAAGTGGCTTCCTTATATAAAGGACCCTTCACGTATTGCACCAACACATAAACATAACCATATAACAATTGTGACTTTTGAAACTGAAACTATTGATATACCCTTTTACTCTCCTCCACAAAAATGTGTTCCTTAACCCACAATGACTTGAAAAGAATTTTTGAGAAGCTGGACAAGAATGGCGATGGATTAGTGAGCCTTGACGAGTTGAATTGGCTTCTAGACAAGACAGGAGGCTCCAGCACTAGCCTCCAGGAGCTAGAAGAGCATGTAGTTGGAAAGAAGAGCCTCAACTTGGATGAGTTCTTGTTCTTCTACGACTCCATGTTAAAGATCAACGACAATGGCGAAAACGAGGGCGAGGTTGAGGAAGTCGAAAGCGATCTTGCGAAGGCGTTTGAGGTGTTTGATTTGAATGGAGATGGATTCATAAGTAGCCAAGAGCTTGAGTGTGTGTTGAAGAGGCTTGGCTTGTTGGAACAACAGAGTGGGAATAAGGATTGCAGGGCAATGATTTTATCCTATGATACTAATTTGGATGGACAACTCGATTTTGAGGAGTTTAAGAATATGATGATGCTTACCACTTCATAATAATCCTTTTGATTTTGGTATTTGCTATATTATTGATGCATCTATCGAAAAAAAAAAAAATACTATTTATACACTAAAAATCAGTCATATCAATATGTATTTTATTTGAATGACCAATTCAGTAGTAAAATTTTGATGTATAGATGATATAATTAAGCCAAAATTTTTTAATGCATTTGGATAAAGAATACTTTATATATGTTTTTTGTTAGTAATACTTGGCATTAAAAAAGTAAGCTTCTCAAATATGAGAAAATTGAAACTAGAAAGAAAAATGAAGAACACATCTAGTAGTATGATTATTATACTTTAAAATGTAACAAGGATGAGCTTAAATAGCTTATTTAAACTCAATTAGTAGCATTGCATTTAGTAGTATCAAGAATTAGTATAAAAATTATGCTATGTTTTTCTCTGTTCTCTTTATTCTCTTCTTTCACAGATAGTTACAATTCTCAAATGAATTAGTGCACAGAAAAGTTTTCCGGTATTGTGGCAGAGAATGAAGATAGTTAGAAACATTACAAGGAAGATTATTATCAAGTTGAGAATCCACTAAGATCCAATTCTGAGACACAAGGCAGATTAAAGAATAACACCAATTCGAATTAGGGGCGTCCATAGATCGGATCGTATCCGCAGATCCGCGGTAAATATCCGCATTCGATCCGCACTCTTTGCGGATCGGATCGCGGATATCTGCTCTACATCCGCGTATTCGATCCGTAGATCCGCACTATAATAATTAAAAAATAAATAAATATATATATGTTTGGTATTATATTTACTTGTTTGTATGTTTTAGTTAGTAATTATTATTCATATATTGTATTATTTTATTTTGTTATTTAGAGAGAGTTTGATTAAAAATATTTTAGGAATAAATAAGTTTAAAAGTATGAAATAAATATTTTTATCGAATTCTTTTACATAGAAATATGATTAAAAAGAGAATGTTTAATTATGCAGATATATCCGATATCCAATCCGATCCGATCCGCAAACACCCCTAATTCGAATGACTTATCTGGCGTATGTGATTGGAGAAATTATAAATAATTCTTAAGAATTTAAAGATAAAAATATCATATTTTTATGTTTAGTTCAAAATTTAAAAAATTATTCTCAAACAAGTTTAATTCTAAAAAATTAAAATACCATTATTTTAATTCTCACCGGTATATTTGATTTTCATAGAAATAGAATCTAACTAACAAAATAATATTTAAATTACACACTCTTAGAGTTAGGAATGAAGAGATACCAAAGACAGAGTATGAGAAATTCATTAGTTAATACAAGGAGAAATAATAAATTTGATATATGAAACACTAATAAAAAATATTAATAAAAGACACTGATAATTTTAGCTAAAAAAAAGTTAGTTAGTCTTTGTTATAAAAAAAATTATTGGACATTTAGAATTTTGTTTCAACAGTCCTGCAAACTCTAGGGTGTTAAAAAAATAGAAGAATATTATCTGCATTACTTTTTTTTTTTTAATTTTAATTAGGGAAAGACTTAACTTTCTTAGCTCCAAATTAAAGAGAGCATCAAAAACCTTCCCATTCACATAGACATCTTGCCAACCTCCAAGGCATCATAGTATCGTTCAAAGTTCAAACCTAAACCCTGTCTCAACATATATAATGTGGTCTACTAATAAAGAGAGCTTGATTTAGACAAAAGGGCAAACACAAAGAACAAGTTACACGTGGAAGTGCAAAGAGATCAGAGTTTCAAAGGGGGGCTACACAAATTGATTCGACCTGAAATTTTGGTTAAGCCTGAAGTTTTTTGGATTGAGGTTAAATTTGTTTTTTTTTTTTTTTAAACGTTGGTTTGAATTATATTTTACATTAATTTGACCTCACCAAGTTTGTTTTTCATTAAACTAGTAATACATAATTACATACTAAAAAACTATATTATATATTGAACTAATTTATTTTACTTTATAAATTATAATATATATCAATCATGTTAGTACATATTAAAAATTAACTATCTATATATTTAAAATTTTTTTGCCACAATATCTCTAATTTAATAGGTGATATGTATCTTAAATGTCCGTTATACGAAGAGATAAAATTATAATTTATTAGGTTATATTTTTAGAATGTTTAATTTAGTTTAATATATTTTGATTTCGTTTATTTAGTTACTAAATTGAGTTTTATATTATGGGCTTAGAATTTTTCTTTATTTTAACCTAATAAAATATTATAAATACTTCATAAATTATAGTAGTTGTCATTTAGTAATTAGAGGTGTGAATTCCTTTTTGCTTTCGTGAGAAAATCATTATGTGAACAACTGAAATTGAGTTAGTCCATCTCTTGTTTTATTCAGGAATTGAATAGAAAATTGAGGAGTTCCTTCAATTCAATTTTCAAACTATGTCGTGGATAAGTTAGGTTGGATAGTTATTTATCCTTTTTTTCCGTATTAATAGGTTAAGAACTCTCGACATTTGTTTTGACTTTTGAACCCGTGACATTTATTTAACTAGATGAGTGAGTTAATCATTCAACTAATAAATTAATTATATATTAAAACTTTTTTTTTTCACAATATCCCCTAATCCGACAGGTAAAAAAATAATCCGTCGCAAATTGAAACTTCATTTAAAGGTTTGCCAATGTCTAATGAGTTGCTTATGTACAAAAAGAAATTTAAATTCCGATACTTATTTAAGTAGAATAATAAACTAACCACTAGATTAAGTCAAGTTAGTTATATATTAAACTTTAATTAGATCCAACTATTCTCACAACAATTAAAGTGGGCTAAACTCAACTTATATATGGGTTGATGAAAAATATTAGGTTGAGTTAGTTGGAACCCAAGTCTAACTCCATACATCCATCCCTAACCTAGCCGGCTATGGTGTATCTCTTGTATGTTAGTAAGATATACCATGTATGTATCTTACAAAATTAAAACGTGGTTGAAAGCAAGAGAAGTGTTGTTAAGACTTAAGAGGTCTGTGATGGCATTATGACAAATTATATGGAACAAGAATGCATTTAAATATCTTAATTTAATGAAAAGTAGAATTAGACAAGGTTGGTCAGCTGTCATTACATCAACCGCAATATCACAGCATTTCCGGTGAGTTTACAACTTTTGGGCCTCCATCAATTGTTCAAAAGCAATCATCATGAATTAATAAGCAGTCGGCAAAACCATTTATCATTGACTAAACTTCATCTTTTTTAAAAAGAAATTCAATAATTTATGATAACTACAACACAAACTTAGTATTTTAAAAATATAAATACAATATATTCTTTGGTGTTAACAAGCTAACAAACAAAGGAAACAAAAAAGAATTGAACTCGCAAATCTGCTATTGAATTCGCCGCCTCTGAATGAAAGACAATTGGATCGTCTAGTCCTTCTGCTTGAGTTAGGGATAGCAATAGAGCAAAATAAGGTGGTTATTTAATTATTTATATCCGCATTAAATATTTAATTTTTTTTCATTATCTACAAATATTTTAATTTTTGTCTGGTATCTAAACTCGTGAATATGTATATACTTGTCCTATCTTCACTCTGCCTCACTCTAAATAGGAAAGAGGAAAAACAATGTCGGAATAAAAAGAGAAACGACATTAGAACTGGAGAGAAGGAAGAGTTGAAGAAGATGGCATCGACATTCATCAAAGGAATAGAGTTACGAAAGAGAGGAAAAAATTAGCATTAGCAGAAACAGTAAGGCGGCAGAAAAAATGAAGAAAATGATTGATAAAAGAGATTAGGAGTATTTATAGGTTGGGTCGGATTTATGAATATCTAGACTCAAATCTAAAAGATTAATGAATCAATTTTGACAAATCTAAAAGTAATTTAAAATAAATTGGGTTAAAGCAAGTGGATTCAATATAATATCAGCATATATAAATTTATAAATTTTATATATTAAAGTAATAAAATTTTATTTTTAAAATTATATTTAATAAATATTATATCATATTTATAATAAAATAAATTATTTTAAAATAAAAATATTAATAATTTTATTTTAAAATATATGAAAAGACTATAGTATTGACGCAGTAAAAATTATTTTGATCATAGTAAAATAAAATTTTAAAATAACTAATTTCATTAATGTGCAGCTCATCTTAATTAATACAAAAAATATATTTTATAAATAAAAAAAATATAACAAAAAAAATCAAAATCATTTAAAAACGTTAATTAAAGATGAAAATGATATATATACTCCTGGATTCACAATTTCACACATCTTTTCTCTTCCTTAGATATAAGCAAAGCACACTTTTGCTCTATATTACTCTAATTAATTACATTCTTCCTCTCATACTTAAGTTTTTTTTTGGTGACTGTCTCATACTTAAGTTTGATATAAAGATTATTCTTCAGGAAAAAGAAAACTCAATAATGTAAAAGAACTTATTTGAAGATGTACATGTGCCAATAAAAAATTCTAAATCCATTTAGATGTAAATAAATAAAATTCTAAAATAACTATAATTAAAGATCATTAAAATATAACTAAATATTTTTAAGAAAAAACTAATTATAATTTTTAAAATACTTGTTATATAAAAAAACTCATAATCCATTTTTTGTTACTGATTCACTCTACAGTGAAATAAAAATACGTAGTCGGCAGCATATAATAATATATAAGAGTACGCACTCAGCAATCAGCATTTAAAAATTGGTTTCATACCTTTTAGCAAAAAAAGACGATAGTCTATAATTCAATGCAGAAAAGGTAGTGGCGTTAGTTTACATAATCTTTGACCACTTTTTATTTTTAATAAAAAAACAGTGTTCCAAACTTCCAATCACTTGGTTAAAATTTTAAGCGTAGTATTTCTTAAAAAACATCTAGACAGACAAAATTAAACGCAAATAATTATTTTAGTAATTGTAAAAATATTATTTATTGACATACAATCTTTTAAAAAAAAATAGAAAGCTACTGTTTACATATTTTTTGAAAATTTAAATTTAATTATTTTTTATTTGACTTTTTTTTTTAAAATACATATAATGATTAACAATTTTCAAAGTATTTTCTATAACCTTTTAGAAAGAAGAACTGCTTTTTTATTTTCTTTTGTCAGAATCATATACAAAAGTTTGTATGGTTAATTTTAATACTAGTTATTGTATTTAAAAGTACTTAGATTGGAACGAAGAATGAACCAAAAGGAAGAAAAAAAAAATCTTTATTTTGATATTCTTGTTCCCTTTAAGTATATCTATGTTAGGTTTGTAATTATAATTGAGTTTGAGTGTCAACCGTTCCATGAAGTAGTTTTAGTTTATTTAATATTTAACTATATGCGGAATAATTATTTTAAATTATTTTATAACTTTTATTGATTTAACTATTTAGTATATATATGTAATAAATGTAGTATTTTGTATTAATTTATTGTGATAATATTTTTTATTTTTTTTTTCAATAAATGTAGTTTACTTTACTATTTAACCAAAGTTTGGTTTAACGTATAAACAATTGTTCATGTAAGACTTAGTTTGATAAAAAAAAATTGATAAAATATTTGTATTTGCTGAATTAAAAAAAAAAATCATGTTGTCGTATTTATAGTTTTAGAATATTATTAAGGGTGTTTTTCTAGTAATCAAAAAAAGTTTTTTTTAAGGTTAACTTAGTTTGTATTTATTAAAATAAAAAAATCAATATAATTCTATATATTAGCAATATTTAAATTTACTCTTACACTACAAGAAAAACACTGAGAACAGTTGGAGTTACTGTCGGATTTAGCAGCGATGTTTATCGTCAAATTTAGCGTTGTGAAATTCGTCATGTAAAATAATTACCGGCGGACAGTGGCTTCCGACAGTAAAATTGTCGATAACTTTTGGTGGAAAACCATGACAAATAGGCACCAACTATAGCGTCGGATTTACCGCCGGACTAATCCGACGATAAACACGTTTAATGGAAACACTGCTTTTTGGTGATCCGAACCGCGTTACCGTTGGAAATATCTGCCGGTAAATCCAACGATAATAGTGCCCTAAATTGGAACCGCGAACCACTCCGCCTTCATTTCGAATTCCTCTTCTCTCTCTAACCTTTCTCTGTCTCTAACCTCTCACCTCTCAATCTCTCTCTAGCCCCTACCACCGCTGCCACTGTCGCTGCTCCAATCGCCTCCACTGTCGCTGCTGCCTTGCCCTGCCGCCACTGGAAAGATCGCCACTACCTCCAACCACCCCATTATCTCTTCTCTATTCCCGCCGCATTACAGCGCCTGAGCACCCCTTTCCTCTTCTCTAACAGACTGCCGCCGCCTCCAACCGCCCCGTTCTCTCTTCTCTGTTCCCGCCATATCTTCTCTATTTTTTGCTGTCTCTGCTTTCAAGTTCTTGATTAAAATTCTTTCTAATTTTTGTTTAGTTAAGTTTAATTTTATTTAGCTAGTTTGATTATAGTTGTTAATTAGTTAGATTAATTTGTTGTTTAGTGGATTTTATGTGGTTAGGATAGGTTAGTTTAGTTTATTGAATTCTGATTTTAGCTTAAAGTGTTTGGAATTCTTCTGAGTTGTTGATTGAGTTTTTAAAAATTGCTACTGAAATTGGTTGAAACTTGTTTGATTGTGTGAAAATTTATTGTTTCATTACCGATTTTGATGAATTGTGATTCTGGAATTGTCTAGATGATGTTTAACTCTTACCTGTTTGAATGTTGGAATTGTTTTGATTGTCTAGATAATTCTGAACTCCCTGCGTTAAGGTTATTTTTGCTCAAAAGTGGATGCTAGACTTGTCTGCATTATGCTTGATTGTTTTGAGAATTGATTGATGGTGTTGTGATTCAGTAGTTCATTGTTGAATTTGCCGAAAGGTTGTTGTTGATTTAGCTAGTTGATGTTTTGTTGATTTCTTGTCGTTCTTGGTAACCTAATGTTGAAAGCATGCTTGTTTTGTTGAAAAAATGTTGAGAATTAGATTGAATGGCGTTAATCTAAATTTGGTCATCAATTACTTCTTGCTTGCATTCATTGTGCATGTTTGTGTTTGCGCATGCCATGTGTTGTCCATATGCCTCAGAGAGCTTTTTATTGCAAATTTCGGTCAATTTCTTGAAGTTAATGCTTGTTTTAACATTCTTATTATTCTTATGCTAAACTAACGAAAACACTTATTCATTCTAATGTAATTATTTTGAAACTAAAACATTGTAATTTTCCATTTTTTATATAAATTTACTAAACTAAAACACTTTTAGAATTATTTGTTATTACTTGAGTTTCCTCTTATGTTATTATTTATTGGAGTTTGTTATGGTATTAATATGTTACTAATATGTTCGTTGTACAGACATGACGATAGGTAGTAGAGGTAAGTCGAGTGGGTCATCTCGTGGTCGTGGTAGAGGATGGGCTGCCACCGAATCCCCCAAGGCTGCCCAGTCATCGCTCTCTACCCCGGTTACCCCGTCGACCCCTTTGACGTCACAGGCGGGTCCGTCAAACCAGCAGTTTATCATGGTCCCAAACCCGAACTGGGTGCCTCCATCTGCTACGCCCCCTGTAGATGCAGTGACCCCGTCGACAGAGCCTGCAGCGGGTGATACCTCCAATGCCCCCGAACAGGATGCTTGATTGTGAAAATAATGATGTTAATTTGGTTTAGATGGAACTCTTCAAGGGTGGCAAAATCCGAATTTCAGGGGAGATTTTGTAGAAATTTGTATAAGATTTTCATTTAAACGAAAAAATTAAAATTTGCTTCATATGTATTTGTCTGTCATTCTTTAATTTGTTCGTTTATTTTACTGTTTGATTGATATATGAATTTGTAGTCTAAGTTGTTGGATCGTAAGGTCACACTAGCGGAGACCTTCAAGTATACGCATACTTTGAAGGCAAATAAGGAGAGATTTGCTGATGAGCGGTCGGCGGCCCATTATGTGAGTTTAAATTAATAAAAAATTTCAGCTTTATTTGGTTTTAAGTTCGTTTATTTAACTATTATCCTAATCACAACTAACGCGTGTGACGCAAGAGAAGTATTAGCAAAGGTTAGAAACTGCAACCAGCAATCTCAGCCGCCCAGTAGAGCCGACGAAACCGGCTCGGAGACCTCAGTCGTGGATCCCAACAAGATTTCGTACGAGACCGCCTCCAAACCCTACAAGAATCACTGCTTCGGGTTGGGCTCGTTCTTCGCCAGTGTCCTCCGCTCCTCTGCGTTGGCGGCTTCCTCTGCCACCAGCCCTGCTTCCCTAGCTAGGAAGTTATCGACCTGAGAGAGGAGGTGTAGAAGCTAATACAGGAGCTTCACCAGCAGCAGGAGTAGTTTGAGCAAAGGTATCGAGAGATTCTTGCACGCTTTGCCGCTAGCTCGGATCTAACGGAGAAGCTAGAGCAGCTCGATCGGCTGCGATAGCAGATGGAGGAATACAACCAGCAGATGCACGCTGGAGGCAGCGTGGCGACGCTGCTAGTGGGGCATACACAACAACACCTACTCCGCCGCCTCAGCAGGGGGACACGACGACGATTATCAGGATCTCTAGCTGTTAGGGTTTTATGCCATTTTGTTTCTTTAGGGTACATTACTTTTCTGTGACATTTTATTGTATTCATACCATTTATTTTTTATAAAATAATTTGTTGATTTCTACTGCTTTTAGATTTTTTATAACAATTTTGTTAACAAGAATTTTAATCCATTAAAAAAAATAAGAATTAATAATGCTATTGGCAGATTTACTGTCAGATTAATCTGACGGTAAGTTTTGGCGCCATTTAAAGAAGAATGGCGCCAAAGTTAATGTCAGATTAATCCGATGGTAATCATCAACCCCAGACTCGATAATCCATTGAAAACACCGACGAAAAATCTGCCGGTAATTAGCGTTGGACAAAAAAAATCTGTTGAAAAAAGATTTTCGACGCTGTTTATACCGTCACTACAAAACGATGATAAATCCTATGGTACTTATCATTTTTTTGTAGTGTTAATTAAATTATTAATATCAAATTTTATTCACGATCAAATCTCTTTTCCTATTCTCTCTATTTATATCTATTATGGTTATTTTAAGGGTTAACCACCAAAAATGCTCCCGAATTATTCAAACGCTGACAAAAATATACTCGGATTTTACTATCGACAAAAATACCTTTAAATAATTTAAAAACACAACAAAAATACCCAACAGTAAATATATATTTTCAAAAAATGCCTTAGAGATTGAATTTTGATGCAATTTTTTGCAAGAATAATTATAAAATTGAGATATTATTATTCTTAAAATTTGGTGATTTTTCATTAAGTATATTATTTTTTATAATTTTTTTGTTAACAACTAATAATACTTTTAAAAAATCACAAAAAAATATATACTTAACAAAAAATCACCAAATTTTAAGAATAATAATATCTCATTTTTCTAATCATGCTTGCAAAAAATAGTATCAAAATTCAATTTCTAATGTATTTTTGAGAAATACATATTTAATGTTAGTTTTTTTGCAAGATTATCTAACATTAAATATGTATTTCTCAAAAAATACATTAGAGATTGAATTTTGATGCGATTTTTTGGAAGCATGATTAGAAAAATAAGATATTATTATCTTTAAAATTTGGTGATTTTTTGTTAAGTATATAATATTTTTGTAATTTTTTTGTTAATAACCAATAATACTTTTAAAAACTCACAAAAAAAATATATATTCAGCAAAAAATTACCAAATTTTAAGAATAATAATATCTCATTTTTCTAATCATGCTTGCAAAAAATTGAGTCAAAATTCAATCTCTAAAGTATTTTTTAAAAATATATATTTACTGTTGGGTATTTTTGTTGTATTTTTAAATTATTTAAAGGTATTTTTGTCGATAGTAAAATTTGGGTGCATTTTTGTCAGCGTTTGAATAATTCGGGGGTCTTTTTGGTAGTTAACCCTTATTTTAAATTTTAAAAATTATTTTACGAAATACAATTGTTATTATTTGTATTTATTAAAGTTATTTTATTTTAATTTACTAAACATAAATGTTACCATATTTAAAAATTTATCTTTCAAATACTAAATAAGTTGCATATTTTTTAAAAATAAATTTTTTATCAAAATAAATTTAAATAAGTTAAAAAAATTATGAAAAAATATGACAAAAACTTAATTTTTTGTAGTTGTAAGACATAATTAAATCGTTATTTTTAAAAAGATATATTCACTCTCAAGAAATTATGAGTTGATGACAATATCGCTCTAGATATAATAAAACCTTTAAATTTTTTAGTTAGCTATTAATTTATTATCAAGAAATTTGTCTCTCTTTTAGATCTATTGAAAATGACAAAAAAGAAAAAAAAAATTCTGTATTGTGGGATAATGCTTTTCTAGAGAAATTGATTAATGTTACCACATATTCATGTCACATATCTATATTGCTTATGCTCATGTATGTTCAGTTTGTTTCAAAGGAATGAAGACTTGAATAAACAAATTTGATAGTACCAGTGAAACCTTGAATAGATGTTATAGTTTAGGAAACATTTCAAGTGCACCAGAGAGTACCGGTGCACCAGTTGTTTTAATCGTTGATTTTAATTAATATATATTATATATATTTTTTATAATTCAGATCAACGGTTAAAACAACTGGAGCACGGATACTTTCGGTGCACTTGAAATGCTTCCTATAGTTTATGGCACTTAACACAACTGTTGCATACACGGTTTTTTTTATCTTTTAAAATACTTATGCACTAAGAGAAGAATTTTTTTTCCCTTGAGCATTCTTAATTTTAATTGTGAAAGAAAAAAAAAACGAAAAAATATTTAGAAATATTGGTGATCGAAACAAAACTTTTATATTAAACACAACTTTTTTAAAACATTGTATTGTCTTTAAGAGAGTATGGTTTTTGTCCCTAATGTTTGGGGTAAGTCCCAAAGTTATCCTTAACATTTTAATTGTTCTATTTAAGTTCCTAACGCTTCAAAATTGACTCAATATTGTCCAGCGGTTAGGAATCCGTTAACAGAATTGACAGCAGAACAAAATTGAGACGATTTTGAAACATTAGAGACTTAAATAGGACAAAAACGTTAGGGACAAAAACGATACATAAAAATAAATTTAATTCAATTTTATCTTTCAATAATATTAATTTTTTACTGTACATAGTATTCAATTATTTTTTTAATTATATCTAAATAAATTACACTTAATCACATTACTTTCATTTTAAATAATTTTTTTTTTATAATTTTAAAGAATTTTGATACATTAGAGACAAAAGGTATAATTTATATTTTATTATATATATATATATATATATATATATATATATATATATTATTTTTTCTTTTCTGCAAATTTATATACTAGTCATTCTACAAACATTTCATGATAACTAAAAATCTTTAAGAGTAAATTTATAAAAAAAATTAATTTATTTAAAATAAAAGTAATATGATTAAGTGTAACTTACTTAGATGTGATTAAAAAATAATTGAATACTATGTATAGTAAAAAATTGATATTATTGAAGGATAAAATTAAAATTTATTTCTATGTATTATTTTTATCCCCAACATTTTCGTCTTATTTAAGTCCCTAACATTTCAAAATCGTCTCAATTTTGTCCCACCGTCAATTCTGTTAACGGATCCCTAACGGCAGGACAACATTAAGTCAGTTTTAAAACGTTAGAGACTTGAATAGGACGATTGAAACATTAGGGACAACTTTAGGATTTACCCCAAAACGTTGAGTACAAAAACGATATTTTACTCTTATAAGTTTATGATTTAAATTTTAGAATTTAAAATAAATAAAATATTCTAAAAAAATTGTTGATGTTGGTTGAAAAAAAATTTCTTACTAATATTATTCTTATTATATATATATATATATATATATATATATATATATATATATATAACAAATAAGTAAAACTATTTAAAAATATTTTTAATAAATATTTCGGATAACTATCTTTTGGTGTCTCTAAAATATATTAAATAAACTGAAATTATATAATAAATTAACTTAATCAACATTTACATAGTATAAGCAGTCGAAGAAACTAAATAAAAAATACATTGTCAACTAAAAAATTATAATTCACTAATTACGAAGTCACCAACTTACACATTTGTATTATTTCTTAAGTTTATTTGTTGTTTCACAGCAAACAAAAATAAAAATATACTTTAAAATTTACACAAAAAAAACGATGAATTAATAACACGTAATGTAACTAAAGGTATCTATGAATAGACTAAATAATTTTATAGAAAATGACTATAAATAAGAATAGAAAACAAATTTATAGCCATACCTCTTTTGCAACAATCCAATTGAACTTTTGATTTTGTTGGAAAATAAAAACTTGTTATATTATGTATACCTTAATTTTCATATTATATACTCAATTAACACGTTTTTATAACTAGAAAGGGGTCAATAATATAGTTTTGAATAATAATAAAAGAGTGTATATATCTTTTTTAATACAAAATATCGAATAAATTAAGGCCAAATTGATTAAGATGATAAATATTTTTTTAGGCGAAAACTCAAGTTATTAATTAAGAATTTTTAGATGATTTAATATATTTTATTAAATTATTATTTAACGATTTTTAATTATCAAATTTTTAGATGGTTATTATGGTTTAATATGTGAGTCCTTAGTAATTATTCTATTCTTTTGACTATTATTGCTGCATGCACACAAAATTTAAACTTTCGACATTTATTTAAATAGATACTTTTTTTAGTTTTAATAATAAAAAAATAAAAGAAATTATGTACTCTAAAACCTGTATATAATAAGTGAACAAAGTGGACTTCCCTCAGACCACATGAAAAAAATTGAATCATATGAATCCACACAGCAGAAACTCTCTTCATTTTGGTTCCCAACTACCTTAGTTTTTTCCTATAAATTACTCTTCTTCTTTTTCCTTCTCGTCTCTCTTTTTGGTTCCTCTCTCCGTCTCTTAAAAAAATTGGCACTAAACCATGGCAAAGAAAAACCAATGAAGCAAGTATGGTAGAATCTGTAAAGCTCAGGAGGGATAGCGCCACCACAAACCATACATAATTATAGTGACGCTATCTATCCTGAGTTTTGTGGCTTCTTCTTACTATTACATGTTTCTACGCACTCATTACAGGTAATGTTAGTATTGCAAATAAAATGTTCTTTAACTACGGAAATCAAGATCTTGATTTAATTACGAATATGATAATTATTACATATGATGAATAACTTTCATGGATTGCCCCTAACTTTGTATATGTTATCCTTTGACCGAAATTTTACTTTATCTATTGATCATATTCTGTATTTAATTTCTCAGCCCTATATCTCACTCTTCCAACTTTAGTTTATACGCCTGTTAATTGCTATTATCATAATCTTTTTTCTTTTTTTTTTCTCCTTTGCTTGTTCTTCTGTTTTTCTGTGTTCCTTTTCTTTCTGTCGAATACCAACTGTTTTTGGAACAAGATTGCTTTAGAAATAAAGTATAATTAATTGTAGGTTGTACACTTTTAATTTTAAATCTCACTATTTCTGTTTTAGAGTACAGAATAATATATATATATATATATATATATATATATATATATATATATATATATATATATATATATAGAATTAATTTATACATAGCTGATTGGTAACTATTATAAGGTAGTTCTTGAAATGATAATGATTTAATTCCGAATTATTTGATTTATTGGTTAGATTTTTTATTTTTTTTGAAAGAACTTAGATCTTTATCTTTGGAACGCAGTAGACTTGACCATAAAAGAATTAGGTCTTATTGACGACTTCTCTTTAAAATAATTATGTTCGGACAAATAATAAAAATTAAGAAGAATATTAGAAGATTATCAAAATTTATTTTTGAATAGAGTACGATCATTAGAATTTATTATTTTAGCCATTTAATCATCAGTGTTTATAAATATAGATTAAAATATATTATTAAATTATTAGACTAAAAAATTAGATCGATAATTAAATATAATGATAAAAATAATAAATTAAGATGACCTTTTAATATATGTTTTTAGAAATTAATTTCGCTCATAATTCAGATCTTATGTTCGAGTGTTTCTTTCTTAAGAAAATAAATATTATCATCAAATTCTTTTTTTTTATTAAAGACATGAGATTCGAACCTGTAACCTCTTAATTGAGTATGGGGAGATTATGCCATTTGAGCTATTACTCATTGACTATTATCATCAAATTCAGTTGCTTAAGAAAAAGAATAATTTTATTCTTTTAATATTATCAAAAATTCAGTTGTTTGAATTTTAAATCACATCAAAATTGTTCTTATAAAATTAAAATGCGTTCAAATAAATAATTTGTTCTTATTGTTTAGTGCACACACTAGCTAGTTGTTATTCCAACACCTCTCTCTTTTTCATATTTTATGAGTTATACATTAGATTTTTTCATTCCCTTTTATTCTTAATATTTGTTTTTAAAACAAAAAGCATAGAATTTACTTTCGGCAACATCATTTATATTATTTTTCCGTAGAGTAGTCAAAAAGTAAAATTGTTATTTTTTAAATTTGTTAAATAAAAATATTGATTTTATATTTTGGGTTTTTTTTCTAAAAGATAAATTTTTATTTTTAAAATTTTGTGTAAAGGAACAAATAGTCAAAATATGATCTAATTTTACTGTTTTAAGTTTCCTTTCACAAAATTCTATGCATATAGCCAAACATTAATAATAATAAAATTAATTAGTCCCTTAATGTTTAGTTCTTTTGTGAAAAATTATTTTTAAAATCTAAGTAGTATCATTTTATTATGTGTTAACTCCAATAGTTTTATTATATTTAATTTTGGTTTAACAATTATTCTAAGAATTTAAAGTATAAAATCATTTTATACGTGTATCTAATCACATAATATTATATTTAATAAAAATAACTACTTTTTATATGAACTGTGTGAATAATCTTTATAAAATAATTATAATTGCATAATTATGTAAAATATTTTATAATGTCACTGCATAAAAATTAAACTCTTATCCTAATATCTAAATTATTTCTTGTTATCAATGTAGAACCACTAAACATTGGAATAATGTTAGAAATTCTATTAGATTTTATTAGGTTTTAATATATAACAAGATACCAAATAAATACTTACATTGGTTTAAACGATTTACATCAAGCACCTTGATTCTTAACAAGTTTTTATTACATTGTAAATATTCAAAATTTAATTTTATCGGACATATTGATTTTCTATCATTTTGAATGGGGAGTAATTTGTTTTATAGTTATTTTTTATTTTAATTATCTGATAATAAAGTTTGTTAAAAATTTATTTATTCAATACACATATTAAATATTTAATTAAAAATAACAAATAAACTAATTTATCTAACAAAAATAACTCTTAAAATTTTTTAATAAAAATAATTTTTAAGAATTTTTGAAAAATTTTAAAACTGGCAAAGTATCAGTTAGTTTTAGTATTTATCCTAATGTAGGCAAAGGCCAAAGTTTACCAAAGTCCAAAAATAAGATCCCTGATGTAGTTTCTTTCTTCAGAAAAAGGCATAATTTGAAGGCAGTTACTGGCGCGTGCCTTGACCTGTTGACTGACACTATACACAAAAAGATACAACCTTTTAGAAAAAATTTGAGATAATGCTGATTTTTTTTTTAAATAATACTATAATTTATTATTTTTATCAGCTGTTAGTCAATAATATTAAAAATTATAGACTAAATATACAGAGTTTAAAGTATAGACTAAGGAAACTAAATTGTTAGTCACCAACAAAAAAAAAAATTTTAAATTGTTGGTTAAAAATATTAGTCCATATAAATTAAAAAACTCTTAGTTTTTTCTTTTTTTTTTTCATTGATTATATTCATATCTAATAAAATTCATTTTTTTTCAAGTATTTGATGTTAACAATATTAGATAAGAAAGTCACCAAAAAAAGAATATTAGATAAGAATCATACAAAATGAATATAAGTTTGGATTTTTATAACCTCAACACTTATCATATTTATAGATTATTTAATCGTATTTAACTATTTATATATTTAAATAGTTTTTTAAAATATTAAATTTAAAATAACATTTTTATTAATGTAATAACACATGATTAATTATTTATGTAAAGTTTTTTACTCTAACATTATATGAAAATTAAATTTTTTATTATTAAAATTATGATTAAAAAAATTATGATATGGACTAGAAAACTAAATAAATTTTCTAAAGTATGACATATGAATTAAAATATCAACTATGATATTTAAGACATTCAATTTTTGTAACACATTCTTTTGCGAGAAAAAACTATCTTTCCTGGAAAAACACAGTGGAAGATGAGCAGTGACTAATCAAGTACTTTATTTTTAATATTGGAGAGTACACATCAGAGAACGAACAGTGCAGTTCAGTTCTGATGGTGTCAGTCTTTTTTTCTCTTGTTGGGTATGTTTTGTATGTATCTATCCAACAGTAGAACCCTATTTTAATTAGTCTTAGTCTTCATCTTGGAACTACAAACCTACTATGTATTTCATAGCTTCATAGCTTAGGGTTTCCATATTATTGACTACAACTTTTTTGCAGAACCTTTTTATCCTTCATCATCAATTTTAAATGAAATATATTATCTAAACAAATAAAAGATCATTTTTAATATTAAAAGTACACCGTAAGAAGAGGAAAAAATATAATATATTTGTCTTTAAATATTAAAAGATAAAAAATATTAGGCGGTCAAATAATCTTAAATCAAATTTAATTAAATTACAATTATGTACTCTTTGATTTAACGAAATAAATTTTTATTATTTTTTATTTTATATTTTTTTAAATAATTCTTCTTATAAAAAAATAAAAGGGTAAAAACAAGAAAAGAAAAAGAAAAAAAATGTTGAACAAAGAAGATGTTGAAATAAAAAAAATGTTACAATAACATTAAGAGAAGGAGAAGAAAACAAAACAAGGAATAACAAAAAGAGGAGGAAAAAAATGAAGAAATAAAAAATGCTACAATAATATTAGAATGAGGAGAGGAGTAAAAAAAATAAAAAAAATAAAAAAGGAGAAAAAACAACTGTACAATAATATTCAAATTTTTATCTTAAATAAAATATCCACTATTAAATTAGAGATTTGATGAACTATTTTTTTATCATTTATTTATTTATTTTTTAAAATAACTCTTTAACCTTATAAAAAGAATGAATAAAAAAGAAAAAAATCAAATAAAATAAAAGACAAAAAAAATACTACAATAAAATTAAGAGAAGAAAAAGAAATACCACAACAAAATATTAGAGAAAAGAAGAGAAAACATAAAAAAAAAGATGAAAAAATGCGTAATTCACATAAAATAAAAAATACAGCAGCAATAGAAAAAAAGATTAGGAAGAGAAAATACACACAAAAAAAAATAATAAATGCAAAAAAGAAAAAACACAGAAAGAAAAGTGCGTGTATTTAACTTGATTGTTTGATTAGATTTTATTAGAGTGAACTACTAATTTGATTTCTGTCTATTTTTTAAAATGACAAGTGACTTCTTAAGATAAAAATGATTTGAATCCCGTTAGAGAGTGAATGGAATATTTGTACAATGTGTACAATGGGTTATGAGTTAAAAAATAAACATTATTCATACACTATCCAGAATAACCATTCGGGTACCAGGGAGAATGAACATCTCATGTCATGAAACTATTCATCCCAAAGGCTTAAACTGATTTTGGGGTTCACCAAAGAAGATCGAACTCTTTGACTACTCTTGACTTTTCGGATCTAGAGCTCTTATATTATGTCATGAGACCACTAATCCGAAAAGTTTAAGCTGATAGGAAAATGCAACACTAATAGTTATATCTCTAAAACTGAATCCGACATCCCTAAACCTCCATTGTACACATTGTACAGATATTCTATTGGCTCCCTATATTTTCTCAAATGATTTACTTCGGTTCCTATCATTTACTTCCGTGACACAATATAGTTTTCGTTGGTGTTTTTCTGTACACTCTAAACAAAAAATACTGACATGTCAAGTTCAAAAATGAACAAGACCTAATTGTCTCTAAATTTAGATTAGTTAGGGGTTTACTTGTCCTTATTCTTTAAACAATATCTTTATCAAATTATTTTTTTATTCATCATTACATTAATTTTTTTTAATAAATGATTGAATATATGGTATAATAAGTACAAACTAATTAATAAAGTATTCAAATTAAAAAATATCATTTATTATAAAATTAAATAAATAATTTTCAAATATAATATTTAAATATTAAAATATGTTTAATACATTATTAATAATAATAACCCTATGATTTACTATTAGTATTATCATCTAGATAATTTTCACAATAAAATGAAAACTAATAAACATACACATTATTTGATATATAGTAAACAATTTTTAGTAATAACAAATTTAATTTTTTATCTCTTTAAACTAAATTAATAATTATATTTGATATATTTGCACTAAAATACACAATAAGTAGGCTACTAATACTAAATGAAATAAAACATAATATATATATATATATATATATATATATATATATATATATATATATATATATATATATATATATATATATTATGAAGACCATTTATAAACTCAACACACTCAAAGCATCAATAATATTATTAATCTATTAATTTTGTCATAAAGTTAAAGATCAATAAAGATTTATCAATATAAAAATAATATAAATTAATTAAAATTTTACGTATATTAAAATTCAATTAAATTTACATATATTTTATTTAAAATCTATTAAATTTACATTGTTCTTATATTGATAAATGTTCATCGATCTGTAACCTTATCACAATCCGTATTATTAATAGATTAATAATATTATTGATGTTTTGAATTTGTTGAATTTATAAATTATCTCCAATAATATATATTTTAGTATAAAGATATTAAATAGAATTATTAATTTAGTTTAAAGAGATAAAAAATTAAATTTGTTATTACTCAAACAAATTTTACTATATATCAAATAATGTATTCATTAGTTTTTATTTTATTATGAAAATTATCTAAATCATAATACAAATAGTATATCATAGGGTTATTATTATTAATGTATTAACCGTTATTTAATATTTATTATTTATATATTTAAAAATTATATTTGAGAATTATTTATTTAGTTTCGTAATAAATGATATCTTTAAATTTAAAATTTATTAATTAGTTTGTATTTATTATACCATATATTTAATAATTTATTAAAAAAATATTAATATAATGAATAAAAAATAATTTAAAAAAGATATTGTTTAAAGAATAAGGATAAATAAATCCTTAACCAATTTAAATTTAGAAACAATTAGACCTTTGTCTATTTTTGAAACTGACACGTCAGCATTTTTTGTTTAGAATTGACGAAAAAATACCTACAGAAATTATATTGTGTCAAGTAAGTAGAGGACAGAAATCGAAATGAATCGTTTTTATTTTAACTAATCGCGTTATTATTCTAAGAAATAGACCGAGACTGAGTTGGTAGTTCTCTCATTTTATTACTAAAAGAGTTTGTTTGAGTAGCAAGACTCAACTATTATTGCTCTAGACAACTCCAAAAAAAAAAAAAAAAGAAAACTATTATTACTCTTTATATCATCTCATCTTTTTTATTTTTTTTGGGTAGTATCATCTCATCTTCTTTGTTAATGCGTATAACCGTATAAGTATATAATCTTTGAACACCAATTTATATATTGATATTGTTAATGCATACTTAAACTTTCAACTTCAGTATTTTTATAACCCATTTATCATCACTACTTTTATTAATTATAAATACTCTTTAATTATCATTTTCAAAACAACCGTAATGCATTGTCATTTTCAATGTTGAATACAATTAGTTACAAATTTATAATAGTAATAAAGTTTCCATAATTTCAACTCTTTATCACCTTGTATTATATTATCATCAAATAGAGAAAATATGGGAAACAAGGTTAACTATGAACGATGTGAATAATGAATTAAAAAAGAAAGATAGAATTAAAATAAAAAATTAGAATTAGCATTTAGATTTATTCACATTATGTAGAGTTATTTTTAATCTCACTATAACTTTTAATATACGTTTAAAATTTGCCGTCATTTTTTCCGGTCCTCACTTCGCGCCGTTGCATTCTTAACCGGCCATACCGCCGCTGCCGCAGCCTCCCGTCGACACCGTCTCCACCTTCGCCGATCAGCCCAACACGTCTCGTCCTCCGGTGCTCAGCTCAATACTGCAACTGCTATTTTCGCGCCACTCTCCCGGCAGCCATCATCGCGGACGGCAAGTCCTTCCTGTCGCGCATCCGTTGTGCCAGGCTCGTCTCTCTCTCTTCCGTGCCAGAAGCCAACCTCGGGGTCATTTTTAACCACCGCCGTCTCTCTTTCCATACGGTCGTACTCTTTGCCGCTGAACTTGTCGGCCCCGACGCTGCTACGCCGCACACCCCGTCCGTCGTCGAGCTCTCACCAATCTCGCGGCTAGGCTTCTTCGTCCGTTGCTGGTTCGACCAGAACCCCCCCCCCCAACGGCGTCGTGGTTTTAGGATGGTCATTTTAACAGATACGTAGATGGTTATTTTAATTATGTGAATAATTATTTTGATTAGATTGAGTATAGTTATATATAATTAAAATATGTTGGATGTTCAATTTATTAAGTATGTAGATAATTATTTTTATTCATAAATAGATGGTTATTTTTACTATGGGTGAGACACGCCGGTGGCGGCGTGTGGCAAGTCAAACAACAACGGTGAAGTGGAATGATTATTGATGGAAGTCGCTTAGGAGAGAAGAGGGCATTAGAGTAAAATGTTTGATAAATTAGAGTTTGAAGTTTTTATTTAGGTAATTTATAAAGTGTTTTTTTATTTTTTTATATATATTTAGACTAAATCTACAATCTATCATTCAAATTGTTTAAATTTTTCATTGTCTTTTTAAAAAAATTCTATTAAATAAGAGTGCTTCAAACATCATAAATAATATTTAAAAACATCATAAATATTTTTACGGCGCCCCCTTTCTTATGCAATTTTACGCAAGCTAGATATATATATGACAAAAATATTTTTGCCAAGAGACCTACTAACATCTCTCTTCCCTAATCACATACAGTTCTCTCTATAGCTGTTTATTTGAGTTGTTTGTGAAGAGTGATTATTGTTACCTCAATCCGTTTATAAAGATGGTTTGTTACATATTTTTGGCTTAGAAATACTAATTATAAAATTATAAGTCAATAATTATAAATAATTTGGGTTGGTCTAGACGTCAAGTAGTCAATTCACTCATTCGCTCAAATAAATGTCGAGAATTCGAATATTGTTTTGTGTATATAGTAATCTATTAGCTAACGACAAATTTTTAAATAAAGCTCAAATTCATAGCAGATTAGTTCTTGGGGATCTTCAAGAATGCAAGAGCAAGCCTGGAGGTCATACACACAAGGACGTTGATGAGCTACACGGAATGGAGTGGTGGTGATCCTGGGGGAGGATGAGAGTACTGGGGATAGTAGGGGTTGGTTTATTTGTTGGTAGCTAGTTATGTGTCTTCTTTTTTCTTTTATTTGCTCCACTTTAATGTGTTGAGCTTCCTTTGTTTCAAAAAAAAAAAATTAGTTCTTAACCTATTGTGTTGGGATCATGGAGAACCAAAAACGATCAACAAATACCTTTATATAAGGTAAATATAAATTAAACTTCTCTCGTATTAATTGTAGTTAGAATTAATAAATATTAAATAAAATAAGTTTGGACGATTTTTTTATTTCTTTAACATTATCGTTTTATATAATATGTGGTGTAAATTGTTGAATTGGTTGTTGATAATTGACTTGTAGTTGTATAATTAGCATTTTGGATTTCGGTTTTAATTACTGTAGTTGTTGACTTGTTTCCAACATAGTTATTTAGGTTGGTCATCAGTGTCCCCGCATCCTTTATAAACTTTCTAATGCTATAACATTTTCATAATAAAATCCCCATCATTAAATTTCCATTACAAGTAAAGTTAGAGAACGCAATAGGTCATTACTACCCCCTTTATAATTGCCAATGATGGATGCTTAAATTGGCAAAACCAAATGTTAATTAATTCGATGTTTTAAGGAATTAATTTAATTATTTCAGTCAATTAGAAACTAATAAAATAGTAGATGCGCAAAGATTAAGATGTAAAAAAAAAAAACTTAAAACAAAAAAGATTGGCTGAAAAAAATTAGTTCCTAATATTTTTTTTAACTCTTATTATTTTAAATAAGTACTATCTTTAGGCCAATGAATTATAACTCAAGTAGTATAATCTCCTCATATTCACCTAAAAAATCTCGGATTCAAATTTTTTTATATTCGGTAAAAATAAAAAATAAAAAATAGAAAAACACTACCCTTATAATTCACTTTCTAGTTAGTTAATATTATATATCCACTAATCCACAGTGACCGATCATGAAAATTTTTTTTGGGTCAATATATAATTTTTGGTAGAATTTAAAAGATTATAAATTGTGAATTTTCCATCAAATCTGTACAAATAGAATGATACCAATGTTTATTGAATATTTTAATATTTTATCTAAAAACAATTAAATTAACGAACCAATAAAACATAGATAGTACTAAATTAAATAAAATAAAATAAATCTTAATTCCAATCCCACTAATTGCAGCGTGAAAATTGTAAAATCTTATCGTTTTGTCCTACTACTTTTTTTCTACGAGTGAGATTCTTACTTTTCTTTTTCTTTGGAAGTAATACTTGTACATTTTTTTTACTACAAGTAATACCATGTGTAAAATACGAAGGCTTTTCTTTTTTCTTTTCTCTAAGAAATTTAAAGGTTTTAACCAATTAGTAAATTAGCCAAAACCCAAAATACAAAGGTCAGTAGTCTAATTTGGACAACAAAAAAGTAAAAAATGAATGGAAAATGTAGGTGTTGAACCTGATATAGCTGATTTAGTTGTGTACGTAAAATCTTAATCCAATGGCTTTTTTTACAAAATATTTAAGGGTCATGGCCCATTGTCTCTTAAAAATTCCGCCGGTGGTATATATTATTTTTTTGAAAAATCGTGTTTCTATTTTTTTTATGAATATATTATGAATTTTTGGTGTAAATTGAATTATGTTGAATTGGTTTATATTATGATCATTATTTTATATTATTTTTTTTAATTTTGTTTTTAAAAAAATTTAATTAATATTTATGGATACCGTGACAAAATAAAGAGGGAACGGAAGGTATTTCTCTGTTGCCATTCTTATATATAGATGAGCTAATATTTTATTTTATTTTATTTTTTAGGTTTTGGATATTTTACTTAAATTTATCAATAATATGAAAATAGAAAGATAGCCTTCTATTAATATATCCTCTCTTTGGGTCACCAGAAATCTTTTCCAGTGCTTTCTTTTTATATATATTAATTATTATTATTTTTATTTTTTTTTCTAAACATGCATTCATATTAGGGATGGCAAAATTTTTCAAGACACGGGAAACCCTACGAAAATTGTCTCGAATAGGAGTCTGATTGTGGAGAATTTTTTCTGCGGGGATGGAGATGGGGACAAAATTCCCCTGAAGCAGGCACGGGGACCCGAGCAGGGATCTCCGTCCCGTCTCTGCTATTTCCCGAAATTTATAAATTCCCTTAATTATTCTTAATAGTTTATTTTTCATATATGTTTTTTAGTCATTTCTCACACACACATATATATAGAAACCCAAAACTCATAATCTTTATTTGCATAACCCTTCTTCAATTCAGAGATTCCTAACGCTGTCCATACTCCATCCAACTTCTCTGCAACCACTCCCTCGCCACCCTTCTCACCGCATTGTCACATCTCACCGTGCCATTACCCTTACCGCGTCGTAATTTTTATTTGCGGCGTTCCTTTTCGTAACTCTGCCGTCGTGTCCATTCTCCTCACTGTTGCCGCGTCTCCCACCTCATCCACTGCTTTATCCTTTGGCTCGTCATTGCGTCCCCCCATTGCGTCATTTTGAAAGAAGTCACCATCGTGTCATTTAGACTTTTTGTATAAAATCTTGCAATTTTTGTATAAGATAGATACTTGCAGCTCTATTCATATGGAAGTTAATAATTAGTTAGAACTATTATGTAGATAGGGAATGGGGTCCCCGCGGAAAATGGAGCCTCGTGAAAAATGGAGATGGGGAGCAATATTCCTCCACGACGGAAAATACAGACAAAAATGGAAAACAATTCTGAGAGCAGGAATGAAAAGCAAGGAGGCATTTCCCACCCCCGTCCTGCCCCGTTGACATCCTAATTCATATATTATTATTACATGCAAATAAATGAATTTAGTTGAGTGAGTGTTCCCACTTGCCATGACCATGATGCTGAGTTTGACCACCAAAATAGTATTAGGCAACATGCTAAAATCCCTGCTTTATTATTCCCCAATGCACTTCTTTTTCCACATACTTATCCGGTTCCTATTAACACATATGCATTGGAAATCATCTGGTTGGCCATTATATGCATTTGGGATAAAAGATTCAAATATTAAAATTCAGCCATTATTGTTTCAAAATTGAGAAAGTCTGAATCAACTTTAGGGTACATGAGGTGTCTTGTAATATGGGGACAAAACAACCAACTTCTAAAGTAATAGATCTCCAAGCTTATACTATTATTCTTGCATATCTTATGATCAACAACATTGAGATAGATATTATTTATATATTAGATCTTAATCTCTTGAATAATCTTGAATGTTTAATTATTAATGAGATTAATTAAAAGAACACCACTCGTATAAACATGGTAAAAATAACTTTTTTTTTTAAAAATTTATTTAACTATAATTAAAAAGTATACTCTAAAAGGCATAGATTAATAATAAAAATATAAATTATGAATAAAATTGAATATCCAAAAGAAAAAATAATTATATTAATAATTTTAACTAATATTAATTCAAACGACATTAAATTTCTTAAATTTATATAAAATATATTTTTTAAAATCTTAATTTCACAATAAATTTTATACAAAAAATTTAAAAATAAATAAGAATCATTAGAATAAAAATAGAATAATTAACAATAAGAATTAATAGATTAAAATATAAATTTTAAAAAATTAGAAAAAAATATTAAAAAATTACAAATAAAAATATAATTCGTAAAAAATTATTAAATTCACAAAATGAGAAAAAGTATCAAAATAATAATAAGATGAAAGTAGAAAAATAATATTATAAAATTTATAAAAAACAATAAAAAATAAAACAATCTGTTAATAAAATTTTTGTTAAAAAATAAAATTATAAACAAATAAAAAAATTGGTATTAGAATCAAAGTAACGATTTTAAGAAAATAGCAACACTTTTTAATAAAGATAACACTTTTAATCTATAACACATGTTAAAAATTTAATACATGACAACCTATTTAATGGACGAGATCAAATATTTTAGAAAAAATATAGGAGAATGACATTTTTTTGGAATAACATAAAGTTATAAACAATAGATTAAAAAAGAAAAGTTAATTTTAATTTTAAAAATCAAATTTTAAATTAATTAAATATAATCGTTGTTAGTGAATCTTATTCACCTAACGGGATTGATATTTGTCCGCCTAATTGAAAAGCTATATGAATATTATTGCTATACGAACATTCATGTTATTTGACATTTAAATTTTTTTTTGGTGACTTGTATAGGAGACTCGAACCCGCAACCTCTTAATTGAGTATGGGGAGTCTATGCCATTTGAGCTATTACTCATTGGTATTTGACATTTAAATTTAATACTAGACAAGGTTCGTAACTTATTTATTTCAATTTCTAATCTTTTTTAGTTGAAGTTCTCAACTTTTAATTTTTTCAGGAAAAAAAGGAAAAAAAAATAGAAATAAAGTGTCTAGATATGGCATCTAAAACCGGCGTGCAAATAGGTTTTTTTTTTTTTTCTACAATATGTTATTTTACAGATTTTTTTTATTTACAGTATCTTTTGTTCTTTACTTTTTCTCATATTTCATGTCCATTTCTATGGATAAAATTCACCAAGCTCCTAAAGACTAAATCAGTTATTAAATTTGTAGAATTAAAAAAATTTGTAACCGAAATTCAATCCAGATTGAATTAAATATAAAAATAATATAGTCACAAAAAATATATAAAAATAATATATTTATATATTATATCTATTTTAAAAAATAATTTTTTATATTTTATTATTTTAAACTATTAACTACCGAAGGAAAAAAAAAAGACTCAGCTGAACTGTTTTTTCCTGCTTTTTGACATGTTTTTCTGATATTTTACTGGTTTAGTGTACTCTTCTAGAATCAAAGATGCCATTATTCTTAGCTTCAATGCATTACAGTGTAGGGTAGGGTAGGTTAACAATTAACGTTACCACTATTTGTAAGATGTAACAATTCTTTATTCAATCCATAAATATTTAAATACGGTAAAAATTAGCTGTAGTTATCTTTATATAATATAAAGTAACTACAGCTAATTTTTACCGCATTTAAATATTTATGGATTGAATAAAAAAATATTTAAATTAAATACGATAAAAATTAGCTGTAGTTACCTTTATATATTTTACCTATATATTTTACCTATATTTTACCTATATGAAACTGAATAACTGATAACTGAAAATATTAAATGACAATTTAGTCAACTTTATTAAATTATTTAAGATTTAACAACTCTCAACTATTAATTTTACATAAATTTAACTACATCTAAATTTCTACCTTTAAGAATATAGGAATAAGAATGATAAACTAACATTGCATTTGAATTGCCATCATCAAAGCAGCCGTTCTCTTCACTGTTGTCAAGTGTGATCCTTTACTTGCAATTTGCAATACTTGTTGAACCACACCGCAATATTAAGGAAGCATTCGAACTCAGATTGTGGTCAGAAAGAAACATAACATAAACAAAATAAGATGGTTAACCATGATAGTGATTTCATTTCATCCCATTCCAAATCAAAAGTTTATGTCATGAACCTTCTATTCCAAAATCTTAAGTTAATAGATAAACACACATGAATGATTTATCGATGTACCTTTGGAATCCATGGACATCGTTTGGGAACATAATGGTTTTGACGTCAACTCCTTTCTTTTTTTTTTTTCAAAGATAATAGGTTATATTTTATTAATTATTAAAAAATGAAATACAAAGATGTCCAAAAGCAGGACAGCATAATAAAAGGTGGAGATTTTCCAAAAACACTACACTGAAGGTATTCATCCGACGGTGCGTGGTCGAAAAACGAAGAAAAATCTTAAAAAAGAAAGAATGATAAATCCAATTGCATGCAACTAAGAGCTTGCCTCATGGAGATGGCGACCTAAACTGGGAGTTCTTTTGATTTCATGGAGCAACTTGACAGAGCTTGCTAGAATGGCAGACGGCATAGAAGTAGAACCTTCAAAAATCAACTGGTTGCGAGCTTTCCAGCAGTTCCAGCAAATGATGGCAAGTAATTGAGGATTACGGTTAGCATTCTTCAACGGGTTAAGTATCTCTGTTGATGCAGTCCACCATGTCCAAAAGTCGTTAGAACTCTGAGGGGGAAGACAGTCACGAAGATAACTCTGAGACCATACGTCTTTAATTCTAGAGCAATCGATTAAACAATGAGTGACTATTTCCGTTGCTTCATGACAGCAGGGGCATATTGGTGATATAGACGGGATGCGGTGATGAATCTGAGCAAGCACCGGAAGTCGGCCATGGAGAGCTTTCCAGATAAATAGCTTAATTTTGTGAGGCAAGTTCAACTTCCATAGATCAATCCACGACTTTTTCTGCTGCATATAATTAGGGCAAAGCTCCAGAGGCGGATGGTAAAATAAATAGCCAATTCTGTAACCTGAAGCTGTATCATATTGCTTGGATTTGTTCAAATCCCATTGCAATTTGTCCCTACCCTGCTGAATTTTAACTGACAAAATCCTGTTTGCAACGTCTTGGGGAAATAATTCTTGAATGAGATTCTGATTCCAATTCCTATCTTCAGTAATTAGATCTTTAACTCTTGGAACCAACTCAGAAATAGCCTGTCTATTTGGCATGTCAGAAATCATTAAAGGATACGGAGGAGGCAACCAAGGATCCTCAAAGGTTCGGATATTCTCACCAGTACCCACAGCCCAATTAAGACCTTTTTCAACAATCTTTCGGCCTTCCAGTATGCTCCTCCATCCCCAAGAAGGTAAGACTCTAATTTCTGCCATTATAGCATTACCATTGCTAAAGTATTTACCTCTTAGTATTTTGGATAATAAGGAAGTAGGCTGTGTTACAAGTCGCCAAAACTGTTTGCCTAAAAGCGCCAGATTTTGGATTCTGAGATCTTTAAATCCAAGGCCTCATTCTTTTTGTGGGCGAGTCATAGTGTCCCAGCTAATCCAAGCCATCCGCCTTTCAGAACCTTTTTGTCCCCACCAGAACTGAGAAAGTAGAGAGTGAATTTCCAAAATTAAACCATCAGGCAACTTGAAGCAAGACAATGTATAAATAGGAATAGCTTCTTCCACTGCCTTAAGCAATATGTGTCTACCACCTGACGAAAGAAGATTACGCTTCCACCCTTGGATTCTTTTTCGAATCTTTTCTTTGATCATACTAAAAGAAGCCTTTTTCGATTTAGAGACTGTAGAAGGCAAACCAAGGTATTTATCCTGAGCCCCAATATGATTAATATTCATAGAGTTAGCCAGTAGTGTACGAGTAGTGGACGGAGTGTTGTGGCTAAAGAATGCAGCAGATTTATTAAGATTTACCCTCTGGCCACTGATGCTTTCATAAGAATTCAATAAATGTAGGATATTTGAACATGTTTCAGGATTAGCCTTACAGAATAAGATGGAATCATCAGCAAACAGGAGGTGGTTGACCTTGGGACATCGCCTATGTATCTGAAGTCCCTGAATTAGTCTGTTTTGTTCTGCCTTGTGTAGCAAGAAGGAGAGACCTTCTGCACAGAAAAGAAAAAGATAGGGGGATAGAGGATCTCCTTGTCGAATACCTCTATTTGGTTTGAAGAAACCATAAGGTTGTCCTTCCACAATAACAGAATAAGAAACAGTTGTCACTAATTCTCGAATCCACATGATCCATCGGGAGTCAAAACCAAACTTCTCCAATATAAACTAAAGAAAGTGCCATTCCACCCTATCATATGCCTTACTCATATCTAATTTTAGCGCCATTTTATTTTCGAGACCCCTTTTTTTGTTCTTCAAGTAATGCATACACTCGTGAGCAATTAGGATATTATCAGAGATTAATCTGCCTTTAATAAAAGCACTCTGCGTAGGGCTAATTAGTCTATTCATCATACCCTGAAGCCTATGTACAAATACTTTGGAGATAATCTTGTAAAAGACTGAAGATAGGCTTATTGGTCTTACCTGAGTCATATCTTTAGCATCAGAAATCTTGGGAATAAGACAGATCTGAGTGTGGTTAAAACCCTTCAAGATTCTGCCCCCAGAAAAGAAGCTCTTAACTGCTCGAAACACATCACCACTAAATATGTTCCAGAAGTTTTGAAAAAATTTTGCTGTCATACCATCATCTCCTGGAGCACTTTGAGGATGAATGCTAAATGTTGCGCATTTTACTTCCTCCATAGTCACTGGTCTTTGAAGCCTACGGTTCATGTGAGCTGTAACCTTAGGTTCAAAATCAGTAAATAGAGGTTTAGGGTTCTCATGACAAGTGGAGGAAAAGATGTCCTTGAAATAAGATTCAGCCACAGAAGCAATACCAGCATTTGAAGTAGCCACTTCACCATCACTGCCAATTAGTTGCCAAATTCTATTCCTTCGGGTTCGATTTCTAAATTTCTGATGGAAGAAAGCTGTATTCTGATCACCAGATTTGAGCCATTTGACTCTAGACTTATCTTTCCAATAAGATTCCTCATTTTGTAATGCTTTTTCAAGTTTGTCCTCTATTTCTGAAATGATGTCGCCTCCATGAATTCCTGCTAAACGAAGTTCCTCTAATTCCGACTGTAGTAAATCAATCTCCACCTTCGAATTAGATCTGTGTTCTTGCTGCCATCTGACAATCTTATGCCGACAACGCTTTATTTTTTGAGCTAGGATATACATGGCTGAACCATCAATCTGTTCATGCCAAACCTCTCTAACAATCTGCCTTATTTCATCATTGGAACACCATCTTTCTTGGAATTTGAATCGGCGTTTAGATATCTCAGTTCTCGGATTAGAGTCTAAGAGAAGAGGGGCGTGATCCGAGCCTGATTCTGATAGTCTAAGAACCGTTGCATTGGGATAGAGTTGCTGCCAATCAACTCCTACCAGGAATCGGTCCAGTCTTTCCTATATCAACTCATCACCCCTCCGTCTATTTGACCAAGTGAATGGTCTTCCGACCATACCAATATCAATCAAGGAATCATCATCAATAAAACTATTAAAGGTTTCAATAGAAGAAGGAGATTTAGCACCCCCACCTTCTTTCTCCAATTGATTAGAAATGGCATTAAAATCCCCCATTAATACAACCTTACCATCGAACTATTGGGTGACTGAAGTTAATTCAGCAAATTGAGCCATTCTATGTTGATCATTTGAATTGAGATAAACACCTAGAACACCATAGGGATCATTAGAACCAACTGTCAGAACTGATGCCGCAATGAAAAATCTACCATGCTGTAAAATCTGAACAGTACAACCATCCCTCCATGCCATTGCCAAACCCCCTGATAATCCATCCGGATCCACAATAAACCATTCCTTGAAACCACAAGATCTTAGTTTTCCTTCAACTTGTCGAGATTGATTTTTTGTTTCACAGATAAAACCAACCTCGGGGGAGTAGGATTTGCAAATCCCTTTAAGATTGTGGATTGTCAGGGGTCTCCCCAAATCCCGACAATTCCACGAGAGCAGTTTCATATTTCTCTGGGTGCCACTTGAAGGCTGGCACCCTCCACCGTCATAGCAATTATACGAGGGTTCTGAGTCTCTGATTTGTTGCCCATGGTGTAGAGAAAATCAGAATTGGTATTCAATGATTCCAAAGAGAAATAAGATATATGGAATGAGTGAATAAGAAAACGGAATGAATTAAAAGAGGAATGAATTGGGAGAGAAAACGAAAATTAGGGAGCTAAGTGGAAAAGAAATTAAGAAAAGAAAGTAGAAGAAGATGGAAAAGGGTTTGACGAAGAAAAGACAAAGAAAGGTGTAACCATGGAGGCGGCGCAGTGAAACCCTAGCAGAGCGTCGGGCGCTAGATGAGGAGTACGTACTCCCACTTAACTCCTTTCTCTTTTAAAGCCCTAACATACTATCAAAGACATTTATTTGAACATCATTATTTTAATTAAATATTAATAGTTTAATACCAACCATGCTAAGTGCATACTAAAATCAACTACCAGTAATATACATTTAAAAATGAGTTAAATTATACACAAATATATAATAACTAATTTGGTGACTATTTTTTTTGCGTGCATATAACATTTTTGTATTAACACGTATAGTTTCAATTTGACTAAGCTCAATGATAAGGCACAACCAAATCACTTAATTAGTTACCTGCAATCCATCATAAATTGGAACACGTACATCTTTAGCACCTAATAAGAAAAGTGTTGTGCTTTTACCTGCACTCACAAATTAATTTATCAAATTACAACCTAAAAAATATTATATAAGCTTGATGCTTCAACTTGCTTCAACCTAGAAAATATTTTATATATTGTGATGTTGATGGTTTGATGAACTAAAAGGGATTAAGAGAGAGAAAAATAAGTTCTTTTCATTGTTGAAGAGAATGAATAATTCCCTTAAAAAATATTTGTTGAGTTATTACACCTTATATACTATGTACTCTTTATGTACTCTCACTAAAAAATAATTACAATGATAATAAAGAAATAATCTAAGTAATAGGTTGGCATGTCGGACATGCGAACACCTTGGTGTGTCCATGCTTCCTAGGTGGTAGTGCAATAAGAAATGTGTGTCCTGTTCAATGTGTACAAACCTTAGAGAAGTGTGAAATAGGAGACTTATTATAAAAGAGAGTCTAAGTGTTGTAGAGAATGTACTTTGTGAAGCTATGTTTGGAGTTGGTTCCAAAAGCCTCTATATAGCACCGATCAGGGATGTCAATTGTGCCAACCATGAGTGCAAGGTTGCAAATAGGGTTGATAGCGGCTGCGGCCGCAAACTTGTCTGGTGCCTGCCCGATCAAGTGGGTTGTCAAGAAGCCACCATTTATTAGAATATCATAATTAGGGAACAAAATCAGTAAAATATCAAAGAGGATTAGAAAAAATCAATGTAATTTATTAGAATATTATTCCATAACGAGTGTACTCTTAGCGTACTCTTGGTTTATATATTGGTAAGAACTTTGTAATCACAAATGAAAAATATGAATAACAAAAATAATATTTTTCTAAATAATTATTCGTTTCTTTCCTAAACTCTTTATACCATGGTAACATCATTCACATCCTACACTTGCACCATTCATAGAAAGATATCAAGAAAAATATAACAAACTTGCCTTCCCCATACAAGTTTAATTTTTTAAATATATAAAGATAAATACTCACATGCAATTGTTTTCGTGTAAAGTTAATAAATGAGAATTGCAAGATGATTTAACAGGTTTGACTAAATTATCATTTAACGGTTTTTAACTATCAACTTTATACGAGGACAACTGTACGTGAGTTTCTACCGTACATAATAAATAATTGTAATGCTTCCTCGCCAAATCCTAATGAACCTCTGAAGAATGAAGCAACAACATATAAGAATCTTAAAATACACAAATTAGTATACATTTCTTTGTTCCTATTTAGTTTCGATCAAAGACCCTTTAGTTGTGTTTCAGGAAATAGAGACATATATCTTCTGTTCTTAGTTTCAGGAATTACATGAAATTTGTGTTCCTAAGACAAAAATTGTGTCTCTATCTTTGTGAATTCTGTCAAAGAGATAGTATCCAAACCAATAGAACAGAAGCTGAATTATCACCAACTTCTAAACCATATTGCTAACGCAGAATCTTTTGACAGGTTTCCACATTCTGGCAAAGAGACTTGTATGTGTGTCTCTGTTACCAATGACACAATCTGTTTATGATTCTTGATCAAACAGTTAGTTTGATTGGAATACCAAAGAACTCAATCAAACTCGGCACAAGTTTAGCAATATTGGCAACAAATAATGCTTGGAAATTCAGTACTTTGTTGCTTACCTGTAATTTACAATCAGCAAGCTGTATCCAACTGAAGATAGAAATGCCCAAGACTTTGAAAAGCATGACAAAGAGACATCATGTGGCCCTCCATGAAGGATCACAATCAGTGGATCATTTTTCTTGGATTTAGATGACACAAATATGGCTTCAAAAGGATTACTAGCACCTGAAATTGAAATACTACTACTAATAATAAATGGACAGATACAATAAGGTCAAATCCGAACCTTTATAAGAGCTTGAATTTGACAACATAAATTAAGACATTGAAGTAAAAAATGTATCTATGTAAGAACCAAAGTAACTTAAAAATACCTTTTGCTATGCCTTGGCAAGCCTCCTTGACTGGGATCTTCAGTATACTGCACTTGAGAGAAAACAACGACGACCTAACCTGCAGCGAATATCCGGCGAGTCATTTGACTCATTTCTAAACAGATGGAATTTTTATGTCTGTGATTCGACCTTGTCGGAGCATCTGAACATGGGACTGCTTATATCTGACCAACTCCATGGAATACTTTTCTTTGATTTCTCAGTGAACGTTCCGTACTTGATTTGAGGAACATCAACCGGGCTGCTGCAAACTGCAAAAAGATTGACAAAAGAAAAAAAAAGGATATATATTAATACTTGATTCTCTACTTTCAAAGGCCAAATTATTGATAACTTGAGCATTTGTTTTTACTGGCAATGATGTTGTTCCCATCCAGTGTAAGAAGGTTCCAAGAGAAACTAGGAAATGCTGGGCTGATATGTGCAACTTCCCCACTATAACATGATGAAGATTGAAAAGAATGAATATAAGAACTACAAGAACTTGGATCATTTGAACATTATTTTAGTTCTGTCATATGCTTGCCTCAACACATTCACTGAGAGTAGAACTTCACTGCTGTGCCAGATAGATGATATGATCATAGTAGAGTTGTCAGGAAGCCAAGGATTATTATGGATAGTTGTACAATAAAGCCTGGGGAAGCAACCTTCCTCGGTGCTTGTCACAACTGGAATCTTCAAAATTTAGAGGAAATAGCAGAGTTATTAACTGATGGTGACAACCATACAAGGACTTGAGTTATGAAGTAGCATTTCAGAAGGCTATTATTGCATCTTACTTATGGCAAGAAATTAAACTGCACACATAAGAAGAAGAGCTTACAATATCATAAAGTTTGGCAGATTGGTGCAGTTTTCCATGGGTTGGCCAATCAATTCTATGTAGTGAGTTTGTAGCATTGTGCAGTCCTGAATCCACAGCACTTTTCGCAGATAAAAACACAAGGAATTTTCCATTTGGGCTGGTCGAAATTCCAAATTGATCGTCATAGTTTTAGGCACCTACCTTCTCAATAATTAATATAGTTTCATAAACTAGTAAAATTTGCTCCATTCACTTTGAATGTTGAGCCTTATTAAATTATCAAAAAGAAAAAAAGAAGAAAAAACATACATCATACCTGAATCTTGGAAAGAAGGCACTGCTTATGGTTCGAGTAAGGTTCAGTATATACCATTCTTGAGTTGAGCTACATGAAAAGAAATATGCACTATGTATCTAAAAGGATTTAAAAGAGGGAGAATTTAGAAGATTATATTACTAAACTGACTTACTTGATCTCTTGTTCATTAGATTTTGAGTCATGATGGGGTGCTCTAACTGCATATAATGCACAAGGCCTGTTAGAGCAGTTCTTCATACCAAGCTTTCTTTTCTCACCTGACCACCCAACAAAAACAACATATTGTTCCGAGCCATCATGGAATGGCGCCCACACAACTTGGCCAACACTCAAAGATCTGTCAATTCCTTTAACAGCTTGTACCTCTCCACTGTCACAGTACTAATTCAACTAAGAACTACACCTTAAGCTAAAAAATCATCCGAAATCGATGAGCAAAAAAGAAAAGAACAAAACAAAACCTGCTGATGTTTATAACAAAAAGTGCAGGCCTTCTCCTTCCAGCATATGTTTCTCCCCAATCTTCCTCCAAGTTCCCTTGGCCTTTCCATGTACCACAATTCTTGTCGGCTGGCGCGCAACCACCACCTTTCTTGTAGCCTACATCCCTAAATTCTGGCTTTGAAAGAGAGGGTTCTTCTGCTACATAAGCTACAAATGTCTCATCCAAGTTCCAAGAGACTCCCTCAAACCTAAATCATAACAGAAAGGAATGATTCCTATATGAGGCTAATTGCTATCTCTAGTAAAGTGCCTCTACATTTCTATTCTACTGCTACAAAATTGCAAAAGAGGATGAAAAATCAAAGATTTACCATCTATCATTGTAGATTGAGCCATGCAGAGATTGGGGGATATGGAAATCCTTCTCCATTCGAGACTGACTCCAAATTTCAAAGCGGCAAGGTGATTCGTCATCCTTGGGATTCCAAATTACCAATAGTTTAGAGCCATAAGGTGATGGAACAATCAAGGAGACTCCAGAAATCTCTATTGGAAATGGAGCCCATAGAAAGTTAACAGAACTCTCAGATTCTTTAAAGATTTGGCATGATAGCATGAGTTTCTTGGTGTTATTTGCTACAAGATCAGGTTGATTAATAGAGAACATTCCCTGCAATGCTGTTAATATTGTTGCTAATGTTAGAAGTGGGAGAATATGATTGTGAATGTCACAAGTTACAACAGAGAATCATAAAAGAAAAGATGGTTACTGGTTGAATGAGAGTTCAAAAGCCAAGCCTTGTCAATATTGGGAATAGTTGTGAATTCTTGAAGCAAGTTAGAAAGGGAAGCGTAGTTGTCTTCCTCAGTGGCAGGGGTTGGAGTTTGATTCTGCATATCCATGGCTGAAACTAACAGCAAACAGAATCATGAAAATGCTTCCTGTATCTGTATGCATGAGACAGAAAAGGAGAAGGAAGAGAAAGACTTAAATGATTGGAGATTCAAGAAAGATTCTTAGACTAGTTAGCTCTGCTGAGTTCAGTTCAGTTAGTATTACAGTTTTGACTTTCACACTTCACTTCCATGCCTGCCTTGTTCTTTCACATGCCACCGGCTCAAGACGGGAATGGATCCTCTCCATTTTTTTTAATACTTGAGAGAATAAAGTATGATTTTTTATCTTTAATTTTATAAGTGGGATCAAAATTAAATAGAAGAGAAAGAACAATGAAATGTGAGATCTTAAACACCATCCAATTTTTTTTCCACTAGAGAGGATCTATTCCCACTGGGAACACCTTAATTAATTAAAATTTAATTAATTAATTAATTGATTAATTATTCTTTCACAAGGGTCTCCTTGCTTGGTTTAACTAGTAAGCATGTATAATCGGTGTTCTTTTTGTTTTTTTTATCTACATTACAACAATTCAATGATTTTTTTTTTGTGACTACAACAGTTCAAGGATTGATTCATCGCTGTATTTTAAAGTTTGTTGTTGACTATAGATTATTACATGCACAAAAATAGATTTAAATGTTTGATATTTAGATTAAGTACGAATGAATTAACTACTCAAATAATTAAATTGATTTTTTTTATCAATGATGTTAACCAATAACAAATGTCTTACTTACATCTATGATTAAGTTTTTATTTGTATAATAATAAAGATGATTGGAATACTTGAAGCCTTTATTGTTCTTTTTTTTTTTTTTTATCTCAATCATATTTTGGTCTCTTTCTTATATTTTAGTCTTTTACAACCACCCAATAACACTGGCATTTAGTCTCTTTTGACAACTAACACTTCCCCTTATAAATAAATAATACATTTTCAATTTTCATACTTTCACTAAAAATAAATAAATATAATTTAGCAAGCAAAGATAAGGAATAATTTACGTTGAATTCTCATGTTTTAGTTGAAAGAATTTGGGTTTGACATAGTAAATCCAAATAAGAGAAAAGGGTTGGAGGAGAAGAGAAGAGAAGAGAAGATAGAAAAGGGTTGGAGGAGAAGAGAAGAGAAGAGAAGATAAGGGATAAAAAAAGCAGCATGAATGAATGAGATAAGAAGCAAGGAAGCAACGTAACCAACGAAGCACAGTGACATGATGGCTCTTTGTTCCTCACTCTCACTTTCATCTCTTCCTCCATTCTCCAACCTCACTTCTTCTAAGTCCTCATCTCCCAACTTGCAAGCCATCTTCACAAAGAGCTCTTCAAGAAGAAGAAGAACAACATTCTTGTTGAATGCCGGTTTTGCTGAGATTGAACCTGACCTCAATGAAGACCCTATAGACCAATTCCGCACTAATGGCATCAGCTCTGAAGAGTTCCAATATGGAATCTATGATGACCACCACACTTTCTATGAGGGAGAAGCAGAACTCAAAGGTATATATTTTTCTCTTTCAACATCTCAACAATCACAAACATCATCATCCATTTGCATCCATCCCTTTTCAGGAGTATTTTGGAGTGCCATTGCTGAAGAGATTGCAGCAGCAGAACCCCCCACAGGATTCCAAGGTATATCATACACTATTCAATTCATGTTTGTGTAGGTTCTTTTTCATTGCTGAAATTTCACTTGGGGTCAATAAGGCAATGATGAAATTCTAGATCTTTTGATCGTAGAAGTTTTGATATATGTTATGAAACCAATTTTAGCTCATTAGTAAGAAGCACATAAAAAGTTGAGTTCCTAGCATTATTTATCTCTTAGAGAAAGTACAAAAAATTAACTTTTAGTTAGTCAATTTTAGCGTTTAAGTTTATAATTTAGGATTGAAAAAATATAGGTAGACAACAACATTGGGGTTAAAAAAGTAAATTAATCTCAAATTTAATTAGTGGCACGAGTAATTAAGCCCGTTGTTCGCGTTGTTTAAGAAAGTCATTGGTTAGCTAGCATAACCCGGATTGGATTTAGAGGTAAGAGTTTATGATTTAGAATCTAAAATTTGATATAAACAAAATAATGTTGGCCTAACAAATTGATTCTCTAACATTACTCTGTCTAGAATGCTGTCACCACAATCACATGAGTATCTAGACATTATTCAAACACAACCTGAATGTCAATTCTTACTTATACATTGATATTGTTTGCAGGGCTTATTTCATGGCTGTTCCCACCAGCTATTGCTGCCGGAGTCTTCTTCAATGTTCCGGTAATAACGAAGAAGACTTCAACTATGAATGCTAAGTTTCATTCATTGATGAATGTTTGTTTGTAACTGTTTGTTTCAGGGGGAGTACTTATACATAGGAGCAGGTATATTTACAATCATATTTTGCATAATCGAGATGGATAAGCCGGATAAGCCTCACCACTTTGAACCTCAGATATATAATATGGAGAGGGGAGCTAGAGATAAGTTGATCAATGACTATAACACCATGGACATTTGGGACTTCAATGAGAAATATGGAGATCTTTGGGATTTTACTATCAAACAGGATGATACAGGAAGATAGAGATAACAGATAATCATTCTATAATATTGAGGGTGAGGCTTGGCAACCCTTTTAATTTTGTTCTTCTCTCTTCACTATTTTATTTAATCAATAGGTTTGATTATGTATATATATTCCTTATTTTTATCTTATAAAAAATTTCGGAAAGATCACTTTGGGTCTTATACATTGTAATTTGTAAATAATGCTTTTAATATGGGATAAATTTTTATAGTGGCCTCTGGATTCACGACTTTTACTATTTTAGTCTTTTAAATTCAAAATTTGTTATATTGATTCCTGAAATTCAGCTCCAGGTATTATATTGGTCTTTGAACTCTTTTCAGTATTAAGTCAATGAATAGAATGTTGAGCTAATTTTGACTTGTCACACTAAACATAGGACTAAATGATGTCATTTTGGTTTTGTGCTTGAACAAGCATGCAAAAAATGAGGTCGTTTTGGAGAATGAAAAGGGATAAAACGGTTTGTACATCATGTAAACTATTCTTCCTCTATCTCTTCATTTTTGCTTTGTTTAAGCGTTAAAATGAAACGACGTCGTTTAGTCCTGTGTTAACTGTTAAGCTTGACAAGTTAGAATCAACTCAGCATTTCATTTATTGACTCAGAGCTAAAAAGGGTCTAAAGACAACTATGATTCTAGAGTTGGATCTCAACAATCAATATAATAAATTTTGGATTTAAAAAATTAGAATGGTGAACACCATAAATCAAAAGGACTACTTTAAGAATTTAGTCTTCAATATGTTCATTATTTTTTTGTAAGAGAATGGTTAGTTTGGACGTGCAAAAATAGAGTAAAACTTTACTTAAATAACTTGTTTAGGCAAAATTTATTCCTCATTTTCACTCTCCAATCAAACATACCATAACCGTAGAAGAATGGGGAGCTTAACTCAAATTTATATTGTGGGATGACTGCTAAATTTGCTCACTTTTTCACTATTTTAATTTCTAGTTCTTCCATCAAATGAATCTAAGTTTTATAAATGTGATATTTGAGAATAGGTTTCTAAAATATGATGAATTTGATAGATTTAATTAAGACATTATTTTTAAGATTTAAATGTTAATTAGTTGTTTGAGAATTTTAATCTCAAAATAATTAGTTCTTGAAGAAAAATAAAGTACTAATTAAATCCTGTATAATAACAAAAAATCTGAGATCGAAATTCTTAAGAGACCTAATGAAACACTACATAGTAAGTGTAGTATTCTTTGTAAAAAAATTTTAAGATTAGACTCTACACTTTTTTAAAAAATATAATGCGTCTTTGGACATGTTACGTTCTTATATTATTCATCTACGCACTCTCCAAACATCACATTCTTATAACCTTTTCTAAAATTGTTTATTGCAATAATTAAGTTTTTTTTTTTTTTAAATCTTTATAGATGTCAATCATCTTAGCCACTAACCTATTTTAGATCACTAATTCACAGCATCCAAATTAGTCAATACTAATAATGTTATTCTCATTATCATGATTCTCAAGTCTCCCACTTCCACTTATCATGTAGAAGCCTTCCACTTATTTTTCATGCTAAAAAATATCTAGTGCTTGGTGATGATGCCACGAATAATTAGACCTTAGAAAAAGAAAAAAATTTCAATCTTTCAAAAATTAGTAACCTTCAAATACAGGAGAAGTTATTTAACTAATAAGAATTGGCATGGAGCATTATATACAAGAATTAGGATTCTATCTATCAAATATTGTTTGTTATGTATCAAAGACTTTACACATTTGCTATGTATGCATGACTATATATTTTCGGTCAAATGAATTGTCTTAGTTCAAACTTAGAAAAAATAGTATTAGAATAACGTGTATGATCAATATAAGCCTAATCAAATAACAAAACATGAATTCTCTAGAGGCTGGAGTGCTCCTTGGGTTTTTTACTTTTCTAGATTCCTTTATTGAAGAATTTTTTAGGTTTCAACTTTGAAGTGACTGGTCTATAAGTGAGCAGTGTTAACACTGACACTATTTAGGCAATAGGCATAAATTAATAATCAACTTAAAGTGTGAATTATGGAAATTATTGCTATCCAGGACATAGAAATTTCTTGCAATCAATGTTCATAGTCCAAATTTTGCAATGACTTGTGACTTTGTTAACATAGAAATAAGTAATGACCTCTCCAATACGTTTAGTTTGCATTTAGTAGTCAACTCTCAAGTCTGTGTTGGGAACCAAATCTGTCACGACTTTCTTGTGTAGTATATGCGTTCCTCGTACTCTTATCTTTTGTGTTTCATTTTTACACCAAAGGGCAGGGCCAATAATCAATTTTATTGCTTTATCCTGAGCTAGAGCCTATAGCCAATCACCAATCGTTTTTAGTTTATTTGCCCAAACCAAACGTTACAATGACTGTTGAATAAAGTAATCAATTCATTAACCAACTTTGAGTTGGTCGAACAGCCTAATTCACTCGTTTTACTTGGGTAAATGTAAGGATTTTAATTTTGATAAGTAATAAACCATTAAATAGAACTTGAAATTTTTTTTGAATAAAAGAAACTCAACACAATAAAATAGAGCAGCAAAAAACCAAGCACAACAAAAAATAAGACATAAACATAAATAAAAAGGTATAATTCATTGTCATTTCTGACATTATCATCAACAATCAAATAGATCAAATCCACACCATTTTCTGTAAATGGATTAATTTTTAATATGTCAGATTAAAAAATATCTTAAAAACTATAAAAAAATCAATCCATTTGATATGATTAATTAGTTCATTGTCTATAAAAAATACTCAACAGTCATTTAGTTGTATATTATAATTATAGATTTGGATCCTCTAAAATTTAAATTTTACTTTAGAGAATAAAGTGTGATCTTCTACTCTTGAATAGTTTCTCTTTCATATTTATTATTGATCCCACCTATAAAATCAATAGTGAGAAATTACACTTTATTATCTAAAGTGAAATTCAAACTTTAGAGGATCCAAATCCTATAATTATTAGTGATCCAATAACCTTCAAAGTTTCTTTGTACTATTGATAATTTGATATTAAATATTAGGTAATTGTTATTGTATTTAAAAAGTAGTTTTAATTTGCTAAAAAAAATAAAAAATTAATATTTAATTTAAAAAATAAAAAAATATTTTTTTTAAATATTTAAAATTCAATAAAAAATAAATTAAAAAATTAAATACTATTTAACAAGCACCATGAAATTAGTCTAGAAGGATGCCAGTGATTGGAGTAATTGAAAATTGAAAAGGAATAGGCCCCATCTTAAGTCACTCATAGAAAATTCAATCATGTTGACTAGTATTCATATTTCATAGTTGGGGGATAAATATCAAGAACGGTGAGTGGGAAACTTAGACATAAGCAAGCAGGTTTGACTTGAATGAATGCTGTCCAGTTAGATCTGAAAGGAAACTAAGTCCATTGTTTCTTTTCTTCTTTTCCTTGCCTCTCACCGCAGCCACAGCACTTGAAATTCTACACTATATATAATAAACAAACATGTCAAAATAGAAACAAACAGAGAGAGAAGCCAAAATGAGAGTTTGGCCTGTCCTTCTCATCTTGCTGTTGCAGTTTGTTGAACCCTCACATGGCCAGACAAAGAGCCAACAGAACAACACAGGGTTCCAGTGCAGTGGAAGAAGCTATCCATGCCAGGCCTATGCTTTCTACAGAGCTCAGAGTCAGTTTCTTGACCTAGCTTCCATTGGAGACCTCTTCCAAGTCAGCCGTCTCATGATTGCAAATCCAAGCAACATATCCTCTAATTCAGTTTCCTCTCCTCTAATCCTAAACCAGCAACTCTTTATTCCCTTAACATGTTCCTGCAACTCCATCAACACCACCTTTGGCTCCATCTCTTATGCTAACATCTCCTACACCATCAAACCCAACGATACCTTCTACTTAGTCTCCACCAACAAGTTTGAGAACCTCACTACCTACCCTTCTGTTGAGGTTGTTAACCCAAACCTTGTAGCAACCAACCTCCAAATTGGGGACAATGCTATATTCCCTGTCTTCTGCAAGTGCCCCGACAAGAACACAACTGTGTCCAACACAAGAGCCAATTACATGATCTCCTATGTTGTCCAACCGTCCGACAACCTATCTTCGATTGCTTCCAGGTTTGGATCTCAGCAGAAGGCCATCACTGATGTCAACGGGAACAAATTCAACGTCTATGATACCATATTCGTCCCGGTGACGAAGCTGCCGGTTCTGTCACAGCCGAATACAAGCACTGCTGCTGCTCCTTCTCCGACTCCGGCCGGCAGCTCTGATGACAGGGCAGGTAACAACCTCGCTAAACAATTTACTAAATATTTTTTGTTTCAATATATTGAAAATAACCACTAGACATTTAAAACTCACCTAAAATCATATGAAGTTGATAGTTGAGAACTGTTTAACAATTTAGTCAATGTAATTGTTCTCGGCTATCAACTTCACGTGAAGATAACTGTACGTGAGTATTTACTAAAAACTAGAATTGCTTAGTGAATGTCATGGTTTTTGAATAATCCACTAAGCATACTCATAACAACAGGCACCGTGAGAGGGCTGGCAATTGGATTGGGGATTGCTGGTTTGCTGCTAATGGTGGTGTGTGCGGTGTGGATGTATAGGGAGAGTGTGTTGAAGGGCAGGATGTGGGCGGGCAGGGACGAGGAGGAGCAGAGGCAGAAGGAGGGCAGGGTGTTTTCGGGAGGGGGAGATGGGAAAGGGAGTAAACCGATGGATGTGAAGCTGATGGCCAATGTGTCTGACTGCTTGGACAAGTACAGAGTATTTGGAATTGAGGAACTTGTAGAAGCCACTGATGCCTTCAGTGACAGTTGCCTCATTCAAGGTTCTGTTTACAAAGGTACTATTGATGGAGAAACCTATGCAATCAAGAAGATGAAGTGGAATGCCTATGAGGAGCTCAAGATCTTACAGAAGGTAATCAATTTCACTCGTAAAATTATCTTTATTCTTTCTAACTTCCTATCATGTATGTCGTGTGTTTCGAAATACTTTATTTTATTAAGCATACTCAAGCCAAGGGAATAAACCTGGAGATGCCTAGATCTATATGCACATCATTATTTTTTTAATGTTTCCCTAAGGTATTATTAGGGGCGGAGAAAAAAACCAGTGGAATCGTTACATGTGGTCGCTTATTATTCCTTAAAATATAACATAAAAAAGTATAGGGAGCCAATGGAGATATAACCATTAGTGTTATCTTTTTCTATCAGCTGAAGTTTTTGAGATGAGTGGTATCATGATATGGTATCAGAGCTCTAGATCCGAAAAGTCAAGAGCTTGGCTCCCTAGCAGGACTCAATAAATAAACAGACATATATTTCTGATCCAAAACGTTATCAGATTGGGTTTCTTTTGGTTATTATTTTTCATTTATGCTAACTAATCTATTTTGAGGAACACTTAAATAAGAATAAAACATTATCAGTTAATGGAATAGTTCCTTTTAGTTATTTGGTGAGTGACGTTTCCATCTTTGTCTCTCATGATTGATCATTGTTATCAGCTTATTATACAGAGTTTTTTAAATTAAAGAAGCACATTATTAGGTACGCACATAAAGTCATAATAACAGACAAATCATGCTGCTGCACTCTTTTAACTTTTTAAAGAAAATATAGTAAAAGCATAAAACTCCAAAATTCACAGCAACACATAAGATAAACAAAAGGTGGCTACTTCCCCTATTACATCTCCGTACAAAGATGATATTGTAAACCGTTAAATGATTTGATATGTTTGACTGAACTATTTAATTGGTCGCAATATCATCTTTGCATATAAGATATCTTCACACACTTTCTCTAGTAAATGATGGTTTTGTGTGGATGAAGGTTAACCATGGGAATCTGGTGAAGTTAGAAGGGTTTTGCATAGATTCTGAAGAAGGGAATTGCTATCTAGTTTATGAGTACGTGGAGAATGGATCTTTGAACTGGTGGCTGCACGAAGAGGAAGGGAAGAATAAGGAGAAGCTAAACTGGAAGACAAGGGTGAGAATAGGCATAGACATAGCAAATGGTCTTCAATACATCCACGAGCACACAAGGCCAAGAGTAGTGCACAAAGACATAAAGAGCAGCAACATTCTGTTGGACTCAAACATGAGAGCCAAGATTGCCAACTTCGGGCTTGCCAAGTCAGGAATGAATGCCATTACAATGCACATTGTGGGAACTCAGGGCTACATTGCTCCCGAGTATCTGGCCGATGGCGTCGTCTCCACCAAGATGGATGTCTTCTCTTTCGGGGTGGTGCTCCTGGAGCTCATCTCTGGAAGGGAAGCCATCGACGAGGAGGGGAATCTACTGTGGATGAGTGCTATGAAGACCTTTGAAGGGGTAAGTAGTGATCAAGAGAAGGGTAGGAGGGTGAGGGAGTGGATGGACAAGGCAATCTTGAGGGACACAATATCTATGGATAGTTTGTTGGGAGTTTTGGGGATTGCTATTGCTTGTTTGCATAAGGAGCCTTCAAAGAGGCCTAGCATAGTGGATGTTGTCTATGCTCTCTGCAAGAGTGATGATGCAGGGTTTGAAACCTCTGAGGATGGGATTGGATCCCCAAAGGTCACTGCTAGGTGAATCAAATCAAATTCTCTCCTTTCAACTACAACTGTAGCTTAACTTCAGAGGGAGTTTATGTAAATTAAGTAGGGGTGCTGTTAGTTTTACAATTCTGTTATGCAATTTATGTATAAATTTCCAAGTTTTGTATCATGAAATTAGCCCCTAAAAAATATAATAGAAACCATGTGTAATCAAATCAAAATAAAATCACAAATTATTATAGTCAGTCCGACATGTTAAGGACTAATCTGCTATGAATCTAAACACTATTTAAGGATTTGTCGTTGGCCAATGAGTTGCTAGATATACAATGCATAATTCAAACAATGCATAATTCAAACTTCTAATACTTATTTAAGCGAATGATTATTGTTAATCACCACATCAACCTAAATTAATTAATTGTGTAGCTTCATTTTCATGAAGATTTATGTCAGATCAGTTGAAAACTAAAGACATTAATTTCCATCAAGCTCCCATAACAAATTGGGAATACACTTAAAAGAATTCAAATAAGCCATATGTAACAATCATCAACTAACATGCTAAAATATGACATTAATAAAACTTTAGTTCCTCCAAAAGTAGCTTCGTGTCATATAATTTTACTTCCTTATTAGCTATAAGAATTTTGCTCTGCCCTAGGAAAATACTTGGGCGTTCCCTTGTATACCAAATAAATAAAATAAATGTAGCTAAAAAATTCCACTACTTCAATGATGTAGGAAATTAAAAAAACTAAACATGTAAAATATTTACCTCACAATAAAATAATAAAAAATAGTGATTAGTGATTAGAATGAAAGAGAAACACTAATTCTCCCACTTTGACGTATATCCACAATTCTTGTATCCTATCTCAGCCTCTTTCACATTTCCTTCACGTTTGAATGTGATTTGGATGTGTATGGTTTTATGAGACAGAAACTTTAACGTTGTTGCACATGACTAGGGTTTTCCCAATACATGATCATCACATTCGTCATTCGCGAACATTGATACAAAGCTTGAAACATATCGATGATGATTCTATTGCAACTTCCTTGGCCCTTTCTTGCCAATCAATGCAAGAGTTTCGCGCTGGGGGACTCTTCAATGGCGGTGGCAACAATCATACAGCCTCTACTTTCTCACTTCTAATGTTAGATCTCATTCTTATCATCGTCGTCACTCGCATTCTTCGCATTCTTTTTAAGCCTCTCAAACAACCTGAGCTGGTTTGTCAGATGATGGTAATAAGCTTCTTAATTTTTAGTATTATTAACATTCATTTCATTGCTTAATGTTCAAGAGGAACCATACATTAATTTATTCTTTTAATGTATATTTTCCATATGTTTATATCAAATTTCTAAATGTAGCTCCAAGTCGTTGATAAAATTAAAGAACTTAGCCAAACTAATAGATAAGCACCAACATACATAGATTTTGCCTTCATAAGCATTTTAGGGACAAATTGAAGTTTTGAAAATTTTCGAAAACAAAATTAATTCATGTGAAAATGAATACTAAAATAAGGTAAGTTCTTGCTATTTTTGGTGCATTTATGTAAAAAATATTTATGTGAGTATTTTGACTACACATGAAAAAGAAATATTATTTCTAATAATAATAATAATAATAATATAATGTTTTGGTGTGGAGATAACTTTTACTAATTGGATACTGATTAAATATAAATAAATTTACATGTTATCATTTCAAGGGTGGTATTATTCTTGGACCTTCTGTTTTGGGACGCCATGGATGGTTTAAACATAATGTAATGCCTGAAGCAGCTGAATTCTTGGTGAAAAATCTTGGAATAATGGGATTCATGTTCTTTGTTTTCATCTATGGTGTGAAGTGTGACCCAACCATGTTGAAAAAATCAGGGAAAATGCATTTGTACACGGCATTAGTTGGTATAAGCATTCCCTCAATGCTAACTTTTCTTGTGTCACTATACATGAGAAAAAACATGGACAAAGAACTTTCTAGAATAGCTTCACTAGGTGTAATTTCAGCGTACTTTGGGATCACAACATTCCCTGTTGTCCATAATATTTTGAAAGAGCTTAACCTTATAAACTCACATGTTGGGAGAATGGCTTTGTCTATGGCTTTAATTGGTGATGCAATTGGTACATGTTCAATTGTAGTATTTGAGGCTGGGAAACATGGAGAAACAGGAACAAAGCATGCAATTTGGTACACAATTTCTCTTGTACTGGTGCTAATGTTCATTATGTTTTGTGTAAGGCCCACGATGATGTGGATTCATAAGAACACTCCAGAAGGGCACCCAGTGGAACAATCTTATGTTGTTGTCATTCTTTTGGGTGTTTTTGTGTTGGGCTTTGTGACAGATATGCTTGGGATGGCAATTGCTAATGGGCCTTTGTGGTTGGGCCTTGTGATCCCTGATGGGCCTCCTTTAGGAGCAACAATAGTGGAAAAGAGCAAGACTATTATGACTGATTTTCTACTACCATTCTCATTCCTTATGGTGGGAACTCATACTGATGTGTTTGCTATGAGTGAGATTGATTGGTCTCATTTAGAACCATTGTTTTTCATGGTTTTAACTGGCTACTTGACCAAATTCTTTTCCACTTGGGTTGCTACATTCTATTGGCAGTTGCCATTTAGAGATGGACTTGCACTTAGCCTTATGATGAGCTTGAGAGGACAAATGGAGCTCATAATGTTTGTCCATTTCATGGATAAGAAGGTAACTAAGCTCCATTATGTGTATCTTATACAAGTTAAATCCTAAAGTGGCCCTTTAAATTGATTGTATGTACTTAAAAAATTCAAGAGATTCCAATTATACTAATTAGGTATTTGAAATTGGTAAAAGTGCATCGTAATAATCCCTCACTGATTTTTTATCAAGTAACTCATCATGTCATTAAGAACGATTGTGGTACAATTAGAATTTCAAAACATAATTGGTACAATTGAAATCTTGATGAGTATGTTAGTATATGCGACCAATCTCAAGTGTCATTTTAAAGTTTAACTCATCTTATACTCTTTTAATATGAATAGATGTATTTAATTGTAAATACTCACATAAATTGAGAAAATAATTTAAAAAAATACTAAAATTATATAAAGAAAAGGAAATTTACAAAATTGTCCTAGCTAGTGATTAGATGTGTATTTTTTTAATTTGTTAACTCTATTAAATGGTTTAAAAAAAAAAAACCTCCGGCCAACTTTTCATACAAAATTATCATCACATTATGTGTTTCATCACAATTTTTGCACTATTTAATAACTTTGAATAATTTAATTTCACGTTGTAAAGGATTTGAAGTTTAGGAAAATAAATTGTAGATTTATTTTTTAATGAATACTCTTATAATGACATCTTTATACGGAGATGACATTGTAAATTGTTAGATGGTTACTAAATATGTTTGACTGAACCATCTAACAGTTTACAATATCATCTTCGGGTGAAGAAAATATGATCACGTGAGTATTTTCTCAATTTTTTTTCCTTGTTTCAAATTATATATGGAGATAGCTGTTTGCATTTCAACTAAATAGCTCCTTGTATCTATCTTTGTTCTTTGTGTGCATGCAAACACAGATCATAAAGATACCAGGTTTCACATTATTAGTGCTTATGACAGCAGTTCTAACTGCAACATTCACTCCATTGATCTCCATAGTGTATGATCCAACAAGGCCATATATTGTGAACCAAAGAAGGAACATTCAGCATCACCTTCCAAACACTAAGCTTTCAATGGTTCTATGCATTCAAGATGATGAAAGCATAAATGGTCTCATCAATGTTCTTGACATATCAAATCCAAATCCAAATCGTCCCTTCATAGTTCACACTGTTCGATTATTCGAGCTTGTTGGCCGTGCTAGCCCTCTATTTATAGACCATGACAACCAAGAAATGCCTTCCAATTATCAATGGATGCACATTGTAAATGTTCTAAGGCGCTATCAAGAACTTAAAGGGAAATTTGTGGAGCTAAAGTTTTTCACAGTTGTTTCGCTGAAGCAAATGATGTTCCAAGACATTTGCTTGATTGCTTTAGAAAATGAAGCTTCTCTGATCATCTTACCTTTCAAGAAAAAACATGTTTATAACAAGGGCATGATCCATACTATAAACTCTCAAGTGTTGAATCATGCACCTTGCTCTGTTGGTATTCTTGTTGATAAAGGAAGTAATAATCTTATTGAAATGATGACTGCAGCAAGAAATATTGCTGCTGCTCCTTCTTCCCTTCGTAGATTCGGACGGCGATATGCGATGCTATTTCTCGGAGGAGCAGATGCAAGAGAGGCTCTTGTTTATGCAGATATGATAGCTGCAAACCAAGATGCTTCTCTTACTGTGATTCGATTCTTGTCCGCAAACTATGTAGGGGACAAAGAAAGGGAGAAGAAGCTAGATGATGGAATTGTGACATGGTTTTGGGTTAAGAATGAGACAAACAACAGAGTGAAGTACAGAGAAGTGGTGGTTAAGAATGGAGAAGAAACAATTGCAAGTATTCTAGCTATGAATAATAATGATAATGATGGTGATGAAGATTATGATCTTTGGATAGTTGGAAGAAAACAAGGGATAAACCCTGTTCTTCTTACAGGGTTATCAGAATGGAGTGAGAGTGAAGAATTAGGACTCATAGGAGATTATATTGCTTCTGAAGATTTTCCAAGTTCTGGTTCTGTTTTAGTTATACATCAACAAATTGTAAGAGGATAAACAAGTTGAGGTCAAATGGTTATGAATGCAGCACTTTGTTAACTTAACATTGACATGGGTAGTTTAGTAATTTTAGATGATAATATGTAACCTGTTTTATTGGGTTTAGTTGAATTAGTAGAGCAGAATTAACTTTTATTAAAAGTAGTATAAATAGTACTGTTAGAGTTGTACTAAATTATGTAAAAAGTTAATGAAAGTCTCCTTTTTGGAATGTATTAGACTACTAGTATCAATAGCTAGAAATTAGTGATAATATAATGATTAATTTATGGTAAATCTAAATTCTAGGGCAAGTTACTTAAATAAATAGAATAGAGAAAATATTTACCCAAATGTGTAAAACTGGTTCTTGTTACCTGCATGTGCAAAAAGTCATTTCTATGTAATCCGTGGCAACCCACCACGGTTTCAAAACGTGCATAAACCGTGGCAGGTCCCAGCGGATTATGGCCAAAAGATATAGAGTGTAAACACCACGGTTTACTAAGGAGAGATGGCGTGCATAAACCGTGGAGAGAGTCACCACGGTTTATGAAAAAACTTGTTTGCACATAAAACCTTGTGGGTCACGACGGTTTATGTGTGGTAAATAATGGTCAGAAAACCTTGTTAATTTTATGTCCAATAGAAAATGAATTTATTAGCACAATAAATTTATGAGCAGAATCTTAAATTATGTCTTATCAACAACAGCTTTTTATAATAGAAAGAGTACAATAGAAAAAAAAAATCAGATAATACTAAGAAAATGATTTTTATAGTGCTTAAAAAATTGATGTCTATTTACTAAAAAATAAAAAATTAATATTTAATTTAAAATGATCAAATTTAATAAATTTAAAATATTTAAAATTTGTTATGTAAAATAAATTAGAAAAAAATTAGACTCCAATAATAAACACCATAAAATTTTTGGATTTTTTTCTATTATAAAATAAAAAAATATTTTTAAAAATAAATTACACTAACATTAATGTTTGGAATCTGTGTTTTTATTTTTTATTTTGAGTTTTTATGAAGTTTTCAAAATCTTAGGCGAACTTATAAAAACTACTCAAAAGTTCGTTTAAGCTTAAGGTGACCTCTCTCATTATATTCATCTTTATTTTTTCATTTATAAAATAAAGATTCATTACACTATAACATATTAATGAGTACAATAAAATAATTACTTGTTAATATTGGTATCTTAATATTTATTAACATGCTTATTGATTAAATCTTTTATATAGATTTAATAAATTCACATATAAGTGTATATTGATACATTAGTATTTGTTAAATTTAAAATAAAAAATATTTATTATATTATAAGAATATTAATGAGTACTCTAAAAAATATTAATAAGTAATTATTTTATTATGTTCATTAATATTTTTTATAGTATAATAAATATTTAAATATAGTGTAAAATGAAAAATAGTGATAAACATAATGAAAAAATAATTGATAATACATGTAAAAATTTTATAGTATATATTAGTCAATAATACATAAAGAGAAGTAAAAATTTTATAGTATATATTAGTCAATAATACATAAAATTAACAAGGTTTTCTGGCCATTATTTACCACATATAAACCGTGGTGACCCACAAGGTTTTATGTGCAAACAAGTTTTTTCATAAACCGTGGTGACTCTCCACGGTTTATGCATGCCATCTCTCCTTAGTAAACCGTGGTGACCTACCACGGTTTACACTCTATATCTTTTGGCCATAATCCGCTGGGACCTGCCACGGTTTATGCACATTTTGAAACCGTGGTGGGTTGCCACGGATTACATAGAAATGACTTTTTGCACATGCAGGTAACAAGAACCAGTTTTGCACATTTAGGTAAACGTTTTCTCTATTCTATTTATTTAAGTAAATTGCCCTAAATTCTATTTAAGGAGTTATAATAAGTTGATGTAAAAATAAGATGAATTTAAACTCTTAACACTTGTTTAAGCATATGATTGAGCTAATTATTTAACCAACTCGAGTTAATTAGTAGATAATTTTTTATACTCTTTTGCATAAGTAAAGACAATTTGTAGACTTTTATAAGTTTCTTTTTATGTCTATACCACTTTTTTTCTTCTTAAAAAAAACTCAATTCACTATAAAATTACAAAAAAAAATCACAAAAATTAACTATCGGAAATTTATTATAATAAATGTTAATCTTTTAGAATTTAGACTTTAGAGATAACGCTGCTGTTTTGATACACTGAAATCTATAGTTATTAGAACTGAATTGATAATCAAACCAATTCGGCTACTTGTTTAACTGGTGAATTATTGGTTAATTCGTTTAAATTATAATTAACAAATAAATTTTAAAAATTTAATTTAATTTATATATGTTATATATTTAAAAAAGGACAAATTTATCAAAAAATAACTTAGCCTAATGACAACTAAACTATTACACATGAAAGAGGATTTAAGAAAGAGTTTTTTATTGTTAATTGTTGACTTATCCAATTTTGATTGATTTTCTTTCTTAAAACACTTAAAATGTTACACCGAACTGATTTAGAATTTGGTTTATTAGTTGGTCCAACTCAATTTTAATAACTATAGTGGAACCAACCCTCAAATTCACAAACTTAACGTGAATGTTTTTCACGTAAAGATAATATGACTAAAGTTAAAAAAATCATTAGACTGACAAACTGACGATCCGACCTCTAGGTCAGTCCGGACTAGGTAGGAGTGGCAATATGTAACATGTCCGTGATCGGGTGGGTTACCAATCCGATTTGCAACGAGTAGGGTAGGGTGTAGGTAGAGTTCTCATGCGAGTCGGGTAAGTTGCAGGTTGAATCTCAACCCTATTCGACCAACCCGCATCCTATATATGTTTATATTATATACTTATATAAAAATATATTTCAAGCGGATGTTGAACCAAAGACCTCTCACTAAATGCAAAAAATTCTTAGCCACTGAAAGATGTTCATTAATTGATAATTTAATATATTTTTTTCTTACATAAAAATCAATTCTATTTTAAATTATCATCAAGTTATATAATAATATTGCATCTTTTTTGTAACTCGTGGGTAGAGTCGGATATTCGCAGGTTAAGAACGGTAAGATTAGGGTTGGGATATTCTCAACCTGTAAATAGGATAAGGTTGAGTTTATATAAAAATTTCAACCCGCGAGTAGGGTTAAAGTTAGTTCCAAAATCTACCATATCCTATTTATTGCCACCCCCTAGGATTAGCCATTGGGATGGAAAGAAACAAAACCGGTTAGATCCGGTTTGACTTGGCTATGCTTTGTAAAAATCGATAAACGGACAGGTTTGAGAAGTTCGGACCAATTTAGACTTTTTTTTCTGAAAAACCTCGCTCCCATATGACGTCATTTGACGTTTTTAATTAAACAAAAAAAGAAAAGTATAAGATACCAATATTCTACCTGCTAATTTATTACCAATAATAATTATTTATTATATTTTAAACATATGTATAACAGTATAAAGACCCATTCAAATGTCACCTTTCTCCATAACATCACGCACGAAGTGATATCTAACATAAATATGTTTGGTACGAGCATGATGAACCTGATTTTTAGCCAAATGAATTGCACTTTGACTATCACAATTCAGATCCACGCAATTTTGCTTCAACCCCAAATCATCTAGAAGACCTCTTAGCCACAATACTTTTTTCACCCCTTCTGCTACTGCCATGTACTCAGCTTTTGTAGTAGATAGTGCCACTGTAACTTGTAACATCGATCGCCAACTAACTGGAGTACCTTGTATTTTATATACATAACCAGTCGTAGAACGTCTTCTATCTAGATCACCAGCATAATCAGAATCAACAAAGCCGCTGATTTGACATGATTTTTCACTAAAGCATAACCTGTGTCAATGGTGCCCTTCAAATATCTTAATATCCACTTGACTGCTTCCCAGTGTGCCTTACCCGGGTTTGCCATGAACTTGCTAACAACACTTACTGCCTGTGAAATATCTGGGCGTGTACATACCATAGCATACATTAGGCTACCGACTGCACTAGCATAAGGTACATTTTCCATGTAAGCCTTATCCTCTGCTATTGTGGGAGATTGTTTACCAGAGAGCCTAAAATGTGGAGCCAATGACATTACCACCGATTTAGCATTTTTTATTTCAAATCTTTCAATGACGCGCTCAATGTATCCTCTTTGGCTCAAGAACAATTTTTGGCTTGATCTCTCCCTTTTAATTTTCATGCCTAATATTTTTCGTGCAGCACCCAAGTCTTTTGTTTCAAATTCTTTACCAAGTTGAACCTTTAACATCTATCTCTACCTTGCTCTTAGAGGCAATAAGCATGTCATCCACATACAATAGAAGATATATATAATCACCTCCAGGAAGCTTACGAATGTATACACAACAATCATAATTACTTCTGGAAAAACCTTGTTTTAACATAAAGGAGTCAAATCGCTTATACCATTGCTGAGGAGATTGTTTCAATCCATATAGCGATTTCCTCAAGTGACATACCTGACTTTCTTTACCCTCAACCTTGAAACCCTCAGGTTGATACATGTAGATTTCTTCCTCTAAGTCACCGTGCAAGAATGCAGTCTTCACGTCTAGTTGTTCCAACTCAAGATCACCATGAGCGACAAGACTTAAAAGCACCCGTATGGAAGTGTGTTTCACCACTGGAGAAAATATCTCATTGTAATCAACACCTTCTTTCTGTGCAAATCCCTTTGCTACTAACCTAGCTTTGAATCTTGTACCATCTGACTTAGTAGGATCTTCTTTTCTTTTATACACCCACTTACAACCAATTGCAGTCTTTTTCACGGGCAATGGGACCACATCCCATGTCTTGTTCTTATGAAGAGATTGCATCTCTTCCTCCATAGCGACCAACCAACTCTCTCTATCTTTGTCTTTGATAGCATGTTTGAAGGTGACCGGCTCATCATCCTCCACTGAGAGTGCATAATCTACCAAGTTTAGCTGCCCATAATGTCTCAAAGGCTTGTCTGACCCGAACTTCTGAACAAATTTATAATTCCTCTTTGGCCTAGTAGATGCTAAAGAATCCTGCTGCTGCTGTTGTAATGCATGTGCATTTTCTCGCTGAATTTTCTCATGATCAAGTTCATCCTCTGCGTCATCTCGAGTAGCATTAGGATGCTCCACCTGAACATTATTAGAGTCTATTTGTTGATATTTAGACTCTATCTCCACCACTTGAGTATTTGAAGTTTTTCCAACATCACCATCATCTGGCACCACATCTTTAGACAAAGCTACCATAGATCGTTCATCAAAGGTAACATCCCTGCTAATTACAAACTTAGAATCATTTACACTCCAAAGGCGATAGCCTTGAACCCCTCTTGGATACCCCAAAAAGATTGCCTTCTTAGCTCTATCATCAAGCTTATTATCTTTGACATGATAATAGGCTGTGCATCCAAAGACTCTGAGTTTCTCGTAATCTGCATGTTCCTCTGACCATACCTTATAAGGTGTGTCTCTATCTAGAGAAGAATGTGGGGATCGATTCACTATGTAGCAAGCTGTAGCAACCGATTCTGCCCACCATTCTCTGCCTAACCCGGAATTAGAGCGCATACACCTTGCCTTCTCAAGTAGCGTATGATTCAGTCGTTCGGCGACTCCATTCTGTTGTGGTGTTTCTCTAATTGTCCAGTGTCTTGTAATGCCTTCTCGGTCACAGAACTCCTTGAAAGCCCCATCCGTGTACTCTGTGCCATTATCAGATCGTAGAGTTTTCAACTTCCTACCTGTTCGGTTTTCAACCATTGCTCTCCATCGCTTAAAAGTATCGAATACCTCATTCTTATGTTTGAGGAAATAAATCCAAACATACCTGGAATAATCATCAACAAAAGTAACAAAATACCTGGAACCACCCTTGGAAGTAACTTTAGCCGGGCCCCAAACATCAGTATGCACGTAGTCTAACAACCCTCTGCTTTTATGCTTGCTTGTAGAAAATTTCACCCTATGTGCCTTTCCATACACACAATGCTCACAAAATTCTATTTGTGGTTTCTTCATATTCTTCAGCAAACCTTGTCCACAAAGCAATGATAGACCTTTTTCTAACATATGTCCAAGCCGCATGTGCCATATTCTCGTGCAATCTGTTTGATCTCTACTTCTACCGATTCTAACTGCTAACTCACCTATAACCGTTGTCCCCAAAAGAGAATAAAGATTACCTAGACTAACTCCTTTCATCACTACCAAAGAACCACGAACAACTTTCAGTACCCCATTTTCCGCAACTATTTTGCAACCATTTTTCTCCAACAAACCTATGGAGATCAGATTTTTTCGCAAGTCTGGAATATATCTCACATCCTTTAAGGTTCTTACGACACCATCATGCATCTTGATTCTTACAGTACCCAACCCCACAGTTTTACAAGCATGATCATTGCCCATTAAAACTGTGCCACCATTTATGCTTTCATAGGTAATAAACCACTTCCTATTTGGACACATATGGTGAGAGGCTCCTGAATCAAAAATCCACTTATCGAAGATTTCATAAGATTGTTCTGTCACAGAGTAACAATCTTCCTCATCATTTGAGACGTAGCTTGCTTCTTGCTTTTCTTTTGGGTTGTCGTTGTTCTGTTTCTTGAAAGTTATCTTCTTATTTGGACAATTTGCTTTGAAATGTCCAGCCTCACCACATTTAAAGCATGTTCTCTCCGCGTGAGGTCTAGATTTTGGCCTAGACTTTTCACGCTTATTACCTTTTCCTCTTTCATTAGTCCTTCCTCTAGCCGCGAACAATCCTTGTGCTTGATCATTATACTCTCTTCCATTTGAAGATGACATTACACTTGTAGCAACCTTACGTAGATCATCCGCTAAAAGTGATGCCCTCGTCTCATCCATGGTCAGAGTGCCACCCATCAGCATCAATGTCTGCACCAGATTTTCATAGGACTTCGGTAATGAAAGTAACAATATGAGTGCTTGGTCTTCATCATCAACCTTCACATCTATATCCTTTAAGTTTGATATGATCCTATCAAACTTATTGATATATTCTCGGATTGAGGTGCCTTCCTCCATCTTGCATGTATACAATTTGGATTTTAAGTAGATCCTATTAGTTAGAGTCTTCGTCATGAAGTTACTCTCTAACTTTAACCAAACGCCTACTGCAGTTGCTTCTTCATTTACCAAAAAAGCAACATCCCTCTCAAGGCATAAGATTATTGCAGCTCGCGCCTCAAGATCTAATTCTTCCCAATCATCATCTTTCATTTCCTCTGGGTTTTTCTCTTTTCCTGTCAGTGCCTTGTGTAATTTTTGTGATATAAGCAGATTTTTCATCTGTATCCTCCAATAGGAAAAATCATTTTCTTCATTGAACTTCTCGATTTCATATTTGCCTACTTTGACATTACTATTAGTAGAAGCCATTATATTCAAAATTGAAATTTACCACTCAAATAATGAATAATATAACGTTGGCTCTTGATACCAATTGTTGAGTCTACAGCGGAATTTTGACTTCTAATAGATACAAAGTAATATGAAATTGAACACTACTCACAATAACGTACTCACTATATAATTACTAAAGAGAAAAGGAAATAAAATAAAATAATAATAATAATATGAAAAAAAGATGTGAATGTAGTTGTTATTGTTGATGATGATTGAATTGAAATTCTACAAATGATTATATAGTGGTTATATGCTATAATTTTAACGGATAGAAATAAAACTTTCCTATAATAACTCTTAGCCTTCCTTTTCTTTCTCTCTCCCTCACATAAAGATATTTCTATTAAATACAATTATAAAAAAATCTTTTTATTAGACACATCTACAAATATACTTTCATTTATATACTCATAAAAAAAGAGTAAAGTATCATTTTTATCCCCAACGTTTGTGGTAAGTCCTATTTGTGTCCCTAACGTTTAAATCGTCTTATTTGTATTCTTAATGTTTATAAAAGTGATTCAATGTTATCCTACTATCAATTATACTAGCAAATCAAATTATATTTTTCAATTATTCTCACTTGAATGTATTCATTCTCAATTAGGTCTCACTTAGATGTGTTCGATTTTAATATTATACCCACTATTTATGTTTAGATTCAATTATGTCCCTAAAAAGGTGAATTATATAAATATTGTAGGAATTAGTTTCAACATTTGATGAATTATTTTTCAGTAAATCATCGATTCTATCCCATACTTTTGTATTCTAACTTCAAGAAGAGATTTTTAAAACTTAAATTAAAGTGCTCATGATGTATAATTGATGACAGAATAACATTGAATCATTTTTACAAACGTTAGAAATACAAATAGGACAATTTAAACGTTAGAGATACAAATAAGATTTACCCTCAGCGTCGGGACAAAAAACGATAATTTACCCTAAAAAAAACCCAGTTCTGAAGCTACCCAGCCCAACCCCGTGTCTCTCGTTCTCACAAACGGCACACCACCATACTTCTGAAGCTGCCCACCCCACGCCCCATCTCTCTCTCTCTCTCAGCTCACCTCGGTTCACCGCCACCGCCCGCTCGCCTCTCTTTTCCGTCTGTGCTCGGCTGCTCGCGTCTCGCCGCGCCTCCCTCAGCCAGTGAGTGCTCGAGCTGTGCGTGGTTTTTGCTGCCTGCACTGCAGCGTGCGTGTTTGTCTCTGCTCGATTCTGCCTCTGCAACAACAGGTGAGCATTTTAGGGTTTATGAATATGAATTGATTCTGCCTCTCAGTCACACTCACCGTTCGTCTCGTTCAGTCACACTCACCGTTCGTCTCGTCTGGTCGCCGGCGTCTCAACATCTCGCGGCCTTCCCTGGGCTCCTCGTCGCTCGTCGTCTTCTGGTTTCGGGTCCTCTCCGTCGCCGAGTCGCCGTGGACCGTGGACCGTTGGTGAGTCCCTGCATCATCGCTTCCCCTGTTCTGACTTCTCCAGATTTCCCTTCTCCCTGTATTTTTCCATGTTGCTGAATTGCTAATCAATTAATTTGCCTTGTTGCTGATGTAAATGTTGCCGTAAATCTTGACTGAACTAGCATTTATTGAATTTGTTGCTGAAAATATCACTGAGCTAATATTTTTGTTGATGAAAATCATCACTGAGTTGAATTCGATGCTGATTATCATTACTGAACCTTGAATTTGTTGCTGTGTTGCTGAAAGAATCACTTAGCCAATTTTTTTTGGTTGCTATAAATCATCTTTGGAGTTAAAATTTTTGTTGGTGAAAATTATCATGGTTGAATTTGTTATTGAAAATTATCAATCAGCTGATTTTGTTGCTGTAAGAATAGATTTGGTATAATTAATTGAATTTAGTTTTTAATTAGTTTGTTAATCATTAACTTATTGATTTATTTTTGCTAGAATTTTGATTCTTGATTGTTATTAATGTGTTTGTAAAGACATGCTTTTGAATCTTTAATTTTAAACTTATTTTTTATAATTTTATATTTATATTTAATTTGTGTCTGGGTCAACTTCTTGAATCAGTGGATCTACCGGTTGAACCAATGACCCACTGACTCAGTCTCGATTACCGGTTGGATTCTGATAACTATGGTATGCACCAAAATATAGAACAGAAAAAGACAAAAAAGACCCTGACCTAACCTCTCAACTCTTTTCTCGTCTCTTCTCCGTTCGCTGCCTCCGCCACTCGGCTCTGCTCTTCTGCACTGTGTTTCTCCTCTCGCTGCCGGTCTCTGTTCTGAAAGGTACTGATCCTTCTGTGCTTTTTTTGGCTATTTTTTTTAATCTAATACCCCTGTTGATGCTATAATTCTGTAACTGTTACTGTTACTGCTGCCATGTTGTTCAAATGTATTTTATTAGAGTGACCTTAGATGGAAATTCTTTATGAATTTGGGAAAAACTTGTAGATGAATGTTGCTAGGTATGGAGATGAATTTAAGTGAAAATTCTCAATCTGTGTATTTGGAGATGAATTTAGTTGTAATAGTTTCTGTTTTGGTTGAGGTATGATGAGTTCTGTGATACTCTTCAGTTTTTTTGATTTGCAAATCACACTAATTTTGCCTCTGTTTGCTTGATTAATTATTGCTATTAAAGGAAGAAACATAGAAAGGAATAGAGACCCTTTTGCTGTGCAAGTGCAAGTTTCCAACCTTTTTTTGTTATCTGGTTGGATTAAAGAATAGAAAAAGAAATGGAGGATGATGGAGTTCGGCGCATGTCCAGCAGAACACGAAAGGTTGCTTCGAAAATGGTTGCGGCTCTTGCCAGCACTGATAACCGAACCCAGGTATAATCTATAATCAAATGGGTTATCAGCTATTAGTTCTTTTTTTATATATTTGGGGGAATCGAATCTCAGCGGTTTTGGTTATAGCTGAAAATTTGGACATTTGGGGTTTTTGTGACATTTTTTAGGCAGCTATTGCACGACTTGATGCTTTGGAGAATGACAATGCAGGATTTGAGGTGGCAGATGCTAATAATGATGATGATGAGGCCTCTCTAGACGATGAAGAAGGTTTGGTTTATTAATTTTAGTTTTGCTGAGGCTTATGCATAAAACCTTTTTCTGAATATTCATGATATGGTTCAGACTTCAAAGATAGTTGTTTAATTGTTTTCTACAGATCTTTGATCCTTTGAATTGTTTTTTTCTTTTGAGCTATATGTATTTTCTTTTTCATTGAATATTTTATGATGCATGAAGCTTGTTCATTGAATTATGTATTTTGTTACACATACCATGAAAAAAGAAGATTGCTTTTTGTTTTGTTGATATATGGTATTTGTTTTGATCCCCTTATTTATGGGACCTGTTTCATGGTTCTTTTGAGTGTATTGATTTGTGAATGGGATTTATGTTAAGTACTTCCTTGTTGGACCTGTGTTGTTGCAGGGTATATGCAAAAAAAGCAATCTAAGGGCACCAAAAGGAAAACTCGGCAAGCAAAAGCACTTGAGGCTAGGAAGGCTCCAAGAACATTCCTTGAGCTTATACACGAGGTGATTATGAAGAAATTCTCAATTTATTATTATTATTATTATTTTATTTTATTTTGTGACTTTTTCTTCTGCCACAATTTCTTCATTGGCCTTCAATTAACTCACTCTTCCTATGAATGCAGGCAAACTTAGAATCATTGCCTCCACATGTTCCTTCTTATTTGAGAGCAGCAGTTGGACCTCCAAGTTCAACCTCCCGTCGCCACTTCTGTACTGTTTGTGGTTTCTCAGCTAGTTACACATGCGTGAGATGTGGTATGCGCTTCTGTTCTTATAGATGTCAAAATGTGCACAATGATACTCGTTGTTTGAAGTTTGTAGCTTGATAAATGTGACTTCTTGAGCAAGATGCTATTGTAGACTTGTAATTGCAATATTATAATATATCATTATTACTATGAAGAAACATGTCTTTGTCTCTACTTACCACCTGTTTGACATGAAAAGAAGAGAGATCTTGAAATGTTTTCGGCTATTAAGTAGTATTCAGTAATTCGGTTAACCATATATCTGACCTCTCGTGTTCTGTTGATTTACTCGGCCTGTTGCTTCAATATGCTATACTTATTATTTAAATCTTAAAATATTATCTTCCTTAGTGTGAGACAGGGATAGTTCTTCCTTACTTTGCATGTATATGTATGTTGTATACATACAACCCATATAATTGACAGTTGGTGCATTCTACTGATTTAGGCATTCCCATAAAATGAGGTCCATGACAAATTAGGACAACTTCACATGCTGTTTTATAATAGCCTTCTTAACAATTATTACCCTGTACACTTGCAACGGGATCAGTTCTTCCACTTAAGGACCAAATAGTTCCATTGTCAAAGTTTGTTAATACCATATTTTGGGGAAATACACTCTTTTCCCTGCTAAAAGTTGTCTTAGGAAGCTTTTGCTTTGAAATTTTGTCTGGAAATTTGAACGAATAAGCTGATGAAAACACACTTAATGCCTAGTTGTGAAGTATTTTTCTGTCAACTTGATAGATTGAAACAGGTACAATAACGATAAGAAATAATTTTATATTATAATTATTTTTAAGAGAATTACAATTCAGCTAATCAACAAACCTCTAATGTGCTGCTCAATTAACCATAGTTTAGTTTGGGAGCAGCATAAATGAGAAAGTCATAATTTATTTGGTGGATATTCTTGAACAACCTGGGAAACACAACAGAAATGCTATAACAAAAACAACTCACAAAATTTATAACAAACAATACTTTCTTGATCTTAACATGGGGGCAGATCTGTCGGTGGAGGTATTACTGACTGTGATGGTCCAACTCCATTCTCCACTAGAAATGCTGTTGCCAAACCCCAATTTAGATGTGAATCTATGTGACAGTGGACAAACCAAATTCCTGATTTTCAGCAGCATAAGAAAATCATGTAATATGTCAGTATGTAGATACAACAAAAACTGAGAGACAATTTTGCAGTAGCATAGTGTGTTACCTGGATTATCAGCCAGAAATCGAATGGCTACCCATCCTCCAGGAGGTGTTCCAATGGTGTTTCTCACTGGTGGATCAACAAGGTTAAAATTGGCTGGATCCGTTGCTGGATTGAAGTTGCCAAAACCTGAACCAACTACAAAGAAGTGGAATCCATGAATGTGCATGGGGTGTTCTTCGGTAGTTACTATACTTGTGTCCTGCAAAACAATTTGCACCCTAGAACCATACTTCAACTTGTAGAGCTTTGTTCCTTGGGAAGGTGTCCATAGTCCCCGCGGCACACTGCCAGTATAATTAAATTGTACAGGTGGAACCGGAGGGAAATCAGTGGTGAAGACACCAGGTATTCTTTGATAGTAAGCTTGCATTAGGGAGGTGGTCCTTGGGAGTATAAAAGAAACATTGTTCATGCTTGCTGTGAAGCGAGTGCCATTAGGTCCTTGACACCTAGGACTATTAGGGTTTGTGCAGTTGATCAACCCCAAACCCACTATGAAGTATAGACTCACATCAACCTTTGTAAAGACTTGAATCCTAGAAAGACCCCTGAGCCCAGTAGTGAATGCGGTGGCAGTGGCTGTATCATTGAAGGCTGGAAGAACCGGCAATATTGGTCTGTTCTTGTTACTGCGGCTAGCAGATCTGTATTCAAGTATTGCTGTGGTAGTGGTGTTGTCAAAGGCAGCATTTTGGGCTGTTTGATAGGCACGTGCTGCCATGTAATATCGACCTGGTGGTTGGTTGGTAGTGACTAGGACATTGATCGTCTGACCAGGTCCTATTGTTAGGACTCTTGTGGGGAAAGGCTTGGTGTAAGCAGCATCTGTACCAACAACTGTCATCATGTGGTTGGCAATCCCAAAGAAGAGTTCTTGATTGAGTGCACTGTTGATGATCCTCAAGAGAATTGTCTCCCCGGCATCTACCAGAATGCGTGCAGTTTCTGCATTATATGCTAGTCACATGTTATCTACCATTTCTATATTCTTTTCAATCATAACACTATTTAAACCCATATGGAAGTTATGACTCTTGTAACATTTCAAACCTTGACTCGAGCATCTGTAGAGGTCACCAGGTTGCCCGTTAATGGTATATGCTACTGATACATTTGGTGCTGCTCCTGTAAATTGTGCCTGCCTTAAGAGAAGCATCGGATCCCTGTCAAACCATTCCCCTGTGACATCATCCCAACATAATCTGTTAAGCTTTTTAAGCATTGATTAGTTGTTTTAGTTTGATCACTGTGCTTAGACATCGTTAGAAGTTGAGTTGAGAGCAGGATAGTACCAAGAAGGATGGGAAATTCTCGCCGAGGCGTAGGGAAGGGATAAGGCGAGCCCATTTTGGGATGGATGATCAGAGCTCCATAGACAGTGGCTCTTAGGAAGCCAGTGTGTGCATGCCACCATAGTGTCCCTTCTTGGTTTACGATCGTAAACCGGTATGTGTAACTTCCCCCTGGCTTTATGGGACACTGAGTCACATAGCTAGGTCCATCTGCCCATGGATTTCGCACCATCCTTAATCCATGCCTGATGCACAAGACACGTGATCAAATTGCAAGGAAGACAAATTTCAGTTATGTATCACTAGCATTGTGAACTAATAGCACAGAGAATATTTAAGTTTTTTTTTTTTTTTTTTTGGGTGACTATATTTAAGTTAAATACTCTGAATGATATTCATGTGAAGATAAATGATCACGTTATTTACCAGTGGATAGAGATGTTGTACTTTGCTGCATTTACTACTTTGATGACAAGAGAATCTCCGTTTCTGGCCTCCACGGTTGGCCCTGGAAACTGACCATTGACAGTGAGTATGTTTTGAACTTTGCACAGCCTCTTCACTGGCTTAGGTTGAATCTGTTTCAATCATTATTGCAGCAATGACAATTACTAACTTCTTTGAAACATAATAGAAAAACTTTACTGATCCTTTTTAATGATTATTAGAGTAGCACTTACAACAAAATTATGGTAATGAGTTTGTGCTGCCGAAGCTAGTGAGGCGATTAGAGCAAAAAGGACAAGTAAGAACAAGGAGCAACATATCTTACTAGGGAAGTGGAAAGTCTTCATTCTAGTCTAAATCTGTGTTTAAATGGGGTTACATGGTTATTTGAGTTTTAGAGTGCTCCTTATATAGAGTGATAAAGCTTGAAAAGTGTAGAGTAAACCCTCTTGGAAAAAAAGATATGTTTTAGTCAACAAGGTACTTTGATATTGAAGGATAATTAGTCTAACAAGGTGGAGGATTTGGTGCACCCACCAGCGCAATCAACTGTGTAACAAAGCTAGATTCTGTGATTAAGATGTATAGATTAGAGTTACACTATTGATATAAAGTTAATGACCTAGTTTTTGCCTTGTTTGGGAACTATATATTATAGGATGAGAATTAATGTATAGCTTTGATTGGATATTATAAATTTTGTAAGACAAGTTGATCTTAAGGTTTCTATATGAAGTAACTACATGGCTAGATTTATTGTTATGGATCTTTCTCATGCAAAGTGAGAGTTTGTAGATTCAATAGTTTGATAAACACACTTAACACCAATCAATGAACAATATTACATTTACGTCACATACTTTACAGTTTGAATTATTGGCTTGCCTTGTGTTTAATTTTCGTAGACCAAGTAGACCTACATTTTGATTTTGATACGCATACAGAAGACAGACCTAAAAAGTAAATAGCTTTTTAAACACTCATGTGAATGGAACTTCTGACAAGTAATTAGGATTTAATCTTATTTTGTAGTTGGATACGTAGTAACAGATATTTAACCTTTAGAATAGATCAAGCTCTTTTTAAGTGAAAAAATTAGTAAAATAAAAAAAATAAAAGTTTAATTACCTTTAAGTGATTATTAATATCTTATTTGATTACTTTATAAATTTCCAAATTTTAGACATTTTTTTCCTCTCTTAGGGGACATGTTAGCATCGCTCGGCAGATCTTCTTTTGACAATGAGGCCCAAATGTTTTGGAAAAAAAATTAGTAATTTTGTTACATGAAGTATTAGTTATTCAATTGATTGATATTTTTGGTTTTTTAAATCAAATATCTTGGAGTATCTCGGTTTAAATCTATACTCAATTGTAATAATATACAAATATTAGATTAATAGATGAGATTGACTTAGATAATTGAACTTCTTAAATTTTGACTAACTAAAAACATTCAATTAAATAAACACAAAATCATAAAACCTTTCTAAAATTTCATAAACTTTTTTAAATTCTTAATTTTGTAAATTTTTAGTTATCTACTTAACTTAATATTACTTTATTCTTTATGAGCTTTTTATTATTGGAATTTTTTTGCTAAATAAAGATATTCAAATATTCGATAATTATTTTAATTTTTAATGTTTATTATTCAAATTATAATTTTTTAAAATATTTTATAGTTTATATATTTCAAATTTTCTACAATTGATGTTTTTTTAAGAGGAAGATTAATATTCTAGAAGGCAAAAATATTATAATTTTAATAATGTCAATTTTAGTTGATAATTCTATAACTCCAATAATTTATAAAATAAAAAAATGGAATACAACTTTTAAAATTTAAAGAGTCAAATTTAATAATAAAATTGGTTTTAATTATTTGCAACGAGATTTCGAAAAATAACTTTAAATTTTATGAAAATGCCCTAAATGAAGTTAGATGAATTTATTTTAAGTGAAATTTATACCAAAATTATTTAGATAAATATTCTTTATCTGATATAAATTCTTATCCCTCAAAAAATTATCTTCAATTGTATGTTAGTACACCCAAATAAATATAACCGATATCAAGTCTTAGCAGAAGAAAATAGTAGGGCAGTTAAGGTCAGGTGGAATTATGTTTTGGTGATGAAAAGCATCGTTTCCACGTTACAAAGTCAACCATTTTGACAAATGTCAACCTTAGCAGTTAGCACATATTATAATCAGACACATGAGTTACTCCATTTGCATGCAATTATTGGCGCTGTTTTTACGTACGTTATTACTAGCATAACACCTTTATTTGACTGCTAATAACTGAAGCTGTCTATAAAGACGTTTTGCATAATTGCATTGATTATGATAATTGAACTTTTGTTAGTTAAAGTTTTTCTTTAAAAGAAACTAGTTCCCTCTTTATCATCGATCTAGCGATTAATTGATTTAGATATTTATATATAACTAAAGCACATCGATCTCTTTCACATTAGGTGTTGAAATATATTTCAAAAGAAGCAGGTTTGATATGTTTACTCACTCCCTATATATTTTCCCTACTTATAATAATTGTAGTTTTATGTATTATATGTCTATATCCACGCAAGGTTTATTTTTTGTTTTTTCTTTTTTGGTGATATTATTCTTATATTATTAGAGTTATATTATGTATATATATATATATATATATATATATATATATATATATATATATATATATATATATATAGTGTAAGAAATTGTTGTGAATTATATTTTATCCACCATTAGATGAAATTTAAACCCAATTTAATTGTTCAATACCTATACTATTTTTCATTAATATATGATGAATTGATGATACATTAAATTTTTAGCTGATCTTGTTTCTAAAGTATTAGGTAGAAAACCAACCAACTTCAAGAGTTAAGGATAGACATAATCAGATTTGTTAATTGCTGGCATTATGATGAATTAAATACTAAATAGGTGGCAATGTGTGTAGGACACTTGTAGTTGTAGGTAGCTATATAGTATGAATTTTGAATGCTAAACAGATAATGTCTCTTTGCCGGTGTAGTTCTTACTTCTTAGTTGAATACAAGACATGAAAGCCAATGAGACAAGTTTGGATTGCTTGAAATCTACATGGGTTTCACTCCAAAAGGGTCAAAACCAATTAAAGCTCTCAAACCAAATGTTATGACAAAGTTGAAACTTGTTACCAAAAGAGGAAATATAGGGAGCCAATATATGTGATCAGTTTCAAGTATTTTAAATTGGATATTCGATTTAGTAGGATATCAGATATTTATTATTCCTGGTATCCGGATGGTTATTCTGGATAGTATGAGTGTATTGTGTTTGATAAATTAGTAGTAATTTACTCTAGATGTTCGAGCCTATACGATAGCAGATGACTACTTCTTATTATACGCAGATGGTTATATAAAATTGTCATGGCTTATTGTGTGTGATCTTATACAAGAATTTAAACATGGATGGCGCAGCTTCGGTTGAACCGTCGGCGTCCTGTACACCTGTGATCGAGAGCGAGCCACTAGAGTCTGGTGGGCGGGAGACACGCGACGGAAGCTAGCGGTGAAGGATGCTCAGCGCTGATTAGAGTTCCATTCCATTGGGAGAGACGGTGGGATGTTCAACGTTGTATGTGAAGAGTTTGGTTTGAAACGTCATGGTTACTGATTATGTGGTGGTGGTTATCTCAAAAATGAACATCACTTTTGGAATAAGGGTAAATGTGGGTAATTTTGATTTTTTATTTATATTGGGCCAAAGAATCAGCCCATTGTACACATTATATATTTACTCCATTGGCTCCCTAACGAGATTCTACCCAAAATGCATTTAGTGACAATTCCAAAACCAGTGTTTATTTTAGCACAATGTGTACTCTCTCTCATTCTCTCTCTTTGTGTGTTTCGTATCGTGTTGTATTCCATATTTATTATATCAGTGTTCGTGCATCATAGATCATTTGTATTAGACGTCGTTATTTCTGTCTCTTTTTATCGAAAGAAAATGTATATCCTTGGACTTTCAATTCTAATGTCCCCTTATGAAGTGTATAGGAAAAATTAAAAAGAAGTAAAGACTTACCCTATTTTAGTATAGAATTAGGAGGCCACTCAGATAAAGACGCCTAAAACGTCTTTTTTTAAAGATGTTTTCATGTTGTGTTTTAATTGGTTTTCTGTATAATTTATTCGGTGTTCCTCATCACATATTATTAAATTCCTCAAAAGATTTTCTTTCCAAAAATAATAAAAAACATTTAATTTGGACTAAAATAAAAAAAATAATAAATTAACTATTAGATTTTTTTTAAAAGATTATTTACATAAAAAAATATATCACATTCATCAAAATATATATATAACAAGCTCTTAAAATTTTTATAAATAAAAAAATAATTAATTTTTATTCATATAATATATAAAATAATTACTATATTATTATTATTATTATATTATAGATTAAAATTTACTAATTTAAATTTTATTTTTATTTTTAATATAAGCATTAGAAATAAATAAATTTTTTATAACAAGATGTGATGTAACAAAATATATATAATATTAATTAGTTTTTAAAAAATTCTGAAAAGATGATTTTTTTAATAAAGTATTATTAAAAAAATTAACACTATAAAAACTAATTTCAACCAATATGATATAATAGGTTATTAAATATATTTAATACAAAACACATTGAATATAAATTTTTATTGAGTTTAAAATTTAAATAATTTTTAATTGAATTTTAAATATTTTTATTTTAAAGAGTTAGAATATTTTAACATCATTTTTTTTGTATCTTTTTAATTGAGTCTTTGATTTTTTAAATTATAAATCTTATTTATAATCTAACTTTATAATTATAATCTAACTTTATAAGCAATACAATACAATGAAACTATATATAAGTAATATAACTAAAATTTATCTACATCTATAGTCACATTTCATAAATAATACAATTAAATTATATTTATGTTTATAATTAAAATATGAATAAAAATACAAAAAATTATCAGGATAGTTAATTTTTTTCGTTCATAATTTTTTTTTATTATTTTTGTTGTAAAAAGTTTAATTATTTTAATAATTAATTATTTTTTAAAAAAGATAATTGAATAACACAAAAAAATCTTATTAAGAGTAATTTATTTATATATGATTAAAAAATAATTGAATAATTATATACGGTAAAAAATTAATATTATTAAAAAATAAAAATAAAAATTATTTTAAAATTAAAAATAAAGTTTATTTAAAAATAAAATTAAAAATTATATTTTTTTCTTTTTTTCAAAATTTATCTACGAGTAGTTGTATAAATATTTTATGATGAATAAAAATATTAAACTCGTACTAAAATTTATTCTAATAAAATTTATTTTATTCTACTAAACGTTAAATAAACTATTGACAAGAATTTTGTTTCCTCCATTAGAGAAGAATGATAAACTTCCATATTTCTATTATGTTATGGCAATAATTTCGCCTGTTATTTTTTAATGTACATAATAATAATAATAATAATAATAATAATAATAATAATAATAATAATAATAATAATAATAATAATAATAATAATAAACAAGTATATCACAATAAAAAAGAAAGCACGTCACCAAATAATTTATCATCCGAATTATATATGAATAAAATTGATAATATGAGGGCTAACACTACAAAAAACGATAACAAGGTTAGGGACTTACAAAACCTTTCTTAAGATCATAGAAAAAAAATGTTTATATTTGTGTGATATATAAAACAATTATCATATTATTATTACATTATAATATATATATATATATATATATATATATATATATATATATATATATATATATATGAGTAAAAAAAGTCCAACTATTTTAAAGTAAAATTTTCTTTTAATATTTGATTAAATGTTCTTGTATTTAGTACTTTTTTTTTGCACTTCCTCTTAGTTAAAAATATAATCATTATAATTCGCACTTTTTATGTTTCAGATCAGATACGGATAAATACTGTGATTTATATGGATCGGCTGGTTCGACCGGAAAACTAGTAAACTGGACTAAAACTGAACCCTAGTTTAGTTCGGTTTACTCCTTGGACCGTTTAAGAAATAAAACCGGTGTGAATCGGTAAAAACCGGTCTAACCGAACTGGTCTGCTTGAAAATTTTTTTAAAATGTCTCCACAAGGTCTCGAACCAAGAACCTTGGAGCAAAAGCAATCTCTACTTGCCACTTAGCCAATACACTTCTAAGTATTATATTTGACAAATACTAATTATATAGTATACATAAATATCTAATTTAATTTATTTTTTATTTTTCTATTTTTAAAATTAATTATATTTTAATTATATACCATTATTAATATAAATATAAATTTTACTAAAAATTTATTAATTTACTTGATCTATTTTATTGCTAGTATTGTGATTAAGGTTATTTGTTTTGATGTTAGTGTTAAAATCTACTGATATTATAGTTAGAGGATAGACTTTGTGAATTAATTATTTTTTTATTGTGTCAAAATAAGATACTATTGTAGTATTAAAATTTTATGATTTTTTATATTAGTTATTTTTAGAAGTTGAGACTTGATTCTTCATAAAATGTTAGTGAAGATATGTATTTCAAATTTTAATTTTAAGTTTTTAACTATTTTATATTTTATATTTACGTGAGACCGGTTTTATCAGTTCAACCAATGATTTATCGGTTGAACTAATAAACCAGTGAACCAATAGCTTGACCGGTTCGATCACTGGTTCGGTTCTAACAACTATGTTTCAATCTAATTTCAAAAATTTCGATTTACTCAATTTAGTCTCCCAACTTAATAGTTATGACTCATATTGGTTCCTAATCTTATTTTTGTCACTGTCTCACAAAATCGTTAACGACATGCTGAGATGGACTAACGACTGTTACATTATACATTCTAGCGATTGTTTGATGTGACAATTGAAATTTTTTTACCTTATTTTTTTCAACTAAACACTTAAAATCCTAATATGAGTCACGAATACCTAAGTTAAAAAATCAAACTAAGTAAATTAAAACTTAAAAAATCAGATTAAAGCTCGAATATAACTTCAAAACAGAACTTTAACTTATGTAGTGATTAATTGAAATGAGAATCAAATAAATCAAAATTCAACATAATTTTTATCAATATTTTCAAATTCGAAATTTCTATATCAAAATTAACTAGGATTTTTCTTTAAATTAAAAATTTAATGAAATAGTGACTTTAATTATCTTAACCAATGTCCTAATTAATTACTTTTATGTCTTAAAAAAACTGTATATGAGAAGAAAATAATTAATTTGTCTACTTTAATAAATAGTTATTTTACTAAAATGAAAGAAACTATTTTTTTAGAATTTTTTAAGAATTAATTAATATTATATATATTTTGTTACACTACATTTAGTTATAAAAAATTTATTTATTTCTAATGCTTATATTAAAAATAAAAAAAATTAAATTAGTGAATCTTAATATATAATATAATAATAATAATATAGTAATTATTTTATATATTATACGAATATAAATTAATTATATTTTTATTTATAAAAATTTTAAGAGCTTATTTTATATATATATATATGTTGATGAATGTGATATATTTTTTTATGTAAATAATCTTTTAAAAAAAATCTAATAGTTAATTTATTACTTTTTTTATTTTAGTCCAAATTAAATTTTTTTATTGTTTATGGAAAGAAAATCTTTTGAGGAATTTAATAATATGTGACGAGGAACACCGAATAAATTATACAGAAACCAATTAAAATACAACATGAAAACATCTTTAAAAAAAGACGTTTTAAACGTCTTTATTTGAGTGACCTCCATAGAATTATATCATCCAAAAAATAAAAAATTACATGCAGTTATAGATAGAAAGGGTAGTTGCGCCAAAGTTTTATGCTAGGTATTTAACTTATTACAATTTTTTTAAATAAAAGGGACCTAATTGAAAATGAATCATATATATTTGATCAAAAATGTTTAAACTATAGAAATTTGATTGAACATGATTACAAAATCTAAAACTGAAACAAACACACTTAATCGAAAATTGATCGAAATTGTAATAAAAATTTATCAAGGGTCGGATTTATTGTACTTCTAGATGAATGTGTGTAAGTTGCATGTGTGAAGGCCAGTATACCTAGTCTCATACATTGATGGATTTTCTTGTATTTGTTGCACTTGAATGGTTGCATGGCATCCTTGATTAAACTTGTGAATACACCAGTAGTATTCTCTGTCAATCAAAACAAGAACAAATATATATAAGAATATAATTTATTTATGCATAGGATTAAATTTTTCAGCTAGAAAATTTCAACCTTTTCAAACTAGTCTTTTCTTATCAAAAGTTATTAAGATTTCTTCATCTTATATTAAAAAGAGTGCAATAATGATTATTACATTGGATATGAAGAACCAATGAATGTTTTCTGGCCATGCTTCTTCCAATGTTTATGAAAATCCTTGATATTGTGCTCATGCAAGGCTGTAGTCCATGTAGGATGAATCTCTCTGCAACAAATCATGAAATACATTTTGATGGTGAAAAATACCTAAAAATATACTCAACTTGTAGAGTGATATTGTAGAAAAACAAAAATGCAATTTATATACCAAAATCAAACACTAAAATCAGTCGCCATATAAATACATGTGTTAATTTATTTTTAGTGTATTTTTTATATTCCAACATGTATTTTACGTTGATAACTAATTTTGGTAGCTGATTTTGGTATATTCGTTATATAAAAAATAAGTTACCTGTGATTTTTGAGCTCATCTCTTCCCTTAAACAACTTGTCTATTCCAGCCACAATATCTCTGACCCCAAACCCAAAGTCACCACAAATATTAATGTTTTCTTGTGACCCTTCTATAACACTTTTGAACCTTGCCAACAATGTTTCTTTCAAGTTATTTCTAATTTTCCTTCTTAGGTGATCATCAAAGATAATCCAACATGATTGCACATCACATATCTCCACAAACTTCAACACAAACTCACTAATAAGCTTCCCTCTGAATACTTGATCCCATGAATTTGCTTTGTAAATTTTAAAACATTGGCGAAATTTTGCTACAATGTGATTCTTGATCCAATTTTCACCTAACAACTCTCCTAGTTTACTATGTTTCACACAGTTAACCATGTAGGTGTAATTGTTCATCAAGAAAACTAACCCTAAAGTTGAATCCTTGTACATTTCTTTTGATTTAGCCTTCAAACTCTGCTCCAACAACAACAAAATCCTAGCCAAATAAAATTCCACTCCATGATTATTGTTATTGTTCTCAAAAACCTGCTCCAATGTCATCAAAGATTTACAAGCAGCACCAAGGTAGTTCATTACATAATAAGTGATTGGATGAATCCCTCCACCATTAACAATCCCAACTGAAATTTCATTCTTGCATATCAGAGTCTCCAAATCGGCGAAAACACTTCTGATTGCTTCCCTCAACCTTGCCAAGATTCCAATCGCTTCGTCCCTTATTGCCACGCCGCCACATTCATCAGAGAACAATGTTTCAATCTCAGGTAACATTTCTTTCAATGCCTCAAATACCTTGAGCAGCCTAAACAATCGCAATGGCGAGCCTGCGCTGTTCGCCACTGCGTTAGCGAAATCTAGTAGCAGAGTCATTGGTGCCCTGCATAGCTCCATAAAACAGAGATCAGCATAGTTTGAACTAGAAGAACACTCCACAAAAACAGAGTTACTTAGATTCCTTTCTTCAGAGAACAGAATCCTGATAGAATATTCAAAAGACATGATCCAGCGTTGAATCTTTTTCTGCAAGTAATCTAATGGAACACCTTTGATCTCCTTTATGAGAAGCTTTTGCATATCTATCTTCCTCATTTTCTCAGCAAGGATTTGTCTCCTCCAAGTTAGGTATACATTGTAGCATTCTTCATCATACCCTGCTTTTTCGAAAATCGCCGTCCGAATCTTTTCTTCCATATCAATGGGAAAAATCACCATGTCTTCTCTTTTCTCCTCTATTCCAAGAATCAAATATAAATTTTCTTTTTTATTTACTGTATTTCTCCCATCTTCAATTTCCAATGCGATTTGCACCACTGAATGGGCGACATTACTCCCATTCAGTGGTTGCTTGTTATCCAAGTAAGAGCGAAGACACGTGAAAAAATAGCATATTGAAGCACCCAAAAAAATGAGAGCAATGTGAATTTTCATGAGTTGAACTAAAAAGTATCCAAGGAAGAAGTTGAAGAGATCTACCTCGAATCCAAAGTCAACTTGCCTTGACAAACTCAAGAACATTATAGCAAATGCAACACTTGAGACCAAACTAAACATGTCTGGGTTTCCGTTGACTTTTTGATCATATAAAAATGAGGAACAAGAAATTAGCATAAACCCCAAAAAGCTAACCTGTGCTTTCCATAAGTGACTCCAAGAAACATGGAACTTGTATGCAAATGACATCACGGTACAGATAATGGAGCTCACACTTGCATAGATGAAAATCTTCAATAAGTTCCATTCTCCAAATACTTGTTTGAAAGAGGAACTCAAAGCAAAACAAAGTAGAGCAATTGGGGTAGACGAAAAACCCACAAATCTCCATAATTTTTTCTGGATTAAAAAAGTCTTAAGTTGGTTTGTGCCCATGGTCCTTGACATGAAGGTGTGAGTGTGAAATGTTGCTGAAATTGTATTGAAGTTAAATAGATAAAATAAAATAAACTAAAAAACAAACTTTATAGTTTTCTCCATTGGTAATAAAAATATTCAGTTCATAAATGTTACCGTTTGAGAGGCCGGTCAATTTGCCTTGGATTTGGAATGCTATACATCTTGTTGCATAAATGATGTATGTGAGGTAAATCCTAGGCAAGTTGAAAAATATACTAAAGCAATTGTCAAAATAGTGAAAATACACCTATTTGTAGTAGTTGTACAAAAGTTGTACACAAAATAGTTATTCATGTACCATATCTATTTATTAATATATAATAGTTAACTAGTTACACATTGAATTCACACATTATTTAGCATTGTTAAATGATGGCTGAGAGAGTGACAGTTGTCTTAGGTAGTTTTGTTTTTTTCCTCTTCATAATAGAAGATATTGGTAGCATTTGATTGGCTGTTAACACATCACACGGATTGCCTTTCGTTGATCAGCCAAATACTTTGATTTTAAATACTAAGCAAAACTCATTAGCGGGAATTTTCTCGAGAAAATTTTCGAATGCGTTTTAAACTTTTACCCTTCTTCAAATGAAACTTCGAATTTATCAATTCTCTCTCTCCCTTTCTCTTTCCTCAATTTGTTTCTCTCTCAATTTGTTTCTCCCTCTCTCTCTTTTCTCAATTAGCAGAAAATGTTAATATATATATATATATTCAGCTCATCCTATCTAAAACTGTACAATTAAGATTGAAAAAAGTTGTCCAAAATAAACAATACTTTTATTAGAAAGTTAAAATAATATTGGTGGAGTTGATTATATTGATAATTTGAAATGAATTTAAGTGCAATTTTTTTTAATGTTATGATTTTACGATTTTATTAATATTATCTTAACAACATTGAATTTTTCAAAAGAGAAAATAAAAATAGAAGATTCATCGGATTTGAGGTTTAATTTAAAGTACAATGATTATATTGATTATTTTCTGTGAAAATTGTGAATCAAATATGTATTTATTTTTTGTTTAATTACTCTGTTCGTCCTTATAGTTTCGTAACATTTTCAATTAGGTTCTTATACATTTTTTCCTTTTAATTGAGTCCTTGCATCAAATTTTATTTTTAATTGGGTTCCTATATTTTTTTTTTCTTTTATTTGGGTCCCTCTACCAATTTTTTTTTTAATTTGGTCCCTATATAATTAAACTAATTACTTAAGAGGGACCTAATTAAAAAAAAAAATTGGTGTAGGGACCCAATTAAAAAGGAAAAAAAGTATACGGATCTAATTGAAAATTTCGCAAAACTATAGGGGCAACAAAGTAATTAAACCTTTATTTTTTAAATATTTAATTGATCTTTGTCCTTATTTTTTAAATGCTGAATGATATATGTTTAAATTGGTTTAATTACTCTATTAGCCTCTATAGTTTTGCAAAATGTTCAATTAGATCCCTATACTTTTTTTACTTTTAATTGGGTCCTGTACCAATTTTTTTTTAATTGAGTCCCTACACTTTTTTTTCCTTTTATTTGAGTTCCTGCACCAATTTTTTTTTAGTTGGGTCCCTATATAATGAAGCCAATTACTACGAAGAGGGACCTAATTGAAAAAAAATTTGGTGCAGGGACCCAATTAAAAAGAAAAAATATATAGAGACCTAATTGAAAATTTTGCGAAACTATAGGAACAACAAAGTAATTAAACCGTTTAAATTTGACATATAACATCTATATTTGTTTTGAGACCGCCTTAACAATTAATATAAATAAATTAATTATGGGATCAAAATCAATCTTCTTTAATTGTTTTAGTATCAAATTTGAATAATTATAATAAATTACAAGAACTAATTTTGAATTTTATAAGAACCAAAAAATTTATTTAATATTTTCTGCATTTTGGATAACTTAAATAAGTATGTTAAATCATATAATTTAAAATTTTTTTAATTTAAATTTTAATCTTAGCAAGTTTAAATTTCTGTAGGTCAATATGGGATTATAAAGGCAAGTAGGTTGGAAGTAAAATTTAGTTATAAAAATAATTATCTCACTTTTGTAAATTTTAATAAAGAGTTTTTGTGAATTATTTTGATCAAGGATGAGAAGTATGTCTTAGAGGACAACACTCACATACAAATTCAAAATGTTCATGATAAAGAGCAAGCACAAACATAAATAACTTATTTAATAGCTTATATAAAGAGATTTAGCACTTTTTTATACTCTTACTTTTATTTGAGGATAATTAAACTTTACTTTATAACTCAATTCTTGGGAATTTAGAAACTTATCTACTTGAAAAAAAATTATATATATCAAAATGGTTAAATTCCTAATTGTTTCTTAGAAAAATAATTATGATACATATAAATTTTAATTAAACGAAGATAACTTTTTTTTGTTTAACATAAGCTATTGCGTGCAAGTTTGTGGTGTGTTATTTGAGGTTAATTGAACTTAACTATAGTATCCAATTATTAGAATTTGAACATTTTCGTAAATAACATATAACTCTACATTAATTTAATGCATTTTTCGTTGAGAGAGTTTATCATTATATACTTAATTAGAAATTTAAATAGATAATAGATTTAATTAAATAAATACATAACACTAATTAAATAAGGTAACAAAAATATAGTATTATATGTTTTATACAATTTACCTATATTGAATGAACAGTTACAAGTAAGATTTTAGAACCAAATGTACATTGCAAATTATTATATTTAAAATATAAAATAATTATGAAACTATATTTCGTCAATTTTATAAATATTTTAAATTGAATTTTTTTTTTTGTAAGAAAGTTTAAGTTTGTCTATAATCATATACAAAAATTTGAAATTTTGTTAGATTATATACAAAAATAATGATCTTTTGCTTAAAGTTGTGAACCCTAACAAATTGAATAATTAGTTTGTAAGTCAAAATAAGGTGAATTTAAATAATAATATTTTTTAAAATATATTATTCTTTTAGTAAGAAGTTATTAGTTTAGCATGTATTATTTATTTAAAATTAGAAGTGATATAAAATAAATTTGTTTTAGTGAGGTAATAATGTTAATATACAAATATAATATGTTTTTCATATATAAGTAAAATTTGTTAATATGAACTCGAAAAGAAAAATTATTTAGACTATCAAATATAGATGATGGAACATATTTTTTCCTATATAATAGGTCGAACATTCTTTAAATCTTTTTAAATGACTGTGTCAATTTCTATCATCTTCTTATCTTTTATATTTTTTTTGTTTATTGTGTTTCCTTTATTGTTTACACTATTTTTGGAACCTTGCATTTTTAATTAAAAGGAAGTAGATAATAGATAGTACAATACAATTAAAACATTTAATGACTCTTTTTTTTTTGTGTGTTCTCTTTAATTTCACACTTTATTTATATTATGTCTTATTACTATGTGTTAAAATCGGTCAAAAGACCATTATATATGTTACATACAATATTAGCATTCAATCTAATATTTTAAGCAAAGCAGTTACACCATCCAAACACTACTATTATCACGCGCGGGGCTTCTGCTAGTATTATTATAATATGCACATTGAGAATTGACCTTTTATGTTTTTGATATTGGAGTGGTAGTGCTGTTTTTTTTAAATGTGAATGGTTGAGATATTATTTTTAAATGTGGAACTGTTTAATTAGAGAAGTAAAAATTAAACCGTTCGATTTATTAGAGGTACAGAAATCAGATCCTCCGATCTATTTTAAAAAAAATTAAAAAAGTTGAACTACACAAATCGAATCCTTCAATTTATGTACTTTCTACAATTTTAAAAAATATCAAAAATAACAATATTAGAATATATCACTATTTTTACTTCTATCCCCAAAAAAAGCGCCTAGTATTAATTGTGGTTCGTTAGTACCGTATCTTTTCTTTTGTTTTATGTATGAGACTATTTATTTTTAATGCGTGTCTTTTTGTAAGTGGTTTAGAGCAAGTGGTTTAGAGCTGTATGATTGGTACGTTATACCTAGTATTGTGGTGTATAAATACTTTACTCTTTGTTGGTAGGCTTTTTTACTTAAATGCGCATGTAAAATGTTTTAATTCCCAAAATGCTCATAGTTTGAAATTTTTCTAAAAATACGCACTTTCATTTCTTGGTCGGTGTCTGCGAAATGGAATTCAACTCTATTTCATCCTAGGTGCCCACGAAATGGGCAAATCATTTCAGGTTTAGCTCCCACGAAATGGGTTGCCCAATTCCTTGGTGGCAGCAGCGAATTGGGAGGAACAATTCATGGGCACCAGGCACGAAATGGGGCACTGCGGAAGTGAGTTGCCCAATTCCATTTAGCTCTCTCACTGCTCCCCTAGTTTCAGTACTAAAGTTACGTCAGTTGTGGATTTGCTCCTCCTTTTATTTATCAGCAAAACTTTGACTAATCTAGCTTCGTGTGTGTTTGGCAAACGTGAGTTTGCATAAAATTGATTTTACAAAATTGATTTTGATAAAAAGTAAGTTTGGGATAACGTGATTTATGTTTGACAATATTTGTATCAAAATTGATTATAGCAAAATAAATGTTGTTTGGATTATACTACTCAAAATCACTTTTAGATGAAAAATTACTAAAAGAGATATCAATTTAAATTATTTTTTTTATATATATGCAAAAACAGAACCTAACAAAAATAATATAAAAAATATTTATTATATAAATAAATAAATACAATAAAAAAATATATAAGAGAGTACTATAAATTTTATAATGTTAAACAAAAAAAATATTTTATAATTTTTCTAATATTATCCCGTACTCTTTAATTTAGTATTATTTTGGAATATAAATTTTCATTATTTATGGCTATATTGTTACTTATAATTAATTTTTTATTTATTTTGTCCTTTTTTATAGAATCATAGTTTATATTATACAAAATTTTGATAATAAACGTAGTATATAATAATTATAATTACAAATTTTACAAAGTCAAAATAAAAAATAAAAAAATTAATATAAAACAAAGGTAGAGTACATTAAAGAATAGAAAAAAATCATATAGATAAAAAATAATAAAAATTTCATAAAACCATCAACATATATCATATGAACAAAAAAATACAATAAAAACTAAATAAAATAAATAACAAAATAAAAAAATTTGATACACAACATAAATACAATATAGTAAAAGATAGAAAAAAAATTCATATGAACAAAAAAATAATAATAAAATTATAAAAGCAAATATATATATATATATATCAAACAAAAGGGGAAAAAAAAGGATTGAAATAGAGCATATAACAAGTGGAAAAAGAGAATAGATAAGCATTGAGAAAAACTGAAAATTGATGCACCGAAACAAATTTGAAAAGCAGAATAAGTTTGTTATCAATGGAGTGTCCAACTCACTTCCGCAGTGTTCCCATTTCGCGACTGGCGCTCCTGAGTTGTTCCTCCCAATTTGCTGCTGCCACCAAGGAAATGGACAACCCATTTCGTGGGAGCTAAATCTGATATGGTTTGCCCATTTCGTGGGCACCTAGAGTGGAATGGAGTTGAATTTCATTTCGCAGACGCCGGCCAAGAAATGGAAGTGCGTATTTTCAAAAAAATTTCAAACCATGCGCATTTTGGGAATTAAAACATTTTACATGCGCATTTAGGTAAAAAAGTCCTGTTTGTAGTCGAGTTTTCTAACTAAATATAAAAAAAATATTGAATATCGGTTTAATTTTATCATTCAAATTAAAAACTTGTTTCATTTAGCTTTATAAAATTTTACAAATACGAATTTAATAAGTCCATTAAATTACATTTTATAGATTAATTTACTTAAATGATGAATTGTTAATGAACTGATGTTATTGTTGATAATGCGTCACTTTAAATCAACCATAAGATGCCATATTGCGATATTGCCACATGTGCTATTGAATGTAAGAATATCATATATATGATGATAACCAATTTGGTAACACGATTTAGATTTAACCTTTTTGGTTTTCTCCATCCCTTTTATTTGTTTAGTTTCGTTCTGTTAGAAGATATCATGGAGTCATTTCGTTATGTGATGATTAATTGACCTCTTTAACCTGATGAGTTTACATGTTAATTTCACACTCTCTACTAAGTCTTAGTGTGTCGTTACTGCAGAGATTCATAGTATTTTTGTTAAGATTAATAGAGATTCACCGACAATGTGAATATTCAACTTGCACTACTCTGTTCTTTTATGGTCAAAACCTGCCTTTAATTTTTACGATATGAGCTGTTCTAAGTATTTTCATGTCCTTTTGTTTCTCGGTTTTGATGGAGATCCAAGTCTCACTTTGACCTAAATCAAAAAAATAAAAAAAGACTTTCCCACAGAATATTACTAGGTCAGGGTGAATCTTTTAACTCTTATAAATTTGATGTTATTCTCACAAGAATTAACCTTGTTATAGGTTAATCATTGTTACATCTATGCAAAATATTTGTCATTCATCGATATCTACATCTAATTAATAATGATCCAGATTATAAAGAAACAAATCTCATTAATTAAACTTGGTCAAAAAATTCTCATTATATATTCAGAAATCGTTACTACTTACTAATAACCACCAAAACAAACTTAACACTGTCAAAGGATAATATACTCGATCGTTTTTTTTTTAACATAATCATTTGCTATGTTATTAATTTCATTAATAGAATTGAATAATAATACATAAATCTTTGACACTGACAATTTATCAAACAAAAATATTATAAGAAACTTTTCAAGTGTACCAGAAACACCGGTGTTCCAATTGTTTTAACCGTTAATCTGAATTATAAAAAATATATATAATATATATTAATTGAAATCAACGGTTAAAACAATTGGAATACCGATGTTTCCAGTACACTTGAAATTTTTCTAATATTATATACACATAAAAATCATCCATTAAATAAGTCATTATATATTTATGTTTAAATATATTAAGTATTTAACTCATTTTTATTAATATTTATATGAATAGTTGATTTAGAGACTATTTATTAAGGGATAAGTATTGTTTTAGTTCCTAACGTTGAGGGTTAGAATCAAAACCGTCCCCAACGTAATTTTTTATTTAGAATTATCCTTAACATTTTTTTGTATTAAAATCGTACTTTTAACTTTTTTACGGACAAAAATACCCTTTACTACTTCCGGCACCTTTACCACCACCACCACCTCCCTTACTCCCATCAAATACTAATAATCAGAATCAGAATTAAATTCAGAAGCCGAAACAACATCAAATTCAACGAGTACCCAATTCAACAACATAAAATTCAAAATCAACAACATCAAGTTCAACACACAAAATCAGGATCAGAAGCAAAATCAGAAGCAGAAACAAAGCAAAAGCAAATGCAGAAGAAAAAGAAAATGCAGATGCAGAAGAAGAAGCAGATGCAGAAGCCGAAGCAGAACCACCAGCAATTCGTGGGCGACGGAGCGACGGCGGCTGGGCAGATCGGCGGTGGTAGGAACCCAGCTCAGCCTCAGATTCCTCTCTCTCCTTCGCGCGCCGCCCTTCTCGCGTCGGGCTCCCTTTCCCGACGACGCAGCAGTCACAGAAGCAGAAGCTGAAGCTCAAACAGAAGCAGAAAGCAGAGGCCAAAGCAAGGAGTAGAAGCCAAAGCAAGAAGCGAAGCAAGAAGCAGAAGTTGAAGCAAGAAGCAGAAGCAGAAACAGAGGCCGAAGCAGAAAAGGGGAGGAGCAGCGGCGAGGCGGCGAGGAGTAGGGCCGAGGCTGCGAGGAGCAGCGAGAACGCGGCGGTGCAGAAGCAGAAGCTCTCTCCTTGGCTCGCGACGGCGATGGCGGCTCCAAGTTTCGCCGGCGTCGTCCCCCCTCCCCCCTCCCCCCTTCCCCTTTTCCTTCCCCCACTCCCTCGCGCCCTTCCCCTTTTCCCTTCTCCCCTGCCTCCTCGCGTGTTTTTTTTTTAATTTTATAATTTTTTTTATTAATAGGGATCATTTAGAAATAAAATAAAAAATTTTATTAAAAAAAATGATTTTAATACAAAAAAATGTTATGAATGATTCTAAATAAAAAATTACATTAGGAACGGTTTCGATTCTGACCAACAACGTTAGGGACAAAACAATATTTATCCCATTTATTAATATACACATAATAATATAATATGATTGCTTAATCACTCTGGGCCATGAACATACATTACTATTGCTAAACAATTGTTGGGCCTACTAGTGAGATTTCAGTTGAAGATATAGGCCTGATATCAACAAGAGGCCCAAAAGCCCATAACCTTGTTTCTTGCTGGTCAAGAAACATATCCTCATGAGCTCGAAGGGTTTCAGAAACACAAATTATCACCACCGCCATCGTCACTGCATAAATGATCTCTAACAACACACTTGTCATCAGCAATGCCATGACGGTGGCAAACGGCCAAAGATCACTAGCTGTTACTCTACGTAAGGGCGAAGTTAGCATAAAATTAGAGAAATGTTAAAGTTCAATTTTTTAATATAAAAAATTAAAATAAAAATTTTAAAAATATTAAACTAAAATTTACATATAATTTATAAAAAAAATTAAAGTTTACGAGGCTAATATTTCTTTAGTCTCTTTATCTTCGTTTTGAATTTGAATATCACTTTTAACTTAAAAAAAAAAAAATTTCCTCGAGACATGAGAGGCTCTGCCCATACTTTGACAGCCCGAAGAAATAGAGGAACAGCCACGCACCGGTTAAGGAAGCAAGGATGAGGAGCGAGAAAGAATACGGAAGGAGGAACCCCACCACCGTTGCCGCCGCCACGATGAGATAGTTGATGCGAGAATAGTAAATAATCTTTTATAGTCTAGAGATTCCGTTGGTAAGGAAACTTGGCAAAGAGATGGTGCTCCGGTCAGTGAGCTCCCGCCATGGTCGGCGGTGAGCGTGGTTGTAAACGCTTGTGAGGGAAGCTTGGAGTGTTTCCATGGCTATGGTGATTGAGAGCTTATCCGAAGAAGACATTGTTGTGTAGCTACAAGCCTACAAATGCTTAATTGTTTTTTTTTTTCCATTGGATCCATTATTTCGCACGTATGTGAGTTTAATATATTTGATTTGATTATAGCGTTCATGTGAAATTCCATTGCTTTCAGCCTGAAGATTCTCAATTCTCAAATCTTAATTAGTTTAAGAAAAAGTATAGGGTACCAACATATTATATGTCAGCTCTTATTTATAATTGTATTTTATGGAAGTGTGTTCGTGGATGTGTCTAATAATTAATATATTTTAAATACATATATAAAGAGACACATCCAGAAAATATATCTATAAAGACACTTCTATTAAGGGCTTGTTTGGGTGAGTTTTTTAAAAAAGATCTTTTTTCGAGTTATCTTTTTTTAAAAGATCTTATAAAGAAGTAAAAGTAATTTTATGTTTGGATATCTCATGTAAAAAGGTCTTTTTATCAATCAATTATGTTTGGATATAACAATATAAAAGTACTTTTTTGTTTATTTATTACATGAAAAACATCTTTTTTTTAAGGAAAAAAGATCTTTTAAAAAAAATGTAAATTACAGCTTCTCAAAAAAGATTTTTTTTTTTATTTTACTAGTACTTTTACTTTTACTACTAGAAATTTGCCAAACACGTTAAAAAATAAAAAAAGATCTTTTTTCATTGAAAAAAGATCTTTTTTTAACAAAATAATGGCGCCCAAACATACTAAACATAGCTATAAAAAAGACATTTTTATTAGACACATCCACGAACACACTTCCATAAAATACAATTATAAATAATAATTGACAAAAGTTGGCAGATACTGTTGGTAACACAGCGAAATCGGTAGTTTAAATATTATTGCTTTGTTTAGCGGTAACTAGCTAGCATCTGCATGGTGTGTCGTGGAATTAATTGTATTGCGAGGAATGTTATTAATTGAATGAGAATACTATTATTTATTTTATTTGATAAAGATTGAAAGGAAAAATGATATTTATGCCTCAAAAAGTCACACTAAAAAAAATTGTAAGATGCATCAAAGAATTGCTATATCGTTATTGTTTTCAGGTGTTACCTAAAATCAGGATGGTATTTTTTAGTTTAGATGTGAGGTTCAAACTTCTTAGATTATCTTTGATATTTTTGCTTAGATGGTAACGGAAGTATCTATGAGAAATTTTAGTACTTAAATTAATAAGAATTTTGATAAATTAAATATGAGTTGAATGAAAAAAATACAAAAGCAATGGAAGAACTTTTAACTTGCTTCCCAAATGAGATCGGATACCAGGTCATGGAACTTTTATATCGTCGATCCGACCCATTTTGACTCGGTTGAAGAGAATAAGATATAGGAAAAGTCTAGGGCCAACAACTTTGTTAAATTCTGGCCAGCATGTAAAGTGAGTCATTAGATGAAATTTCACACCAATCTCACACCATTAAATTCATCATTGATAGCTATTTGATAGCTACAAATCACAAAAGTTGTTGGCCCTAGCATTCCTCCAAGATATATTGTAATAGTTGGGTCAAATTGTGAAAGAGGGGATAAAAGCAGTCAGGAAAGAGCCACTCATACATAAAAAGCGGCAATAGTCCCTTAAACTTTAATTTTTTTTATAAGTTAGGTGGAAATTTTGGTTTAATCTCTGTTAAAATTTTAATTTTAGTCTTTTTATATTAAAAGATTAAACTTTGGTTCTTTCTTAAATTTTATCTTAGTTCCGATCTTAAAAACAGCACAATCTATTAAACAGGTGCTATTAGATTAACTGGTTGAATATGAGTTGGATTGTTCGAAACTCAAATATAAACGATGATCATATAATCTTTAATTAAGCAACATTGCATGTGGCATGATTTTATTGTTAGTTAAATTTGATTTTTTTTTAACCTGAAATAATTAAATCGAAAATAACTAAATGAACTGAATTTATTAATTTTTTTAAAAATAAAATAAAATAATAAATGCTAAAAACACACAATTAATCAATATGTACTATTTTATTCATTATTTTAAAAACCAATTGGTTCAGTTATTTTAATATCTTTGAAATTCCATTTCAACCTTCTCGATTCATAAGGGAAAAAAAAATATAGCATATCAAATTCTCATTATTTAATCATAATACTTCATCGAAAGAATTTTTTTTCATTTTATTAGAACATAATTGTAAATTGCAATGGCCTTCGAAGTTTGAAGTTTGGTTGTCAAAGTTTATAGTCTCTACTCTAAATACATGATTGATTTTTCTACTCCAACCTAGAGGGTGCAATACAAGAATTATTAATTGGAAGAAAATCGAATTCCTGCAAATTCAAGGATTAATGATTATATACAACAGTTAGATATCAATAATTTTGTATAGTTTGATAACTAATGAAGTTTGCACGCGTATGATTCTTCTATTTTGTTTCTTGAGCACCACAAAAATGCTTTAGTTTGTTACACGATTTCCGTCAAAAGCAATAACGAAAACATTTTTGCAATATTAGATCAATTCGTCAACTCCTGGAAAATTAAACTTTTGAAGAGATAATGCATCTACACAGATTAAAAGGCATGCCATATCGTATAGGGAAAGACATTGATGAACCTATGATATATTGATAAAGAAAATATATTGGGTCTCATACAAAATCAATATATAATCAAAATGTCTTTTAGATTCAGTTAGGCTTAGGTTGGTATATTAACAACTCTACAGATATAACACCTACCTGAGCAAAACCTATATATAACCCTATTTTTTTTTTTTTTTTAATTTTTAGTTTACATATTCATGTGCAATCTTTCAAACGGTGTTAGGCATTACTTCTGCCTCAAGTCACCAATTCAGAGCTTCTGAGTGACCTCTCAAGTCACATATGTTATATGAGTCATTTTAATATGAGCAATGCTAGGGGACATCAACTTTTGTAATTAGTAGCCATCAAATAGTCATCAATGATGATTTAATGGTGTGAAATTGGTGTGAAATTTCATCAAATGGCTCACCTTTCTCTGCTGGTTACATGCTGGCCAAAATTCAATAAAATTGCTGGCTCATAGACTTTTCTTTTTAATATAATTATATTATAGTCATAGTTATCATAACCGAATCGGTGATTGAACCGATTAGGTTACTGGGTCACTAGATCATTGGTTCAACCGATGGATCACTAGTTGAACAGATTGACCCGGTCCTATGTAAATAAAAAATAAAATATAGTAAAAAATTTAGAATTAAAAATTTAAACTACATATTTTTACTAATATTTTAAAAATATCTAGCTATTCTAAATAATATGGAACAGAAACAATAAATATTTTGTTAATTTTACTCTATCATAAATATTTTTATTTTGTTTAATAATTTATTAATTAGTTTATATCTATTATACTATTATATACTATAAATATTCATTGAAAAATAATATTAATAGATATTATATAATTATGAAAAGAAAATAATAAGTGAGTTTATAATTATTGTTAAATAAAAATATAATTAATTTAAGAATGAGTGATCTTATAATTAAAATTAAAATAAATTAAATAGAAGTAAATTATTTGCTGAAAGATATCAATATGTATTTTAATTTGCATATATACTAGTAATAAGCAAGTTAGCCTGGTGGTTGAGGCTACCGTTCATATGCTTGAGGGAGGGGGTTCGAACCCCAACTATTTCATTTGAGAAAAACGCAAAACAGCTCCTGACAATTACCTCGAAAGACGGTTTGGTCGGACCGGTCTTTACTGAGTTTGACCGATTTTTACCGATTTGCACCGGTTCCTTTCCTTGTGCAGTCCAATTATCGGACCGGACCGATATAGAATTTGGTTCATTGGTTTTTCGATCGAACCGGTCGGTCCGGTCCGGTTTTGATAACAATGATTATAGTGACTAAGGAGATTATGATATATGATCGAATAGACAATTTGGTGGTAATTTTATCAAAGAAAGGCTGGATAGAGTGTTAGTGTCAATGCAATGGAGGACAGAATTTTCAAATGACTATGTTAAACACCTAGATGACACGGGTTTAGATCACAAGCCACTCTTTATTGATTCGGTTAGGGAGGTGAGGAGAACAAAGAGGAGATTCAGATTTTAAGAGAGATGGTGTGAGAATGAAGAGGTGGTGGAATCAATTAAACATAATTGGGCGCTAGACATGAGAGATTCACCTATATTTAAACTAGCTGAAAAACTCAAGACAATTAGATATTGCATAGTAGAGTGGCAGCAAAATTCTTCTTCTAATTCCAAAAAGAAAATTCAGCAATAGTAGGGGAGGCAGTTAAGGGCGATCAAGCTAATGGAGCAGCTATCAGGGCATGGGAGGCTGAATTAGAAGATGCACTTAGGTTAGAAGAACGATATTCGAAGAAAAAATCTCGAGTCTAGTGGCTGAAATGGGGAGACCGCAATACAAAATTTTCACTCCAAATTTCATATTAGGAGTAGAAGAAACAAGGTACAAGAGTTAGAAGATGCACAAGGGAAGCCAACAGCACTGAAGGCATTGCATCAACCGGCCAACGATACTTTGAAGAGTTCTTTACATCAAATAATCTAAGAGACCCAACAACCAAAATTGAGGGTATCCCAAAAAAAATCAATGTTGCTACCAACCATGCACTAACTAGACCGATCACAGAAAAAGAAGTGAAAGCTGCTGTTTTTTCTATAAATGCTTTTTCGGCCTCGAAAGAAAATGGATTCACTGCTAAATTTTTTCAATTTTTCTGAAAAATGATTAAAGGAGATGTTTTTCAGGCGATTAGAAAATTTTTCTCGGGAGGTAAAATCCTAAAATCCTTTAATCACATTCATATTTGCCTTATTCCGAAGGATCCGAATGCAAAATCCATGAAATAGAGTCGACCTATAAGCTTTAGTAGTATTTTTTATAAAGTCTTATCAAAGATTATGGTACACAGGCTTCAATTTGTGATGAATAGACTCATAAGTGACACACAGAGTGCTTTTATTAAAGGGCAGTTAATTAGTGATAACATTTTAATTGCTCATAAATTTATGTATTTTTTAAAGAATAAGAGATACGGTAATTATAAATTAGCTCTGAAACTAGACATGAGTAAGGCGTATGACAGGGTGGAGTGGAGCTTCGTTTGGGAGATTATGAGGAAGTTGGGTTTTTGCAGAAGATGGATGGAATGGATTCAGGAACTGGTGACGACAGTTTCATACCTTGTTACTGTGGATGGTCAGCCTCATGATTTTTTTAAGCCATGTAAAGAGTTGCATTAAGGCGACCCTCTTTTTCCCTATCCATTTTTATTTTGCGCAGAGGGATTGCCCCATCTGCTCCACAGAGGAGAACAGAGACGGGAGATTACAGGTTTGAGACTTAATCAAAGGTGTCCTAAAGTCAACCATCTATTTTTCGCAGATGACTCAATTTTATTCAGCAAAACTACAGAGAAAGGGTGTCAAAATCTGATTCGAATCCTATAGGTTTATGAAGATATTAGCGGTCAAGCAATAAATCTGGATAAATTCTCAGTATTTTTCAGCAAAAATACCCCAGTGGGCATTCGTGATCATCTATCTCACATCTTACATATCTCTCACATTAGCAACCAGAACAAGTATCTTGGGTTACCAGCGGTTATTCAGAGATCTAAGAGAGCTACATTTTCGTATATCAAGGAAGTGACACATAAACTGCAGCACTGGAAGAGGGTCTTGCTATCCTCAAGCGGCCGAGAAATACTAATAAAGGCACTAACAACGGCAGTTCCAATCTATACTCTGAGTTGTTTTAAACTGCCAGAGACACTGGTTGATGAAATTCAAAAGCTCATGCTCTAATATTGGTGGGACAGCGAGGCTCGAAAAGAAGGATGCACTGGATAGGATGGAAAATTTCTTGTACACCTAAATCTCAAGGGGTCTTAACTTCAAAGATCTTAAAGTCTTTAACCTTCCAATGTTAGCAAAGTAAGGAGTGGAGACTGATAACTAAGTCACACTCTCTAATTTATAAGGTGTACAAGAGTAAATATTTTAAATTCTCAAATTTTTTAAATGCGGAGGCCAGGAACAACCCATCTTGAATCTGGCGAAGTGTTTTGGAGGGTCGAAAAGTGCTAGAAAAAGAAATCATATGGCGAATTGGCAGAGGCAGTACGATTAGGATTCAGCAAGACCTATGGTTAAGAGATTTTCAAGCAATTACTCCTAATCCTAATAACCTAGAGGGTCAAAGACTAGAATAGGTTTCAGATTTGATGCTACCAGACAGAACATGGAACCAGACACTAATTCGTGAGGCATTCAATCCAGCAACTGCAAATGCTATTCTAAATTCAACAATTCACCAGGAGGAGGATAGAATTACTTGGATGAAAGAAAAATCTGGGACATATACAGTAGCTTCTGGTTATGGTGTGGCCTTTCAATTTTTCACCCTCCAACAGATTTTTTTTCAGAAAATTGCAGAAAGAAAGAATTATGGACAGTGATTTGAAAACTCAGATGTCAACCGAAGATTAAAATTTTTTTGTAAAAATTTATGCATGAGGATTTACCTGTGAAACAGAAATTGGGACAGAAAATCTAAACAGTGGTACTGCTTTGTCCAAGATGCCACAATGAAGAAGAATCGGTCTTCCATTGTCTCTAGACTTGCCTGGACGCAGTTGAAGCTTGACATGCACGTGGTCTCCTAGTTCCATCTTACATGGACCTCCCATGGTAGTAGTGGCTGAAACTGCTTGAATGGTTCAGTGACGCTAATGGGAAGAAGAGGAACTTGGCAGCTATTACAACTTGGTTGAATTGAAAGGTTAGAAATGAATTTGTTTTTGAAGGAAAATGGAAGTCTCCCCTCCTAGTTGCGGAAGAAGCTCTACGAGTCTTTAATGAACCTCAAGATTAGAGATGTACTCTCCCTCTCTTGAGATCTTTACTCTTTTTATTGTAAGCTTAATTATTTTTTGGTAGAATATTTTTAATACTATTCTTCAATTGGTGTCCAAATATGGACTGTAAATTTATTTCTAGTGAATAAAATAACTTTACCTTTGATAAAAAAAAGGAGATTATAATATTTTAAAAGTATTATTAAAATTAAAATAATATTTTTTATTTTTAAATAATATTTTTAAAAAATATTACTTAAAAAAATATTACTAAAATATAAAAAATATTAATTTTTAATTTTAATAATATTTATATAATTATCGCAATCCCCGTATTATAGGCATACTATAATTCACAATCTTGGACATGCACTTGAGTATTATTAATAATTAAACCACTATATTGAGTGTCTCATGATATTAAATTTACTCGAGCAATCCATTTTAAGCTGCTGCGCGTGTGTTTACTCCACATATAATAGTATCACTATATCAGGACACATTTATAAATTCGTTAATATCAAAGAGATATATCATATATATGCCAAATGTCTGTAATATTCTATGTCAAGTACACATTAATTAGTACCATTTAACAATACTAACACCGCGATATTTACTCAACTATAATTTAGTACTACTTGACAGCATGTTTTTTTTATTGATTTTCTCTACTGATACAACCACGCGCACAAGATTATTTATCAACAAGATTACAAGACAAGATGATTTAATTTCTAACGTAATACTACTTCCACCTACGTAGGTCTTGTCATTCTAACAACTGGTGATTTTTTAGTGTATATATCATAAACCAAACCATGCTAATAAAATAACTAGCAGTATAACCCTCTCTAACTTGCTAGCTAGTGCATGCTTATGCCACTTTTGTTTCTGTATGTGCTCGTGAAGAATTAGAATTAGATTGGGCCGAGTATAATTTTGTATTAAGAAAACTTAGAAACTAAAAAGCTGCATGAAATGAAATCAAATATTATTGTCGCCGCCAATTTGTTTGCAATATTCTAAGTGTACCAAACAAGTTGAGTGTCAAATGTCAATACTCAATACACGGAAAATCAATTAGATCCACATTCAAACAAAGACAGAACCACAATATGAAGTTTCCCACAATTCCATGACACCATAAAAAAATGACCTTGAAAAGGAAAGCTGCCAATCACCCATACAAAACGACATCTTGGAGATAAAAGAAAAAGCGCTTTTCACGTTCGCTTCTCGTCCCTTCTAACTACCGTATACACACACACTTGACTCCATGCACTTTCCCTCACTCTACCCTCTTTTTCCACCAGAAACCGCGTTTTCTTGGGGGGCATTTCCGTCATTTCAAACTCGCCCCCCGTTTCAAAGACGACGCCACCCTTATTCTACATTCTTATCTTCTCTTGCATGGTATTAATTATCCTTCCAAATTTTCTGATATTAGTTATTTGACTAGCATTTAATGTATTATTATTGTTATTACTATTTCTATTTTTATTATTATTTTTGTGTTAGGGTTGCAAAGCTATAACCAAGATAAATATCTACATCGCAAGCTTTATTCCAGACACTAAAATGGCTGACAGCGGGGAAGAGAAGTTACTTGCTGTGGCGCGCCACATAGCGAAGACGCTGGGGAACGACAATCGAACCGTTGCAGAAGACATTCTCAAAATATTCTCAAACTTCGATGCTCGATTCTCCAAGGAGAAGCTTTCTGATCCACTGGGCTGCGCCGCACTGGAACAGACCCTCGACTCACTCGATGAACGCATCTCGCGCCACGTGTCCTCACGCAACAACAACGACAACAGCCAGGCAATCTTTTCCGTCAACACCGCCGCGTTCCTCGCTTCGGTCGACGAGCTCACCGCCACCGTCAACAGATGGAGGCCTCTCGCCGCGGATGAGACCGTTGGCGCGTGCCTCTCACGTGCTGACGAGATGCTCCGTCGGGCTATGGTCCTAGCAGAAGACGAGTTCCGGTCACTCATGGATGAGTCAATTCGGAATACGTCGTTTGAATCGGATGACGGAGGCGAATTTGAAGGAGACGATGAGAGTTGCGGCAACGGCGTTCAGGATCATCGAATTCCAGCGGCGGAACGGGTTTCTGAGGAGGATGTGGTGATTGATGTGTTGCCAGCGGGTACGGTGATCGATCTCCGGGAGATAGCGACGCGCATGGTGGCGGCGGGGTTCGGCGACTCGTGCGCGCGCGTGTACGGTGGTTGCCGGAGGGAGTTCTTAGAAGAGAGCTTCTCGAGGTTAGGGTTTCGGAATCTTTGCGCTTCGGAGATTCAGGAGATGCCATGGCAGGTTCTTGAAGACGAGATCGAGCGTTGGATCAACGCCTCCAACGTCTCACTCAGGATCCTTTTCCCCAGCGAGCGCCGGCTGTGCGATCGCGTATTCTCCGGCGGTTCCGCCGCCGATATCGCGTTCGGTGAGGTCTGCCGCGAACCTGTGACACAACTGCTGAGGTTTGCCGACGCCGTCGCCAGTCACAGCCGCTCGCCGGATCAGTTGTTCCGAATCCTCCACGTGTTCGACACAATGCGTGAACTAATTCCTGAATTCGCATCGCTCTTCTCTGATTCACAATGTGAGACTGAAGCAATTGAAGTTTGGAAGCGATTGGGGGAAGCGATCAAGGAAATTTTTGTGGAATTGGAAAACCTGATTCGCCATGATCCGGCAAAGGCGGCAGTTCACGGCGGTGGGCTTCACCCTATCACTAAATATGTAGTGAATTACCTTGTGGCCGCGTCCCAGTCACGGCGAACCTTGGAACTAGTTTTCCAAGGCGATTTTCTTCCATTGAAGGATTTCATCACTAAGGTTGATGATAATAAGCATCAATCTGATTCTCATTTTTGTGTTCAATTGTGTGGGATAATGGACTTGTTAGAGAGCAATTTGGAAGCCAAGTCCAAATTCTACAAGGACCTTGCATTGTGCTCTGTTTTCATGATGAATAATTTGAGGTACATTGTTCAGAAGGCGAAAACCAGCGAATTGGGTCCCGTTTTAGGTGATGATTGGATCCGAAAGCACACTGCGAAAATTCGGAGATTTCATGTGAGCTACCAGAGGAGTTCATGGAGCAAGGTGGTGGGGTTCTTGAAGGTGACAAGTGAGGTGACAATGGCAGCAGGGTCTAGTGTCGTTGTTGAGGTAAAGGCTATGAAGGAGAAGCTGAAGATGTTCAACTTGCACTTTGAGGAGATTTGTAGGGTTCAATCTCATTGGGTTGTGTTTGATGAGCAGCTTAGGGAGGAAATCAGAATTGCACTGGAGAAGATCTTGTTGCCTGCCTATGGAAGCTTCATTGGAAGGTTCCATAATGTTCCGGAACTCAGCAAGTACGTTGACAAGTATGTAAAGTATGGGGTGGATGACATTGGAGATCGGCTTAACGATTTGTTTCAGGGAGAAAACAGCGTATTAGAAGTTTCACATCGCTTTAAGATATGGCTATGAGCAAGTCCAGTTTAAATGGAGGGAGTGACCCTTTTTATGTATGTATGAATCTGGTAGTGTAATTAGATATACAAAGTTTTGGATGTCACAAATTGCAGTCCTAGACTCCTAGAGTACTTGTGACCTCATCATACATGTATACTAATATACCATTGTTGGCTTTTTTGCTCAGAAATTATTGTATATACATTATATTTCTCATAAAGATTATATTATGAAATATGAAGTTGCTACAATCTTGAGTTGAAAAAAACACAGCTGTTGTTAAATTTGTGTTCTAATTTGCCATTTCCTTTAACTGATATACAAGTAGCCAAGTAGGAGCATGCTTGACCACAATTCAGTGTTTTAGTTTTCTTGGATCAATTTAAAATGTTCAGACATGACTGTGACTATAATCTTTTTTATTTTGGGTCAAAAGCTGAAAGGCATGAGAAATGTTCTATTCTTTTATGTTCTAGTTAAGAGGAGGAATATCCATAAACGAAGTTGGTTAACTATATAGGGATGAGTTAAAGGTAAAGGACAAGAAAGATCGTCACAAGGAGGAAGAATGGAAGCTTGATCAAGTTAGAGTATAATTTTCCCCCTTTCTGAACGTGTTTGTGTGTAAACTACAATCGCAATACGACATTGATTTGATTAATGATTGCTTTATGGATTGCATTCATTACTTTTTATTTTATAAAATCATCATAATTCGAGTCTTTTCTGTTATCTTGTATTGGATGCTACTTTAATAGCAAGTTAGTTTCTGTCTTTTATCAATCATCGGTATATCCAAATTCTCTTTTAACCTAGTTAGGGTAATTAAATTTTTGTAGGGCTAGATAGGTTTCCATTTTACTTTATTTTCCGTTTATTTACTAATAACCTAATTGGGTAAATTATTGAAAATACTTTAATATTTTAGATTTGTGTTAATATTATTGCTGTTTTTTTTTTTTTTTTTGTTATGGAAAGAAATAACGTGTAACACCATGAAATGGATATGTGCATAAACATTGCACTGCTATGGTGTCAGATCTAAAACGCAAGTTGCGTTTTGAACTTGTTTATTTTTTTTTAATTTTAAAACACACTAAATACAAGTTACGTTTTGACATTTTCATTTTTTTTAATTTTGTTTTAGGCTAAACGCAGGTTGCGTTTTTGGAGCCAGAAAATTCAAATTTTTTTTGAAGCCCACAAATGCAGGTTGTGTTTTGTCCGTGTTAGAAACTTTTTCTTAGAAGCCCCAAAACACAGGTTGTATTTTGTACACAAAATAATATTTAAATTCACAGTTTTGCTTATAAATACGAAGTCCAGTTTCATTCATCTTCATCTTCATCTTCACTTCTCCTCTTACTCTTTCTTGCATAAAGTCCTTAGTAGTGTGCCTTTTTTGGCAGTTAACTGTGTAAAAAAAATAGAGTTAGTTGAGGTTGAGGTTATGGAAGGTGTTGTAAATTTGCGCATATATTATAATGGTGAGATTATACCAAACACACACGAAGGAGTGACTTGTTTTTGAATGTCCCTTATCGTTTGCTATTTCGTGCACCATCAGTTTTGTGGAGTTACAAAATGGTCTGTCTGATAACATACAAAGTCACATTTCGAAGAGGGTGAGCAACATTTTATACAGAAATCCTGTACAAGTATTTGGTGGGCTGATATAGTTTCAATTAGTGTCCATCACTGACAACGCAAGTATGCAACATATGTTATGTATTTATCAACAAAACCGATTTCACGTGCCGATGATCGAGTTGTACATTGAGTTTGAACAGCATACGGGGATGGATTCGGTTGGCGACGATGTCAACGTTGATGAAATTGGGGATATAGATTCGGAAGAAGATAACAACGACAGTGAAGAGGAGTTTGAAGCCAACTATGAAGTCGATGACGAAAACGATGATGGAGATTTGGCAGGCAATCCGGCAGTACAAAATGAGGCGAATTCGATCGTAAGTCAGCACCCCTTTGGAGTTCCATCTTTTATGCGGACTCTAGATCTCAAAGCCATGCATGCACTAGAATTTTTTGAGTATGTGAATATCGGAATGTTATCTTATGGTTATTAATTAAAGTTACTACTACCATTAATTTTATATGCTTTGTCCGACTGATGGTGGTTCGCATGTTGTAGGTGAAGGCGACATTGCGGTGGAAGATGGTGAGTTTAGTGTCGGAATGGAATTTGGTTCTAGGAATTCGGTGATATTTACAATCAAAGGTTACACTATCTCTAGAGGAGTTGATTACACTGTTTATGAGTCTGAGCCACAAACATTCTATGCGAAATGCAAGGGCTATGGTGCAGGGTGCGATTGGCTTATCCGAGCTAGCTTGATTCGAAAGAAGGGGTGTTGGGAGATTAGGAGATACAATGGCAAACACACGTGCACCATGGGCACGATTTCACAAGATCATGCCAAGTTGGACTCAGAAACAATTGCAGATGCCATTAGGCCGTTGGTTGAAGCAAACTCGTCAATAAAGGTGAAGTCTATTATTACAGAAGTTCAGTCGAGGTTCAACTACACTGTAAGTTACCGTAAGGCTTGGTTGGCAAAGCAGAAATCTGTTGCCAAAATTTTTGGTGATTGGAAAGTATCTTACCAAACTTTGCCGGTATGGTTGAAATCAATGACTGAGCAGATGTCAAGGTCTCGTGTTCAAATAAAAACGCTCCTCGTTTACCGTGAGAATGAGGAGGTTCAAGGTGTAAGAGTTCTCCATCATGTACCGGAAACTACTGTTATCCATAGGCTGGCATCTGGAACTGCTCGGCATGTGACGGGTCCTGATAGTGCTGCTCATACCCTGGCATCTGGAACTGATGCTCATATGCCAGGACCTGAAAGTCATGCTCATATGCCGGAACCTATATAATAATTAGCAATAATTAATAAATATCCATCAACCTTATTAATAATATTTTTTATAATGACATACACAATAATAACTAACATCGGTTATAAACCTTAATGATACCTGAAATCCTTGGTCATAGGCCGGCACCTCGAACTGTTGCTCATAAGGGGGATTTTGCTCCTGAGGTCCAGCTGCTTCTTCCTGTTGACCATGTGGCTCATTCACATCAGCCTCACCACCTGCAACTCTATCTGACAGTCGCAGGTGATCTCCATACTGCTGTGTGTACCAGTCGAAGTACACCTGGAGAGGATGAAAGTCGACAATCTCCTCCCCTATATGTAGCGTGTTATAGCGGGAAGATATCCACAAGGTAACCCACTGGATGTTCCTCGCTCTCCAGTCATGGTTTCGTGGACCTGTCAACCGTCTGCAATGATCACGACCAATATCGAATGCCAGGCCTAGTGGAAGCTGTTGCAGACCGAACTGTCGTCTAACTCGGTCTGTCGGGTGCCACTCTACACACTCGAATGACACTAACGGCGACTATGTGGAGCACATAAACAAATGGATCGCAAGGTCATCCGGAACACCCACTACCATATATGGCCGTCATATAAACTGCACATCAGTACCCACGAGGCGGATAAGTAAAATTATTGTTGTAGGTAAGCGGCCTAAGATAAATGGTTACAACTTACATCGTCAACTCCCATATCATCGAGTCCTCACCTAAAATGCGCAGTAGGCTTCCGTATGTATCTTGTGTGCCGGCGCCAATGACTCCACCTAGACAATAACAATATTATTAATAATAATAACACTAATAATAACAATAATAATAATAATAACAACAGTTAAAAAGAATACCGTCGCGTAAGTGGAACCCCAACATCGACGAGCTGATCGCAGGGAATAGGCGCTAGGAATGGCATACGCTCCCACGCCCACACAAAAAGTAGTATCGGTGGCCCATCCATCTCTTTACAGTTGAATCGTGATGCACGACACAACGATCTGTATAAATGTGCCAGACTGGCTGCCCCCCAACTGTATCTTGAAATACGGTGAAAATTCCGAAGTAGAGGCAGAAACTTCGAGTTTAATGAAGTAGTCAACTTATTCGGAAACACAACCGTTCCGGTCACGTAGAAAATGTGAGCCCGCACGTAACGCTCAATAGACTCCTGTGTGCCACACGGCTCGGTATCTCTGCACCGCCGGACCCATGCTATATTAACCTTACCCAATACGTGATCCTGCGGTCCGGACTCCCGACCAAAACACGCAATGCAGTTCTCCACCAAAAACTGGTGACTGTTGTCTGATCTACCAGTAACGGGCTCCCCATTAACTGGGAGGCCAAGAATATATGAAACATCTTCTAGCATCACCGTCACCTCACCGATTGGAAGATGAAATGTATGGGTCTCTGGCCTCCATCGTTTGACCAAGGCACTCAGTAGTGCAGAATGACCTTTCAGTTCGTCTACTCGCGAAACGTGTTGAAACCCAGTGAGTGCTAGTGAAGTTGCAGCTACCTCGTTAAAAATTTCTAGCGGATCTAATTTTTTGGACAACAAATTCCTGATAGCCTGCAAAAAAAATTAACGATAATAATAATAATAAAAAATAACGGTATGATAAAAAACTATTATTTTCAACAGAGACATTATTATAAATATGTAACAATATACTAATCATAACCAATCCAATACTTATTCTCCTAAAACAGAAAACAACAACAACAACAACAACAACAACAACAACAATAATAATAATAGTATAATTTCAGTAGCAATAATAAATCCTAATAATACTGTTAATAATAACGATAATAATACTAATAAAATTATCTATTATAATACAAATAAACAATATTCGAATATATATATATATATATCATTAAATATTAAAAAAAATTACTTATCCATTGGGGATGATCCAAATACTCAATAATGTGTTCTTCACGTTTAATAAAATCACGAACCATTTTTTATTTTATAATATTTACCCTTCTACTCTTCTTCTTCCTCTCACAAATTCTCAGCACAACCTTACAACTTAAAACCCCTCACTATAACCTCTCTCTCAACAAGCCTTTCACCTCTTCTACCTTTACTTCCTGCGTTTTGCTTTCAGTTTCGGTTTTATACTCCATCACCGCTCTCTTCCAACACGTGTCGTTCATGCAGCTTGGGAGCCTGCCAAACGCAACTTGCGTTTTGGGAGTTCCAAGTGGTCAACACGTTCAGTCATTGCCTGCGCATGCAGGGAGCAGGACACGTTTCGAGGCTTCAAGCTATTTTTCTGCCAAACGCATGCTGCGTTTTGGAGCCTGCATGCAGCTCTGCTATTTTCAGGTGTAATCAAAACGTAATTTGCATTTTGCAGGTTACTAAGTTTTAATTTGCATATCCACATTTATGGATTACACTCCATGCAATAATATATGAGAACAACACCATTTTTACTTCTATTCTTTAATTAATTTATGTAATATTATCTGTTAAGCTTGATTGGATTCGATTATATTTTGGATATTGAATAATGTGATATTTCGTTGTGGTTTCAATTTTACTACGAGGATGGCATTCATTAACTTCTTAATGGAATTATGAGAAGTCCAAAATAATATTCATGATCCGTGAAATGTCCAAATTGGTAAATTCCTCACTTTATTTGCTGATTCCATCTCAACTCCATTAAATCCTAGCCACTTTTACTCCCTTCTCACTAATCTCTCCTCTGCTAAGCCCTCCGTAACCTCACCACACTCATCATTGATAGCGATGGCTTAGAGTGAATCTGCCAGTAATGCATCGGGGTGGCGATCATGTGACAATGAGAACCCAATGGGTGAAAGGTTCACCAGCATTGAGCTCGAAGGAAGAGGGAGATAGAGTTCGAAGGCTGTAGAGAGGCGATGGTGGCGGTATGGAAGCTGAAAGGGAGGAAGATGGGGATGGTTCATGGTGGTAGAAAGTAGAAGTTGCGGAGGGAGGAATATTTACATATCAGATATCACTCACTAAGGTGACTCTTATTCACAAGAGTAACGCTAAAAAATTAATATTATAATTTATAACAAACAAGTTTAATATCAGCTCAGGCATGAATAGGCTTACCAAACCAGTCTCCAAAAAAGAAATAAAGTGGTAGCTTTCTCCATTAATGATGAGGCAGTAGCAGGAAAGGATTGTTTCACCGCCAAGATTTTTCAGTTTTATTGGGAGATTATCAAAATGCATGTGAATAGAACAGCGAAAAGTTCTTTTGGAGGTACAACATCCTAAAGGGCTTTAATCATATACAAATATGCTTGACTCCAAAAGTACCAAATGTCACTATAATGCAACAGATTTGGCCTATTAGTCTAAGCACGACCTTTTATTACAAGATCATATCAAAAGTAGGTACACAGACTACAACCTCTTATGAATCTACTAATTAGCAATAATCAAAGTGCATTTATCAGAAAAAAGGTTAATTAGTGATAATATGCTGGTACCTCATGAATGTATGCACTTTTGAAATATAAAGTCATGGAGGAAGAAAATTTGGCATTAAAGATAGACATGAGCAAAACGTATGACAGAGCGGAATAGTATTTTGTCCAATTTATAATGCAAAAGTTGGGATTTTGTTCTAAATGGATTGGATAGATGAAAACATGTGTGTCAACTATCACCTATTCTGTTATTGTGGACGTCTCACCAACTGGTTTTTTTAAACCAAGTAGAAGTCTCCAACAAGGAGATCCCCTCTCACTATATATTTTTTTTTTGTAAAAGGGTTATCCCACCTGCTCCACAAAAGAAAACAGAATAGATTATTTCAGGAACTTAATTGAATATCATATGTTCATCCATCAATTATATGCTATTTGCTGATGATTCCCTCCTCTTTTGCAAAACAAATCAACAAAATTGTCTCAACTTATTGTAGATACTCCATCAGTACGGGAACAGGAGTGGACAAGTGATTAATTTCACAAAATCTGTTATTTTCTTTAGCAAGAATATTGAGCAACATACAAGGGAAGAGTTGTTTACTATTCTAGGCATACTAAATGCTGGAGCTCAGGACAAGTACTTGGGTATACCTTCGATTGTTAACAGATCTAAGAAAGAGACCTTTGATTTTATTAAAGATAAGGTAGCGAAAAAACTAGCGCACTGGAAATGCTTCTTTCTCTCTACCAATGCCAAAAAAAGTGCTGATCAAGGCGGTAGACTCAATCACACTCTCAGTTGCTTTAAATTACCATATTCTCTTTTGGATGAATTATATCAATTGATGATGCATTTAAAGATCTCAAAGCTTTCAATCTGGCCATGTTGGCAAAGTAGGGATGGAGACTACTTAGCAAGCCATACTCTTTGTTCTACAAGATTTTCAAGCATAAATACTTTCGATATACATCTTTTATGGAAGTTAAGGTAGGATTCAGACCTTCATAAGTGTGGCCGAGTTTACTAGAAGGACAGAAAATACTAGAAAAAGGTATAAAATGGAATATCACTACTCAAGGTGAAGTTAGAACCAGAGATAATCCATGGTTTGGAGATCATTCCCCTTTTTGCAGTAATGAAAAAATTACACAGAAGACTACCCCAAATAAGCCCCAATTGCCCCAGATGCTCGACAGTATCAGAATCCCGAATTCACACGGTGGTATTATGCCCAGAAATAGTAGCAGCTTGGAACCTGTCACCGTTGGCTAGTGTCATTCGAAGAAATCCAGCTTTAAAAGTATGGAATTGGTAGAATCAAGTGATAGAAGAACTAAAAAAGAGGGAAAACTACCATATTTGAAGTACACAAATGACATATCTCCTATGGCAGTCCTGGTTCGCCAGAAATGAAGCTATTTTCAACAAGGAAAAGCGAACCCCAAGAAATTCTTATTCGAGCTATGCAAGCGGAAGAAGAGTACAGCCGATACGTCTCGAGTCGTCGAGCAACTTTGTTGTAGCCTCTAATGTTCCTTGTTTCCGCCATAGCCAGAAGCCCATAGTTCTCTTGATTCCCACTTCTTTGAGTTTTAGTTCCAATTATTTTTTTTCTTTTTCTTTTTTTTTTTTTAAAGGAGAAACAAGCTCAACACACTCAGTGGAGCGTACAAAAGACATAACATGAAATTTAGAAACTCCTATGTCATCTCCAGCATAGCAATCAACAACATGGGTTAACTTTTGCACCATCCCCTAGAATAACCAAACGACATAGCAACACAATCCACCACATCTGTTGTCTTATTCTGAAAAATGAACTCATTTCTACATAGCCAGATATTCCATATAACTTAGAAGAATCCTGCTAACTATATCTTTCACCCTTCTTTTCTCAATGGCATCGTCTTCTGGCTCTCAAAGAGCTCTTTTATGAAACCTGGGATGCTCCATACACGACCCACATAAGTCATCCATGTGCACCACACCTGCCAAGCATACTCACATGTAACAAACAAATGTTGCACAGTTTTAATTTCTTTGTTACATATAACACAAACATTATCACTTCGTTCAATAATGCCTAATTTGCTCAGGCGATCCTTTGTATTAACTCGGCCTACAAGCACAAACCAAGTAAATAACTCTACTCGAGGGGGTACTAATCCTTTCTAGATTCCATTTGTGAACTGATAGCTGAGTATATCATCCGTCAAAGTCTATACCTGCAAAACCTGCACAAATAAGTTAGTAGTATAAACGTCTTCTTTATCAAATTTCCACACTATTCTATCTTGTGCGCCTTTTATCAATCTCACAGCTTGCAAGATATCAAGCAGTTGGTTCAAACTGTCAGTCTCCCATTGGCGGAGTTCCCTCCTCCACTGGAAGTTCCATAGCCACTCTATCTCATTCCAAAACCCACAGTCCCCAATCACAGATCCTTTATTATTTGAAATCAAGTAGAGCCTCGGAAAGGAGTCTTTCAACTTCTCCAACTGTAACCATGTATCTTCCCAAAATTTGGTTGATCTACTATCACCTACCTCCATAGCCAGACCGTCAATCATCTTTTGTCTAACATGTTGCTCTTTTATTTCCAAGTGGCATATATCTCTCCACGGGCCCCCTTTTGCTGGTATAGCTTGAGTAGACAATAACTGCCCAGGATTCAGATTATTGCAGGAGCACACAACCTTCTTCCATAAAGGACAATCTTTCTTAGAAAATCTCCACCACCACTTAAACAATAATGCGATATTACGAATCATCGCATCTCCCACACCTAGCCCTCCTAACTTCTTCGGTGCCTGTATCAACTCCCATTTTACAAGAACTAGCCCAAGTCGTCCATCGTCCTTCCTCCAAAATAACTTTCTTTGCAATGAGATTATTTATTTTGCCACCGTCACCAGCATTTTATACAAACTCAAATAGTAAGTAAGCAGACTATTAATCACTGACTTGATGAGAACCAGCTTTCCTACTTTACTGAGCACTTTTGCTTTTCACAAACTAAGTTTCTCCTCTACCTTATCTATTACTAGCTTTCATGTTTTAACTAACCTCGGGCTTGCTCCTAAATTAATACCCAGGTACTTCACTGGTAGACTCGCCGCCTGGAACCTTAATAATCGGCACATCCGACCAACCCGCTCCTGAGTCCTGATTACAATTCACTAGTATCAAACTAGTCTTGTCGAAATTAATACTCAATCCGGACATCACTTCAAAACACCTCAGAAGTCTCTTGTAATTTCTCACTGTCTTCTCCTCCGGTGGATAGACCAATATAGTGTCATCAACAAATTGAAGGTGTAATAACTCTATATTATCCCTACCGACTAAAAGAAGGGTTATTCTCTTATTTCTTACCACCTCTCCGATCATCCTATTCAACACATCTACAACAAGCACGAATAGAAATGGTGATAACGGATCGCTTTGTTGAAGTCCCCTTTCCATCTTGAACGGTTTTGATGGTTCCCCGTTAACCATTATGGAGACAGATGCTTATCTAATGCACTCTGTAATCCATGCCCTCCATCTTCTACTAAATTCCATCTTTTCTAGCACAATATCAACAAAATTCCATTTGATTCTGTCATAGGCTTTTTGGAAGTCCAATTTGATGCCTTCTTCTTTAGTGTTAGCCATTGTACAGTTTCACATGCTATTAACGCTCCATCATGTATCCTCCTGCCCTTTACAAATGCATTCTGTGATTCCCCCACTAACCCTGGCATTACACTCCTCATTCTTGTTGTCAACACGTTTGATATGACCTTATAAACACATCCAACCATACTGATCGGTTTAAGATCCTTTATCTCCTTCGCACCCATAAATTTTGGAGCCAGTGCTACCCAAGTAACATTGGATTCTGCTGGTAGCCTCGTTGTCTCAAAGAAACTCATCGCAGCTTTAGTGAATTCCACTCCAGTCTCCTCCTAGCACCTTTTTATAAAGTTCATGTTATATTCTTCACTACCTGGAGCCTTAGATGATTCGCTGCCCCAAACTGCATCCTTTACTTCCTCTTCCGATGGTAACACCTCTAGTGCTTGAGCTTCCTCTATCTCCAACCGATTGACTAGACCATCTTGAAAGCTAATATTTGGCGACTCTTTCTGGTGGTATAGGTTCCTGTAGAAATCTCTAATGGCGACCTTAATTCTTGCATTATTCCTTACCCACCTTCCATTAATCACTAAAGACTCAATCCGGTTGTTTCTTCTTCTTGCTGATGCAATATTGTGGAAGTATCTAGTATTCCTGTCCATCTCCTTGGCCTGTCGAGATCTAGACATTTGCTTCCAGTATATATCTTGTCTTGTATACCATACCTCACAACATCTTACCAACGCCTTTCTTTTTGCTTCTACTGTACCATCATATACTCCGTTGCTAACCATATCGTCCACTTTCTTGATCTCGTCCTCAAATTTTTGTATCTTCTCAGGTATATTCTCAAAGTACTGCTTGTTCCATCTACCCAGTGGTTTTGACAGTGCCTTCAATTTATCCAAAAACTATACATCGCCCAATTCCCTCCATTCTTTCTTCATCATCCTTAGAAAGCCTTCATGTGTGAACCACGAGTCTAAACTGTGAAATGGTCTTGGACCCTGGATTATTCTTCTCTCTTCTACTATCAAAGGGCAATGATCTGATAAGTCTCTCGGTCATCCTCTTAAACGAGTATTAGGGTACGCAACTAACCATTCTAAGCTGACCAAGCATCTATTAATACGACTGTAGAACTGACCTCTAAACCATGTATATTTGCGATCATTAAGTGTCAAGTCCACCAACTTCATATCATTAATCCATACTTTGAATTCTTCAGCAGAAGCTGGTAAGCTGGTCGCCCCTTTTTTTTTTTTTCTCTATATGCATAATTTCATAGTTCCTTATCTAATGTTTTGTTATAGTTTTATCTATTTTAGCCATTTTAAAATACTCATTTTATAATGTAATATGTTCATAGTTGATTTCAGTTATCTTTTTGAAATAAAATAATATAACTTAGAAAAACAAAGTTCAATATAAAATCTATTAAAGATGAGTTTTTGTTAAATATAAATTTTGAATATTTTTTAATTAAATTTTAGATATTTTTGTTTTTAGAATTTTAAATTCTTTTTTGTATTGAATATTGATTGTAATGTTGACCGTGTAGTGTTAATTTTCAAGACTTTTTCTATTAATAATTTATATTGAACTCGGTTTATCTTAAAATTTGAAGACATCCTTTACTAATTAATTAACTAACCATTTTCGACTTTCATTACTCTATATATATTTTATTATTTTAGTGTTTTGGTGTATCTTAGTCTTTTTAATTTTTAGATTTGGTTTTTACAACATGGTCTAGGCCTAGTTCCTCTCTTTTATTAAGTGCCTTCCTTTATATCCATTGGGCTTGGGCTTTATCATACATGTTACATTATGTCAACAGTGAGAGGCTCCAGTTCATGCATGCGTGAATACACATGCATTTTTATGCATTAACGTTCGCAAACTATCGAACGGATAGATACATCTTCCACATTTTAACCTTTCAAACAAAAAATTAATAGTTGGAACGAATTATAATTCAAATGACAAATTTTCCTGTATTCATTTACAGAATTTACCTATCTTTGATTAAAAAAAAAAAGAATTAATCGTTGTTTGAGGGCACTGCTTAAATTAACTTAAAGGAGAAATTGTTAAACATTATGGAGTACTAACTATATCATTAATAGAATAACATTTTAGACCAATATAATTGAACAAGTGAATAATCACCTTCTAATAACTTGAGTATCTATTTAATTTTACGTGAAATTGACTATATCTAAGTTTTCATCCATATTTAAATAAATCCTTAAAAAATTTTATATCAAACATTTTCATCCTAAAAAAATTTTATTACGTTAAGGTTCCTAAATTTTATAAAAATAAAATATATAGATTTTTTTGTTATACTTTTGGAGATTTATTTATCTAAATAAAAACAATGGATTTGACTAAAATAAGAATTTATGTTTTATTTTTATAAAATTTTAAAATTTTAATGTAATAAAAAATTTTAAGCGTAAAAATATTCGACATAAAATTTTATAGGAATCTATTTAATATCGATGATGTTAGAAAAACAAAAAAAATAATCAAAACTTATCTTATTTATTATTCATTAATTATTGTAATAATTAATAAATATTAAATAAAACAAATTCTCATTGTTTTTGCCTAATTTATTTTTGTTACTAAATATTTTCGTTTAAGTATATATTCTAATGGCCAATGAGTAATAGCTCAAATGGCATAGTCTCTCCATACTTAATTAAGAGGTTACGGGTTCGAGTCTCCTATCTTTAGTAAAAAAAAGTATATATTTTAATGAAAAAATATAGGTAAACAATGAAAATACTAAATAATGTGAATAATGAATATATTGGATATTCAATTCACTAGGTATGCAGATAGTTATCTTAATATTAAGATTTAAGTGGCTAATTTGAGAGTATAGTATATTTTTACTTTATTAGACCAATTTTAGAGTCCATTATTAATATTGTTCACAAAAAAGCATTATCTACCTAGCAAAGTAATATTCTAATCATTTATAGCATCTCATAGAAAAGGTACACCATGCAAGTTCATCGCCTCCTATTTGGTGCAGCACCCGGATCCAGAATAGCACCGTGAACACAAACCACCAACACAGCCACCACCACAGCACCGAATACTGCTAACAAGTTGTTCAGCACAATCACGGCGATGATAATGGGGCAAAGCCACATGAGAGACTCGGCGCGGATGAACGCGCGCCCAATGAGTTCAACTTGCTGCCCTGGCTGCAACTGGAGGACGTGGTGCCATGCGCCGGCGAGCAAGGCCAGCAGGACGGAGAGCATGAAATGGTTCATGACGAGGTACACTGCCACCATCCCGGCCATGATGATGGTGTATTGGGCGCGGAAGCGTTTGCCGTTGTTCCAGATTCGATAGGTTGCAACGCTAAGGTCTTTGGGAGCCGTCATGGCTCCTTCATTGTTGTTGATGAGTTCTGACCAGTCTTGGTTCTGTACGTAGCGACGGAGGTGCTCCATGGTGTTTTTTCCCTTCCGAAGTGATTTTGTGATATTTTGAGTGAGTGGTGTTAGAGGGTTTATATATTTGAATTTGAGATTAAATAATTTTAATCATGATAATATTATATGTAGACTTTTAATACTTCAACGAACTATTCATTCTGGAACTTAATATAGTTTCTGCGTGAGGAAAGTGACCTAGGAGGGTTAGTTAGTTGGTTATGTATTAAGAGTATTTATATTAAGAGTTTAACTAACATATATCTTAAAAAAGAGGAGTGCTAGGGTCAGTCATTTTTGTGTTTTGTAACCATTAATTGGTTATCAATAGTTTTTTTAATGGTGTGAGATTACATTCAATAGTGGGAGATCATTCACTTTTCTTTTAATGGTTAAGTGCTGGCCACAAAACATAAAAGTTACTGGCTCCCTAGACTTTTCCCTTAAAAAATAAGGTTCTGTTATATATTTTTTAAAATTTTTATTAACTAAGTTTAATTATATTAGTCCAAATTCAATAAAAATTACTTACACAATATATGTGTGAATCACTTTTTTTTTCTTTGCACTTTCTTTTTTATCGTTATTCTTTTGTTGTTACTGTTATTTTTACGTTTTTTCCTTTTCTCTTCCTCTTTCTCGTTGTTGTAATATTTTTTTTCTTATTTTTATTCTTATTATTAACGGGTGAAACAAAAAGAATTATGAGTAAGTGAACAAAAAGTAGAAAAAAAAAGTATAGGAGCTAATGGAATATCTGTACAATGTGTACAATGGAGGTTTAGGGAGTATTAGAGATATAACCATTAGTGTTACCTTTTCCTATCAGCGTAAGCTTTTGAAAAGAGTGGTATCAAGACATGGTATTAAAACTCTAGATCCGAAAGGTCAAGAGTTCGATTCTTGGTGAAATGAAGAAGAAGAAGAGGAGAATCGAGAGTTTGGAATTATCTAGAATTTATACAGAAAAATAGCGCCAAAATTTTTTAGCCATGACACAAAAAATTTCTTAATTTTGACACTAAAATTTTAATTTTTATATATGTATATATAATTAATGAATAATAGTATAAAGGAAATGAGATATTAAACATTTTTAAATCAATCAAATAAATTATTATTGGGGTGAATAAAATTTTGAATAATAAATTAAAGGAATAAGTATTGTTTTGGTCCCTAATATTGAGGGTTAGAATCAAAACGTCCCAACATAATTTTTGATTTAGAATCATCCTTAATGTTTTTTTTCGTATTAAAATCGTCCTTTTAACTTTTTCTGGACAAAAATGCCCTCCACTACCTTCAGCACCTTTACCTCCACCACCACCACCATATTTACCTCCACCACCAAGAAAAACAACATCAATAAAACCAACACAAATTCAACAAATTCAGGAATAAAAAATTCAACAAATATACATAAATTCAACAAATTCAACAACCAAATCAACACACAACAACAATAAAATCGGAAAACAACAAATCAAAATCAGAAGCAAAGAAAGTCATAGAAGCAAAAGCAGAGGCAGTCACAGAAGTAGAAGCAGAAATTCAAGCAGAAGCAGATGCAGAAGAAGAAGAAGCAGATGCAGAAGCCGAAGCAGAAGAAGAAGCAGACTAAGAAGAAGAAGCAGATGCAGAACCACCGGCGCTTGGCCACCCATCACCAGCGGCAGCGACGGAGCGTGTGAGGACCGACGACGGAGCGTGCGCGGACCAGCTCAGCCTCGGATTCCTCTCTCTCTCCTTCGCTCACCGCCCTCCTCGCGTCGGCCTCCTCTTCCCGGCGATGCACTCCACGGCGGCAGAAGCATGCATGAACGGTCCTTCCCTCCACCGGCGCTCCCTCTCTCTTTCCCCTCTTCTCTTCTCTCCCGTCGCAGCCTCTCTCCTTTCTTCTTTCTTCCGGCGACGGCGACCGCAGTTCCAAGCTTTGCCGGCGCCATCCCCTCCCCCCTTCCCCTTTCCCCTTCGCGTTTCCTTTCGGCACCCCCCGCGCCAAAACGCGTTTCCTTCCTCTCCCCTCCCCCCCAAAACATGCTCTTTTTTTTTTTAATTTTATAATTTGTTTTATTAAAATAGGGGTATTTTAGGAATAAAATTAAAAATTTTATTAAAAATGACGATTTAAATAAAAAAAAAACGTTAAGGATAATTCTAAATAAAAAATTACGTTGGAAACAGTTTCGATTCTGACCCTAACGTTAGGCACCAAAACAATACTTATTCTTAAATTAAAAGAGTATTTCTATATAAATTGTTATGTAAATCATTTTTTTCAAAAATATTGTTTATATAATTTTTTTTTATCAAATTAATCATCGTATATTTATTTAAATTAAATATATTATTTTAGATATTTTTATGTGTAATTTATATTGATACTTATATCATATATTGATACTTATATTTTAATTTAATCTAAAATTTAGTAAAAACTATCATTTGCAATTCGATATGCAAATGAGATAAGAAATTTTAACCACTCTTTTAAACGAATAAAAACTATCATTTTAACCTGATAAAAAAAATGATTTTAACTCTCATTTTAAACAGCATAAATCTCTATTTTCAACGAATAAAAATCAATCAATCATTTTAAACAGCATAAAACATTATTTTAGTAAAGTAAAAATGACAATTTTAATCGTCACTTTAAACAATAAAAAACTGTAATTTTTTTTATTTGGTAAAAATAGATGTTAAATATCTATTTCAAATTATTAAAATACTGTTAGTAAAAACTCGTCATTTTAACGATAGAAATTATGATAGTTTCGTAAAAATCTTTGTAATATCTAAAATAACGCTTAAGATTATGACGTTTTTTGAATGTAATATATCATAAAATTAAAGATAATTTATCTTTTAATTTTCTTCAGAACAATTTTTTGATGCATTTTACTTGATGTCGAATTTTTATCGAACTTACTCTTTAAACCAAATTTTAAATATTTAAAATTTATTAATTTTTATACTTTTAAATTAAATAATTATTTACACCAAACTTTTAGATAACATAGTAAATCAATTTTTTTTAGTGTACAAAATTGCTCAAAAGTTTCTAGTAATGTAGTAGTAGACATTTTTTCTTATTAGTTATTTGAATTGTGAAAAAGCTTATTCAAATTGTGATGAAATGAAAAAGAGAGAAAAGAAAATTATAAAAAATATTTTATATGCAAATTCAGTAACTAATTTAAATATATGTGGTTTCTAATTAGGATAGGTAAGTTAATAGATAAAAGAGGTGTTATTTTGACCGATTTTTATCTAGAAGCAGAGAAAATAGTGCACTTGTTTGTTTATATACTTTAAAAACAATGTAATTAGATATTCTTTAAAAATTATTCATTATTCAGCTTTTAGAAAAAAAAACAAACTAAAAAATAAGTAACTTTCTATAAAAAAGTAGATATTTAAATTAATTAAATAATATTATTTAAATTAAAAGATTGACTAAAAATTAAAAATTTAAAGAATAAATAGCATTTCTCTTTTAAAAATTTGATTGTTGAGCGTTCTCTATGCTGAGTGAGAATATAAATTTAGAATGAACATATATATATTTGTTACATAAATATTATATATTGAAATGATAGTATATTAATTATTTAAATTTAATTTGTCACTTAAAAAACACGAATAAGAGTTTTTTTTATTTGAATTTGTGTAAATTTTCTTTTTTATAAATATTTTTTATTGGTCCTATACTAATTTTTTTTTTTGGAACATAGTAAGAGTTGAATTTTAGACAGTTAGGTCATAAAAAATTTAATATAGTTTAACTAATATAGTAAGAGTTGAATTTTAGACAGTTAGGTCCTATACTAATATAGTTTCCGCGTGAGGAAAGTGACGTAGGAGGGTTAGTTAGTTGGTTATGTATTAAGAGTATTTATATTAAGAGTTTAACTAACATATATCTTAAAAAAATGAGGATCCTCCCATAAAGACAAGATACTTAAAAAAGATGTTTTAAGTGTCGTATTATTATTTAACATATTAATGAACCATTAATGAACCGATTATTTTTAAATTTTTTAATAAATTAGAATAAAATCGATTTTTTTATAACAATAACAATAAATCTAATTTTTTTAGGAATTTAATTGTAATTTTAAATTTTTAGGAATTTAAATGTTCACAAAACAAAAAGTCAGGGATATATTTGTCTTTTTATAAAAAAATTTAAAGATATTCGATTTAGACTGTGTAATTCGATCAGATCAAATTGGGTCTAATAATTATAATGCCGACAATTGAATTTATTATTGTTACTATAATTAATCGATTTTGTTCTTATTTATTAAAAAATAAATTATTAATCGATTTAATAAAGATATCTAATAATAATATAACACATGTAAACGTCTTTAAAAAAAGATATTTTTAGTGTAATTGATTTTATTCTAATTTGTTAATAAATTTATGATGGTAATCAGTGGCTAAGAGAAGGGGAGGTTGAATCTTAGCCCCCTTTTTGTTTGACAATACTTGCTGACTTTTGAAACTACTTCTGAAACCCTTTGTCTTTTTATCTTGTAACTAGTCACGAGACTTTTTCTTTTGTCTCGTCCCCAGCCACGAGACTTTTCTTTTTGTCTCGTCAGTCAGCACGAGATATTTTCAATTTTATCTCCTGGGCAGCAGAAACATTAATGGAGTAGAAGAAAGAGAATTACACCAAGATATATCCTGGTTCAGCTGCTAAGTGCAAGGCAGCCTACATCCAGTCTCCATCACAAAAATGATAGAATTTCACTATAATCATCCTTGATTACAATCACCAATTTTTTTTAGGAACTACCCTTCCTATCCGGGACAAGTCCAGAATCTAAACCCAAACTGAACTTGACTTGGTCACTGCCAAGCTTTCAACTGTAAAGTGCTAACTCAACTTACAAGGGGATTCCCATAGAATCATGAAACACAACACAGATGTACAAAGGAACTCTAAGGACATCTATAGCTTTTTCTTTTAATTTTACACTCTCTGCCTTTTTCCGCTCTATGGCTTTTTCATACAAACCTCACTGTTTGCCTTTTTCCATGAGACTCAAGACATGACAAAATTAAACAAAAAATTACAAAATGATAAACATTGAAGGAGAAGAAATTCTGTCAGCTTAGAGAGTTATGAGAACCCTGTATATAGGAGTGTAGAATACTCCCTTTGAATATTTGAATTTCTCCCCCTTTCTACTTGTCACATGGCTCCCCCTTAATGTATGCTATTTTATCAAGGGAAGTTTTATACCTGTAACAATTTTCATCAAGCCTAAGGCAGTAATGTTATTCAACATATTCATCATGTAATGTTGAATGGCTTGATTTATGAGCAGAACTAAATGATAATCAAAACTCATTTGTTATCAATAATTTGATTTTCTGCTCAATCATACATAAAACAAACAGCATGATATTTCCTGAATATTTTCCAATCAAATCAAAACAGATTGATCATAGCAAAGGAAAAATAATTTCTAATCAATGATGATCATTTCAAACAATAGCAAACTTTATATTTCTCAATTTAAAGGAACTGCCAAAAATAAATTAAAACAGCAATTATTATATCAAGGTAAAATAAATACATCACAATTATAATCAACAATCAACCAAGCATTTTATCAAAATAAAGATCAAGTAATCAACAGTAATTAATCAACAGAAATCATGATAAAACAAATGCATTATCAACAAATGCATTATCAACAAGCATTATCAAGCATCCACTGTGTCATTTCAACAAGGGTGATCATGAATTCTCAAAAGAATTTCATCCCCTATTTTCAGTTTCCAGTTCCCTGTTTTTCAGTTTCAATTTTCAGAAACCAATTCCTTCCCCTTTTGTCATCAAGGGGCACCTGCAAGAAGAATATGACATAGCAGATAGAATATCCAAAATATTTTTAAAAGTGTCCACAAAGTATCACAGAGTTATGGTGCTAACAATACCAAACCAAAATAGAGTATCAAATTGAGGCAAAGTGTGCCAATATCAAATACTTAAACAGAAGATTAGTCATCAGAGAACTGAAGATCAGATGCTTCAGCTGCTTCGTCACTCGCCATTCCCGGATCCTCATCAAGACTTTCTAGCATCAAACTGACTTTATCTTTGCATCTTCCCCAAGCCTTCTCATTTTCATACGCTAATTTGCGTCCTGCTTTATGGAATTGTATCATGAGTTCTGACATATTTGCAAATTCAGTGAGAATTTTCCTAATGGATTCTGTCGCCTTGGAAGATTCGGACCAACTCTCATAATCACTTTCCGAAACCCTAGATTTCTTGCCCTTTGTTCCCTTAACTGCTCCACCTCCCTTGATCATTGACACTTTGTTCTCTACAGCCTCATTCAAAAGGTCAACTTTAAAGTATTCAAAGATGCTGGTTAAGAACATACCATAGGACAGATTTGCCTTTTTGGTGCTCTTTACCGATTCCCACATATGTCGGATCATAAGATAACCAAAAGATATTGGAGTAGATGTAACAAGTGCAAAGATGATTAGAGAATCAGAGATTGTTACTCTATTATGGGAGCCGCTTTGAGGAGTCAGAATATGTGTGATAATTCTGTGAAGCAAGGAGTTAGTTGATCCGAGGGCTTTGTGGGTAGGGGTAGTGCCATCCAAACCAGAGAGATTCTCACAAATGTGTTGAAGAACAACTTTATAAGTGACGCCGACCTGTGAGTCCCACTTTTCGGCCATGTATGCTTTCGGCCCTTCCTCTTTGTAGCCTAAGGCCGTCCCAATGGTGACAGTGTCAAGAGTGAGGTGAACTCTTTTCACATATGAATGGATAGTGCCATCAATAAGTCTCATGTTAGCGTAGAACTCTCGAACTAAACCTGGGTAAACCGGCTTCTGGATGTGAAGCAGAGGGGTCCATTGAAGCAGTTCAAAGAGAGGAGACACATTTATCCCCTTGCTGGTGAAAGAGTCCAAGTTGACAAGGTAGGTTGCACAGAGATGACGCTTTTCCAGGACTTCTTTATGGAATTCATATGAAGCGCAGGAGTTGAATCGGGCAGGGTCATAGTGAGAGTGTGTCTTGTTGAATTTGTTCTTGAAGTCCAAAGATTCCAGGTTTGCAGGTTCCTTGGTGTTGTGCAGAGCAAATCCTTTTGATTTCTGGCCACTCTTCCCGGGTGTGGCTTTCTTCTGCGGAGATGGTGGTGGTGACGGAATGGGTGATGTGTGAGACTCATCCTCTTCCTCCACGGGAACTCTCTCTTTCTTCTTCCTTGAAGAAGTTTTTGTAGCTATGACCTTCCTACGCATGGTGTCGGTTTGCTTTGAGGGAGATGAGGGAGAAGATGATGATGTAGAGTGAATATGGATGTGGGTATGAGATTGTGGAGTGGACGGTTTTTGAGAGAAGAGAATTCGTTCGCTTTTTCTGGGAGCAGTTTTCTTTTTCATGGTAGTGAAAATGGAGAAGTAGGATATGAAGGGGTTGAGTAGAAACCGAATGGAGTGAGGGAGGAGGGAGGTTAGAGAAACAATAAATGTAGAGTAGAGAGAGAATTAAGGGAATTAAATGTCCATTGAGTGGCGGTTAATACCCAAGGAGTTTCTCTTTTATTTGAAATAAATTGAAAGGTGGTTTTCTAGAATCAAGGGATTAGGTGAAGAGAAGGATTTGATTTGATAATAACCACTTCCAATAAGATATGATGAGACAACAAAAGGACATTGTGATCTTCAGAGAGAGAAACTAACAAAACGGTCAGAGTGGGGTCAAGGAAATTTGGTGGGCCCATGAGAATTAATTTTTGGCGCTGTCTCCCCCTTGATCACATCCCTTCCAACACACTCTTATTTTTATCTCGTCCATTCCTACGAGACAAAACTGAGCAGAATCAAAATTTCACAAGTTATCAATAGAACTTAAATCAATCATGCCTAAACTTTTTTTCAAATAGCAGAATCTGTCTTCACAGAGGGGTTTTATAAAAATATCAGCAAGTTGGTCCTCAGATTTTACAAATTGAATATCAATAGTACCCTTTTGCACATGTTCTCTAATGAAATGATATTTTATCTCAATGTGCTTAGTTCTTGAGTGCAAAACAGGATTTTTTGAGATGTTAATAGCACTCATATTATCACAAAATAAGGGTATACTATTGATCTTTAATTTGTAATCTTCCAACTGCGTTTTTAACCAAATTAATTGTGAACAACATGCAGATGCAGAAATATATTCGGCTTCAGCTGTGGATAGAGCCACTGTGGCTTACTTTTTGCTTGACCACATGTTGAGTGAGCTTCCAAGGAAGCAACACATGCCGGATGTACTCCGTCTATCCACCCTATCTTCCGCATAATCTGCATCACAAAACCCTACTACACAAAAGTTATCAGATTTAGGATACCACAAGCCATAATCACTAGTTCCCTTAATGTATCTAATGATGCGCTTAACGGCCGAAAGATGGAATTCTTTTGGGTGAGATTGAAACCTTGAGCATACACCCACACTTTGAACAATATCTGGTCTAGAGGAAGTAAGGTACATAAGTGAACCTATCATTCCTCTATACCTTGTTTCATCCACATCTTGGCCATCATCATCCTCTATACAGAAAAATAGCGCCGAAATTTTTTAGCCATGACACAAAAAATTTTTTAATTTTGACACTAAAATTTTTTATATATGTATATATAATTAATGAATAATAGTATAAGGAAATGAGATATTAAACATTTTAAAATCAATCAAATAAATTATTATTGGGGTGAATAAAATTTTGAATAATAAATCAAAAGAGTATCTCTATATAAATTGTTACGTAAATCATTTTTTTTCAAAAATATTTATATAAATTTTTTTATCAAATTAATCATCATATATTTATTTAAATTAAATATATTATTTTAGGTATTTTTTATGTGTATTTTATATTGATGCTTATATTATATAAATGACTTATTTTTTTACTAAATTTTAGTACTAGTGCTTTTAGAGCCTTGTATTTGGCAATTCGATATGCAAATGATATAAGAAATTTTAACCACTCTTCTAAACGAGTAAAAGCTATCATTTTAACCTGATAAAAAAATGATTTTAACTATCATTTTAAACAGCATAAATCTCTATTTTAAACGAATAAAAATTATTATTTTAATCGAAGAAAAATAAATCAATCATTTTAAACAGTATAAAACATTATTTTAATAAAGCAAAAATGACAGTTTTAATCGTCACTTTAAACGATAAAAAAACTGCCATTTTTTTTTACTTGGTAAAAATAGATGTTAAATATCTATTTCAAATTATTAAAATACTGTTAGTAAAAACTCGTCATTTTAACGATAAAAATTATGATAGTTTCGTAAAAATCTTTGTAATATCTAAAATAACGCTTAAGATTATGATGTTTTTTGAAAATATATATATGGTTTAATTACTCTATTGGTTCATATAGTTTTGCGAAATTTTTAAATAGGTCTCTATACTTTTTTTCCTTTATATATATATATATATATATATATATATGGTTTAATTACTCTATTGGTTCATATAGTTTTGCGAAATTTTTAAATAGGTCTCTATACTTTTTTTCCTTTTAATTGGGTCCTTGCACTAAATTTTTTTTTCAATTAAGTCCCTTTTGGTAGTAATTGACTTAATTGTATAGGAATCCAACTAAAAAAAAAAATTGGTACAGTATTGACTCAAATAAAAGAAAAAAAAAGTGTAGGGACTCAATTGAAAAAAAAAATTGATGTAGGGATCCAATTAAAAAGAAAAAAAAGTATAAGAACCTAAAAATTTTACGAAACTATATGGACCAATAGAGTAATTAAAACTATATATTTATAATGACAATGATACAACTATTGTAATTACTTGAAGAAATCACCGTAAAAACCAATTTTTTCAATGTAATATATCATAAAATTAAAGATAATTTATCTTTTAATTTTCTTCAAAACAATTTTTTGATGCATTTTACTTGATGTTGAATTTTTATCGAACTTACTCTTTAAACCAAATTTTAAATATTTAAAATTTATTAATTTTTATACTTTTAAATTAAATAATTATTTAATTTTTTTATAATTAAACACCAAACTTTTAGATAACATAGTAAATCAATTTTTTTTAGTGTACAAAATTGCTCAAAAGTTTCTAGTAATGTAGTAGTAGACATTTTTTCTTATTAGTTATTTGAATTGTTGAAAAGCTTATTCAAATTGTGATGAAATGAAAAAGAGAGAAAAGAAAATTGTAAAACATATTTTTTATGCAAATTCAGTAACTAATTTAAATATATGTGGTTTCTAATTAGGATAGGTAAGTTAATAGATAAAAGAGGTGTTATTTTGACCGATTTTTATCTAGAAGTAGAGAAAATAGTGCACTTGTTTGTTTATATACTTTTAAAAACAGTGTAACTAAGTATCTTTTAAAAGTTGTTCATTATTCAATTTTAAAAAAAAAATAAAAAATAAGTAACTTTCCATAAAAAATAAATAACTTTCTATAAAAATAGATATTTAAATTAATTAAATAATATTATTTAAATTAAAAAACTAACTAAAGATTAAAAACTTAAAGAATAAATACCATTTCTCTTTTAAAAATTTGGTTGTTGAGCGTTCTCTAGGCTGAATGAGAATATGAATTTAGAATGAGCATAGACATATATATATATATATATATATATATATATATATATATATATATATATATATTTGTTACATAAATATTATATATTGAAATGATAGTATATTAATTATTTAAATTTAATTTGTCACTTAAAAGATACGAATTGAACAAGAGTTTTTTTATTTGAATTTGTGTAAATTTTCTTTTTTATAAATATTTTTTATTGGTCCTATACTATTTTTTTTTTGGAACATAACAAGAGTCGAATTTTAGACAGTTAAGTCATAAAAATTTTAATATCATATCATAATATTATTTTTACTAAAATTTAAATTGATAAAAAAAGACGTATAAATGATCATATCCCTATCTACTTCTCTTTTCTTGTATAAGACTCTACTCCTATAACAAATTCATCCGTCAATGACTATTAACTTGGATTTACTCAACTCCTACAAATTCAATTAAGGGTTAAAATCGTAAACAATTATCAAACAAAATTTACTCTATATTTGAGTTGAAAGTTTCTCTCATCAATAATATTCTGTGTCAACTATTATTCTATATCAAATATATATGTCAGAATGTGATTAGTCTGAATTAGTCTAATAGAGAGTTTTAATTTCATCTTATGCATATAATAATTTATTCATCAACGACAAAATTTTAAATAGAGTTTTAATCTACAATAAATTAGTTTTTATTAGTCTACTAAGTTAAAAAATATCATAAAAAAAAAAAAAGAGTCAGAATGTAATTCATGTTTCTCATTGCTACCAACCGTTGAAAACTGAAAACCAAATAAAATAATTATTATGAACAACAATTTTCTTTTGGTCAGCTACATTGCTTAATCTTTTTTTATTCTTTATTAGAAAATATATATGGTATTGTACTTTAGTTCTTATTGACAAATGAAAGAATGACGGTGATGGATGATAAAAGAATTAGAGCTTACCAATGTTCTTTTTGCTGTGATCTTATATTAGAGACAATAATTATTAATTTAAATGAAACATTCCATGCTTTGATGAAATAATCAAGATTCACAACAACTTGTAACTTGTATGTATGCTCTCAAGTTGGGTAAGACTTTTCAACTTGATATATTGGATTTATTTAATTCATTTTAGAGCTCTATAATTTTGAATCAAGATTCAATTGATTTTGATCCGTTAGAGTAAAATAAAACAAACAACAACAAACTCGGAACTGAACTAACAACGCATGAACCCTCCTTAAATCTCTCCTCAACTCCGAAAATAGAGGACACAACGGATGGAGACCTCATCCAGTCCAACAAATCCGCATAATCACCCTCAACAAACCCCAATATATGCGAATTACATACTCAAGTTGTAGGTACGCTATTCACTCTAGTTTTTCTTTTGAACTCTCTCATACTTACACTTACTTGAGCGTTGGAGTCCCTTTTCAGGTACCCAACGCCACCCCTCCAGTAGAAGACGACGTTCCTCTCCCACCACTCCAAGGAAAGCCCGTCTGTGTGTTATCAGAACGTGCTATACCTCGGAGTCAACTCTCACGCAGGAACATTTGGCGCCCACCGTGGGGCCCGATTTACTTAACCCCCTTACACTGAAACAACGCAAAGAAGACCTCCAGCGACGGTTCAACCTCCAAACAACTCATCAAAATCTGAAAAGCCCTAACAAACGCCCACGAATTAGGATGTAACTGTGATGGGGCACACTTCAACTGCATCAACACACCACATTCAAACTCGGAAAAGGAAAACCTAACACCCAGGTCAACAAAAATACAGTTATAGATGAAAAAGAACTCAAACCCCTCTCCACGATGGAAAACACGATCGTTAGCGGAACAAGGAAGGAACTTAAGCTTCAAATCACTACCCTCCCTAATCCATGAAGAAACAGAACCTAACTAAGCAACACTAAGTTCATCATCAAACACAGAAGCATAGCCCTTCACCGATTCAGCAACCCACGAATAAGGATTCACTGGATCCCAAACCCACACGTCTTCAACCAATTTCACCTCTGTCTTCACAACTGACCCCATTTCTACCTTCTTCCCCTTTTCCATTTTCAAACAACAATATCGAAGAGAAGACAAAGAAGAATGACAAGACAAAGCAGATAAAGGGAGAATACAACTAACCTTTACTCATCTTCCGCGAACAAGAGAGAAGAAAAAACGAAAGACCACATGCAAATGGATAGAACAAAAAAACCAGACAGTCAATCCACTACCCCCATCACAAACGTTACACCTCTCAGAACAAACCCCAGCCGTCCAACGTGCGGATCATCAAATTCAATCAACGGCCAGATCATAAACACCCTTTTCCGTAACCCAAAGTGCATTAAATGCAGTTTCATCCTTCCAAAATAAAACTCTCTCTCCTACTAAGCATTCCGCGCGAAAATTCAAATCACAACAACTTGAAGTAAAAACAGTGAACAAGTTAAGCTTGGGGGCTCCGAGTTATAGCTCGGCACGAAAATTCCCACGAAACCCAGTTCCGAGTTATAACCCACGAGTATAAGCTTAACCTGTCCATAAACCAAGAAACAGGTCAACCTTGGGGGCTATGATCCGTTAGAGTAAAATAAAACAAACAACAACAAACTCGGAACTGAACTAACGCATGAACCCTCCCTAAATCTCTCCTCAACTTCGAAAATAGAGGACACAACGGATGGAGACCTCATCCAGTCCAACAAATCCGCATAACCACCCTCAACAAACCCCAATATATGCGAATTACATACTCAAGTTGTAGGTACGCTATTCACTCTAGTTTTTCTTCTGAACTCTCTCATACTTACACTTACTTGAGCGTTGGAGTCCCTTTTCAGGTATCCAACGCCACCCCTCCAGTAGAAGACGACGTTCCTCTCCCACCACTCCAAGGAAAGTCAGTCTGTGTGTTATCAGAACGTGCTATACTTCGGAGTCAACTCTCACGCAGGAACAGATTTAATATTTAAATCGCCAAAAAAAATTATTTAATATTTAAATAATAAGACTTACGAAATCTATAAATTAAAGTCTCTGTATAGCTGAGTCCTTCTTAGCGAATATTATTATTATTATTATTTCTTTAGAAAAATTAAATATTGTAAAACAATTTATATTTGTATAAAATAATATTAGTTTAAGTAAGACATATTTATAATTTATTATTATTAAAGGAGTTACAATAATTTGTATATCGTTTCCGACTAACGGGGTCTCATGATTTCCACTGCCTGAAGCAATAGGGGCTCGTCTACATCTAATTAATCAACTTATTATTTATTAACGTATTTTATTATTTCCCTTTTCTTGGTGGGAAGCATTTTAATTACCATATAAATTAGGGGAGTACACATATCAGATTGGTTTAAATTTATTGGAGCAGAAAAAGAATGGAACCAATAAAATTTAATCGGTTTAGTTTGGATTAAGTAAGAGTTTTTTTTTTTTTTTTTTTTTTTTTTTAAAGATGAGTGCCCTCAAACAACTAATTTGAACGGATTGAATTCAGATCGAAGCTATTTGGATAATTGAGTATTTACTTAAAAATTAAATTAAAAAAAAAGAATAAAATGAGAAAAAATTCGATAAATTGTAATAGTAAAAAAAAGAGAAAATAAATCATTACAAATTATAATACATCATCAAATTCGTACTTAAATAAATATCATTTAATATTCACAATTTGACATATCTTAATGTATATTATATATTATATTATACAATCTAATCTAATCGGGTGGATTTAGATTTGTAACCATGAATCTAATACTTAAACCGATTAAAGTTAGGTTTTACTGAATTTTATCCAAGTATCCAATAAATACTAGATTAATTAACTTGGATCGAGTCAATCAGTTATATTCTGATTATCTGATTATCCGTATCTGTGTATACTATAAATCGAGACAAAATTCAACAAACATAAAATAAGTAAATTAATAAATCAATCAATAAATATTAGCTAGAATTATCTGAGGAGAGTTCCCACGAAAAGGACCAAATTTTTGCATTATCCTATTTCCAGAGAGCAATAAACTATTTAAGTAGAATTCAAAGTCAACTAACGTAAAATATTCAACCTTGATATAGAACTGTTAAGCTAGCTTCCATGAAACAGAAGTATACCATAAAAAATAACCTGAAATTTTAACAAAAAATAATTTCTAAAATAGGATGCTATTTCAGAATAATCTACCAATTTAGCATTATATCAACATCAAACTTAAAGATAAGTCTCATCAGTAGAGAAGCTACTAATTAGCTCCATAATCATGTGAAGGGATCCCCTTTTTTTTTTTTGGGAATTTTTCAAACTCTCACATTTGTTTAAGATTAGTAAACTAACCATTAGACCAACTCAACTTAATTATGTGAAGGATTTTTTTCACAGTATCTCTAGTCCGACAGACTAAAAACTAATCATTATAAATAAAATTCGAATTCTCAATATGTGAAGGTTTTTTTTTTTTTTTTCACAATATCTCTAGTGCACTCGAGTAACCAAGTTGGTTTGTGAAGGAAAATTAATAGTGGCTTTGCTAACTCCTTATTCAGTCAATAGCCATTGGGTCGCAGGTTTCTGCTTCATTCTGTGATCTAGCACTATCTTTTGGGCCTAACGAAAAACTTGACTAAGGTCCAAAACATACGACAAATATTCACCTATAAAAGAAAAACATTATCCAAGTCCAAAAAAATATATTATAGAATAGATCTCATTAGATGACACACAAAAGACCGACCAAAAACTATATATTACACAAGGAAAAAAAAAACTTTTATCTAAAAACTTCATTGTAGCATTAAATAAAATCAAACGCTTTGTGGTGTTTCCTATAATATTTATTTTCATACTACTTTTTTTAATATCTAATTGATTAAATATTCCAAGGTCAGTCATGGATGTTAAGGTGATTAAATACTCCAATTAGGATGGTGTTTTGGAGTAAATTAAGGTGATTAATCACGTAAAAATATTTTATATAAAATAATAATTAAAAATTATTAGATAATTTGATATACTTAATTAAATTATTTAATATAATACATAACTGCAATAAAAGTTATTTTTACCGACAAAATTTTAATGGTAATAACATAACGATCACTGTATATCTTATTTAATTTATGTTTTTGCAACAATTATATATCTGCCGTTATTTTTATATGTTATAATGGTAATTATATATACTTTTTGCGATAATTAAAAATATTTTTACCGAAAATAGTATAATTGTCACTAAAACCTTTTAGCAACAAAGTATAAGATGACTAATATCTAATTACCAAAAAATATAAGAGCGGCTATTTTTATTTCTGTTAAAAAGTAAAATAAATGACCACAAAATAAAAAAAAGACTTCCAATGCTTTTTTTCCACTTTGTTGACTCAGCACTTATTGCATGAAAGTGAAATTTTTTTAATTTTTTTCTTTATTTATTTTGTTAAATATGATTTTATACCATTTAATATATTTTCATATATTTTTTTTTGTTCAACTTAAAAAAAATATACAATAAAAATTCACACTTAACCAATAATTAAAAAGAAATGAAAAAATCCGTCCATTATTCCTATGTAACCTCCCTAAGCCATGATGCTTTGGCGCCTCCACACTCCACCCTTCAAGACCTTCCTACTCCTAAGCATCTAACATAAAGAAATTAGGCACTGTTAGTGTTGTAAATGTGAGGAACGCATAAAATTAGTTTTTGAAGAGTAAGAAGTTTATAAGATGAGAGATTCATTAATTTACTACGTACCTTAAGGTTTTGAGTTGGATGTGATGTCTTCTCATCTTATGTTATCTTATTTGATTCCTCCCCGAAGTCTTTCCAGTAGTCGAGAGCTCCCCACGGTTGACCCAACAAGTAGTATCAGAGCCGATGGTTATAATCGATCTGGTTTAAAAAATATTCAAGGTGAAGTATCGAAAGTCTTCCCGACAAAGGTGATCCGGACGGCACAGTTGACCCAACAAGCACTTATTTTTTTTCGAGGCCTCTTTAATTTTGACCACTTCATAAATTAAACCTATGAATGGTCGAATATACAAGAGAAATAAATTTGACTGATTTTTTTTATATTTTCTTTATATAAAAAATTCAATTTTTTTTTTTTACATTTTTTATCTATTACTTTTAATATAAAAAGAATATGTACACAAAAATATTGTATATATATTTTTTCAATATATTCTATACATCCATTAGGTCACATTCTTCATCATGACATATATAGAAGATACCATTCAACATGTACAAGCTAGTTAAGTAATTTATTATATTATAATTAATACTAACCCCAATCAATATATTCAATCAACTTGATTTATTCTAGCCACTTGAACCCGTGCATGCACCATTCCCATATTATGGATGGCTATCTGCCAATTTATCTAGGACCAAGAGCTTAGGTTTTTATATTAGATTTGATTTGATATGATACTTACCCACTCGTGGAAATAATTCTTATAAGTCTTTGCCAGTTAATACCAATGCTTTAAATTGATCTCTCTATTCTTTCAAGATCTCATTTGCTGTTCCAAAACATGAAGCAGTAGTGCATGCTAAGAAAAAAATATATTTAGATTTGGTTGTTATTACGACAATGTGAGAGAGTTGGAAAATGATTAGGTAAATATTTAATCTACGTGCACAATTGTCAGAGGAAAATATTTAATAATAAAAAAAATTAATCAAAATTAGCTAAAATCTATTTTATTTAATATTCATTAATTATTGTAATAATTAATAAATATATACTAAATAAAATAAAATCTCGCTAGAGAGCCGATGGAGTATTTGTACAATGTGTACAATTAGCTATTTATTTAGCTCAATATGAGTTAAAAAATGAACATTTAGAGTAAAATACAACTAATTTCTCAAACACAATACATCCATACTATCTAGAATAATCATCCAGGTACCAGTGATAATAAACATCTGATATTCTACTGAATTGAACATCCCTAAATTCCTATTGTACACATTATACAGATACTCTATTGACTCCTTATACTTCCTCAATAAAATAACATCTAACTATTTTTTTATCTACTTAATATTACTGTTATCATATATATATGGTATGGAAGACAAAGTAGTAATCAATCTCCCTATTATTAATTACCAATTACATGTATATATTCAACTAAAAAAATGTGTCCAATATATACTTAGAGATGCATTCCTACATTATATTACATTGCGGACTTCTTCAGAGAAGAAATATTTTCTCCTCTGTTTTTCTATCAACTATCTTTTAAATACGATTATTCAAAATATCATAGATACACAAAATGACAAAAAAAAATTAATCATTAAATTAATTATTATATATTTATATGTATAAATATATTTATTATTTGATTTATATTCAGTATATATTTTTTATTCTAACATATATGTTATTAAAATAACTGGTTTAATAAATAATTTTTTGTATAAAGTATAAACATAACATGAAAATATTATTTAAAAGAAAATATATATTACCAATCAAAACATGTATTTCTTTTTGTTGAATAGAGGGGGTCAAAGACCCCCATAACATGTATTTAATGCATTTATTGTATCGAATATGCAATTAATGCATTTCATGAAACCGTTTTGTTAGAAATTTAATTAGGGTTATACTAGACAACTAATGCTTTTTTTGAACACCATGAATATCAGGCTTTAAAATTAGTCCAATTCAAATAAAATACACTACATTTTAAATTATTCACATAAATCTTAATATTAAAATAACTATCTGCACATTTAGTAAATTGAACATTCGATATATCTAGTATTCATATTGTTTAATATTTTTATTGTCTACCTATACTTTTTCAATTAAATTAAAGGTGAAGTTAATTCTTGCCAACTAGTTAAAAAATAAATCCTTTGTAAAAAACTTTTTTATTATTCTAATTTTTTAACTTTTAAAATAAAAATAAAAGAGAATTAGCTTAATTGACTTATATTGTAATTAATTTTCTAAACTTCATGAAAAATTGAAAATTGACACTCAAACTGCCGGCATCTTTCTATTTAGCGGTGGTTTCAAAATCCGCTGCTAAATTTTCGCCGCCATCTATTGGTTTTGCTGTAGTGCATAAATATATTCAAATCAAACTATAAAAATTCATAACTAAAAATAAAAAAGCCTGGAAAATTAAGTTATAGTCTGTGGTGGAAATTCCTAGAAGACTTTTATTATTATCTCAATAATATCGATCCAGTGATTGCTCTAGTATTATTGAATGCATAATACCAAACGAAATCATGATGATAAGTCTATTTCAACGTATATATTGATAATAACTCGTCTCCAATAATCCAGATCACTCTGTTTGGAGTTATTTGGAGTCTCATATAGTGAGAGATACCAATAAGATCTTAGTAAAGTAGCTTATGTTACACCACAAACAAAAAGAACTATAGCTACCAAATGATGCAATTTGTGGAATATCAAAATCAAAGAGAAAACCATAGGCACACGGCCACATTTGCGTTACAAATCAATATAAAAAAATAAATAAATATTTTTTTTTAAGTAAGCAATTTTTAATATTTTTTATTATTATTTGACGAACACAAATATTAAATTATTTTTAATAAATAAATTTTATTAATTTATATGTGTAAATTATAAAAAATATAAATATAAACTGTATTAATTTATATATATATAATTTTGATAAAGGAAAAACTACCATTTGTACCCATAAATTTTGCGAACGCTGACAAAAGTACCCATCAAACAAGAAAACTAACGTTGTACCCATAAAAGATGAGTTCCGTGTGACAATAGTACCCAAACCGTGATTTTTCGTTGATTTTTTAATAAAATTTCCAAATTACCCCTTCTATCTTCTTCCCCAAATTTCAAATTTCACAACCCTCATCCTTCGTCTCCTCTGCCACCGCTAGTCACCATTTCCTCAAGACCCAAGTACGTGATGTCTTCCTCCAACCTTTATCCTCAACCTCCATCTCTCTTTATTCCAATCCTAATTTGTTCTCCAAATCTAAATCCAAATCAACTTTAACATCATTACCCTTATTGTTTCTTTCTTCTTCGGATGCAACAACAACACTAAAAAGCACACCCTTATCAAACTCTTCAACCTCTTTAACTTGAATATTGTTGTTCTTCTTATTCCAAAGCAATAAGTAGCAGAATTCAGCAACCAGAGCCAACAAGAGGTCGGTGGCCACTTTCTCTTTCCAACGGTGACTCCAAACACTGCTCAGCGCCGTCGATCTGTAGAAAAAAGGGGCCGCTGTTAGAGTATCTTCATGCCATTTGGTGGACTGATATTCACATCGCAGCCGCCGCTGTTGCTCAGGCTAGGCTTTGGAGGCCAGCGCAGAACCCTCTAGAAGGTTGTGGTGGTAGTAACGTTATTGTTGAAGGATCTTGTTTCACTTTGAGTACTGGAGAACAAGGAGGGATGATGGTGGCGGGGTACATTGATGAGGATGAACTTCTGAATATGCCGAGTATGATCGAAGACATGGCCAGGGGAATGCAGGGCGAAGAAGGACCCACACTCCCAAGCCCACCTTCGATGACGACATCATCAGCATGTGCTGGTCCTCCGGTGAGTTCTCAGCGAAGCTTCTCCTCTGCAACAAATGCGACCGAGGCTATCATATCTTCTATCTCCGACCTATCCTTCCTTCCGTTCCCAAAAGCTCTTGGTTCTGCGCCTCTTGTTCCCACAGTGACACCAAAGAACCAAAATATATTTTTTTTTGTTAATTTCAAACTTCTTTATCTTTTTCTACACCAGATCTACAAAATCCATAATATTTGAACAATAACCTCAGATAATTAATAATCCACAGTTTTAATCTTTTTAATTTTTTGGTGGCTGGTAGCAGTAGAGGAAGACGAAGGATGAGGGTTGTGAAATTTGGAATTTGGGGAAGATAGAAGGGGTAATTTGGGAATTTTATTAAAAGTCAACGAAAAATTACGGTTTGGGTACTATTGACACACGGAACCCATCTTTCATGGGTACAACGTTAGTTTTCTTGTTTGATTGGTACTTTTGTCAGCGTTCGCAAAATTTATGGGTACAAATGGTAGTTTTTCCTTTTGATAAATATATAAATATAAATTAAATAATTTTTTATGTAAAAAATATTTATAAATATATATGTAAATTATTATTATTATTAATCAAATACTGATAAAAAATAACATTATTTATCGATCATGTAATAAATAAATAACCATCGGGGCGGGTATGTAATGCTCTCATATGAAGGGTCCATTCAGTGATATTCAGTCGTACTCGTACCAACCATTTTAAGATTGAGAAGGTGCCGGAAATCAAGCCTTGCTGTAATTTAACCAATTTTCTTTTTATCTTCTTCCAAAAAAAAAAAAAAAAAAAAAAATTGGATAAGACCGTCACTTTAGTTTCCAATGAACTAATGTATACTGCAATTGTAATGTGATATTTATTTGTATAATTTCATCACAGATTATCGTATCAAAATTCTAGTGGACTTAAACAGTTTGCAACTCCCGAAGTTATTTTAGTGTGCATCAGCATCACAAAGATGCAATTAGAATAATATAAGGTTAATAGAGAGTTACACAACAGAAGAATATGCGATGTTATTTTTAAAATAGCTATAGAGAATTAGAGATTAATTTGTCTATTTTATTTTTGAAATTATTTAAAAAACTGATTTGTTTGTCTCATTTTTAAAATAGTTATAGAAATTAATTTGTCTATCTTATTACACGTAAATACTTAACGGTTATAACTTATTACGTCAGTAATTAATACTTAATAATGAATAACAGAAAAATTTAATAAAAAAATACTAATGGATGAAAATAAACGTTAAAAATTATATTATATATTAAACCATTTTAAAAATTAAAATATTTATTTTTAAAAATTTCAAAAACAAATTTAAATAATTACTCTAACAATAAAATTCTCACTATTTTGCCGCTCATCACTTAATTATAACTCTCTCCCAGACCAAAACTCTTGTTTCTCTTTGGGTAAAGAAACTATCTTATTTTCTTTCTTATTTGTTGTTGTTTCACATTTATAATAGGGGAGTTATTTAGATAAAGATATTAAAAATGTCTTTTTTAAAGATATTTTTTAAAAATTAAAATTTAATATATATAATTAATTAAATTGTGTTATTTTTATTAAAATTAAATCGGATAAATCAGTTTAACCAAAAAATTAATAAATTAAATTTTGAACCGGTATAAATTAATATTTTTTTGTAAAAAATTACTATAATATTTTTATTATAAAAAAAATTAAAATACCCCTATTTTATATATATATATATTAATTTTAAAAACTCGACAGAAAAAAGGGTATAATTTAGGATTCTCAAATATATATAATAAGAGTATTTTAGTCTTTTTTTTATAATAGGAGTATTGTAGTCATTTTTTATAAAAAATAATATTAATTTAGATCGATTCAAAATTTGATTCACCATTTTTTGATCAAATTAATTTATTTGGCCTAATTTTGATAAAAATAATATAATTTAATCGATTGTATGTATTAAATTTTAATTATTAAAAAATATTTTTAAAAAAAGACGTTTTAGACGTCTTTATCAGAGTAGCTCCCTTATAATAAAATAAACTATTAATATAACATCATCTCTATTATAATTTCTCTCTCTCTATATATAGAGCTTCTCTTATTTACTTAAAAAACAAAACTATTAATTGTACAAATTAACCTCATGTCACAATAAAAAATTGTCAACTTTGGCTTTTAGAGTAGAGTACCAACTACTACTAACTCAAAGATCACTTTCTTTCTGGTATATTCAAATTCAATGGTAGACTTGGAATCTTGTATAAAATGCTAAATAGCATCAGCATGGCTCGTGCACTATATTTAAGTAATAAGGATTGAAGTTCATAATTTTTTATTATAAAAATTAAATTTTGACACTACGTACTATATTATAAATTTTTTTGTACCAAAAAATTAAACTAATAAAAAAATATAAATTATTATGTCTCTATCACTTCTAACCATTACAAATGGTTTTAATTTATAAAAAAAAAAAGGAAAATACTTTGCTTGAGGTTTATTTTTAGGTGTTGTGGTCGGTGCCGGAAACCTTAGTTCCACGAAGCTTCGTCTCTCTGATGTGGTCCCCAACACTTAGCTGCCAAAAATTGCAATGGATGATGGATATATTCTTCTCATCAACTATTTAATCAAATAAAATATCTAGGTAAAGAAAACCAAAGAGAAGAGGTACTTGTACGTTGGTTAATCATGACGGTTTGAAGATTAATTAATGCTAATAATTTATCATAATCTCAACATAACGGAAATATAGTACACACACAGATCCAACGGGTTTGTCAAAACTCAATGGTAATGTATGTGGTTAGAGATTAGACTTTCAATTTAATCATCCAAAGGAACGGTAAAATATATATTTGTGTTGGTCTTCAATTTATTATTATTCAACCACACACCATTAAAAGTAAAATGTTAGAATAAAAAATATATAATTTAAGATTTAAAAATTATGATTTGTGGTTTAACATTTAAGATTTAAAAGTTTAGGATTTAAGATTTAGAACTTAAGGTTTAGCTTTTTTTTTTTTTGGTTTAGATTGAGTTTTCTTTTAAATATAAATGTGTTGTTTTTAGGGAGACTAATTTTGTATTTTAAATGTGAGATATTAAATTTTAATGGATTTTAATTTTCATGGATTGACTGAAGAAATGAATTTTATTAGTTATCTAGTTGTATGATTGTAATGTTTTATAGATTAATTTTCATTTCATATTTTCCCGAGTTCTGGTTTTACAAAGAAATCACCAACTTATATATGATCTATATCAAAACAAAAATTAATATTAATGTTCTTTTATTCTAATATGTTATTTAAGTAGAATTTTTTTTGTCTATTAGATTTTGTGAGCTAGATATATAATCATATATTAACTATTTTGTATTTAATTTTTATATATATGATGATCTCACTACTATTTTAAATAATAAAAAAAGTCAAAATTATTTATTGGTTTGTACTTTAATGAAATCAATATTTTTTATTTTAATTAAATCTTCAAACTAAAATTTAATAAACCTAATAACAAAATATAAATAAAATTCAAGATTTTAGTGTTCAATACACTTAAATTACCTACTTATAACTTGTTTATCAAAAAATTGTTATTCAATTTGATAAGAATATTCAGCAGATTTTGGTGATGTAACATATAATTACATCACATAATGTAATATATTAGACATCAGTTAATTTCTTCTTCACGGAGGCTATTGTTTGAACTGACAAAAATTAAAGCTAATAACATTTGATAACGAAGTTAATTATTGCAATTATATAATCTCATGTTTGAATTCTGTTGAACTCTAAGAATATAATTAATAAAGACAAAACAATCGCCAGCTACATTATTTAAAATAAAATATAACAATATAATTCGCACATAATTGAAAACATAATTGAAGTTAGATATACGTAGAATGTTCATCAGTACAATTACGTACATACATATATAAGAAACAATATATAATGTACCTTTGATCTCATCACCGAATTTGTATACATGAATGCCTGTCTTATTTTTCACGCGGCTTTAATTTCGTCCAAAATTTTGTGATCCATTCATTCTAGGGTTACAACTGGATTATTGGTTGGGGGTTTAGTTAGATTTGAATTCGATCCTAATTTATTATGAAGTGACTATTTAAGATTTGAATTCGACGCAAATTAGTTAATATAAGATTTTTTGTTTTTAGTTATTTACGGTATCTTTTTATTCTACAGGTCAAAGATTAATCTGTTGTGAATCTAAACTTTATTTAAAGTTTGATTACTAATCAATGGGTCACTGTACGTATAAAGTAAAATTCAAATTCCCAACACTTATTTAAATGGGCAAGTGAACTGATTATTCAATTAATCTAAATTCAACTAATCCAAATTGATTAATATAAGAGGAGTTTAAATTAGATAAATTTGACCTCTAGTAAACATATATAATTTTGAAAATTATACCTAACAAAGTATTAAATCTGATCTAAGAAATAAAGAGTTTATTAAATAGATGTATAATATATACATCAAATAATAATATATATAATAAAGAAAACAAATTTTACTAAAAAAAAATATAAAGAATAAATAGGTTCTTGACTTTTTTTTTTTGCGGATATTTTTGTTTCTAAAAATTGAAAAATACAGTCATACCTTTGACCCTTCTAAAACGCGGACAAATTTATCCTTCCGTTAAAGTCACCCAATTAGACTCAACAAAAAACGCTAATGTGACTTCTATAATACTGACCTAACCGTTACGAAATGACACGTGGACCGTATCTTCTGAAAAGAAGACGTATTAATCCAACCACTATAACTTTTAAATGAATGTATAACTTCAGGTGAGCTGGTCTATCCTAACATAGGGTGGAAAGCGACACCCATATATATCAAATAAAATAAAATATGTTTGAGATCCAACCGAATTTTGGAATGCCGAAATTAAAGCACCCCTAAATAATAATATGATCTCATCCATTCCCTGGCTGATATTTGTTTTCTTATTTAATTTTACACAAAATATATATAAAAGTATATGGTCCTTATTAATTTTATGAATAATGAGTTGGACATATTATCATTGCCTAATTTAATTTCTTTCATAAAAGAGGGGGCCTCAAATATCTTTCATCAAAGAAAATAACGACCTCGTCCCCATTTCCTTCAATAATAATAGTAGTAATAGTAACTCTGTTCAAAGTCTCTTATTCTTGGAAGCATGCTTCGCTATCTTCATCTTCGCGAAAATTTTAGAATAAGTATATGAAATTAATTTTTAATTAATTAATAGCAGTTTATTTTTTATATAAAACTATTTTTTTAATTAATGATATTAATTAAAAAATTAATTAGTCGAACGCAAAATTTTAATTTTTTCCAAATTTTAGATTTTGGTCACATTCTCTCCTTTTTATCATTTTTATATAATAATGAACAAAATATTTACTTTAAGATATATAACTGATTTCAGTTGGTGGTTGAATATTTAGTTTATTCGTCTATTTAAGTAAATGTTAAAAATTTTAATTTCTTTTTGAATAAATACCAACTCAAATTAGAATGCAAATTAATTTTTGACATATTAAGATAAGAGATACCATAAAAAAATTGATAACAAGAAGAAGGTAACATAGCTTAGGACTAGAGCATGTAGAGGAATAAAGTACAGTTCTTTTGGTTTGCTTTGTATTTCATTGTTTATATTTAGCTTTTGTAACTGTTGGTATAATTTCGACTGGTTGTGAAATTTGACTATGATATCGAATATAAATTGAGTCGAAAAAATTTGGGACAAAATCAGTTGATCATGTGTGGTTAAAATTTCGATGGAATAAGGATTCGACCATAAAAAAAAATAGAACTTCGAGAAGAGTCAAGTCGAGAGAGACCCAAGTCGAAATTTGATAATTGTACGTGATTTTATCTGGGAGTACTATATAGAATGTGAGGTTTGTCGACCAAGATAAAAACAAAGACGTACGCGTGGGGTGTCAATTTTGGAAAACAAGATCCTTTGCCGGCAAGGCAAGTTCATGAGTAGAGATAAAAAGAGAAGGTTAGATCGTGCCAAGAAAGGAGCACTCTGCAATTCATTATTTATGGTCTATAAACAAGAGAAATTTAGAAGAGTTAGAGGACTTCAATCTAAACACTTTATCATTATACAAAATTCTGTAAATAAAAATCCAAATTACACTGACGTCAAGCAAGTACATGTGAGTGTTTGGAGTCCACTTTTAATTTATTTCTGTTGTTTTCTTTTCTTTTATTTCTTTTGTTATTTTATTTTTTGTTAATTTATTTTATTTTAACTTTTTTTCGCATTTTTCTTGTTCTTTTCAAATATTTGCTTTTTTTAATTTTAATTTTATTCTTTTATTTATTTAAAGCTTTCGTTTGCTTTATTTATCTCCTTTTTATTACAATTCTTGCTATAGTTTAATATTATTGAATATTTTGTATATTTTCAATATAAATACTAAGTAATTTTTGGGTTGAATTCATTTTTTTTAAAAAGTTATATCTACTATTCGAAATAAGATTTTGATACAAATTTAATTTGACTTCCTGTCAAAATTCCGTTGAACTCTTTTTTTCCAAAAAGAAAGAAAGAAAGAAAGAAAAGTTTAGGTTGGTTCACATTTTAGTAAAAAGGCAAAAATTGATTCATGAATTATAGGTAGCTGGGGACGGCATCAATAATTAAAATAATTAAAAGCTGAATCATTGGCCAGGCTGGTGGAGTAATATTTTGTGCCGTCAATAATTTATTTTAGAGTAACATTTAAAGTGTACTTAAATAAATTAAATTTTGTACTCCGTACTCTGTACAATTTTGAAAATCGAAGATGAGCGCCGGAGTGAGCGGGGAAGAGACTTTGAGGGTGAAACACGGTGAGGCAGCCGATAATGTCGGCGGAAGAGATAAGGGGGAGAGTGGGGGAGGGATTGCATCAGGGGAAAAGGAGGATCATATTTCGGGAGGGGTTTCTAAGCCTTTGAAGGTTTCTTTCAGGGACAAAGTTGTGGGTTCCAAGATTGCTAAAGCTTTTTCACTTGTTGAAACTTTATCGGGAGATAACATTGCGGTAGTTTCTGGGAAGCAAGGAGATCTCTTGCCACCGAGTGTCACGTTTACCCAAGAAGCTAAGAATTGCTTGGCAGAACCTTATAAGGATGCTATAGTAATTAAGGTGCTAGGTAAACATTATAGCTACACTGCATTGTCTCATAAACTCCGAACGGTATGGAGGATTAAGGGAGGTTTTGGTTTATTGGACGTGGGATTTGACTACTTTCTTGTGAAGTTTGATGTAGCTGAGGAGCGAGAAAAAGTTCTCTTAGGAGGTCCATGGATGATCGAGGGAAATTATGTGGCTGTGAAGCCTTGGGATCAAGAGTTTAGATCAAGTGAAAACTGTTTTGGAGCAACTTTAGTGTGGATTAGAATTTCTGGATTACCAATCTGGTGCTACCAAGAAGATGCAATGCTCCGTGTTGCGGCTGCAGTTGGCATTCCCGTTAAGGTTGATTTGGCAACAAAATTAGCTGAAAGAGGACGATATGCTCGAGCATGTGTTCAGATAGATTTAGGATTGCCAGTGACTAAGAAGATTCTTGTTGAAGGTGTTGAATATGAGGTTGAATATGAAAGTCTTCACCTTATTTGTGGCTCATGTCTCAAGTTTGGTCATGATATGAAGGTGTGCAAGACTGACAGCAATGCAGGAGGAGGAACTAATGCCAAGGTGATCAGCGATGTAGCAAAGCAGCCAGAAAGCTCAAATTCAAAAAATCCAGTACATGTAGAAAAGGCAAGTTTTCATTTTGGCAAGAATCTTGGAGATGAGACTGTAAAAGTTACTGTCCCGGATTTGGTGGAGAGTGATTTGCATGCTGTTCATGTAGACCATGCACAACATGAGGATTTGGAAGGTTGGACTCAAGTGATTAGGAAAGGAAAGCATAAAATGGGTCAAAAGCCTTCTCTTAGCACCCATCAGGTCCAACCAAAAGTAAAGAAGTCTCCTAACAAGGCTACCAATACTTGGACAAGGCCTAATCACCAACGTACAACACATGCTACTGGATCCAAAGCAAAATTAAGCAGGGGCATCAATATTGGAAAACCGGTTAGTGTGGCTTCTTCGGGGACCCGGCACAATGTTCATCATCAGCAGCAAGGTGAGACAACAAATGGCACTGTGCGAAAGCGTCCTCGCCCAAACTCTTTGCAGAATTCACCAGTAGATAAGGATGGAGCATCGACGGCGGGTATGGTGCAAGTTTCGACGGAGAAAATTGGGCTGCAACTTGAGAGTCCATTAAAGGCAGGATCGTCGAAGACATGGACATCATGTTGAGTCTCGGGTTTGTTATTGGAGCTCCCTTTTTGCTATTTTATGGATAGTTTCAATATCATAGCCTGGAATGTGAGGGGTGCGTCTAACAAGATGGCCCGTGTGCATTGCAAAAATTTGGTGAGAATATATAAACCATCTTTTTTCTTTCTCTTTGAGACTCATACCATGTTTAATAATTTGAAGAATTTTTGGGATAAGTTGGGTTTTCATTGTGTTGGTATTGAGGAAGCAATAGGACACAGGGGTGGCATTTGGTTTCTATCTTCTATTGCTAATGCTTCTTGTGTGGTTATTGATCAAATTGACCAATGTATCACAGTGAAAGTGAGTGTGGGTAACTTAGTTTGGCTTTGTATTGCAGTATATGGGAGTCCTCAATTCGAAAAAAGATGTATGCTTTGGGATCATTTGCGTTCTATTAATTCAGGCCATAATAGACCATGGATGGCAGTTGGTGATTTTAATGAGATTGTGGCACCAGATGAGAGTACAGGTGCTTATTTTTCTTCTCACAGAGCTAGTCTATTAGCTACTACTCTAGATGACTGTGAGCTCTTTGATCTTAAAGTGACTGGTAGGAGATATACTTGGTATAGAGCAGTTCAGGCTGGTAGGGACTTGGCTAAAAGGTTGGATAGAGCTATAGTTAATGAGGCGTGGATGACAATGTTTCCTGAGGGTTATTCTGAAATTCTTAGCAGGCTTCATTCTGATCATTGTCCTATTTTAGTTCGTTGTCATGGTAGCCCCAGAGTGAAAGGTTCACGTCCTTTTAGGTTCCAAGCTGCGTGGGCAACACATCCTTCTTATAAATATGTTATTAGTAAGGCTTGGAATCAAGAGTTTGGAGGCGTTACCGAAAGGCTTAAGATGGTTCAACAGGCTTCTTTGGACTTCAACTCAAAGATTTTTGGAAATATTTTTGTGCGAAAAAATAAGCTGGAATATCAGATTGATCAGATTCAACGGCGTTTAGAGGTTACCGATGTGTTATCTCTGAGAATTAAAGAAGCTGAACTGAGGGAAGATTACAATAGGCTTTTGTTGCAAGAGGAACTTTTTTGGTACCAAAAATCTAGAGAGCAGTGGGTCAAGTATGGGGATAGAAACACTAAATTCTTTCATCTTCAGACTTTGGTGCGTAGAAACCATAATAGAGTACATGGATTATATGTTAAAGATGGGTCTTGGTCTACTGATCCAGATATTCTCCAGGAAGAAGCCCTCTCTTTTTACAAGAATCTCTTTGGTACAACGGAAGAGGTTGAGGTTGATTGTTTAGGGGATGTTCCGATGCCCACTCTAAGCACTGAGGCTTGTGCTAGGTTAATTGACCCTGTCTCTTTTGCGGAAGTCAAGTCAGCAGTATTCAGTATGAGCCCTTTTAAGGCTCCTGGTCCAGATGGCTTTCAAGCTTATTTTTTTAAAGAATATTGGGAGATAGTAGGCACTGAGATTTGGAATATTGTCCGGAGCGCTTTTTTGGGAGAGTTCTTAAATCCTAGCATCATGGAAACTCTGACTGTGCTTATTCCTAAAATTGATAACCCTACCTTTATGAAGGATTTCAGGCCTATTAGCTTGTGTAATGTTGTTTATAAAATTATCACCAAAGTATTGACTAACCGACTTCGGCCTTTTCTTCCAGATATTGTTAGTCCTTTACAAGGAGGTTTTATTCCAGGTCGTGGTGCTCCTGATAATATTATTGTGGCCCAAGAAATTCTGAATTTCATGAAGCACACAAAATCCAAGAAAGGTACTCTTGCTTTTAAAATTGATCTTGAAAAAGCTTATGATAGGGTGGATTGGAGGTTTTTGGAGAGTACTCTCATTGCTTTTGGTTTTCCTATCATCACTGTTAATTTGATTATGACTTGTGTCTGTGCATCATCTCTTTCTATTATGTGGAATGGGAATAGATTGGATAGTTTTGCTCCTAGAAGGGGGCTTAGACAGGGCGATCCAATGTCTCCTTACTTATTTGTGCTTTGTATGGAAAGACTTGCTTGCTATATATCTCATAAGGTGGTTGAGGGTGTGTGGAAACCAGTTTCTGTCACTAGGGGTGGCCCAAAATTTTCTCATTTGATGTTTGCAGATGATCTCTTACTCTTCTGTCAGGCTACAAAGAGTCAGGTCCAAATGGTCATGCATTCTCTTAACATTTTTTGCAAGGCATCTGGCATGAAAGTGAATCTTGAAAAGTCTAAAGCTTTTTGTTCTAAAAATGTGACTGCTCGTAGAAGAGATATTTTTACTAGTGTTTCTTCAATACGTTTTGCTTTGGACTTAGGAAGATATCTTGGAGTTAACCTTAATCATTCCCGTACCAGTAGGGCTTCTTTTCATTCGGTGATTGAAAAGGTGAGGGGAAGATTAGCTAATTGGAAAGGAAGGCTTCTAAATAAAGCAGGGAGACTTTGCTTGATCAATTCTGTTGCAGCATCCATTCCTGTCTATCATATGCAGGTATCTTTTTTTCCAAATTGGGTTTGCGATAAATTATCTTCTATGATGAGACAGTTCCTTTGGAAGGGTCAAGTTGATGGTAAAGGTCTTTCTCTTGTTAATTGGAGGACCGTGATCACTCCAAAAAAATTTGGTGGCCTGGGTGTTAGAGATCCTGCGTGTGTTAATATATCTTTACTTGGTAAATTGGTGTGGCAACTTTTTCATTGTCAGGACAAGCCTTGGGTTGCTCTATTGAGGGCGAAGTATCTAAGGAACGAGGGAGTTTTAGATGGCCCTGTCCCTTGCAATGCTTCTCATGTTTGGAAGAGTATCTCAAAGGCTTTTGGTGCTCTTAAGGATGCCTTCTCTTGGTGCGTTGGGTCACTTGATCAATCTTTTTGGTTTGACAATTGGAGTATTGAGGGCCCAATTGCTCAAGATGTCCCTTTTGTACATATATCTAACTCTGATTTAACTATTAGAGACGTTTGGAAAGATGGTCAATGGAATCTCCATGATATTTTCTCTACCATTCCAGAAGATGTCAAACAGCGTTTGAATGCTTATAGTAAACGTCACCAATCAACTAGTGGATTTGAATGCTGGAGAGAGTTCGGGTTGGTCGTGGGGTGTGGCATCTTCTAGACTTTACTCAGCTAGGAGTGGGTACAGTTGGCTAGCCAAAAGAAAGTTTGACTGGAATGAGCATGATAATTGGTTGTGGGTATGGCGACTGCATATTCCTGAGAAGTACAAGTTCTTGATTTGGCTCAGTCTTCATAATGCTATTCCTACGGCAGAGTTTCGTTTGGGTCGTGGTTTAGCTTTATCTAGCACCTGTCATCGGTGTCAGAATGGTTCTGAATCAATTCTTCATTGTCTTCGGGAGTGCCCTAGTGCCAAGGAGGTCTGGAACCTTTTAGGCCTGTATTCAAATAACTCGAATTTACATGATTGGCTCTACAGAGGTGCAAGGAGTGAAAATGTTTTTCTTTTCTTTTCGACCATCTGGTGGATTTGGAGAAGCAGGAATCAGGACTTATTTAATATAGATGATTCATGGAGTGCTAGTAAAGTGGTGAGTTTGATTCGTAGTTCAGTAAGGGAGTTTCACACTATTTTTGCTATGCATCAATCTCTGTCTCCTCCTTCACTTTGTTTGCATTGGGTTCCACCTCCAGTTTATTCTGTTAATTGAATTGTGATGCTAGTTGGTTTGCTCCTTCTGGCTATGCTGGTTTTGGTTGTATCATTCGCAATCCTGATGGATGTTGGTTGAAAGGTTGCACTGGGAAAGTCGAAGTGTGCAGTGTTCTTTTTGCTGAATTGTATGCAATTTGGAGAGGTTTACTTCTTGCTTGGGAGAGTGGATTTCGTGAGGTTATTTGTGAAACAGACTGTTTAGAAGCTCTTTTCTTGGTAAACCAAAGAATGCTTGGTAAGGATATTCCGGAATGGGATTTGGCAAAGCATATACAGGAGGTTATGAATTGGAATTGGAGAGTCTCTATTCTTTTAATTCAGAGGACTGCAAATAGTGTTGCAGATTGTATGGCTAAAGCAGCTGCTTCTGTCGCGGACATTCACTCGAATTGGAGCCAACCATGGAGTGAGCTTCAACATCTAATAGATTTAGATATGACCCTAGCCAATTAATTTGGTTTTGTATCTTTTTTTTTCTTTCTTTTCTATTTAGTCACCAAAAAAAAAATAAATTAAATTTTAAATCATCGACAATTTTAATTTTATTATTCTAACAAAATTTTAGACTAATTGGTAATATAATTCATAATTAGAACTAAATTATCTTATATTCATATTTTTGAAATTTAATTATTTTATAATAAAAACTAAGAATTTATTTATATAATAATACACATATTAAAAATTTTTATTAAAAGATGAAAGTATCAATTTGACTCACTAGAATAAGTCTTGAAGAATTTTAAAGTAATAAGAATTTGTATGTTTTCCACCTACAAAATCTTGTAATGCTTGTAAAAAAAGACTTTAGATTGCAAAGATGCAATTTTTCTTGCCTATATATGCACCTCAAACCAAAGATTTCAAATGCATGACTTCAAAAGAAAAAGGTTTATATTACTAGAATTGATATTTTTAAAACATTCTTGTTTACGTATAAATATTTTTAATAACTACATTTAATTAAATTGACTTAAGCCTAATAAATACTACTCATATAACATTTACATGAACTATATGTTTCTTTTTTTTCGTGTATTTTTTATTTTCTTTTTTCTGCTCTTCCTTTTTTTTTGTATTACTGCGTTGCCATCGTTGTTATGTTTTTTTTTTTGTTAATTTTTTTTCCTTCTCTTTCTCTTTTCTTTTGATATTCTTTTTTTAAATAAAATAAAAAAAAAACAAAGATGACAAAAAAAAAAATAAATAATAAAGAAGAAACACATAGTTTCTTGTTAAAAAACACAAAAATTTATCGATATAGTACATAAATTTTTGCGTATAACAAAAAAATAAAAATAAAAAAATTTAAATTTCGGCACTTCTTACTAAATAACTACAGTAAATAATAATAAAAAAATATTCAAATCTCCTCCAAAAGAATTCAAAATTAATAAAACTTAATAGTGATTCACAGACGTAAAAGTTCATAGAAAATAAAATTCTTAAGCTAATATATAAAATTTTCTGTGTTGGTCACTAATATTTTTGTGTCGTATACTAAAATTTTTATGCTTAATAGTTTTGTTGCACATCTTAAAAATTACTTCTATTGTTACTTTTTTTTTGTCATTTTCTATACTAATTTTTTGTTTTTTTATCTAATAGTTTTATATTAAGTTTTGATAATACTTAATACCTTAAATACATTTGTTAGTTTTAATGAATATATTTTTCCCTATATATTCTAGTATGTTTAATGAATATAACCTACTAGTTCTTTCTCGTGGTAATTCCTCTTTTCTTCCTTATATCTCTATGGCAATGCAAGCAAAAATTTTGGTAATTCTCCTCTTAACTCTAACTCAGACATTGTTGCACCATTTATTAATGAAAAATGTTTGGTAACCAAAGAAAATCAACCAAAAACAGCCATAATTTGCCTTATTTAATATTCATTAATTGTTACGATAATTAATGAATGCTAAATAAGGCAAGTTCTGACTTTTTTTACTGTGTATTAAAATAGATTTTAGTTTTAAAAGTGATTAAATTAATTCTTAAATTTACAAATTATAAATTTTTATTATTCTTATAATTTATTAACTGATATTAATACAATACTAATATAAAATATTAAAACGCCAGTATGACATTTTTAACAGTAAAATAACATAATTAAAATTTTAATATAATTAAAAAAGTATCCTAAATGAATTAATTAAACTTATTTTAATTAAAAAAAGTTATATTAATATAGAAATTAAAATAAATTAATTTAAGATATCTATTTGATTATATCAAAGTCTTAGTTACATTATTTTGTTTGATTATAACCTTCGCAGTTCACACTACTTCCCGTGCCAGCTTCATGATCTTTGAAGCTCTTAATCGTTGATCAATCCAGGTCTCAGTTTATGGGAAATGATGTTTTGTTTCTTCTGTTATATATATTCAACAATGATTTTTTAACGATTATTTAACAATGATTTGCTGTTACTAACAGCAATTAATGTAGCAAATTCTGGATCAGTAATGAGTAAATAAATATATTTTTATTTAACATATATATATAAGACAAACTGCTATAGTCTATAGCGCAGGTAGATGAATCTTACTTATGCATTCCCAGTTTCCCACCGTTTACATTTTTATTTTGACGTTTTAAATATTATATATAGTACATAACTAAAGTACAAAGTTTAAATAAAAAAGTTAAAACTTCGCACATATTTATATCATAACTATAATAAAATTATGCTATTTTGTACGTTAAAATTAATTACCAAAGTCAGTTATTATTATAAAATACATATTAAAATATAAATACATATTGAAAATAAATTAAATTACATATATATTTATAATTTATACACAAATATATTAGTAGTTAATTTTAGTGACTAATTTTAGTGTACAAATAACATTTTTATTATAATAAACTAACTACTATTTCACCTTTGTCAATTAATACTTAGCAAAAATTGAACTGAAAACAGAAGGGCAATATTTTAGTATTGAAATATTGTCTGAATTAATAATAGAACTAGAGATTGTTGGACACAATGAATAAGTATAAATTATGAATTTATTTATCAATAAATACATATTATTTTGACGGATTTTTTTAAATAAATAAAAAAAAATTATATTTACATTTTTATTTAAATTTTTTTTAAATTTTTTTGAATATTCTGTTATTATGTCACAGATAACAATAATTAATTGATAATATTAGAAAAACAAAAAAATTTATCAAAATTTATCTTATTTAATATTTATTAATTATTAAACTAAAAAAAATAAATTTTAACTGTTTTTGACTAATCTATTTTTGTTATCAGATATTTCTGTTAATTAATTATCAAAGTTTACTACTATACCAGTCAATAGTTCTTATTATTTATCTACACATGGCGGACAAAACCCTACAAACTAGTTAACTACACAGCAAGAAGGTAAGGAAGCCCCACCTCACCGCATGTGTTCATCCAAACCCCAAAAAATTGCAAAAACAATAATACACACACACACATTATATATATATATGGAGGGCAATTTGGTAAATTGAATCCACTCAGTTCCATTATTATTAACTTCAAACGTCATCATCACAATTATTAATTTATTTATAATTTATAAATTTTGTTAAATCCACCCATTGCATTATGAGTACGGTTGTTACTATATATACACCACTCATCCTCCAACCCCTTCCCTTGTTCTCAAAGCTCTAGTAACTCAAACACAACAAAAAAAAGGTTTTCTTCTTTTGTTCTCTCTTTTTTTTTCTTTTTCTTTTTCTTTTTTTCTGATCCAGGTTCAAATCCTAGATCAGTTTTAATTTTCTCTATTTTTTTTCCCTTTTTGGGTGCTATTATTTCTCTTGATCATATTATTCTAAACCAAAAATACATTATAATTATGGGTAATAGCTTAAGGTGTTGTTTGGCTTGTGTTATTCCTTGTGGTGCTCTTGATTTGATAAGAATAGTGCATTTGAATGGTTATGTGGAAGAGATTACACGTCCAATAACTGCCGGAGAGATTCTCAGGGAAAACCCTAATCATGTTCTAAGCAAACCTAGCTCTCAAGGTGTCGTTCGCCGGATTTTGATCCTTGCTCCAGAGACAGAGCTCAAGAGGGGAAGCATATACTTCTTGATTCCGGCATCATCGTTGCCGGAAAAGAAGCGTTTTGCCACTGCGAAGAGCGGAAGCATATGTGATAGTGACATTAACAAAAAAGTTTTGTCAAAAAAGAGTAAGAAGTGTGATGATGACGACTCGTCATCACACTTCCATGCACTCACTCAGATAGCTTCTAAAAATAAAAAATCTTTAGGAAAGGATCGCCGGAAAGGCCGTGTTGGTGTATGGCGACCTCATTTAGAGAGTATCTCTGAAGACTAGTTAAATTTTTTTTTTTTTATCTTTTTATCTTTTTTCCTTGTTTTGCCGGTGATGTCAAATTAAACATGCTGGCAAGGAGGAGAGTGAACCAAAAAACTTGGTTCATTTATTGAAACATAGCAAAAGATCCTCCTTCCTTTTTTTTTTTCCTTTTTTCCCCATGTTTTATAATATATGCGGGTATTGATCTTTGTGGATAAAATCTTCATCTTGCTTTGGTAAATTTGTTTTTCCCTACATTTATTATTGTTATTATTATTTTGGTTTTTCTAGATGCAGTCATCATCATCAATATGGGTGAATTGAATTATTTTAATTGATTTTTTTTTATCAAATCTAATAATTTATGTGCTGAAACACAAGAAAAAATAATGGATAGAAAACAAAAATAGAAATTGATTAAGAGTGAAAAAATTATTGAAGTTTGTACACTGAGGATCCATTTTCATCCTCAAGTTTCCATGCAAATATCTAAAGAAAAAAGAGCGTTTCACGTTATCTCGTGCCCCACAATTTGAATCGCAAGTTAAGGCTATCTGATTTGTCTTCAATGGCCATTTACAATTGGAAATTTAAGGACAAATTTTACTTTCTTCATTTTCTAATGGATGCATTATTGAAAATTATCTTAAGTTTTTATTATTAGTTTTTTTTAAATTAGGAATTTTTATAAAATAACACTTCATTTAATGCATAAAAAAGTTAATGATTTCCCTAATAACATAGGTTAGGGTTACTAAGTTATATTTGGTTAATTTTAGCAAACATAGAAAATCTCAAGTAATTATCAAAAAGTTAATATTTAATTTGGTCCTGAATTTGCATACGTGTTTTAATTTAGTTTTTGAGATTTCAATTACTTTTATTTAGTTTCCAAATTTTGTAAACATGCCTCACATTAGTCTCTGAGACGATTTTTAGTACAAAAACGTTAATGAAGTGCTGATATAAATAGTCATATGCCACGCTAAAACCTGTAATTAAAATGATGCAGTTTTGGTTTTTGACATTCAAATAGCCGAAAAGTAATGTCGCGTCACTTGTTTTGTTAGGTAAAGTTTCGATAAATACCACTTTTGATTTTTTAAATTATTTAAATGCTAAAATCAAAACGACATTATTTTACAGAGTCTAGCATGGTATTCGGCTATCAACGACAATGTTCTGTTAACATTTGTACACTGAAAATTGTTTCAAAGATTAACATGAGTCGTGTTCACAAAATTTAGAGATTAAATAAAAGCAATTGAAATTTTAAAGACTAAAATAAGACTCACATACAAATTCAAGACTAAATTGAATATTATCCGAATTTTCGAGTGAATTTTTTATTTTCTATGGTTATATTTCTATCTTTATATTTTCTATGTATATTTTTGCAAGCTTAGTCTTTAGAATACTCATGATTAATTAGATGTAATTTCTTAATTAGGTATAAACTTTATTAGTTGTGGCTCCAATTTAGAATGATCGAAATGATTAAATAGTTTTGAATATATATAGGGCCCATTTTTCTATGTATTAAGCTGTATATTTTACTAGTACTATTTTGGATACGAGTATTTAATTGGAACATGCATGTTAGGCACATATGTCTACTCAAAGAATCTATCTGTTTCAAAAAAGAAAAAAGAAAAACTTAAGAAGACCTAATAGAAGTTGACATTATTATTATGATTATCCGTACTAACGAATTTGTTTGTTGGCCTGGATTGTTATTATGTGCCACATTATGGCATTAATTAAGTAGATGAACATTTGTAATTAATAATTAACCAATCTAAGTACCAATAATTAGAAAGATGGTATAATTATATTTTTAATTCATTTGAAGAAAACCTGGTAAAAAAACTTAAGCTTATATAAATGGGGTTATTTCTTTTTAGGTCATAAAAAAGAAAATTTTGAGTAACAACTTTATTAAATTATGATCTTAAACAAATTAACTTAAGTTGGTTGAATGGTTAATTTATTTATCTACTTAAATAAATGTTAAAAGTTTGATTTTTATCTTGTGTCTGCAGCAAATTTATTGATAAATAATAACTTTTTAATAAAATTTAAATTTATAACGGATTAATTCTTGACATATTGGATAAAAAATACCGTAAAAAATAAAATTAAAAATTATGATCTTAAGCTTAAGTATAGATCAAGTTCCAATTAGGGATGATGATTGTCAGCCTACGCTTTCTCCATACTTTTGATTACCCTTTAATTATTTTATGAGTCAAATAATCGTTCTATAATTAATTGCTAGTGTAGTGGAACTAGTTGGTTATTAATTATCTCCTAGTCTCCTACTTCTTAATGTGAGTTATTATAATCATATTTTATGTCAAAGCTCCTAGGATCGGAGTATAGAACAACATATGCTTATTACGAAAAAAGTAATTTAACATCTACTATTCAAAACTGTTAGTGTCGTAAGTGTGAGGAATGTTGAAGTTAGTTTCACATAAAAAAAAGTAAAGAAGAATGAGAAATTTATAAAATGAGAGACTCATATATTTGACACCTTAAAATTTTGAGTTGGATATAATGTATTCTCATCTTATATTATCTCACTTGATTTTTCCCCGAAATCACCACAATAATAAATCGAAATGCTGAATTTTGATCCAATTATCCTTATAAAAATATCTAAAAGTGACGCTTAATTATGACAGTTAAATCAAGAAGCAAAATTAAACAAGTTTGGTTAAACGTTTTTTAAAAGGAAAATTATGTCAAGAAAAAGATATATAAATATATAGTAGAAGAAATAGAAAGAATAAAGGAAGAAAAATTATTATAAAATTACTCATCTTAAAAATTTAAATTGATAAAAAGAAGTAACATAAATTATTATATCTCTAACACTTTCTTTCGAACAAAAATCTCTTTTGGTTTATTTAATTTTTGCACAATTTTTTTTTATTTATTTTATGTCATCTTTTTATTCACCAAAGATTGAATTATAGACTTTTTAAATATAAAACTATAATTATATTATAAAATTACTCATCAAAATATTTAAACTGATAAAATAAAATAATATAAACGATCTCTAACAAAAGTGAGCCTTGGTTTGTTAAGGAACAAAATAAATTAATGAGCCAGATTTATAACAATTTTTTTAAAAAATAAAAAATAAAAATGTGGGTAGCATACCTTGTTGTCCTTTAAACCGAAATATAAATTAGTAGGCAAATAGCGACATCTCCACGCTACATTCAAAAAGAAACAAAAGAAAACAAGCTGGCATATACATATCTTCCTCCTTAATTTATTCTCTATTTAATTACTCAGTTCTTCACATGGATTCTCATCTCCCATCTCTCAAATATTAATATTACACAATTCTTTAGATTAGTTTGCACATCCCTTTGTCAGAATCCAACTCATCCATATATTAATTTTCTAATTACTTTGGACCGTATAACCTACCTTGGCTTCATCATATTCACATATCGATGCACATTTGTTTTGGTGAACCTGAAACCTAAATTAACTGATTACCGCAGTTTGTTCCCGTTTTTCGAAATATATCAAATGGTTAATATATAATATAACTTTTCATTTTTAAATTAAACCGTGGAGACTTAGAATATATAAAATACACGCTAAAAAAATATAAACTAATACATATACTTATAGAATTTAATTTTAATGTATAATATAAAATATTTTATATAATTATTTAATTATATTTATTTAGATGATCATATATTTATGTAGTTAATATAAAAGATAATTATTTTTATTGACGTGATGTTATATAATTAAATATTTCATATAAAATTATTTTACATTAATAATGTACCAAAATTAAATATATAACTAAAATATTATGTAAACATAAAAAATAAGTTAACAAATCAGTTATCATATATTTAAGGTAAATTTTACTTTACTCTTTCTATAATAATATGTATATTACCCTCTGTGACATGTCATCTTTTAATTGGTTGCTATGTTAACTATGGTTAAACTATTGGTAATTAAATTATAGCCCAAAGTGGATAATTATGTAATTTATTAAAAATTCAATCTTTAATTCTTCCCCAAATCAAGCTTCCACACAATGAACCCTAATCTTCTGTATCTCCTTCTCCCATCTCCGTTTGTCCTTCTATCTCCTCTCTCCGCCGCCATGGATCCCTACTTTCATCATTACCGTCGCCCAAATACGTACATTCCTCTTCCTCCGCCGTATAACCACCACCATCTCCGTCAGGTTCCCAACCACGTTCTTGTGAACCCTACCGCATTCAATTTCAACCCTCCCATTTTTTTACCCGCCAATCCACTCTTTGTTCCTCAGGTTCTTGTTCTTTTCGAACACGATTCGCGTCACCGTAGTTCAATGCTATCGCAGTCTCCTTCAAATTCTAACCCTAACCGCAGTGCTTCCAGGTTCAGGAAGGAGTGCTTTGGCGGAGCAAACCGCCGTTGCCGTGTGGTTGTTTCTCCGAATTCCGGTATCGAATCAAAACTTTGCTCGGAAGAGGCGCGAGACTCTTCTCTTGAGACAACGGCTTTGGAACTGGATAGGTACGATTATGATAGAGCAGATAGGGTTCATGAATATAATGGCATTCCAAAGAAACAGGTTAAGAGTAAGAGTGCTTTTCTTAGAATCCAGACGCCAAAACCGAGCAATGGTAAGAATGAGGATGATGAACAATTACATTGTGATGATTGTGCTGTTGTTGACTCATTGGTTATTTTAACACAAAAAAAATTATTTGGATAAGTTTTGTAAAGGAACACATCTAGATGCTCAGACCCAGTAAGATTGTTTTTGATACACTGGCTTGATGGTAATAGTTTCTTGTGATTTGAAATTTTGTTTCCCCCTAAAGGATGTAATGCTACATGATCTGGATTCTGCCGATGCACAACCTCAAGGTGGGCAAGAATCGATTGATGAGTACAAACAGTGGATATGGTGGCTTAGGAGTACAGGGACAGAATCGATTGATGAGTGTTGTGCTTCTACAAGGTACGTATTTTTATGGATGTCCATTATAATGGTGTTGAACAATACTTATCCACAAAGATGTTCTCATGCAATGACCCCTAATTGCATTTGCTTTGTGCAAGTGCAGCCATAGAGAAGATGACTTTATTTTCTGTTTGCATTGGTTCAGCTTATCCAATTAGTTGGCCTTCTTTTATGCAACCACATTGTTCGCTTTCACATGTTGAAAACTGTTAAAGAACTGATGGTTGTTTTAGATTTGTATGTAATATGCTTGATGAAATTATTTATATTTGTTTTCATGCATGTTGAATGCACAAATATTTTTCTTACGATGATTCAGGATCTCCGTAGGTGATTTCAATGCTAGGAAACTCTTATCCCAATGCTGGTGGTCCACTTTCACAAAGCCATGTTATGGATATGTTGAATGATGTAAACTCGAGTGATAATTTTCGTTTTGACATGAATGACTTCCCTCAACTGACTAGTCGACCTAGTTCTGCTGGAGGGCCTCAAGCACAATTGGGTGCAAACGAAGGTTTCCAGCTTTGCCAGGATTCAAAAGTGTAGTAACTGGAGAAGATATGTGACCTGATTGGCTGTTATGCATTTCTTTCTAGCAATTTTGGCTGTTTTATGTTATCAAATAGTTTTTTTGTATAGTTGCCTTATGATTTGTTGTTTAAAGAGTCTCTTCTTACAGAGTTGAGTTGTAGACTGAATTATGCACTTTCTCTTATGGAAAGTTTTATGTATTTACGTGCATATCTACCTTAGTTCCTTTGGTGCTTGGTTTTATTGCTTTGTTTATTATATTCTGAAATTGTAAGTCATGTAAGGTGTTAAATAAGCATATGGTTTTCTGGTTTGTATCTCATCAAGTGTTTGTAGGTTGGAACTACTGAATGTTTTGTCTTTTTATCACAAAATGTAGAATCACCATTAATAGATTGTTCCAACTCTTACTTCCTTGTGCAATTTGATTTTAACATGCTGATTTTTTATGTTGTAAGATATGATTCTGATTGGACTGAAAAAAAAAATATTTTTTGCAAATCCTTGTTTAGACACAGAACAGCATAGTGAGTTCAAATTCATAATGATTAATGAGATCTGATAAATAAATGTCCTACTCCCTCCGCAAGTGAATTATGGTTAATATTAATAAACATGGCATAGAGAGTTCAGAATAATTAAAGAAAGGGAACCGAGGAATTTTCACGGTTCTTCCGGATTTTAAGAATTTGTTTAAAGATAGGTTTGGAGCAATGATTGAGTTGTCTTTGTGTGCATAGAAGTAATTAGCTTATACATTTTCCTTTAATGTTGAGTGTTTCTTGTTTTAGAGGATCTTGGTTGCCTGAAACTTGAATTTAAGTAAACGGTGGAAATGTGTAAAGTAAAGTGGATTTTTTTTCTTCTTTTCATTCTATTCCTCTAATACTTGAAATCTTAGTTCATAATCATTAGCAACTGCTCCATTGTAGATTGATTTAAGAATTTCGAAGCTAAGACAATTCATCTGCAAGAAAGAAACCAGACAACATCTACCTCAGTTTAAGGAAAACACAGAAGATTAAATAAAACTAATGCAGATGCCTATAATTTCTATATCTATTTATATTGAAACCTAACACAATGGACATTTTGAATTCCATCTTGCCTCAAAGAGAAACACAATGTTCAAAACATACATCACGAGAGAGGCAATGACTTGATGAGTGTCAATGGCTCAAGCCATTTTACTTGTGGAATACCCTTCTAAAGCTTTTAAATGTTATAGAATTAACTAATATATTAAACATGATTCCACATAAAAATGTGACTATATTTGTATAACTCCAAAGTGCGAAACAACTTGTCAGTTGCCACCATTCAAAATTCACCTTTGCCTTAAGATTACATTATGGTCTTGCTTTCCATCTCAATCTTCATGGCTATCTTCATCTTCTGAATCTGCATAATGGAAATGAAGCAGTTTGATATCAAATAATCAGTTGAAAAAAATTCATATTAAGCTTTTGAAACTTTTACAGGCTGAAGCTACTACTGAAAATAAAGCAATATAGTTGACGTAAATCCATCAAGATTTATTGAATAAAAGTAAACTGCAGACAGCAATGTGTTTAGGCACAAAGATGTCCTACAATCATATACAATTACATTGAAGGAAGCAATTTAAGGGGAAGAAATCAACCAACACCTAGCTACCATATCAATACAGATACCAGATTCAGATGACACAAATTAATAACTCGTGCCAGAACTTCTAAAGCATGTCTACTTCCATGAAGACACTAAGCATGCAAAACATATTGAGAACAATGCTCTTTGAATCAAGAGTTTACATTAGCAAGCCATGATCTTTCAACTTACCAGATCGAACATCATCACTAATTTTTCCTTTTGCTTGAATTTGTCTAACAAGCATCCGAAATATCAGCACCCACCAGTATATGCAGAACAAGCAAGCAATATAGAAGACTGTTGAACACATAATAATATTTTCGACCCTCCACTTTGTGCTTTTCCTTATCCAATGTGAGCAAAACTTCTTAGCTGGCAAAGAAAGATGTAAAACTACTGAGCATCGAAAAGCAAGATTATACAGACAACCAACACCTGTAATATTACACTTCGTAATCAATTGTTGAAATTTATGCATGGAAAGATCTTCTTTCTAATTTAGTGAATCTTTTATATGAGCTATTATTTGATAGGGAGGGGAAAATACAACATAGGATAAAAGATTACCGAAAAGAAACCACAAAGCTAAAGGAAAACAAATGATACCCCGACCCCCCCCTTTTATTCTTTTTTCTTCCGCCAAAAAAAAAAAAACACACAAATACTCAGAGACAAATAAATAAATAATAAACCAAAACACCATGGAAGAGAAATCCTTATTTTACTTGTTCATATAATAAGATTGCACAAGATTTATATACAAACTATCCCTCAGAAAATAATTATAATTCTGCTCAGAACAATATCAAATCAATAACAAATAAATTCAGAACTGTATCATAATTCAGGCAAATCAAATTCATGAAAAATAAGTTATCTAAAAAAAACTTCAGGAGGGCAGTTCCAAAACTGTTTTGCTAGAAAAGGGGAGTTAAGGGAAGGGCGAGAGCGAGTCGGCTGCTTGAGAGTGAGAATGACGGCGAGCGTACGGCTTCTTCAACGGTGAGAACGAAGGTTGGGGACTGGGGGGCACTAGTGAGTAAAGCCCGCCTTCTTGGTGTTATCATCGTTCTGCTTCTTCGTCGCCATTGAAGCTCAAGCTCTAAACTCTGAATGAGGATGATTGATTTTGAGTCTAAGCAAGCCGTGAGACAGCTACTATCATTTGAGCCGCAAACACAATATCACCAAAACAAAAGGAGTAGTTTGGGTGCTCTACAAGTTCGTATGCGCTCACAGTTTCCTCCGTTTTGTCTCCAGCAAAATTATCTTCATTGGAAATGGAAACAGCTTTCCATTGTACATAGTTGAGTTGATTTTTCTTTCAATTTCAGAGAGAAATGGGACTGAAGTGAATTGAGTTTCTGCACAATGATAAAAATATAACTTTACTTTTTAATATTTATAAAAATTATATATTCATCCCTCTTATGAAAATATTTAATTACAAAATTACCTTACTTTAGTTAAGATATTAATTCTTATTGAGTTAAATTAACTCAAACTAAAACTAAGAATCCAATTAAAACATGCCACGTCACAAGGGGTAATTTACATGTTCATTTAGAGGGGGTTGGGTAGAACTCACCATTAAACATAAAAAAGAGTATAGGAAGATAATGATTTTAGTGAACAATAGAGTTAAAAAAATTAAAATAAGATGATAATTAATTTAATTAATTTCTAATAATTTCGAATTTTGAATTTAAAAAAAATAAGAATTTACAAATGGTGCATTTACGATACGGTAACCTCCCTTCTTTGCGTGTGATTTTCGTTCTGCAGAGCCTTCCTCTCGCGCATTTTCTTCCACTCTCTCTGCTCCGATGCCTCCAGAAACACCAGCCGTCGCTGTCCAGAACACAGTCGACGCCGCCCAGCTTTCCGCGAACGTCCGAGAAGGGACCCGCTTCGAGAAGTTATTGAGTATCGAACAAATGCCACTACTAACATTACATCTGATTACCAATGAGTTATAGCTCAAATGGTATAGTCTCCCCATACTCAATTAAGAGGTTGCGGGTTCGAGTATCCTATCTTTGGTAAAAAAAAACATTACATCTGATTATCGAGAAGTTTTATTCTGAATTGTTTAGAAGTTTAACTGAAAATAATCCAGATGTTTATTTCACTATGATGATGGATGGTTATTCTTATTTCTTACGAGGATGGTTATTTAATTACTTTACAATTAAAACATGCTGTTTGTTTCAATCATTATGGATGCAAATGGTCGTTTTAGTGAGTTATTGGATGGTTATTTTTAATCACAGATGTCGGATGTTCAGGATGCTAGGACGACGGTGGCAGGATGCGACCTCCAGGGTGGGTACCGGCGCAGGAGAGAGAGGAGAGCCGGGCACCAAAAACGCTCGACGGGAACGATGAAGGCCTGCCTCGACGCGGGCTACCGGCGGATGGCACAAAGACCCGCGACGGGAAGGTGGCGTCCGTCCGAGCTGTTGGTTGCCAGCAAGAGAAGGGGCTGGATTGGGGTCGAAGCTAACGGATGGTGTGGGTGTCTCTGACGCCGCTGAGGTAGGATGGTTAGTGAAGAACGTTAGGAGTGGCTGCCGGCTGGGGAAGAAAAGGGATTTGGGGTGAAAACTGTTTGTAATTAGGGTTTGGATGGTTGTTTTTGTGAAATAACTAAAGGAGGGTTTTTGGATTTAGGGTAATTTGTGGAGTGATTTTTATTTTTTATTTCTATCTATTGGACTAAATAACCAACTCATTGTTCATATTGTTAAGATTTTTCATTGTCTCCCTAACAGAGTTGTAAACATAAATACATGTGTAGTTTAATTCATTTTTAATGTGTATTTTGTATTTAATTATGTATCTTATTGATGGCTAATTTTGATATACACATATATCGATTTAGTTAATATGTGCTATAATGGTATAAGATAAGATTATTATTAGTGAAATATTTTAAATATTTTTTTAGTAAATATAAAATAAATATATTAAAAATTTAAATTTTTTAAATTTTTTATTTTTTTAATTTGTAGTGTTAACCTGTGTCTTTAAACTATATATATATATATATATATATATATATATATATATATATATATATATATATATATTGTGCACAATGAGCTAGAGAGAACTACCTGAATTATTGGAGAAGACAAAAATTAATTTTATAACAAATAAAATTAAAATACAAATTTTAGAGATAAAAAAACTAAAATTTAATTTGTATATAATTTATAGTTTTATACGAAACAAATTTAAAATTTAGGAGCGATTGTCCCTTCTTACTATGAGGCTCCGCCTCTTTCCACAATAACTGTGTTTCATCAAAAGAGATGACATGGGCAATGAATTTGTATACTTATAAGGAATAATGATCTTATGGTCAAAAGAGAATTTTTAATATCTATAGTATTTGTTTATAGAAAGAAACAACTATAAATTTAGATAATAACATTGGAATCTAAATTTTCAAAATTCTATTTTAATTAAAGATTTATCTATTCGATATTATATATTTTCTGTTAGAATCTACTTAATATACTAAAATTGGGTTTTCTCCCAACTAATAAAAGTGAGGTGTCGTTTCCTCATGAATCCATTTTCCCGCCAAAATGAATGTACATTTTCTCTTCTAAATTTATTTTATAAAAATATCTTTATTATACTTATACTATAATTAGCATTTAAGTATTAATGCATAATTATACTAATTTAGGAAATATCTTTATTATAGTTATATAAAATCAATATTTAATGCATTATTAAACTACTTATCAATTATCAATCGAAATAATAATAATAATAATAATAATAATAATAATAATAATAATATGATAACTATAGGGATAAGTATTGTTTTGTCCCTAACGTTGAGGGTCAAAATCGAAACCGTCCCAACGTAATTTTTGATTTAGAATCTTCTTTAACGTTTTTTTTCGTATTAAAATCATCCAATGTAACAATAATTTTTTGTTTTGGTATTTTTTCCAGAGATAAATACTTAGGCAAAAACGTTTAAAACGTGGGGTTTGATCTCATTCGTTGAATAGATTATAATATATCAGACATAGATGGAAATAAACATCATCACCACAATAGCATACCACACTGGCAAATCACCGGGGTTTCCATCAATTCCGAACTTGGCTCCAATAGCAGCGGCTACTACGGCCTGACATATAATCATTTGGGCTCTGCCTTCCAGAAAAAGGGCTCTCCTACCCCACTTGTCAACCCCATATATAGACACAACAGTGGCAGCCACATTTATGACGCCGGTGATGACAGCTGACATGAGAGCATAGTTGTCCTTGAAGCCAATGGAGCCGAACAACACAGGCGCACAAAACATGATGACAATAATGCCCGTGAATTGCTGGAAGAATGGAATCATGATTGCCATGGTGAGGTGAGGCCTGTACTTGCGCTGCAGCAGGTTCCTCCAAGGGTGTTTCACCTTCTTCGATTCTTCACTTGCGGCAATAAGATCGTTGAACTCTTCATCAATGTCTTCCACGCCCGGAACCTTCCTCAGTTGTTGCCTAGCCTTTTCGTGCTCTCCACGCTCGATCATGGAGTTGGGTGTGTCTGGAAGGACCAATGATCCGATTGTGATGATGAGTGCAGAGACCATTGCACCACCAAAGCTAAGCCTCCATCCCCATCCACCTTTGATATTTGCGAAGAAGTAGTTGAGCACATTCGCCACTAGGATCCCAACTGTGATGGATAATTGGAACCCAATGTTCAAAGCTCCTCTTATTCCAATTTTTTAATTTGTTTATAATTTAATTTTTAATAAAAATTTTATTAGAGGCTTTCTTTATTTATTATTGTTTTTTGTAAATTTTGCAATACTATTTTTCTGTTTTTATTTAATTATCAGTTTGATATTTTATTCGATCTTATCACATGCATGGCACGTGCATCGCACGGGTAATTACACTTGTAAAATTGATATAATTTGGTTTAAATTTTTTTTGTTTAAAATTATTTTTTTTAAATTGTTTGATTTGAAGCCTAAGATCACCTTGATTTTTGTCATCTTAAATTATACTAACTTGTTCTGAAATTAAGTAATATCATGCTTACACCAGGCGTTTTATAACTTAAATGAAGAAATGTCAGTGTAATTTAACCTTTTTATTATGAATTGACAAGTGTAATATCACTTGATTTATGTATTAGTTCTTCTTGAAAGGTTGCAGAAGGGCTCACAGTTGAGGGTATATTGGAGACATGGATCAAATTGAAGCCTATTGTGATGGAAGAATGGGATGAGAATAAAGATGAACTGATAGATCTTTTTGGAAAGGTCAGGGATGATTGGTTGCAGAATGATTTCTCTGGTTGGATGGGAGCAAACAGGTAGTTCAATTAAGAGAATGTCTTAAATGTGCCGAGTTAAACTTAGCATTCAATTCACCAAGATGATCTAACAGTATAGATTTAATAGAAGTTATCTGTCAGTACTGTCCAGAATTATGTTAAGATCTTAAGGTATGATGCATGTATATTCGTACTATTCGATACACCAGACAAAAACAACTAAGATTTGATTTTCGGGTTTTAGAAAAAGGGTTTGCGTGATTATGTTTTTGACTTTTAAACTCTTGCTTATTGGTGATTGTGTTTTATACCTATAGATTCTATCCTGGTACTGCTGATGCACTAAGATTTGCAAGCTCAAAAGTTTACATTGTCACCACAAAACAGGTAATAATCCTTAAGAATACATAATTCTAGTCCTATATGAAATTTCACATTGCTATGATCTCTTCTTACTTTTCAATTTTTCCTTCTTCGATTCCTCACTTGCGGCAATAAGATCGTTGAACTCTTCATCAATGTCTTCCACGTCGGGAACCTTCCTCAGTTGTTGCGTAGCCTTTTCGTGCTCTCCACGCTCGATCATGGAGTTGGGTGTGTCTAGAAGGACCAATGATCCGATTGTGATGATGAGTGCAGAGACCATTGCGCCACCAAAGCTAAGCCTCCATCCCCATTCACCTTTGATATTTGCGAAGAAGTAGTTGAGCAAATTCGCCACTAGGATCTCAACTGTGATGGACAATTGGAACCTATTGTTCAAAGCTCCTGTGATTCCAATTTTTTAATGTTTATAATTTAATTTTTAATGAAAATTTTATTAGAGATTTATTATTGTTTTTTATAAATTTTGTAATACTATTTTTCTATTTTTATTTAATTATCAGTTTGATATTTTATTCGATCTTATCACGTGCATGGCACGTGCATCGCACGTGCATGGCACGAGTAACTACACTTGTTTTGTTAATTTATACACTAATAATAATAATAATAATAATAATAATATAACATTTCATTATAATATCTAAATTAAATTACTACTTTAAATAAATTAAATTAATATTGTGTATAATTTGTGATTCGAAGAATTGATGAGATCCATCAGAAGTCAAAAAAAGAAATTCATATTTCTAAATTTATCTATTGATATAGTGGAGAGATTACTAAACTGTGTACCTATATTTGGTGGCATGTACCTATATAATCACAATCACGTGAATAATTATTTTATAGTCAATTAGATGTATTACCGTTTTAGTTAAAAATTACACTAGTCAAATATCTTAATAAATGTCAAAATTTTCCAATTATGATAAACTAATTGAATGTATCACGCATTTTAATTATAATGTATTTGGCAGGTACTCTGAAGTGTCGAAATTTTTCAACTATATGATCAATTAATTGAATCACCCCACTTTAATTATAATGGCACTATTCAAGGATTCATACAATGTGTCAAAATTACTAGTCAAAGATTTCTACAATGTGCAAAATTTTCTAATTGTCAGTTATGGATGTAATTTCTCTGCAACTACAACTCTTCATCAATGTCTTCCACGTCGGGAACCTTCCTCAGTTGTTGCGTAGTCTTTTCGTGCTCTCCACGCTCGATCATGGAGTTGGATGTGTCTGGAAGGACCAATGATCTGATTGTGATGATGAGTGCAGAGACCATTGCGCCACCAAAGCTAAGCCTCCATCCCCATCCACCTTTGATATTTGCGAAGAAGTAGTTGAGCACATTCGCCACTAGGATCCCAACTGTGATGGACAATTGGAACCTATTGTTCAAAGCTCCTGTGATTCCAAATTTTTAATTTGTTTATAATTTAATTTTTAATAAAAATTTTATTAGAGGTTTATTATTGTTTTTTATAAATTTTGTAATACTATTTTTCTATTTATATTTAATTATCAGTTTGATATTTTATTCGATCTTATCACGTGCATGGCACGAGTAATTACACTTGTTTTGTTAATAATAATAATAATAATAATAATAATAATAATAATAATAATATAACATTTCATTATAATATCTAAATTAAATTACTACTTTAAATAAATTAAATTAATATTGTGTATAATTTGTGATTCGAAGAATTGATGAGATCCATCAGAAGTCAAAAAAAGAAATTCATATTTCTAAATTTATCTATTGATATAGCGGAGAGATTACTAAACTGTGTACCTATATTTGGTGGCATGTACCTATATAATCACAATCACGTGAATAATTATTTTATAGTCAATTAGATGTATTACCGTTTTAGTTAAAAATTACACTAGTCAAATATCTTAATAAATGTCAATTTTCCAATTATGATAAACTAATTGAATGTATCACGCGTTTTAATTATAATGTATTTGGCAGGTATTCTGAAGTGTCGAAATTTTCCAACTATAAGATCAGTTAATTGAATCACCCCACTTTAATTATAATGGCACTATTCAAGGGTTCATACAATGTGTCAAAATTACTAGTCAAGAATTTCTACAATGTGCAAAATTTTCTAATTGTCAGTTGTGGATGTAATTTCTCTGCAACTACAACTCTTCATCAATGTCTTCCACGTCGGGAACCTTCCTCAGTTGTTGCGTAGTCTTTTCGTGCTCTCCACACTCGATCATGGAGTTGGGTGTGTCTGGAAGGACCAATGATCCGATTGTGATGATGAGTGCAGAGACCATTGCGCCACCAAAACTAAGCCTCCATCCCCATCCACCTTTGATATTTGCAAAGAAGTAGTTGAGTACATTCGCCACTAGGATCCCAACTGTGATGGACAATTGGAACCTATTGTTCAAAGCTCCTGTGATTCCAATTTTTTAATTTGTTTATAATTTAATTTTTAATGAAAATTTTATTAGAGGTTTATTATTGTTTTTTATAAATTTTGTAATACTATTTTTCTATTTTTATTTAATTGTCAGTTTGATATTTTATTCGATCTTATCACGTGCATGGCACGGGTAATTACACTTATTTTGTTAATTTATACACTAATAATAATAATAATAATAATAATAATAATAATAATAATAATAATAATAATAATAATAATAATAATAATAATAATGTTCATACCCTGGCCCAACGATAAGGCCCAGGTACAGATAAAAGGCCCAATCCGAAGGGTTGAGCCTCACCTAGCACCGACCTTCCTCCTGCGAAGTCAGTTCTTACCACGACTTACCCTAAAGAAGTCGGGGACGAGAGTTAGCTGGCAGATCAACATTCGTTTGAATGAGTAACTGCCCCTAGAATCTCTCTAACCACTTCCAAGAGCCATATCTTAATCTCCCTGAGATAAAGGGACGGTTAACACCCTAAAAAAGTAGCACTATTTCAACGGTGGTTATTGGTTCACCACTATAAGTACACTGACATCCCTCAGGTATCACTAAGTCCCAATACTCTCTAGGCCTGCTCACACCCTTGCTGACTTAGGCATCGGAGTGTCTTTGCAGGTACCACCCCCATTCGTTCATACTCACAAGTCGGACGGAGGCCCCCAAGGCGCAGACCCGCTCGAAAGCTTCCTTCCTCAGACGATTGGGCCAACCCAGCGAGTCCAGCCCAACAATCTCCGGTTACCCATCGTAACATTGGCACCGTTGCCGGGGACCCGAGAGATCAACCAGTGATGGTGGACAGATCCCCTGAAGAGGGTCATGTGGAGACAGATTCCAAACAAGAGAATCTGGATACCGGAAACAATGATGCAGACCTAGCCTTCCATCAGGGAGCCAACGACCAGCATAGAGAGGGTACCTCCGGAGTCAAAATTCCGAAGGTGAATTCCTCAAAAGGACGCGAATCGGAGAAGGACGGACAGTCCTATGCAACTGAACTTATGGGATTAGTCCACATCCACCAAAGCCGCCTGGAACAATTGGAACAGGAACGGGAGCGACAAAGGGAGACCGAAAAGAACCTAAAAGAGGAGATGGAACGACGAAAAGAGTTAGAAAGAAAACTCTTGAAGTTAGAATCCTCCCTCAAAGGTCGGAACTCCCGCGACAATCGGGAAGAGTCGCCCCTAGGAGGAGAGGACCCCTTCAGCGAGGATATAATGAGGGCAAAAGTTCCGAGGAACTTCAAAAGCCCCGATATGGACCTCTATGATGGAACCACAGATCCGAAGCATCACCTAAGCAATTTCAAAAGCTGGATGTATCTGGCTGATGCCTCCGACGCTACGCGATGCAAAGCTTTCCCGACTACCCTGTCGAAAGCAGCGATGAAGTGGTTCGACAGCCTCCCCCCGAGGTCAGTCACCAGTTTTGAAGACCTCTCAAGAAAGTTCTTGATGAGGTTCTCTATCTAGAAGGACAAAGTAAAACATGCGCCAAGCCTCCTGGGAATAAAGCAGGAGGTCGGAGAATCCTTACGAGCCTACATGGAAAGGTTCAACAAAGCATGTCAAGAATTCCAAGACCTGCCCACCGAGGCAGTCATTATGGGGTTAGTCAATGGGCTTAGAGAAGGTCCCTTCTCACAGTCCATATCAAAAAGACACCCCACCTCCTTAAGTGATGTACAGGAAAGAGCTGAAAAGTACATCAACATGGAGAAAAATGCTAAGCTGAGAGATTCGAGTTGGCGACCTGGGCATCTTCCCTCAACAAAAGAGAGGGAGAGGGAACCCAAGAAGAAGGAAGAACTCGGTCTCGATAGACCAAGGAAATATCACTCTTATACTCCTCTAAAGGTTTCTATAGTGGATGTATACAGAGAGATTTGCAATACTGAAAGGCTGCCACCTCCCAGACCTATTAAAAATAAAAAGGGGGGAGTCGCAGCGACTACTGTGAGTACCATAAAATATATGGTCACTCAACAAATGACTGTTACGACCTTAAAAATGTGATAGAAAAGCTGGATAGAGAAGGCCGGCTTGACAGATATCTCATAGAAAGGTCGGACAGCCATGGAAAGAGAAAGCGAGACGATGAGGATAGAAGAGACCCGCCATCGCAGACTCCGGAGAGACATATCCATATGATCTCAGGAGAGTTTGCGGGAGGGGGACTCACCAAGTCCTCTCGCAAAAGGCATCTCAAGCGAGTCTACCAAGTCGGGAACGAGTCACCCGACCTTCCAACCATATCATTCACAAAGGAGGATGGGCAAGGAGTAATCCCTGGACACGACGATCCAGTGGTAATAACCATGATCCTAGCAAATGCCCATCTCCACAGAACCCTAGTAGATCAAGGAAGCTCAGCGGACATCCTTTTCAAGCCCGCTTTTGATAAACTAGGGTTAGATGAGAAAGAAATAAGAGCCTACCCCGACACCTTGTACGGATTAGGCGATACGCCAATAAGACCACTGGGATTTCTACCCCTTCACACCACTTTTGGAAAAGGGGAAAAATCCAAAACTCTGAGTATAGACTTCATATTCATCGACGTAGGGTCAGCATATAATGCTTTAATTGGCAGAGCTACCCTTAATCGACTCAGAACAGTGGTGTCCACCCCCCACCTTTGCATGAAATTCCCGACCTCAGCGGGAATAGCAACGGTGAGGGGAGATCAGAAATTGGCAAGGAAATGCTACAATGAAAGCCTGAACCTGAGAGGAAAAGGCAGAGAAGTTCACACAATAGAGCTCGGCGGTGCAAGGGCCAGAGAAGAGCTGCGACCACAGTCGGGAGGAAAAACCGAAGAAATACAGGTCGGCCAAGAGGAAGGAAAAAATACCAACATAGGAGCCAACCTAGGGGAAACCCTAAAACAAGGGTTGACTAAACTCCTAAGAGACAATTCCGACCTCTTTGCCTGGAAAGCCTCCGACATGCCCGGGATAGATCCCGAGCTCATGTCCCACAAGCTCTCGGTATACCCAGGGTCCCGACCTGTACAACAAAGAAGACGCAAGCTCGGCCCGGAACGAGCCCTAATAGTAGAAGAATAACTACAGGCACTCTTAGAAGCCGGCTTCATCAGAGAAGTCAAATATCCAACATGGCTAGCCAATGTAGTGCTAGTCAAAAAGCAAAATGGCAAATGGAGAATGTGTGTCGACTACACTGACTTAAATAAGGCATGTCCAAAGGACCCTTATCCACTACCAAGTATTGATACACTAGTAGACTCTAGCTCGGGATATCAATACTTGTCGTTCATGGATGCTTACTCGGGGTATAACCAAATCCCGATGCATGAGTCAGACTAGGAGAAGACATCATTCATCACGCCCAGAGCTAATTTCTGCTATGTGGTCATGCCATTTGAGTTGAAAAATGCAGGGGCCACATATCAGAGGCTGATGAATAAGGTGTTCGCTTCTCACCTTGGAAGCTTAATGGAAGTCTACGTCGACGACATGCTGGTAAAAACCAAGGAAGAAATCGACCTCTTGACAGACCTCTCGTAAGTCTTTGACACCATAAGGTTACACGGGATGAGACTAAATCCCGCAAAGTGTGCCTTCGCGGTAGAAGCTGAAAAATTCCTGGGTTTTATGCTAACACAGAGAGGGATTGAAGCAAATCCCGATAAGTGTAAAGCTATCCTGGAAATGAAGAGTTCGACTTGCTTAAGAGAGGTTCAACAGTTGAATGGCTGACTTGCAGCCCTCTCCAGGTTCTTGGCAGGATCAGCACTCAAATCCCTTCCACTGTTTTCTTTATTAAGAAAGGGATGTCGGTTCGAATGGACACCTGAATGCGAAGAGGCGTTCCAAGAATTCAAAAGATTCTTGAGTCAGCCTCCGATACTGACCCGACCCGTTGTTGGAGAAGACCTCGTCCTATATTTGTCTATAGCAGACAAAGCTGTCGCGTCAGCTCTGATAAGAGAAGACGAGGTCGGACAACATCCAGTGTACTTCATCAGCAAAGTTCTACAAGGCCCCGAGCTAAGGTACCACAAACTAGAGAAGTTTGCCTACTCCTTAGTAATAGCCTCACGAAGGCTACGACCTTACTTTCAAGCGCATACAATAAGAGTCCGCACGAACCAACCCATGAAGCAAATCTTCCAAAAAATGGATGTTGTGGGGAGAATGGTTCAATGGGCAATAGAGCTCTTCGAGTTCGATTTGAAGTACGAAACTCGGACAGCAATCAAAGTTCAATGCCTCACCGACTTCATAGCTGAGTACGCGGGAGACCAAGAGGGAAAGCCAACTACATGGGAACTCTATGTAGATGGATCCTCAAACAAGACAGGGAGCGGCACATGCATAATATTGGTCGATGAAAGGGGAACCCAAATAGAGGTTTCCCTCAAATTTGAATTCCCAGCTTCAAATAATCAGGCAGAATACGAAGCCCTGATTGCTGGATTAAAGCTGGCAGAAGAAGTCGGTGCAACAAAAGTGATGATATATAGCGACTCCCAAGTGGTGACTTCCCAGATAAACGGAGAGTATCAGGCAAAAGATCCAAATATGAAGAGATACTTGGAAAAAACTTTGGAGTACCTCGGGCGCTTTGCGGAAGCCGAGGTCAAACACATAACTCGGGATCTCAATAGCAGAGCAGACGCCCTCTCCAAGTTAGCAAGTACCAAGCCAGGGGGGAATAATAGAAGCTTGATCCAGGAAACTCTCCAAGAACCTTCCGTGGTAAAAACAGAAGAAAGGCAAGTGATCCTCGAGGTATCCGGGCTAAACCTTGGATGGATGAACCCCTTGGTCGAATACCTGAAATTCGACATCCTCCCCAAAGAGGAAAAAGAGGCTAAGAAAATCCGGAGGGAAGCACAACATTACACTCTGGTGAAAAATATCCTCTATAAAAGGAGAATATCAACACCATTGTTGAAGTGCATACCGACTTCGAGAACCACCGAGGTACTAGAGGAAGTTTATAATGGGATCTGTGGAAATCATCTCGGAGCAAGGTCGCTAGCCAGGAAGGTCATCCGAGCTGGATTCTACTGGCCGACCTTGCAAAAAGATGCCACCGAGTTTGTGAAAAAGTGCCAGCCATGCCAGATGCATGCAAATTTCCACGTAGCTCCCCCCGAAGAACTCATCAGTATAACTTCTCCATGGCCCTTCGCAAAATGGGGAATGGATTTGCTAGGTCATTTTTCCCAGGCGCCAGGATAAGTCAAATATTTAATTGTGGGGATAGACTACTTCACAAAGAGGATAGAAGCAGAACCACTAACTACCATCACAGCTCAAAGAAGTCGGAGGTTCCTCTACAAAAATATCATCACAAGGTATGGAATACCTTATTCCATCACTACAGATAATGGAACCCAATTCACCGACTCTACCTTCAGAAGCCTGGTGGCCAATATGAAAATCAAACACCAGTTCACCTCGGTGGAACATCCACAAGCCAATGGACAAGCCGAGGCAGCCAACAAAGTCATACTGGCAGGGCTAAAGAAAAGACTACAAGAAGCAAAGGGAGCCTGGACAGAAGAGCTCCCACAAGTGTTGTGGACTTATCGGACGACGCCACAATCTGCTACTGGAGAAACACCTTTCCGACTTGTCTATGGGGTAGAAGCTATGATACCAGTAGAAATCAGCGAGCAAAGCCCAAGAGTGATTCTCCATGATGAAATCGGAAACATACAGGGGCACAAAGAGGAGCTAGAGTTGCTCCCCGAAGTCCGAGAACAAGCCCAGATAAGAGAAGCAGCGCTGAAGCAAAGGATGGCTACCAGATACAACAAGAAGGTCATTCAAAGAAGTTTCACACTAAGCGATCTGGTCTTAATCAGAAACGACATAGGAGTCAACAAATCGGGGGAAGGAAAACTCGCTGCCAATTGGAAAGAACCCTACAAAGTTAGCGAGGTCTTAGGAAAAGGTTATTATAAGGTGACCGACTTAAGCGGCGCCGAGTTACCAAGATCGTGGCATGCCTGTAATATGAAAAGGTATTATAGTTAAAAGCGAACTCTACTCCCTGATGTACTCTTTTCCCAACTTCACAATTTTTTCCCAAACATTAAAGGGTTTTTTCTGAAGAATGGTTTTTAATGAGGCATCATAGTAGAGGCTAAGGGGGAAAAGATTATTAAAAACCCTTAGTAGCAGTAAAGTACCTCCCCAAATTAATAAAGATCTTTTACAATATCTCTTATAAATTCCTTCTCATTTATTTTTCTTCCTACGAAACGCGCCGACTTAAGCTCGACAAAACGTGAAAATCCCATGAACCGACCTAGATGGTCGTTAGGATAAAACGACGAGGTACAAGTTGGTGTAAAGAGGTTATAAAAGTTGATCGTGAGAAACTCGGAGACATTCCGACTCATAAGTCGAAATGAAAAACCGAGTAGAAAAAATGCATTGCAAAAAATAACCTAAGTCATAGAACTCAATAAAACAAAGTTGAGCACAAGGAATAACAAGAAAGAGATCGAAAAACCTAGGAAAAAGCTTAAAGAATGTCCTAAAGTCCTTAAAGGCTTAGAAGGACAGACAAGCAAAAGGTTTTCAGAAAAGATTAAAGGGACTTCGAAAAATCAAAGTCAGAAAGCATGCACACAAAAAGGTAGCTGAAACCCTTATACCAAAAAGGGTATTTTTGTTAAATAAAACCCTTATCCAAAAAAGGGCAATTATAAATATTTTTGTTTACAGCCATAAAAGGCCAAGGCAAATGTCAACATACCACCACCACAAATATAAAGAGTTTAAAAAAGGGGGGACCCACAGGCCGGGCCCTTATATAGCCAACAAATTTTAAAAGAGCATCACCACCAGAGTCGGGAAGAGAAGTCGGAGCGCCATCAGGACCAGGGAGAGAAGTGTCCATAGGAGTCGGAGAAGAGGTGCCGAGAGGTCGGGAGGAACTCGGAACATCCTTTTGACGAGGAGGGGACTCAATGATTCTCTGCCCCCGAGTCTTCAAATCTGACTCGGTGACGACCTCGGGAGCAGGGGGATAAACTATGGCACCATCAATAACGACCTTGTCAGGATCCAAAGGAGAGAGATCCAGGTCGGGATCAAGGACTCCGACCTGCTCCTTAAAAATCCTCCAGGCCTCCTTCGCCCCCTCAGCGATAGAGTCCTCCAACTCGGCATAGGCAGTCCGAGAGTTCAACAAATCCCTCCTTACAGCCACAAGGTCCTCAAATAAGCTCTGATAACTCTCATGCGCCTTCTTTCTCAAGCCCTCCTCCATGTTACATAGGGCTTGTAACTTGCTCTCCTTCTCTCGGAGGCCATCACTCTCCTCCTTCAATTTGGCGACCTCCTTCTTCAACTCCTTCTCATGTTCCTGATATATGAAAAGCCTTCCCTCCAACTCCTCAACCTTAGAGGTTGAACCCAGAGAGCTAAGAGAAGTCTTCTCAAAAATATCAAAGAACTTGGCACAAATCCCCGCCGCCCTGATGCTCTCCTCAGCCAGAATAGTGAGGTGGTTCCAAATAGAAACATCATCCATACCTATATGGGTATGGGGATAGATGACCTTTCGGATAAATGCAGGAGCATCCACCTTAGCCTCACCTTCAAAAGAAGAGCCAGACGTTAAAGCCTTGCGCTTCTTCTTCTCTGGCTCAGGAGAAGGTCGGGGAGGAGGGGACGGTTGAGAAGAAGCCGAAGCAGGAATAACAATGGGTTGAGAAGGAGTCCCCAAATTTCAGGAAGAAGGGGGAGGAAGAGGAAGAGGAGAGCTAGTTACCCTGGCACCACCGGTTTTGGCGCGAGACCTCGCCCTGGCCTCCTGGACTCTCTGGTAAGACTCATTTGAATTCTTCCTTGCCATCTCTGTAAAAGAAAACAATTAGTAAAATAAGTCGGTAAACTTCAAGTCAGTAGAAACAAGTCGAAAACAAAGTAGATAAAGGCTACCTAGTTGTGTCTGGACAAAAGACGACGACCCCTGGAGAAATTTTTTGGTATCCAGATATGGGGCCCTCCCCCATACTTCTCGAAGGAACCCCACAATGGCTGCCTCCACCTCATCCAGATCCTCCAAACCATATTTCTCACAGGGGGAAGCCTCTAACCAGTACAAGGGAAAGCGAGGGGAAGAATTCTCATCCAAGAAAAAGGGGTGGTGACCCTCTATGCCTTGAACTTTGAAAAAATAATTTTTGAAGTCATGAAAGGATTTGTCAAAAAGGGTGAAAACTCTCCGACCTTGTATAGCCCGGAAAGACACCCATTGTTGCTTATTATTTTACCCACTGAAGGGCTTGGTCATATGGAAGAGATGAAAGAAAATTCTTAAAGAAGTCGGAAAGTCTAAAGCATGGCTGATAAACTGGTAGATTTTCAAAAAACCCCAGGAATTTGGGTGAAGTTGAGTAGGAGCAATTCGGCAGTGACGCAACACCAACATCTCAAAATCAGAAAATGGAAGAAAGACACCCAAACGGGTAACCATGCTCTCATACATAAAGAAGAAATGAGGGGCCGCCTCAGTGGCCCTCCCGAAGCAAACCCGGTCTTCCGGACCCGGGACCACAAACTCATACTTCGGCTCATCCTCCTTGAAAGTACAAATTCGGTGATGAGTGTGAAGGTTGGTGATAAATTCGGTGTCAACCAAAGGTTCCTCCCCCAGGACCGTAACATCAACCCACTGAGCAAGACTTTCAACAGAAGACATTTTCTTTCTTTTAAAAAAGGGGTTGGTAAAACCTACAAAGGAAAAAGAAAAGAAAATAAAAAAATATGGTCTCTAAGGGGAAAGTACGGAATCAAACAGAAACCTACGAATCAACCTATCCATCCGAAAAATAAAAGCATGCAAACCGAAAGCATGTTGCAAAAGGAGAAGAAGAAAAATCTAACCTTTATCTGAAAAAGGTTGGAGGAAATGAAAGCCTTCAAACACAAGAATGCTGCACGAACAGGTGAAATTTGAAAAATCGCAGAAACAAAACAATGAAAGAGAGGGAAAGTATTTATAAACACGTTAGGGGTATAATGGTAAAAACGGGGCAGTCATTAATGGGTGCACCGTTATCAAGGTAATTAATACCTACGCGAACCTCTAACAGACGCGACGTTTGATTAGACGTAACTGTGAAAAATCAAAAGTCACGAAAGTCACGTCGGTTCCAAACAAACACGTCGGTTCCCTCCCAAGTCGGCTACATTCCCGAGTAGAATACTCGAACCCAAATCTTCAAAGAAATTGGGCTCGAGTAGGGGCACTGTTCATACTCTGGCCCAACGATAAGGCCCAGGTACAGATAAAAGGCCCAATCCGAAGGGTTGAGCCTCACCTAGCATAGACCTTCCTCCTGCGAAGTCGGTTCTTACCACGACTTACCCTAAAGAAGTCGGGGACGAGAGTTAGCTGGCAGATCAACATTCGTTTGAATGAGTAACTGCCCCTAGAATCTCTCTAACCACTTCCAAGAACCATATCTTAATCTCCTTGAGATAAAGGGATGGTTAACACCCTAAAAAAGTGGCACTATTTCAACGGTGGTTATTGGTTCACCACTATAAGTACACTGACATCCCTCAGGTATCACTAAGTCCCAATACTCTCTAGGCCTGCTCACACCCTTGCTGACTTAGGCATCGGAGTGTCTTTGCAGGTACCACCCCCATTCGTTCATACTCACAAGTCGGACGGAGGCCCCCAAGGCGCAGACCCGCTCGAAGGCTTCCTTCCTCAGACGATTGGGCCAACCCAGCGAGTCTAGCCCAACAATCTCCGGTTACCCATCGTAATAATAATAATAATAATAAAAAATAATAATAATAATAATAATAATATAACATTTCATTATAATATCTAAATTAAATTACTACTTTAAATAAATTAAATTAATATTGTGTATATTTGTGATTCGAAGAATTGATGAGATCCATCAGAAGTCAAAAAAAGAAATTCATATTTCTAAATTTATCTATTGATATAGCGGAGAAATTACTAAACTGTGTACCTATATTTGGTGGCATGTACCTATATAATCACAAACACGTGAATAATTATTTTATAGTCAATTAGATGTATTACCGTTTTAGTTAAAAATTACACTAGTCAAATATCTTAATAAATGTCAAAATTTTCCAATTATGATAAACTAATTGAATGTATCACGCGTTTTAATTATAATGTATTTGGCAGGTACTCTGAAGTGTCGAAATTTTCCAACTATATGATTAGTTAATTGAATCACCCCACTTTAATTATAATGGCACTATTCAAGGATTCATACAAATTTGTCAAAATTACTAGTCAAGAATTTCTACAATGTGCAAAATTTTCTAATTGTCAGTTGTGGATGTAATTTCTCTGCAACTACAACTCTTCATCAATGTCTTCCATGTCGGGAACCTTCCTCAGTTGTTGCGTAGCCTTTTCGTGCTCTCCACACTCGATCATGGAGTTGGGTGTGTCTGGAAGGACCAATGATCCGATTGTGATGATGAGTGCAGAGACCATTGCGCCACCAAAGCTAAGCCTCCATTCCCATCCACCTTTGATATTTGCGAAGAAGTAGTTGAGCACATTCGCCACTAGGATCCCAACTGTGATGGACAATTGGAACCTATTGTTCAAAGCTCCTGTGATTCCAATTTTTTAATTTGTTTATAATTTAATTTTTAATGAAAATTTTATTAGAGGTTTATTATTGTTTTTTATAAATTTTGTAATACTATTTTTCTATTTTTATTTAATTATCAGTTTGTTATTTTATTCGATCTTATCACGTACATGGCACGGGTAATTACACTTGTTTTGTTAATAATAATAATAATAATAATAATAATAATAATATAACATTTCATTATAATATCTAAATTAAATTACTACTTTAAATAAATTAAATTAATATTGTGTATAATTTGTGATTCAAAGAATTATTGAGATCCATCAGAAGTCAAAAAAAGAAATTCATATTTCTAAATTTATCTATTGATATAGCGGAGAGATTACTAAACTGTGTACCTATATTTGGTGGCATGTACCTATATAATCACAATCACGTGAATAATTATTTTATAGTCAATTAGATGTATTACCGTTTTCGTTAAAAATTACACTAGTCAAATATCTTAATAAATGTCAAAATTTTTCAATTATGATAAACTAATTGAATGTATCACGCGTTTTAATTATAATGTATTTGACTCTGAAGTGTCGAAATTTTCTAACTATATGATCAGTTAATTGAATCACCCCACTTTAATTATAATGGCACTATTCAAGGATTCATACAATGTGTCAAAATTACTAGTCAAGAATTTCTACAATGTGCAAAATTTTCTAATTGTCAGTTGTGAATGTAATTTCTCTGCAACTACAACTCTTCATCAATGTCTTCCACGTCGGGAACCTTCCTCAGTTGTTGCGTAGCCTTTTCGTGCTCTCTACGCTCGATCATGGAGTTGGGTGTGTCTGGAAGGACCAATGATCCGATTGTGATGATGAGTGCAGAGACTATTGCGCCACCAAAGCTAAGCCTCCATCCCCATCCACCTTTGATATTTACGAAGAAGTAGTTGAGCACATGCTCTTGTGATTTCAATTTTTTAATTTGTTTATAATTTAATTTTTAATGAAAATTTTATTAGAAGTTTATTATTGTTTTTTATAAATTTTGTGATACTATTTTTCTATTTTTATTTAATTATCAGTTTGATATTTTATTCGATCTTATCACGTACATAGCACGTGCATCGCACATACATGGTACGGGTAATTACACATGTATTTTATGACTATTGATTGTTAGTTTTTACTTTACGAAACGGGTTGAATATTTAGGTCTGAAAGTCTATAAAGTGATTAAGTTATTTATTTAAAATTTTAAATGTTACTATGTATTATTGGATCTTAAAATTCAATGATTAGTGTAATAAGATAAAATAAAATAACGGTATAAGATCTTTTATGATTTTATTTGGTATAGAAAAAAATAGAAAAAAAAAGAAAAAAAAAAGAGACAAAATTAAATTAATTAGCTAGGTTCATATTTAAATCTATTAGATGTTGAAGCTCACTCCATAGTTGGCTCCAATTTGAGTGAATGTCCGCGCCAGAAACAGCTGCTTTAGCTATACAATCTGCAACACTATTTGCATTCCTCTGAATTAAAAGAATAGAGACTCTCCAATTCCAATTCATAACCTGCTGTATATGCTTTGCCAAATCCCATTCCGAAATATCTTTACCAAGTATTCTTTGGTTTACCAAGAAAAGAGCTTTTAAACAGTCTGTTTCACAAATAACTACCTCACGAAATCTATTCTCTCAAACAAGAAGTAAACCTCTCCAAATTGCATATAATTCTGCAAAAAGAACACTGCACATTTTGACTTTTTCAGTGCAACCTTTCAACCAACATTCATCAGGATTGCGAATGATACAACCAAAACCAGCATAACCAAAAGGAACAAAACAACTAACATCACAATTCAATTTAACAAAATGAACTAGAGGTGGAACCCAATGCAAACAAAGTGAAGGAGGAGACAAAGATCTTTTATGATTTAAGTCTTTAATAATAATTAAGACCTAATCATTATATATACTTATTATAAGCGAAAGATCCATAAACTCCAAAGCTATGTTTTAAAAACCTTAATACGCGTGTTTGGTATGGTACACATAATGAAGAAATACTTGATCAGAATACTAATAGTTAGAGAAATTACAAAAGTAGTGTGAGGGAGTCAGTGGTACTGAGCCTCACGCGGCATGTGGTTAGAAGTTAGAACAAAGAATATCAATTCGCTAAGTTCACGGCTTCATTTTCAGTCATAGACACATCCTTTTCATTTTGGTTCATTCATCTGTATTTTTTTTTTTCAATTCCCTAGCATTATTTGTCATTATGAGTATACACTTCTAAGATATATTGAGGGTTTTTTATGTATAAATTTATTTAGGTTCTATTTAATAACTATTTTTTCCAAATAGAACGAAAATATTTTGAATAAAAGTTAGTTTCTTTTGTGTAAATAAAAAAAATAGTTGAACTTAAGTACGACTAGCACTAGAAATATTAATTATGTGTAAGTTTTCAAACACAATTATTAGTTCATATATATACTATATACTATATATAATAATGAGGATATAAAAATTAATTGATATACATAAATTTTCTTTCTCATAATATCTTCTATTAAAAGCATATTTTACTAACTCTAAGAGTTGAACCAGGACTTTTTTTTATTGAGGACGACTCACATTCAGATAGTAAAAATGTCTTTTTGTCACGACGATGCTTAATAAAATAGCATGTATTCTATTTATTTGAGTTAAATATATTAATTGAACCAAAATTAATGCGCGCCCACACACACATATATATATAATAAACCGATTTTTAGAAAAATAAAATAAGAATTTAATTTTGATGTATAGTTAATGTAAAATTGTTTTATTCGTGCATTTAAGCGCACAACGCTATATTAATAAAAATAATTATTTTTTATATTAAATACATAAATAGTCATCTAAAAAACGATTGTAATTATATAACTTTAAAAAATATTTTATACTGTTAGTACATTAAAATTAAACTTATAAAATAATGAGTTAATTTATACTTTAAGCCAATATTTTGGACTAGTTATACGGGGCAGTTCAACTGAGTTTCTTTTCAGAATTGGATATTTTTTTAGTTAGATTATTTTAATTCAAATTGTTAAAATATGATAATACGCCTTAAATTATTTTAAGAGTACAAGAATTAGGAAAAAAAAAAGGAAGAAACAATAAAATTAAAAAATAAAAATTTTAAAAAATAATATAACAGATTAATATAGTACCTAAAAATAATACTTAACTTATTAAAATAAGTTAAAAATTAATATTTACTTTTAAAAAAATAAAAATAAATTATTTTTAAATATTTAAAATTTATTATAAAAAATAAATTAGATAAAAATTAACAATTTCAATTCCTATTTTTATTCTTTTAGTTAGATAAATTTACTATTTTTCTCTCTTTTAGTTTCTTTTATCCTATTCTTCTTCTTTTTAATTTTTATTCATCTGTTATTTAGTGTTTTCGGTTCTTATTTTTTTCTCTATACAACAATAACAACAAAGTCTTATCCCACTAAATGGGGTCGATTACATAGATCAAATGATGTCATCGACCTCTATCATGTATCATGTCTATAAAGAGATCGTTTATATGTAGATCTCGTTTGACTACTTTATGAATGGTCTTCTTAGGTCTTCTTCTGCCTTTCAACATTTGTCCATCTTCGATCTCATCCACCTTTCTGACTGGGTGCTCTGTCAGTCTTCTTCTCACATGTCCAAACCACCTGAGACGCGATTCTACCATCTTTTTTCGCAATAAGTGCTACTCCAACGAACTCTCTCTTATATCTTCGTTCTTTATTCTATCTAATCGCGTATGACCACTCATCAATCCCAACATCTTCATCTCTATCACACTTAACTTATGTTCATGTTCTCTTTTGGCCGCTCAACACTCTATACCATAAAACATAGCCGGTTTGATAGTAGTGCGAAGAATTCACCTTTAAGTTTTAAAGACACTTTTTTGTCACATATAAAACCAGACGCACTCTGCCATTTTGACTAATCTGCTTAATCCTATGATTTACATCCTATTCAATCTCTCCATTATCCTGTATGATTCATCCAATATACTTAAAACTTTTAACTTTTCGTAGGATGTTTTCTTCTGCGGCTGAACTTACATTCTATATATTCCGTCTTGCTACGGCTTATGCGCAGACCATACACTTCTAGAGCTTCTCTCTATAAATCTAACTTCTATTTAGGTCTTCCCTTGACTCTCCCAAAAGGAAAATATCATCGACAAAAAATATGCACCATGGCACAGACTCTTGGATATGCTCTATGAGTATTTTCAAGACTAATGTGAAAAGGTATGGACTTAAGGATGATCCCTAGTGTAATCCTATACTAATAGAAAATTTCTCTGTCAGACAATCTTAAGTCTTCACACTAGTTGTAACCCCATCATACATTTCTTTAATTGCAAGAATATATGCGATATTATACTTACTCTCTTCCTTTCCAAAACCTTCCATAAGACCTCTCTTGGCACACTATCGTATGCTTTTTCCAAATCAATAAACACCATATGTAGATTCTTTATTACTACGATACCTATCTATCATCCTTATTAACAAGTATGTAGCTTCAATGGTGGATCTGCTTGGCATAAAATCAAATTAGTTCTATGTTACTTGTGTCTCTTGTCTCAATATTCATTCTATCACTCTTTTCCAAAACTTCAGGGTGTGGCTTATGAGTTTGATCCCTCTATAGTTTATGCAACTCTGTATATCCCCCTTATTCTTGTAGATAGGTACTAATGTGCTCTTTCTCCACTCATCTGACGTCTTCTTTAACCTTAAAATCTCATTAAAAAACTTGGTTAATCAACTGATACCTTTCTCTCTAAGGCATTTCTAAACTTCAATCGGGATATTTATCGGGTCTTACTGCCTTGCCATTTTTCATCCACTTTAGAACTTCTTTTACCTCGAAGTATCGAATCATTCGATAGTAGTTAAAATTTTGATCTTCTTTCCTCATACATAACTGATCAAGATTCGGAAGAGTCTTCTGTCATTCATTAAATAACTTGTAGAAGTAGTTCTTCCACCTTTCATTGATCTTTTCATCTTGAGCCAAAATCTCTCCGTCTTTATGCTTTATGCACTTAACCTGATCCAAATATCTCATTTTTCTTTCACGCCTCTTTGCGATTCGATATATACCTTTTTCTCCTTCTTTCATACTTAAAGACTGGTAGAGACCCTCATATACTGTTGTTCTTGCTTCACTTACAGACACTTTTGTCCCTTTCTTAGCCGCTTTATATTTTTTCTAATTATCTGCATTGCGACACAAAGATCACTCTTTAAAGCACTCCCTTTTTACCTTTATCTTTTCTTATATACCCGCATTCCACCACCAGGACTCCTTGTCCCTTGGTCCTATCCCTCTAGATTCACAAAAATTTTCTTTCACTGTTCTTCTAATAACTTCTGCCATCTCCCTCCACATCTCCTTCGCGTTTCCATCCCCTTCCCACTTTGCCTCTTCTCCTATCCGTCTTGGGAAGCTTCTTTGTTCCTCACCTTTCATCCGCCACTACCTCGTCCTTGGATTTTTTCTATAGTGTCTTTTCCTCAACTTTTGCTCAACACAAAAATCCATGACGAGCATCATATGTTATGTTGTTAAAGTCTCTCACGGAATAATTTATAATTAATGTAAAATTTTCGGTCGACTTTTGTCAACAAAAAAAGTCAATTTTAGAGCTTGTCATGCCACTCCTATATATTTTTTTCTTCTTCTCTATACTTTGAAAAAAATATTTAAATCTATTTAAAATGTAAATTATGTAAACAAATACAAATAATGTTTATACTTTCTACTTTTATCAATAATAATAGCATGATTTAACATATTTCTAATACATACAATTAAATACGTATGTGATATTTATAAAATCAAATCATATATAAAATAAAATAATAAAATAGACAATATAATTTTAAATTATTATGTGAATATTAGATATAAAAATGAGCATAACTTATTGGAACAATTAAATATAAACTTATATAGCATGCACATAAATACTAATTTTTCTAATCTTAAAATAAGTTAAAGTGTATTATCATATTTTAATTATTTGAACCAAAATAATCTAATTAAAAAAAATGTCCAATTTAAAAAAAATCCAATAGAACTAATCCAAAATATTGACTTAAAAGTATATATTAGTTCATCATCCTATTTGTCTAAAAACTGGTTTATTTTATATATATATATATATATAGACATTGATTTCGGTTCAATTAATTTATTTAACTCAAATAAATAGGATATATATATATATATATATATATATATATATATATATACATTGATTTCGGTTCAATTAATTTATTTAACTCAAATAAATAGGATAGGTATTATCTTATTAGACATTGTGCTCATAAAAAGATGTTTGGATAATTCGATTACAGTATTTGGTTTATGTATATCTTGAGACTGTAACATCCCAACTTTTGACACGTCATGACTAATGTCAACTGTTCAGGAGTTACTTATCGTGAGGACCTACTTAACTCTAGACTCAGAATTTCGAAACAAAAATTAATAACAGCCTTTATCGATTTAATCGTGAATAAACTATTTCTCGTAAAATGTCATATAGTTACTTGTAAGGATAATACTTAAAGTCATATTATCGAAAAGCACATGATAACAGAGTATATATATATATATATATATATAAACATAAGTTAAGTTTGAAGATACATGCCAAGTATTAAAATAACGAGTACTGCACCAAGTTATATTTACAGAGACAAAATTAAAGAAAAATAGTCTCAATCCTCACACAGATTTTCTAAACTGGAACCGAACTACTAAGATGTCCTACCCCTCTAAAAGTACTACAAAAGCGAGGAGAAAGTAATACTAAGTTCACCAAAAAGGAGCGGAATATCCACTGCGACTAACTCTAGAGTGATCTCCGAACATCGTCCAAGAAAGTGGTCCCAAGCGTGCTCCATATGAAGACTCCGTCGCGCGCTGGATCCTCATAGCTCAGGATAGAACGAAACTCAAAGAGCTCCTCTGCCGGACCCGTCTGGGGAGGGGGGAAAAGAAAGGGAGGAAGGGTGAGAACCTAGAGTTCTCAGCAAAGTAAAAAGGGAACCTAGGGTCCTTGTCTCTAAGTTGTCGCGAAACAGAAAAAAAAATAACATACACAGAGATTCAAGGCACAAACATACATATAATAAGTAGATAGCATAAACAAAAAAGAAATAGCAGTAAATAATTCACAAGAAGTACATATGCACAAACAAGATGATGCATGCCTGTTCCTAGTGCAAGCCATGAGCTCATGCGTCAGTTGTCTACCCGCAACCCGACGTTACTCGGAGTGAACCCCGAATATGGTTCCTTTACTGTGTCAATTAGACAGCTTGGCATCACAGTTATCCATGTCAATTAGGCCTCATTATAATAACAGTTCAATGTGTATCACAGTAAGGAACTGTACTATCAATTAGGCGAACATTTCCGCATTAGCAATCTCAGGCTATCCGTTAGGCGGGTACTTTCGCATTAGCAGTTCGCCACAAGGCCCATTCAATATAATTCTCAATTTTTATTTCATTCCTTGTTCCTCATTCTTCTTTCTTCTCTTTATCTCTCAATATCATTGTCTTTAACTTTAACCCTTCTTAGGGGTAACTTACATCTCTTTTCATTTCCTAAGCTTGTTTAATCTAAAACTTCTTGTGTTGTAAATACTTATGCACGACCTATTTTTCTTGGTAAGGTAACTCTAGAGATCATAATCTTCAATTTAAGTTAGGTTTTGCTGAACTTGGATTAGAATTGAATTTTTTACAAGATTTAGAATTCTGCTATTGCATTTACAAAATTCTAGAAAAACAGACAGCAGCAGTATTTTTATAAATTTTACAATAATTTCAATTCTAATCCGTTGCCTCTAAATTTTGGTGAAATTATAGTAAACATTCCCAAGTTTAAAAATCCACAAGTTTCAGGTTCATATCACTTCATTTGAGTAATTAATTATCAATTGGAAGAGGTGCCCTATTTTTATGAATCAGTTTAGAATTTTCAGCAAACAACCCATCTTCCAAATGACTTATCTAAGTATACAAAATATATATTGACCTGAAACTTATTCTCACTTAAAATATACTAATAAATATTTAAATTCCTTTTGGGAGCAACTCAAAATTTGGTTTAAATCTGAAGTTATAGCGTCTGGAAGTTGGTACTGCAGAATCAGGAAACCAGAAAAATCTGCAGCAACCACTAAACTTCAAAAAATTATATCTTCTAAATCACTTGGCCAAATTCCCTGAAATTTTTCTGCAATAATCTTGACTTATAAAAATTTGTTAAAAAAATAGATTAGTTTGAAAATCATGTCCAGATTATTCATAGTTTTCGTTTTAAGTTGCTGTCCAAACAGATTAGGAATTTCTGCAGCAAGACTTCTCAATTTCACTAACCAAATTTAGTCCTCTGGGTTTCCAACTTATACTAATCCCCTATTCCTCTCATTCATCACCATATCTACTTTAATTATATCATAACCCTACTCCAAAATTTCAGTTCCATGTACCTATCAGAAATTACCATGATTTATATCATACAAGCACACTTTAAAGCATTAAAATTATACACTTCTTCTAACAATAATAAACCAACCAATCAATAGAATTTCAGCAACATCAACCTTACTAACTCATCACCTTCAACTAGAAATTGCATCTAACAATTACCCATTACCCATAATTCTAATCCTTACCTCTTTTGAAGTTAGAAATTCTATTTTTACTTCTTTCCGGAATCAGAACCCTAACCGTATGGAATTGGAGCTTTGGCCTCTCTTTCAAGAATGAATGGCCGACCTTACCTCAAGCAAGGGAAGAGTTCTTGTCTACGGTCACTACTATTCTATCAAGAATTGGAATTAGAATGGCAGAGGTGGAATAAAAGGGAAGAACAAAATTTGAATCTGAAAAAGAGAAAGAAGGAGAGTTGTTAGTTCTCACCTAACAAAGAAGCTTCGAAGATTCAGAGTGATGAGAGGTGGGGTGCCTTCCTTCTTGCTGCGGATGGCTTCTTCCTTCCTCTTCAGTTTCGTTTTGCTTCCCTTCTCTATTCTTTTCCTTCGTTTATGCATGTTTTTGGTTCAAAAAAAATGAGAAGCACTATTAACAAGAGATAGAAGAAAAGGAAGTGGGTGAGGCGGTGCATAAGGCTTCGTGGCTTCTCTTCACCTCAACACAGCATCAATGCATGCTTGAGGAGGTGTGACCATGGTTCCAAACGGCGCTGAGAGGAGAAGTGATCAGGGTTAGATTTGAGTAGGAAAAGTTTGGTTCAGTTGAACTGGGAAAAGGAAAAGAAAACCGTGCTTTTGAAAAAGAGGAAGGAAAAACCGAGTTAATGGTTGGTAACGCTTTTAGGCTAATTTCTCAACTAATTCATTATCTACGCTTTATATTTTTATATATCTAACCCCGCCAGCGAACGCTGTAAGGAATCAGAAATCACAGGCCTCATGGGGTAGGGTGGTTACAGTGACAGAAACAGAAACACAAAGACATAAACATAAAAAACATAAACATAAATTATTAGTATATAAGTGATGCTAGGTAGTCAAAGATTAATTACAATATAAAAATGTCATATAAAAATTCTCATTCTCTTGATAAGTAAGTGATATACACCTTCTTATCACTTATTCTCCTTATCATCTACTGTTTTTCTACGTGCTTTGAGTTATTAATGTTCTTTCCAAAATCAATTTCAGTTTCTTCCAAATTAAATCCCTAAATTCCTCAATCACATTATTACCCATTAAAATGCAATTTTTTTGTAGAAATTATGGAGGTTAAATTTAAAAATTTTAACAACTTCTACTGTACAACTCATATTTTACATATAAACTATTAGAAAATAAAACATAAAAAATAAGATATAAACAAAAATTAAAAAATAAATTTTTAAAAATAATTATTAACTCGTCATATTAAAATGAATAAATAAGCATACATATGAATATTAAATAAAAAATATTAAAATAATTAAAATCATGACCTATTAGTACACATATAAAATAATTTGAAAAATACAATAAGATGCATAGTTTAAAATTTGGTAATATTAATTATAAAAATTTATTAATTATAGACATCATACGTATGAAATTATGAATATTATGAGTACAAAATTATGGATGTTATTAATATAAAATTATCAATATTATGCGTATGAATTTATGGATGTTATGAGTAAATTTATCAATTGAATAAATTAATTTAAGAATTTGATATTTTTTCAGATTCAATTATAACATCTGTGTTAATTTGATAGTTACTTATGCAATAACTTCTTCAACTCCTTCTGATAAATTTTCTTGGCTTATTCTAATTGTACTTGTAATTGAAATAAAGTTGTGAATTTTAGCTGGAGAGAATAAACAACCTTCATGATCTAGATTAATAATGAAAAACCTATTAAACCAAGCTTTGACATTTTTCAACGTTTGCAATAATAATAAATGAATTAAAGGAAATAAAAATCAATTACAATTAAAATCATTTAATGAATATTATTATTGTTCTTAATTGTTATTAGTCATTATTGTATTCTTAAATTTAAGATTTGAACCTCTCTCCAAAGATGTCATTCCTTCTGTGTCTATTTATTAAGCATGGGAGAGAGAATCATATGACATTATAACATTCAAATTATAAAAGGAAATATTAAATAGTGATTACAAGAATGTCTAATAGTTAGAAATATAATATTATAATTAATATCATTAATAAATGGGACTGATAAGAATATGATAAGTAGATTGATAAGAGAGTGAGATAAAAAATAAAAATATTATTAAGTTATATAAATGAAGTAAATTATAAAAAGTTTTGGTTAAGTATGGCTGAAAATTTTTTATTTACCAAACTTTTTTCTTATATATACAAGAATAGACAAACGTACGGAAGGGCAAGTGAAGGTTTTGATAGATCTTTGAACCAAAAGTAAATACTCGTTATATTATTAAGACAGACATAATTTATATATAATTTTAACAAGATTGTTAGCACAAAAATGAACAAAGATTGATAAGGATAAACACAAGACTGATTATAATGATTATAATGAACAAGTAATTGTCTCAAATTCATAAAAACTAAATGATTTATTGCTTAGTAATAATATTAACATTGCCAACTAATAAATGGGTATTGTAGTCTTAAACTCAATCAAGAACTTCGGCCAAATAACAAATTTACTAATTTAATTAATATTAAGGTTACGAGAACTGAACCAGTAGAATGATTGGTTCAATAATTTAGTGGTCCAATCAGAATCAAACCGTAGTTGAATCGGTTTAGTTAGATATACAATAAAATTATTAAAAATTTAATTTATAATTTGTAATATTTAAATTTAATGACTTCTAAACTAATAAAATTCAAAATTTTACCATTTTCACAATAAATTATCAATAATTTATTATTAAAAGTTTATAATCAACTTTAAACGTCAAAATTTACAATTTAAAATGAATTCTCAAACAAATAATTGGATAAAAAAAAAGAGAAAATTTCTTGCATCAACAAATTTACGGAGATTTCTCTATGTGGCAATACAGATTCCACTTCTTTTCCATGTCATACACACCCTAGCAAACACAAACAACCAAGATGAGACTCTTAACATCTGAGGAACAAGAGGGTGATTACCATAACAATACACTAAAAAATCTTTAGTCACACGGAAGACAGATTCATCATTAATTATTACATTCTTTTTTCTTATGGCTCTTTTTAAAAATTACCATAACAACATATATCATTTTATGGTTGTTCCATTTATAAGATATTACCAATCATAATAATCAGAATCGAACTGATAATCAATCTGATTATACAACCGAATCACTAGATCACTGATTTAACTGGTGGACCACTTATTCACTGGTTAATTCGATCATAATTAAAAAGTATGTAAAAATATAAAATTAAAACTAAAATTGATTTTTTCATCATGCTTAAATACACTCTCATCACAATTAACTTTTACAAAATTTGCTTTCAAACACTTTTAAATCTTACTAGCAAACAAACAACACAATTTATTCAAAAACTCTGTAGCAAAGAAAAACTCCATTGTAAACATCTAAACCAATAAAAAATATGGTTATTACGATTCAACCATTATAAAGTATAAATATTGAAAATATGGTTATTTCAATTCAACCATGTACTCCAAATGTTAACAAGAAAGAGAATTTGGCTACGATCCTTGATCCCGGCCTAAAACCAATTTGCAATGAAAGATTAGTTAATGAGATGTTGCCGTCCGAAACTCAAAAAATGCTAGACGCTATATATCATACAAATGCAAAATAGTTTCATTCCAGCCAAGTAATATTTAAATTGATTAATCCCTCAAAAGTTAATAATGCTTATTCTTAAGATGGTGGCGTTCTTGATGGTGTTTGTGATGAAGATATTTTTAAAATTCTAACAAAAGAAAAATAAAAGATTTACAACAATAAAACGTTGCCTATACAAGCATAATCATTAGGCAGATAGGTCCCCTCGAACAGGCAGATAGGTCCCCATTTAAAACGTTGCCGTTTCGTAACTCTGTCTTTCATGGTGGGGACGAATTTTTCCTCCACGAAACGACGTCGTTCGCCTCATGATCCAATACGACGTCATTTTGTTCAACTTGGATGGGACTAAATTGTCCTGGAGGTGACACGTGACAGTTAACCTGACACGTCGGCCCATTAACCTCCACGTAGGACGTCTTGACTGGGTCAAACTATCATGGGACGTATCTGGTGTATAACTAAAAACGTTAGGGTCAAAATTTTAGTTAAATTTTGTTGGGAACAAATATGTCCGACCGTAAATTCCTTGGGGACCTATTTGGAGTATTACTCTTTTTGTTATTTTAACTTTAATTCAAGTGTCGTTTTATACAAACCAGCCAGATTTCAGTTTGATCCGACCAGCCGATTTATCAGTTATTTTTGAAATGGTGTTTTTTTTTAAGAACCGAACCGCAAATGCTTCCATTTTTTATTGGACTAGTCTAATTAATCGGTTTGATCCGGTTTTTAGAATTATAGTTCTCGGGTATCCTTGTTTCTTAATTCTTACTATGAGATATTGAGAGATACTAAGGTCATTAGAATGTTATTGTTTTGACTTTTGAGTCATCATTTAGTCATTAATTTAATTTTTTAATTTAATAATTCAACAACATACTTTATCTCATACTTTAAATATTAATAACTAATTAATAGCTCAAAATAATAAATTTAATGGTCCTTTAACATAATTCTATTTTTTGTTGACTTTTTTATTATGGAATTTTTTCTTGTAATAAGGTTTTGGTGTAAATATTTTACCGGTTCTTCTTACATTATAAACAACTGTTATCTATCTATTTGTTATTATCTATTACATTAGGGTAATGTCATAGTGAATAGTTAAAATTGTTTCTTTTGATAAAAAAAAAAAATCAAAAAAATATCATTACACGTTTTTTATAAATTTAGTAATTTTTTTTAGAAATTGTTCTTCATCCAATTTTTTTTAGTAATTTTATGGGGCAAAGTGTTGCTTGCTTCTCTTTCTTTACGTACAAGTTGGTTTTATATTTTTGTTCGCCATAGAAAAATGGTTTGTCCATATGATTTCCTGGAGGTTATCACCCCATCTAGAGAGTGTTGAAAAATCCACGTCGGGGTGATCTTTCAGACAACCCATGTCCCATAATTCCATCAACATGATAGGAAATTCATAAATGCATAGCATGGGTTAAGGTGATTATCGTGCTAGCTAACTGCACAAAACTACATGCAACGTGTGAAATTTATGAGAAATAAGGAAACGTCGTATCTTCCTGATTATTGAGAACTCAGGTCTCAACTCGCAAGCTATCCTAGTACAAAGAATTCAGCAGCACAGATCCAGCTGTAAGTACTTTATCTTCGCAGTTGCCTCTGCAAAAGCAAATATCAGTAGCATTAAAACCCATCGATGCATATGAAAGTCCAAAACGTATTTTTCTGCTTTTGTCATGTTGAATTTTCATCAATGATTTAAAAAATGGAATTAAAAGGTATCTACAGCATTACAGGACTTATCATGTAATGAAAATGTACATTGCTAAGTACAGAGATAACAAACATACCCTTGGGGCATTTTGGACTACTTGTGGTCGCCTATCAGGAACTCTCTCCGGATCCGGTATCAACTCCGGACTATCGTGCTTATAGAATGCCTGTAAAGCTCTTCCGATGAATGGGCGAACGATATTCACTTCCATGGCAGACAAATTTTTTATCTACAATATATGAAGAATTATGTTGTTCATTGCCAGCAAGAAATAAAAAGACCTATTATGAGAGGTCAACGTCCAAAATAGTCCCTTAGATTTAGGGGCGGAGCTAGCATAAAATTTTGGGAGGAGCCAAAGTTTAATTTTCGAATATAAAGAGATAAAAATAAAAATTTTAAGGAGGGCTAAACCAAAATTTACACAGTTTATAAAAAAAATTGAAGTTTAGGGGGGGCCATTGCCCATTGGCCCCCTTGAGACATGAGAGGCTCCGCCCCTGCTTAGATTGGTTGTGTGCACTATAAAATAGTCCTCGAGATCCTAATCGCTCCAATTTATGTTTCTAAGATTAGCAAAAGTGCACCATGTTAGTCCTTCAGCCCTTTTCCATCAACTGACTCATCACGCCATTAGAGACTAACGTGGCACACTTTTATCGATCTCAGGGATATAATTGGCGCAATTGGAATCTCGGAGACTATTTTAGTGCATGCGGTGAATCTCAAAGACTACTTTGGGATTTAACTCAGTATGAGAACAAACAAGTGTAGGAATGCATGCAATTCTCAATGCAACAATTGTAATTTAAGTGTAGGAAAGTGAGAACCCATTCTCTCTATATTCTACTATATCATTATCTTTTACCTGCAGAGTCAATTAAACGGCTCTACTAGAAGGCAACAAATTGTCTTGCTTGTATGCTTGCAGTTGGTTTCTAAGCATATTAGACTATTAGTATGAATACTATGGAATAGACACAGCACAAGAAAATTTAAGATTCTTTATCTCCCAGCTTTTGTAATCTAAAATTCAAGGGAGGCAACTTTATTCAAAAACAATCTAGGAGTGGAAAAAGTGTGATGAGACCAAAATAACCACGCAAAAACTTGATCTGTTATAGATAATGGTCATGTACATATCATTTTCCAAGATGACCAAGATTTAAGTTTATTGAAATATGTCGACAAAAGAGTTTAGTTTGGGTATCGGAAATTTTATATCTATATACTTTGGCAACTTGCCTACGCATTCGAGGCCCTCAAAATTTATTTGCCAAGATTATTCTTTGTAATTTTTTTTTCTTGTGAACAGAACTCTACTTTCATGAAAGAAATTATTAAAACAGAACTTTAATTTAGTACAAAATCCTATATGTAATCAACAAGAAAGAACCACTTGATTACATATGGCAGGAACACTGGTATTGTAAACAACTATCAGTGAATCAAATTTACCCAATGCAAAAAGGAAATAAAAAATATTTACCTTAACAGCAATTGTGCGACCATTGAATGCCTCCAGGTCAGTTTCAACCTTATGAAATCGTACATCTCTGATGTCCTCAATTAGAGATCTCACCTGTATAGAAAATAATAAGGTAAAGCATCCGAAAAAAAAAAAACCAGGGTATATTTCCACAAGGGAGAGGACCATTTTTATACTCACCATATATGCATCCGAAATGTCATCATTTGCACTAAAATTTGAAAAGATGTTAGTCAATGTAGTAATAGTTTGTTTGGAATGCTAGGAATAAGAATTCACTCAAGAGTTAAATTCTTTTTCTTGTTTTGGAACTAAAAATGAATGATTTGAATTCTTTTGAGAATTTCAATTCTCATTTTTCTTTCATTTGTCAATCAGACCAAAAGGGATCTGATTTCCAAATCCACTCACACACTCTTCTAACTTGAATTCTATTCTATAATATATTATAGTCATTCAAAATCATGGAATTGAGTTTCAAATAGAAATGAATTCTTTTCTTAAAGGAAATAGAATTCTTTTTTCATGTTAAATGGTTTCCAAACAAGCTTTAAGAGAAAAATGGTATACAACAGAATAATGTCTCTTTTTCTTATGAGAAGAGCAATGTCTCTTAAACTCTGGACTTACTGGTCAAACAGAAGTCTAGAAATTTCTACATAGTGAAATGGCAGTTGCTCTGACATCTCTTGCGAGTTTCGCTCAGCTTCCAAAACTTGAGTCAACTTCTCTAGTTACAGAAAAAGAAAAAGGAATTGGAATAATATTAGGCCTTGTATATTTGTTAATTTCACTTCAATGTAAACCATAAACCAAGAACCTTTAAACTAGCAATAGATCAAGACGAGAGCAGTAATATTGTACAAAACTATAGAACACATCACCATCAACAATAAAAAGGGAAAAAATTGTTACATTTTAAACCGTCTAGTAAAGTGATTACTCATATCAAGCTATTGCAAGCAATTTACGACCTGAGACGAGATTCTACCATCTTTTTTACAATAGGCACTACTCCAACTTTCTCTCTTGTATCTTCATTGCTTATTTTGTCCATACGTGCCTAACCATTCATTCATCTCAACATTCTCATCTCTGTCGCACTTAACTTATGTTCATACTCATCCTTTGCCGCCCAACACTCTATTTCATATAATATAGCCGGTCTAATGGCAGTGCGATAAAATTTTCCTTTTAAGTTTTAAAGGTACTTTTTTGTCGCATATATAACCAGACGCACTCCGCCATTTTGATCAGCCCACTTGTATCCAATGTTTTACATCCTCCTCAATTTCTCTATTATCCTGTATCATACATCCAAGATACTTAAAACATTTTACTTGCAGTAGAATGGTTTCTCTAATTTTCACTTCTATATTATTATTTCCTCCTCGCCTGCTAAACTTACATCCTATATACCATCTTACTGCGGCTTATGCTCAAACCGTATCCTTCCAAAGCTCCTCTCCACAACTCTAACTTCTGATTTAAATCTTCCATTGTTTCTCCTATAAGGACGATGTCATCGGCAAAAAGCAAACACCATGGTATTGGTTCCTGGATATGCTTACTAAGCACATCCAAAACCAATGTGAAGAGATATGGGCTTAGAAATGATCCTTGGTGCAATCCTACACCAATAGGAAATTCCTCTATCACACCACCTTGAGTCTTTACATTAGTAGTAACCCCATCATACACATCCTTACTTGCATAAATATATGCAATCCTTACCCTCTTCTTTTCCAAAACTTTCCATAGAACCTTTCTTGGTACCTATCATATACTTTTTCCAAATAAATAAACAATCATGTGTAGATCTTTTTCGTTATTCCGATATCTCTAAAAAGGCAAAAAGAAAATTTTCCTAAGGTAAATCAAAAAGGAGATTTTCTACTATTAATGACAACAAAGTTTTGATTTCAAATTCACTCTTCCATTAACCCTTCTAGTTACACTCTAGAAATATAGAAGAGGCATGAATATTGCTCAAACAGTACAAATGACTCAATGTGAAGGGAAGAAATCCCCCTTAAATATCAGATTAGGAATCATTTAACAATCAACATAACTTTAAGAGAACTTATTAAATTCCTAATTCAATTCCATAGAAATAGAGTAACCAAATTATCTATGATCTCTAAACTTATACCAAATTAAGGGATTGTGTCAATGGCCATTTGATCTCTGTTCCTAATTATTACCTGTCAATGCCTCTAACTTAATCAAGTACCTAAAATGGTATGTATCTCATGGTGCTTATAAGGTTTGAGTTGTTTCACCCACACTTTGTAATATGGTGCTCATAAACTTTAGCTTAATTCCGCTATACCCCAAAATGGTATTTAAGAAAAACTTGCACCCAATGTCCACAGTGCAAAATAAGGAGAGAATATTGTTGGAAGTTCGAAAATATTAGTTCAAACACATCCTTCAAATTTCCTTCATCTATTCTATATTTTTGGTTTCTCAATTATAGGTTGTAAAAGAAAAAATAATACGTATTATTTTTAATGGATAGAGATGTGAAAAGAGAAGCTCACCAACAGACATCCATTGAGGAGGGCAAATGGAGCACTTGCCCCTCTTTTTTAATGCAACAGCCAGCCAAAGCGGTACTTGGGCAACAATCTGTGGGATGAACGGGCCAAAATCTCCCTGCCATTGTTATTAAAAACTAAGTAAATAACAATGCACTGTGTGTAAAAGGAATTAGTGTTGAGACGTTCCATTTATTGGTTATTGCTTACAGAGATGAAATTAAGAGGACCCATCTTGAGATTGGGCACAATGTCCACAATCTCATCCTCAGCAATGAACTCAAGCTGCACGGTGACCAAATCATAACGTATTAATAATCTGTGAACAATGTCAAAGAATGAAGCAGAGCAAAGGACCAAAAAATTTTAAAAATACCTCCTCTGCTGAAAACAGTGAAAGCTCAGGATCTGATTGCCCAGCCATCTCTTCTCTCCGAACTCAAGATGCAATGAGATATACTAAGCTATGATGCACACACACTAGTACAAAAGGAAATTTTCAGAAACTTTCTGTAATACAAAATGAAGTTCTATTTACTCATTGAAATTAAAGAATATATAAAAAGAATTTCTGCACAAGTAAAAAAATTGCAGCACACAAAGACACTCAAATGGCACAAATTTCAGCACACAAAGAACACTTAGAAACAACAGAAATCGGAATAATAAAATAATAGTTTTGGGCTCTTGGCAGAAAAGAGAGAAAGAGGGCAAAGCAAGGTTGCTGGTAGGAGAGGTAACTTTGACTGAAGTTGCTATTTGTGTTGCTAGCTAGTGGCGAACAGTCAAATAAATATGAGTGACTGTGAGAGAAGAAGAGATGTGTAGGCTGAGCCAAAAAATGAAAAAGAAAGCATGGGAACAAGGGTTTCTGGAAAATAGCATTGGAGAGAATGAAAACCAAAATAAACAAAAAAAAATAAAGAAAATAAAATGATCCAGTTTTAAGTCACTAATAGTGCTGAAAAATACTTTTCTTTGCCAAAGCCTTCTTTTTCAAAGGACTTTGACCCTTGTGTGAGGTCAACATCATTTTCTTAAGACCTCTTTTTTCGTTCATTTTTTATGCAGAAAAATAGCAATAAACAAACTTATAAGACATGCAAGATGAATGAAGTGTGTGGGAGCTATTCTTTTGTGAATTACAGCAACCAGGTCCCATAACTTGATTTTGCCAATGGATATCAATGCCATATAATACAAATGACCTGAAACAGAAGAATAAATACTAGCAACAAACAGTTTAACCTGTATAAGAAGGTAGAAAGGCTACCCACATCATGATGCAATGCTATTCCCATCAAATAATAAAAACTGAAATTAAAAATCAGAGGGGAAATAGCAGACTGAGACTTGAAAAGTAACTTCAGATGATGTTGACAGAAATTTAATCATGTAAAACACAAGAACAAATCATATACGCATCAACTTGCCACAATGGGAAAAGGAACTGAGAATGCAATAGCATGATTTACTTTTTCTTGGATTTAGATACATAGAAAACACAATGTGTGAGGATAGATACTATGGCAATCCTTTTAAACAAATGACACTAAGAGAACTTAAAAACAGGTGAAGAAAGCAAGATTAATTAACTGTAAAGGGCCTAGTAAGTTCATGGTGAGTGATATAAGCAGCAAGTGTGACTACTGATCCACCCGATTACTACTTTTGATGATAGACTAAAGCAAGGCAATGACCAAAATCAATTTAAAATTAAGCTAGAAGGATACTTAACCTATTAGGGAATAATTAATTAGTCTAAGATCACTACAACTTGCTAATTAGCCTAAAGATCCTAAAGCAACTAATTAATTAAGTAAATAACTAACTTCCGATGGTATTGAAGTAAACGAACTGACACAATATCCAAAATTGCCACCAATAATGTATGTACATGGAATTATCTGCTAACAAATATTCCTTCATGACCAAATCTGCCTAGTTCTGAAGATTTGAATTTCATAATTTGGGAGAATTCAACAGTGCAACCCCTTATATGAGAAGTCCCTCAAAGATTGTATGTGATTTACACCTTCTTTCCTATCATCTATTATACAAACAAATAGAATGAAAACACCACTATAAGAATTAATAGCCAGACAAGAAGATATATTGTCTTTGAAAAGGAGTCACAATTTAAGGATAGCAATTTTCACATAAGTTCCATGAATTATGGGAAAGGGACTTGGAAACTCTAGGGCATAGTTACTAGAACCGAACCGGTAATCAATCCAGTCATATGACCAAATCACTGGTTCAACCGGTAAATCATTAATTCACCCGGGTGACCCGATCATAATTAAAAAAATATATAATTATATAAATAAAACTAAAATCATGTGTTAAAACTTAAAATGCAAGTCTTTACAAACATAATAATAATCAAATATCAAGTCTTAGACATAACCAATGATGCAAAAAGAGATATTAAATTAGTCTCTAGTACAAAATACTTTCTCAAATCTCAATCTAAATGAACAAGAGCGAGCGAAAGATAATATAATCGGTAAATCAAGTCCAAAAGATGATCTCAAAGTCGGCATCTATATCTTCATAGGACAAATTTAGAGCTTGATCAAAATTTTCCTCATTTTGATATGCATCTATATCTTCCATAGCATTCTTACTCAACTCGGCAACAATAATCAGCAACAAATTCAACTCAACTCAACGATGTTATCCAGCAACAAAATTCAACTCAACGATGTTATCCAGCAGCAAAAAACTTTGCTCCGTGATATGTTCAGCAACAATTGAACTTACGACAACAAATTCAACTCAACTCAGCGATGTTATCCAGCAACAAAATTCAACTCAATAATATTATCCAGCAACAAAAAACTTTGTTCAGTGATATGTTCAGCAACATTTCAACATACAACAACAAATGCAACTCATTCATAATTTGCAACAACAAATTCAACTATAATAATTTTCAAATCCCTAGTATTCAGCTTCAACAATTCTAAAAAACCACATACAACAACAACAACCACCAGTCCATCACCATAAAATTCTAATTTCACTATGAAACCCTAAGGTACACTGAAATTGACACTGAAAGTCTGAAAAAACAGGATCGAAGAGAGCTCACCTGGGACTGACGGTGGAGGAAGTTGACCAACTGAACTAACGGCCGAAACAAGACGACCACCACCACCGCCAGAGGGACCAGATGCTGGTTCCGTCTGCTTCTGCCGCTGACGAAGCGAGCGCAGGGAAGGCGCGACAGAGTGCGAGACCGTGACGACGAGCTTCAGTCTGAGATGAGTCCGAGACCGAGAGAAAAGTGACGGACCGGAGACGAGGTGAGGGGAGAGAGTGACGAGGTGAGGCCTGAGGGGAGAGATTGAAATAATAAACAATTAAACATGACCAGCCGGGTCACCGAGTTTACTAAAAACCGGCCAGGTCGAACCGGTTTTTTACAGGTCTAATACTTGTTCAATTTTGGAGAGCAAAATTACGAGTCCAATGGTTGAAATGGAAAAACATGAACACACAGTTTTTCCATTCTAAAACTCATTGGAAACCAGAAAAACAGATTGGAAAAATTAGAAAATGGTCGTGGAGGTACTACATCAAACGCTAAAGGGATTGGAGGAATTGCTCAGGAGTACTTTCAGAATTTATTCTGCATCTCTAACTGAGGGATCCGAGTGAAAAAATTAGCACAATTCCTCAAAAAGTCAGCCAGAGCACCAATTGAATTCTCACAAGGCCGACAAATGAGAAGGAGAATAGAAGAGCAAATTTTCCATTTACCTTTTCTTTGCACCTTGAGAAGATGAATTCACTGCAAAGTTTTATCAGTTTTACTGGAGCATGATCAAAGAGGACATTATTCAAGCAGTGACAAGCTTCTTTAATGGAGGTAATATGCCGAAATCCTTTAATCACACAGACACACACACACATTTGCTTGATTCATAAGGTGACTAGTGTTTTTATTATGACTCAAATAAGACCTATTAGCTTGGATTCTATGTTCTATAAAATTATTTTTAAAGTGCTAGTACATAGAATGCAGTTTGTTATGTATAGAGTCATAAGTGATAACCAGATCGCTTTCATAAGGTGAAGACTGATTAGTGATAATGTGCTTATTGTTTATGAATTGATGCATTTTCTAAAGAACATAATGAGGTGGGGATTGCGAGCTTACTCCGGAGGATTACAAAGCAAATTAGCTTTTGTGATCGATGGATTAGATATAATTAGAGGAGTGTTTGACTACTGTGTCTTATTCATGACTCAAGACTTTGTTAAGTCTACAAGAGGTATTTGCCAAGGGAATTCTCTTTCCCTCTATCTTTTTATTTTTTATGCATAGGAAATTAGGAATTTTTTCACTTGTCCTACAAAGAAAAAAAAAAGAATAATGTGATTAATCCATTGTCATGCGTAGAGTAATCAAGTTACAGCTAGTAGCTCTCTTGTCATGCGTAAATTTTGAGGCCTGCACAAAGCAAATATCGAGCATCATATCAGTAACAGGAAGTTAACGAAAACTGTTAATCCATTGACAGAAGAACAAACGTGATTAATTTTAAATATTTCAGAAACTAATTTGATTGAAAAAATCATTCGTGGACGGATTTAAAATTCATCCTTCAGGAACTAATTTAACCATTATTTGCTAATTAATGAAAATAGAGGCTGCAATGCACAAGCACAACTCATTCAAAATATATTTAACCCAAGACTAAACAAGCAATTCTATAAACCCCAATCAGACAAGAAGATGATAAAATTGTACGAAGTAACAAGGAAAATGACATTTACTCCGTGAAGACGGGTTACAACATGAGTTTCAATTTTTTCACTCACAAGTTGAGATGGAAGTGGTGTTTTTTAATGTGGCGTGGTTCAGAATCTGAGGGTGAAGCAGGATGAGTTAGGAAGGTGTACGAGTGAAGTCAAATATTTTTTTTTTCTTTTTGGTTCGAGAAAAAATCCAGCACCTTACCAAAACATAAACGACACCATTGCTAAGATTTTCCTATCTTCAAATTTTTCATTCAAAGGTCCCATCTGTTGAGGTTAGAGAGCAGAGTCAGATTGCTTGTAAAGCTAGTTAGGCAAAGTTGCGGAGTAAAACCCCATAATAGTCCCTCAGATTGAGCCCGTACACTAATGTTACCCCTGAGTTTCGAAATGCTCTAATTGCACCCTTCAGATTGAGCTCCGTGCGAAATTCTGGTCCCTCCACCCAATTCCGGCGTGACTTAGCAGCCGGAGCGCTGAGCTGGCAGTTCCACCACCTCCACGTGGGCTTCATCACCTTCCACCATCACCATTGTTCCTCCAATTGGAGCCATTACCCTTCTCTCCCAATTTTCCTTTCTCTTTCTCCCTTCCTCAAGCATTGTAGCTCTTTCCATTGGCCTAAGGCTGAACCACCACCGCGAGCCACCATAGCCTCCACCATCTGCGACTACCGCATCCAACCTCCTCCCTCTATCCTCTCCTTCCCCATCAGGTCCAGAGTCGTCGAGCTTTTTTCCTGGTGAACCACTTCTGCCGGGCCCGAGCTTACTGTCGCCGCCAATCTGCCATCTTCATCACCCTCTTCCACGCACCGAACCCTAGCCCTATCGCAGCTTCCAGCATCTCCATCGCCACCACCATCACCTCCAGCCTTTACCTAGCGCCGCCACATCTTCCTCACCCATTTCCTCTTCTCAGCTAAAGAGCCGGGTACCTTCATCTTTGTTCCTCATCACCGAACTACTGCTACCGCAATAGCCGCTGCAACCACTACTCTGCCGGTGTCCTCCCCTCGTCTACTTCTCCTTGTCATTTCCATCACCCATGATGACTAACCCTCCTCTCCTTCCTCACATTTCGGTTTGCCTTCTTCTCTGAGTTACAATGCCTAATGGAAACAAAATTTGAAGCCTATGATGATCAGACATAAGATTTAACTTTCAGGCAATTTATCGAACAGGTTGTATGCAGGATTCATAAACAGCAATTTCAGTTTAATGTAAGCATCAATCAACCCAAAAATTTTAACCAACCAATACACATTCAGTCCAGAAACACAAATAATCAACTATCCTAAGTCTAACAAGATCAGTAAAAGCAGAATCAAAAGGCACTGAAATAAAAAAAATAATTAGAAAAAAAAGAAACAGACACAGAGGAAGGAATGGAACCTGTGTTGAGGAGTGAAAAAAGAAGATAGCGTAAGGAGTGAAGGTAGTGTCGTAGTGGCACAGAGTTTCGCCGCCGCTGGTGGTTTTCACCGGAACTGGAAGGTGCAGACAGAGGTGGCGCCACGAACAGGGGTGTTGCGTACAGGAGGAAAGAAATGGAGAAATAGGAAAGAAAGAAAAGGAAGAAGGGAGGAGGGAGGGTCAGCGATGGTGGTCGCCGGCGGTAGAAATGGACGGACGGACGGAAGGTTGGTGTGGAGGTCTGCGGGTTGGGCTGGGTTTCAGAGAAGAAGAGAAGAAAGAAAGAAGGTTGGGCGGGCGTGGCTTCTTTAGTTTGTTGGATTCTAATTGTTGTTGAAAGTATTCTCCAAGCTTGAGGAAGGAGAGAAAAGAAGAGAGGAAGAAGAAAAGAGAAAGGGTTGCGGCGGTGGTTCTAAGGTAGTGATCTGAAGGCTGGTGAACTGAGAGAAGGAAAGGGCTGCAATGCTTGAGGAAGGGAGAAAGGAAAGGAGGATTGGAAGAAGAGAGAAGGGCAGTGGCTCCGTTGGGAGGAGAGGAGGAACGATGGTGATGGTGGAGGGTGATGAAGCCCACATGGAGGTGGTGGAACTGCCAGCTCAGCGCTCCGGCTGCCGAGTCACGCCGGAATTGGGTGGAGAGACCAGGATTTCGCACGGAGCTCAATCTGAAGGGTGCAATTAGAACATTTCAAAAGTCAGGAGTAACATTAGTGCACGGGCTCAATCTGAAGGACCATTATGGGATTTTACTCCAAAGTTGCGCTTATAATAATTTGTTGACTGACTCATTGGATAGTTAGTTATATGAGTTAGGGTTTTGAAGGTGTTCTTGTAATATGCCTCAAGCCACAGCGCGCGCATATATATATATATATATATATATATATAAAATGGTAAATTCTACCATACCTTTTATAAAATAATATATAATTTATTCTGTATGATATATCACTTTTTAATTAGTTATTAGGTTAACCATAGTTAGACTATTTTATAATTAAATTAATTTTTAAAATGGGCAATTATGTAATTTTTTAAAATATTAAAAATTGAAACATGACTTTTTCCTCAAATTATTTCCAAAAATTATATCGTAACCCTTTGTAATGGCTTTTGACCTTTTGCTCTTCTCTCATTCCTTCATCTTTGTCATGCTTTTCAAGCAGCACCTTCTCATTTATTGTAATCAAATTATAAGCCAATTGAATAACTAAAAAAACTTATAGGGAGTTTCAAGAACGAGAAGAAAAAACCAACCTGTTAGAGAATCTTTAGAGAATCATTAGAATCATTTTAGATCAGTTAGTATCGTTTATATTTATATAGCATATCTGTATATTAATTATAGGATTCTATGCTTTTATTACTTTGATTCTTCTGGCACCTATATATACCCATTGTACATTGTACTTTTGATCAAACTGAATAATACACAAAACACTTTTCTCAGTCTTATTTTTAACATGGTATCAAGAGTTTATGTTGTTTTTTTCCAGAAACTAGGGGTGAACGCGGATCGGATCGGAGCAGATATTGCCAAAATTTCGATCCGATCCGCACTAAAATCATCGGATCGGATCCAATATCCGTAGTTTTTTAGCTTGGATCCAATCTGATCCGATACGCACATTTGCGGATCGGATCGGATATCGGATATCGGATATATCCGCAAAACACAAAAAAAAATTTTAAAAGCTTATTTTTACTAAAAAAAAAATATCAATAAAATTTATTTTTTCTATTCTTTTAAATATGTTTACTCTTAAAATAATATTAAACATACTTTTCTTAAATAATAAATTAAAATAATACAACATATATGATCATTATTAGTTGAAATAAAATATAAAAAGAATATTTACTTATTTATTTCTCTATTTTTTGCGGATAAACTGATATGCGGATCGAATATGCGGATATCTATACAAAATCCGCGATCCGATCCTATTAGTGTGCGGATCGGATCCATATCCACAATTTTTGGATCGGATTCGGATAAACGCCGCGGATATGCGGATCGGATCCGATCCATGACACCTCTACCAGAAACAATAGGTTTCTAGGTCCTTTATCTCGTTCTTTCCAACGAGCTCCGCCACGCCGTCTAAAACCTCCGCATGTGCCGCCGAAACCTCGATGGCCGCACCCATTGTCTCTCTTTCCAGACGCTTCAGCAACCGTTGGATATTTGCGCACATCGAACGCTCCACAGGCTTCCACGTGTCGCGCTGCAGCTCTCCCAGTGACCCGCCCCGTGTGCCCCAATCCGACCCGCAACTCCGACCCGCGTTCCAGCTCAGCGTGTCTCCTCCCTCCAGTCCGAAGCTGCCACGCGTATTCCTTTTTGCTGACGTGGCCCATAGTGGGACCCTCCTTAAGGTTTTTTGGTGAGCTCTTTCCAATTTTACCCTCCATTTTCTCATTTTCGGCTCCCAAGTTGCAGTTTTTCTCTCCTCTCCGTGATCTTTGTATCTGCTATTATGGAAAAGTCAGTTGTTTTTACTACCACACACAAAAAGGATAAATTCTGTCGAAATTGCAACCGTTTTGGGCACCTCTTCTCTGTCTGTCCCTCTGTTGAATGTCGCACATGCCACCAGAAAAGTCATATTAGCTACCATTGTTCACAATTGTTCTGCCATTATTGCAAGCTCTCGGGAAATTTGATTACTACCTGTCCTACTCGCCCACCACGTCCTGAGCCTGCTTCTGCTGTTGATGCTACTCTTGAATCTACCACGTCTGCTTCTCTCAACCCGTCTCCTGTCTCTCTATCTGATATTGCGTCTCTTCTTCAGCGTCTTCTCTCCCTTTCTGGTAATACCCCTGCTGCTCTTTCGACTCCTCCAGGTAATTCTAAATGGTATTTTGACTCGGGATGCTTTAATCACATGTCTCCATTGCGTAATCTCTTCTCGTCTCTGTCTACCACTACAAATGGACCTTCTGTCAACACTGCTAATGGTTCCCTCTTGCACGCAACACACAAGGGTTCTATCTCCCAGTCGACTCTTAATCTTCCTGATACTTATTTTATTCCCAACTTAAACTTTAATCTTATTTCTGTTGGTCAACTTGTTGATCTGGGTTTTGATGTCACTTTTTCTATCTCTGGTTGTCGTGTATAGGATCGTCGAACGGGACAAGTCATCGGGACTGGACGTAAGGTTGGAAGGTTGTTTGAAGTTGAGAATCTTCATATTCCTCTTGTACCAAATCTCTGTGCTGCTTCTTCTCCATCTACCCTTCACTTATGGCATCAACGTCTTGCCCACAGCTCCTTAGAAAAATTGCGTCCTCTTGTGTCTCAAGGTGTTTTGGGTCAGGTTCCTAATGAATCTTTTGATTGCATTTCTTGTCAAACTGCAAAACAACCTGCTTTATCTTTTCACAATAATTCCTCTCTTGCTTGCTCTCCTTTTGATCTCATTCGCTCTGATGTTTGGGGTCCCGCTCCCATCGCTTCTATGGGAGGAGCTCGATACTTTGTTGTTTTATTGATGATTATTCACGCTTTACTTAGGTTTATTTGATGACCAATCGCCATAAGTTACCTCAGATTTATATTAACTTTGTCACTATGATTAAAACTCGGTTTTCCAAGGTCATTAAGATTTTTCGCCGTGATAATGCCATGGAATACCGTGATTTCAAACTCTTAACCTTTCTTGCAGAACAGGGTACCTTGTCTGAGTTTTCTTGCCCTGGTACGCCTCAACAAAATGGCCGAGCTGAACGCAAACACCGTCACATTCTTGACTCTGTTCATGCAATGCTTATTTCTTCTTCGTGTCCTAAGCGTACTTGGGGTGAAGATGTTCTTACTGCTGTTCATGTTATCAATAGACTCCCTTCTTCTGTTCTTGGTAATGTTACTCCCTTTGAGCGTCTTTATCGTACCTCCCCAGATTATACTTCTCTTCAAGTTTTCGGTTGTGTCTGTTTTGTTCTTCTTCAGCCTCATGAATATAGTAAACTTGAACCTCGGGCTCGTATGTGTTGTTTCCTTGGTTATGGCACTAAACACAAGGGTTATCGTTGTTGGGATCCTCCTCTCTCTAAACGTATTCGTATATCTCGTCATGTTGTCTTCTGGGAGCATCACATGTTTTTTCGGTTCTCCTCCTTTGAGTCTATTCCTCCTACTCAGTCACCTTTTTTCACTAACCCCAATGTTGATTTTTTTTCCTAGTGACGATTCTACAGGTTCTATCTCGAGTCACCCTCCACAGCTTCCTATTCTTCCGCCTTCTCCATCTCCCGATGATTCCGGACCGGATGACGCTCCTACTCCTACCGTCATGCCTCCTCCTTCCACTCGCTGTTCCAGGGTGAGAAATTCACCTTCTCATCTTCTTGATTATCATTGTTTTTCTACTATTCTTCATCAACATGAACTTAAGTCATTCAGAGAAGCCTCCACAAATCCAAATTGGCACCAAGCAATGTAGGAAGAAATACAGGCACTTGAAAAAGCACACACTTGGGACTTGGTTGATTCTCCTTCTAATCAGGAAGTTGTGGGAAGCAGATGGGTATACAAGATTAAGACTCACTCTGATGGTTCTATTGACTGTTATAAGGCATGATTGGTTGTTCAAGGTTGTACGCAAGAGTATGGTATTGACTATGAAGAGACTTTTTCTCCTATTGCTCGTCTCACATCTGTTCAAGCTCTTCTTGCCATTGCTGCGGTCAAAAAATGGTCTCTCAGTCAGATGGATGTAGAATGCATTTCTTAATGAAGATTTGAAACCGAATGTCTATATGAAACCCCCTTCGGATTATTCTTGTCCTTCTGGCAAAGTTTGTCTCCTTCGCAAGGCACTCTATGGGCTTAAGCAAGCTCCTCGTGAATGGTTTGACAAGTTCAGCACTACCATATGCTGTCTTGGTTTCACTTGCAGTCCTCATGAGAATGCTCTCTTTATTTGTAAAAGTGAATGTGGAGTTGTTCTTCTACTTCTGTATGTTGATGACATTATCATTACTGGAGATGATGCTGATGGTATCTCTGATCTTAAGGCGTCCCTTCAGCGTACTTTTGAGATGAAAGATCTTGGTTCTCTCAGCTATTTTCTTGGTCTAGAAGTCATATCCACCGATGATGGCATCTATCTCTCTCAAGCTAAATATGCTTCAGATCTTCTTGCTCGAGCCGGAATTACAGATAGTCGCACTGAGTCTACTCCTCTTGAGCCTAATGTTCGATTTACTCCTAGGGATGGCACTATTTTGGATAATCATACTCTCTATCGACAGCTAGTTGGAGGACTCGTCTACTTAATTGTCACCCGACCAGACATCGCCTTTCCAGTTCATGTACTTAGCCAGTTCTTGTCAGCTCCTCGTACTACTCACTATGCGGCAGTTCTTCGCATTCTTCGTTACTTCAAAGGCACTCTATTTCATGGCCTTTATTTTTCTGCCCATTCCTCTTTGTTCCTTCAGGCATACTCCGATGCTGATTGGGCTGGTGATCCCATTAATCGTCGTTCTACTACTGGTTACTGTTTGTTTCTTGGCGACGCTCTCATTTCTTGGCGTGCTAAGAAGCAAATGTTCACTGCTCGATCAAGTACAGAGGCTGAGTACCGTGCCCTCGCTGACACCACTGCTGAGGTTATCTCGATTCGTTGGCTTCTCGAAGATTTGGGTGCTCCTCAATCGTCCCCTACTGATGTTTTTTGTGACAACCGCAGTGCTATTCAGATTGCCCATAATGATGTCTTTCATGAACACACCAAACACATTAAGATTGATTGTCACTTTGTTCGGCAACGTATCCTTATTGATGGTGTTCGTCTCATTGCTGTCGGAACACTGGATCAGACTGCTGATATCTTCACGAAAGCTCATCACCCGACTCGTTTTCGGACTTTGTTATCCAAACTCAAGATGGTATCTTTAGCTCCCACTTGAGTTTGAGGGGGGATATTAGAGAATCATTAGAATCATTTTAGATCAGTATATATCTTTTGTATTTATATAGCATATTTGTATATTAATTGTAGGATTCTATGCTGTTATTACTTTGATTCTTCTGGCACCTATATATACCCCTTGTACATTGTACTTTTGATCAACTTGAATAATACACAAAACACTTTTCTTAGATTTCTCTCTTGTTTCTAACACAACCTATCAAAGCACGGCGAAACAGACTCTGGGCAGGGTGACAACAGCGACGGACGAGGATGCGACGACGAGAGATGCACCGGAGCAAGGAGACGCGATGACACAGAGCAGGGAAGCCACGGACACGACGACGCAGTGTTAGATACACACCAGAGCTGGCGAGACGAATCAGAGGAGCCGGCGATCGTGACTTCTGGACTCTGAAGTTCGGCCGTTCGAAACTTCAGGAAAGGCTGATTGGTGAGGAAGAGTTGCTGAGTGATATTGAGAGAGAACAAGGAAGAAGAATTTAGGATTAAGACCACCATTTACTTGATTTGAAAAATTAAAAAAACCAGTTTCTAATATTTTAATAAATGATATGTTTACCCCTTTTAAAAATTTAATTACAATATAATCTAATTATGATTAAGATAGTAATTCAAATTAAAAGTAAATATCCAATTAAATTGTGATATATCATAAAGAGTAATTTACATATTATTTTAAAGAAGATCGAGTAAAATTCATATATATATATCTTGTTCACACATGTTCAGAAGTCTTATGCTAATATACTGCACTCTTATTCTTTTAATTCTAGTTTCATATACTGCACTCTTATTCTTTCAATTCTAGTTTCATTCTTCTTATTCCATAGTGAAGAGCATTGAAAATCTCTTGGTTCAGTGTAAAACCTCATCACACCATAGATATTATATGATTGGGCACATTGAAAATACATATTTTAATTTAGAGTAAAGTATCGTTTTTGTCCCTAATGATTGGAGTAAGTACTATTTGTGTCTCTAACGTTTAAATCGTCTTATTTGTATTCTTAACGCTTATAAAAATGATTCAATGTTATCCTACTATCAATTATATTAACAAATCAGATTATATTTTTCAATTATTCTCACTTGGATGTATTCATTCTCAATTAGGTCTCACTTGGATGTGTTTGATTTTAATATTATACCCACTATTTGTGTTTAGATTCAATTATGTCCCTAGAAAAGTGAATTATGTAAATGTTGTAGGAATTAGTTTTAACATTTGATGAGCTATTTTTTAGAGTAGATCATCGATTCTATCTCAAACATTTATATTCTAACTTCAAGAAGAAATTTTTAAAACTCAAACTAAAGCACTCATGATGTGTAATTGACGGCAGGATAACATTAAAGATATAAATAGGACGATTTAAACATTAGGGACACAAATAGGATTTACCCCAAACGTTGAGACAAAAACGATATTTACTCTTTAATTTATCATATAATTTAAGAGTTTGAGTATTAAAAATAAAAATGGGTCATTTACATCTTGATGTTAAGATGAAATAAGATGTGGAATTGATTGAGATGAAATAAGATGGGTCATTTATTCGTTATTTAATTCTTATTTAATGTCAATATTCTACTGGATTTCTCCACAATTACGTGCAGCTACAGCAACAATTTGACAAGTAACTACAAAAAAAAGTAATGAATTCATAGTCCTCAATCAAAATCCTGTAGACCCTTTCTTTTGAAGACCAATCCCAGAGGGGTTTGTTAATAGGCCACACTTGTAGTTCTTCGAATCATATGTGACGACGGTATGGTCATGTTCTTCTTGAAAATAACATCAAATCTATCAATGAGCGAAATTCAGAGCATCAATCATGTTCATGAACAGAGACCGATTTACATCGGAAATCAGCTTTAATGTGAGCAGATTCTTATTGAGTGTTCATCTAAAGGGTTTTTAGAATATTAAATACTCTAATCAAGATTTTATAATTATCTTTGTATAACGATATTTTATTTTTATTATTGAATGATAGATTTTAGAATTTAATTTTTATATTTTATAAAAATATTATTTTTGTTTAAAATAGGGCAAAATAAATAAGTCACACTTCTTAATTTAATCATTTATTTATATCTTTTAACTTAATTTTTTTTGAATGAATAATTTCATAATATAATATAAAAATTTATCCATCTCTTTAATATTATTTACAGATCAAAATTAATTATTAAAATTAGTTATAAATATATGTGTTGTTTAATTTATTTTTAATATATATTTTATATTTTAATGTATACTTTATTCTAATAATTAATTTTAGTGTATATTTAACATAATTGATAAAAATTTCTATAATTAAAAAATTTAAAATTCAATTTTTAGTAACCAAAATAAAAATTTTTAGTATTAGACAAATATTGCAACATGAATATTGTCTAATAAGAAAGAGTGCTCACAAACACACTCACTCAATTACTTTTTAATTTTTTTTTTAAGAGAAGGAGAGAACTATATGCTAATTTTACAAGAGAACATTATCTCATCTAAACGAATCCAACAACAAACTTTTAGGATTCTTGAAAAATCCAGAGTTTTTTTGTGGTAGTTGTTGTCATGGTGGTTGGCTTGTCATAATGAATGGTTCTTAATTAATTTGTTGTGGAAAGTTGAAAGTGTTTGATATAATTAACAATATATTATGAGTATAGCAATTTATACTGTAAGAATGTTATATTAGAGAAAATACCAAAAGAAAATATTTGTTGACCAATTACTCAAATGAATTAAAACCTCAAATATATTCAAAATATCTTATAGTATTAAATTAAATGGTGTATATTTAAAAAACAATCATTAATATAAAAAGAAGATATAAAATTTAACACAAATCTTTTCTTACGAAAAAAACCAATAAATAGACTTAATATACAAAACAAATGTAAAAAACTCCAATACAAAAAATTCTAGGAGTTCTTAACAGCGAGTTTTCTAACTCACACCCATGACTCTCTAACTTAATTGGCTTACATTGTGAATTTAGACATTTTAAAACACTAAATCCTTAGCATTTATATAGGCAACAAATGTGAATAATTTGGCAGAAATATCCATCACATATGCATGTGATGAACACACAAATTTCAATTACTTGCAATATGCATGTGAACACACAAGTTGCATTGAAAAAAAATGTTTTGCTCCATAAGTTTTTCAACCTTTTAAATATATTGCATTCAAATTTTGTTGCTACCACTATGCATATTGAGACTCTGACTATTTATTACAACTTGAACCTTTTTTAAATTTCTACCATTTGTATGAAACTATAATTTGATAACCTTGTACTCATATTGATTTTGATTTTCTTCATATATATATATATATATATATATATATCGGATCGAATTTGAAAAAATTCGATATTCGATCTATTTACAAACCATTTGAGTTTTTGTAATTATGGATCAAGTTAGTTTCTCTTATATAGTCTATTTTGACGCCATTAATAAGAGGCTAAAATGAATCGAAATAATCATACTCACCTCACATGACACATGCAAAATAATTTGGGATATATATGGTATTGTCAAATAATGTGAAGATGCCACAAGGCACTTTTTGATCTACATGAACATCTTATTAACAAGTTCAAAGATAAAATTCACAAAAAAAAAAAAAAAAACTTAGATTCATATTTTTGCTATGCGTTGTTTTTCTATCTTTTTTCTTATAATATTGAGAAAACAAATTGATCCATTTAAAAACTCATAGACCAAATTGACGAATAACAATAACTTTTTTTTTGTTTTGAATCATCTCATTTTAAAATTAGACACTCAAAATTAAATTATTTTTGTCAATTTCTATAATTTCATTAAATTTATAATTAAGTTTCTACAGTATAAAAATTTTCAATTAAATACTTATGTTGTTTTAAATTTTATAATTAGATTCTTACTATACTTAAAGTTAGAATTAATGGAATATTTTCTCTTTAAATTCAAAATACTCATACTTAAAAGCCTAAATTTCTAAATTTGGACGTTTTTTTATTTTCAAAATTTTTTATTAATTCTAATATTTTAGATTTGGTAAGAACCTAATTAGAAAATTTAGAATAATATAAGAATTTAATTAAAAATTTTTAAATTTAGAGATTTAATTATAAATTTAAAAAACTTATAACGAATCATAAAGTAATTTAACGGACAATCAATTTAACTAAGAACCAACAAACTTTGAACAATTTTCATTAAAATAATTGTCGGGGTCTCGGGGATCCAAACGATTAACACCATGCTATTTTATTTTTTAGCCTCAATCTACTAACATTCCCAATTTCGCTCACTTACACTCTCTTTTTTTTTCACTCTTCCCCTTCAGCTTGTCTCAAAAATTCAAACTACTCCTAACTCACACTCACAATTATTCAAAATAGGTAAAAATTCAGGTGAAATCGACTTCATGTGAAGTTGATATCTAAGAGCCGTTAGATAAAAATTGAGTTAAATCAGTCAAATCATCTAACGACTCTCAGGTATCAACTTCATGTGAAGTCGACTGCACCTCAATTTCTACCTTCAAACTATCAAATCAAATCTTCTCTCGCCCCATAACAAACCTATCTCCGCCGGTCACAACTCTATAATGTCACAACTGCCACACATATATTCCAACATCCAAAACTTAAAATTCAATTTCACGACAAAAAAAAAAAAAGAAGAAAAGATGACAGATATTTTAATATTTATATGTTATATTTGTCTATCTGAAGTCTAAATAATTTTTTTTGTAAGGTTAGCATCACTAGCTGATTTGTTTTCAAATGATGCTTAATGACACACAATTCAATTGGCAAAGAGTCAAATAAATAAAAATAATGTGGCCCAATCACCTTAAATTCAAGTGGTGTAGGGTCCCTTTAATTTGAACATAATCTTTCACCATCGATAATATTTTTATTATATTTAATTATTTACTATTTAGCATGTATTGTTGTTTATTTATTCTTTTACAGTAGTTACTCTTATGATAATATGAGTAGTCACCTTTGAATTTAGTAAAGCTAACTGTTTGTTTAAAACATATAAGCGTAAAAATTCTTTTCATAATGCAGACAAAATATGGTATTTTAATTTATATATGTAGACTTCATTAGGGTAAAATTTATCTCTATTTTTATCTTCCCCGCTTAATATTTGTTTAAATAAAAGTCAATTCATAGGATTACTCATAAAATTATACTGGCCCTAATTAAATTTCACAAATTAAAGTATTGACCTTAAACATTTTCTCATTAATTAAAACAAACTTTGTCTATACTTGTAATAGAATCACATTTTGTTGGTCTTTAGTATTTTTCTGAAGTAAATGCTGTAGGCCCTGCAAGCATTTGCACAATTAAATTATCCTGGCCGTAATTAATTTCACAAATTAAAGTATTGACTTTAAACATTTTCTGATTAATTAAACAAACTTTGTCTTTTTGTAATAGAATCGCACTTTGTTGGTCTTTAGTATTTTTTTCAGAAGTAATTGCTATACTCGCGTGCACGCATTTGCACAATTTAATAATTCTAATCCTTTTACATACATCGTCACCATCCAAAAATCTAATTAAATTAGAATTATAGAAAGAAAATGTGTATATGACTGGAAAGTTCTAATTAATTTATTAACTTATGTTTTATGCAAATTAAATTTCAGATGCATATCAGTCAATGCCTTAAAAATTGACACATACCCTATCTTCTTTGGTCTTATAGTTTATACAAATTCATTAATTTAATTACATTTCAGTGCTCCAATAATAATTGGGATGAAAATGATAAATTTTACAAACTTACTCCTCATGTTGTCATGCACATGTAGGTTATCTTGCTCATTTTTATCTAAATATATTTAAGATATAATATTTATCTAATTAAATACACTAGCTAATAAAATGGATAAAAAAATTTTAACAACAAAATGAGATTAAATAAAAAGCTTTATTATATATTTACCTAGTATATATAACGCGTACAATCATTGTTGACTTTAATAAAAAAATAGGAATGCTAGAGGCCAATAATTTTGGTATTTTGTAACTATCAATTGACCATCAATGATATTTTTAATGGTGTGAGATTATATTTAATGATAAAAAATCACTCACTTTTCTTTTAATGGTTAAGTGTTGGCCAGAAAATACAAAAATTGTTGACCCCTAGACTTTTCTTTAAAAAATTACTAGTATAGAACCGTAATCACTATATATTCACCGCAACCAAACTTACCATCATATACCTAGCCTAGTAATTAATATTGATTGCTTTGTCATATATATTACATGTTATGGTAGTTACTATTATGATCATTTAATTATTTAAAAAGTATTGTTAAAATTAAAATAATATTTTTTTAGTTTCACAAATTTTTTAATTTTAAAATAATAAATATTATAAAAGAAGAGTATTAGAGGGCAGTAACTTTTGTGTTTTGTAACCATTAATTGGTTATTAATAGTGTTTTTAATGGTGTAAGATTATATCCAATAGTGAAAGATGACTCATTTTTTTATGATTAAGTACTGGCCATAAAACACAAAAATTGCTGGTTCCTAGATTTTCTCATTATTAAAATATAAAAAAAAGAGAAAGTATGAGGAGCCAATAGAATATTTATACAATGTGTACAATGGAAGTTTAGAGAGTATTAGAGATATAATCATTAGTGTTACCTTTTTCCATCAGCTGAAACTTTTGAGATGAGTAGTATTATGCATGGTATTAGAGCGCTAGATTCGAAAGGTCAAGAGTTTGAGCCTTGGTGAATCCCAAAATCAGTTTAAACTTTTGGGAAGATGTTTATTATCGTTAGTACTCGAATGGTTATTCTAGATAGTATGAAAGATTTTCATTTTGTAACTCAACAGCCCATTATATACATTGTACAAATAGTCCATTGTCTCCTTAGCAGGATCCTTTAAAAAAAATGATCTTAATTCTGATAGTAGTCACCGCAGATTCCATATATATAGAGAGAGAAAGAGAAACGTTACCAGCATATGGACAACACATTAATAACTAAAACCAAAATTCTTGTTAAGCATAAAACTCTGGAGATAGCTTGAAGAACAAGAGTACATTTTCGATCAGATGAAGCGAGAGAGAATCTCCGGCGCACTACCGGCGGCAGAACAAGAAGAGCGCAATCGGAAGATAGTGAAATCAGTGTACAAGGCGTTGCGTGGAGGCGGCGACACGGCGAAGGTAGAGAAGATAGTGGGAAAAGAGCTTGAATGGTGGTACCATGGGCCTCCACATTGGCATCACATGATGAAAGCGTTGACTGGGAAGTCAACGGGAGATTGTTTCGAGTTTAGGCCAAGGAGAGTGAAGGCCATTGGTGATGAGCGTGTGATTGTTGAAGGGTGGGAAGGGGTGGGAGAGTATTGGGTGCACGTGTGGGGACTCAAGCAGGGGATAATTTCCCAGCTGCGTGAGTACTTCAACACCTTGGTCACTGTAGTGGTGGTGGTTCGCGTCGATGAGGATGGTGGCGGTTGTAAGCGCCAGGAAGAAGTTAGCTTATGGCGGACCACGTCTTGGGCTAGGGCTCGTGGATCTTTACCTGATCTTGTCCTTGCCATATAAATCATACAAAAATAATTGTTTTCCTATTAGGATGAATGAAATTTAGAGAATTGGGTGATATATATATATATATATATATATATTGAAAACTCAGATACAATTAATTTTATATAAAATTGATAACCGAAAATTATTAGATAAAAATTTAATTAAATTATTTAACGATTTTTATTTATTAATTTTACGTAAAATTGATATGAATTTTCACAATATGATATTGTTAGTATTTTTTTTAGTATACGTGTGCAAGTGTGTAACTGTAACGATCACCATATATTTATGGTTTACGAATAAAATGCGTTCAAATTAACGATTTTGTTGGTTAATATATTATTTTTTTTATGTTTTCTTTTTATTCTTTTTATCTGCATATAGTTCGGAGTTTCTTTTTTAAGGGACTAAAGTTTGTGAGATTTTGATTTTTAATTGTATCTTTCATTACGATAAGATAAGAATTAATTTGTAGCGAATTAAAATTTTATTTAAAAATTTATTGTTAATTAATAAATTGCTATATGCACAAAATATAGATATTAAATTATCATAATTTTGTGTCAATAAGATTTTTAAAAAAATCATGTTAGATTCATCTTTTGGCTGTCTAAATACTGGACCCATGATTATTTTCATTTCATTTCAATAAACGAAATAAATCATTAATTTTAGAAAAAAAAAGTTTGTGAGTCTTCATTTTTATTATTGAAACCTAATTTTAAATTCAATTCGAAATGAGACGTCAAAAGTGGCAGAGATTTTTGACAATTATTTTTTGGTAAACGCTACAGTACTGTTTCTAAAATAAAAAGTAAATTATCCTTGAGATATATATAGTATTTATAATTACAATTAAGTTAAATATTAATTATAATAATTAGATATATATTTTTTATTTTTCTTTTTTTTTATGATTATTTAAATTTAGTTTAGCACCATTAGTTTATGGTGGTGGTGGTGGCTATTATTACCGAAAAAATTTCTTTGTGATGAACTCACAAACCCATCAACAAGGTGCATACGTATTTAGCTTGTTACACGTGGTAACATTTATACTACCGACGTACGGAGAATCTTTGTTACATAGGCACAACTCCTTTCCAACCTCAACATACACCCACTGCGCCTCATCCACCCTCTTATGCTCGGAGTTCACTATCCACAAAATTTTTGTCTCATGAAAGTGATTAAATTTTTGTGCATAATTGTCAACTCATCTTGCAAATCCTATTGTTTGCAATTGAATTCAACTTGATCTCCACCTCATCGACAACAATGTCTTTAATTTCATGAGAATCCGAATCTACCATCCCTTGAAACTTGTATTTAACATCATCAACAACAATGTCTTTAACTGTGTTTATAACTTGAGGATCTGAAAAATCTTTTCAAATGTCTTTATGACTTCTATTATCACAGACTATAAGCTCTTCTCTACCTTTAAGTCCATCAATTGCATTTGTAAAGATCTCTTCCACTTTATAAAACTTATTTAGTGAATCACTTTCAATATATACATTATAAGAGATAATTTACCTTTTATTTTAAAGAAAGTATGATAGAATTCACCTTATTTTTTTATTCTTCCAACTTAAATATGAAAAAGAGTGATACTACAAATTGGTCTCTATTAATTTTTACACAGGATGAATTTCTTTTATTCTTCAAATTTTAGACAATTTAATTAATCTCTCAATTATAATAATTTCTAGAAGAATTAAGAACTAGTTTATCACTTTTAAAATATTAAAAATTAATTTATTATTTTATTTTATCAGAGATTAATTATCTAATATTTTAAATGATAATTTTTTTTTATTTTTTAAAAATTAATTTATTTGATTAAAAAAAAAAGTTTACCACTTTTACAAGTGACTACTAATGGTTAATGGGCGAATTAAAGGTTAAAATTAAAAAAAAAAACACACACACACACTTTATGTGTACCATTGTTGGCAACCATATATTTTTACATTGGAATTTATTAATCAAGAAAAGCTAATAAAACTAAACATATATACAAACAAAGCACGGTGACATTACATCCACAAATGATAGGACGTGGCATATGACGTGGTTAATTAATGTGATTGCATATATAACCACCCATAATTTCCACAAGACCATAACTAGAATCAAACAGAACATATAAGATAAGATATTAAAACAACTGACTAGATCACACTCACTACTCACTCACTCTTTTAATTTGGTACCTATATGACTCAATACATTTTCAACATGACACTATGCTGGCAAAGAGCATAGTATGTTCAGTTCTGAAAACCTAACAAGGGTTTTCCATTATTAACATGCATCATATACAGTGATTTCGACATTAATCGAATTAGTATTCAAATGCCAACAAACATTTGAAAATGAGGAATGATAGGGCCAGCAATTTTTATGATTTGTAGCTATCAAATAGCTATCAATGATAGTTTTAATGGTGTGAGATTGGTTTGAGATTTCATCCAATGACTCACTTTTCTTTACTAGTTATATGCTGGCCAGAATTTAACAAAGTTGCTGGCCCCTAGACTTTTCCTTTGAAAATACTAAATTGTTAGAATGAGTCCAGGTACGGACTCATCCGAAAGAGTGCTTTTCCAAATGCTAAAGCATTTAGAGGCATTTTGCACTGCCTGTGATGGTGACGTGGCAACACCAAGTTGAGTCACTGTTAGGGCAGTGTTCACATATTCTCTAACTTGAGTGATGACACCATTTTCATTAACGGTCCATGCGTGCACCCACCAGATTAAATTGGTCTCGTCGTACCCTTCGGCCACAACAACTGAGCCGAACCCTACGACGAGATCAGGAACCAAAGACGGTGGCGATGGTGAGGATCCAGTCAGCCATGGAACCAAGTGGTGGCGATGGCATGGTGGTCCATGGAACCACCACTCCAAGTCTTGAGCCACAAGCCCATAAAGTGTTTGTGTGTCTTTGGAGGTTAAGGCTTTGTAGAAGTCCCTCACCACTCTTTTGTTTCTTTCCCCTAATTGCCCTAGGCATGCCTTTGACTCTGAGTTTGCCAGCTCCGAATTATCGAAAAGGGTAATTTGGGGTATTTGTTATTTTTTGCTTCAAATAAGGGAAAAATTAAAGAGCTATATATGGATATGTTAGTGTTAACTGAGGAAAATGGAAGTGAGTGAAGAATGGGAATGTGAGGATACTTATATATAGGGGTGGAGGTGAGATTGACTATGGAAAATGTTTGGGGTTTGCATGGACAAGGGAGCCACTCCTTATGAAAATAATTAATTATTGAATTTTTTAAGCTTCTTGCAATGCCATTTAGTGGTTATGAATTATGATTAGGTTGATAGTTGATAGTTAGTTGAGGATGAAGGATATAGCCAACAATTTTCATATTAGGGGAACAGACAATTTTTATTATTTAACTAGAATGTTTGTCACAATAATATATATGATATAGTGATGGAGTAAATATGAAGTAAATTATAGTCACCTTCTTTAAAAGCTATATAAATTAGCATTGGCGTGTGTCTTAAGTGTTTGGTTTTAATTATGTTAAGTAATTGAAAAAATATAGGTTACCAACATATTATCTGTCAACTTCTGCCAACTCTTATTTATAATTGTGTTTCATGGAAGTGTGTTCGTGGATGTGTCTAATAATTAATATATTTTAAATACATATATATAAAGACATATCTAGAAAATATATCTATAAAGACACTTCTATTAAACACAGCTATAAAAAGACATTTTTATTAGACACATCTACGAACACACTTCTATAAAACACAATTATAAATAAAAGTTGGCAGAAGTTGACAGATATGCTGTTGGTAACGTAGCGAAACCGAAAGTAATTTGTCTCTATAATAAATGACTCGTGGTAAATTATTGACAATGCATGCATCTAGTGGTAAATGAAAACCAAACCAAAAAAGGAAGGTTTTTTTTTTCTTTGATTAACAACCAAAAAAGGGGATTTTTTTTTTAAGAATTATGGTATGTATACATTAAAATCAGCCACCAAAGTCAGCCACCAATATAAAATACATATTGGAATACAAATATATATTGAAAATAAATTAAACCACATATATATTTATATACAAATATATTGGTGATTAATTTTAATGACTGATTTTGATATACAAATAGCATTTTTATTTTTTTACATAAATATTTTAATTATTTTATTTATTGAAATAAGTATTTTGAATATTATTTACATTTTTAAATTTCGTTACGTATCTCATTTATATATCACAGATGCAAACGATTTATTTATTTAAAATTTGTGTATATCTTATTTCATTTACAGTATAAATAAAATATATTCATAATTAATTCATTTATATTATAAATAAGATACGTAATAAAATACAAAATAATAAATATTCTCTAAATTATGTATTTTTTGAAATAAAATATTTAATTTATTTATTTAAAAAAAAAAACCAAAAAAAGGAAGCTTCCTTATTGTCACCTAATTCACTACTTTTAAGAATTTATCTTTAATTATTATTGGACTTATGTCACAAAGCACCTAGCTAGTGCAAGCCCCAACGACCTACTAACGTTTATTAGGTAACTTATTTATTTATTTATTATAAAATAGCTAATAACCTTTTTACTAACATAAGGCGACCTCATACTATTTATTTATTTATTAAAAAAATAGCTAATAACCTTTAACTAATAAACGTCAACGTTAGATTTAGGGATGACAATTGAGATCCATAACCGTAAATATCTGTGAAAATACTCAAATACGAAAAAGAAAAATCATCCATAAAAATAAAGATTATGACTCATAAATAAAGATTTGGAAGGGAGATTAAGACTCATAAATAAAGATTTGGAGATAAAAATTAAAAGATAGAGATTAAATTAAATTAAATTTTTGTATTATGTTTAGTGTAAATCGTATTGGACTGAGTTATATCTCAGTATTATGTTTGGTTTAAGATAAATATAAAGATTGAAAAATAAATTTAAAATTTAAAAAATTAAAGAAGAGTATTTAAATAAAAAAAAAATAATTCATCTCCGTTTTTAAAAAATTTTAGTTCCCTATATTTTTATTTTTTAGAAGTATTGAAATGATTAAAATTTTATATTTTAAAACTTGAAATTTTTATTTTAATCTCTTATCACCAAACACAATATTAAGTATTTTAATTTCAGTTCTAGTCCCATAAAAACGAAAAGTATATTCACAATGACTCACATGAGATAAACAATTTATATATTTTTAGTTTGAAATATTTAATCATAATAAACAATTCAATATGTAAATAAACAAATTCCTATTCTAAAGTCAAATATTCAAGGTTCGAAAAACCGGATCAGTCATCGAACCGTTCTAGTTATTACTAGTTTATTGGTTCATTAATCTAACCGATTCAATCGTGGTCCAATCGAAATAACCGTTTTAAAATAAAATAATAAATAAATTATAAATATATATCCTAAAATATAATTATAATCTAATATAAATCTTAAAATATCTTCTATCATATGATCTTATCAAAATACAAATTCAATTTTTTTTAAAACACTCTTAAAACATGTTTCTGAACACTTTTGTCATCATCATCTTCAACTTTACACTCATCACTCGGTTAAACAATTCACAACCCTAATTCTCTATGATTTCTTTTGGAAAAATAAAATTGTATTCAAGAAGAAAACCATAATGGTAAGTAATTGAGAATATTTGTTGACTTAGCACCAAGACATAAAATAAATATACATATAGGACAGTACCAAATAATCCAATTCTCAATTCCATGAATCATAAACAAAAGAGTGTCTAAAATATCCACATAATCAATCAAATTCAACATTAAAAAATATCAAAAATTAAATTTTGCAATTGAAAAAAATGAAATAATAAAGATAGGATTTTATACTCACAAATTCCCTTAATCTTGAACCATGTCTCAGCACAACCCAATTCAATTGGAATATCAAACTCAGAACTATCACTCTCCAAATTAAACCCATGTGACAAATTCTACAATTTCTCTCCACTTTGTGATTAGTATTACTAATAATATTATTAATAATATTAACATTGCCAACTAATTAGTGAATATCGGAACTTTAAACTCTCTTTGACTACAAGTTGTAACATGACCCAAATAATAAATTAACCAATTTAATTAATACACAACTCCAAACACAGCAAGTAATCTGCTTCATACACTTCTCAAAAGTGGTCCCAAATCATTTGCAATAACAGTGAATTATGCTTCATAAACAACTCAAATTGTCGAAATCAGAAACATGAAGCACACTATTTAGAATCTACAGAGTCATACCAATTTCAAGAAATACATAATTGGCACAATTTATCAAGCATGAAAAAACTAAGTTCTCAAAGAAAAATTTAAATTGAAAACAAAAACACAGCACAACAGTCAACAGAGCACAGCAGCAAAGAAGACACATAACAATTACATCACAATAGCAGTGAACAGAGCTAATCAATAATCAATTAATCATTCACTAATCCGTATAATTGCTGAAAAAAATAAAACAAAAAGAAGAACAAGCACTAGCAGTGAGTAGAGAAGCCATTGCCTTCTTCGATCTGAGCAATCTGGGCAGAGTATGTGAGAAAGTGGTTAAGCATGATGGACGATGGCGACTAGGCAACAAGCACGACGATGGACGGCAGCAGAAGCGCAGATGAGCAGAGGTAGACCAGACGACGAACGCTAAGCTCGACGACGAAGCTGTGATTGGAGTGAATAGGGGTTGGAGAGCTCAAGAACGACGACGGCGCGACGGACAGCGACACTGTCTCCCTCCTTGCCGCGGCGGTGGAGGCTACTGTAAGCTAGGGTTTCTTTTTGGGAGAAGAGAGCTTCGTTTGAGAGAGTGAAAGTTGAGAGGAGTTGGAGTAAACAGGAGTTGGAGAGCTCAAGAACGATAACGACAGTGTCTTCCTCCTTGCGGCGGCGGTGGAGGCTACTGCTAGTTTGCTAGGATTTTTGTTTTGGGGGAAGAGAGCTGCTTGAGAGAATGAGAGTTGAGAGGAGGCACTGAACGTCTAAAGGCTTCCCATTTTTTCTTTTTATCCAAAACGCGAAACAATACCATTTTAGAAAAACCGGCCGACTCTTGGTTCGATCCAACTGATCGGTTTTCGATCAATTCAGTAATTTTTAAACGATTTTGTAACTAGCAGTTTTATAGATTAAACCAAACCGTAAAAATATTTGATTTACGATTAAACCGATCGGACCGATCGGTCCAGTCCGATTTTCAGAACATTGCAAATATTACACATTGGACATTTTTATCAAGTAGCTGTTTCCTTTTTCGTACCAAATTAGATTAACATATCTAAATGTGGCTTAGATATTGGACTAATATCACCTTTATTAGCCAAGATCTGAGCGAAATAAATTCCAACTAATGTTATCGCTGTTAAGTATAGATTAGTCAGAATCTCATAATAATTCACTTGGTAGCATGTGAATAGTTCTCATATATATAGATGAATAATAAATAATACGAATACATATAATTAAATTGGGTTGGTTTAATAATTAATTTACTAATACACTTAAACAAGTGTTGGAAGTTCGAATTCTGTCTTGTGCATACATGCAACAAAAAAACGACGTGAATTAAAAAATTTGGTAAGATAATTTAGTATTTGTGTTGTTGATGGCCAAAATTACTAAAAATTACTTGTTCTAAAGAGTTTCTCTAAAAATAATAGTAACACATATATGAGAATAGCACTATGCATGCATATTTGAAAAAATATTTATATATATGAATGGTGTTATGTGCATAAAATTAAAGTGAATAGTATTATACTATTATTACGTGTAAATAATTAAATAATGACAAATACATTCAAGTGAATAACAATACTCAAGTTATTTTTACAATTTTTTGGAGAGTGTTGTAATTAATGAGGAAAAAATGTACATCATTTTAAAGTCTTTTTAATATACAAAGGAGGCCAGGTATATGTGAAGTGTCTACATACCAAAGATGAATTTACATTTACATATTAAAGTGTGACGGCAATTTTTCTAAATTAAATTATAATCTAAATTGTTAGTCACCATATTAATAATTAGGTAATTCACGAAACTCTCCAAATATAGTTTGAATTACTAATATATCTTTCAAGCTTGATAATTGTTTAGATTAATTAGTTAACTAATAGTTCCAGAAACATCATCATGTTCCACATTGTAATTAAACTAGTGCGCTACCGAAAGTTATGCGTTATCTAGAATTATTATTATTGCGTCACACTTGAAACATTGAAGAGTATACACACTATCTTCTCACATCTAAATAAACATTCAAAGGGACCGACCTTTGGTATTCATCAAAGGACACTTATCATTATGTCCTGAAGCGGAATAATAATGCATATATAACAACATAATAAGGGTTAAAGATTTAAGATAATGTTCGAATATAGAGTTATTTGAACAAGATTATAGAAAAATTTATAAGAAAGATGAAGTTGTTGTTGATTCTCTCATTTTAAGGTAGTATTTGTTTTGAAATACTGGAACGGAGACTAAAAAATTGGAATTCAGTATTATATTTATTGATCTAAAGACGGGTATTAAAATTTCAGTTTCTGTCTTTAAATTTTTAGTAGTTAAGTATTTTCAAAAAGTAAGAACATAGGTAGTGTTTGGTGGAGAGACAGAGACAGAAAGATTAAGACTGAGAGACAGAGACTAAGAGACAGAAATTGAAATAAATCTCAGTATTCTGTTTGGTGCAAAGTGGGAGACAGAAATTGAAACAAGAATAAAACTCTAATTTAATTTGCACAAAGGGTAAAATTGGAATTAATTAATTGAAATAAGGGTATTTTAGGTATAAAATGTTATTAAAATTTCGGTCTTTATCTCTAAAAATTTTAGTCCCATGTGTCTCTATTTTTTGGAGGTACTAAAATACTGAAATTTTGGGGACAGAGACAGAAAATTTAGTACCAGTCTCTAAACCAACAAACATGATACTGAGTCTCAGTACTTCAAAACAAACGCTACTATAGGGACTGAAATTTTTGGGGATAGAGATTGAAACTTTAATAACATTTTATATCTAATATATTCTATTTTAATTAATTAATTTCAACTTTATTCTTTGTTAAATTAAATTAAAATTTTATTCTTATTTCAGTCTCTGTTTCTTACTTTACACTAAATACAATACTAAAACTTATTTCAGTCAATCCAATTTTTCAGTTTCAGTTCAGTCTCTATCTCTCTTCTAAATACTATCTAAATAAATTTATAGGTCTCTTATAAGTTATTGGTTACTAACTTTTAAGTTCTAATCATTTTATAAATAAACACAATGAATAATGTGTATTGAAATCAATAACAAGGTCATGTCTACATGAATGCTACAGAAGTGCTCTTACATTAGCATCAACAATGCCAAAGAAATTAATTGTAAAAATGTTAATAAAATATGGGGAGCATATGCTATAAATTTTGTATGATGCACAAAATTTATTCTAAGCAGGAAAAAGATCGATCTTTCGATTAATAATTGTGACTACATTAATTGAGATTTAAGTGAAAAACTTTGTCAGCACAAACTGCTACAATAACTGGTCCCGCTAAATCACCAATAATACAACCTGAAAATAAAGGGGTCATATTTAAAACTATAGGGAAACGGAAAATAATAGAAAATCATCATTGTATGAATCAAAGAAATTCAATTCACAAGTGGTAATGTGAGAATGTTAGGGTTATAAATTTTAATTAGGCTTGGGTTAGTAAAATTTTATTTTTCGAAAATAATTTATCAAGGTTAGTTTTTGAAAAATAGTTTTTTAAACATTGTAGTAGTTATATTTTACCAAAATAATTCTTAATAAGTGCAAGCAATAATAATTATATTTCATAAAATAAATTTTAAAATTAAAAAAAATCATAATAAATATAAAAATAAAAATAAATTTAGATATTTATTAATATATGATATTATATTAGATTATTAATTTTAATAAGAACACAAGACAATTTTAAAAAATTTTACCTTAAGTATTTTTAAAAGTATCTTTAATTTTTAAAAAATGTTAGTACAAATACGTGGTCTTTTTTATTTATCAAATACAACGAAATGTTTGTGATTTTAAAAAGTATAAACATCTCATCAAAAACTTTTATCAAACCAAGCTTTTGGTTTTCGAAATAACACATGCGAATTATTTTAGTTTTAAAAAAGTTAGATAAGTTAAAATAATAATTTTCGCATACAAGTCAAATGAGTTGTTTAACATTATTTAAGTTAATTTCTCATAAGACACTCAAATAGCTAATTTAACTTACTTACATTTATTATTTACAAAAAGAATAAGTATAGACAGGGATTTATATTAGGGTTAGGATTTAAAATTTAAGATTAAAAAAATTAAAAAAACTAATTTGATATTAGCGAAAATTGATTTTCTAATTGAATTGCATGCTTTTTAGTGTTGATAATAATCTTACCAATCCACTGGCCAGTTGAAGGTTTAAAGAGGGTAGCACCAATTCCAGCCCCAATAGAGGCAAAAACAAGAGAGGCACTACACTTTACTGTTGCCACAAAAACCTTCTGCTTCAGTTGTCTAATTTTCTCACATTTTTCAATGTTATTATCATTTACTTTCTTGCATGGGCACATAGAAATACCAAATTGACATAATTTGCTTCCTATTTGGACAATCCATGATGCTGCAACTCCAAGTATGTACCCTACCACAAAGTCACAAACACTATTAGCACATAATAGTTTAAGTAAACAATTCAATTAATCAAACATTAGAATATACTAGTCACTTAATTGGTGCTATTAACATTATAATATACTAGTTATTAAGAAAAAAATTAGTTCATGGCCTAATTTAACCTTAAATAAATACAGAGAATTAATTTTTAATTAGTTAATATTAAGGTGGAAACCCAGGTGCAGTCGACTTCACGTGAAATTGATAGTTGAGAGCTGTTAGATGAAAATTTAGTCAAATCAGTCAAATAATCTAACGGCTCTCAGTTATCAATTTCATATGAAGTCGACTGCACCTGAGTTTTCACCTAATATTAATATTTTTTTAAGGTGAAAACTCAGGTGAAGTTGACTTCACGTGAAGTTGATATCTGAGAGCCGTTAGATGAAAATTTAGTCAAATCAGTCAAATCATCTAACGGCTCTCAAGTATCAACTTCACGTGAAGTCGACTGCACCTGAGTTTCCATCTTTTTTTAATTATAAAATTTAATTTTTTTTAGAGAACTTTTTATAATTTACGGTTTAAAATTTTAAAATAAAAAATATTTTAAAAAAATTAGTTAATATTACTCGAAAAAAGTTAATTCTTAAACTCTTTAACCTCTGAATGTTGTTCTGGTCACAGAGAGGAAGTAGACAAGAGTTGGCATTTTTCTTGCAGCCTTGCGAGTAGCTGATGCAGGAACATCTGATCATGAAAATCACACATAAATAAAATGCATGTAAGTGTATGTGTTAAACATTTTATTTTATTTTTGAAAGAAAAGAAGTATCATCTAGAAATAATTTGAAAGAACAAGCACAATATATACACTGTACCTTTAAGAAGTTTCCATGCCATTCTTCGAGAAAGATAATAGAAAGAGACTCTTTCTAAAATGCGTCTAGTTGTTAGGACAGTTACCTGTGTGATGATGAAGAATTCAAAATAAATCAACTTTTGAACCATCTTGCAAAAATTTTCTTGACAAAGCTAGACATAAATGCAATAGAAGACATCATATATGCTGGTAATGTTAAAAAAAAAAAAAAAAAAAAAAAATATGAAGTTGTCTTATTTAACATTTATCAATTATTGTAATAATTAATTAATACTAAATATAAGATAAATTCTGATGGTTTTTAGTTAATTTTTTAGTAGAAACTCAGGTGTAGTTAATTTTATGTGAAGTTGATAGTTAAGAGTCGTTAAATGATTTGATAGATTTAACTAAATTATTATCTGACGACTCTCAGCTATCAACTTCACATAAAGTTAACTACATCTGAATTTTCGCCTAATTTTTTTTGTTATCAAATATTTCCGTATACCTAATAATGTGGCCATTCTTACTTATTAATTGATAAGATTTCAAGTTCTGAAATGTAAGAAGAGTTTAACTAAAAAACTAACTTTTTTCAACTAATTTCAATAAAAAAATCATAATTTTAAATTCTCTAAAAAATAAAAGTTAAAAAAATAATTTTACAATAAAAAACAAATTAATATTAACTATTTAAAAGTTAGTTTTTTATAATTTTTATATAGAAAAAATCAAACATAAATCGATATTCTGACCTCTCGAACGATTTGCCATAACGATTTTTTAAAAGGGACGGATAGGTTGCGACAGAAGGTATCTTGATTATTTGTTTGAAGATAGTCATGATCGTCTTGTTCCATCTTTGCATGAGGCTCCAAAAGTGGCAAATAGAACATCAAGAATGACCTTAGGGTAATCAATCCAAATGTCCACAATTCAAAAGCAGAAGACAAAGGCTTAAGTTCAATGTTGTAGTTCTTTGCTGTTGTATATTTTAGAGTATCATGGTAAAAATATCTCTCAGGTACACTTCGTTTAGTAGGAATATAATCTTCAGATGTTGCTGCTCCAACATCACAATAAGCAATAACTGGTGTCCTGAAACTAAAATTAACGTGCCTACAATGTTAGTATGCATCCACAAAATTTAAATTTAGAGTTAAAAATTCAATTTTTTTTTATATCATGTTAAAACATTATATGATGAAGCCCTTTAATAACTTACCAAGTTTAATTTGGCTACTATAATTCACTTAGAAAATAAAAGACCTAAATGGATGAGCTATGCAAGCTATCACAACACAATAGTTGTTATAATTCTTTTTTCTTATAAAATAGTAAAAAAATAAAAAAATCTGTGAATCAGACCAATGATTTTCATAGAAAAGGGAAAAAAAATTCAAAAGATTTTGCTAGGATTTATCCTTAAAATTAGGTTTTTTAGAAATTTCATTACCTTTTACACTCTTAATTTCAATTTGTTTTGATAATATTGTTCTATAATCTTAATCGATATGCCATTTAATTTACTGTATAAAATTTTAAAATTTCATCAAATTTTTAATTAAATTTTTACAATTTAAAATTTTGTAGGTAAATTTTTATATTAGATAAAAACTTTCAATTAAGATCTTATTAACAATTGCCTTTAAAAATAATAAAAAAACTATTTCAAGAATATTCACTCTCATTAGTAAATATATTAAAAAAATCCATTTTTTTTAACGATAACTATATATTAAAAGAAATCTACTGAAAATTTGTATCTAATATAAACATTTAATTACAAATTCTTTTAATTGAAAGACTTACTTAAAAAGTTGATGAAATTATAAAAACCATAATTTAACATTCTTTTTCAAAAGAAATTATAAATAACTGTCCATAAAATATAGACATTCAATTAGATAAACTAGCTATATATAGGGTGAAGGATCATACCCAAAAAAGTCCTTTGAAGCAAAAGCGGATCCTACAGCAAAAGAGGCAGTGGTAGCAGATGCAGAGATGAACCATGAAGATTGATAGTTTCTTGCAGTGTTAAAATTTTGGTTTTTCCTCCATAGATCCAAAAGCAATGATATTCCAGCCATTGTAAGACCTTAATTATGATGATACACAGTTCTATGACCAATTAGAAACTCATGAAATCAACCTCCTCATGCAAGAAAATTTAATGCACCAAAAGGTTGGTATTTATATAACACTAGTAATGTAGTCCATTTATAAAATCAATAGGTCAGGTTTGAGCTAGTCTTCATCAAGATCGATATAAGTGGTAAAGACTCGAAATATTTTTAACAAAAATGCGAGTTCGAATATTTTCTATTAACTGGGAGATGACTACCGTACAATGCAATTGTAGTGTAACACTTATTTTTTGCAAAAATAAATCACAATTTCCTCAATTGAAACAATTGTGGCGAAATTACATTTGCAATCGCAATTTAAAATCATCACCTAAGCTTTTAATTGAAAAACGTTGATTAATTCGGTAGTTTCTTATACATTAAGATAGAGTGATATTAGATATAGAAATATAATATTTTAATGCAAGAATAACCTAAAAAAATAATAAATTAAAATTGTGTAAGTGCAACAAAACAAGTAACATGAGCATATACCTTATGTGTTTGTTGTGGAGTTTGAGACACAAGTTGGGAGAGAGTAAGGTAAGAAATTTGGTAGCAGAGGAGAAACAGAGTGAAGTGGGAAGAGGTAACAGTTACAAGATCCGTTTTTGTGGCAACTTGGCTTCGTGAATCGTTCCTTCTAACTCCTATCAGTGCTTCATGCTTTTTAAGGTAAGTCTTATAAGTTTTTTTAATTATAAATAAAGCATGAATCAATACAATATCACACAAAATAAATAAGTATATTTATCTAGATTACATTATTTCTCTAGCGTTAAAGCCCAAGCCAATATTTTCAGCCTAATACTGAGTTCCTGTAAAAAAAAAAATAGAGGTTTCAGCCCAAGAATGAATTTGTATTCCTTTACAATACGAAAGTACAATAACACCCCTACACCACTCCTCAATTTCCCAACTTCGCTACCCTCTTCTCTGCCATTCCAAAACCCAAAACCCAAAACCAGAGAAAGAGAGAGAAATGTTGCGGTCCCTTGTGAGAGCCACAGCGACAACAAACTCCAAAATCCAGCCATGGCGCGTGGCTCCTACTTTTCGCTACTCTTCCAAGCCCGCTCACTTTCTCAAACCCGATCCCAGGAATCCCGGCGCCGCCGCCACCGCTGCCATAGCCGGCCAGGCCGTCTCCGATCGACAGGAGCGCCTCCGCCTCCTCGCCGAAGATGACAAGAACCCTTCCCTTGACGTCGGCCCCAGTGGCCGCCCCCTCTTTACCTCCGCTCCTTCTCTCTCACACCTCGCTCGCCAACACGCTTCCACCTACTTCAAATTCACGTACTTTCTGACATTTCTTTCGTTGTGACATTTCTTCGAACATCTTATGTGCACTGGTGAAATTTTTTTTTTTTTTGGGTTCAGGAAGGAGGGGTTGAACTCTGTGTTACCGGAGGGGTTACCGATGGGAATGGTGACGGAGTTCCAGGAGTCCATGAGAACAGCTTTGCTTGTTCGCCAGAGCTTCCTCGATCTTCGCGACAATTTCCGGCGTGTTGTTGATCCTCCAATGTGGTCTACTAATGCTAAAGGTGTGTAGATCATGTTGAAAGTTCTTACGTTTTGTTTTTTCTGGGTGCTTCATTATGCATTTCCTTAGAGTCAATGTGACTAGTGTTTGGATTTAACTTAAGTTTCCTTGATCAGCTGAAAGTGTTTGATCCTAATATATGGAATTTGGCTTGCTTTTCTATGGTTGATTCTGATTTTGGGTGATTTTTCGCTTTTTGGTTATAATTATTATTTTTATTATTATTATTATTATTATTATTATTATTATTATTATTATTATTACTAGAAGCTTGATTGCCACACTGCTAATCTGCTCCCATTGAAGCTGCAGTTTTAAATTTTTGAGATATTATTATAATTAGACATTAACTTTCATGTTTTGAAAGTTTGATACATAGGAGTAGTTTTGTTGGAGATAAAAATGAGAGGGATAGTTACTATACTGAATGTATTTATGGACTTGAGAAAAGATTTAATACAATTAACAGAGACCAAAAGGTAGTTATTGAACCCAATTCTCTTTCTTATATGTATTTATATGTATATGGATATATAATAAAGATTATTATTAATATGCATATTTGAGGCTGATGGTGATGTGTCTTTGGCTTGATTCCCCCACCCTCTCTTTTGGTTCCATCTAGTATTGTAATGAGGAAGCAAGTTGGGTTAGAACCAATAGATATGGTTGGTATTTTTTAGGTCGACATAGATTTGGGTGATTTCTGGTGTCTGAATATTCATTTTTAAAGTGAGGTTCAGTGTGATTTGCATGTCTGTTTCTTTTTTTAGGTGTTAAAGTTAGGAAGCAAGTTGTGTTAGATGGTCCGGTTAGCTGTGGAAAGAGCATTGCACTTGCAATGCTTGTGCATTGGGCTAGGGAAGAAGGTTGGCTGGTTTTCTATGTCCCTAGAGGCAAGGCATGGACTCATGGAGGATTTTTCTATAGGCACCCGCTAACTGGTCTGTGGGATACTCCTATACAGGCTGCAAAGGTCCTCGAGGCAAGTATGCTAATTTCATGCTTGTTAAATTGAATAATATCCCAGAGGTACTCTTCATTGGCAATTCCATTTGTTAATATGTTAAACAGAAGGGAAAAGAAGGAAACAGCATGTGTATTTTATTGACTAGTATATTAGCAAATCAACAATAGATCAATTTACAAATGGTTTCACTGTTGCTTAGGAACTGAGCAACTTTTTGCATTATCCAAATCACCCTATAGATTGCCATTTCTCAGGGATGTATTTGTATGCGGCAACTTTCTTTCTTTTACGAGTTATCGCCTTCTCTTTTCCAAAATACTTTGACAGCATTTAAGTTACCCCTCCTTTAGGATTTGCACATATGATAAGAATATATCCTTTTATGATACTTTCTTTAACTAAATATGTGCTCTAGCTGAGAATATCCCCTATACTTATTCAGCGTTATGATAATTTCTGGAAAATTTTTATAAAAGAAAAAAGTTGAAACCACAGCTTCCATTTCTGGAAAATTTAATACCATTCCGAACAGGTATAAATTCAAAGAAAAAAATAATAAAATAAATTGAGATAGAAGGAAGAGAGGAACTTGTTATCTTAATTTGAGATCAATGCTCTTTTGAATAAAAAGGATAATTATTTATACCTTAAAAGGTACCTTTTTACAATCTTTTGCATGGTATAAAAATTGCATTTTTTGGAATCTATAACTTCAAGCTTCTTAAGTATAAAATATCTTTGTAAATTATAAACAAGCTGGTTAAGGATTAACAACTGGTTAAGATGTTACGTTCTGTCAAACTTAAATTTTACCTTTTTCAAAAGATCATTTGAAAAAGATGCTTTTTTAAGAAGCTCATGGCCTCATCAAAACTAACTCAGTATTTATTAATGGAAAATATTACCGCACATAGTATTTTGTTGTCAGGGAATTTTAAATTTATGAGTCATTTGTTTCCAGGATTTTTTGAAGTACAATGAATCCTACTTAAAGCGACTGCCATGCCAAATATTTGATCCAATCCCATTAGGTGAAGGTGCTGGTGTTGGATGGTTGAAAGATGTTGATTCCTTGGCAGTTTCTGAAGGAACAATGTTATACGAGCTAGTGAAGACTGGAATTGAAGAAACACATGCAGCTGTTGGAGTTGTTGTTCGTTTGAGGAAAGAGTTATCACTTGTGAAAGACATGCCTGTTCTTATTGCAATTGATCAAGTGAGAAACATATTCCTTGAAATTGTTTGTTTTCAAAGTTGTGTTCTGCACTATTTTTGGTATCTTATTTGCTGTGGTTGCTGTCTCCAGTATAATAACTGGTTTACATTCAGTGAGTACGAGGAGCCAGTCACAATTCGTTCTTGTCGACCAATACATGCCAGAGAACTTACAATGGTTAGTGTGATGCTGCCATATATTTTGCAACAATGTTAGCAGTAGATCCCTTTATGGGTAATATATCTGCCTCTGCTAAAGAAAACATGCTCATATACTACATTTTATCTGCATGCTTATCTTGTTGGTTTATAGTTACTTCTTTGAGAATGTTGGCTATCTTTATCAGGGGGGAAGACTTAAGAGTTAAGAGAGAGAGTAAACTACCATTTTTACCTATGAAAGTTCAGAATGTTGATAAATCTATCCTTTAATAAATGAAACTAACTTTATACTCATAAAAGATGAAAAACTGTCATTTCTACCCATAAAAGTTCGGAATATTAACAAATCTACACATGAATAAAATTAACGTTAGAGTACTTTTATCACATAGCAACCATCTTTTGTGGGTGCAAATTAGTTTCGATCATTCATTGTTAAATTTGACATCATTTTAAAATTTCATGGTTAGAAATTACAGTTTACTCCAAGAGAACTCTAATGTCTGGCATCGAAAAAATCTTCCTTTATTTGCTTGCCAGCAGTTAGGCTTATGTGCAATTAATCAATGCTTCCGTCTTACTGTTGTTGTAGGTGAATGCATTTAGGTCAATGATGCATGATGATATGATGGTAGGGGCTTTCTCTCATTCAACAGCTGTAGGAAAGCTTCGAAAAGACTTGCCTGATGTTCCGGTAGATGCCCGTGTTATGTTTCCTCGATATAGTTTGGAGGAAGCTGAGACTGTTTGCCATTATTATTTGAGGTACTTTCACAGTGTCTTATTCTTGCAAGCAAGTTAATGTTGGCAATATTCTACCTTACATCTTCTTTGTGAGAAACAAAGTTGCATTTTGCTTTGTCATGGCTGAGACTTGAGTGCCAATGAACCACAGAGCTCAAACTTCTGTTTTGGATTTTGAGCTTATTCTGTTTTCATTTCTGACAGGCAAAGGCTTATTCGCCATGAAGTATTTTCCGAAGAAAATTGGAAGAAGATTTACTTCCTAACCAATGGAAATGGAACAGAGATGCGAGGGTTACTTCCTCACATGGTATCATAGACAACAAATGCATTAATTTTTTGTCCAATTTGATGGATTCAGACTGTTAGTTAATAAGAGAAAATTTTGATGTTTACAATTATCCTGAGTTATTCATCATAGGAAACAGTGGGTTTGCTAATTGCATGATCCACTTAAATCTGTTAAATTAGCATTAAGAATCGTTGTCCAACCGAATGTACCACTGGTTCTTCACCGTCCTGCTTGCTGATTCCTTAGGTGGTCTGTGTATCAGGTTGTTTTATGTTTCTGTCGCACAGGAAAAATGGCAATGTACTACAATGTATATTAATTTGCATCTTGTAGTTTTAGAATTAGAAATATTTTGTTTGATTTTTGTATTTACTATGATATATTGTTCTCTTAAATGATGAATATGCTTGTTTGATTGCCTAGAAGAGTAAATTTTTGGACAAAAGTGTATAAACATTGCCGGAACAAGATTTATGCCTATGATTGCTAATCAATGAAGGCAAAGTATTCCATGACCATGTCATGGACATGGGAAAGGCATTGATGGCGTACAAGGTTGAGAGTAGAGAGTTAAAAGCCTTCATGGCACATAATTCAGCTTGCAAGTTCATTTCTCGGTTTAAAGATACAAATAATTATGTGCAAGAAACCCAACTAATCACCGTTTCCTGTCCTCAATATTTCAACAATGAACTAATACAAAATATGTCTATTTCACATATCATTTGTGATTGATTGCATTATTTGTTAGAGAATCAAGAGGCCAAGTATAAGAAAGTACTTATAGTGGCTTCATAGCTTACAGCACACACAACTCAAGATTGGAACAAAGGTGCACATCAAAGGACTACAAACAAAGAAGAAACAAATTTGAAAATTTCTTGGTCTGCCATATCATTCTAGTTTGGAGCTATTATCATATAGGATGATCAAACTCGAGAGTTTACTTGAACATTTGAACTTGTAAACTTGTGAACTAAATTTCGGGACTTAAACTTGTAAATTCACTAAATTCGGGAGTTTGACAACCTTGCTTTCCTCATCTTTCATAATCTTGAGAGCCTCCATCTCCTCCTTGAACTTGGGCATGGAAGCTTTGGGAAGGGAAACATAAACTCTAACACCTCCTTTCATTGAAGGATCAAAGTTACTAGGAGGCAAGAAAAGGGTCATATCCACATAGCCAAACATGTTCCAAGGGAGAGGTATCATATTAACCGAAGCTTTCCATCCAAAATCCACTTCATCCAACAATTCCAATTGCCTCCAATCTGTTAATACCATTGATGCACCTAAACCTCCAATCTTAATGTTACATTTCCTCATTGTCTCCAACATGTTGATGTTGCTTCTTATGTATTCCATATTACAAGGTTGTTTTTTGCTTTCCTTAATGAGCTTCACAACCTCTGAGAGTGGTTTCTTATTAAGTTCTTTCACTGTTAAGACCACATTTGAATTCACAAAAGCATTCCCATAATACCCTTCTGGCAAAGGTGGATCCAATAGGTGCCTCACACCAACTGCTAAACACAATAAAGTCTTCCCATCACTACTCAATTCCATAGCTCTAGCCTTTGATCTCCAAACATAGGCACCAAGTGCTTCAAGTGTTGTGAAGCTTTCCTTACCATTATTATCATCACCATTTTCCTTCATCAACTCCATTTTGAGTCTCTTTATGCTCTCACCTATTCCATAATACAAATACAGAATAAATATATGTGTTATTTAACTTATTTTCAATATGTATTTTGTATTTCAACATATACGGGTGGTTGATTTTTTTATAGTATGATTGATTTTATACAGATACATATGATATACATATAGTGAGTAAAACGAAGTGTTTATAAATCATAGGCTCTCACCCTTGAAGTGAAAGCATTCATGTGAAAGCTCATTAGATGGCCAAAATGGTGAAACTGCCATTGAAGTTTTATCTAACGGAAATTTCAGTGGTTGCTTGAGAACTGTTCCGATTAGTCTCTCCCTCTCCCACACAGGTTTCACAGAAGGCTCACTTTTCCCACTTGCAAGTTCAGCAACAGCTCTAAAGAATTGCGACGCACCAAAACCGTCACAAACAGCATGTGACAATCCCATTCCAATTGTGAAACCGCCACAAAGAAACTTTGTTACCTATATCGCACATATGCATGTATAAGTATTAATACAATACAATACCATAAGAAAAATACAGGACAATATGTATTACATAACATGCCATAATTATATAATAAAAGAAATATTAATAAAAAATTTTAAAAAATATATTGTCAACAGAAAAATAAATAATAACATCAGACAATAAAATCATTTATCTTATTCTCTTCAAATAATAAAACTTTTAGCATATCAAATATTATCTTAACAAAAGAAAAAAAAAATTAATTTTCATCCAATGGTAGTATAAAAAATTTTACACGATCATTTAATCATGTGTTGTCATATTAATAAAAATAATTAATTTTCAAACTTACTGATAATTAAAAAAATTATCTAAATATGAAAATCTAATTAAATGACAGCATAAAGTTGTTTATATTGTATCACTGAATCAAAATTAAATTCAAAAGAAAACTATGGAGATATGTGAAAAAGAATAATAATGCATCCAAATGCATAATAAGAGTAGCCAAAGTTATAGCTCAAATGGCATAGTCTATCCATACTCAATTAAGAGGTTGCGGGTTCGAGTCTCTTATCCTTGGTAAAAAAAAAATGCATAATAAGAGTATTGATATATACGGTTGGGTTTTAATAAGTGTATATCACCAATTTTAAAGTATGTATGGCATGATTGTTTAGTCACCTTGAAAACCAAGGGATGTTGACTAGTTTGATCATGATGAAGAGAAGGGTTGTCATAATCAAACACCAATTTCTGTGCTGTTGGAACATCAATCCCTTCAAGATAGTGAAGAGAAGAGAGTTCACAATTAGCATCTGCCTCCAAGAATGGAACTCCATCATCAACATTATTGCACTTGATTCCAAGTCTTCCATCACCACCATTATTTGTTATTATCTTACCTGCAAGAGGGTAATAGTAAACCAAAGCCTTTGAAATGCCTTGTTTTATCACATGACAAGGATCTAATAGTAATTGGCCTTTTGGGTCATCAAGATTTGCTTGGTATGCATAAATGATGTGACAGAGAACGTTGAGCTCAGGATTGTTGTCAATGCTTGATAGAGAAAGAACACAAGAAGGTGTTGGTTTGGAAGGTTTAATGATCACAACATCCTTCATCTCAAGTGAGAGTGTAGTTGCATTGTTATTTGCCATGAAAGAATGTGAAAGCTATGTGTTGAGAGAGATTATTTATTAGATTGGTATGCTTAATATTATTGCTTCATCTCTATATATATAGGTAGATTAGAGCTTATTATTGTGTGCAAATGCATGTACTTTGATCTTATCCATTCAATGTGAAATTGGAATCATTATTACAAGGAAAAGTATAGATAAACGATGAAAATATTAAACAATGTAAACAATAGATATATCAGATGTTCATTTTATTAGTGTACGGATGATTATTTTAATATTAAAATTTAGAGGGTTAATTTGAAAGTGTAATGTATTTTTATTTGATTGGTAGTTGTTCATATTGTTCAACAAAATTATTGTCCCCTAACATTTCCCTATTCAAAAGTGGCATTGGAAGAAGTTGCATTGTCACTGACCGAAGAGGAATTGGGTAGTAGTGACCCCTTGATTATTAGGAAGGTAAGCAGATCTTGGAGTATAGCATACAGTAGTTATATTACAAAGTTTTTCACTGTAGGGGAGAAAATATTTTTATAATATATTATTTTAACTTTTTTAATATTAGAGACTTTACATGTACCAAATTAAATTATGAACAATATTATATGAGTAACAAATTTATTAATTTTAACTAACGCTTGACCAACTTTAAATTTTAAATACTAAATTCTAATAATATAAAAATAAATATTGACCGAAAATATTAGCTAATATTAATAAAAAATATTAATTCTCATAAATTAATATGATTATGCTATAAAAAAATAAAAAAATTTAGTAACAAAAAAATATTAATAAAAAAAAGTCAGAAGTTACTTTATTTATTATTCATTAAATATTATAATAATTAATAAATATTAAATAAAGAAAATTTCTGCTGTTTTTTTTTTCTAACATTACTGATAAAAAAAAGTGTATTTTATTGTATATCCGTATAAACCAACACATCTCTCTTCCTCTTTTAAATAGTTGTTACTTGTTAGATTTTTTTTTCTTTTTTTTTTTGGGAAAATAAACCACCCCACTCCCACTGCCCTTAGACATAAGACATGGCCATCGAAAAATGGAAAGTGTTAGAATATAATTAGGATCAATTAGAATTATTTAATATATCTGAATATTTATTATAAGAAAATAGGTCTTTATTATTACAATTCTCTTAATTCTTATAAATACCTTTTTATATTGTATCATTCAAGACAACTTGAATAGACAAATTGAACACACTCAATAATATACAAATTCTTTCTCCAATTTTTAGTCTCTTATTTCTAAGAGGGAGCAATAAATTTCTCGTAGAAAGAGTTTGAATCTCTTAATCTAACTTATTAATGAATTTTTCCTGAGCATTTACAATCTTGTAACATTGCCTTAGATACAATGACAAACAAAATTATTGAAAGAACTATAGATTTTTATAATGTCTTTGTCTAGTACAATTGCTAAAGAAAAAAGGCTAAAAGAGCTAAATTTAAAAATTTTGTTTTTGAATGAGAATGGTAGATGAGTGATAGATGTTAACGATGCTTCGTTTGATATAATTAACGAAGCAAGTAAATTTCGTGCTCTTATATATTATATGGTAGAAACACATTCCTCTTAGAGATGTCTCTTAGTCTTAGATAACTTCATTTAAAAGTTTAAGCTAAGAGTATTTGGCACTTGGTTCGTATGTATATTAACTTTCAACTTAAGTCATGAATAGAATGAATGTGGGACCTTGAGCACCCATAATACCCAAATCTTTAATAATTGTTAAGTATTTAAGAAAAGTGGGAAATCACACTTTAAAAATTAACTGTTAAAGGTGAATAACCACTCTCCATATATACAACATCAAGCATCCCATACTACTCGATGTGAGACTTTGAGCACCCATAATATCCAAGTCCCTAACAGACTTTCTCTAAGAAATTATGTGTTAGAATATTTTAGATTTGGACTTTACATTGATTGTCAAATTTTGATTTCTTGGACATGGATTTAGAAGTCACTATATATTATTAGACTTGAAGTGGTTTTGACGCTTTGTACCTTGAATAGCTTGTAAAATGGGTTGAGTATATGTAAACTTAAAAATTTGTGTCTTTATTTATTCTTTAGTGCATTTTATTTGTTGTCTTATTTTTTATGTAGATTTTAACTTCGTCCTAAGATTGGTGCAATTGATGTAGGTTTCCACAATACATTGAAGAGCTAACAATCAGGGTTTTATTTTTTATTTCAAATCTTAAATTTCAATTTCAGTTTGAATAAACTTTAAGTCTTTAAGTTCTCCATGCGATTTAATTACTAATAATTAAGTGTAAGCCGGAGGTAAGTACATAATCACATACATAATATAAAAAAGAAAATTTAATGCTAACTCATATATTATACATAACAATATAACATGCTTTACTCTAGTGCAAAGACCGTTCTAAACTAAAATATTACACTAATAAGATCACAATTAGAGCATGTTCGTCATCCAAGATTATGGCATAGTGCAATAGGCTTCACATCTTTAACATTGTGTAGTCCATCACATCTACAAGAAAATCTATATAATGATGCAAAAAATGGCGAGAATTAGCATGAAAACATATAATAAGTACTATGAAGAGAAAGAAAAAAAAGGTGATGATAGTGATGACAATAACAAACCTGCATCTTCCTTAGTGAAACATAATGGAGGTGTAATCCTTATAACATTTCCATGAAAGCCACCTTTCCCAACTAGCACCCCCATATCTGAAATAGAATTGTAAGCTTAAATGGGGTTAATTGCATTGTATTTCTTTTTCTTAACAAGTAATTACGTTCTATTTCTTAAACTATACATCACGGCGGTTATTGAAAGAGTAAAGTATCGTTTTTCTTTTCGGGGTAAATTATATTTGTGTCTCTAACATTTAAATCGTCCTATTTGTATTCTTTATATCTGTAAAAGTGATTCAATGTTATTCTCAATTACACATCATGAGTAATAAAAATGTTTGGGACACAATTGATGATTTAATTCGAAAAATAGCTCATCAAAAGTTAAAATTAATCCCTGCAACATTTACATACTTCACTTTTCTAGGGACATAATTGAACCTAAACACAAATAATGGATACAATATTGAAATCGAACACATCCAAGTGAGAATAATTGAAAAATACAATATGATTTGTTAGTATAATTGACGGCAGAATAATATTAAATCACTTTTATAAATGTTAGAGATACAAATAGAACGATTTAAACATTAAGGATACAAATAGGACTTACCCTAAACATTGAGGACAAAAACGATACTTTACTCTTTATTGAAAATATACAAATCTAAAAAATTTTGAGAGTAAGAATAAAATATATAATTTTTATAGTAATTTAATATAATGAGAATAAATAAATATTATTATTATTATTATGTATTACTCAAAACATTTTTAAATTCTAGTGGGGCACTTGCCTCCAGAACTTCCTACGTGGATCCGTCCCGAACAAGTTTAATTATATTTTTTATCAATAGTTGACAAAACTAACATTTTTTCAATGAAAAGTTTAGGGGTCAGCAATTTTTGTGTTTGGTGGTCAACATTTAACCATCAAAAGAAAAGTGAATGATCTTCCACTATTGGATGTAATCTCACACCATTAAAAAGACTATTGATAACCAATTAATGATTACAAAATACAAAAATTGCTGGTCCTAACACTCCTCTTTTTTCAAAACAATGTTTAGGAGATCAACGTTGTTTATTGAAGAAAGTTTAGGAAGTGATTTGCTCATAACTCAAAAAGTTCAAGGCGTATAATGCACTTAAGGGTCTATTTGTAAAATTTGAAAGTTTAAATGACTGAAGTGCATCATATTATATGTAAAGTTGAACAGAGAATTAACCCTGATTAATAGGTATCACCGATTCACTATCACAAGTTGTAGAATGAACCTTTCATCTTTTCAATGATATGCAGCATTTCAGCATTAGCAGGAACTTTCAACTTCTGATCTTTCACAAGCTCAACTCCAAGCAACATTCCTTTTCCCCTCACATCCCCAATTACTTGTATAACAAGAAAACATAATGTTATTCATCATAGAAAAAAAAAATAAATAAAACTAGAAGAAGCAAAAGAAGCTTACTTTCATGCTTATCCATGAGAGAACTAAGGCACTCTTTTAGATATGATCCAACAACAAATGCATTTTGCGCAAGTTTTTCCTTCTCAATTACTCTCAAAACGGCATGCCCCGCCGCACTACATACCGGATTCCCACCAAATGTGCTAAAGTAAGTGCGGCGACTCAACACCTCCGCTATCTGAGGAGTTGTAACCACCGCGCCAATAGGCGCGCCGTTACCAATCCCCTGAAATGTATAATTAGTTCAATAATTCGCATACACTTTGTCCAACAAGAACAAAGAGACCAACTTTTTTTATCTTATCTTTGTTTACTTTATGACAATTCACTGACCTAACACACAATGCTTTCTAGTCTAAGAAAGTGGTTTAATTCATTGTTACATGGTGAACACTCACGTGCAGTTCTTTTTATGTGAAGTTAAGAGCTATTAGATAACAATTTAGTCAAACATGTCAAATCATCTAACAGCTCTTAACTAATAGCTTCACATAAAGACAACTGCACGTGAATTTCTACTTGTTATATACATGAATGTCTTGTGCAAATTCCAGTGCATGTCACTTGGGACTAAAGAAGTGCTACCTTAGCCAGAGTTATAATATCAGGGACAATTCCATGTGCCTCAAAGCCCCAGAAGTGGCTTCCGGTTCGACCGAATCCGGTCTGGACCTCATCTGCTATAAAGAGACCCCCTGCTTTCTTTATGATGCTATGAACCTCAGGCAAGTAACCAGGAGCCAATTCTATTACTCCACCCACTCCCTGTCAAATACAAACCCTTCACTAAATTAAGGAATAGAATTCCGATTCATATAAAGAGAATTCCTCACTTCTTTCTCATTCAAAATCGTGCATGAGACTTTCATCTCGCACGGCTCCTAAGTGATAAAAGAAAGAAGATCAAATCCATTCGATTTAGAATTTTTTGTAAAATGACCAACAAAATTTAACCTCATCAAGGACTGAAGTGATGAATGATAGCATCACCTGAATAGACTCAGCAATAAACCCAGCTACTCGACCGCAAGTTCCATAATCGATTATATCTTGAACATCATTTGCATATTTGACTCCATCCGAACCAAAGACACCTCTATATGGATCTGGATTAAGGGCATGATGAACTCCACTCTAAAAGGCATAGTAGATGCAGTGACTATTAACTTCTAACTTTAATTGAACATTGGTTTAAAACAGAGAACCGTTCACCTGCACAACATTGAACTTGTGAATGTTTTGAGCAGTGGCACCCATTGTTGAGGTTGCATTGCCATGGTAGCCATTTCTGATGGAAATTATGTCATGGCAGCTTGTGTACAGCCTGGCAATCATCAAAGCCAGCTCGTTGGCTTCTGTCCCGGAATTTGTGAAGAACACAGCCTGAATGAAAATTTGCAAGTTAGGGAATTCCTAAGGAGGAGTACTAGGAGGCCAGCAATTTTTGTGATTTATAGCCATTAAATAGCCATCAATGATGATTTTAATGGTGTGAGATTGATGTGAAATTTCATGTAATGGTTCACTTTTCTTTACTGGTTATATGTTGGTCAGAATTTGAAAAAGTTGCTGGCCCTCTAAACTTTTCCATCCCTAAAATCTAAGCTTGAAGATCACTCCATCAAATGAACTAAGTGAAAGAAATCATGATTACAGAACAAGGCGCACAAGCATCCTGCGGGAACGCTGAAAAATCAGGTGCAGTTAACTTTATCTTCGTGTGAAGTTGATAGCTGGGAGCTGTTAGATGATAATTTAGTCAAATCTGTAAAATCATTTAACGACTCTCGGCTATCAACTTCACATCAAGTTAACTGCATCTGAGTTTTCACCTATTTGAACACTTCAACTAGTATCATTGAAAAAGCATAGAGATAAATGAAAAACCTTGAGGTCACTGGGAAACTTAGCAGCAAGAGCCTCGGCGAAATCGATGACAGCATGGTTCAAATAGAGGACAGTGGTATGCTGCAAGAGTCTCATCTGATTGACAGTTGCTTCAACTACATCAGGGTGGCAATGGCCGCATGAAACGGTGGCAATGCCACCAAATGCATCAAGATACCTTCTACCATTCTCATCATATAGGTACTGCATTTTACCCTCCACCAGATTCAACTGCCACAAATCATGTATCGTATATCATTTACAAGGTCTCGAATTGAATTCAATACCTTGTTTAAGCAATATCAAGCTGCTTATTATTTGGACTAATCCGTATTAGTACTTAAGAGATTATATTTGCATTAAAATAACTACTTTATGCAAAGTACTGATAAGAGAAGAGAAGATATGTCATATAAATCATATAAAATTGAAAAAGAAACTAAATTGAACCATCACCATCGTCATATAATTTGAATAATGTTTGAGCTACAGAGATACAAGATTTGGAAAAAAAAAATATAACGTTACTTTTTCTCATTTAAAAAATAAATAATAGTATATAAATGCATGATTTAATTTGATGTTTTATAAACAAGTTGCATTATAACCGTGGAATTGGTGTCCAAAACATTCATTTTTATCTTAATGTACGAACTAACATACTAACAAACTAACTAACATAATAAGTCCCTAATTAACAACCAAAATAACTTTTTATAAGTAACTAATGTGTGATTGAAAATGCTTACTGGGTTGGTGTAATAGGGGCCAACGGATGTAGGTAGGTAGTGTTTGCGCCTCTTGAGGAGATCAGATGCTGAAGGACCACGGTAAGGTGATGGAGTGTGATTGAAGTGTGGCATTTCAGGAGGAACAACCAAATTGCCACCAACACCATCTTTTTTTTCTTCTTCTTCTTCGTTGCTTGGAGCTATGGTGGTGGTAGACAACAAAAATTGCGAACTAGTTTTGTTGTCCTTCTTCCGCAGAAGTAATGAGCGATAAGGACATGAAAAATGCTTCATCATGGTCCTTTACAGATTTCAGTTCTTGGTGGTTGGTGTTGGGTTGTCATCTACAGTTACATCCGTACAACACTTGAAAGTTATATCATAGTATCAGATGTCTTCACAAAGTGATGTTAAACGCTAAATGACAAAAACGGGGTGGTCCATGATAATCTTAAGTCATAACTAGTTTTTTTTTTTTTTTTTATATTATTATTATTATTTTTTTCACCGTATTTCCCAAATCCGACATAAAGAGAACTAATTCGTGTAGATCTGTCACCAAAAAAAAAATTCGTGTAGATCTAAATTTTATTTGGGGGTTTATTATTTGTTAATAAATTACTGCATAATTAGTTATTTTGAGAAAAATTAAGTGCTTGTTTGTGTATCATTAAATTGATAAAAAATTTATTCAAACACGTTAAAAAATTAAAAAAAAAAATTATTCAATAAATTTTTTTAATTTTTTAGCGTGTTTAAAAAATTTTTAATAATAAAAATAAAAATACTAAAAAATTAAAAAATATATTTTTTAAAAACTACAATTTACATCTTTTTAAAAAAAAATTTTAAAATTTTTTATCACATAATAAATAAACAAAAAATACTTTTATATTATTATATACTCAAACATAATTGATAAATAAAATTTTTTTTTATGAGATATCTAAACATAAAATTATTTTTATTTTTTTAATTTTTTTAAAAAAATAACTCAAAAATATATCTTATCTTAAAAATTCATTCAAATTCGTCCTAATACTAAAATAATTTAATATATTTAATTAAATTATATAATAATTTATAATATTATTTTTATATGAAAATATCTTTATGAAAATAGTCATTTTTGGATAATATATGGTGAAATATTATATGCACTTTTTTATAAATTTTTTTAAGAAAATAAAATCAGTGTTTTTTTTGTGGAAAAAAAAGTATTTTTTCAAATGAATAATAATGTTGAGATAAAATTTTCAAAATATATTATAATCAAAATTAATAATTATAAATTGAAAAATAGTTTATAAGAAAAAATAATATTTTAAACTTTTTACTATAAACAAAAGCTTATTGTTTTCAAAAAGAAATGTCAGAATACACAAGATTATGTATAAGTTAGCATTCTAATTATGAGATGCTACACATTCATGTAATCAAGTTGACCCAACATAAAAAAAATTTAATACCATTAAATGAAACATGAAATACACGCGTCTAACACACACAAAATCGCTCTTGCCCAACGCTTCTTCTCCCCCACGCTTCTTCTTCTTCTCCCGCGCTTCTTCTTCTTCTTCTTCTTCTTCTTCTTCTTCTTCTTCTTCTCACGCTTGTTTACGCACGGAGCGTCTTCTTCTTCGCGTTCCTCCTTCTCCTCCTTTTTCGCGTTCCTTCTTCTTCACGTGTTTTCTCCTTATCGTCATTCTTTTATTGTTGTTGCTGCTGTATTTTTTTATCTTTTCCTCGTTCTCTCTCTGATGAAGAAGCAGTAGAAGATGAGGAAGAAGAGTTTTGAATAGTGCAGAATAAATCGAATACAGTACTCATGGTGAACCGAACACAGTATTCATGGTGAACCGAACATAGTACTTATGGTGAACCGAACACAATACAATTGTATAGTATTGAGTGAACGAAACATAATCCATTATATAAAATCAAATTCAAACAACTTTCTGCACCGAACACAGTACTCATGGTGAAACACTTGTATAGTATTGAGTGAACGAAACATAATCCATTATATAAAATCAAATTCAAATAACTCTACCTACAATTTACATATTATCAATTCAATTCAATTTAATTCAGTACACCTCCGTCCATTTAATTCAATTCAAATTAGCAATTGCATTCCATTCAATTCGATTTAAAATTGAATAATCCAAACTTTGTCAGTTTGATTCGTTTCAGAAGAGTAATCCAAATCACTCTCCTATTTACCAAAAAATTATGAACCCCTAAACCCTAAACCCTAAACACTAAAACCAAAACCCTGAACACTGAACCCTGAACCCATAAACCCTAAATTCCTAAAACCTTAAAACCTAAACCCTAAACCCAACACTCTAAAACCTAAACCCTAAACAGCCTAAACCCTGAACCCGAACCCTGAACTCTGAACTTTGAACCCTGAACGTTAAACCCTAAACCCTAAACCCTGAACCCTACCGTAAACCCTAAACCCTAAACCCTAGACCTCTAAACCCTAAACCCTCAACCATGAATACAGTGAACCAAAATTAATACACGGGGCGAACCAAAAGTTTGAAACACACTGAACCCCTGTACATTGAACCCTGAACCCATAAACCCTAAACCCTAAAACCTTAAACCCTGAAATCCTATCGTCATTCTTTTGTTGTTGTTGCTGCTGTATTTTTTTGTCTTTTTCTCCTTCTCTCTCTGGTGAAGAAGAAGTAAAAGGTGAGGAAGAAGAGTTTTGAATAGTGCAGAATGAACCGAACACAGTACTCATGGTGAACTGAACACAGTACTCATGGTGAACCGAACATAGTACTCATGGTTAACCGAACACAATACAATTGTATAGTACTGAGTGAACGAAACATAATCCATTATATAAAATCAAATTCAAACAACTTTCTGCAGAATGAACCGAACACAGTACTCATGGTGAAACAATTGTATAGTACTGAGTGAACGAAACATAATCCATTATATAAAATCAAATTCAAATAACTCTGCCTACAATTTACATATTATCAATTCAATTCAATTCAGTATACCTCCGTCCATTTAATTTAATTCAAATTAGCAATTGCATTCCATTCAATTCGATTCAAAATTGAATAATCCAAACTTTGTCAGTTTGATTCGTTTCAGAAGAGTAATCCAAATCGCTCTCCTGATTTGAAGTTGAGTCATTTATTGTTTCGATTCAGAAGTGCAGATCGAAGAAGAAAACGAAGAAGAATAGAAAAAAGATAAATGCAACCAGATCGAAATAAGAAAATGAGATGATGAACGCGAAGAAAGAAGAAAAAGAAAAATATTTACGTTGCAGCAGAAGATTTACGTTGAGCAAAATTTTAGGTTGCAGCACGTTATATGTAACGCGTGTGGAGGAAATTACTTAGTTAATAACCATGTAAAAAATACATGGATGCATAGCTTTTTCAGATAATTTATATATAAAAATCTAACTCTTTCTTTTGTATTAAATTATATTTTTTGGTTAAATTTATTATTTTATTTATGATAATTACTTAATAGAAAAGCAGAGAAGATGACTTGAGAACTAAAAATTCGAGTGTGTATTTGTTTATAAAAATTTGAACCAAAAAAATGAGAATCAGAAAGCTTAAAGCTGAACAAAGGGAAATTGAATATCAAGTGTGTATTTGGTATGAATTGAGTTAATACACTTCTAGTAGCTCAAGTATATATAGTGCACATCATAATAGAATTCGACTAACAATGTAAAGAGCTTTTGATTGAATCTTTTTCTTAATAATCTGTACATTCAACTGATAATGCTTAGTACGATTATGAAATATTGAATTAGCAATTAACAATATATTACTCATGTCACAAAAAATAGTTGGTAAAGTCTTAAAAAAAATCTGCAACTCAACTAATAAATTTTGCAATTATTTTAACTCAGTTTCTATAAACATAATATCCACACTTAATTGACTTCAAGATTACTCACTCACATAAATAATGTTATTATATTTTTTTATTTTTTCAATTCACCAACACACTCACAAAAAAAGAGAAAAATTTATAACAACTCAATATATTTTCATTCATATAAAAAAATTATTAAAGTGTATGCCTTTCAAGCCTTTATATAAACAAAATATGATAACATACTTAATTATTAAAAAAGAATATTATTAACTATGAACAACTAATCATTAGTTATAATGGAAGTGATAAAACTTGTAAAAAATTGAAGTCATTATTGTTGACTATTTTTAACATATAATCAAACTTTGTAATTCATATTTGACTTTATATCCAAAACACGTCTAACATGTTGTAAACAATTTGTAGCATTTTTGAATCTTTTAGTGTTTTATAGAAAAGATCATATAAATTCTTAAATCTTCTAACAATTTGGTAATATGTGAAGTCTTTTAGTTTCTTTTGTAATTTTATCCAATTTGACAATTTGCTTATCTTAAGATCATTGATTCTAATATTGAAGTGGATACAAATTAATTTATTTTATGCAACAATGCTTCCCTTAAATCAAACTTGTAAAATTTATTATTCCAAGCATATTTTTCAACTTGTAAAATAACTCGGTGTTCAATGGGTTTGTAAATATATTCGCAACTTGTTCTTCAGTATGATAGAATTTGATCACAACTTCTTTCTCATTCACCAATTCTCTAATTTTGTGAAACCGTAAATCAATATGCTTTCATCTCCCCTCTGTTGGGCATTGTCAACTCCTTGTTGCAAATCTGGTTCAATAAAATTTCACAGGTTCTGATAGCCTTCAAATGAATAGACATCAAACTCTCCTAGTAACTATAGTCGAGTTTTTCATCTAATTTGGAATCATATCATACAATATTGAAAGTGTTTGCCATACTGACTCTATAAACAAACAACTATGAGAGAACCCTCTCACACCTCACAAATTCTCAGACATCAGGCGCTAGATTAATCAGCTCTGATATCAAATGTAAGTATAATACCCGCACTTAATTGGTCATAAGATCACTCACTCACATAAATAACGCTATCATATTTTTTTATCTCTCAAACTCACCAACACACTCACAAAAGAGAAGAGAATTTCTAACAACTCAATACATTTTCATTCATATGGAGAGATTATTAAAGTACATGGATTTTAAGCCTTTATATAGACAAAATATGATAACTTACTTAATTGCTAAGAAAGGTTATTATTGGGTATGAACAACTAAGCAAGGTTGTAATGGAGGTGATGAAACTTGTAGAAAGTTCAAGCCGCTATTGTTGACTACTTTTAGCATGTAGTCAAACTTTGCAACTCATATTTGATTTTATATTCTAAATACTTCTAGCATGTTATAAGCAATTTGTAACATTCTAAAATCTTCTAGGTTTTGTAGAAAACATCATATGAGTTGTAAATTTTCAAATCTTCTAACAACTTGGTAATATGTGGAGTCTTCTCGTCTCTTGTACTTTTATCCAATTTGACAACTTACTTATCTCATGATTATACATGATGATTGCAATATAGATGTGGATACAAGTTGATTTATTTTATCAAACACTGCCTCCCTTAAATCAAGCTTGTAGAATTTATCATTTCAAACATCTTCTTTAACTTATAAAATAACTCGGTCTTCAATGGCTTTATAAATATATCCGCAAATTGTTATTCAGCATGACAGAATTCGATCACAACTTCTTTCTCATCTACCAATTCTCTAATTTTGTGAAACTGTATATCAATATGCTTTGATCTCCCTTCTTTTGGGCATTGTCAATTCCTTGTTGCAAACCTGGTTCAATAAAATTCCATAGGTTCTGAGCTTTCAAATGAGTAGACATCAAAGTCTCCCAGTAATTGTAGTCGAGTTTTTCATCTAATTTGGAATCATACCACACAATATTGAAAGTGTTTGCTATACTGACTCTATGAACAAACTACTATGAGAGAACCCTCTCACATCTCACGAACTCTCAGGCACTAGGCACCGGATTAACCAGCTCTAATACCAAAGGTAAGTATAATACCGACACTTAATTGGTCCTTGGATCACTCACTCACATAAATAACACTACCATATTTTTTTATTTCTCAAACTCACCAACACACGCACAAAAGAGAAAAAAATTTCTAACAACTCAATACATTTTATTCATATGGAGAGATTATTAAAGTATATGAGTTTTAAACTTTTATATAGGCAAAATATGATAACATACATAATTCTTAAGAAAGGTTATTATTGGCTATGAACAACTAAACATGAGCTGTAATGTAGGTGATGAAACTTGTAGAAAGTTCAAGCCACTATTGTTAACTACTTTTAGCATGTAGTCAAACTTTGTAACTCATATGTGACTTTATAATCTAAACACTTCTAGAATATTGTAAGCAATTTGTAACATTTTTGAATCTTCTAGAATTTTGTAAAAATATTATATGAGTTGTAAATTCTCAAATCTTCTAACAACTTGGCAATATGTAGAGTCTTCTTCTAGTCTCTTGTACTTTTATCTAATTTGACAACTTGGTTATCTCATAATCATACACGATGATTCTAATATGGAGGTGGATATAAGTTTATTTATTTTATCCAACACTGCCTTCCTTAAATCAAGCTTGTAGAATTTATTATTCCAAACATCTTTTTCAACTTGTAAAATAATTTGGTCTTCAATAGCTTTGTAAATATATCTGTAACTTGTTATTCAGTATGACAGAATTCGATCACAACTTCTTCCTCATTCACCAAATATCTAATTTTTTGAAACCGTATATCAATATGCTTTTATCTCCCCTCTGTTGGGCATTGTCAACTCTTTCTTACAAATCTGGTTGAATAAAATTTTACAGAACTTTTAAATGAGTAGACATCAAAGTCTCCCAGTAACTGTAGTTGAGTTTTTCATCTAATTTGGAATCGTACCATACAATATTAAAAGTATTTGCCATACTGACTCTATGAACAAATAACTATGAGAGAACCCTCTCACATCTCACTAACTCTCAGACACCAGGCACTTGATTAACCAACTCTAATACCAAATGTAAATATAATACCCACACTTAATTGGTCCTAGGATCACTCACTCACATAAATAATGCCATCATATTTTTTTTATCTATCAAACTCATCAACACACTCACAAAAGAGAAGAGAATTTCTAACAACTCAATACATTTTCCTTCATATGAAGAGATTATTAAAGTACATGAGTTTTAAGTCTTTATATAAGCAAAATATGATAACATACTTAATTGTTAAGAAAGATTATTATTGGCTATGAACAAATAAGCATGAGTTGTAATGGAGGTGATGAAACTTATAGAAAGTTCAAGCCATTATTGTTGACTACTTTTAGCATGTATTCGAACTTTGCAACTTATATATATTTGACATTACATTCTAAACACTTCTAGCATATTGTAAATAATTTGTAACATTCTTGAATCTTATAAGGTTTTGTAGAAAATATCATATGAGTTGTAAATTTTTAAATCTTTTAACAACTTGGCAATATGTGGAGTCTTCTAGTGTCTTGTACTTTTATCTAATTTGACAACTTGCTTATCTCATGATCATACATGATGATTCTAATATGGAAGTGGATACAAGTTAATTTATTTTATCCAACACTGCCTCCCTTAAATCAAGCTTGTAGAATTTATTATTTTAAGCATCTTCTTCAACTTGTAAAATAACTCGGTCTTCAATGGTTTTGTAAATATATCCGCAAATTGTTATTTAGTATGACATAATTCAATCACAACTTCTTTCTCATTCACTAATTCTTTAATTTTGTGAAACCGTATATCAATATGCTTTGATCTCCCTTCTGTTGGGCACTGTCAACTCCTTGTTGCAAACCTGGTTCAATAAAATTTTACAGATTCTAAGCCTTCAAATAAGTAGACATCAAAGTCTCCCAGTAACTATAGTCGAGTTTTTCATCTAATTTGGAATCGTACCACACAATATTGAAAGTGTTTGCCATACTGACTCTATGAACAAACTACTATGAGCGAACCCTTTCACACCTCACAAACTCTCAGACACCAGGCACTGGATTAACCAGCTTTGATACCAAATATAAGTATAATACCCACATTTAATTGGTTCTAAGATCACTCACTCACATAAATGGATCTCTCATACTCACCAACACACTCACAAAAGAGAAGAGAATTTCTAATAGCTCAATATATTTTCATTCATATGGAGAGATTATTAAAGTACATGAGTTTCAAGCCTTTATATAGGCAAAATATGATAACATACTTAATTGCTAAAAAGGTTATTATTAGCTATGAGCAAGTAAGAAAGGTTGTAATAGAAGTGATGAAATTTGCAGAAAGTTAAAGCTACTATTGTTAACTACTTTTAGCATGTAGTCAAACTTTACAACTCATATTTGATTTTGCATTCTAAATACTTTCAGCATGTTGTAAGCAATTTGTAATATTCTCGAATCTTCTAGGATTTTGTAGAAAACATCATATGAATTGTAAATGCTCAAATCTTCTAACAACGTGGTAATATGTGGAGTCTTCTAGTCTCTTGTACTTTTATATAATTTGACAACTTGCTTATCTCATGATCATATATGATGATTCTAATATGGAGGTGGATACAAATTGATTTATTTTATCCAACACTGCCTCCCTTAAATCAGGCTTGTAGAATTTATCATTCCAAACATCTTCTTCAACTTATAAAATAACTTGGTCTTTAATTGCTTTGTAAATATATTTGCAACTTGATTTTCAGTTTAGCCAAATTCAATCACAACTTTTTTCTCATTCACTAATTCTCTAATTTTGTGAAATCGTATATCAATATACTTTGATCTCCTTTCTATTGGCAGTATCAGCTTCTTCTTGCATACCTGATTCAATAAAGTTTCACAGGTTCTGAGCCTTTCAATGGGTAGACATCAAAGTCTCCCAATAACTGTAGTCGAGTTTTTCATCTAATTTAAAATTGGACCACACAATATTGAAAGTGTTTGTCATACTGACTCTATGAACAAACAACTATGTGAGAACCCTTTCACACCTCACAAACTCTCAGACACCAAGCGCTGGATTAACCAGCTCTGATACCGAATAAATGTAAGCATAATACCCACACTTAATTGTCATAGGATCACTCACTCACATAAATAACGCTATCATATTTTTTCATCTCTCAAACTCACCAGCACACTCACAAAAGAGAAGAGAATTTCTAACAACTCAATACATTTTCATTCATATGGAGAGATTATTAAAATATATGAGTTTCAAGCCTTTATATAGGCAAAATATGATGACATACTTAATTGCTAAGAAATGTTATTATTGGCTATGAACAACTAAGCAAGAGTTGTAATGGAGGTGATGAAACTTGTAGAAAGTTCAAACCATTATTGTTAATTATTTTTAGCATGTAGTCAAACTTTGCAACTCATATTTGATTTTACATTCTAAACACTTCTAACATGTTGTATAAGCAATTTGTAACATTCTTGAATCTTCTAGAATTTTGTAGAAAACATTATATGAGCTGTAAATTTTTAAATCTTCTAACAACTTGAGAATATGTGGAGTCTTTTAGTTTCTTGTACTTTTATTCAATTTGGCAATTTTCTTATCTCATGATCATTTATAATGACTCTAATATGGAGGTGGATACAAGTTAATTTATTTTATTCAACACTGCCTCCCTTAAATCAAGCTTGTAGAATTTATTATTCCAAGCATTTTCTTCAACTTGTAAAATAACTCGGTCTTTAATGGTTTCGTAAATATTTTTGCAACTTGTTCTTCAATTGACAGAATTCGATCACAACTTCTTTCTTATTCACCAATCCTCCAATTTTGTGAAACCGTATATCAATATGCTTTGATATCTCCTCTATTGGGCAGTATCAGCTCCTTATTGCAAACCTGGTTCAATAAAATTTTACAAGTTCTGATCCTTCAAATGGGTAGACATCAAAGTCTTCCAGTAACTATAGTCAAATTTTCCATTTAATTTGGAACTGGACCACACAACATTGAAAGTGTTTGCCATACTAACTCTATGAACAAACAACTATGTGAGAACCCTCTCACACCTCACAAACTCTCATATACCAGGCGCTGGATTAACCAGCTCTGATACCAAATGTAAGTATAATACCTAATACACCACGGCTCTTGGATGCTATTAGCCAACTCCTCCAAGTGGTTCCAAAGCCTCCTTCTATTAGCTAAGTGCGGACTTTCATATACAGTTGTAAACTACCTCCTTCTTATTATCTGAATTTATAATTCTCATGTGTATAAGCTGATCTTGAATAGAGATAGGTTCAATATTCCAAAAATCTTTATTCCAAAGACACCAAATGCTACCAGCAAACCGACCGATAGCTTCACTGATGCACCAAGAGTCAAAGCCTAGTCTTTTAATAATATTTTCAGCTTTGTTTTCTGATACATGAGATTTCAAAAGCATATAGAAATTAATATTGTATCTATAAGCCATATCTTTAATAATAATGGGAACCCTCTAGAGAGAGTTCCTCTACAATTCCAAATAATAAAATTCATTAAAACAAACAAAGAAAAAGAGTTAAGAGTTCTCTTGATGGCGCAGGTAATCATGCCTCTATAGGCTTTGGGCTTGAGGGAGATTCTTTCCTATCCTCATACTGATCTTTGATGACCATATCTTTCGACCCAGAGCTCTGTTGTTTGTCTCCTAGATTGATTGGGTTATTAGCTGCACTGCTGCCTCTGTGTTCTGTACCTTGTCCTCCATGAACCTTGATATGATTACATGGTGGCATGGGCCATGATACCAAAGAAAGAGATGCGTCTTCCATTGTTGTGTTCTTTGGTTAATTTCTTTTGGAGTAAACTAAAGCTTCTCCAGTAATCCTAGTGGCTGTTTTTCTGTTTCTCTTTATTATGTGTATGCTCCATGATATTTACTTGGTTTTGATTATTTGGCTTCTCATGATTTTGAGTGATGCTTGATTTATTCTGATGTTAATTTTGGTTGGGACTTTTTTTCTTTCCTACGTCCAGGACTTTCTCCTTCAAATTTGAGGTGGATGCCTTACTTTTTGGATGACTCATTTGGGCTTACAGTTTATGGTTATGCTTGTAAGCATTGCTGCCATATTTTCCTTGATCTTACATTTTTGCCTTGATTGGATTCTGATTGTACTCATTTCTGTCCACAATATTTTCTTACACGCTCTCATTATTGTCATCAAGAGTTTTCTCTGATAAGACTTGGAATTTGGAACCATAAAAATTTTTCTTTTTTGCTCTCGCAGATTCCTCCATTCTGATTTTATTCTTTCTAGGATTGTGTTTGACCAGCTTCCACGATCCAAAAGGATTCTTATTATTGGTGAGTTTATTGTTTTTTTTCCTCCTCATTAATAGTAGGATTATTCCCTTTCTCTACTGCTGACTCTTGTGCCTCAACCTGTAATCCCTGATTTTGCGCCATAATAACCTCACTCCCGTTAGGGGGTTTCCTTTTCTAGTGATTCCATCAAGTTACCGTTATTTTCGTCTTTTCTTCTCTGTTTCGGTGTCCGATCACCGTCCATGGCTGCCTGAAACACTTGTTTGAGCATTTCTCTCACAAATTTTGGGCAATTTTTCATCCTATGTCCGTATCGCCCATACTTAAAAAATATATTTAATGGAGCCCTTTGTATTCGAGTTTGAATTCTTTCTCTAGAGCCGTGAAAGAGGGTACAATCTGCTTCCTTAGATCAATTTCCATACATATGCAAGCAAATTTTTCTCTATAATGTATTGATGTAAACTCATCAATCTTTAGCATTGTTCTTAAGGCTTTTCTACCGTCCAAAGAAAGTATTTATTGTAGAATTTCGCTGGAAGGTTTGGAATTTCGATCTAGACAGCTACCTTGCGTATATCTATATCTTGTGGCATGAAGAGAGGTTTCCAACGTTGTACTAGGAGGTAGTGATCCGCTATATCCAAAGTCCCTCGAAGAGGGCGTAGTCTTCTTGATTAAAGAAACGAATCAAGAAGAAGTTCTCCTCAAGATCCATGACTCGAACTACATCTTTTCTAGCCCATTTTTGAGAATCCATCTCTCCACAGCTTGGAGATTGAGGCTTTTACCAAGGGGTTTCACTATCAGTGATAGCTTCTATGACTTGCACCAATCTTCATACTCCTCCAAAGTGACTTTAATGCTTGGTTTGGGATTGAAGAGAGTCTCAAATCTTTCCTAGCCTTCAAAGATTCTTGATTCGACATGTACTCCTCTGCAACTATTTCAACTATTTCTTTTGGGTTGAGATTGTCAAAACCATTATCAACCATCATATCCAGGTAGGATATCTTCTGTTTCATGTTTTCTCTATCAATAATTCCTTCTTAAGCCTCCATCGGACTGGAGAGAGAATTAGTTTCTGTTTCTATAACATTATTAATGATATATTCCATTATTTTTTTCTGTCTATTCCTAGTCTTGCATTCCGTTCATTGTTATCTTTTTAATGCTCCTAGCCACTAGATCTCTCTATTACATTATTAATACAAAATTATGTAATATTTTTTATTTTTTATATTATTCTATTAATATCAAATTTTTTGCTTATTTATTTTGTTATATAAAGTTAACAAAACTTTATGGTAAAATTATTTAAAATAACAAGACAAGTAGATTCTTAAAGAATTTTGAGAAGAACTTATAGGATTCTCAACAAAATAGTAAGTTATAGAAAAAAATTTTACGATAAAATTATAGATTTTGGAATAAGACAAAATATCAAGTTAGTCTTTGCAAAATTGCAATGATAAATTTATAGGTTTCTAAAGAAAATTAAGTATATAAAGTAAGTTTTTGAAAAAATTTTGTGATAAATTTATAGAATTTTTAAGAAAAAAAGGTATCATTATTTCTGATAGTGGATTTATATATATATATATATCTCTAACAGAAGTATAAGTTGTCTCTATATTTCAATTTTTTATAGACTTATAAATTTAATATTTTAATTTTGATTAAATTATTCTATTAATTTTTATAATTTTAATAAACAACAATGCTAGGGAACAAGAGGGTATCAGCCAAAAACCAGCCAAATACCTATGGGTGAATCCAAAACATCTACGTGGATGGTGTTTATGCTAGGTATTAGGATATTTTTTCTACTAAGTATTGTTTCTTTTTCATATTAAATGGATGTTCTTTTATATATTTTATAAATTTTTTTATATACTAAGAATTGGAATTGTTAGAAGTTCCGTGATCCCCGCCCCTATTTCTCCAATGTATCATTCAGAATTTTAATTTGAGGTGAGAAGCAATTAATATCAAATATTATAAATTAAAAATAAATAAAATTAATTAAATATAATTATAAATTAGTTAAGTTGTTTATTTTTTGGCTGATCACCTTTTGATTCCATATACTTTTCCTTTAATAAATTTGTAATTAAATTTTTATATTTTAAAAAGTTTTAATTGGATATTTATATTAGTTTTAAATTTATAATCACATCTTTATCGTTCAAAAAATATTTAACTTAGTAAAATATACTGAGATATATTTATTAGTGGTATGAGATAAATAAAAATATTTTGGTAGTATTCACCGTAAAAAATAATTTAATTATAAATTTAAAATTAATATAAAAATTTAATTAAAAATTTTAAAATATAAAAAAACTATAAAAACTAACAAATAATTTATAATGACTTGTTTGATTTTTTTTCATTGAGAAACTTATAAGTCAATCATAGAATTTTTGCAAAAATTTATTTGGTACTTTATTTTCCTCAAGTGTATAAGCTTATTATAAAATTTACTAAAATATTATTTGTACACTAAAATTAGTCACTAATATTTGTACACTAAAATTAGTCACTAAGATCAACCACCAATATATTTATATATAAATACATATGTAGTTTAATTTTTTTTTAATGTATATTTATATTCCAACATATATTTTATATTAGTGATTGACTTTGGTAGCTGATTTTAGTATATATCTAGTATTATTCTAAAATTTATTAAGGACGGCCTTCTCTTATTCTTCTATTAAAATTTTAGTAAATTATTTTTTAATATATTTATCTAAAATTAATTTTTTCTAAAATGGAGAAACGGGAGTGAATAAAGTCAATAAACATTGGTATTGAGAGAATATCTTAAAGTATAAATAATGTGCATTGAATAAGGCTATTAATAAAAAGAGACAAGACATTAATAAAGAGAGAGAAAATGTTAAAATATAATTAGTGTGAATGATAGTAAATGACATATTTATCCTTAATTTTAAACTAACATTAAAAAGTGAAAGAGTTTATTAGGATATTATTATTTATAAAACTATTTAAACCTTTTATTTTAACAAATGTATAATAAATATATTAATAATTAAATTATGTATTTTACATTTTTAGTTCATAATTTTCAAAGTGTTATAAAGACACATGTTTAAGTTATTATCTTAAAAAATTGTTTAAAAAGGATTTTTAATAAAAAAATAAAAATTATTCTTTTTATAATAGAAAGAAAAAAGATACATAATCTACAATGCATATTTTTCTTAAAAATTTAATTACAACCTTTTTTTTTTCTAACTTCAATCTTCAACAAAGAGAAATTTATAAAATCTTATATGCCAAAATAAAATAGAAAATGATTTGTACTCTTTTAGAAAAAAATTAAAATAATAATAATAAAAAAAGAAAAACAGAGCTTTTCCCCAAATAAAGAAGAGTCCACTCGAGTGAACCACCCCACGCGACTCAGCACTCAACACTCACAACACTCAGCACTCAGCAGTGTTGATGAGCAACAAAGTTCGTATCTTTCCTCAGCTTCATGCCCCGTGATCGCTTATGCACTTCTCTATTACCTCACCTACCCATCATGCAATTCAAGGTTTCAAGTATGATTTGAATATGCTTCAGACCGAGTTGTCTTTCACTCAATTCAAGGTTTGAACTTTGATACTTTTTTCATGCCCCAAAGATGTTTGTGTTAATGCTTTTGAGTGTAACAGTGTTTGGTTTGAGTTAACTGCTCTGCACTTCTTTTGATTAGTAAAGTGTGAATACGCCTTATTAATTTTAGAAGTACTGTTTCTGATTAAGTGGGGTGCTTGTGTATATGGCTGTTAAGTATTGATGTTACTGTATAATTGTATTTGTCTAGGCTTTGATTCATGAGTAGGTAGATTAGAAGAAGTTTGAGGTATGGAGATTTTGAACTTCTTTAGCCATATTTGGCGTTAGGCCTATGAATAATAGTATGCTTAGTTTATAGTAGTCCAATTAGTAGTATGAGGGCTAGTTATAATATGAATTACTATAACCAGGAGGACCAGCACTAGTAGTAGTTGCTTGGTTTGTTTGAGTGTCATGCCCTTCGATTCGATCCTCAAGGACAGTGTATATGCATCAGGTATCGGGCCTCCCACCCAATTTAAAGGTGAAATCTGATGAGGCTAGGGATTAGTCGTTAGCTACCAACCGATAGATACCCGAGGATTAAAATCCATCAAAATAAAAATATTAAAATCCATTAAATGAAAAGTGAACCATTCTTTGAATTTCCTCGTTTGGAAATCGGAATATTCTCCATGTTTGGCCTTCTCAAAATTAGTTTTGGCTTCCAATTTTGTATCCATTTTTTTCCCTTCTAGTTATTTGGTTGTGCTTAAATCTTAAACAAAGATCAATTTCTGTGATTGAATGCCTGAAATCCTGACAAACCTGCTTTGATTGAGAGGATGGGTTGGATTAGGAGCGGTCCAATTTGTTATCTTTTACCTTCCTTACTGGTTTTTATGATGGTTTTGTGTGTCCCTAAACGGTAAACTCAAGAGTATAAGTTAAGATTTTAGAAAACCAAGTTATGAATACATAATGATAAGTTAGGTCCTTAACTTGGTCTACTGGACCTCTTTTTTTTTTTTTTTTTTTTTTTTCTTTTTTCCCTTTGATTGAATGATTAAAATCCTCAACATGAATGATGTTTTGTGGATGTCTATTGCTTTACTATTGTTATTGGTTTATTGTTGAATTTGAAATATTGTATTTCCTTAAACTGAGTATTGCAAAGAATGGATCAATAGTTGTCAGGTTCTGTTCCTAATACCATTATATTAATGACTTCTATTGCCCTTATGCATGGGGCATTTTCATTAAACAAATATGTATTGTTTTCAGTTTTTCATGCATCTGCTGGTTCTTAATGTGTTTTCATATATGTTGAGTGGAAAGAATCCTAATTATATTTATACTGTTCTTAATGTGATTTGTTCCTGTGCTGGAATAATAGGTTGCTTCTGGAACGTCCTTGTATGCGTTTGCTGTTTATTCATGTTAGTCTCTTATCACTCTTCTATAGCAGTATGCTGTTTAGTTCGTACTTTTGCAGCTCTTTGAATTGCATACCCATTGAATATTAATGTCATGTATAATATATTGGAATAGCAGTTTGAATTGTAATAGTTTGTAGTTGTAGGAATGTAGGTGCTAGTTGTCCTCACTATATTTTACAGTATTTGTCTTCCCTTAATATTCCTTATTGCTTGTTGCTTTCTTTGCTGCTCCATTTGATGTTTGTGAGTAATTTTGGGTTGATCTATTACTTTTATTTATTTTTTTAATACTTTATGTTTTCTCATTTGCATTTAAAATTTATAAACAACAGTATAGGCATATGAGCTGAATTTACCAAGACGAACCCCCTAATGTTGGTAGTGAGTTTGATCTATAGCTCCGTTTAGTTTTGCTGTCCTACATTTAATTTAAAGTTGAACTAAGACAGTGATCCTATTTACTATGCTCTTGTTTGTCAGATTTAAGTTTAACATCTTATCAATCTGCATTTGTTTATATAAGAATACTGTTTTATGTTAATAGAAAGATGGAGCGCACCAGATTTAACATGAGGGGTCGTAACTCTGGTTCAACTCCGTCAGAAGAATCATCTTTGGACCTTGAAAGAAATTGTTGCAGTCATTCTAATCTGCCTTCGCTGAGTCCACCAACACTACAACCCTTTGCCTCGGCTGGGCAGCACTGTGATGGCAATGCTGCCTACTTCTCATGGCCAAGCCGCTTGAATGATGCTGCGGAAGAGCGAGCAAACTATTTTTTAAATCTACAAAAGGGGGTACTACCTGAAACACTTGGTCGGTTGCCAAAGGGGCAGCAGGCAACCACATTGCTTGAACTCATGACAATTAGGGCATTTCACAGCAAGATACTGCGTTGTTACAGCCTTGGTACAGCAATTGGTTTTCGCATACGGCGAGGTGTATTAACAGATATTCCTGCCATTTTAGTATTTGTGTCGAGGAAAGTTCACAAACAATGGCTCAGCCCAATCCAATGTCTACCCACTGCTCTTGAGGTTGTTGACAATATTTAATCTGAATCTACCCTAACTTTGTTAGATATTTAGTAATTATTTGTTCTCTAATGCCTAGTGCAGCACTTAAATGTTTAATATGTAAATCAGGGGCCTGGTGGAGTATGGTGTGATGTAGATGTGGTGGAATTCTCTTATTTTGGTGCCCCAGAGCCAGTTCCAAAGGAACAGCTGTATACAGAGATTGTAGATGACTTGCGTGGGGGTGACCCTTGCATTGGTTCAGGATCTCAGGTGTTTCTTTGTTCCAATTTAAAATAGGTTACTTTTGATTCATTTTATATTGTGTAGATTTAATGACGAAAGAAGGCTTTTTGGTCTGATAATGATGTCATGATAGGGTAACCATTGTTACTGTCCTTTTATCGGTTTGCCAATTATGATGTTCATTCTAATGTGGTTCTGTTGCCAAGAAAGCCTTTTCTACATGATTCTAACTCTGTTGGTTGTATGTTGTGATTTCAACTAGTATTGTAATTGTTCTCTATGGTCACCTCTGAAGTTTAATATCCAGATGTGTGGACCTTCTATAGTCCTCGATTTCATTCTTCATCATTTTATTGTATCTATTACTTTTCCGGAACCATAATGGTATCAAAATTCCTGTATTCATGAATCAGTTGAATTTCTAATTGCTTACTTCCTTCATACAGGTGGCAAGCCAGGAGACATATGGAACTTTGGGTGCCATTGTTAGGAGCCAAACAGGTAGTCGGCAGGTTGGTTTTCTCACAAATCGACATGTCGCAGTTGACCTGGATTATCCGAATCAAAAGATGTTTCATCCTCTTCCACCCACCTTGGGGCCTGGGGTTTACCTTGGTGCAGTAGAGCGAGCAACTTCATTTATAACAGATGAACTTTGGTATGGCATATTTGCTGGAATAAACCCAGGTAACATAGTTTTATAGGTCTGATAAATTCTGTTGCACCGACTCACATTTCCCCATGCGTAGTCAACTAGTCATCCTTCATCACGGTGTGTTTCTCTTGCAGAGACTTTTGTGAGAGCCGATGGCGCATTTATTCCTTTTGCCGATGACTTTGACATGTCCACTGTTACTACTGTAGTGAGAGGCGTTGGAGATATTGGTGATGTAAAAATTATTGACCTACAGGCACCAATTAGTAGCCTTATTGGAAAACAGGTGGTGAAGGTCGGAAGAAGTTCCGGCTTGACTACAGGCATTGTTTTGGCTTATGCCTTAGAGTATAATGACGAAAAAGGAATATGCTTTCTAACAGATTTTCTTGTGGTTGGCGAGAACCAGCAAACGTTTGACCTCGAAGGAGACAGCGGAAGTCTCATCATGTTAAAGGGTGACAATAGCGAGAAACCACGACCAATTGGGATCATATGGGGAGGAACGGCTAATAGGGGCCGCCTTAAGTTGAAAATTGGACAACCTCCTGAGAATTGGACTAGTGGGGTTGATCTAGGCCGTCTTCTCAATCTACTTGAACTCGATTTGATAACAACAGATGAAGGACTAAGAGGTTTGTCAAATTTTTCTCAGAATGATCTGTTTTTTTTGTTACTCTTTTCTGTCATTCAGATCTTGTGTTATAAATCCTGATTCTGTTTATTCTGCTGTCACATATTAGTGGCGGTGCAAGAACAAAGAGCTGCTTCTGCAACCGCGATTGGCTCTACAGTTGGCGACTCATCAACCCCCGATGCTATGCTTCTGAAAGATAAATCCGAAGATAAGTACGAGTCACTTGGTCTTCAGATTCAGTCCATTCCCTTAGGAGTTGAGACTAGCAACCAAGACATGAAACCGTCGAATATGGAGACTGAATTTCAGTTAGAAGATGGGATCAAGGTAGCTCCCAGTATCGAACACCAGTTCATCCCGAGTTTCATGAGCCGGTCTCCACTGCACAAGAACAGCATGCAGGAGCGGGCAGCGACCGAGAATTTGTCCTCGTTGAGGAGTGGCTGCGACGAAGATTTATGCGTTTCACTGCATCTTGGTGATAACGAAGCAAAGAGAAGGCGTTCTGAAGCATCAACTAGCACTGAGGAAGCTCAGTGAAGTAGATTATTTACATGAGCTGGATGAATCTGCTTGTTAAAAGATTCAATCATTTTTAATTAGTCCCTTTTTTTTCACCGGGTAACGTGTTGTTTGTAACAGTTATGATACTGTATTTTATGCTTAGAAGCTGAGACAATGAGCAATGATCTTTGTGGAGTTCGCTGTCTATGAAGTGAATCTGTGGTTAGAGACAGAGAAGAAAAGTTTGCCTTGGTGTCTAGTTGATAGCTTTCCAACTCCTCCTTTTTCTAAAAGAAGGAAAAGAAAAAAAATCTGAAGATCATATTTCCATTCAAATAACTCAAACATATTACATTTCACGTATGATTAAATTCTGATCTAACAGAAAATCACAGTTAACCCTTGATGCCTACAATAAATAAAAAAATTCCTATTACAAACTATAAAAAAATATAATTAATATTAGAATTTAATTTGGATGGATCGGTCATTCAATCAAATTCATGTGTTTAAATTAATTTTTAGATAATAAATTTAAAAATTAATTATTTTTACTCACATGACAATATACAAATAATTGTTTTGTATACAAATTTTTTATACTAATAGTATATAAGAATTAAATTCTTAATATCAAAAAACTAATTCAAATTATTTTTGCGTATTTCTTTTAATATAAATTCATTGATATCTCATATCTATATAAATCCTTGTTTAAAAAATCAATATAAATTTGAAACAAAAGGGAAAAAAATAAAATAACATAAGAAATTAGGGGTATACATAGTTCGGCCCGACTCGAAGGCTTGGCCCATATCCAAACACTTTAGGGGCTAATTTAGTGTGATTTCATCGGGTTTAGGGTCGAGTAAGAGTATCAAAAATAGACTTAGTCATTATTTAGGGCTGGGTTCGGGTCAAGGCGAACCCGGTTTCACCCATTCTATAGAGGATTAAAAAAGGTATATATGTTTTAAATTAATTCCAATATTATGTTATATTAATTATAAGTTTATTGTTTTATTTTTAATTACAGATAATTAAATTAAAAAATATATCAAAAGAAGCATAAAATTAGAATTTATGGACAAATTTAAATTCAAAAATATATATCAACTTCTCGATAACAAGTACATTTTTTTCTTCTTTATAAATAAGTGTATCATCATTTTTTGACATATAATTTATCAAGATTCGAACTTCACCGATTTAGATTCAATTTTAGCGTGTGACCTGAAAGTAGTATGATTTTATTGAATTTAAAGCCGAGTAAAAATTTTAAAAATAGATCCGATCATTATTATTTAGAGTCGGATCCAAATCAAAGACGAACTCGACTTCACCTCACCATATCCAACCCTACAACAAATAAAAACAAATCACATTTAAAAGTGAACATAAATTCATGAAAAGAAAAACGCAATAACCATTAACTACCCTTATCTCGCCGCATAAGTGTACCCGCCCTGCGCCAAATGAAAAATTGAAAACTCTTGAATTGCTCTAAACCATTCCTTTTTGCCATTCTAGCTACCGCCACAAAAAGAGAGCGACAAAATTCACCTATCTCTGCCAGAATTCAATGCAGGTCTTTGCATAACGGAATCACCAGCTGTCGCCATTGTTGAAAAGGAAGCATTGCTCTTGTCGCCACCGCCGAAGGAGATCCGCCGCTCCTTTTTGCTTGGTTCAACAAAATCGCAGGTTCTTAATCTCTTCCTTGGTTGTTTTTTGCCGTTACTTGAATATGATAGTGAAGGAAAAGAGCCTTCTGTAAATTTGATTATATTTTTAGACAACCAAAAAAGCAGAAATTAGGATGACGAAATCGGAAACTAGGTTTAATTAATTATGTGATTTGGATTTTTCTTGTGAGTTTGGAAGTGCTTTTGTGGTTAATTGATGGGTAAACTGAGTCTCAGTCTTGCCTTACTAGCTGCATTTTTTTAATTCGTTGAGGAAAATACTGCACGTCTGAATGTTTCTGAAGCTTGGGAATAGACTTCTCAAATGGATTAAGTTGATTTATTGTGGCTTGGAATTGGTTGTTGTTGGATCTGAATTGAGGTTAAGGGCACTCTTTTATATGTTATGATGAAAATAGCAAGTCGAGTTTGAGCGAGAATGGCAGAAGTTTGAGTCTGCTTCAAGTTTAAAGGCATTGCTTGGCGAGCCAATCAACAATTTGATGAAATTGGAGAATCTGAGCAGATCGGAGTTTGTGATTGGTTAATCGTGTATTAGGATTGAAAAGGGTAGGTTGGATCCTTAATTTAGTGTTCCCAAAGGTCTGGAATCAACTTGAGTTAGTAGGTTGTTAAACAGTGTTGTTCAAGTTCTGGTTTCTCCGCAGAATTAAGTGCAGGGACAGCAACTTGTGGAACCTATATCTCGCTGCACAGACCACATTTCTGTGTGGGACCAAATTTGGGTGAAAGCTAGTTGTGTCTAGTGTATGGTCACCAAATTCGGGAGTATTTCAATCTCTGTAAGATTAGATTTGAGTTTTGGAAGAAGAACTGCCAGACTTGATTCTGAATTTCTTCAATAATGGGACAGCTAACTGCTAAAATTTATAATTAAGTCTATAAAGCTTGAAAACATACGAGACTAAAACAAGTGTGAATTTTAGTACCTCTAGTTGTCCCCACCAAATTTTAGCTCATTTAGAGGTCTTTAGAATTTATGGTGATTTTTGGAAGAAAGTGACAGTGCAGTTTTTCTGCTGCAGGGCAGTTTCAGTAATTTCCCTTTATCTAAATATGTAGCACCTAAAAATTCACGATTCTTGAATCGTTGGCAAGCTTGTTTGAATACGGAGGTGTTGATATGAAAGTTTGCACATTCTCGATGTCGTTTGCCCTGGTTTCATTAGCAAGTTTCTCGTGCATTAGCGGTTAAATGCCCGTTTTTACTCTGATGTGTATAAGTTCGATTTGAGTTGGCCTTAGTAATTCTGATATTTTGATGTTACTTTGGTGATTAGAGGCTGTTAAGAGATTTGGGGATGAGTCTTAGGCCTAGTGACAAGAGTTTGCTGTTAAGAGGTTGTTCACTAAAAGTACCATTTGGTCAATGTCAGTTCGCTGGACTTTTCTTGTAATTTTGAAATGCTTTTGAAGCTGCTAGTTATTCCCGTTCTCACTCTCAATCTAGTTGTGCCCACCAAGCCCATCCAAATCTAACCCAAAATCTCGCAAATACTGCACTGTCTTAACCTCAATTGACACCCTTCAATTTCAATTTTAATTTCTTTGTTCTCTTCCTCTTGGAATCCTAATCAGTAGCCACAGTCCTACTCCTATACTCACTAGTCGCTCCAATTGCATTTTACTTCTGCCATTGTTGCTGGTGCTCTCCACTGCGTTGCTGTCTGTTGGTGTTCATTTTTCGAACTCTCCGTAGTCCTATGCTCATTATCCACTCTTTGATGTAACGTTGCCCACAACAAGGGTGGACCAACGAATGCCAGCTGTTGTTTCTTTACTGTTGATGCTGTGAACTAATAAGGATTGTTCTTCTTTCTTGACAGAACTGAATTCAACAACTTAGCTATTGTCAGACACGACAAGATGCGAGTTCAGAGACTTTCAGGAATGCAGAAGCAAGTGCTCAGCTTATATAGAGGATTTCTTCGTGTCGCCCGATCCAAATCTGATAAAGAACGACACAAGATAGAGTCGATAATATCAGAAGAGTTCCGCCGAAATTCCACGGAAGTAGACCGGAAGAATTTTCAATACATTGAGTACTTACTCCGTCGTGGCAAGAAACAGCTTGATCAGCTTAGAAGCCCTGGCACCACTGGGTTAACTTCATTAGAAGTTGATTTGTCTAGAACCAACAAGACTAACTCTTAAAGTAAGGATTAGAATGCATGTCATTTGTTATTACCAAAGAAATATATTTGTAATCATGTTTTAACATCATATACTAATTTTAACAAAATATTTAATTGTAATTTCATGCTATAGATTTGCACATATTAATTACCAAAATATTTAATGGTAATTTCATGCTATAAATTGTTTGCACATTAGACACTTTCCCAAACTTTAAAGGCCCATGCAAATGCTTAGCTTGAAGCTATACTAGGATACTTATATAATTAATTGTATATCAAATTTCATAATTAGAAATGTTACAAAGCCAATGATTTTTGGCCAGTAGTGAACTAATATACTAGATTTTTTTTATATTTTATTAGTTTTTTACACACGCATATACACATAATTTAATATCATTTGTACTCATATTATACGGTCTGTAGTCTGTACACAGATTGATAGAGAAAAGAAGCATTATTGTTGATATTGTTAATACCATGCAAGGTTATCCTCCTATGGATATTGGCTCTTTATATCTTAGGGAGGTTTGTGATATTCTCGCTCTTGGAATATTTTCTCTTGATTTTAGATCTCCGGTTCCATAACCCAAGAAAGTGGTGTTGTGAGGAGAATTCATTTTCTCGGTTATGGCTTGAGATTAATGGTGTTCAACCTTGAAGGCTATTACTGGAATTTGGTGTTCATGTGTTGATTTTGATGAAAAATAGCTTCTAGAAGGTTCCTTGCTGTTAAAGCATGCTTTTTTTGAATATGGGTGAATTTTCTTATGTGGTTAGGGTTCTTGAAAGCTCGGTATGGCCTTCAGAGCCCTTATCTCTTTTAAGCCACAAGGTGTTTCAGCCTTGTCGTCTTGATGTATGCAAGCAATTCTAATGTAGCTCTTGATAAGATATTGAACTTTTATTCCAGACAAAAAGTATTACAAACGTTCAAGGCAACATTAGGAAGAAGAAAAGACCCACAATCACTAGCACGAATCAAACATGAAACACATTTGATTATCATAATTATATATGTATTTATTTTACATTATAGACATCACACCATCAATTTATTTATTATTATTTATCACTAGATGAGAGGTGATTGTAGACACCATAGATTTTGCATGCATGATGAACACACCAAGCACCCTTTATTATTGTTGTTGTTGTTGTTGCCCATAATCTATGGTTTAACAAGCATGAGAGCTTCCATCTCCTCCTTGAACATGGGCATAGCATCATTAGGTAGAGAAACAAAGATTCTAACACCTCCATTCATTGAAGGATCCAAGTCACTAGGAGGTGAAAAAATGCACACTCCAACTGTCCCAAACATGTTGCATGGTGCCGGTACCATGTTCACTGGCTTAGCCCACCCTTTGTTCATGTTTTCCAACATACCCAAGTGCATCCAACTAGACAAAACCATAGATGCACCGATACCTTGATAATCAAAGTGCTCTATTTTTGTCTCTTTTGTGTCAATAGCATTCCTAATATACTCCTTTGAGAAACCAAGCTTCTTAGTCTCTTTGATCATCTTCACCACATGTGAGAGTGGCTTTTCATTGAGTTCCTTTACTGTTAGCACAACTTTTGGGTCCACAAAAGCATTCCCATAATACCCTTCAGGCAAAGGAGGAATCAAGGAGTGATTCCTTCTTAACCCTACAACAATAGCCAATGAAGTTTTTCCATCATAGTTGAGTTTCAAAGCTCTAGTTCTTGACCTCCAAACATAAGCACCAAGGGCTTCAAAACTTGTAAAGCTTTCACCCTCCAAAGAGTAATCAATATTATTGCTATAACTTATTTCCTTCAATAAACTCTTTTTGAGTCTTTTTATGCTCTCACTATCCACCTTAAAACATTCATGCACGAGAGTTTTGGTGGGCAAGTAAGGTGAAACCGCGGCCGACGCCTCATCCATGGGACTTAGCAATGGATGTTCAGTAATTGACCCATTTAGCCTTTCCCTCTCCCACACAGGTTTCACAGATGGCTCGCTTTTTCCGCTCGCGAGTTCAGCCATGGCTTGAAAGAATTGAGATCCTCCAATTCCATCAAAAACAGCATGTGATGCGCCTATTCCAACTGTGAACCCGCCACAGAGAAACTTGGTCACCTTTATTCCCAAGGGATATTGGTAACCATTTTCATCATCATCTTCATGAAAAGGATTATCAAAAGCCAAGTGTTTTGCATTTTCAGTGTCACTACCATCAAGGTAGTGAAGGCAAGAAAGCTTGCAATTTGCAATGGATTCCACAAATGGAACTCCATATGCATTGCAATGGATTCTAAGTTTCCCATCAGCATGTTTTACAAGCCTTCCAGCAAGAGGGTAGTAATAGAACAAAGCCTTGGAGAGTGCTTCTTTGATCACAAGTGCAGGGTCATTTTGGGCATTTTGAGGATCATCAATAAGAATAGTGTTATTTGGTGGTTTAAATATGTGAATGGTTTGACATAGACTATTAAGTTCTGGTCTATTATCAATTGTGGATAGAGAGATTACAGATGAAGGAGTTGGTTTTGATGGCTTTACAAAGATAACATCTTCCATGCTAACCTTAAGGTCAAGGAATGGTTTTTCATATCCCATAGAGATAGAATATATTTAGTTGTTTTGTATGTGTTACACTATGTGTGAGTTTGAGATGGGTAGGATAATATATGGCCAATGCTTCTTCATGTATTTATAGAATTTGCGTTGTATGTGCATGTGTGTGTGAGAGAGAACTTACTAATAATGAACAAGAATGGAAGATGTTGATAATCTTAAAACATGGTTATTTAAATTGTTTGATCTTCTAAAGCTTTATTCTAATATATTAAACACATGAGAACACAATTGTTTTTTTTCTTTCTTATCCTTCATTTTAAATGCTTTGTAACCTTTGGTAATAACAATGGTTTAACCCAACATATAGGACTGTAAGTAGATCAAGTTAGATTATAATTTAGTTCAAGTTTGATTCTTTAGGGTAGCGTTTGGTGGAGAGACAGAGACGAAAAGACTGAGATTGAGAGACAGAGACTAAGAGACAGAGATTGAAATAAATTTCAATATTCTGTTTGGTGCAAAATTGGAGACATAAATTGAAACAAAAATAAAACTCTAATTTAATTTCCACAAAGGGCAAAATTGAAATTAATTAATTGAAATGAGGGTATTTTAAGTATAAAATGTTATTAAAATTTTAGTCTTCATCTCTAAAAATTTTAGTCCTCTGTGTCTCCACTTTTTGGAGGTACTGAAATACTGAAATTTTAGAAACAGACAAAAATTTTAGTACCAGTCTCTGAATCAACAAATATGATACTAAGTCTCAGTCTCTCAATCTCTGTCTCAATACCTCAAAACAAACGCTATCTAACAATTTGATAAACCAATGAGTTCATGAATTTATGAGCCAAGCTTAATATGAATTTGAGCTTATATATATTATGTATTTTTATTTTTAATTTGTAATAATAATTTATAATTTTACACAAACACATAATTATAATATTCAAATTTGTTAGTGATTTTTTTTTTCATATCTAAATTGTAATATTTTTTTATTTTATTGTAGATTGAATAAATAATAAGTCTTGTTAAATTATTTATAATAGAAGACAATAACATTCTATATATTAATGATTTGAATAAAGTATTATATTAATCTCTAACATTTGAAATAAGTCCTAATTTCATTCCTAATATTTGAAACGTTTTATTTTTATTCTTAAATATTTATATCATATATTTTAATCTTCTGATCAAAATAACAAAATTCTTTCAAAAATACTTTCATCCATTATGATTTTCCGAAAATCGTAATTATATGGTCACAATGGTTGTTATAGTAATTTGAGAGCAAACGCAACAGAATAATAAGAAAAAGAGATAAAGATAAACAGAAAAACGTATTTCTGAAAGAAAAAAATTTTAATTGACCAAAGAACAAAAATAAGACGAAATGAAATATTTAAGATAAAAATCAATCATCATTGCTCTAAAATCTAAGAAAAAATATTTATATTGGTGATCATTGTAGGATTGATTTTACTTACTCGTTTAAACTTTTTTGGACTAAATAAAATAGTTTAATATGTTAAGAATCAAACTATAATTTAGCCCAAATATTTAAGATTAAAATAATATTTTATTTTTTATTTTTCATTTTTAAAATTAAAAAATATTATTAAATAGGAAAGCAACACAACCGACATAATCATAAAAACCATATATAGGCACCATAATTTTAGCTAACATATATTTTAATGGCACAACTTAAAATTATTATTAGTAAAATGTTTTAAATTTTTTATTTTAATAAAGGTTAAATTATATAGTTGGTCCATACACTTTCAGTGAAATTGCAAATTGGTCCCTACACTTGAAAAGTTTGTAATTGGATCTCTAAAGAAAATTAAAATTTGCAATTTAGTCCCTGTTGGTCAAAAAGTGTTGATTTAACAGAATATTTTCAGAATATGTTGAGAATATTCTGTTAAAATAGAGAATATACTGAGAATATTCTGTTAAATTAAGCACTTTTTGAACGACGGAGACTAAATTACAAATTTTAATTATCTTTAAGGACTCAATTACAAACTTTTAAAGTATAGGGACCAATTTGCAATTTCACTGAAAGTGTAGGAACCAACTGTGTAATTTAACCTTTAATAAATACATAATAGTTACATTGAAAACTAAATTTTGTATATTTTTTTATAATAACTTTTTAATTAATAATTTTAATGTCTTTACGGCATATCTTTAACTAAACTCCTTTTTATAAATAAAATCAATTTTTAATTAATCAAATCGGAAAGTGAACTTAATTTTCGTGAATCTGAGTTAAATTTGACCTAAGTCAACTCCACTAAACTCAGTTCCAATCCTAGTAACATGCAATTTTATAAGACTAATGAGTGAATTGGTAGAAGTCTTTCTTTCTAATCAGCTTCACGTAAAGTCCTACTAACACATGAATATTATATTCTTATTATTTAGCTTGTAATTGCTCTATGACCAAGACGTACAACATGTATAGATCTTTCATCATTGTTTATACCCCCCTCCCCCCTTTTCTTTTAATGTCATAACAGTTCCTAACTAAACAACCAGACTGCATTCACCAATGATAAGTAATTAGAGATCAGAGGGTCACGTAGAGTTCCTTAATTATTAGTGATAATAAACAGAAATGATGTTGAAAATGTTCTCTATAAAACGACAAAACAAAGCGCACATGATACACATCCTTGGATTTAGAACATGTGATATATGTGATATATAAGTGAATAATGATGATAATCACTACCTCTGTGTGTGTGTGTGGCGGAAATTTGATCCATTTGATAATGGTACCAAAAAGTTGACGGGATACAAACATATGATATATCCTCAATATAAGTTCAAGTCTGAAAAATTGATAGTGGTGATATAGCTAGTGCTCCATTTTGTTTGTATCATCGTTGGGTGCAAGCAACGGTTCATCGTATTATTGTAGAACAAATCCTGAAACTTGATATAGTTATGGAATTTCCCAACAAAATCAGAAAAAGATGAAAAAACCAATTAAATAAAGAAAGAAATTGAGAATTAAAATAAAGTAGTTCAACAATACAATGACTAAATTCTAATAATGGTCCATGAGATTTAAGGTATTTATCGTTTTAGTCTTTTAGATTCAAAATTCACTAATATTTGAGATTTAGCTCCAGGCACGCACTACAGTAGTCTCTGAACTCTTCTTGACATTGAGTCAATAAACAAAGTGTTGAGCTAGCTCTAAATTGCCATATTCGACAAAATTAAATAACGACGTTTTATTTTAGTGCTTAAACAAGGTAAAAATAAAGTCATTTTAGAGAATGAGAGGAGATAATACAAATTACGTATCATATAAATTCTTCTTCGTCTTTTTGTTTTTTGTCTTATTTAAACGACAAACGAAATAGCGTTGTTTAATCCGGGATACAGTCTGACAAGTTAAAATCAATTTAGCATTTTGTTCACCAACTCAATACTAGAAAGGGTTTAACTACTAATATGATGTCTAAATTTAGATCTTGGGGTCAATACAGTAAATTTTAAATTTAAAAGATTAAAATAATAAAAATCGTGAATCTAAAAGACAATTATAAAAATTTAGTTATAATAATATATATATATATATTTTAAATTAAAAATTTAATAAAATTATAGTGATGAACGAAACCATTAAAGCTAACAAAAAAAATCATTCACGCAGTACAGCTTACACCTCTCTAGTCTTTAGTTGACCAAGATAGTCAAGATACACTCTTCCCATTTTATTGAGAATAATTCACTAAATTAGTTTTCAATAATTTTGATTTTGGATAAATTAGTTTTTAACAAAAAAATTAACAAATTGATCTTAATTTTTAGAATATTAGGCAAATTAATTTCTAATAAAATAAAATAACAAGTTAGTTATTTAATATGAAGTACAGACAATTTGAGTTGTCGTGTTTGCGTGTCGGACACATTTTGGACACGATATTTATCGACAATCGTCCGACACACATGTCTGTCGTATTCAATCGTGTCTTAATAAAAAATAAAAAAATATTCTCTAAATACATTTAAACACACCTAAATATCATTACGTGTCAGCGTATTCAGCCTTATTCTTAACATGTATTCTTGAAAATTGAAATGAGTTTAGAAATAATATATATTATTATTTATTAAAATAAAAAATATTTTAAATACTTTTATATAGTTAAAAAAAGACATTAAAACCAATTAAAAGATTATTTTATATTTTAATACTAATATAATATCAAGAATTCATTGTAATTTATATAAAAAATACTTTATATTTTATATATATATCATGTCCCCATATCTTATAAGATTTTAAAATTCATGTGTCTAGATATCCTATATCGTGTCGTGTCCTGTATCCATGTCAGTGTCCGTACATCATAGGTTATTTATTTTTAAAAATTTAAATAGCTTAACTAATTTTCCTGTGAAAAATGTTAGAAACACATTAAATTTTATTATTTTTAGCCATCATTTTTAGTTAGTTATTAACCAAATTTCTTTAATTCAATAATTTAATAACATAATTTAGCCTACATTTTTAAATATTAATAATTAATTGATGACAAACCCTAAATTCTAAATCCAAAGTAATTACATTTTATAGTTATAAGTTACCTTAGACTCATCGTAGTTGTTAAAATTAGACCATATCTATCAAAAATTCAGCAAATCGATAGTCCAGCAGTTTAGTTAGCCATTTAGACCAAAGTTGCTGTTGTTATATTTAGTGTTTTATATATTATTTTAAAGTTTTTGACTAAATTATAATTTCTATATTTATTTAATTAAACTTAAGTGATGTAAATTATTTTGTTATCATTTAATAAAAATATTCTATTTCTTTGTTTTATATTTGAGTTCTCATTTTTAATATAATTTTATATATTTATTTAATTATTATCAAATTAAACAATTAATATAATTAAACGTTTCAATCGAACCGTTAAACCAATAATCAGTAACTTAGCCGAATCTATTATATATATTGTTGGTACAATTCTCATATGTATGATAAAACTCAGACACATTTGTCTTGTTTTTTTCGTTAAGTTTCTCACACTTAACCAAGCCAACAATCAAAGTAGCAGAGAACAAAAGTGATAACTAAGGGTGTATTTGGTTTAGCATTTGGAGTATTAAACACACGTTTAATTTTATTTTAAGTTTTACTATAACTTATTTTGATAATAAAAATAATTGTCAAACATAAATTATATTAATATCAACTTACTTTTAATTAAAATCAATTTTATAAAATTAATTTTATACAAATTACTATTTACAAACATTAATCCAAATACATTAAGTTGAGTGTATCTGTGGTCATAGTCGATCCAAGCACTAAAAATGAGATGAAATTAGAGATGTCAACAGGATAGGATGGGGGCGGGGATGCCTCTTTGCTCTTCATCCCTGCCCCCAGATTTACTCTCCATCTCCATTTTTGTTTCCCGCCGTAGAGGAATATTGCTTTCCATTCTCATTTTTTACGGGACTCCATTTTTGCGGGGACCCCATTCTCCATCTATCTGATAGTTCTAACTAATTATTAATTTCCATATAAATAGAGCTGCAAGTATCCATCCTATACAAAAACAGCAAGATTTTATACCAAAAAAAAAGTCTAAACGATAAGATGGTGACTTCTTTCGAAATGACGCAGTGGGGGACGCAACAGTGAGCCAGAAGACAGAGCAGTGGACAAGGTGGGAGATGCGGCAACAGAAAGAAAAATGGACACGTCGACAGAGTTACGAAAAGAGAGGTCGCAAATAGAGAGCACAACGCGATGAAGGTGATGGCACCATGAGGTGTAACGATGCGGTGAGAAGGGAGAGTGGCAACGGAGTGGCTGCAGAGAGGTTGGATGGAGTATGGATAGCATTAGGAATCTCTGAATTGAATAAGGATTATACAAATGAGGATTAGGAGTTTTGGGTTTATGTGTGTGTAAATAAACTATTAAGGACAATTCAATAAATTTATGAATTTCGAGAATTAGCGAGGATGGGGTGGGGATTCCAGCTCGAGTCCCTGCGCTTGTCTCGAGGAAATTTCGTCCCCCATCCCCATCTCCATCTCCGTGGAGAAAATTTCCCACAGCCGGATCCCCATTCGAGGCAGTCCCCGCAGGGATCCCTGCATCTCAAAAAATTTTGCCATCCCTAGATGAAATATACCTCCATATAGTATTTATTAACTTTACAATAATATAAAACAAAAAATTACAAACAAAAACTACAAAAGGTAATTATATTTTATAGAATTGTGCATTTTAAAAAATATTTTTGCTAGTCGAAATAATTATTTTCAAAAGATTAAGCTGATTTGAAAAGTTGGTAAAGTGTCGAGATGGAAGTAGGAACTAAAAGAGATACATGTGCAAGCATTAAGTGGAGATTATTTGGCACAGATTCGATTTCGATACTTTGGTAAAATCGAGCAGTTACTCAATTGGAGAATCGAGCAGTTACACGAATGAAAGGGATCGAAGGCTTTCTTTGAATTAAGGATTTGTTGGTAACGCTCTTGGGAAAAAGAGTGTGAACGATTACCTTAATCTCCGCACGCAAAGGGGTACAAATTCTTTAATGATCAGTTATGGAAAGAGGACTATAAATAACAGGAAGCAGTACGGCACAGGGGTTAGAACTTTTCTCCAGAAATATACTCAAACATACTTATATCCCAATGAATGTATGCGTCTCCATTCGATTTTGATTTCTGTAGAGTTCCTTCCATTGTCTTTACTTTTCAATTTTACAATTTCTGTAAACTTTATCTTTTCCAGTTCAATGTATCTTCAGAGCATATTTTAATTTCATTGTCAAATTTATATTTTAGCACTTTTATTTTTCATGTCAAAAGTCTTTTGACCCAGTCGAAGGCATTTTAATTGCTTTATTTAAAATTCAATGTAAACTATTTTAATTTTAGTCATTTTTACTTTTTGAAATATTTATTTTACACTTTTTCTGTCTTTTGTACCTTTTGAATTCATTTCCCTTTTAATGCTCATCTAATTCAAGGATCTTTGATGTACTTATAGAAAAATTGGTATCTACAAAAGAGGAGTAAGTTTCGCTTCCCGATCATCAGAATCGAACCACCGTCAATTTGTTAAAAATCGATGAAACAATTTTAAAGGAAAAAAAAACAAACTAAACGAGGAGTACTCAACAGCTAATTAGCTATGTTGAGTATAGCAGCATCAGCCCGGCCTCTCACTGCGAGTTCCTGTTTGGTCTTTTTTATTGCGTTTTATGTGGTTGTGCTTCTTCACATGGGCTGCTCATCACAAGGCTCATGAATACAAAAAATAGTGTGATAATTAGGCAATGCAACTACCAGTTATGAGCATTTGCTAGGTCAAAAGTTTTGAAGGGGACCTAAGCTGATGGTGCATTTGGGTATGTGGTGGGTATACGAGGTGCACGAAGGATGCTAATAATGGAACCTTGTATTTGACAACCAAGAATAAAAAAAGGAACCTTGTATTTTGCTATTTGCCTTGTAAGAAGATGCTAATTATTCTATTTGATATTCAAATAGAACAATTAAATAAACGTGGTAAAATTATAAAGAGCTATAAAATAATTAAATTTTAGAAATTCTATTTGACAACTCAATTATCTATTTCAACCTTTTCATTGGTTGTCTGATATAATTTTAAATGCGTTGTGTAAAAGAAAATAAAAATTACTTTGAAATGGTCATAAAATTATTTTTTTTAAAAAAAATTAAATTAATAAAAATATATATAAATAATTATATCTCTAATATATTTTTTCATACAAGAACCTTTTTTTTTAGTTTGCACAAATTTTTATATCAATAGTACTAAAAGACTAATAGATTTTATTATTTTTTATTATCAATTAGCTAGCATTATATTTTTGTACACAAATTCAATAAAAGTTTAAATACAACATAATATTAAAGACTTAATGTTGGCTAAACATTAGCTAAAATTTGTTCAAATTAATGGCCACCGAGACTTTTTTTTTTTTTTCATATAGGACTTTTTTTTTAAGAGTAAAACCTCTAAATAGGTCCTAAGAATTTGGATATAAGTCAAATTTATTCTTGACAAAGATTAATTAGGTTGGAGCTCTTCAACCTTTTATGCCGTTAGTCAATTCTACTTGTTAAAGACGAATTTGTCTTATATCCAAATTCTTGAAAATTTATTTGTGGCATTACTCATCTTTTTATTTGTTTTATGCTTTTTTTTTTTAATCAACAAGGATCGACTCTAATATCAAATATTTAGAACTAATTAATCAAATTCTTATTAAGTTACACTATTTTTGTTTTTTGTTGGAGCTTCAAGAACTTAAAATAGCAAAAAAAAAAAAAGGAATAGGAAATTTTAAGAAACTAAAGTAACAAAACAAGAAATTATAAATTAAACACTACAATTAAATAAATTTAAACTTAGGATTAGAAAAAAAATTAATAAAACTCTTGAATTCTAGAGAAAAATTAAAATTTCTTTATCTAAAATTTAATGTCTCAAAATTTAAAAAAAAAAAAGAAAAAAATGAGTGTGTATAAATTGTGTCTTCTTCCCTTGATTTTGGCTTCTAAATTTGGATTTTTTGGAGTTTTAGGGCCTTTGAGAAGCCAAAAAATAAGTATTAGCGTGCTTTATTAAACCTAATACATAGGTGCATCTCGCTATAGCGAGAATCTCGCTCAAGCGAGAGGAAAGTTCGTTAGCTCGCTATAACAAGGGTCTAGCCAACCAAACTTTCAAATTATTTTTTGAATTTGTTTTTCTTGTTCAATTTTTTTCGATTTTTTGAGGTTATTGATGTGTCTTAACCCTAAAACACTTAAATAAATTTGATGACAGCATCAAATATCATATAATAATTAAGAGCATAAAAAGTATATTTTTCACGTATAACTTCATCAGAAGCAAAATTCAAAAAACTCAATAATTAATTGAACCAAAATTGTGTAAATTTGTTGTTAAACTTTATACTTTTTAACACAATTTAAAATAATAAAATGGAGTATATCACGGATAAAACCGAACTGCCTTACTATGCTCATGGAGAGGTTACTTTAGTTGACAGTTCTTCTGCTTTACCGAATTTTATGACTTTCTTTGCTTGGTTCTGTGCTAGGGGCAGCAGATTTTGTGAGTTGTAGTCATCAATTAGTCATCAATAGTATATTTAATGGTGTAAAATTTCATCTAATGGTGGAGAATCACTCATTTTCTTTTTGCTGGCTAAGTGCTAGCCAAATTTTAATAAATCTACTGGCCCCTAGACTTTCCCATTTTTTATACCTGCTGCAAATCTGGGTTTTTTTTGTCTATGTTATCCCCAACCCAACAGGTCAAAGACTAATCCATTGTGGTATTGAGCTCTATTTAAGGGTTTATCGCTGGCCAATGAGTTGCTGCATGCACAAGGCGGGATTCGAAGCCCCAACACTTGTTTAAGCGGACTAGTGAGCTAACCACTAGACCAACCCAACTTGGTTTGGGTTTTTAATTCTTAAAAACTTTCATGTGCAGGTCATGGCCTCTCAGTTTGAAGCCCATGCTGGCTTGGCATCCGGACGCAAGCCGTGAGTATCTACTATTTAGCCATATGCATTAAACAGCTCATCACAGTTTTACTCTGTTGTGAAACTATTTGTGTCACCTTAGAATGCAGTTGAAGATATAATATTGCAATTGTTCTAAGATATATATATTATGAAACTTTTACATATCTCATTCCAATCTTTTATGTTATACGATTCAGTCTTCTAACTTTTCCTTTCACAAACTTATGCGTGCCTCTTTGTTTGCTATGATTTAATACTGACATTGTTCTTGAACTGGCTTTGGATGCACAATATGATTGATTTTGCCTTCCCATATCTCTTGGCTCTTGCAGGTATGCATTTTTTGTTCCGTTGAGTAGTGTCACCTGTAATTAGATTCACATGTATTTTATTCTCTTACAATATGTGAATAAATAGGCTACAAAACTTTATAAACTAATTAGTGCTCCAAAACAAATTTATTTTTTAAAATTTGGTACATTGAACTTGTTTTGTAGTGATCACTGATAGTGATCAAGCACTGCAGCATGTTTAAAAGAAAAATAATAGCTGCTTGTGGTTTCGGATTTTGGTAGGCTAAAATTTATCGTATAATTTTAGAGGGTAAACTTAATACCCTTCTCTTCTTTATGTTATATATAGATTAATTATAATCATACTTGCTTATATATCATAACAATTATTTTTTTAACTATTTTTTCGTATAATTATGCAGGATAATTTTAGGGATGTTAATGAAGATTAATTAAGATGCTTATCATAATGGTTTATTGGCAAAGACTTTAATCAGAAGATACTTATGTAGGATACAATATTTTGATTTTTTGTCGTTTATTAATAGTAAACTTGGTCTCATGCATATTTTGATATGGGTGTATTTAATTTAGTGTGAGATATATGAATATTCAAAATTATGATCATCCCAATACTTTTGGTTTATTATAAATATATTTTGTTTAAGGATAATTTTTATTATTTAAAGAATATTGTATAGTATTATTATGTATTTATTTTTATTTTATAATGTTTGACTAATTTAATTAAAAATGCAGGATTATATATATAATCATACTGCTAAATATTAGGTTTTAGAAAAAAATTATTAAAATAATATATATATATATATATATATATATAAATAAATAAAAAAAACGATAAACATAAGGCTACGCTTATATAGAATAGCAAAAATAAGTGTAGTATGTTCTTTTGAATTCTGATGAGTGATGAAAAGCGTAGCTTTTGATTCTTAAGCGCATCACTTTAAAAGCAAGCGTAGCCTATCCTAAACTCCAAAAAATCAAAAATATAACTTTTGAGATAGAAAAGCGTAGTCTTTGAGAATAAGCAATCCCCACTAAAATGTCTCCAAAGCCAAATAACTATAGCCTTTGCCATCATTTTTTTTTAGCTACACAAGAGTAGTTGAATAAATAATTTTCTTGTAGTGTCAAAATAATAAGACAAGTTTGCATTTACACAATGACTTATATAGCAATTCTAGTCCAAGGAGACGCTCAAGCCGAATTGAAGAGAATAAAATCCTTCAAGACTCGATTAATTTCATGAAGGAAAACAGCAAAACTTTCCTTTGTAATGTAAGCATTGTTCCTGTTTGTAGTTAAATTTTTTGGGGTACTGATTGAATTAATAAAAGAATATTATTCTATTAAGTTTTTTAACACATTATGAGTATTCTTCAAATTCACCCTTGAAATTTAGATTGATACCAATCCGACTTCATAAATTTCAATTCGGGGTAGCATCCTAAATTTATCTTTGTTAACGACAAACTGAGTTGGCACATTAAGTTGGCACACTGTACGAATAAAAATGACATAATTTTATTGAAGCGATGGAAATTTCTCAGAATTATATCATAGAAGAGAGGAAGAATAACGAACGAGGGTTTTGTGTGAGAATGTTAATCTAAATATGATATGATATTGCTTTCTTGTCTAATTTATAAAGCCACAAAATGACATTTTCTCCATTTGTGTCATGTGGAAACTTAATGCGCCAACAGAGCAAGCTGTTAACGCAAACGAATACAAAGATTAACACGAGTTATGAATCAAATTTTAAAGATGTTTATTTGAGTAAATTTTAGGGATCATTTAAGATTGACGCAAATTTTAAGGGACATCTTAACACAAATGTTGAGTAAATTTTACTTTACATAAATTGTTGTTTACTTGTTCATCTTTTTGGACCTTTTGTTCATACACGTTATTTACTTTCCTTTTTTCTTTCAAAGAAGTGACATACACGGATGACATTGATAGAAATAGCAAAAATTAAAACATTTTACCTATAAAGAATTTTGCCGCATTTTGATGCTTATATACACGAATTTAACTCTAAAATTGACTACTTTTTAAACGCATAATCTAAAATTATTTAAGCTCATAAATTTGATTGAATGTTTGTGTAAAACTTTTTAGGTATCAAAACTAACTAAATATTTATGTTTCTTATTAAATTTGAATTTAGGTTTCATCTCTAATCAGTAATATGCAAAGAAACCACACATTGTTTATATATATAATTTATTAAGATTTAAACTTAATTGTCATTTATAAGTATCCCCATTTTTATAGAACTCGAGTTAAGGATTTGTTTGGCCCTCGTTCTTTTTTTAGGCTTAGCTGACAACACATTATGCATTTATGCTAATAGAAAAATGAATTGCAAACCAACTTGGGTTGGTCGAGTAGTCAGTTCACTCGTCCGCTTAAACAAGTGTTGGGAGTTCGAATCCCGCCTTGTGCATGCAACAACTCATTGGCCAGCGGCAGACCCTTAAATGGAGCTCCGATCCACGACGGATTAGTCCTTGGTCTGTCGGGTTAGGGGATACCGTGGGCAACCAAAAAAAAAAATGAATTGCAGTGAAGAAGAGAATAATAATGTGCAATAAAACATAATTTAGATACCAAGTGCATACATTAACCCAACCCATCACTTCTCAAAACTGAACACTGAAGAAGGAAAATTATGCATAATAATGATTCCATCACCAAGAAACAGATCATCATGCAAGTATTGGTAGCTATGACCAAAATCAAAGGTTTAAGTAGGGATGGAGATGGAAGTTTGAAACAAGGCATCATCCTAGAAAGTCATCACAGTTTAAAAACTGATCCCATAACAATTTTATGGTATCTTCAAGCATCTTTGAAATCAATGCTGTGTCAACCTTTTGCACCTGTTGGAAAGAGAGATGTATAGAATTGTAAATCAAATGATGGATTCACAGGTATCTTTCACTCAGGCACAAAGTAAATACTAGTAATGTCACTAATCATTCAGTGATTGTTCATGAGGCTCCTTTGTGAATTCTACAGTTGAAATAAGAGACAAGTACAATAACATGTTAAAAAATATTAAACTATAGTCTAAACTTTATAACCTAACAAATTCTGCAAATAGAAATCACTAGTCTTTTCTCCCATTTTGCCACAAATATTAATAATACCTGTAATGCAGAGACAATTCCTTTCAGTTTCAGGGAAACTTCAGATGCAGATTCACCAGTTGATGTCAGAAAATCAAATCGATCAGCATGTCTTGCCTTCAGCCTCAAGGAAGGACCTACATAAGCTTTAGTTATAGTGTGCCAGACCCCAATAACAGAAAACCTGTCTCCAGAAGATGCTTTCCCTAGGGGCCATCTCAAACCACCTTTCACATTTTCATCTAGGACTGCAGAATCAATCAACTTTTGAATGCATTGAATTTCATCATCCTGGAATAGGAGCACATACAGTAAGTTCAATTGCATTGTCTATGTTCCTTTTTTCTATTTGAGAAATGGATAAAAACTATGCTTTAGCAATTCAATTTGACATGTAATAAAAATAAAGGAAACAGGAGGATTGTGAAAACTATATAACCGAATTCTCTACACGAAAACATTGGCATGATGTAATCTATAGAAGTGAATAAAAACGACACTTACTTTTGGAGCTGCTATAATCCTTTTGGTGCATAGCATTAGTCTGAGATCAAGGTTCTTAGCAGGACAGGAGACATCTGTGACCATGTGGCGAACATAATTTAGTTCGACCTACAATTACAAGTGATATTTAATTTCCAACATGAGGATGAAAAAGGGATCAAATATACTGAAAGATGGAAATGGAAAAAAGCAAGTGTAACACGTTTTGCTAACATTTTCTAATCAACTAATCAAATCATAGACTTTTTACCTTGTAGAGCTTAAGCTTGTTTTGCTCCTTTATTATGCTACACTTGCAAGAAATAGTTGCTTCTGGTCGGTTGGCATCGGACAGCTAGATAATATAAGCAAGAAATTGGCAAGTGAATAGGAAACATGATCACAGCTTGCGCAGAAACTCGAAAAGAGAAAGTCTAGGGGGCCAGCACTTTTATGCACTTAACCAGCAAAAGAAAAGTGAGTAATCTTATACCGATAGATGTAATCTCACACCATTAAAAACACTAATCATGGCTAATTGATAACTACAAATCACAGGACTTGCTGACTGCATAGCACTCCTCTATATAGGGCATATATATATATACCTTCACAAGATACATGTCTTTTTCTGTATTATCAGGTTCAAGTCCAAGTTCAAGTGGCAACGAAGTGGTCATTTTCTCCATATAGGAGGCAGGAACACTTGTGTAAAACGATCTACGAAACTGTCGCATTGTGGGTCTTTCTTCTTGTGTAAAAGTACTGAAATATATTGTAACATTTACCACTCATATCAAGATATAAATATAACTAGTGTTAGCTTATGTGAACTTCATCTATTGCTTACCCGTGGAAGAGAATCTTGCCAAATCTTGCAACCAGGTAAGGCTTAATTTGTTCAGATTGGGGGTTTTGGGCCTTCATTTCAGTCCTCACGTTTTCGAAAGAAGAAAGCAAGTAGTCAATGGCTTTAGCTGCCACAATTTCCCAGGGGTTTCTTGTTGCATGTGTCCCTATAGTGTAACTTTGAGATTGATGCTGGGTGCTCTGAACTAAAATAAGTGGCTTTTGTTTGAAGTTGCAGTCAAAAGATTCCAAAGAAACGGGACGAAGTTGTAAAGAAGGGTGAAGCTGATTATCATCATGATCATGATCATGTGAAGAAACCACAAACCAATTGGAAAGAGCATCCTTTGAATAGATGCTTGACAAGTTCAATTTAGGGCTATGGCTGAATTGTCTCCGGCGAGGAGGCAACTCGGGTGAAGGTGAGGGTCTTTGGTTGTCCTTGGAGTGCCTCATGTGCGGAGGAACATAAGCCATTATTAATCTCTCAAGCAAACTAACAAGAGAATTTGCTAAGGACTGAGGACTATGAAAACGACACTAGATAGCACGTCTTTAAATAGAAGGAAAATCAATGAAAATGAAATGGATTATAATTTTCACCTTCATAGAGAGAGCAAGCAGGTGTCAGCACTCACAAAAATTGATTAGAACCGTCGCATGAGTGCCTTTTCCTTCTTTACACCTTACAAATACTTTACCTTCTCATTTTCTGTGCAAAATAACCGACTCATTTCATTTTTTTTTGTTTGTTTGAGGAATGCTATTTTAACATAGAAGTACATCATTGGTAGTTACCAACTATTAAGATAAGGATGTGTTACGGCCTGACCCAAGCAATTTACGGGTCGGCCCGACCCGAGTAACACCCGACTCGAATGGTTGGGGGCGAGACGCTCAGACTCCGATTCGGACACGCGTCTCCGACAGTTTCGTCACAACTGTGTAAGGGAAGCCTCGAAGGAAGTGGGCCTGTCCCTGCAGGGCCCACCTCTGACACGGTATAAATGGGAAAGGATCTACCCTTTCCCTAAGGTACGTCACATATCAACCACTCCCTTTTTCGCCTGCACACTTGACTGACTAGAACGTCAGAGTGTCTTTGCAGGTGACACCCCCTTTCACATCTGAAGAGGTCGGGACCTCGCCTACCCCAACCCGGAGACATACGACCAGACGGCTTTCCCTTTGTTGATTGGAATATTCACCCGATACGTCCGGTACCTGACCTATCGAACAGGATGAATGATGTGGATGACTTATTTTTTATGAGATTTAGTTTATCAAAGTGATTGCATTTAATTATATTTAAAAAATAAAGTTTTTTGTATTTATAAATAGTAACGTAATATAAAGCATATGAAACACACACAAGTAATAAAATACATTTTTTTAATATATTTTTTCTCTCTTTTTTTTTTATATATATTAATAAATATATGAATCATCTTTATTGAATTAATTATATTAATACTATAGAGTATTTTATTTATGCTTTTATTTTATATATCTTTTTTATTTTTTTCAACAACACTAACTACGAATACTTAGCATATCACGAATTCAATTTACCAAAACACCCTTAATCCGATAGGAGAAAACACATGAATATTATATTTTTTACACTGATATTTAAATTTATGGGAGGACATAGCATAAAGTCTACATAAGAGGCTATTTGTTAAAATGGTTAGCCGAACAAATTGAAACTGTTAAAACTACATAGTTTAAAATTTTAATTAATTAAAAATATTAAGTTATCCATAACTTATTCTATTTATTTCATATTTAAGTCCATACCAATTAATTCTCTAATTGTTTTCATTAAAAATGTTAAACCCCAACATTCTACGTTAAGGAAAATAGTAAAATACCAAAACTTAAACACTTTTTTTGATCAGGAAAACTTAAGTTTGAACATACGTTGTAGCCCTGAGAATATGGGCCTAGGGCCTTAGTTGATTGAGTTGAAGAAGGAGATGGGACGTTTTTTATTGCCATGAAGGAGATGCAGCCTTGAACGATGAGCTTGACATTTGCTATTATTGGTTCTGTGGTTTATTTGAGTGATGGTGGACGGGTGTTTGTTGGGGACCATTTTTTGGGTCAAATATAGTTAGGATCCCATTTATAAAGAAAGAAAATGTTGTAATTCATCACCACAGAAAAAGGGACTTCTTAATCAAACCCAAAAAAACAATATTACAATCAATCATCGTAGAAAAAACAAAATTCAAAGGCTATAAATTAGAGAAGGGCTATAAAGCAAGTGATGCTTTGATTAAGTGATTATATATGTCGCCTCTTAATATGTTGTATTCGAGTTCAAATTTTAGCGGTGGTCAAATAATAAATAAAACCCTTAAAATATGTATGAGTATGTGATGTCTAGGACTAGGATTGAAGGCTTTTTAATTCATAAAAAAAAGGGCTATAAATTAATACAAGACTATATTATTGAACATCCCAAAAATCCTAAATTGTTACTAATGATTTCTTTTTCATCGATAAATACCTATGGTTCAGAATGATGCACACATTTTTTTTTTTTTTTGGAAAAATAATGAATTCCACAAAAACTGAACAATCTTTTAAGCCCATGTAAATTATAAAAGTCATGTTTTGCTTAATAACGTCTGTCCATGCACGTAGCTCTGATAGATATATTCTAAAAGTAAATTATTTTTTCTATCTACGAAAATTTAAATTATTGATAAATTTATCTATAAAAAAAATTAAATTTATAGTAATGATAAAACTTGAGAAAGAGGATTAAATCAAGTTGAGTTAAAAAAAAAAGTTCTTTTAATAATTTTCGTGAAAGCAAAGATTAACAGAACAAAATAGAAAAAAAGAGAATCAGGCAAGCATGCATCTTGGTTCGATTTTCTTGTATCATAAAACCTAAATTCAATCTCCACCACAATCATGTTGGAATTACTATTATAATCAAATTGATTACGTATACCAATACCAATGAATTACAACCTAATTCATCTGGTATCTCTACCCAAGTCTAATCACTACTAAGTGCTGTCCCAATTTGGCAAAGGAAAACCCACTAGTTCAACAGCTATCAAGTGCTATCGCAACTTAGCCAGGAAAACTAATCCTAGTTCATCAATAACTAAATACATCGAAAATTTTTTTTGGCTTTTCAATGTATCTCTCTTGCCTTTTTTCTCTCGTGACTTTTTATTTTTCTCCTCACCATAATCTGTCTTTTTTCTCAATACAGAAAGATTAACATCAGATAGCCATAACAAAAAAAAAAAAAAATCTAAAATAGAGCTCAAGAAGAAGGAAAATAATTTTGCATGTATAAGATGATGCTCTGAATTTTTCACTCTATATATTTTTCTTATCTTCAAATGTTGTTGAGAGTTCAGCTTTATAATATAGAGCTTGTTCTTCAAATTTCATCACCGCCTCTTCAATTTTCTTGTTAATTTTGCCTGTTGTAGCTGTTTATCTTAGCATGTAATACTTTTTCATTTAATTTTGCTCCACTACCTCTACTGTCTTTGCAGCTACTCCACTATTTATGTTATTTTTGCATGTTGTTTTTACTCTACCAATTTCTGAATTTTGATCCTCTACTGTCCTTAGTGTAGTGTGATTGCCCTTGTTGTCTTTCATTCTCCATAAATGATGCCAAATGTCAAATTTGCTTTTTTTTTTTCCTTTCTCTTAGTAAATGCAAAACCTTCTTTCTTTATGTTTTGGTTCTAATTTGTCTTCATAAGCATTAGACTGATGCTTTAATTTGTGTATTATGGAAGTTTGCTGAAGCAACATGAGTTAGGTTGAGAGATGAAATATTGGGCTTGCACTACTAACACACACATTAAACTACATTTGGACTTTTAACCTCATAAATATTTGTCATATATATATATATATATATATATATATATATAATCACTTCTAACTCAACAAAAACTTATATTATACATATAAAAGATGAGTTCTGATTGACAAAACTATCCAAACACTAAAAAATTATCCAAAATTCTCAAACTATCTTTTTAACCTAACTTAATCCCAAACTTTGACCCAAATTTTGAAAGTCTATTTGATTATACTCTAACCCACAATTACTTATGTTTGTAGAAAAAAATTATGGAGATTGAGCAACGTAATGAATTCTCTAGAGTGTTGTCTCAAAATAATTTGGTTGTTCAAGCTCTCAAAAAAGAGCACTCAGATAGAGTGCGTGACGTGAGTTTTAAACCGATTTATAGTCAACTCTTTGGTCCAAATTCACAATAACCAGGAGATGGAGCTCAAACAAAAGAGACCCAAAAGGTGCTGTTTGAACTACAAGAATAGGTGGTGACAAAAAAATTGAAAAGGAAGGTAGTGGAGAATGAAGTGATGGCAACAAAAAAGATAAAGAGGCAGGCAATGGAGAGTGCTTTATGATATCCAATTCAATGACAAGGTGGGGGGAATCTGACATCGCTATAGGGATAAATTTCTTAGAGGGACAAAACAAAAAATAGATGTTAGAATTGAATGTTATTTTATGTCAAGTATACATTTTTTTAAGTTACTTGACTATTCAACACTTAATTAGACATATACTTTATCTATATTTAAAAATATAAATATATTAATTTATTTCGCATTTATATTTTCATGAATTTTTGTTATCAATTAAGATTCTTAGAGAAAAAAATTTTAATATTAAAAAATAAACTCCAAAAAGTAATGAAAAAATACCTAGAATATTTAAAAGAAACAGTGGTGGTTTGTGCTTCAGAATACAATATTTTTACGACAGTTTTGAATTGAATCTAGCAACAGTACTAAACGGTCAAAAATAAATTTAAAAGTTGTGTGGTTTCAAATAGCGGCAGTTCGCCACAAAAAATCTAAAAAAAAAAAAAGATTATAGATAGCTTTATAAGCATTGCAAAAATGGCATTGAATTCATGGATTCGCATCTTGCGACAATTTAAAAACCACCGCAAAACAAATTGACGGAATATGCTAATATACCGACAGTTATTTCAACGGTTGTTATTTTCCGCTGATAATTTAGTTTGCGACAAATTAAAACTACTACAATTTTTTAAAATTAGCCGCTGCTATTTTCCGTACGGCACGTGTTGTAGCAATCCTAGACCACCCGTAGAGAGAAGTAGAAACAAGCCGAGAGCCAAATATATACATGGATCAATTAACCACACAGAAAGTTATAAAGAAAAAAAAAGAAAGTTGAAATAATTAATTAAAATACACCAAATAAAATAAATTATTCGTCAACCTTGAAAAAGGTCGTGGAAACAACAAATAAATATTAAAATAAGTCTTGAAATCTTATTTTATTAGGCATCAAATAAACTAGAAGACTTACACGGTAAGCTTGAAACAACGGGAGTTAAAAATATGAAAAAGATTCATGGATTAGATCATTTAACACTAAGCGATAATTAATAAAACCCATGATGAAAATCATATCCCTATTTTTATTCAATAACAAAACTCAACTATATATAAACCCTAACAAGAAACACATGTGTAACTTATTTAATCATGATTTACCTACATTTTAACTAATAATAAAAATTTACGTGTATTTATTTTTATGTGAAAATAATAATTACAAATTATTAAATGATACTTTGATAAAATATATCAAATTATTTAATAATTTTTAACTATTATCTTCACATAAAAATGAGGAAGTATAAGGAATCAATACATATTTCATAGTGTATATAATGAGAGTTAATTTTAAATTAAAATTAAAGTATCATATGTTTATTTAAAGCGATTCAATAGAATATTAGATGTTTATTATCTCTGGTATTCGGATGGTTATTTTGGATAGTATGAGTGTATTGTATTTGATAAATTAGTAATATTTTATTTTGGATGTTCGAACATGTACGATAGCGAATAATTACTTCTTCTTATTGGGCCAAAAAATCAACCCATTATACACATTGTATACTTATTCTATTGGCTCCCTAGCGAGATTCCATCAAAATATCAGTATGTGAATAATCACCTTAACTAATAGTAATTGCAAGTGCTTTCATCTCCTCCCTAAACTTGGGCATGGCATCAATGGGGAGTGAGACATAGATCTTAACACCTCCACTCATTGAAGTATCCATGTCACAAGGAGGAAAGAAGATGCAAATACTCACTTCCCCAAACATGTTACATGGGGCAGGTATCACATTCACAGGCTCCTTCCACCCAAAATCCATGTTTCTCAAGAATCCCAAATGCTTCCACTCAGCCAAAGCCATGCATGAACCATTCCCATCAAAATCAAACTCCTCAACTCTTGTCTCCAATGTATCAATTGAATTCTTAATGAATTCTTTTGTGAAAGCAACCTTCTTGAACTCTCTAATAACCTTCACCACTTGTGAGAGTGGTCTTTCGTTGACTTCTTTGACCGGCATCACAACATCTGCATCCACAATGGTATTACCATAATACCCTTCAGGCAAAGGAGGATCTATGTGCCTTCTTATACCTACCGCAAATTTCAGCATAGTTTTACCATCATAGTTCAATTTCAATGCCCTAGTTCTTGCCCTCCAAACATAAGCAGCAAGAGACTCAAAATTTGTAAAGCTTAATTCTTCATTTGTAATTGGAACATTGTTATCAACAATTTCCTTTGCCAAATTCAACTTGAGTCTCTTTATGCTCTCACTACCCACCTTAAAACATTCATGAACTAGGGTTTTGGAAGGTAGATATGGCGAACCGGCGGCCGAAGCTCCATCCATGGGACTTAGCAATGGAGTTTTGGTTATTGACCCATTTAGCCTCTCCCTTTCCCACACAGGCTTCACCGAAGGCTCGCTTTTTCCGGTGGCGAATTCGGCTATGGCTTGAAAGATCTTGATGGAACCAACCCCATCAGCAATGGTGTGTGGTTCCCCTAACCCTAATGTGAACCCTCCACATTGAAATTTAGTCACCTTCACCACCATAGGGTATATTAGTTGGTTACCATTTTCATCTTGATGAAAAGGTGGATCATACACAAAATTTTTGGCAATTCCAATGTCACTCAAATCAAGATAATTGAGTGAAGAAAGGTCACAATTTGCAATTGCTTCTACAAATGGAACACCATCTTCATTGCAATTGATTGTTACCTTCCCATTGTTGTTGCTATGATGCTTCACTAGCTTGCCAGCAAGAGGGTAGTAATAAACCAAAGCCTTTGATAGTGCTTCTTTGATCACAATTGCAGGGTCATTTTTGGAATAATAAATTTTCTTTGTGGTGTTGTTGTTTTGTGATTGGTATACACGAATGACTTGACTTAGGGGAAGGAATTCAGGCCTATTATCAATTGTGGATAGAGAAAGTGTAGTGGAAGGAGTAGGTTTCGATGGTTTCACATATTCAACATCTTTGTTTTCGATTTTGAAGGATGCAATTTGATGATGTGCCATTGGAAAATTAAAGTAGTGTTCTTATTAGTGAGATTTTGAAATGTGAATATGGCTAATAATATTATTGTTTATGTGGTGATCATGCTACTTCAATTCATGTCTATTTATATGCATATAATTCACCTAATTACTTACATGTTTGGACATAGTGAGTGATTGTTAGGTGAAGATGATAATGTTTGGGAGGAAATTCTATATATATAGCATAATGACAATGTTTATTGCTTCATATAATCAACCTATATGATAGGACCATGTATATGTTAATGGAAAGAAGTAATTAGGTAGAGATAGATGTCACATCAACAGCATAATCTATGTTGTGAGCATAACATATTCATCTTTGTGATAGAAGCAAAAATGATTAATTGTTATTATTTATTAATGAAAATGATTTAATTTTACGAATAACTATGTTATTTCCACGTAAAAACACACACACACACACGCATACAACATGCCAGCGACATTATTTATATACTTTAAAATTATTATTATTGAGTGCTAAATATAATTTAGATTAAAAAAATACAAAAAATTAATTGAATAAACAATTTAGTCGAATAATACTAGAATTGATATTATTAGGGGGTGGAAGAAAAATCCAACCAAATCTATATTAGATATTCGTAGAAAAAATAATATTACATAACTAATAAAATTTATTATTTTTAGTCAATATTTGACTATTTTTAAAAATTAAAGACTAAATTTTAAACTCTAAATTGTAATAGTATAAAATTAAGATGTTAATCCAAAATATTAACTAATATTAATAAAAAAATTAATTCCCTAATATTTTTTTCTGTAGAAATTATCAGCTATATAGATTAAAATAGAAACTCACATTCAATAAATCTCTACTATCAAATTTAAACCACAGTATTATCCTTAATTTTGTATATATAAAAATCTAAAGTTAAAATCTAATTATTCCATATATACTACATGAAAAATTTTATCTATTTAAAATAACTTGATTGACAAATTAAAAATAGATTTTTATGTTATTTTTTATTTACTTTCATAGTTTTTATTTAAATTAATAAACTGTAAATTTTATTTTTTTAAATTGAAATATAATTTTTGTCATATTCTATAGAGATTTATACTAAAATAAAAATAACTTTTAATGACAAATTTTTAGTGATAATAATATATTAATTACTATATGTCTTATTTAAGTTATATTTGTCATTATTATTATATATATGTTGTAAGCTTATAATGACGATTATATTTTTTTGTCTATTAAAAAAGTTATTTTTACCTCAATTATGTAATTGTCATCAAAATTTTTTAATAACAAATATAAGATGACTTATATTTAATTGTCAATAAATATATTCATGACTTTTTTTTAATTATTTCTAAAAGCAAATTAAATGCCACTATTTTTTTTAATAGCGCTATATCTCTTTGTCATAATATGGACTGAGATAAAGGTGTTAAGTAGAGTTAGTTTCATATTTAATTTTGTTGATCTGGATTTCTGCTGCTGTTTTTAGGGGTGTTCAAAATCGATTCAGATCGAATTAAACCGACCAACCGAACTGAAAAAATAAAAAATCGAATAAACCAAAAATCGAAAAAACATATTTTGCAGTTTTTTTACGGTTCGGTTCGGTTTTTGGTTCTGACCATGAAAATTCCAACCGAACCGAACCGAACTGGTGGGTAAAAAACCCTAAAAAAACCAACCCCACCCACCCCCAATTCCATTGAGCGCGACCTCTATCCCCTAGTCCTAACCCCACGCCTCCCACCCCCAATCGAAATTTCCAAACCTAGCACTCTCCTCTCACAGCCGCGCTTTCTGCAGTCTTCATCGATGCGCCCAGCCACCGACGTTCTCTCTGCAGTCGCGCTCTCCTCTCACGGCGCCCAGCCACCCACGTTCTTTGCAGTCACGCTCTCCTCTCACGGCGGCGAACCCACGTTGTTGCAGCACCTCCCATCACCGGCGAGAGACCATTCCTCCCACCACCTCGCAACAAAGCCTTCCTCCCAACGCCGCCAAACCACTTCGCAGATAGAGCACCACGAAACCCTAGCCACAACCAGCGCCACCCTCGCACCCAGCAGTAGCAGAGCACCACCCTCGCCACCCACAACACAGCACCTTCCAGTTTCCCACCCAGCCACCGATTCAAGTTAGATATGGAGCCCGAGCCACCGAGTCAGGCATGTAATTTGACTAATTTCTGACTTGCTGACTTGCTGATTCATTGTTGTTTGTTGATTCATTGTTGCTGACTTACTGTTTGTTGATTCATTGTTTACCAATTGTTGTTTATTGATTCATTGTTGCTGTTTATTGATTTATTGCTGACTTAGTATTGTTGCTGGTTATTGATTCATTGTTCGGTTTATTGATCTCAGTACGGTAAAAGATAAATTTGAATAATGAGAAAATGGAAGCATGTTTGAAGTATTAGATTACCTCCGTCACTGAATCTAATGATTTAGTATATGTCATGAGAAACTGGATATTGTTGAAACCAGGAACGTTCTTCCCAGCAGCGTCGAGCCACCGACCCCAGTTCCCACCGAGCCACCCAACACAGCACCAGCCAGCAGCCTTCTTCCCGCCAATTCAACTGAGATATGGAGTCCGAGCCTCCGAGTCAGGTATGTAATTAAGTAATTCAACTAATTTATGTTCAATAAATCAATAATCATTGATGGATTGCTGCTGGTTGTTGACTTGTTTATTTCATTGTTGCTGCCTTGCTAATTGTTCTGTTGAATTACTGAAACTACTTCTGTTTTATTTTATTTTGGTGTTCTGTTGAATTACTAAATTACTTTTGATTTTTAAAGTGATTTAGTATGATTTATCAAGTGTTGGAGATTCTGGATGTTGATAGGGTTAGATTGAAATCAGTATGGTAAGATAAATTTAAATAATGAAAAAATGGGAGCAGATTTGAAGTATTAGATTACCTCTGTATCATGAGAAACATGACATTGTATTATTGTTGAATTACTTTATTGTTGGTATTATTGCTGGTTAGTTAATGATTTTGTAAATTGCTTGATTTGTAAACAGGATCTTGATTTTGTAAATTGCTTGATTTTGTAAACAGGATCTTGATTTTGTAAATTGCTTGTAAATTGATTTTGTTGTTTAATGTATTTGTTTATGCAGTTTGATGTCAGTTCAAGTGAGAATATGGGTGACCGGATTGCCGATTTCAATAGTGTATTTGTGTTTGTCGATTTTAATGTATAAGACTTTGTGAAATAGTATGGTAGTATTTTTTTAAAATTGATTGAAAACTAAACAAACTAAACCAAATCAAAATGATTTTAATTGGTTTGATTTGGTTCGAATAGTTTCAACAAAAAATCGAACCAAACCGAACTGCAGTTTAATTAGACGATCAAATCGAATGACATTTTTCTAAAAATCCGAAACAAACCGCACCACGAATACTCCTAGCTGCTGTTTTAGCTTTGAGGCACTTTTGCTCCACATGATTATTGTTTTACAACGTCATTAACACATTTTGCAACCCGTAACTCTGGCATACACCATTATTTTGCAAATGGTCAAAAGATTATACAAACAAAACTAATTTTAAATTGGAAATTAACTCAATGGCTCCTTAACCAAGGTGGAATTTGTCATGTGCAGTTAGCAGCTTCTTGATACTCATTAGTTACGTTGCATCTCCAATATCATTTTGGCAATTATATATGCATGCTAGTATGACTATTTCACAGTCATTATAGTATTTTAAAATTTTTTGTTGAAAATAAAATAATATTTTTTAAATTAAAAAATAAAAATATTATCAAAATAAAAAAAGTATAATTTAAATTTGAATAACACTTATATAATTATCATAGTTACACTACAAGGGAACCGGGTGTTACCTGCGGTAAAATACCAGCCCTTTTTCCAGAGCGCTGCTGTTCGAGTGAGCTGCTGCAGTTCTTCATGCGTTTTGATAGTCCACCTCCAATAAATCTAAAATGGTTGCCCTCTTTGTCCCAACTGCATCTAATAACAAGGTGGGAGAAGGGGGTTGTTTCATTAAAGAACCACAACCAATACATTAAGGCGCCAATAACCTTCCCTCTTTTTGGCGCGAACCCTAGCAGAGCATAGCGCCAATCGCGGGTCTCCTTCCATCACCGTCGTGACGTCGTCGGCAGACTTCCCCCTTGCCCTTGCTCTGTTGTGCGCCGATCGCCCCCTCTCCCCTCTCTCAGGTTCGTTCTTGTCCCCTTCCCCAATTTAATTTGAGTAGCTGTTCATAAATTAATTTCAACATCAATTTCATCTCTGTGCCATGTGAACTTTTGGTGTCAAAAGCATGTGAAGAACGATCCTCTCCCTCGTATGTTCCAATTTTCTCTCCCAATTTAGTGAGCAGATTTGATTTTCTTTTCCCAATTTCTAAACCCCTGAGTTTTGATACGTTTGTGCTTAGTAAAATTTCATATTGGAATCCAGTTTTGCACTTTCAATTTGGATTAAACTAATGTACTTTCTGTGGGACTGTGTGGTTGACTAAATTAAGTAGAATCCACTTTTAGTAAGCAAGAATATCTGCCATTTTTGTGTTTCTGTGTTCCAAGTTTGCTCCTCTATTCAAAGTATGAACCTTCCGAAAATAGCTCTGTTTTCATAAATTTGTGCATAGAGCAACCCTTCTGAAATAGAAACCTAATTATTATGATGTTTGTTAGAAAGACCGAGTTGAATTGACTAAGTTAAAAATCACATAAGTTTTCGATTGGATTGAATTTTACCAATTTAAAGTGATGGAATAATGTAGTGTAAGAGACACACTTCCTTGTGACTAGGGCAAAATAATTCAGCATGCTCTGTTTTGCTTAATTAATCAATGATAGGGATATATTAAAATGAAGGATATCACAACTACTGTCTAAAATTATAGTAACTGAAAGAAAGAAATAGAACATGATAAAAATAAATCATTGGGAGATGGATCACAATTATAATAAACTGGATAGTAGCAATAAGGAGCAGATGGTGGAGCAGAAGGAGTAGTAGTGTAATAGCAAACATAGTTTAATAGCTTAGCATTTTTGTTCCAATCTGGAGATTACAAGAAACCTATGGTTGGAGTTGTTTTTTGGCGACAGTGGAAGTAAGGTGTGAATCACAGGTTCTGATTTCACCAATGACACAAACTTTGTGTATAAGAGTTCTACTTTGTCAACCTCTTCACTGATAAACAACGAGAAGGCATCATCAACAATTGCCTGAGCCTCCTATATCCATGATGCAGCTCGCGCTATTGGAGTAAGTAATGTGTTCAGAATCGGGAAGTAGTTTCTCCTATGTTTTAGTTTTTAAAATTTTATTGGAAGTCTGTGCGGTTAGCGACTAGCTAATAAATGCTCTTAATTGCTTATCTATGTGTGTAGAAAAGAATTGAGGCTATTGAGCAAGGCGATGAATCTTCTAGACTGTTATCCCAGAATGATTCGCTTGCTCAAGCTCTCGGAAAAGAGCGCCTGGGTAGGGTGCGTGGAATGGGGTTGGGGCCGACTTCTAGTCAAGTCTTTGGTATGAATTCCCATTAGCCGAGCAATGGTTTTGAAAGGGAGGAGACCCAAAGGGTGCTGCTTGAACTGCAAGCAGAGTTGGCAGCAGAGAAATTGAAAAAGAAGGCAGTGGAGGATGAAGTAGCAGCGGAGAAGACCAAAAGATAGGCAGTGGAGGATGAAGTAGCAGCCGAGAAGACCAAAAGACAGGCAGTGGAGGATGAAGTAGCAGCTGGGAAGGTCAGGATGCAGGCAATGGAGAATGCTTTGATATGTCTACTTCAAGGGTAAGGTAGGAAGCTGCCATCAGACGTCGCCACATGGATGAGTGCGTTGGAGGGACAGAATAGAAAGTAGTTCTTAGGATTGTGGAACCTTTTCTTCTTTCAGATATACACTTTTATTTTGTTGATTATGCAACTCTTAGTAAGGAGTACACTTTGTTGATATTCGGATAATTATATTAATTAAATTAATGGTTTTGCTATTGTCGTTGACCCTGTAATTTATTTTTCGGGATTTTAAATAATTTAACTTACTAATATTAAGAACGATTTAAAAAAAATGAAAAAAATGTACATTGAAATAAAAAACAGTGTGGATTGCCGGTGTACAAAACAGTATTTTTGCGGCCATTTAATCGAAAAATAGTGGCAGTTGCGAACTAGCCGTTAGAAATTAAAAAATTCAGGTTAGGAGATAGCGGCGGTTTAAAACCGCCGCCAGTTACATTTCAAAAAACATTGGCCGTTAAACCGCGACGTTTTCAAACCGCCGGTAAATGCATTAGTCTTTAAACCGTGGCCATTAAACAGCGGCGATTCCAAACCGCCAAACATTTCGTGTCGATCACAGATTTTCAGATCGCGGCGGTTTTAAACCGCCGCTAAACATTGCGACGCTAATCTTGGGTTTTGCGGCGGTTGTGCCCGCAGTTTCTAGAACCGCCGCAAAATCATATAACCACCCCCTAATAGGCGACGCTTAACGAACCGCTGGAATTTCGTTTCGCGGCGATTTGAAACTGCCGCAAATCACTCCAGGAACCGCCGCTATTTTCCGTTTCCTTTGTAGTGTTACCAAAACATCTTTATATTAGAAATATATGTGTTTGTATGTGTGTATAAAGTCTCTAGTATTTATAGTTGTGGTGGCCATATTGATTATATAAATATATTATTAAAATTAAAATTACACAATTTTTTACTTTTAAAATTAAAAAACATTATTAAATAGTAAAATTAACGTTACTTTAATTTTAACAATACTTTTTAAAGTACCGCATAACCACTATAATATAGACATCATAGACTCCATCAAATATATAATCTATAAAACTAAATTGCATCACTTGTACATGACCAGTTAGTATCCAACTATTTTTTTTTTATTTTATTGAAAAATTAATATGTATAATGTTTTAAAAGTTACTAATTTGTTAATTTTATTATTTTTGAGTCTAATCTGATCTATAACACAAAATTTATCAATAACCAATTTAAATTTTACTATTTAATTTTTTTTAAATCAATATTAGTAAAAGTCTCGAATAGAACAAAAATGACTACAATATAATGACTATTATATATCTTATTATCTTTACAAAAGTGTATTATCTTTTATTGTAGATACTATCGAAATAATAGACTATATTATTAAATGTAATATATAATTAAAAATAATAATTCATTGCATTGTAATTTTTTTTAATTTTCAAAATTACTATTGAAATCGTTTTTAAATTAAATCATTTATCTTAAAAATTTAAACTAGCTAGCAAATAAAAGTATTCTAATTCTTATATCTTATCTATGTCTCGTGTCAAAGTCTCTTTTTAGATTTATGTAAATTTTTTATAGGTTTTTTTTTTTTTTTTATCTTATGCTTAACTTTTTTTCTTTTTTAATAACAAGTACTAAACTCTATATTTAGTAGATTATTATTGAAGTTTTAATATTATGTTATAAAATAATATTATCTAAATATTCAAGTCGATAAATATATAGAGATACATCTTATTGAAATAAAAGAAATTGATCGAATGTTACATTGTGACATTTTAACCCAAAATCCAAACAAACCCATAAAGATGAAATAAATTTGGTTAATATAATTAATTAAGAAATTGGTGGTCAGTTACGTTGCTGACACATGTTTCTTAATTTGATGTTTTAAAATTTGGGATATATTATGTATATATAATTATATATATTTGGTTTGCTATTTACTTGTACGGTTGCAGTTGTACCCGTTAGTTCGTGACACGCCATATTTAAGGGGGCACGGCAACCGGGCAAAGTCGTCTATCCAATAGGGTTTCAGTCGTCAACCTGGTTTGTTAAATAAATGGTAAAAACTCAGGTGAAGGCGACTTCACGTGAAGTTGATACCTGAGAGTCGTTAGATGAAAATTTAGTTAGATCAGTTAAATCATTTAACGGCTCTCAGGTATCAACTTCATGTGAAGTCGACTGCACCTGAGTTTCCACCTAAATAAATTGAAGGCGTTAAAAGTTAATATTAGATTTAATTATTTTATTAATTTCTATAATTTTACTAAATTTATAATTAAATTTTTATATATTTTTTTAGTTAAATTTTTTTATGTTAAAAATATTAAAATTAATAAAATATTTTTTTAAATATATAATTAAAAATATAATTAAATTTTTAATTGTGAATATTTTTAATTTATAAAAAAATATTCTATTAATTCTAATATATTTTACACTAATAAAGATCTAATCATAAAATTAAAAATAATATAAAAACTAATTAAAAAATATAAAAAATTTAATTACATATTTAATAAAATTATACGACTAATAAAATAAGATTTAATTACTCTGTTGATCTCTATAATTTCGTGAAACTTTCAATTAAGTCCTTATTTTTTTTCTTTTTAATTGGATTTTTGTACTAATTTTTTTTAATTAAGTCCCTCTTAGTAGTAATCAGCTTAATTTTATAGGGACCCAACTAAAAAAAATTAGGATATGAACCTAAATAAAAGGAAAAAAATGTAAAGATCCAATTAAAAAAAAATTAGTGTAAGAATTCAATTAAAAGAAAAAAAAAATATAGAAACCTAATTAAAAATTTTGTGAAATTATAGAGACCAACTGAATAATTAAACCAATAAAATAATTAAACTATAAAACTATAATTTTGAAGTTAATTATTAGGTAACTTTAGGTTATATGAACAAGCGAATTGGTTTTTGACATTGAGAGGGTTGACTTTAATTTGGACCTTATGGATCCGAGCTGTTACCTTGTGTCCGCTCCTAAGTAATAGATTTAATTTGAATATGAGATCCCGGCTGCAGAATAAAAACCAATTTAAATTGGTGGAGTACTCAGTTTATTTATTTGCTTCAATAAGTCTAAAATATTTGAATTTTGTTTTGTATATACAATAATTTATTAGTCAATTTTTTTAAATTTAATGATTTTAACTAAATGAATTTTTTACAATTATTTTTACATGAATTGCAAAATAAAATTTAAACAAATAAAAAAAATTATCTAGAGATTAATTTTTTCCAATTATATATATATATATATATATATATATATATATATATATATATATATAAAATTTTTAAATATTCCAAAAAAAAGTTAGACTAAATGCATGAGCTATTAAGAGATATAAATGGTGTCATTTATTTGATCCTAAGTCTGCATAGATATTGCACAAGAAAAAGAAAATATCAACACATCTATTCAATGTAAAAAAATTATAATGTAGTCTAATTAAAAATGTGAAAATATAACCAAAAAAAAAAAAAAGAAAAGAAAAAGAAAACAGCATTACCCAAATGAACACGAAAGGCACATGTCCTCCTAATCTGATATAAATAGAGAAAGTTCACATTCTGTTGTTATTATAGTTGAAATGGGATATTAGTTGCATTGTCATTGTCCTTTGTCTTAACTCATTATTTCTCCTTAGTCCACGTAATTTGCTTGGGCTCATTAATTAACTGCAACCTGCAACCGTTGTATGCCAAATTTTTATCCCATTAATAATTCAAAGTTTAGGGGGATGACGATTAGTCGAATACTTTCTTCCAATCTTTAGTTAATTATCTAGGTTATGTTAAAGAGATTATGAAAGATTACGTGAAAATTAATTTAATCTTTAAAAGATCAGAAAAGCTCTACATTTACGTAAAAAATACATGGATGTTATCCAAGTAACTTTCTCTACACGCGCGTTTCCTCATCCTACAGTCGTTTATACACGCGCTTCATATAACGTATATAACGTAAATCTTTTCTTCGTGATAAACTTTTCTGAACGTAAACCTTTCTCAACGTAAACCTTGTTCTCTTGTCGCGTTTTCGTTCTTCTTCTTTTTCTCTGTTCGCGTTCTTCTTCTTCTTCAACCTAATAAAATTTCTTGTTCTCTGCATTATGGATCTGGATTGACTTTGACGTAATTAGCTTCGTCGTTCTTCTTCTTCTTCTTTGTTTTTTCTTTGATTTGGAGTTTTGAATTGAAACAATGAATGAATCAACTTCAAATCAGTTGAATGAGTGCGATTATTCTTCGGAAACGCATCAATTTGATGAGGTTTGGATTATTGAATTTTGAATCGAATTCAATAGAATGCAATTGCTAATTTTATTTGAATTGAATTGAATGGACAGAGGTGATCTGAATCTGAATTGAATTGAATTGATACTATCTAAATTGTAGACAGAGTTGTTTTGAATTTGGTTTTGTATAATGGATTATCTTTCATTTACTGTTAGTAACATTTCGGTTCGGTAAGTATTATAGAATTATTTCACCGTTAATGACGTTTTCGGTTCACTGGACAGACCAGCTGTGTTGTGAATGAAAGATTTGTCCTAAAAGTGGGGATGATTTTTGAGACACTAGAAGAAGCTGCAAAGTTCTATAAACGTTATTTCAAACTTGCCGGTTTTTCTACCAAAATAAGGAACACGACTCGGGATGGAGACAAAATTAAGAATCAACTAATTGTATGCACCAGAGAGGGGAGGTGAAAATCCAAGATATCTCCAACTCTGAAAACAAAACCCTCAGCTGGGTTAAACTGTCCAGCCAGGATTTATGTACACATAATGAAGGACGTCGGTATTTGGACAATTTCCAAAGTTGTTCTGAATCACTCACATCCTTGCTGTCCAGAACGGGCAGAGATGCTCAAACAACACAGGGAGCTTAGCATGTTTGTGCGTCGCACCATTGAAACCCACAAGGAAGCTGGAATCAGACCGAGCAAAACTTACCAATCATTTGTAGCAGCAGCTGGCAGCAACCGTGAACTAGGTTTTATAGAAAAAGACATGAGGAATTACATCACAAGGGAAGTACGGAATATTTTTTAAGAAGACGATGCCAAAGAATTTGGGAAGTACCTACTAAGAATGAAAGAGAAGAATCAAATATTCTTCTTCGAGCTCAACCTTGAAGACGATCACTGCATTAAACATGCATTTTGGGCCGATGCAAGAAGCAGATATGCATTTGAGTATTTCGGAGACGTGGTTTCATTTGACATCACCTATAATACAAACAGGTATTTCGTTCAGTGACATATATTTTTCATGTTCTTTGAATGTATATTTTTCGGTTCACCAAGTCTGGGTGCGCTTATTTATGCAGGTACAATTTGGTTTTAGGTTCTTTTGTTGGCATGAATCACCACGGCCAGTCGACACTTCTTGGATGTGCACTGATGAAAAATAAGGACATTCAATCTTTCAAATGGCTATTTGAGTGTTTGCTACGTTGCATGGGAGGGAAGGCACCAAAAGGCATTCTTACCGATCAATGCACATCGATTCAAAGGGCAATTGAGCTATGCATGCCAACAACAATTCACCGCTGGTGTATCTGGCACATCATGAAAAAGATCCCAAATAAACTAAACGGCTACAAGGGACACATCGATATTGAACAAGAGATGAGCCATGTTATTTGGAACTCGTACACAAAAGATGCATTTGACAGAAACTAGAATGATTTCCTCACAAAGTATGGCCTCGGAGGCAACAAGTGGCTTTCAGGTAATCGAGGTTTCAATTCAAATTATTTTCATGCTCATTATCTTTTTTTCCCAAAGCATGAACTGTTTTCGGTTCACCACACCTTATGGGTTTGGTTTGTTTTGCAGAGCTGTACAATGATCGGCATATATGGATTCCAGTTTATTTGGATCACCACTTCTGGGCCAGAATGAGAAGTACACAAAGGAGCGAGAGCATGCATTCATTTTTCAACAAGTTCATCACACAGAATAGCTCCTTGAGACAATTCGTGAAGCAATACAACAATTGCCTAGCAAGCAAAGAGCAAGCAGAAAGAGAATTCGATGCTGCAGATTTTTACACCGTGATACCAGGCACAACAAAATCAGCAATAGAAGCACAGTTTCAGCATGTATATACCCATGAGAAGTTCAGGGAAGTTCAAGCTTAATTCAGAGGTAAAGTGAACTGTATCATAAGATCAATGCATTCCACCCTAGGTTTCACAACATATGAAGTCATAAAGCAGGTTTCTAACTCCACATTCAACAAGTTTGTCATCACCTATGACACAGTATCATGAGATGTAAAGTGCCATTGCTTGCTGTTTGAGTCTAGGGGCATATTGTGCCGCCATTCCCTAAGAGTCCTAAGCTTTGAGCGAGTGGATAACGTGGCACCGAAATACATATTGAAACGCTGGAGCAAGAACATAAAGAGGAGGCATACACACATCAAGAGTAGTCAAGATAAACCTCTATTGGAGCCGAGAAGTAAGAGATTTGACGAATTGGTATTTCGGTTGCACAATATATGTGAATTTGCATATGAGTTTGAAGAGTTGACCAGAATTCTACACCGAGCATTTGACAAGGTCATGGCGGAGATGGAAGAATATCAAGAGAGAAGCAAAGGAAAAAGTTTGCTAATGCACGAAGAAGCGACATTAAGCAATGTGAATGACCTTCAAAGCCCACCACGTGTCAAAACAAGAGGTCGGCCCAAGAACAGACTTGGATCAAACCTGGAAAAAAAGATCTCAAATGCCATGTAGAAAAAGAAAAAGACAGCTCCAAGCGAGGTAAAATTGACTTGCTTTTGATTAGTTAAAAATTCAATTGTTCATTTTGCTAATATACAATTAATTATGTCTTTTGTAGTTGAACCTGTTAGACTCCGCATCATCGATTTAGTCAAGCTCCACTCTTTACAATGCACCAGATATGAATTATCCAAGAGAGGATTGTACAAGTTATAGTTTTTATTAATGTAAATTTTTGTTCACTCATGAGCAAATTTTGGTTCACCATGGTTATAGCAGGAGTAATTTCTGACTGTTGTTAGTGTTTAATGAATAGTCACTTTTTTTGTGAAATTCTATATTGATATATGAAATTTTTCGATTCGTCTAGTGTATTAATTTCTAAGTTGAATAATTAGAATTTGTTTTGAGAAACGGGAATCAGGGTTTAGGATTTAGGGCTTAGGGTTTAGGGTTTAGGGTTCAGGGTTCAGGGTTCAGGGTTCAGGGTTCAGGGGTTTAGGGTTTAGTGTTAGGCTTTAGGGTTTTAAGGTTTAGAGTTTAGGGTTTAAGAATTAGGGTTTAGGGTTTAGGGTTTTAGGATTTAGGGTTTAGTGTTAGGCTTTAGGGTTTTAGGGTTTTAGAGGTTTATGGGTTTAGGGTTTTAGGGGTTTAGGGGTTTAGGGTTCAGGGTTCAGTGCGTTTGAAACTTTCGGTTCGGCTAGTGTATTAATTTCGGTTCACTGTGTTTTTGGTGTTACTAATGTATTGGTAAATACACTGATTGTAATCACTGAGAACTTGAAATAAAATAGCACCCAGACAGTTTCAAGAGATTTATAAATTAACATCTCAGATGTGAGATGAGTACATTGAATACATTAAAAAAATTATTGATATTAAGATTAGATACATAGATTAGCATTTACATTAATATTCACATATATACATTGAAAGAAGCATTGTTTGCTTTTTTAAACAAGTTAAACAAAATATTGTCAAATACAACCAGTGAATCACAGTATATCCTATTTACTATCTAAATCCCCATATGTGAATTTACAATAAAGGCTGAAGAGGGCAGCAGATGGCTTTGGCATTTTATTGCTTCAGATTTCCCAATCACTTGCTCTCTGATTTTGTTCATTTCATGCAACAGAAGATTTGGACCATATTGGTACCTGAAGTCATCAATCTCTTCCTACATTTCAATTGAAAGGAATTAGTTACATAACAAATGAACCCAACTGAAATAAGAAAAGAAAGAAGTTTATTAATTTAGAAAGTACTTACTTGTGTCCAAGCTCTATATTTACATCTCTTCCCGTTGTTGATTTTTCGTGGATCGATTATTTCGAGCCATTTCATGATGTATATTCCACAATCATATCTAAGCAAAAATTGAGTATAATACGATTAATAGTATACAAAATAAAATACATCAAATATAGCACTATAGAAGAGAAAGATTCTTACTCTGTACGTTGACTATTCAGTTGGATATACTCTACTTCTTTCCCCAGCCCATCTTCCATTAAGGGTTCCGCCCCAGCGTAAACCCTCATCTGAGAAATTATTAATCCCTAAAAGGGACACAAAAATTAAAAAAAAAGCATCAACAGTGAATCGAACTCATTTCATGTACTAAATTATTTGAATAATTTACAAGAAGAATAACTTACAACAAATTTTTTTAGCATCACTCTTGATTCAGGTATATGTTTTTCTGGCTTATTAGTAGAGTCAAGCACATAAAATTTTTTTTTCTTGACATCAGCAATCCACAACCACCAATGAGCTCCGTTGCAAATTGGCACAAATAGCTGAATTGTGGGTAAATGATAGAATATTTCAGTGGAAACAAAAAACTGATGAGAGAATTATTGAAGAATTTTTAGAAATTACAACTTACAAATGGATGCGAAGCAAGTTTTATTTTGTCAAGAAACTGGCGATAGTGGGCATACTGCTCAATATCAAACCGGTATGCCTTGTTTGTCGTTTTATCAATGTACTCCACGCCATGTCTTCCCAACATAAAATTCTGCAAAACGAAGATTAGTTAAATCAAATTTCCACCGAACCGAACACAATTCATATGCTGAATATGAAGTGAAAAATATTCATTCATGAAGAAAAAAGTTTTCTTCATGCAAAAGAACTCAACAGAACACATAAGAATCAGGTGAACCAATATTAACATTCTGACTAAACCGAACAGGAATCAGTAGTGAATAAGAAATTTAGCTTACCACAATATCCAGCGGCACAATGTCTATTTGTTCCTGATACCGCCGAACTTTGATTTGGTTGAGAATCATGCTATGTATACTGACAACCTACATAAAGAAAAGTTATGAGATATACTGTATAAGAGTGTTTAGAAAAATTATTATTTTTAAAGCAATTGGGAAAGAATTTACCGAGGTATGCACTTGTTCTCCGGGCATTAGAGACATGAAATATCCTCTTAACCCCTCATAAAGCGTCCCATGTTTCAAGACGAATATTGCATCATATTCGTTGCTACTATCTTTTGTCTTTTTTACATGTGTCATCAAATGATAACACTTTTCGATCAACTCCTTTGAGATTTTCATTTTTTTTTTCTAGAGTTTTTAAAACTGTAGCAGCTGGCAAGGGTGGCTCGGAAGTTGTTGCTTCAACAAACTTTAATGCTGCCGTCACTCCAGCATCTACCACCGCCTCTGCTAGGACTTCAAGCTGTGAAACAGGCGGCTCAGAGGGATCAGTTGGTTGAAATGCTGGTGGATTTATCCCAAGGTTAAAGGAAGGCATATCATCTTCCCTTTGGCAAGGTTGCTGTTCTTCTTCGACAGGGCTGTTGCATTAAACCGATAACAGTTCAAAAACAACTCATTTAAATTAATAAAAAGAACTTTTATGTGCAACTTACTCATCATCAGAAATTTCATAGAAATAGTCATCTTTCAATAATTCTTCAATAACAGAACTCGTAAGAGACAACGCAGGTTTTGGCTCTGTTTTTCTCGATGAAGATATCTCGACAGCCTTCTTTTTAGGTTCCGGAGGGCAGCTGTAAGAAACAGAAGAGATAAAACTTACAATTAAAACATGTAGTGAAGTGAAATTATTGGGATTTGTATAAGCAGTGAAACTTACACATTAACATCTACTTCTTCTTCCGATTGCTGCACTGCTGCTTCTTTGCTGGGCTAGTGTTGTGGTTCCAAAAGGCTGCTGCATTAATAGATGTTGAAGTGATTTAAAATAACCCTAAATCCTGAACACACTATCTATCAAGTGATTTAAAATAACCAAATCCACTGAACCTAAATTAAGCAATATGGTGAATAATGGTAAAACTTACAATTCAGGTTGTTCTTCTTCTTCTTGTTGTTGTTCTTGTTGTTTTGTAGGGCTGCTGCATTAAACAACAAATATTTCAGTAATGATTTAAAATTACCTAGCCCACAAAACCGAACAAGATTCATGTGGTGAACAAATATTTATAAACTTACTCTTTATTAGAGGTTTGTTGTGTTTGACTCTTTGGAGGGACATAGATAAAGTCATCATTGATCAACTCTTCCTGAAGAGAACTTGGAAGAGACAATGCAAGATGATTTCTAAGGAATGTAAACAAGGAAGAAGTTAATATTGAATAATTAGAATTTGTTCTAAGAAACGGGAATCTGCACATTGAAAAGCTCACATTTTCAAAGGTTCAGAATGAGTTTCTTGTTGAACCTGAATGATTTGTAGATCAGAATTAGGTGTAGCGCTATTGACATTTAAACACGTTTTTTGTGAGATTAATTAAACAAAATTTAATTACCTAAATCTGATAGAGTAACATAAATATTTTTAACTTACACTGGTGGACTTTTTAAAGTCTTTCTTGGATGGATTTTCTTTTTTCTAAAATATTTTACAAAGCAGAGGTCTAGAAACACATCAAATTCATTTTTTGAAAATACCGAACCGAAAGTAAAGAGTGCAACGAACCTGGTATTGTCTTGGGCATTTACAGATGGTGCGCAGCTTCCCTGAGTCTGCAAGAGTGGTTCACTTTCCAGATTTACAGTTGGCAGTCTAACCAAGATAAATAAATATTATTAATTGAATCTAGAGGAATTACAAAAGGTTCTAGCAAAAGTAAGCAAAGAAAGGAAAAGAACTTGGTATAAGAAATTGAATCTTACGTCTCAGAGGATTCATTTCGTACCTCTGTTGAGGCAAACTGATCCGGAGCAATGTGTGTTGACTGAGCTCCATCATTTTTTTTTATCTCTTTTCTCTTATCATCTCTAACGCTTGCCTTCTTCTTTCTACAGTGTTGTCTTTTCCTTGTTTAGTTCTGAAAGTTCATAAAATAAATATCAATACACCTAAAATGAAAGTATGAATAAAAGAAAATCTGATTCAAGAAACTTACTTCTTGTCAGATTTGGTTTTTTTTTTGTCACTCTTTGCGGTTGTTTTCTTTTTATTATGGGTGTTTTCTCAATTTCTTATTTTCTGCAAGACAAACAAACACATTGAATTTACAACCGAGAAAAATATAAGCAAGAACAAGAAAATAACAATCAATTCAACCAAATTGACAGATACCACCAAACCAAAAATAATTAAAAGGCAGAACCGAAAATTAGAAGACCACCAAACTGAAAGGAATTCATTTGCTGAACAATACTTATTGGCTTTCAGATTTGCTTGTGCTCTCTGAATCTGTTGGCACAGGCTTCCTTTTTTTTTTAACCACCTTCGGTGGTTGTTTTTTTTTCTTTGTTCCATTTTTTTTATTTCTTCTTCTCTGCAATACATAAGAACAAATGTATAAGAACAAATTTAAGCTACAAGTTAAATGAAATCAATATGAAAATTAAACTTACTGATTTTCGGATTCACTTTTGCTTTTTGAATCTGTGGAAATGCTTTCAGTTTCACTTGTTGATTGTGAATCCTTCTCAACAAGCACCTTCTTTTGTCTTGCTCTCTTTGCCGGTGGTCTTTTGTCAGATTCAGATTGAGATTCAGATTCGAAAAATCTTTCTTCTTCCGAAGAAGAATCCAGATCGACAATTTTTTTTATTTTCTTTCCTTTTTCTTTTTTATCCAACTTTCTTGTTTCTATTTTTTCATTCTTTTTTTTTTTGTACAGAATTCCCTAAAACAGAAACAAGGACTCAATTATTTAATGAGAAATACAATAACAACTATTTAATCAACATGAGCAACCCGGTTTACCGAATGATGCTGAATAAAAAGCCATAAAACATGATAATTATTTAATGATCAAAGAAACATTTTGCATGCACAAGGACTCAATTGAATACAGTAACAATCAGGTGAAGCAAATATGCGAGCCCACCAAACCGAAAAAGGCTCATATGGTGAACAATTACCAGTATGACAAATAAATTAATTATAACCTAAAACAGAAGTTTATTTAGTTAGTAGAGTATTTTTAAAGTATTTGAAACTAAACTTTAGGGGAAATTTTAGTAGAGTGTGTGTTTATCAATAGTTCTGTTACTTCTCTAGAAATCCGTTCAAGCATCATTTGCTTTGTCCAATGGGCCACCTAAGCATCATTTACTTCTCTGTTGATATACTTTCACAAAAACACAGCCATCAACAGACTGTTTCCTCCCCTTTCTCTTGTTTTCAACTCCTTTCGTCAAGAAGTTGAGCATATGTTTTGCCCAATTCCATTCCTGAATGTTGTCGACATGAAAGATCGGTGGCTTAATTATGGATTGGGGAGGCCACACTTACCGTTGTGGGCAGCAAGAAGCACTTTTGTATGAAGACAACAAAAGTCCTCTTGAATTTTTTCCGGTTCTCCTCCCCTTCTACGCTCATATCCAGCACATTCCTTGTCTTCTGGATTTAGGTTGTTGTAATCAACCTTATCATCAAAACAATTCCCTACAATATTTTAGTAGCACAAATCAGTAAAAAAAAAAGCGCAATTTAATTTTCTATAAACCAATGAACTGAAAATAAGCAGTAAGTGAAAAGTGTATTACCTCCGTTGGTTATGTCCAGGGCAGCTGCTACTTTCTGAGGAGTTATGTATATTCTGCCCTGGAGAGTTTTCAAGCATTCTTTCTCTTCATCAAAGTGATCAATCAATTCTCTCAACAGGATATGAGAGACATTTATTTCTGGGACATGTGCCAGGGCACCAAATCCCATTTCTTCCACTATATCTTTTTTTCTTGAGTCATATTCCTGTACACTGTTGCCATTGTCTTTGTTTGGCATCTGCAATAATGATTTTTCTATAAGTTTTGAAACAAAATGTGAGGATATATTTATAATAGAAAATAGATATTATTCGAATGAAAGCGGATAAATATATTTAATGTGCTTACGTTATAGTGCGGCTTCTCCTTCATTGTTGCCATTGTCTTGTTCTGTTTTGCTGTAAGGAAAAAGTTTGGTCAATACTTCACTCAATACACCATTAAGTACAAGCATATATATCTTAATCAAGTCAATTAAAAGCCACTGAACAAAGCAAAAGGAAGCCACCGAACCGAATAAAATTCATTTGGTCAAATTTAAAAATATCCACAAAATTTATTCCAAAGCCCTAGTTATACTACTGTAAAAATTCAATCACAGTATTTCAAGAATGCCACCGAACCGAACAATGTTCATGTCAAGAATAAATCGTTTTCTACTTTTAATCATCAAGAATAGTATTTTTCCGTACAAAAGAAGTACTGAACAGTGTAACAACTAATTTCAAAGCGCTCGTTACACTGTCTACTGAACTGAATGAAAACAACAATAAATTTCATTCCAAACCCTAGTTATACTGTAGAAAGGCATGCACAATAGTTTGATCTACTAAATGAAGAAAATAAATTCAGTAAACCTAAAATACAACTAGGAGAAACGCGACATTGCAAGATTTCAGATGAACAGTAGTTTTTCTCATGCCTTTTGTAGTCTATGATGCTGTTTTCGTTCTTTTTTTGTTGTTCCTTACCAAATCTTCTCGCGATTCTGCTGCAGTAGTGCTTTTCGCAAAGAATGTGACTGAAGTTTGAATGATTTTGAGAGAGATTCGAAGAGACGAAGCGGTTTTGTGTGTGTTGAAGAAAAAGGAACATTTTTTCATAATGAAGTGCGAATGAAGTAGTTGTTTCGTTTGTATGTGGCACGTGAAAATTATATTTTTTTAATGAGATTGGAAACACGTTAGTTGTTTTGGGTTTGGGCCAACTTGATTACATGGTTACATGAATGTGTAGCAAGCCCATTAAAAAGTTAAACACGTCAAATTAATTCATAAAAAATATAATTATAAATTAAATTAATTTTTTCGTTAATTATATAATAATATATCATCTTAAGTGTCAAGTAATATAATATGATAAATTAATTATACATATTATAAAATAATTGACATATTATATCAGTGACACATGACATATCACTGATCATTCGATATTTTATAAATTTATCTAAAGTCAAATTAATCTTTAAAAAAATATTTGCCAGAATCATTTTAATAATGAGCTACTTCAAAGTCCAAATAGTGGTAGAGATGCGAACCACATATAGGGTGGTGAATGATGAAGGAGGCAACGAGAGAGATTGAATGTGAGAGAAAGAGTCCCTAACTATGTTTAAATGAGACTGGTAGATATAGAATTAAATTAAATGCATGAAATTCATCAAGAAAGGAATGAAGACATATAATTGATATTTCACTTTGATAGTATATGGAAATTGAATTTTCAGTTACTAATATTAAATCTGTAAGAGTGAGGGACAAAGGTTGATATTGATATATAAATTAAATGGTAAATAGTTCAAAATACCACTTCTTCTCCAAAAACATATATAAAAATTTTATCATTTCAACGATTTTATATTAATAATGCAGAAAATGGACAAAGGCATAAAAAAGAGGGAGTATAATTACTAGAAGTGTTAAAAATCAATCCAAACCAAATAAAATTGACGATTGCTGGTTTTTATCCTTTGTTCTGACTTCTGATTTTTTTTAATTCTAGTTTAGGGCTGCTGGTTTGTACCAGTACTACAATGATTTTGTAAGTTTTTTTTACTTTTATAATAATATTATTAGACTGACATGAATAGAATATAGTGGCCTTGCAGATGTAAGGAGTTATTCTAATATATCAATTCGAGTTTGTACTAACGATATAAAAAATATAACAATGCATGTATGATCATTGTGGTCATTCTTTTTAAACAATAAATTATTATAAGTTTTTATTAAGAGGGTCACTCAGACGATTAAACCGTATTTTTTTAAAGATATTTTTTAATAATTAAAATTTAATACATATAATCGATTAAACTGTATTATTGTTGTCAAAATTAGGTCAGATAAATTAATTTATATTAATCGAAAAATTAGTAAATTAAATTTTGAACTGGTCTAAATTAATATATTTTTTTTATAAAAAATGACTACAATACTTCTATTATAGAAAATGACTATAAGATATTTTAGTTATTTTTTATAATAGAAATATTATAGTAATTTTTTATTAAAAAAATATTAGTTTAGATCGATTTAAAATTTAATTTATTAATTTTTTGGCTAAACTAATTTGTCAATACAGTTTAATCAATTATATATATTAAATTTTAATTATTAAAAATATTTTTGACCTTTATCCAAATGACTCCCGTTTATTAAAAGAAACTACCATGCACAAACATTAAACACAACAACCAACAAACAACCAAATCTTACACAAAGAAAAAGACTTATAAAGAAACAAACATGATGATCATTGTACAAAAAAGAAAAAGAAAAACAAAAACAAAGAGAAATTAAACAAATAAACATGAAATTAAGGGATATTATATATATCCATATGTTGCATGGATTCCTAGGATATATTATTATTGGGTTCAAATATTATTAAGAAGTATAAGAGCTTCCATCTCCTCTCTGAACTTGGGCATGGCATCATTAGGAAGAGACACAAAAATCCTAACTCCTCCATCTTTCATTGATGAATCCAACTTGCTAGGAGGTGCAAAAATGCACAAATCCACCATGGCAAACATGTTGCATGGTGCTGGTAATAAATTCACTAGAACATTCCCTCCAAAATCCATGTTTTCCAAGAAACCCAAATATTTCCAATCGGTCACATTAAAATATGCACCAATACCTTCCACATTAAAATCTTGTTCTTTTGTCACCAAAGTGTTAATTGAATCCGTGATATAGTTTCTAGTAAAAGCAGCTTTCTTGATCTCTTTGATGTGCTTCACAACTTGTGAGAGAGGTTTCTCCATGAGTTCTTTAACTGAAAGGACAACATTTGCATCCACAATTGCATTCCCATAATACCCTTCAGGCAAAGGTGGATCCAAATGTCTTCTCGCCCCAACTACTATACCTAGCAAAGTTTTTCCATCATGGTTTAGTTTCAAGGCTCTAGCCCTTGACCTCCAAATATAAGCAGTGAGTGATTCAAAATTAGTGAAAATTTCTTTCATAGTCTTAATATTATTGTGACTAGTATATTCTTTGATCAATCTCATTTTGAGTCTTCTTATACTCTCACCATCCACCTTAAAGCATTCATGCACGAGTGTCGTGGCCGGAAGATGTGGTGAAACTGCGGCCGAGGCATTATTGATCGGACTCGGCAAGGGTATTTCGGTAATTGACCCCATCAGCCTCTCCCTTTCCCAAACAGGTTTTATTGATGGCTCGTTTCTTCCTCTTGCTAACTCGATTAAGGCATGAAGAAATTGAGATAATCCAAATCCATCACATAAAATATGTGAGATCCCAATTCCAATTGTGAATCCCCCACATAGAAACTTGGTCACCTTGAACCTTAAAGGGTATTGGTGGCCATTTTCATCACCTAGTGAAGGAAGCTGAAAGGCCAATTGTTTTGCAATTTCCATGTCATCACTACTACCATCATCAAGGTAATTAAGAGAAGAGAGATTGCAATTAGCAATTGCTTCTATAAATGGAACTCTATCATTGGAATTGCAATGGATTCTAAACTTCCCATCATCATGTTTGACTATCTTACCGGCAAGAGGGTAGTAATAGAACAAGGCCTTTGAGAGTGATTTTTTTATCACATTAATAGGGTTAGGGTCAATTTGGTCATTTGGGTAACCATCATGTTTTTGTGATTTGTAAACTTGAATGATATGGTATAACATATTAAGGTCAGGTCTATGATCAAGTGTAGATAGAGAGAGAACAGAGGAAGGTGTAGACTTAGATGGTTTGATAAATACAACATCCTTCATTTCAACAATGAGAGGTGGCATGATGGGAAAAATGTGATTTTAATGAATTTAGAGAATGTTATTGAATGTGTTTGTGGTATCTGAAATATACGGGAATAATGGAACCTAATCAACCTATATAGATCAATACTTGCCGCCCTATGATTCATATCTGTGATTAATTATATACGTCGAGTGATTAGTTCTCTTGACCAATAATAAATTTATTATAAATTAGATTAATTTTTGACTTTTCAAATTAGAGATACCGTACAACATTATATTTATGATTATATATGTAATTATACATTTTGTTTTGTTTGAATTAAGTTATGTTCGGGCCAATATATGTCGTTCATATATGTGAGAACTCTGTGATAATTAATCTCTTTGCTCTTTGGTCCGCCAGTTGTCTTTGAATTCATGATTAATGCTAATCTGCAGTCGACGAATGAAGTTAATAGATAATTAGATGGTAAATACCTCTAAAACATCTTTTTCTTAAAGATATTTTTTAATAATTAAAATTTAACATATATAATTGATTAAATTATGTTATTTTTGTTAAAATTAGGTTAAATAAATTAATTTGATTAAAAAATAATAAATTAAATTTTAAATTCGTTTAAATTAATATTTTTTTTATAGAAAATAACTTCAATATTTCTATTATAGAAAATGACTAAAATATTCCTATTATATATATTAATTTTAAGAATCTTAAATTCTAGTCATTTTCTTATCTGTCGTCGTACGGTTAGAATTTAAAGTTTTCAAAATTAATATATATATATATATATAGAAGAATATTTTAGTTATTTTTTATAATAGAGATATTATAGTTATTTTTTTATAAAATATTATTAATTTAGACCGGTTCAACATTTAATTTATTGGTTTTTTTAACTAAATTGATATATCTGGTCTGATTTTGATAAAAATAACACAGTTTAATCGATTATATGTATTAAATTTTAATTATTAAAAAATATCTTTAAAAAAGCGTTTTTGACATCTTTACTTGAGTGACTCCCTAATTTAAATACTTTAAAAAAAGTATTTAAAGTATCAACTTTAGTCCGTTATATATTACATTTTAAACCTGTTGAATTTATTCTAAACTCAACTTAAAATATAGCTGACGGCTGAAAATGTTAAAAGTACAATAACTAAAGTTATTTTATTTTGCCTTATGCATGCAGTAACTCATTGGCCAGCGACAAACCCTTAAATGGAACTCAGATACGCGACAGATTAGTTCTTGACCTGTCGGGTTGGGAGATACCGTAGGCAACAAAAAAAAGTTATTTTATTTAATTTAATATTTTTAATGATATATTTATTATATTTAAAATTATATTATTTTAATAATAATTAATAAATATAATAATTTATAAATACTAATAATAAAATATTATTAGACAACAACAATGTTACACGTAAATATTATTATTATTATGGTTGTTGTTGTTTGTCAACTAATAAGCATCTAACAATACAAATTTATTTAAATAACCACATGCTTAAACAGTTAAATTTTTTTGTCTAACAAAAATTAAACTCTATATTAGATTATTGAAGTGTTATAAAATTATTTATTTAAAAATTTAAAATAATAAATAAAAATACATAAATAATTATATCTTACTAAAATAAAAAAAAAATTGATTGAAGTTACATTATTAGTGATATTTTAACCCAAAAACAAACCAAACTCATAAGATGAAATAAATTTTGGCAAGTAATTAAGAACTTGGAGGTCGATATGTAGCTTGCATTTATTTCTAAAAATAGTATAAAACACTGAAAATAAGACACAAAAAAATAGACATAAAAATTAATATTTTTGTATTTTATTAAATGGTAAACTAAAATAAATGATAAAAATTTAATTTATTCTCATTATAAAAATTAATAAAAATAATAAAAAAATAAAAAATAAGTTATATCTTTTGTTAGTATCTTTGTGTCATTTTTGTTAAGATAGATACAAAATACACTAATTTAATATCTTTGGACATAATATTTTTTCTGTCTATATCTTATATGTCAAATACAATTTTGTATCTTTGTGTCCCTATTTCAGTATCTGATGTCTATAAACAAACAAAGTCTAACTAACATATAATATTTTTTAATTTGATATTTTTAAATATATATCTTAATTTGATATTTACTTCTTCCTGTTGATGCATGACACGTCAACCTAATTTGTTGAAATATTAAAGGTGCTAATTAAAAATTAAAATTATTTAATTTAAATTAAAAAATATTAGAGATAATTAAAAATTATTAAAAATTATTATTTTTAATTATCAGTTAATTATTAATATTTAAAAATATATTATCAAATTATTAAACTAAAAAAATTAAATTGATGCTAAATAATAATTAAAAATAACAAATTTTGATATTAAATGGAGCAAATTAATTGGTTTTGAGTTTTGACATTGAAGCGTTGACTTTAGAACTTAGGGATCGGAGCTACCAGCTAGGTTACCTATGTCTGCCGTATTTTTTTATTTATTCGTATAAATCAGGATATAAAAATTAAAAATATTAAAAATTATTAAAATTTATTATTTTTAATTATCAATTAATTATTAATATTTAAAAATATAGAATAAAATATATTATTAAATTATTAGATTAAAAAAATTAAATTAATAACTAAGTGATGATAAAAAATAATAAATTTTAATAATTTCTAATATTTTTCATAAAATTGATCAATTTGTATATTTATTGATATTTTTGCAGATATAAAATATAAAAATCAAATTTATTATTTTTTTAATAACTGTACAAATATAAATGTAAAAAAATTTAAACGGCTATTTTTTCTGATAGTGCGTGCCAGCGAAAATGCAACAAAATAAAATAACATTTACACGGCTGCTGCAAACGGAAATGTCACCTTCTAGGACTATATTTTAAACCACTCCATGTGTGCAACTAGCAATATGTGGGTCAATTTAACAATAGATGCTATTAGAAATAGATAGTAATAAATTGGTTAACATACATTTTGGTTCGAACTTTCACTATTGATTGATAATTTTCCAGTTCAAAGTTTTCATTTCGGCACAGATAATTTATTTTAAAAAAAATAAATTACATTTTTTTCTTTTAGTCATTAATTTATATCCATACTTAATGATATGATTAGAATAACAACAAGAAAAAAAAATAAATATTAATATAATAGAGAAAGAAAGAAAATAAATGAGACAACAATAATTAAAGATAATTTTGTAAAATAAATTTGATCTTTTATAATTATAATACTTTTCAATCATGTAATATTTAAAAACAAAGAATTATTTTTAAACAAATATGACAATGAAAAATTAATGCTTAAATCTTGGTTTAAGCATTTTTTTTTTCAAATTTTAATCAGAGAGAAAAGTAAGGTGGTTTTAAAATTTAATGAAAGGGAAATGCTAGTTGTACAATATTAATCAGCCTTTAATCAAATTTAAATAATATTTAATTATTTTTTTAGTATAGCATGTTCCTCTTTTGTAGATACATATCTATAATTAGATTTTAATTTAAATTTAAATTTTAAAACCCACCCACTTCATTGGTGGTTACGGTGACTTTGCTTTACTTTCGTAACTTCACGTAACAGATACAGTTTTTTAAATTCCTTATTATACGGGACATTCACACGCATTAGTGAATCCTAAACCAAAAACGACGCTGCCACTTGACTATCACCACCTTCCAGCTGAAGCACTCTCTCATTTTGCATTGGTGAAAGGTATCATTATTTTTCACACATGTATTTATGTAATTTGTTAAGAAATATCATGTTCAATATTTTTAATTATATTTTAATTTAAACATAAAAACGCTCTGCTGATTTAATTGGAACAAGGTTAATCTTATTTAATTTTATTAATAAAGTTGTTGCAAATAAAGTACTTTCTACGTAAGTAATTTGAGCAAAGAAGCAAAAAAAATCTGGAGTTTAAGAAAGAAGATGTAGTTGATATGGTCATAAAAATTCTGTTGTTATTTATCAATTATAACACATATGATAGTATGATATTTATTCAAAATATTTTTAAAACACATCCAAAATCAGGCTAACTTTAAATATTTAAATTTAAACGTTAATAATACAATTAATCTTTTGATTTTTTATTCGATCAAATGAATATAATATTTATTATTTAAATTATTAGTTGAATTTTTTTCGATACTTATTAGTTTTCAAAATTATTATAATCAACAATTAATTTAAAAATGTGTTGTTATTTTTCGATTATAACACATCATAAATTTTTACGATTTTAGATGTGTTTTAAAATATTTTGTATATAATATCATACTATTAGATGTGTTATCATTGAAAAGTAACGAAAAAATCCAACCAATAATTTAAATAATAAATATTAGATGCATTTTATTGAATCAAAAATCAAAAGATTAATTGTATTATGTACGTTTTTATTTAAAAACTAGAATTTAACAATTTTGAAAACGTTTATATCTAAAAACTAGATTTTTATCATTTTAGATGTGTTTTAAGAATATTTTGTATATAATATCATACTATTAGATGTGTTATAATTGAAAAATAAAAACACAATTTTTTATGACTATACCAACTACATCTTCTCTTATAAATTCTAGATTACTTTTTGCTTCTTTACTCAAACTAATTAAGTACACGTCCTGAATCGTAATAATTCACGCTAATTACTTGTACAAGTTCTTATCTTTATTCTCATCCCAACAAATAGATGTATTTCTTTCAATTTCAGTGTAACCAACCCAGCAAGCTAATTGACTATAAAAGCTATGCAACAAAAATAATATCTTTCGATCATTAACACACTACTAAATAGAACTTAATCATAATTTCCTTGCACCCGTCAAAGTTAATCCATTCTAAAAAGTAAAAAATCTTTAGAATTTTAAAAGTTAAATTTTAAATTTTGAGTAATTTGAATTTTAGATGTGTATTTAAATTATAAAATATTATTATATTAAATATATTAAATTTAAAACAGAAATTTAAGATTTAAATTTTAAATGTTAGTTTGATTTAATTTGAATTTTAAATATAAATTTAATTCTTAAAGACACTAAATCTATTTACAATTTTTAGATATGTTAGTTTTATTTTTTTTTGAATTACTGTAAGAAAAGGCTGAAAATTGTACCATATTTAAAGGATACCTAGTTGAACCGATAATGAAATATGACACCAAAAAAAATTTAATGAAATATATGAATATTGTTTTATTATACAAAAAGATATATAAAGAGTTTGGTGTATAATTCTTTTTTAAAAAATATTTTTTATTTTATAATTTTTTTAAAATCTATTTTTGTTATTTCAAAGACTTTAACCTTAAATCTTTTTATTAGAATATTAAATATTAAATATTTATTATTTAATAATTTGACTAATTTTATATTTATCATTATTATACATATTTGATTTATAAAAGATAATTAATAAACCTGTTAGTGTTTATTAATATATATTATGGGTTTTAAATCATTCAGTATTTAGAAATTCTTTTCAAAATAAAATCATTAAAAATTTAAATCTACATTGAATATTGAAGCTAAGTATAGAATTGTAAGGAACACTAATGTTGAGAATGCACGTGCATTCTAAAGCATTTGATGGAGCACATAGGACTTGCATAGCTGCATATTGAATGGTTTATATGTAGTTTGTAGTCACTTAATGAGGTGCAAATTTCGCTTGTAGCAGTTGCGTATAGGGATGACAAAACTTTCAAAGCTCCGAAGATTTTTGTAGAGACGGCCTCGAATAAGGATTCGATTGTGGAAAATTTTTTTCACGAGATGAGAACGGAGGACAAAATTCTTTCGAAGTAAGCGCATAAATTTGAGTAGGAATCTTCATCTCGTTTCTGCTAATTCCTAAAATTCATAAATTATTTAATTATTCTTAATAGTTTATTTCTCATATATGTTTTTTAGTTATTTCACATACCATATATATATATAAACTCTGAATTCCTAATCTTTATTTACATAACCCTTTTTCAATTCAGAGATTCTTAACGTCGTCCATACTCCATCTTACCTTTTCTGTCATCACCTTCTTGCCACTCTCCCTTCTCACTGCACCATCACCCCTCACCGTGCCATCATCCCTCACCGTGCCATCACCCTCACTGTGTCGTTATCTCTGTTCGTGGCATTCTTTCTCCTCTTCGAGGGTGTGTTCGTTCTCTTTTTCGCAATTCTATCGTCGTGTCCATTTTCCTCTCTACTGTCGCATCCCCCACCTCGTTTACTTTTTTGTGCTCTGGCTCGCCATCGTGTCCCTCCACTGCATCATTTTGAAAAAAGTCGTCGTCCTGCCGTTTAAACTTTTTGTATAAAGTCTTGCTATTTTTGTATAGAATAAATATTTACAACTCTATTCCTATAAAAATTAATGATCAGTCAAAACTATTAGAGATATAGAGAATGGGTCCCCACAAAAATAAGACCCTATAGAAAATGAAAGCGATAACAGGGAATAAATTTAGGAGCAGAAATGGAGAGCAAAGAGATATCCCTCGCCCCCTTCCTGTTCCGTTGTCAACCCTAGTTGCCTATATGCTTATTTCATTTGGTTGCATTTTGGCTAATATCATCAACGAAAATGAGAACTCAAATTTTTACACAATTTTATTAGTATAGTTACAAAAAATATTATAAATTTAATTTTTGTATTATATATCTGCGAAATTATCATTACATATACAAATTGATAAATTAGACAAATTGTATAAATAAACCAAAGGAAGTTTAAAATGAATCATAACTTTTTCAAAATAATTACGACTAAATTCTTAAAATGGTCCCTCAGATTGGGCTCCTGCACCAATTTCACTCCTGACTTTCTAATTGCACCATTTCGATCTTTGAGATTGAACTCCGGGCACCATAAAAGTCCCGAAGTCTATTTCCAGCCTGAGTCAGCAAATCGGAGTGCTGATCTGGCAAATGGCTGCCACGGTGGATGTTCCATATGGTGTCGTTTAGAGTTTTGGCGCCTAAGGAGAGTAAAACGTCACCGTTTTACATGAATGAAGAAAACAAAAGGTTAGAGCCATAAGGGTTTTGATCACTCACAATCTTCTCCTTCTTTTCTCCAACACCGAAACACTTAGACTCCCTCTTTCTCTGACAATGGTGAAGACTTAGTGCGGTGGTTTAGTGTTTGCGAGTTCAACAGTTTTGCGGGACTGCTAGTGTTGTCATGGAGTTCACAGTGCCGTTATTGAAGAAGCACCATTGTTGTTGTTATTGAGGTGAGTACACAGTGCCCTTCTTCTTTTTTTTCCGACAATCATAGCTTGATTTTCAAGGGTTTAGTTGGCTTTTTGTTTGTTTGTGGTGGGGTGTTTTCATCGTTGATAAAGGTTTAGGGTTTCATATATTGTTCTGTTAGGATATGGGTTTTAAATATGCTCTGTTTTTGCCTAATGAAACAGGAGAAAGTTTTTTTTTACCATCCATAAAATGCAATCTGTTAATTTTTGGGTTGTGACCATGGTCATTGAGTTAATGTGTACAATTTTTATTTCTGATGCAGACGAAAAATCTAATTGACATTATGTTCCATCATGGGGGTAGCTTTGAAAAAAATGAAGGAAGGATGGTTTATTCTCCTGATAAAAAAAGTTGTTTGGCTGATATTGATGAAGATACATTAGATGATTTCTATATTAGGAATTATTATAAAGAGTTTGGGTATGACAAGATGAAGAAATGTTGGTGGCTTGTTCACCAAAAAACTTAATGATTATTGAAATAATGATTATTTATTTGATTTTGTATGTGTGTGACTAACATTGGTTAATGATGATGATATATTGATTATTGATTCTTGAAATCAGGAAGTCTGCATAATAGCATAAGCAACCATTTATGAGTTGTTCTTGAAATCAGTTTGGTGAATTTTATTTGGATTGAATATGAACTGATTCTGCAAAATTAGAATGGGACCATATTGTTTGCACAATGTAAATGTTAAGGTCTATTATGGTGAATTAGTGTGAAAGTTATGGACTGTTATGGTGCATTTTTTGAAAGTCAGGGTCTATTATGGTGCACGGGTGAAAGTTAGGGACTGTTATGGTGAATTATCATGTGTTCTCACTCAACATGGCTATGCTATCTCAATTTCTGTTGCAGGGTCTGATTTCAGCCATGAGGGAGGTGATGCCTAATGTGCATCACCGTTTCTATGTGTGGCAGTTGTGGTGTAATTTCAACAAATAATGGAAAGACTTGGAACTGAGGGGATTGTTGTAGAATTATGCACGGGCCACTACGTACCAGGAGTTCAAGAAGTTAATGGATAAGATTAAGAGGCTTAACGAGGATGCTTGGGCATATCTAGAAAAATGGCTAGGGGATTCATGGACAAGGTTAAAGTTCAGTCACAAGCTGAAGTTAGACTCTATTTGCAACAACGCATGTGAAGTATTTAACTCGAAGATAAAGGAAGCACGAGAAAAGCCAATCATCACACTGCTCAAGGATGTCAGAATGTTTGTAATGCGCACAATGGCTAAGAATAAGGTGAAGCTGGAAAATCACGTGGGAATACTACCACCAGTTATCAAAAGTAGGCTTGAGAAGGTTAGGAAGGAGTCTAAAAACTGGCATCCAATTTGGGCTGGTGATAATGGTTATGAGAAATTCGAGGTGCATGGTCATCCTACAAACCATGTTGTTGATTTGGGAAAAAGATTCTGCATTTGATGTTCTTGTCCAGTTCCTGGTTGAAGAGGAGCGGCTCGAACTCCCTGCTGCGTGTCTAGCACCACCCACCATTTGTCACAAGAAGAAGAAGAAGAAGAAGAAAGAAGACATAAGTGGAAGAAGAAGATGAAGAAGATATGGTTCACATTGGGTTTAGGGTTTATAAATGGGAGTAGGGACTATATATATTGGAGCAAATTCACCAAATGTCCACGTCATATAGCCATTTTCACATCCACCGTGGCAGCTACCTGCCAGATCAGCACTTCGATTTGCTGACTCAGGCCGAAAATAGGCTTGGGGACTTTTATGGTGCCCGGAGTTTAATCTCGAGGACCAAAATGGTGCAATTAGGAACTCAGGAGTGAAATTGGTGCAGGGGCCCTATCTGAGGGACCATTTTGGGGATTTAGTCAAATAATTACATGTGGCTCATAAACTAAATCTATGTAAACTACAGAAGAATACATCGAATTCTACATTTGTATTTATATGTGAACCGTTGAACCCTGCCCCACAGTTTACATTGCAAGCGAAAAAAACATAAATTATGGTACTTTGTCACGATTTACGAAAAACCTTCAACAAATCATAAACAACGGTACAAAACAGTGATTTATGAAGAATGACAAATCCGTAAGAAGGTGTAATGGTTTATGAAAAATGATTTTGGTGTATAAATACTGGTTGAACATGATTGTAATGTAGAGTGGCCAAATATAATATTTAATGAAAAAGTTTTTTAGTTAGCTTTTGTAGACTACAGAAAAAAAATTAAGAAAAACAAAAGAGAGAGTATAAATTTTACTAACAAGGATCTTGTGAGTATTTTTATTCGTCCATCAAGTAATTTCGTTAATGGTTAAATCAATATACAACATAAGCTTGTAAGGTGTGGAACCATGCGGGTAAAGAAATTATTTGATGAGATCCCGATTACCATGCTGCAATCTCTATGAAGTACAATTTGTAAATCTCGGGGAATTAATAAATAATTAATCAATAAATTAATTATTATTTAAAAAAAATTAGAAAATTAAATTTTATAGTTTAAAATAGAAAAATAATTAAAATACGAATTTTGACACTAATTTTAAAGATTTTGTCCTAAAATTAGGTCAAATAAGCCGAATCGATTGAACCGGATTTAAACCGGGCCCAAGGCCCATGTATATAAAGCCACGCTTCAGCCATTCTTTCCCGAAATTAGGAGAATCACGCTGAAGGGGAAGGGAGATTGAAGAACCCCAAAACCCTAACCCGTACTCAATTTCAATCTCAAATAACTTTCAATCCGAAACTCCGATCGTTGCACCGTTTGCGGCCATCCGACCACAGCATCGAGCTCTACAAAACCCACAGAACAAAATTGTTGGTAAGTCCCATTTTCTTGCCCAGCTTCTCACCCCTCAATTTTGAAATTATTGAGTAAATGTGTTGAGATTTTGTGTAATTTAGGTGTTTATGATCGAATTAGCTCGCAAGAGTCGTCGAGTTTAGTTCATTTGAGCTGTAGGTCAGGTAAGGAACCCCTAATTCTTGGTACATTTTCAATTTAGTGAACTTTGTATTGATTATAGTAATAATTGTCATATTAGATTGAAATTGGTTATTGGTTGGAATCAAAATTGAGAAATTGGAGCTTGAACTTGAAATTTGGTGGCTCGGAATTTTGATTGGAAAGGAATTGGGACTGTGGACGGTGAATGCTTGAGGTGTTCCGGTATTAAAGAGGAAGATATAGTTTTAGTTTCTCATAATTAAAATATAATGTATCGTGAAAATTTAGGTTAGTTGACCGTAAGATAGGATTGGATTGTTGATGTTGCGATGATTGATATTTGTTGGTATTTATGAGGCTTGGTAATTTTGAGATTGATGATTATTGATATGTATGATTGAGTATTGTATTAGTGGTGTGATATTAATTGATGATGATGTATGTTTGGAATGAGCATAATTAGAATTGTTGCATTTGAATGGAAATTGTTGAATAAAGATTAAAAAATGGGAGTTTAAATAATGTTTAAATGTTGGAAGAGCCAGAGAGTATTTAGTATAGTATAGAAATGCTTGATGTTGATTTTGAAATGGTAAAAATTGGGTTTTGTTTGTGTGTTTTAAAAATTGGAGGTTTGGTAAATTTTGGATAAAAATCAATTTTTAACCAAATTTTGGCATGTCATAACTTTGGCTTCTGGACCCTCAATTTTTTTCAAACTTATTTTAAATAAAAATTAGATCCGTATAGTTTATGTCGTTCAAAGAACGAATGAAAAATGTTTTAAAACAAAAAAGTTATGCGCGTCCGAAGTTTGGTATGCAAAATAGGAAATTCTAGACATAGTAACTTTTGCATTTACTGCTATGCCCGCGTACACGGCACACACGTATGTGGCCATTGGGCTTTGCCCAGAGGCTCTGTGTACGCAGCAGGGTGACGCGTCCGTAGGATGGAAAAATTTTAAAGGATGCGTGCACAAACCCCTGTTTTTCTGAAAAATGGATTTTTAAGTTTCAAACCATTCATTTGGCTTTCCAAACCTGTATAATTATTATTTAAAGCCTGGTAATTGGTTTTTGGGGTGTGGAGTATGGGTGGACCTGTTGAGAAAGGTAACTTGTCAGTGGAGAAAGCTGTAAAGCGGAGAATGGTAAGTTGAGGAATTGTGGAAGCGTTGCACATATGCTGAGCCTGATGACCATGTTGATAATGAATGATAATTAATTTAATGTGAATTATTTGAGGAAGTGTGAAAAATATTAAGATTGTCATGAATGATGATTGTATTGAGAATGAATGTATGATTGATTTTTGAGCTTTGACCTGGCAAGGATCGAGGTGGTTTACCGCTTGTCCAGTATCAATATGTCTATGGGGATCGTGGTGATTTACCGCCCACGGGTTATGTAATTGCGATTCATGCACCTGACAAGGATCGTGGTGGTGTACCGCTTGTCAAGGATTGCAGTTGAGGTGAAGATCGTGGTTATTTACCGCCCACGTGTGTGCTGTTTTCCAATTAAAAATATCTGTGGGGATCGAGGTGGTTTACCGCCTGCAGATGGTAGGGATCGAGGTGGTTTACCACTCACCAGGTGAGGATCGTAGTACTGTACCGCTCACCAATTTTCAAGAGGACGATATCCGGGTTAGATACCGGACATGTCGGGTTGACTATATAACCGACATATGAGACTCATCAGCCATAGGACAAGCATGCATCATATGCATTTATATGTTTGTTTGGTGTGCTTTGTCTTGAATTGCCTAAGTGCTTATATATGCTTACCTGCTATCTGTTTTACTTATTGTTTCTACAATCTATTTGTGATTTCTTTGTATGTATTATCTGTGCTTGTAACTAAGAGATCCCTCGGGCTAGAGGAGGTGATTCCGAGGGTAGTTCCACCGGCGATTGGGAGGTTCGGAGGGGTCGAAAAAGGGGAGTGTTAGATTAGAAAGAGAATCCTTAGCTAATCGCCTAACTTTTGGTTTAGTTTATGTCTTATTTTTAGTTCGAATCAAATATCGGAAGTTCTAGGATTGTCTTTGACTTTTCCGGGACCTTATATGTTAATTATGTGGGCACCGTTACCATGCTGTGAACCTTCGGTTCTCATTCCATACATATCTTGTGATTTTCAGATGCAGGACGTGAGGCATCTCGTTGAGGCGTCTGGATTTACTCTATAGACGAAGTGGGGATACTGGCTTTTGATATTTTTCCACGTGTATATATATATTGAATCTGAACCTCTTAGAGACTTTTGATGGAGAACTAAATGTATATTTATGTATTTTGGGACTTATTGGGGTGTATATATATATATTCTCTGGCCGGCCTTAGTTTCGCAGGTCGAGCCAGGAGTTTGATATTATGTATCTTTTGACCCTCTACTCTTATTATATGTTTGTGTTTTTACTCTTCTTCGTATGCAAGTTTCTATTTAAGTGAGCATTACGCTTTTTCTTTTTGCGACTTTTGTTTAAACTTTCTTTTAAGGCTTCTCTTTATATCTTTCAACTATTATTATGTATATATTTTATTTTAGAGGTCGTAATACCTCACCACCTCAACTTTACAACTTAAGCATAAAATTTTGTGTGGTAGGGTGTTACACAATTTGCTTGTAATAGGATGCGATAAAGATCTGCAAATTCTGTTTCATTGTCATAAGATTTTTTTGGAGATGAGAATTACCCATGAGTTATATGGTAAATTTGAGGAGGTTATTGCCAATTTTGGGAGATCAGCTCTCAAATTATTCGAGTTTGATGTCTGTAGTTAGACTAGTGCTGGCATTGGTGGCATCTCTATCTTTTGCGGCTAATTTAAATCATCTTGTGGATGTGTTTTGGGAGATAATTGTTCATATCACGAGCTTGCGGTTGAAATGGCAGGTTCTCCTCATATGATTTCTGCTAATGTGAAAGACAAAAGACCAGATCTGATTAAAAATACAGTACGGAAGGATGATTTGGGTGATGAGCCTACCATAATAGGTAAGACAGTGGCGACGATACAAGGAGCAATCTAGTTGCACAGCAGGGTTCATCATGTTCCGGTACACAATAATACTTGTTGCAATTTTCCGCTATAAACCTGGAGGTGAAACAACAACGGACTTTGAGTATGTTTTTGGGGATCAAGGCTTGCACGATACAAACGCTCTAGCGAAACTCTAAATTGGATAATCTTTCCAAAGTAAAGAGTAAGTTATGATTAGGGTGAAGAGTTATTGCATCTACTGTGGAATTAAATATAAAATGAGGGAGCTAGATTACATAAATTGTCATGGCAAGTGAAAATAATTTGAAAAAGACTGTAATTGGTTGATTCAAATCACACTTTGATAGAAAATCATATTCAGGAGTTATAATAGACCCCATACATGTTTGACAACATAGATATCTAGTAATCACAGATAGTTCAATTATCGCGTGATCTGTACTTTCATCTTTTTGCTGATTAGGACCGATGTTACTGTTATGATAAAAGTCTTGCAAAATACAACAAAGAAGTTATAGTTTTAGACTTAGTTATAGGGTAGTTTGGTTGACAATGCAAAAAATAATAGCACAGATTTACAAAAATTGAAAGGAGTCTTACAACAAGTTACCACAATGAATTCTTGGTGTGGAGTCGATCATAGCTGGCAATACTGCAATGCTAAAAACTTCTTCTTTTAGTGTTGGAGATTAGGTAGATAATTCTATAGTGTATTTTCACTGTCTCTTCTAAATATTTTCTTCTTGTAATGAGACTTTTAGGTATTACAAGTTACTTCTCAATATTGATGGAATTCATTTATATGACAAATATAAAAATACATTGCTTCTAATAATTGTGCAAGATGGATACATTTATGGTAATTTTTTTAAATAATAAATAAATACAAAATTCCATTTTTATTGAAAGAAATTATCATAAACATCAAACACAATAACCACAGCACAACCATATCTTATTCCACGTAATAAACAAACAAAAAGACTTAAAGAAGAAACAAACATGATTAACAGATCTTACATATCCATACATGTTGCATGCATTCCTAAGATATATTATTGGGTTCAAATGTTATTAAGAAGACTAAGAGCTTCCATCTCCTCCCTGAATTTGGGCATGGCAGCATTAGGGAGAGACACAAAAACCCTAACTCCTTCATCTTTCATTGATGAATCCAACTTACTAGGAGGTGCAAAAATGCACAAATCCACTGCGGCAAACATGTTGCATGGTGCTGGTAAAGAATTCACTAGAACATTCCCTCCAAAATCCATGTTTTCCAAGAAACCCAAATGTTTCCAATCGGTCACATTAAAATATGCACCGATACCATCCACATTAAAATCTTGTTCTTTTGTCACCAAAGTGTTGATTGAATCCGTGATATAGTTTCTAGTAAAAGCAACTTTCTTGATCTCTTTGATGTGCTTCACAACTTGTGAGAGAGGTTTCTCCATGAGTTCTTTAACTGAAAGGACAACATTTGCATCCACAATTGCATTCCCATAATACCCTTCAGGCAAAGGTGGATCCAAATGTCTTCTCGCCCCAACTAATATGCCTAGCATAGTTTTCCCATCATAGTTTAGTTTCAAGGCTCTAGCCCTTGACCTCCAAATATAAGCAGTGAGTGACTCAAAATTTGTGAAAATTTCTTTCATAGTCTTAATATTATTGTGACTAGTATATTCTTTGATCAATCTCATTTTGAGTCTTCTTATACTTTCTCCATCCACCTTAAAGCATTCATGCACGAGTGTTGTGGTTGGAAGATATGGTGAAACGGCGGCCGAGGCATCATCGATAGGACTCGGCAAGGGCATTTCGGTAATTGACCCCATCAACCTCTCCCTTTCCCAAACAGGCTTTATTGATGGCTCATTTCTTCCTCTTGCTAACTCAATTATGGCATGAAGAAATTGAGAGACTCCAAATCCGTCACATACAACATGTGAGACCCCAATTCCAATTGTGAATCCTCCACATAGAAATTTGGTTACCTTGAACCCTAAAGGGTAATGATGTCCACTTTCATCATCTTGTGAAGGAAGCTCAAAGGCCAATTGTTTTGCAACTTCCATGTCATCAATACCATCAAGGTAATGAAGAGATGAAAGATTGCAATTAGCAATTGCTTCTATAAATGGAACTCTATCATTGGAATTGCAATGAACTCTAAACTTCCCATCATCATGTTTGACTATCTTACCAGCAAGAGGGTAGTAATAGAACAAGGCCATTGAGAGTGATTTTTTTATCACATTAATAGGGTTAGGGTCAATTTGGTCATTTGGGTAAACATCATGTTTTTGTGATTTGTAAACTTGAATGATATGACATAACATATTAAGGTCAGGTCTCTGATCAAGTGTAGATAGAGAGAGAATAGAGGAAGGTGTAGACTTAGATGGTTTGATAAATACAACATCTTTCATATCCACAATGAGAGGTGCCATGATGGGAAAAAATGTGGCTTTGATGGATTTATTTAGAGATTGTTATCTTTTGTTATTTGTGCCATTTGAAATATATGGGAATAGAACTTATATAGATCAATACTTGCCGCCCTATGCTTCATATTTGTGATCATATGTATGTGCATTTTGTTTTGTTTAGATTAAATTATTTTCTAATAATTATTGAAATTCATGATAAGACCATCCAACAATAATAATAGATAAGGTCAGGATATAAGATGGACAAAATTATATATATATATATATATATATATATATATATGATCTTGAAAATTATTGAATGTAAATGTCATGGTTATGTTATAAATAGTTGAATTTTCATTTATATATTATATATGCTATGTTTTTCTTTATCTTTCCCTTGTCTTGGTTATAGAAAACCCCTAATACTTTAATTATTTTCTGGAAAATGTATTGTTTCTTCGTTCATATGATAAGTCTGTGGTAATCTCTTTGGTCCAGTTGTCCTTGAATTAATTAATAATGCTAATCTGCTGTTGATGAATGAAGTTAATTAATTGTAAAAAAAAGGAATATTTAAAGTATAAACTTTAGTCCATTATATTACATTTCAAACCTTTTAAGTTTATTCTAAAATCAGAAGCTTAAAACACAGATAACGACAATGTTAAATGTTGGTACGTTAAATGAATATATTGCTTGTATATTAATAAATGGGTAACATTTACTTTTCATTTTGGATATGAAAATTTTTTAAAAATCTTATGGTCAACTATCTCACAAAATTAACATTCTAATTCTATCGTCACAAAAAAAAGAGTAAATTACCGAAATAATATCTGAAAGTTTGCATCACTAACAAAAAGACTCTAAAAAATATTAACCACAAATAAGCTCTTAAAAAATTTAAAAACGAGATCAAACGAATTAAATATTAAATATATATTTTTAAAAAAAAATTAGAAATAAGATTTTGATATAATTGTTTTGCAATCATTACTAAAAAAAAGATCTTTTTTATCTTTAAATTTTAATAATTTTATGTCAAGTAAATTTTAAAAAAATATATTTTATTATGAATGACCACGTTATGTTGAAAAATAAAAAAAATGTAGAGATCAAAATTTTTTTCGAAATTTTTTGTGTAGGTTTTAGATATTTATTCAAATATTGCCGCAAAAATTTGGATCAAATAGATGAGTTGTTTGCTAAATAATAAAAATTAACACTTACAAAAAATATAATATTTATTGATTATTTTTATCATATTTTTAAAATATGTAAGAATTATTTTGTCAATAACATCTTTTAGAATTTTTTTATCAGCGCTTGAATATTTCGGATATCAAATTGATATATAATTAACTCCCGAAAAAAATCATTTGTAGATAAACAAATACAAAAAAGTATTAAGTGACTAATACGTTTCTTTTATTTTACTTTATAGTTAAACTAATACAAGCAAATTTTTATTTTTTTTAATCACTAAAATTGTTAGTCCTCTAGAATTTAATCTCAAAACAAATGAAGTTTTAATCCCAAATTTCTAAATGCTAAATTGACTCAACACTACTTAGTCACAAACACCAAAACAAAACTCAAATTAGAATTTTAAATGTCATGAATAAACTCTATACCAGAGCTTGTTACATCAAGACACAAAAACATAATTGGAATTTACTTCATGGCTTTTCTAAGGAGAAATTTGATATGCATTATAAATTCAATTGAGTAAAAGAAGAATGATGACTCAAATAATTAGATTTGCTTAATGTTTCCTTTCTTTTTCTCGTCTTTATTATTGTCTCTGCTTCTTCTTATATAATCTAGTTGCGCCTTCTTCATTTCAAGTATATAATTGATTGGAGAAACTGTCAAATTATCTCATTTATATTTTTTTATTTATATTTTCATGTTTTTTTTTTCTATTAGTTTAAATTTTTAGAAAAATTGATTTCATAATATGATATCAGAATTTTATGTTAAAAAAAATAATATAAAAAATGAAACAGAAAAAAAAACTTATGTAAAATTCAATCAAACTCAAAGAGAGACTCTCACTTTGAGAGAGTGTGTAGAAATATAATCAATCATATTACTTCCTTTTATCAACTTAAACTTTTGAAAAGATTAGTTTCAAGACAAACAACAACATTTAGATAGTATTTTTTACAATCGCGCTACGTTACCAACAGCATTTCTGCCAACTTCTGCCAACTCTTATTTATAATTGTGTTTAATAGAAGTATCTTTGTGAATGTGTCTAATAAAAATATCTTTCTTATGGTCGTATTTAATAAAAGTGTCTTTATAGATATATTTTCTGGATGTATCTCTTTATATATGTATTTAAAATATAATAATTAATTATTGTTAGTAATAAGTTAGCAGATGATATGTTGGTACCGTATACTTTTCCTATTTTTTATCAGCAATTTGATGACATTTTTAGTATTTTACTTTTTTTTTTAATATTTGGCCTTTACTACTTATGAGATCGAACGTACAATTCCATATTAAGCATTCAATGGTATTGCTGGATATACTCTTTTCACAAGAGAATGTTCCAGCAACACTTTCTATATTCAAAATTGTAAAAAAAAATAAAAATAAAAAATAGAAATAAAAAAAACCCTACACATACTCCCTTGATAACAACCATTCATCAACCAATTGAGTTGCGTATATAATGTGATCAACTAAGACAACAGCAAATGTTGCTTGATCATTACTCACTCAAGACATACACATGATTTTATTAGCTCCTCTAAATTAAAATGATACTGCAGCATCATCACATGAGTTCTAATTAAAAAGTCACTCTCATTGTATTTTTGGTCATGAGTCATTATCATATTTTATTTTCAAAGCATCAGCATGCATATATCATATATACATACACACAGTCGAAAGAGACTGAAGTAGCTTTTTTCATTTGGTATGGAATCATAATGTTTAAAAAAAGGTGAATTATATGGTAAAGATGTAGGTTTACAGATCTTTCTTTTTATGGGATGAAAGAGATATTGAAAAAGGTAAGATCCACACTTTGAATAACAATAAAATAATAAAAAATAACGATAAAAAGAATTTATTTTCTTTCTATATATCACTCAATCTGTATAGTAGAGTGCCCCTTAAAAAATGTTGCATTGGAGAAAGAAATAAAGAAGCTAAGATAAATGCATTCGGATCGATAAAATTAGTTATAGGTGTTCTCTTTGAAAATCTCAAATTGACCCATTTAGGGTGTATTTGTTTGTTTTTTATTTTTTATTTTTAATATTTTTAGAATTTTATAAAGAAAAAAAAAAGTAAAAACAATAAAATTATATTTGTTTTCCTATGCTTCTAAATGAACCACTAAATCACCTGGATCCTGATTCTAAATTACCATAAAAATTAAACCCTCTTTAATATAGTAATATCTATTTCTCCATCTTTAACATGATCACAAAATTATTTTTTTTAAAATATTTACTCAAGTGTCTCTTTTTAAGCTTTGAAGCATGAATAATTTTTTATTTGTTTTGTATTTAATTTTTTTTAAAATAATGATCAAATTTTAAATTTTTTTAAATATTATATTATGATACTATGTCATAAAATTATTTATTTAAAAAATTATTTTTTTAAGTAAAAATATATAAATAATTATATATCTAATAAATACAAATAACATTTATATAGTTAATGAAGTTACATATTCTTTTCAAGATACTTGAGCTTCACAATTTACGCTAAACTTTGTTTTTTTACAGAGAAATAAAGGAATAATAGAGTGGAAGAGAAAAACTTCTCTCCAACCAAATAAATTCTAAAAGAAAGTGGAAGGATTAAAATTTAAATATGTAAAGTTGGGTTTGAATATAAATTTTATAATCAAGAAGAGATAAGCTCGTATTATATTGCTAATGAGTTATAAATCAAATGATATAATCTTTTCATAGTCATTTAAAAAGTTTTGAGTTTTAACATTTTTATCTTTAACATATATATATATATATATATATATACTGCTTAGTTTTAAGGATTGCTAAGACATCAGTTTACCGGTACAATAACTGTATCCTTTTGCAACTAAGCGAGCCTTATACTTGACTCCTTCATCTCCCGGAGAGGACTCCTTCATTTTGATAGAGAGGGATGGAGAAAGTGGACAAAACGAAATAGCATTTCTCAATCAAAAAGAGATGGATTCTCGTCTTGTATGGCCAGTACAATACTGAGTCTTATTGAGGGCGTATCTGCTGTTCTCTTTTCTGCTGTGATTGAATCAGTAAGCGCTGCGAATCTTTTCGTATAAAGAATATATATATATATATAATATAAAAACTCGTATTATGTTGCATCACAATTTACGTATTTAGAATTGGAGAAGTCTAAATAGCAATTCCTCTATAAGACTTTTTCTCAAAATTAGTTTTAAAGTATTAAATTACACCCTATAATTCTTATTATCTGCAACTTAATTAATTATTTAAAACAAGTAGGGTTATTGGTCATCATCACTCTTGTGAATATTATTTTTTTTAATTATAAAATTACAGTTTATCAGTTATATATTTTAGCACTTAATTATTATAGATTCAGGCGTGTGACATTAAATTATCCTTAATATGCATGACACGTATCTCTTATCTCTATGACAATTAATCAATTATGACAGACTACCAAAAATGGCTAAATTACTTTCACTAAATAAATTACTTTCAATAAAGATATATGAATACCAAAAATGGCTAAATTAAAATTTTTGATATTATGAAATGATTAGAGAATATTGCCAATTAATGAGTTGTCTTGAGAAAAGAAATAATTGAGAAAGACTAATTAAAACATCTTTAATCTAATCAAAGTAAAAAATAGGTTTAATTACTCTGTTATTTCTACAGTTTTGCAAAATTTTTAATTAGATCTCTATATTTTTTTTTTTAATTAATTGAATGTCTGCACTAATTTTTTTTAATTAGGTCTCTCTTGACAGTAATTGGCTTAATTTTATAGGGGTCCAACTAAAAAGGAAAAAAAAAGTGTAGAGACCTAATTAAAAAAAAAATACAAAAATTTAATTAAAGAAAAAAAGTACAAGAACCTAATTAAAAATTTCGCAAAAGTATAGGGACTAAGAGTAATTAAATCTAAAAAATAATATTGAATAATTTTTTGGATAAATAAAATTAATTTCTACAAACGGAAGAAAGATATATTATTTGTAGTATTTCATTCAAACAAGGGATGCACTATACATTGAACAGGATCTATCCCCTTTCACTATACTTGAAGCATAGCATGTGTACCTTCATATGTGCTTACTTGTTACTTCTACAAGGTTAGCTATTCGTTTCAAGTAAACGATTTAATAAGGTAAACCACAAAAAAATATCCTCCAATTATTAAATTTCTGATAAAATGAAAATCAAAATTCGATCTCTTGATATTTTTATTATTTTTTAAAAAATTGACCGCATGTCATGAAATCACTCATTTCAAAAGTTTAAGCTGATGGGAGAAGGCAACATTAATGGTTATATCTCTAACACTCTCCTTCAAACAAGAGCCTCTTTTGGGTTTGTTTGATTTTGCATAGGCCTTCTCTTCTCTTTTATTTGCCTTATGCTATTGATATCATGTTATGAAACTACTCATCCCAAAAGCTTAAGCTGATGGGAAAAACAATATTAATGGTTATATCTCTAACATTGCATATAAAAAATCACAAAAATAATCTACTTATCATAAAATTACTAAATTTTAACGATAAAAATATTTTATTTTTAATTTTTTATTATCTTATAAAAAAATATCAAAATCCGATCTCAAAAATTCTTGTTGGGAATAAATATTTAACAATAGTAGGGATGTCAACGGGGCAGGGTGGGGGATGCCTCCCTGCTCCCCATTCCCGTCCTCAGATTTGCTTTCCATTTCCGTCTCCATTTCCCGTCGTGGGGGAATATTGCTCCCCATCCCCATTTCTCACAGGGCCCCATTCTCCGCGGGGACCCCATTCCCATCTACATAATAGTTCTAACTAATTATTAATTTTCATATGAATAGAGCTGCAAGTATCTATCTTAAACAAAAACTGCAAGATTTTATACAAAAAATCTAAATGACACGATGGTGACTTCTTTCGAAATAACGCAATGGGGGGACGCAACGACGGGCCAAAGAACAAAGCAGTGGACGAGGTGGGAGACGCGGCGACAGAGAGGAGAATGGACACGATGGCAGAGTTACGAAAAGGAACGCCGCAAATAGAAATTACCATGTGGTAAGGGAGATGGCACGGTGAGGTGTGACGATGCGGTGAGAAGGGTGGCGAGGGGGTGGCTGCAGAGAGGTTGGATGGAGTATGGACAGCGTTAGGAATCTTTGAATTGAAGAAAGGTTATGCAAATAAAGATTAGGAGTTTTGGGTTTCTATATATGTGTGTGTGAGAAATGACTAAAAAACATATATGAGAAATAAACTATTAAGAATAATTCAGGAAATTTATAAATTTCGGAGAATAGCGGGGACGGGGCGGGGATCCCCGCGCCTGCTTCGGAGAAATTTTGTCCTCCATTCCCATTCCCGCGAGAAAAATTTCCCACAATCGGATCCCCATTTAGGGCAGTCCCCGTAGGGATCTCCGCGTCTCGGAAAATTTTGCCATCCCTAAACAATAGGAGACTTTAAAATATTTTAATGATATTTTTCTTATTAATAATTTTGGAATATTTTTTTTGTCAATAAGTTGATAATATAAAATATTTTTTTTGTGATTTACTCATTTAATAATTAGTTTTTTTCTTTATTGATATCTACTATTTGTGGTAAAAATTTAAGTTGATGAGAAAAATATATAAATAATAATATTTCTAACGTGCGTATCACTCTCACCCCCTGAGAGCTTCTTTTAAGCAGAAATTATTTTTGTTATGAGAAAAAAGTTAGTGTTTTGGGAGAATATTGGAAGGTGGGGTGATCTACCGAGCGGTGAAACTTCCGATCAACACGTAGGGGGCATGGTGTCCCTGCTCCTCAGCAGCGTGTCAGCACCCCAGCAGCACACCGAGAGCGTGGTGATGCGGCACGCATGCAAAGATCTGGCACCATGCAGGGGCGTGGTGGAACTGGCGTCGCGGAGTCCCGATGTGCCTGCGCCACGGGGGACGTGTTGCAGCTGCTGGCATGCAGGGGACAGGTCTCACCCCGATAAACAGCAAGCGTGGCCTAAATTGCTCTATATAAAGAACCTCCCCCAACTGCAATGTATAGAAAGTGTGTTAGTGAGAGGAAAGAAAAGCATTAGTGTGTGAAGCAGAGGGGAAGGGGTTGCGATTCAACTAAGAGGGGAAGGGTGCTGCTGCTCCACAAGGAGAAAGGGTGGAAAAATAGGCAGAAAAAATATATTATTTTGTATTTATTTTAAAAAATGGTTTGTAATTATAATGTTCCGGAGGAACATATTATAAATTATTTGAATCATCTAATTTATGTAAGTTGTTAAATTATATTTTTATTGTGTATTTAAATTTTTGTTATTTTTTGTTATTTAACATGTTAAATATAATTTTTTTGTTAATTTTAAATTAATTTTATATTATAAAAATACTAAAATAAAATATACATTATATGATATAATATACTAAAATTTTTTAAAAAATATATATTTTTCTACGATAAAAATATAAAAATAATACTATAGTAAAATAAAATATATACTCTGTAAAATAAATAAATATGTATGTTGAACATATTCAAAATTTTAATATATAAATCTTAAAGTAATAAATAAATATTAGAAAATATATACGTTGTTATTAATAATATTAGTGAAATATATGCTTTTGATGCACGAAAAAAAATTATTTTAACTATGGTACTGGTAATGGTAATGCACTGCACGTTAATTATTTTAACAAATAAAATATTAAAATAAATAAATATGTAAATAATATTATTAAATAAAGTGATCACATACAAATAGATATGCTAATATTTGTTTATTAATAAATGAATATTTATAACTAATATAATAAATATATTTTTGTTGATGCAGCCTAACAGAAATTTGTTGGTGTGTAAATTGGATCCGCCACAAAGTTGGAACCCGAGGGTCGAAAACTACTTACGCGCCACGGGATTTTACCACGTATCTAGGATTGGGATGATAAGAGGATTTCACCCATTGTTAGCTGCTCTGGTTGAAAGGTGGAGGCTGGAGACTCACACTTTTGTGTTGCCGGTGAGTGAGGTTACAGTGACATTGGAAGATATCGCATATATATTTGGCTTACCCATTGATGGAGAGCCTGTGAGTAGGGGTGGCAAACGGGCCTAAACCCGCTGGGCCGGCCCGCATAACCCGCCAAAAAAGGCGGCTGGGCTGGGAAATTAGGACCGCCAAATAACAAAAGCCCGCCTAACCCGCACCGCTTAAACTGTGGGCTTTGGTGGGACGGGGCGGGCTTTCTCGCTGGGCTTAGTATTTTTTTTATTAAGGGGTATTTTTACAATTTTTTTTGTCAAAACTCAACTTCCCACAACCCAACTTACAAGAGGATGAAGATGAAAATTGAGTGTTTTGGATTATGTTTATTTTGTTTTAAAGACTATTTATAATTATGTTTTGGATTATGTTTATTTTGCTTTAGGAACAATATTTATAATTATGTTTTGGATGAAAACTTGGTTTATAATTATGTTTATTAGATATTTATAATTACAAAGACTTTAATGTTTGTGAATATAAAAATTATAATTTGTTTATACTTTTAGAAATTATAATAGTTAAAAGTAAAAAATAGAAGAATTTTTTTATGCTTTTATATATATTATTTAATAGTTAAAAGTAAAAAAAAAAAGAAGATATAGCCCGCCGGCCCGCCAGCCCGCCGTTAGGCGGGGCGGGCTGAGATTTTGGGACCGCCTCACTAGACGGGGTGGGGTGGGCCAGCCCGCCAAAGGGCGGACTTCTGGCGGGGCTGGGCAGGGCGGGGCGGGCTTCCCCGCTTGCCACCCCCACCTGTGAGTGGATGGACTGACAGTAGTAGTGATTTCGTTCAGAGTCAGAGCATGGCAATATTCGGACGTGAACCAGTACTCAGTCGTAATTCGAAATCCTATATAAAGCTTGGTTGGGTTCGACGTATCAGAGATGCAGAGCCGTTGGACACTGTATTCCATTCCAATCCGGAACTCTCCGTCCTCGGGATCAGCAACGCCTACAGAAAGTGCCTATCATGGTTTATTAATCAATCCAAAGTATAGATTAAAGAAAACATATTATTCGGTCATCACGTACCTATGTTTGAATATTCCAGAAACTCCGGTGCATGCATGGCGTCGAGATCTAACTCACGCATAAAAGGTGGCACGTTCATCGGTTGACTGATCGAGGGGTGAACCACTACATTATCCGCTGCTGTCTCAACTCCCACATCACCATCTTCGTCTTCGTAGCCGGCTTCATAAGTGGCTTCGAAGTCCTCTTCGTTGTCACTATTCATTCCCTCGTACACTGCAGCTCTATCATCCTCCACCTCTAAATTATTTTGAATCCCTTCCGCTTCTACGGTTTCAAACTCAACATACAGCTCAATCTGTGGCTGTCGCATCTGAGTCTGCCGGTAAATTTGAAACATATTATGCATAGTCACTTCGTCAGTGATTGGCATGGTATCAAACTGTATTAGACCACCAAAAACTACAACCGGATTCCGGTATAGAATTCTGCTCACTCTCATTAACGTACCATTCTCCATGCTTTGACAGAGACCGTTCTGAAGTTCCATAAACGTCATGGTGCATGGAACCACAAAGAAAAATGAATTCTGGCACACAAACCTCACTCCCTCATGAGTATTACGTATTATCTCACCATCGCGATACACTACCAAGTTTGCGGTACCCTCCATTACACCAGAAACACACTCAAAGAACACTCACACACTTCCTCAAAATGAAAATGGACCCGAGCACTGCCTTATATAGAGAGTATAGCATTCACCACGCCCCCCACGTTTTGATTGCCTCAGGCCAATCACGTATTGCCACGTGTCAGGACGCCCCTGCGTGCTGACTCAGCACGCCCCCACGTGATGCCCCCGTGTACCACTCAATCTCCGCCACGTTATCATCATGCCCCACGTGCTACGTCAGCACGCCCCTACGTGATGTCCCCATGTACCACTCAAGCTACGCCACGTCATCATCACGCCTCCACGTGTAGCAGTCAACACGCCCCCTGCGTGTTGACCATGCACCCTAGACGTCCACTATTGGATAAAATACAATGTTCTCCATTTCTGACCAAATCACCACTTTCCTTCCCATATTGAAATTCTTGAGCCTCTTTTAAGATTTGTGTAAATTTTCAAATATTTTTTTATTTAATTTTTATCTTATATATGCTAAAATGATTTATTTTAGACATTTGTGCCAAAAGCTTATCCCCTTATACTATATTACTATATGTAGTTTTTGCTTTGTTTGGACTTTTAGCCCCATATTTCTCTAAAACATGAAAATAAAAATCATGCATAAGTGTAATATGAGTTTTGTTAAAGAAATCAATAATAAAAAGGGAAAATTTAAAAACCTTTGCATAGTTCAATTTATTAAAAATATATAATATTTCTTTTCAATGTGCAAATTTTCTTTCTCTAATTACTTAACATGATATGTGCCCTAGAGGGATAGAGGCCTATAGAAACACCAGGGGTTTGAGCTTTACATTAAATGAACGTGGACTGAAGTTTAGACCCATAACTTTTTTTAATTTCAAGTATGGCATAAACCTTTGTTAAGCTTTTGCCATCACATGCTCTTAAATCTTAAGTGCTTAAAAATTTATATTATATAGCTATGGTGTGTATAACGTGGGGATATATATTAATAATATATAAAATATATATAGAAAATAGATCAAAGCCAGGGTTACATGTTTGTATAGGATGTAGCAATAATAACAATTACTGTATGTTGCATTTGCTTTAATTTGTTGGAAATATAATTAAGGGATCAAAATCAGAATTTGTTGGATTGATGAGCGAGGCTCCTTGATTAATTAGCTGGATGGTTCTTTTTTTGTACACAATATAAGATTCGATATTGATCTGTGTATATACATGCATGGCTCTATTGAAATTCAATTATTAGTCCTGTTAGGAGTGTAATCGTGTATGTCTTCTTTATTTTTTTAATTATAATAATTTTTTTTTAGAGTAATGACTATTGAAATCTAAGTTTTGATATCATATATTATGAAATTATTTATTTTAAAAATATAAATTAATAAAAAATTACATAAATAATTATATTTTTAATAAAACCTAAATATTTATTATCCATGATGGTGATGACTAATAATTAATTTTGTCTCAAATTTACTAATGTAACTTATTGTGTTTGTTAAACACTACCGTTATTAAATTAGTCACTAATTTAATTTACGATTCAGAATCATTATAAACCATTGTAAATCAGTCATTAATAATTGATGAAAGTCACTAAATCGATCAAAATATATTAATGGACTTAAATATTTGATTATATTAATGGTTGATTTAGTTATAATTATGTTTAAATATTAGGTTTTAAAAGTGGTAATTTGTAAAAATAGATTAAAAATATATAATATTCTAATTAGTGATTAATTTAGTGATCAATAAAGTTTTACATATTATGCACAAGTTTTACATATTATGCACAATAATAATTAAAATGAATCTAACTAGTTTTAGCTGATACATATATACATTCACATATTCACTATTCATGAGCTCCACCAACTTTATATGCGTGTGAATATGTTAAAGAATAATGTATTAAATTTATGCTTATACAAAAAAAAAGCTTATGTTTAATTCTTGGTGTTCATATATAGTTCAGGGTTGATATATTATTTTATCAGAGAAGCGTCAAATTAGGTGAATGAACCTTGGATGATACATGTATGCTAATCAAATTTTGTGTTGCAAGATCGTAACCTGGGGAGTTTAGCATCTTTAATTTGATTCTTGTTGGGTCGCTGTCTAATGTTTAGGATTATTATTGGTGTATATTATCTTTTTATCTATTCTTTGCTCCCTTAATTAATTTATATAGTGGTTGTTGTTGTAATATTTAAAAAAAGAAAAACTATTAAGTGTTCTTGTAGTATTTTGCCTCTTAAGTTTTGCCCTATTGATTTTTTTTTTTTTACTTTTTGAGAAATTTTAATTAGAATGGAAAGATCAATAATATAAGGCATCTAGATCTTATTAATTTAATTAAAGGTTAACACTAATTTTTTAAATTTGGTTCCATTAAAAATATGTATCAATAAATTTTGTCTTTTTCATATATTACAAATCTTACATTTATCAAAAAATACAATTTTTAAATAACTTATAAATGTGACACATTTTTTTTTTATCTTATTGGCTAATTTTTGAAGTAGTGTTAGACTAACTCAACCTAAATTCTAATTTAATAATATCAAGAGGTTATCCAACTCTATGTCAATATATTAGATAATTATTTGGAATTGAATTAGGCCCATTCAACATTAGTTTTAACAACTCAGAAATAGAATGTAACCTATCTAGCAAATGAATATATATATATATATATATATATATATATATATATATATATGTGAAATTTAATTCACTTTTTCTGTTTGATTTTGCTCTCCAATTTAGTCACATCAAAATTTTATTGACCTCTTGTCTTGGATTTTTTTTCCTTTCCAAATTATGGTAACTAAGTCATTTTTTATTATTGTATAAATTCTTATCATGCGACATGCATCGTGTATTAAGCAAATTTCTTCTTAATTAATTTAGAGGAAGTTATACTTTCTTCGGATATGATTCACTAGAAAAATCTTCTAAGAAAGTCTATGCCAAAAGAGAAAAAAAAAAAAAGAAAAATTAAAACCAATAATTGAGGAAGTGCTGAATGATTTATTGATTCACTATATATTGTGGTATTTTGACTGAGATACCTTTGTCACCACAATAATAATAATAATAATAATAATAATAATAATAATATTATTATTATTATTATTATTATTATTATTATTATTATTATTATTTGGCTGTGGGTTATTATTATTTGTTTGGTGAAGATGACAGTGGCCAAGGAGTATTAGTAAGTTTTGAGAATTTTTAGAAAATAAAAATTGTTAGAAGATCAAGGTGTCTTGATCTGAAATTTTAATTGTTAGAAGATTAAAGTGAAAAATGAATTTTTTCAAATTTTTTAAACAAGTGTGAGTGTATCGATTTGAAATTTTGTAGAGGTGAATTTAACTCTATATTCATTTGTAATTTATGTTTTTTTTTTTGTCTTAATTTGTAATTTATATTGTTTCACAACATGTTTTTCAAAAACAAATATCCTTTCTGGCCCATTCTATTCTAATACGAGGCCCTTTCTGGCCCATTATATCCTTTACGAGGCCTCTTTAACTCTTTCTTAGATGCCGACAAAAAAAAGCTAGGGATAAGCATGGATATGGGTATCCGATTATCTTTTCGAATTCGAAACGAATCAATTAAATTAATTCTAAAATTAACAGGTAGTCGGATCCAATTCGAACCAAAATAATAACTCTTTCTAGTAATTAATTAGAGTGACGGTTTTGAAAGTGCAAAATTCGAACCAACTATTAACCAAAAACAAACAAATTCGAACCAATTCGTGAATTTGACCATGTGTTAATTAAATAAAAAGATAAAAATTTAAAATATATATACCTTTTAATATATTTAGATTTTAATGTGTTTGATTTTTAATGTGTTTGATGTTTAATATGTTTGGATTATTTTTATTGATTTTAGATATTTATTGTATTTATCAAATTTTTAAGATAAAAATTTTATTTTTTATTTTTTTATGAATTTTTGTTTCATCAAATACCTAATTATCTGAATCAAACCAATTCATTTTTAATCAGTTTAATTTAATTCAAGTACATACACAAAAAAAAAAATATATAAATTCAAACCAAACCGAACTAATTATAATTTAGTTGGTTTAATTTCAATTTCACCCCAAATTTAAACGAACCTGACCCATCATAACTCCTAAAAAAAAGCCTCTTTCTTATATTTAAACGATGAAGCCTCTTTCTTAGATGTTTGCGAAGGCATTCTGGTAGCTGGAGATGATATAGGAAATTAGGAATTACAATTCACATACAAAAATTTATGTTTGGCAATAAAACCAAAACCCTTCTTCAATTCCATAATCACCACCAGATTATAACAACAAAACAATTTTCATTCTTGTCTTTTCTCCCCAAAACACCTTCATTGAACCAAATCAAGCAAACCCATGCAAACGCCGTCGTTTCAGGCCTCCATGGCCGCACCTTTTCCCACATTCTCTCTCTTCTCCTCTCTCTCCCCACACTCCCTCTTCCTTACTGCCTCTCCATCTTCCACTCACTCTCTTCCCCTTCTCTCTTCGCCTTCAACACCATCATTCGCTGCCATGCCAAATCCCCAAACCACCCTTCCCTTTCTCTCTCCTTCTACTCCCTCATGCGACGCCGTTTTCCCTACCTCAGACCCAACCAGCACACCTTCACTTTCCTCTTGCACGCATGCTCCAAAGCCAACAGGGTACCGGTAATACTTGCCCAAGGTTCATTACTTCACGCGCACGTCATCAAGTTTGGGTTTTTTCCTCACGTGTTCGTACGGAACGCTTTGATTCACATGTATTTTGAGTGTTCGTGTGGTGATTCTTCCAAAAGGGTGTTTGATGAGGATGCCCTCTTGAGGGATGTGGTTACTTGGAACTCCATGATAGCGGGTTTGATGAGAAACGGTGACATTGTTGATGCGGAGAAGGTGTTTGATGAAATGCCTCAGAGGGATGTGATATCTTGGAGTTCAATGATTATGGGTTATGTTCAGAATGGGAACTTGGAAGATGGGTTGGAGTGTTTTAGGTTGATGAGGGAGAGAGGTGTGAGGCCTAATGAGGCTGCATTGGCCTCTGCGCTTTCGGCTTCGGCTATGTTGGGGTTGTTGGGTTATGGAAGGTTCATTCATTCTACCATTGAGTTCTTAAGGTTACCCGTGACTATTCCTGTGGGAACTGCATTGGTTGACATGTATGCCAAGTGTGGTTCCATTGAAATGTCGAGGTTCTTGTTTAATCGGATGGCGAAGAAGGATGTATGGACATGGAATGTCATGATTTGTGGGCTGGCTTCACATGATCATGCGAAGGAAGCACTTGAACTGTTTCAGAGGTTCATTGGTGAAGGTTTTCGCCCGGTGAATGTGACTTTTATAGGAGTACTGAGTGCTTGTAGTAAAGCTGGTTTGGTTAGTGAGGGAAGGCATTACTTTAGGTTGATGGTGGATGGTTATGGAATTCAGCCAGAGATGGAGCACTATGGATGCATGGTTGATCTCCTCGGCCGTGCTGGTTTGATAGACGAAGCTGTTGAGCTGATAGAGACAATGGATGTTCCACCAGACCCTGTATTGTGGGCGACACTACTGGATGCGTGTAAGGTTCATGGATTTGTGGAAATGGGAGAAAGGATTGGAAACAAGTTGTTGCAGTTGGATCCAAACCATGATGGCCATTATGTGCAGTTGGCTGGGATATATGCAAAAGCAAGAAAATGGGAAGATGTAGTTAGAGTTCGAAGGTTGATGATTGAGAGGGTAAACAACAAACTTGCAGGATGGAGCTTGATTGAAGTTGATGGCAGAGTTCATCGCTTTGTTTCAGGGGATAGAGACCATGAGCATTCTTCGGACATTTACAAATTGCTTGAGACAATAGGACTGAGAATAACTGAAGCTTGTCACTCTGCCAAACATCTTACCTGTTTTGCATAATGTAGTTTTTTACATTTTCATTGTAGTTTGATTTTCCTAGTTCTGCATGATTTAGTCATTATATTCGTGTCAATTTAAATTGAAAAAATAGGCAAGCACACACCCATGTAACCAGGTTTGGGGCTTCCGCATATTCACAATGATAATGTATAAGATTAGTTTATGAGTAATGGAAAAGTCAAATTGCATATGGATCAAATCCCCCTTTCTGCATTTCTTTCATGTTCTTGTTGATATTAGACACCGGTCTTAATTCTCGAAAGAAAAGTTAGGGCTATAAAGAAATTGTTATGCAGTCATGGAATTATTTTTTCAAAAAATTTAAACTAATAAAAAAGAGCAGGTGAATTATTATATTTCTAACTCGTCCTTCTCTTAGAATTTGTGTAAAATTTGCATAGGTGTTTTTTCCTTTTCATTTTGCCTCATAAAATGAAATTTTCCAAAAGTTTAAACTAATAAAAAAAAGTGCATGAATAGTTATATTTTTAACCTCCTCACACAAAAGCTTTTTTGGAATCAATAGTTAATAGTACACCACTATATATCTTTAATTCTTTATCAAACTTGTCTATTAAATCAGCGAAGATTGTCCCTAAAAAACATTGTTTTTGGTTTCTCATGGTATCCCTCAACCCAACAGGTCAAAGACTAATTTATTACAATACGGATCTTCATTTAAGAGATTGTCGTTGGCCAATAAATTGTTGGATGCACAAAATTTTGTATTGTTACACTTGTAGTTTTTGAAGAAAGTTTTGGCCTTCTTTTTCTTTTTTTCTTGAAGGTTATTAAAACTATAAATACATGGCTCTACTGAAAACACCATTTAAAAGTAGAAACAACTAATTGAAGATAAGAATTGTCTGCATTACATTATGCGTATTGCTTACCGTTTCATTATTATGGTTAAGTTTGGATACCTCTTTAGTAGGTGATTTTGTTAATGTCTTTCAAGTATTTACTCAGCTTTGATAAGAATTTGTCTTAATCTTAAGATGATGATTAATACTATATGCATATATTAATAGCTGTAACCTCAAGTTTTCATGTTAAACTTTAATTACATTACTAAATTACATATAATAACGTAAGGAGCAATGTTAAATATAACAACCTAAGTTTCTTAACTGTACAAAAGTTCACAAATTGGTACTTTTAAAGGAAACCTAACTTCAACTTGTCAAATGTCAATTGGATTGTTCCGAAAATTATCAAAGGACCTTTTGAGAGTTGGATTTGAGTGTCTGATCGTAACTCTGAGCAGAAAAAGTGGCTGGTAGGGTTCTTTGTAGTTATTTAAAACATCTGGTTGGAACGAAATAGCAGAGTATTTCAGAACTCAGAGACAAGTATTGATGGTATTAAGAATAGGTCGTTTTTGAGTTATAGGGAATGGTGTGGTGTTGACCCGTTTGGTTGTTGATGACAATGTCGAAGATAACAACGGATTATACCCCTTTTTTTCTTCATATTGTGTTGTGTTTTTATTTCTTTCATGCTCCACTTAATTGTGTTGAGCTTTCTTTATTAAAAAAAAATGCAAATTATAATTCAAAACAAAATACAAATTATAATTCAGAGTTAACATTCATATTGATTTCCCAAAAAAAAAGTTGGATTTAACATTTTGATTCTTAACAAAATTTTATTATTCTAAAAGATGTTCTCCAAACATATTATTTTTTTATAAAGAGAATTAATTTATTTTATAATGATATTGTTTTATAATAAATTTTGTTATGAAAACCAACTTAGATTGGTCGAGTGGTTAACTCACAAGTATTAGAAAATTCGAATACTTGCAGTAACTTATTAGTTAGCGACAAATTCTTAAATAAAGTTTAGATCTGCGACGATTTAGTCCTTAACCTGTTGGATGAAGGATACTGTAGAAAATTATAAATTTTGTCATGAACTTATTGTACAAACACATATTAAAAATTTAATTAAAAATAAAGAATCAATCTGAATAATTATCAAAATTTTTAAAATAATAAAAATTTATTAAAAACTAAACATAACACGTGTGAATTCTAAGGAATGAATGAATGATCTTTGTTAGTGCTCTCTTGATGAGTGTCCTGTTTTGGTATGTAAATAAAGTTGAACCTCAATCATAATTGGAATCGATATTACATAGCAATTATCTTTTCTCTTCTAAGGAACAAAACTTTATTTGTATAAGTAGTTATTTAATATCATTTATCATGCATCCAATTTTGATGTTACAACTTTTGCAGTCATCGCACAAAGAAAGAGCTAAATACCAAATCGGTATCCGAAAAATTTTGACGTTGACAAAACGGTACCTAACTTTTGTTATTGACAAAATAGTCCCTGAAAGATTTTAAAATTTGACAAAATCGTCCAACCGAAAAAGGATGATATCACAGTGAATGAAAAACGCTGATTGGCCGTCGAAAGAGAGCTTCGATGATGGCAGAGAGCTCTAGCGACGTTTCTGATCTTCTTCTTCTTTGCCATGGCGGAAGGGGACGCAGCGGCGAGATGATGTCATGGCAGAGGGGACGCAGAAGGGACGCAACGGTGTGTTGAAAAAGAAGCAGCGAACACGAGAACGCAGCGAGGTATTGCCATGGCGGTCTGGCGAAAGGGGACGCGAAAGGGGACGTAGTGACGTGTTGAAGAAGAAGAAGTGGCAAACACGAAGAACATGGTGAGGTGCAGCGGCGTGCCATAGTGGTCTTCTTCAACTGTCATGGCGGGAGGGGACACAGTGGCATGTTGAAGAAGAAGAAGTAGCGAACACGAAGAAGAAGAAGAAGAAAAAGGTCGCCAGAGATCTCTGCCATCATCGGAGCTCTCTTCCGACGACCACATCAGCATTTTTCACTCACTGTGACGTCATTCTTTCATGGTTGGATGATTTTGTTAAATTTTAAAATCTTTCAGGGGCTATTTTGTCAATAACAAAAGTCAGGTATCATTTTGTCAGCGCCATAATCTTTCGGGTACCGATTTAGTATTTACCTCCACAAAGAAACGATTCTTTTTCTCTCATCTTCTTCCATTTATATGCTTCTCTCTACATTCTACTTGTAAGTTATTTCACTACATATGTGATCATTGTTACTTATACTTTTTTTTTTGAACCATAAGAGCTCAACACATTGAAGTGGAGCAAAGAGAAAGAAAGAACAAATAAATACAACACACTAGACACAATAAAAGGTATACTCCGTTGTCATCTCCGGCATTGCCATCAACAACCAAACGGATTAATACCGTCCCAATTTCTGTAGCTCAAAAATGATCTAGTCTTGATCTCTTCAACACCTATCTCAGTATTATGAAAAACTCTACTATTCCGTTCCAACCAGATATTCCAAACAACTGCAAAGAAGCTCATCAACCCCTTCTTTTGCTGAGACTTACAGCCTGGTACTCCAATCCAGCTCTCAAAAAACTCTTTAACAGTTCCCGGCATAGTCCAGTCTCTACCAACACACGTTAGCCAAGCGCACCACACCTACCATGTAAACTCACAGCTAAAGAACAAATGATGCACACATTCTATATCCTTTTTACACAGCACACAGATATTATCATTATGATTAATAATTCCGAATCTACTCAGCCTCTCCTTCATGTTGACCCTGCCAACTAAAACGAACCATGCAAACAGTTCAACTCTTAGAGGAACCAGGCCTCTCCAGATGGTACTAGTGAAACTGTAACTTGTGATGTCCGCTGAGATAGTTTCTTTCTGCAGTACCTGCATAAATGAGTTAGTGGAAAAAATACCTTTCTTGTCAAATTTTCATATGACAGAATCCTCTCTATCAACCGACAACTTCACAACTTGTAACCGGTCATGAAGTTGGTTGAACAACTTTAACTCCCATTGGAACAGTTCTCTACTCCATTCAAAGTTCCAAACCCACTCTAACCCATCCCAAAGCCCACAGTCCCCTATTACAGATCCTTGTTGGTTTGAAACAGAGAAGAGTCTTGGAAAACTATCCTTCAAAGAGCCACTTTGTAACCAACTGTCCTCCCAAAAACGAATACGTCTGCCATTTTCCACCTCCATAGACAAACCACTAATCATCATATCTCTCACCTGTTGATCCTTCATATTAAGCTGGCAAATATCTTTCCATGGTCCCCCTTTAGATGGTAAAGGTTGTTGTGACAGCATTAAAGATGGGTTCAATTGATTACAGGAACAAAGAACATTCTTCCATAATGGGCAGTCTTCCTTAGAGAAACGCCACCACCACTTGAACAGAAGCGACACGTTCTTGAGTAATGCATCCCCGACACCCAACCCACCTTGCTTCTTAGGAGCTTGAACCACCTCCCATCTCACAAGCGGTATACCAGTATTCCCATCTTCTTTACTCCACAAAAACCTTCTTTGTAGTCCAATAATCTTTTCTGCAACCGCTTTTGGCATCTTATATAAGTTTAAGTAGTAAACTGGAAGGCTATTTAGAACCGATTTAATGAGAACCAACTTACCAACCTTGTTAAGAGATTTAGCTTTCCAAAGGCTAAGCTTATCTTCCACCTTGTCTATGATCGGTTTTCAGGTCTTCACCAACCGAGGATTTGCGCCTAAGGAGATTCCCAAGTACCTGACCGGTAACGCAGCTTCAGTACATCCCAACAGACCACACATATTAGTCACCCATGCCTTCTCACAATTGACTGAAATCAAGCTTGACTTGTCGTAGTTAATACTCAGGCCAGACATTAGCTCAAAACAACGTAGGAGTCTCTTGTAATTCAACACTGTCTCCGTGTCCTGAGGGCAGAACAACATCGTGTCATCTGCGAACTGGAGATGCGACAGCTCTATGTTGTCCCGACCCACCAACAATGGAGAAATACGTCCATTCCTTACTGCCTCACCCACCATCCTGTGCAATACGTCAATGACAAGAACAAAAAGAAAAGGAGAGAGCGGATCTCCTTGTCTGAGTTCTCTTTCCATCTTGAACGGCTTGGATGGTGACCCATTAATCAACACTGACATAGACGCTGTGGTCACACATTCCTTCACCCATGTCCTCTATCTAAGACCAAAGCCCATCTTCTGTAGCACTATATCCACAAAGCTCCATCGTACCATGTCATAAGCTTTCTGAAAGTCTAGTTTGATAATTGCCGCCTGCTTCCTTCGTAGCTTCAGCCATTGGACCGTCTCACAAGCGATGAGAGCACCATCATGTATTTTTCGACCTTTTACAAATGCAGACTGGGTCTCCCCCACTAAACGTGGCATCACTGGGCGCATTCTTCTTACCAGCACTTTTGATATCACCTTATAAACACAACCCACCATACTAATCGGTCTTAGGTCTTTGATTTTCTTGGCCCCCACAAACTTTAGGGCTAGAGCCACCCACGTTACATTAGTCTCTGTTGGTAGCTTCCCACTCTGAAAAAACCCAACACAGCTATAGTAAATTTCTGGCCTATCTCCTCCCAACATTTCTTTATGAAGTTCATATTATAGTCATCGCTACCCTGAGCTTTACTTGAATCACAATCCCAAACCGCCTCTCATATCTCCTCCGGCGTTGGCATTACCTCAAGCACTGCTGCCTCTTCCTCCTCAATCTGTTTTACCAACCCATCACGGATGCCAATAAAAAGAGCATGTTCCTGCCGATACAGATCTTTATAAAATCCTATAATCGCAATCTTTATTCTGGCCTGGTTCCGCACCAATCTTTCATTAATCACTAAAGAGTCAATCCTGTTGTTCCTCCTTCTAGCTGATGCTAGGTTATGGAAGTACCTGGTGTTCTTGTCCATATCTCTAGCATGTTAAGACCGAGACATTTGCTTCCAATGAATCTCCTTTCTAGCATGCCATTTTGCACAACAAGTCACAAGAGCCTTCCGTCTAGCCTCATTTGTTTCGTCATAAGAACCCGCACTAACGACATCATCAATCTTCTTTATCTCTTCCTCAAACTTCTTTATCCTGTTGTCCATATCCCCAAAATTTTTCTTGTGTCATCTCCTTAGCGAAACTCTCAAAGCCTTCAGCTTATTTGTGAAAAGGTCATCACCCAAGTTCTTTCACTCATCTTTTATTTTACTTGTTCTATTTGAATTATTAAATGATTCCATTATTTAACCTATTATTAAACCTTAGCCCATCTCTAATAATTGTTCTTATTTTGTTTGGATTTTGTTTTGATTGAAAATATATAATAGAGTGAAGATTCGATACGATTTTTATTTATTTTTACGAAAAATAACAAGATTTTTTGTATAAAAAAAAAAAAGCATTTCGGCATCCTAATCTTATTATTTTAAGACAATGTAATGTTTCACTAAAAAATGCGCTAAACACTAATAGAAATTGATTTTGTATTAGTTTTATTTATAAGATTATTGTTAAAATTAGTGTTTCAAGAAGAAAAAATAAGTATAGTACGAAGATTTAAAAAAAAAATGTCAGATAAAAAATAGAATAACAGAATATTAATGATGTTTTTGTTGGTGTTAATAATGGTAATGATAGAAGAGATAATGATAAAGATGAGGGATGGTGAATTAAGGCTGCGTTTGTTTCAGAGAATAGGACAGGATAAGACACTGAAAATAGAACAGGACAAGACATTGAGAATAGAACAGGACAAGACACTGATGGATAGAGACACAAAATTTTGTGTTCTTGTATTCTATTTGGTGATAAAATAGAACAAATTATGAAAATTTAATTTATTCTCATTTTTTTTCATTCAAAAAATTTGAGATGAAAAATATAATAATTAAAATATATAATTATAAAAAATTAACAAAAATAATGAAAAAAAGAATGAAAAATAAGTTGTGTCTCTTGTTAGTGTTTCTGTGTCTTTCTTGTCAGGATGAACACAAAATACACTAATTCAGTGTCTCTAGACACACTATCTCTGTCCATGTCTCCTCTGTCAAACATGATTTTGTGTCTCAGTGTCAATATTTCAGTGTCTTGTCTCTGTAAACAAACGCAGCCTAATAGATCAGAATTAGTAAAGATAGAAGTTATGATTATGAGAATGAGAAAGGTGATGATAATAGTAACGATAATAATAAAAGTTGGTTTATTTGGTGCAAAGAATTTTATGGGAGTTTGAAACCTCCACATATTACATTGAAAGCCATCACAAAGCTAATTTCTATCAGTATTTGATGGACTTTTTGATAAAGATATTACGCCGTCTTAAAATAATAAAATCAAGGGACAAAGTATATTTTTTTCATTTTTGTTATATGTTGCATTTTTTTTGGGGTAAAAATGGACATAATTGAGTCTTCATTCTAAAAAATACTTGGACACCTTTGAATAATAATCATCTTTTCACAATCATCGATCTTAACTTCTTTTGTATTCACCCCAACTAAATATGTTGTGCTACATTTTTTCACAACACACAACTATATATGTTGATAGATAGGTCCATGATTTAAATCAATTCATGAATAAAAAATGCTTAAAACTAAATAAAGAACTAATAAGATTGAGCGTGCTCTAAAAAAATAATGAGAAATTTTATTTTGAATGGAAAAAACTTAGTGATATATCATACTATTAATACTAGTTCGAAATTTACTATCAGTTTTGTAAAAATAAACAATTACTACACATTAAAATATTTTAGATTGTAACAAAAGGATTTTATTAAAATAAAAAATAATAATAATTAATTCCATAAATATGGATGGACTAAAAGTGAGCCCAAAAAGTGTACTACCAATTTACTCCCTTCTCCTGCAAAATGGGAAACTTAAATTAAAGATAAATAAATAATTATATATATGAAGAAATAATTTTAAATTTCAAATGGGTCCACATACATTGTGGATGGTTTGGGCCTCATCAATGTCATGGGTGGTCGACCAAAAGATGTCATTGGTGACATCATAGTGATGCAATAAACCCAATAAAAATGTTATTTAAATAATAAATTTAGCTAATACATATTTTAAAGATATATGATAAAACTATTATTAATAAAATTTTTTAATAAATATAAAATAAATACATTAAAATTTAATTTTTTTATATCTTTAAGAAAGACTTTTTCATTTATAATTTTAACATTGTCTTTGAGACATTTAGTCAAAGAAATATATTACTATTTAAATTTTTAATAGATAAATATTTAAATATTTTATATTTTTAATAAATATTTTTTATTTATAATTTAAAATATTTATTTCAAAATATAAAAAAACAAATAAGTCTTTTTAATATTTAAATGTCCCGTATTTTAAAAAATAAAAGACGTTTTTATATTTTTAATTAGTCAAAATTTTATTTATTTTCGATTTAAATTTTAATTGTCCAAGTATCATTTTTAGATAAATTTGGTGCAATTCTAATTTCTATGACACACCACATGTTAGTGGCAAGAAACAAATTAGGATTGTTCCATTTTATGCACATAGACTTAATAATAATAATTAACAATCACATGCATGGCAGCATCACGTTACTATCCCAAAGTTCTTATTACTCGTCCTACCAATATAGATGTGGTAAATGAATCTGCCATGTTTTCAAATTTCACTGCAAAAATAGTAACAATCAATAAATGCATTGATAATAGTATGGTGGATCTATGTTGTCCTCTACATATAAACGTACAATACAAGGGTTGATGATAGAAAGCCACATTTTTTAAGTAGAGCCACATAACATTATTGCATTTAAGACCCACTTATTCATATTTTGACTTGGTTTCACAACATAATTGGTAATTAGACCTCTACCACTTGAAATATGCATGCATGGTACTTATACTCATTTTAAGAACAAATTTCTATAATATTACTGTAATAAAAGATGGAAGATAGACAATGATGAAAGCTAGAGATCATTTATGAGGTGGTCAAATGAAATTTACATATAAATTGTCTTTATATGAACATAATAAAACTCAATAACATTATTTAATCTATATAGTCGATCCCATCTAGTAGGATAAAGTTTTATTGTTGTTGTTGTTTTACTGTAATAAAAGAAAAACACATCATACTAATTAAAAATAACATGGATATTAAAATAATAAATCTAGGTAATTGACAAATGTTCTAAACACCCTAGCTAAGAGGTTACCTAAAAAAAGCCTAACTAAAAATACTGCAAATAACATAAGTTTTGTTTAATTATTTGTTAATTGTTTTTAAAAGTTTTTTTTATGCAAATGTATTGACCGTGTAATGGAAAAAGTAGAACTTTCTATTATTCATATACTGCTATATATTCGGATTTTTTATTTAAATAAATAAAATAAAAGTAATAATTACCGAAATAATGTTTTTTAAAAATATTTATCGATTTGTGTTTTTCAGTCATATCTCGTTTACATCATAAACGAGATGACATTGTATGTATCTCGTTTACAGTGTAAACGAGATAGCCATATATCTCGTTTACACTGTAAACGAGATACATGGAATATAATCCCACCAGCTATAAAAGGATATGTAATTCTTGGTATTCTTCACAAATTTTTTCTATCTTTTTTGTGTCTCTTATTTCTCACAAATACAATGCATTAATTGCCATTAATAGTCCATACATAGTTGTGCTTGTTTATCCCAACTGTCGTATGAGAAACGGCGACAACGGGGTGACATTTGAGTGTGAGGATCCGATATTGTTTCGCACTCATCGTGTGGAGACGTTGTCGGATTTGAAGAGTTTGATATTGAGCAAGCTCGGTGGTACACAAGCGAGGGAGATGGTCGTTCTTCGGTGGTACACAAGTTTGATATTTGAAGAGTTTGATTTCCCTGCTGGTAATTTCTGAGTCATGGTCGTTCTTCCTAACTAATCTGAGATGCCACCGGATGCCTGGCACCAAGCAGCTGCTCCACCATGGCCCACGTCTCCGTGCCCTACCACCTATCAAAGTCAGGAAGGCACTCCCCTACGGGGTTTCCGTGTGCACTCAGGCCTATGTGGTATGCCACGTCCTGCAGGGTGATAATGACTTCACCCCACAGGAGATGAAACGTGTGCGTCTCGGGACGCCATCGCTCCACGAGTGCCGAAATCAGGGAATTGTCAAATGTGAAGTCTCTGAGGGGAACCGTGTTGCCGAATCTGGCCTTAGCCAGATACGGGATGATGGCGTCCGGTGGAGGAAGGGTATGGCTAACTCGCCGGGGTAGTAGAAGGCGAGGCCTCTGCGGAACGAAAAAAAGGATTTTTAAGCTATAAGGAGATAATAATAAATTTTTGTACCCTACTTAACAACAAAGTACTACTACTACTTAGGAACATACTACCATGTGTCTACTCTACAAATGTCTCTAAATTACTTATGTCGGTAAGCAAATCTTAATTAAGTCATACCAATCTTACAGAAGCAAATATTGTTCCAAATTCATCATTCATTCCATATTCTAAAGCATTTTACTCAGTTCTTGTCACTACCAGACTACCCTAACGATATCTACATACTTAGATTAATCAAACATAACGCAACTAACCTCGAAGTCGGCCGCCCCGGCGTAATGCGACATCTCGTTTAGTCTGTTGATGTCCCCATCGTTCCCTGCCTAGCGTGTCATCACCATATCGGACTCAAATATAGTAGGAAAGGGTAAAAAGAGAGGAGAAAGAGTTTGACTAAGTCAAAATGGAGTCCAGAAACAGCCTGTAAACGACTTATATTTATAGGCGTCGTTCGCTCTTATCTCGTTTACAGTGTAAATGAGATAAGGGGCTATCTCGTTTACAGTGTAAACGAGATAGCCACGTAACTACATTGCAGTTGACGTGTCATATCTCGTTTACACTGTAAACGAGATACATGCAATGTCATCTCGTTTACAGTGTAAACGAGATATGACTGGAGAACGCAAATCGATAAATATTTTAAAAAACATTTATTTCGGTAATTGTTACTTTTATTTTATTTATTTAAATAAAAAATTCCTATATATTATGTCAGAACTAAGAAAGATATGATATAAAAATATAAAATTACCTTTGAATAGGTCGAAGCATATATAATTAATAATTATTTGATTACCACATTTAAAATAAAAGTGTTATTGCGAAAGAAGAAGAAAAAAAAAATCATTTTAACATAAAGATACACTAGCAGAATGTCTTAATAGAAAATATATTTAAAAAATAATTAATAACATTTTGATATTAGAAATGAACAAATATTTAAAATATTAATATTTTTTGTCAGATAATTATTTAAAAATAAATAAAGTAATAAGTGACTTAAGGAAAATTTATAAGATTAATTTTAGTCTTTGTCATTGATATTAAGATTTTATTTATAAGAATTCATTCTCCACTCAAAAGTTTAAGACCGAATAAATTGAAATATTAATTTATTGAAGACCAAAATATTTGATCCAAAACTCGTCGGGAACCAATTTAGGTATTTAGTATATTGATTGACAATATTATTATTATTTTAATAATTAATCATATATTCTTGTGAGATACTTAATATATAGTCAATTAATAATAAATATTCACACTTAATATACTCAAATAGTCAATAATCTTGTACGGAGTAATTAGATAAACTTGTCATGAGAATGCCTATTAATGAAATAAAATGAGTAAATTTTTGAATTCTTAAATTTAGTCAGTACATTGTAATAAAAAACAATTACATTTAATTAAAAGCTTTCTTGTATAAAATTACTAAAAGCATTTATTAGTGAATTCCATTTTTTAATTGAAAAGGTTCATTTAAAAAGAAAAGAGTAAATATCAAATTGCTTCCTAACTAATTTTAGATTAAACATTTTTATTTTTAATAAACTTTTATATATTATACTAGAAGTCATTATTAAGAATAATTATTTCGACAACACAAATTGTCCATTCGTTGTTTTCAATTAAATTTTTGGTATGCATGTTAAACATGTAAATTTCTAAAACTTTATTATAGGACAATTAGGTTTTAAAAATATAATTATAAGACAAATTAATTCTCCTTTAAAATAATGAAAAGACCAATGACAAGAGTGATTTTTGAAAAATAAAAATTTATTGTGTAGCAAAATATCTTATCTAAAATTTCTTCAAAAACCATTTAATACTATTTTTGTTACTAAATTATTTGAAGCGTTAGTAAACAAAATAATAATACTTTTAAAAACTATTAAAAAATACATAAAAATAATAATATAAAACAAAAATCATGAAAAAAATTTAGCAAAATGAAGATAAACAAAATCAAAAAATAAAAAATTATAACTAAAGTACAAACGAGAAAGAAAAGGGGTATAAATTACATTTATATGAAAAATAATATGAGAATAATTTAATTAATTCATTTATTTCATTTTTTATTCATTATTCATTAAATAGTTTAATATTTATCTTGGTCAAATTAAATAATTGATATAATTGATTAATTATAATTAATATTATTCACTTTAGAGGGTTAACTAAAATATTTTGAAATATTAGTAGTAAAATTGAAATTAGATGTTAAGAATAATATCAAAACAAAATTGCATTTATTATCCTATTAATATATTTTAATAAAAATTACATTTATACATCTTTAAAACGCATCACTTTAATATAAAAATAAAATTATAATAAAAATAAAATTATAATAAAAATCACATATACTTATTAGTAAATTATATAAAAATATTTTTTAAAGTATATCACTTTTATTATATAAAAATAACTTGCACATCTTTAAATGTAATTATGATAATTAACTAAGTATTATATATTTTTTAATAATTTATATTTTAATAGTTTATCTTTAATAATACATTATTTAATAATTTGACAATTTTCTCGTATACGTAAAACTTTTAATTGTACTAACAATGCAATATATATATATATATATATATATATATATATATATATATATATATATATATATATATATATATATATATATATATATATATATATATGGTGCGAAAAAAAAAAGTTAAAATGGCATAAATTTTTTATTAAAAAATATTTTTTTTTCAATTTTTTCGACATGTGCCCAATTTTTTAAAGTCATAGATTCTAATTGAGAATAAAAACTAATGATAATTAAGTCCAAAAAAAGTAATTAATAAAAATTAAAATTTAAATAAAACAAATATGTTTTAAAAAATAAAATAAAATAAAAAATTTTAATTATGATTATTATTATATATATTTATTTCAAGGTTCATATTTCGAAAAAATTCAAAGTATTAATATTTTGTATTTTGTATTTTTTTAATTTTAGATTATCACAAATATTAATTATGAATAAGGAAGGAATTACACCCTATATTGTATGTTCTTGACTTTTATCTATTATTATTTATGAATTTAATTTTATTGATATTATTTAAAAAATATATTTTTTTATTTTTCTTCTTTATTTTTATTTAATTATATTTCGTCAATACAATTAGTGGGAACTACTATATTAATTTTTTATAATTTAATGAAATGAATATTTATTTTATATTTTTTTTATGAAATCAAGTTTAATCAAGATTAAACTTAAAATAAAATAGAAATATTAGAAAAAATATAAAGTTTAATTAAAATTTTATTTTTTTAGTTTTTATCATTGATTAATTTAAAAAGTTATAAAATATATTGTAACATCCTAATTATCAAAATGCCACGCTTTCGGCTGCGCCACTCTGATAGCTCAGGTATTACGACGACTCTTAAAATATTTAATACTAATACATGAGCCTGTTTAAAACTTAAATCGAATTTTTCAAAAACATACATCCATACTTAAAATACAAATTACAATACTTACAAAGAATATATATATATATATATATCAAATTCCTATCCCTCTTATAAAACTTGTAAAGATAAAGACGAGAAAAAAGTAGATAAAAATTAAACAGCATTATCGACTAAGCGAAATGCAATACAACTCTTCGCGAGCTTTTTTATCCGTCTCCTGAAAAGATAGAGCTGTAGGGGGTGAGAACCTAACCACACGGTCTTACCATAGAGTTTCAGAATTGTCATAATAAAATATTTAAAGAGAAATCTATTTTTAAACGCAGTGATTATTGTTCGTCCTTTGAATCATTTAAAAACCAACAACTAGTCATCAAAAAACCCTTTTCGAATCAATATTTAAATATCCAGAAATCCAAAACCTTTCTTTTCTTGTAAGAAAATCTTAATCAGAAACCAACCACGCAATCATTCAATACAATCATCAATTTAGCATCAAAGCTCATTCTCAAAAGTAGCACACCAGGACAAACACAGGTAAAACAGACAAAGAAAGCACAGGTTAGGTAGCAGTTACAACAAATAGTTCAAGTAGCAGTTAATAACAGTTTAACAATTAGGCAAACCAAAACAAATTCAAACCCAAGGAAAGCATACAAATGCATATGATGCATGCCTGTCTTATGGCTAATGAGCTCATCTGTCGGTTATACAGCCAACCCGACAAGTCCGGTTTGCTAAACCCTTGGACTGTCCCCCGACGCGCATCCCCATGAGTCTATGCATAACTTTTTCTCATATATAAATAAAATCGCTCAATGGGGATACCATTCCCAGGAATTTATAAGTGCCCGGTCACCCTTACATCGTAGGGTCAACAGAATATTGAGTCTCAACCTAGAGCAAGTGGTGCCAAGCCACTGCGTCTACCCAGGAAAACTCGTGTCTCAGATAATTCAATTTCATAAGCCATATGAATAATTCATTCAACATTCATCAATATCTAAGTCATTCTCAATATCATCATCGTTCGTTAATCCATATCTCATTTCCAAATCCATTCAAAAATCATATTTCAAAGTCAATCCTCATCATCCTTCTTTCCATTCCGTTCATCAACAATTCCAATTCAAAACATAATTATTTCTTTGTTAAATAAACCAATCTTAAAACATATAATGTTTAAAACCCAAATCTTTTTAAATAATTACTTCAAACAAAATTTCTAATTTTATAAAATTTCAACAGCACCTCCTCTAAAACTCAAACTCTGCCACCCTTTTCGGGTCCCATCCAAACATTCCTTAAACCCGTTCTCAACCATTTCCAAATCTCAATCATTTTTCAAAATGCAACCAGTTCTAATATCAAATTATTTTCAAGTCCAACCATTTTCAATAATAAATCATTTTCAAAATTAAACTAGCTTAAATATTAAATCATTTATAAAATCAAACTAATTCAAAATTTAACCGCTCCCAAAATTAATTCATTTTCATATCTCAAATCATTTCCAAACCCTATTCATTTACATCATCAAATTAACTTCAAAACCAAGAAAAAATACTTTTTATAATAATCAATTAAATACTTTTCAAACTAATTTCTTTTAAAAAGTCACACACCACTCAAGCAATCAAATTAATCATTCAGTCTAGTAAACAACCACATTTATAAGACAATCATAATCACAGACATATGTTTCTCACATTAATATCTATTTATAACAACTCTATAAGATAAAATAAATTTTAAGAAAATCCCTATCTCAAAAAGTTGAACCCATTAACTAAATGCGTCACAAGAACCCTTTCTCTCAGTCCGAAATCAACTGCAGCTTCAACCACAAGTATGTTCGCTTTCGCAACAGCAGAAACGACTTTAATCGCAACAGAAAATCTCGATAACTCAATCCTAATACATAAATATCGCGAAAACCTTAATAACATATAATGAAAAACTAGCGGCGATGGTTTGAAATAAGGTACACTTACAGTAATAGCAGAACAGAGCAGCCGCAATTCCCGAGCTGACTCGGCAGATTTAGTGTTAGGGTAATTTTGTATATATAGATATATATATTTTTTTATATAAAACTAAGGATAATTTAGTAATTGAAAACCAATTTAATCAAACAATAATCATATATAAAAATATCGTTTATTCATCAAAATTACAAATTATTTTTAAATAAGTAGTCTAATTTAAAATACAAGATAATATGCTTAATTTTTTTTGTTCATAAAAAAATAAAAATTTTAAATTCCAAATCTCAATTATTCAAACCAAATCGTGTAAAATTCTTATTATTTCATAATTACTAAATTTTATAATTTAAATATAAAAATTATCTAATAATTATATATAAGATAAAAATCTAATTTAATTATCAAAACTTATTTTAATTAATTTTAATAAAATAATTTATGAAAATAAAATCTCTAATAAATAAATAAAATTTAAAATCAGCTCATAATAAAAAATTTTAAAAAAATCTTTGGGTCTTACATATATTAAATTATAGTAATATATGTTAGTGATTATATATGATGATATTATAAGATTTATAAGAATATTAGTTAAGATGAATTAGAAAAATGCATGCTACACTTTGTATTTAATATAATGATGGCTCTAACTAAAAGAATAATTGAAATTAATTAGAATGACAAAATATTTAAAAGCCTACTGATAGCTAAGGTCTTAGTCATTCCCAAGACATTATTTGGATTAAAGGAATTTGAAAGGAAAAAAATAAATAAATAATAAATTATTTTTTGTTTAGATGAGAAAAAAATTTGAATAAAAAAAGTGATGTGGAGTTTATATAAAAAAATTTTGTTCAAAAATAGAAGAAAATTGATAAAAAATGTATAAATAAAGATAAAATTATAGATTTATCCTTATTTTTAATTCATTTTTTCTGAAACTTAAAAATACGTCTCTTTTTTTCTTCTGTTTTACTGTCATCTTTAATAGCGTCGCTGTAATTTTATTTTTATCATTGTAGTGATAATTTTATCGCATTTTTATTTTTGCATTCTCAAAATAAAAGTACTCTTTTTTCGACATTTTCGTAATTTATTAATGTATTGATGACTTAAATGCATTAATAAATTATAATTATATATAATATAGATAAAAATATTAATATAATTTTATTCTGTTATAATTTTTTTATTTAAATAAAATATATTTTTTATTTTTTTATATATTTTTTTATTTAAACAACACAAAAAAAATACTTTTCTTTTTATTTTTTTTCCCTTATTTTCTGTTTTACTATTTATTTTTATTTATCTTATATCTAAACAATGTGTAAGGTCGTTAGATCAAAACATGGGGAATGAAATTTTTTTAATATAATTGGCTATGTTGAAATCAGAAAACACAAATAATATAAAATTAACAAATAAAATTAAATAAGATAGAAAATAAAGTGGGATAACCGAAAACAAAATAGAAAAATCAAACCAAAAGAAGATCATTCTAGAACGCACCACAACTCAAATCATTCACATACTAACTTTTTTAACATGTTTGCACACACAACACTTCTTCTTCTAACTCGATGCAACCATGAAAGCTCAAACTTCATATACATATCTTTTAAACATGATTAAGGCAAGTCTCTATTTTTTTCCCATATGCGTGTACTTTTGCTTCGCGAGACTTTAAGGCATTTGGCGATTTCTCGCCGGAGCAAATACGTAGCATGGCCCAACAGACGAGATCTCATAGGAGGATTTCGTCTGAGAGGCCAATATATCATGAGCCCGCCTTTTTTCATGCTAATTCTGCGTCAAGTGAGATGTGTGATGGGAGTGGATCCTCTCTAGTGAAAAAATTGGAGGGTGTCCAGTATTTAATTTTACTTTTCATTGCTCTCTCTTTCTCTTTTTTATTTTTGGTCCTATTAGAATATAATTAGGATCAATTAGGATTAATTAGAATTATTTAGTATATCTGAATATTTATTATAGAATATTATGTCTTTATTATTACAATTTTCTTAGTCCCTATAAATACCCTTTTATATTGTATCATTCCAGACAACTTAAATATACTCAATAATACATAAATCTTTTATCCAATTTAGTCTCTTATTTCTAACATGGTATCAGAGCCATGGTATCCTCCTTGAAGATGATAGGTTGTTTTCCTTGCGGAGAAATCACCATAGTTTTTACATTTTTTTTCTATGCCATTTTTCTTTACCTTTTGTCACTCCTTTGATGCTTTTTTACCTCACCGACTAGTCTAGTTTTTTTGTCTTGTGTTTTTTTCGAGTCGTATGATCAAACACAATTGTCATCAGTTGCTTACCTATTCTCGTGAAGAAATCATATAGTTTTTGCTCTTTTTCGGCAATTTCGTCTGCGTTTTCTCGTAGCAGTTTTTCTCTCGTGGCAGTTCCGTCTGCATTTTCTCGTGCCAATTCTGTCTGCGTTTCGTCTGTGTTTTCTTGTGGCAGTTTCGTCTGCGTTTCTCTCCGGCAGTTCCGTCTGCGCTTCCTTCAGACAAGAGGCAGTTCCATCTGCACTTCCTTCCGCCAGTTCCGTCTGCACCAGTTTTATCAGTTTATACAGTTTTTTTTTGTTGTTTTAAATAAGTTTCAAACTCAAGTTGTCACTTGAGTTTGAAGGGGGATGTTAGAGAATATAATTAGGATCAATTATGATCAATTAGTATTATTTAGTATATCTGAATATTTATTATAGGAGATTACGTCTTTATTATTATGATTCTCTTAGTACTTATAAATACCTTTTTATATTGTATCATTCTAGACAATTTGAATGATACAATATAGAAGGGTATTTATAGGGACTAAGAGAATCGTAATAATAAAGACATAATATTCTATAATAAATATTCAAATATACTAAATAATTCTAATTGATTCTAATTATATTCTAACAGGTCTCATTTATAGAATTAAAGGTGAGAGATTACACTTTATTCTCTCAAATGTTAAAAAAACTAGAGAGAATCCATTTCCAATGTGTGATAACTGGCATATTTACCAACAGCTAATTGTGCTATGAAAAGATTTGGGTCTCTAACGTAAAAAACGGTCTATCAAGTCAATGCTTCGATTTCGGTAGGACTAGCATACCCCATTCGCTAGCTTTTAGTTCCCTTTCTATCTTTAGTTTTAATATATAAAACTAAATTTAAAAAAAAAATTAGAGGCTAGATTTGTAAAAAAAATTTGAAATAAAATAAAATAGTGAAAAAATTATATATAAAAAATATTTAGTTTCACTTATTTCTTGAGACTCTTCTTAAAAAAAAATTTAACTAAAATTTTTAGATCAAATTATTTTTTATAGTAATGATTTTTAAACTCGTCTCTTTTATATTTACATTTCTTTTTTTATTCTGTTTTTGAAATCTTTTTTCTTTGAATTTTTTTTATAATTTTTCTCACAAGTTCCTTTTTATATTGTTTTCATTCCTTTTTTTATTGATTCATCTTGATATTTATAGAAAAATATAGCTTAATTAATGTGATTTGAAGTATAAAAATTATCTCCTATGTCTTAACTATAATTTTCAAAACGCATAGCACATTCCAACAGTATTTTTGAGATATGCATGCTGTCGTTTCTTCAGAGAAAAAATATTTAGTTATTTATTAACGGATCTTCTGCCATAATAAATATTTAATTATTAAATCATATATTAATATAAAAAAGATATCAATTAAAATGATTAAAATTATTGACAAATCTCAATATAAATAATTAGAGAAAAAGACAAATAGATTCCTGACTTTTTGTCCCGCGAATATTTTTGTCCTTGACCATTGAAAAATACTTTTAAGTCCCTGATCTTCACAAAACTTGGACAGATCAGTCCCTGACAGAGGCATTTGGACGGAGGGACTGATCCGTCCAAGTTTTGTAAAGGTCAAAAATTTAAAAGTATTTCTCAATAGTCAGGGATGAAAATGTCTGCGGGACAAAAGGTCAGAGACCTATTTGTCCTTTTCTCTAATAATTATTACAAAAATAATATATATATATATATATATATATATATATATATATATATATATGTCATTAGTATTTTTAGTACCAAAAATATTACACATTATAGATGAAAAGGTGACATGCAGAGTAATAATTCCTTTAGAAGTGTATATAGGCCTTCACACTCCCACCACCTCATAAGAGCTTGTTAGGAGTGCATAGTACAAAAAACCAAAAAAGGAGAACAATTTCCTCTCATCAAAATTTCTTCATTCATCATAAAGTATGTCTTCTTCTTCATTTTCATCATCATCGTCAACTTCTTCTTCTTCATTATCATCATCATCAACAACTCTTCAATGGTTAAGTTTAGTAGGAATAATTTGGCTCCAATCCATAAATGGAACAAACACAAATTTTCCAGCATACTCTTCCCAACTCAAAGAGCTTCTCTCAATCTCCCAAATCCAACTCAACAACCTTGCTTTTGCCTCAGATGCTGGAAAACTCTTTGGTTGGTTCTCTGGCCTTGCTTCTCTCTACCTTCCCCTTTGGCTTGTTCTAATCATAGGTTCAACTCTTGGCCTCATTGGTTATGGTGTTCAATATCTCTTCCTAACTAACCATATCTCAAATCTCTCTTATTGGCATGTTTTCTTGCTAACTTTCCTTGCTGGCAATAGCATTTGTTGGATCAACACAGTTTGTTATGTTGTTACAATAAGAAATTTCTTGTCTCATAGTCAAGTAGCTGTTGGAATCACAACTAGTTACCAAGGTTTGAGTGCTAAGGTTTATACCAATGTTGTTGATGCTTTTTTCTCACCACAAAAGAACAAGGCTAGAGCATTTTTGTTGCTAAACTCTGTTTTGCCCTTGGCAATAGGGTTAATTGTAGCTCCTATTCTTAGACAAACCAAAGCCACATCAAATTCATCAAGTGATTATTATATTGGGTTTGGTGTGATTTTTGTGATCACAATTGCAACTGGGATTTATGCTGTGGTTAGTATTTTGGAATTTGTGTCTAGCAAAATTTCATCACTTGGGGTTTTAATTGGTATCTTAGTGTCACTTTTCTTGCCACTATTGGTTCCAATTTCATTCAAGATCAATCAATTAGTTAAATCATGGCATGAAAATAGGGAGAAGCTTAGAGTGTACCATTACACTCTAGAGGAGAATTACATCACCAATACTAATAATGATGAAGTCAAAGAGAGTGATGAAGAAGAAGAAAAAGAAGTGTGTGTTGTTAGAGAAGAAATTGGAGTGAATTTGATGGTCAAAAGAATAGACTTTTGGTTATATTTCTTTGTGTACTTTTTTGGTGCAACAATTGGTTTGGTTTTTCTTAATAACTTGGGACAAATTGCTGAATCAAGAGGAAGCTCTAACACTTCATCTTTGGTGTCTTTGTCTTCATCCTTTGGTTTTTTTGGAAGACTCATGCCATCTCTCATGGACTATTTCCACAGGTAATAATTAATTAATACAAATTTATAATTTTAGAAATATTTTCTTTTTTTTTTTTTTTCATTTCTTTTCCCCTTTATCTCTATTTTTTTTTTTTGTGTAATAGTATCACCAACTAGAACCACTGCATTTACATTCTCATTTAATGTAGAAAATAATGACCACAGATGTGTTGGTTGATCTACATTGATTGATGAAGACAAATAAACTAGAAAATTTTAAGACAAATAATGAATACATATAATATATTTCACAATTTACAATATCTGCTATTAAGTTGATATATATGACAAATAAGTTATATATTCAAATATCGTATCTCAAAACTAAACTTGTATTTGGTAGGTACCTCATGATAACACTATAGAAATAATGAAAAGTAACTACTTGATTTGGTCTACCAAATTTTTTAAGTAACTTAAATCAATCTTTAAAATTTTAATTTAATTAAATTGATCTTTCGAATTTAGTTTTATGACTCAATTTCATCTATTAATTTCCAATTAATTCAATTTAATCCTCCAAAATTTGATGTTGTAAATCAATTTGGTCTTGTAATCACTATTCCGTGAATATCGTGATGACATGTGATGAGTGATTGAAAAACCAATTTGTATTATATCAATAAATTTAGATAGACCAAATTTCTAAATCCACCTTTAATTACCAAATTTCTAAAACCACTTTAGATATTGAAAAACCAATTCTTTTATGTATAAGAACTTGTCTTCTTCAAAATAAATTTATTAATTACAAGATCCCAATATTTGTGTGCATCATCATCAATGAGACAGATACCAAACATTGCCAAATAAAATAAAGAAAAAGGATAGGGTACCAACATATTATCTGTCAATTTCTGCCAACTCTTATTTATAATTGTGTTTCATGGAAGTATATTCGTGGATGTGTCTAATAATTAATATATTTTAAATACATATATAAAGAGACACATCCAAAAAATATATCTATAAACACACTTCTATTAAACACAGTTATAAAAAAGACATTTTTATTAAACACATCCACGAACACACTTTCATAAAACACAATTATAAATAAGAGTTGGCAGAAGTGGGCAAATATGCTGTTGGTAACGTAGCAGAACCGTAAAATAAAATATTATAAATTTGTAATAGTACTAAATTAATTATTTCTATTTCAGGGGAAAATCCAGAGTTTCAAGGCCAGCTTGCATGGTAGCACTAATGTCACCAATGTCATGTGCATTCTTCTTGTTACAAAACAGCACCGAAATCTCACTTTACATCAGCACTGCACTCATTGGCGTCTGCACCGGAGCAATCACTTCCATTGCTGTCTCCACCACAACTGAGTTATTTGGAACAAAGAATTTTTCGGTGAATCACAACGTTGTTGTTGCCAACATTCCAATAGGGTCCTTCATTTTTGGTTACTCGGCTGCTATTCTCTACCATAAGGAAGGGTATAATAGTAATAACATTAATAATCATGGCAAATGCATGGGAATGGATTGCTATGCTAACACTTTCAAAATTTGGAGTTGTTTTTGTCTCCTTGGAACTTTTTTGGCTCTCATACTATATGTTAGGACACGCAAATTTTACTCACAAAGATAGTGAAAAAAAGACTTACACATTGGGGGGTGAAATATCAAAATTGCCCTTAAAAAATTATGTCGATGACAATTTTTTATTAAAAATAAAATAAAAAGGTTTTCAATTTTAATTGTCAGAGACATAATTTTTTATAGGCAATTTTGATATTTTAATTCATAAATTTAGTTTTACCAATTTTTAAATATATATCGCCCTTGTGTTATGTTATTTTCATTTTAATTATGTAACCAAGGGAAGAAGTTGTAACTTCTACTATACCCCGATCTTAGGTTAAGATGTAGTATTAGATAATTAAGTAAATAATAGAGTAGTATTTTAGAATATATGATGATGTATAGGCAAAAAATCGTACATATATTACGAGTGTTACTGACTCTCTTGCATAGTAGTGAATTAATTAATTTATTATATAGTTTTAAATAGTATAATTAAATGGTATGCTTTTTTGGTTTGAAGCTGCTGTCTTGGAATTTATTGTATAGCAAATGATGACAACAATATGCAACAATATAATTTATGTTTTAAAATTTCAATGGATATGCCAATTGCCAAAGTCGTTTTACTTCAAAAGATGAAATATATAGTATATTAGCATTGACCAAAAAAAAAAAGATTTTTTATAGGGTCAAGCTGAGCCGTACTAAAAGGGTTAAAGAGGGACGATATTTAAAATTTTAAATATAGAAAATGACAGTACTAATTATTGAGAGAGAATTTCTTAATCATAAGTTTATGAAAAGAACAAAATGCCAATGTCATTGAACAAATAATTTAATTTTAATGTATTAATAGTATAAAATATTTTATATAAATATATAATTATATTATTTTTTTTAAATTATTATTCATACAGTTAATATAAAAAATAATTATTTTTATTAATATAAAATTACTTTATATTTATAATAGATTAAAATTAAATTCTTAAACAAAATAGTAATTGAGAATAAAACCTTGCTATAAACAAAAAGTGATGCCGGGTGTTGCTGACTCTGCTATATATAGCTTATCCATCATCAATTGATTTAATTTTGGGTTTTGTGAACAAAGTGCTTGAATAATAACACTTTCTGGTAATGTTAGCGAATTGAAAAAAAAAAAAAGTCATAAAAATTGTGTTTGGAATTGAAACATGAACACATTTATTTTGCTTAAGAAAGATCTTTTTATGCTTTTCATCCTTTAAAAAAATAGTGATAATTAAAGTCAAAGGCAATTTATTTACCTCTATATATTTATGTCTTATCTTAATTGCTTAACATAATGTTTAAAAATATAATTCTTTTATGTTTAATATAATATTTAATAATATTTAGAATTATTCATTGTTTAGTTTTTGTATAATTTTAATTATTATAAATCAAAATAAGTAGTTATAAATATTTTTGAAAGCAAAATAATTACATATACTCTAAGAACATAACAAGCAAAATATTTTTCTTAAAAAATTATAAAAATAGAAGATTTTAATTGGAAAAAAATTAATTTCTACTAAAATTAAATTTATGAAAAATGAGTAAAGTATTTATATTTTACACCTTGAATAATATTTTGAGACATTTATTAATATCATAAAACTACTTTATTTTTAGGTTTTTTACATCGTATAAATTTTGATATCATACTATAAAATTATTCCTTTTAAAAATTTTAGTTAATAATAAAAAATACATAAATAATCATATATTTAACAATTAACAAAATTTATGTTGCAAAATTTTATGAGTTTTGCTATAATAGGTAGCTTTGTTCTTTATATTATACAAAATAAAATTTTTTTATTTTTTTTTATTCTTTTATAGTTTTATTATGGTATGAGAGTCATGGTATCTTCTTTGAGAATGATATATAAAGTATTATCTTTTTTGTGAAAAATTATCCTATTTCTTTTTTATTCCCCTCTCGTAATGAATAATTAATCTTCGAATTTAACTCCGGATCCAACCAATCCCTGTTATTACATCAATCCAAATGAAAATCTTATCTTAGTCTTGGTTATTCCTGTTCTAATAAAAAATAACTACCATTCATGGAATAGATCATTTATTATGGCATAATTTCCAAAAATAAATATAGATTTTTTACCGACAGTTCCGTCTGCGCTTTCTTCCGTCAGTTCCGTCTGTACTCCTACAGTAGTTTCGTCTACACTCTTACAACAGTTCTGTCTGCGCTTCTTTTTTGCAGTTTTGTTGCACGCTTATCGCGCTCTACGCGCCATCTGAAGATCACTCTTACCACGCTCTACGCACCTTCTGAAGATCACTTTTACCGCACTCTAGGTGCTCTTTGAAGATCGTTGTTTGTTCCCTCTCCCTCAAGCCACTACAAGAAAATAGAGTTATTTTAACATTTTATTTTTTAACACCATAATTAAATGTCAAAATTAATATATATTTTTGACAAATATCACAAATGTCAAATTTTCTATGTTTTCTTGATGAATAATTTGACCGTAGAAAATTACTCCTCAATTTTGATACTCATTTGTTTTCAATTTACTCCACTATTTTTCTTCTTCTTTGGGCTCTGTTAATTTTGACATCACACTGCTCTCAGTTTAGGATTATACTACTCATTCTTTATCTTCAAAATCTCAATTTATTCTTTAGTTTCAAGATCTCATTTCATTCTTTGTTAAAATTTTTTGTTGAAAATATTTTATAGTCAATAAGTGTCAAAATAAATAGTATTTTTGACAATTAATAAATATCACAGAAAATATGTTCTCAAAATTTTCTAACAAATTATTTTTGACAGCCAATATTTATCAAAATAAGATTTAAATTTTTTTCACAATCACTTATATGTTAAAAATACTATTTTTGACAAAATTTTTATTAACATATTTTCATAGTTAAAATAGTATCAAAATTTGTTTTTTTGACAAATTTTAATTTTCTTTTACACATTATAACCCTAAAAAATAATCTATATTGTTGTAGTGAGCACAACATCTCCTTCTCTGTTTCTGCCGCCGGCAGTCCTAGCCCCGCCGCACGCATCTTATTCTGTGTTACCACGTCGCACACGTCTTTGTCAACCATTTTATTAATGTGAATTATTGATATCTTCCATCCACCAACTTGCATATTAAACCATTATTTTTATGTCACCATCTTCTTTTAAAAACAAAATTTGTTATGCTTATCTTTTTTTAAGTTTGTTATGTTTATTTTTTTCTAATAAAATTATCTAGAGAATTTGGTTGTTTAATTTTAAAATTCATAATCAATTTAATATAAATAAGTACCATTGTTCTTTATATTATACACAATAAAAATTTTTCATTTTTTTTCTTTCATAGTTTTATTATTAATATTATTAAAGTGAAAAATGTGATCTCTTAATGAAAAAAAAAACTTTTAAAAATATTGTATGAGACTTATCAACAAAAAATTGGATAAAGAAAAGGGGTACGGTAGCCAATGTCACTGGGACACTTGTTTGGCGAACCCTATTATCACTTTCAATTCTTTGAACTGTTTTTCGTTTATCGATCACATAAAAAAAAAATTAAAAGAATAAAACATGAATGCATCCGCGTAAATAACTATTAATATATGTGCTGTTATGGATTTATGTTGAGGCAAAGTAGAACGATGTGAAAAAGTTTCAGCAGTGTACATGGGTTAAATGAATGAGAATGCTTTTATGTCTCTCTGTCTTCACTCTCATAAGTCAATGTTTTTTTTAGGGGGAGAAGAAGATAATTAATTTTGCATGGCTTGGAATAAATGTTTGCCCAATTCTGCCTCAAAAAAAAAAAAAAAAAAAGAAATTCTCTATAAGTTTGTAAAAACAATATTTCCTTTTTTGGATAACCAAATTTAAAATAAACTTATGATAAAAAAATTTATTATAAATAATCTTAACAAAGAAACATTAAAATTATATAAAAAAAAGGGTGTTTGTTTAATTTATTCCTTTAGAAAAATAAAAATTTTTTGAATTTTGAATGGTTGGGATATATATATATATATATACTAACCAAGTTGGGTAGATTTAGTAATTAATTCATTAGTCTATTTAAATAAGTGTCGAAAATTTAAATATTGTTTTATATATACAGCAAACCTTTAAATAAAATTTCAATCTATGACGGATCAATCCTTTATCTACCGAAATATACATATATATACTCAATTTTTTTAGACAACTGTGTTTAGAGTGTAACTTAGGGCAAGCATCATGTGTGCGTCATCATCTTCGTCCTTTGAGAGTAGCACCTACCGATGATATGAACAAGACTGAGTCTTTATTATTTATTTAAGGTTGGTTCATTTATTGTTGTTGGGAAACGATCTATTAATTTTGGTGACAGAATTTTAATAGGACTAGACTCTATATAAGTATTCAGTGGTGAATGGGGACTAATACAATTAATGTCACAAAATCTGGATAGCTGTTAATCGATATTATGTTTTCTGTTAGGAATATAGTTGTTTATATATATGTTATAAAATAAATTATGAATGATCTCTCTAAATATTTTGATGTGATTACGTTGCACTTCAAATTAGTTGCAGCCGCTCCATAAATCTCGATCTTTAAAACCATTTGATTAATTATGAATAAAACAATCTATTTTGAGACCTTTTAAGGAAATGATATATAGTTTCACTGTTTTTCCATCCACCATTTTCTTGCACAATAATCTGAATTGAGGTATAATTTTTTTTAGTGCTGAGATATAACTCTTTTTTTTTGTTTATATGGAATTTTTTGAACACAGACGTAGAACTATACTTCAGTCGTTGAGAAATATTGTTGGAGATTGTGACCTGCAAAGAGACTCCAATGTTCAAATAAGAAAAATATAAGATGAAGTATATGTTATTCATAGTGAATAGCATATCTTTCACGTAGTTAGAGTTTTAGGTTTATAGAGATGTTGAGTTATAAGCGATTACTCAGCAAGTCAACAGGCCTAATAATACGGAGCTATTAAGGATGTCAGCCTGATTTTGTGGTAACTGCTCTTGAACATATTCAAATGATTCTATTATAGTTGAGATTCTCTCTAACTGAAGATAAGTCACCTTTATTATCTTACTTAGATTTTGAGTTATAAGTATAATGAAGTCGAACTATAGCTAATGGATCAAGAAGTAAATTTGGGCCGAGCTATAGCTAATAGATCAATGCGTAAATTTGGGCCGAGGTATATGTTTCATTGGCCGAATTATAGGTAATGGATTAAGACTTGTTCTCTGAGTAATAGGTGGTAGTTACTGAGTAATACAGAATGGACCAGACTGTAATGGCTGAGTTTGAGGTATAACGACTGAGTTATAGAGATAATGACCGAGTTATGTGTTGGTAATTTGTGAGTCATGAAAATCCTAACGTCTTGACATAATATCCGAATTATACCTTGTAGCCGCCGAGTTATAATGACCAGATCAATGCCCCCAAGCTTGACCTATTTATTTTTAAGAGAAGTAGGTTGAACTTTTATGAAAATTGAGTTATAACTTGGCAGGATATAAAAGAGATGCGCTTGTGTTATAATTCGGAGATATGAGAATTAGCCTCCAAGATCAACTTGATAATCTTGAAAATAAAATTGGACAAGCTTGTCGTTGAAAAATGTGTTGCTTATTTCAATATATTTTTGAACGAGCTTATAGATGATTGTTTGTTGGACCGACATCGACTTATAGGTGTCGGTTTGTTTTGACTGATTCAAACTTATAATTATCAGTTTGTTTGAAGTGATTCCAACTTATAGGTGTTGGTTTGTTTGGATTGATTCTGACTTATAGTTGCTGGTTTGTTGCATTGATTCCAATTTATGGTTGCCAGTTTGTTGGATTAGTTCTGACTTATAGTTGCTAGTTTGTTGGATTGGTTCCGACTTATAACTGTCGGTTTGTTTTTGTATGCCGACTTTAATATTGATTTGCCATAATATGTGTAGAGCGTAGGAAAAACAGTAGCCGAACTAAAAGCATGAATAAAAATAAAGAATGATGAAGTTAAAATAATATACTATTTATTGAGGATTACCCTTAACATAGAAGATATAGGATGTGTCTCATTAAAACTACTCCAAGCAAAATTCTGTGTAAAAAAAATCTTGTAAGTAAAAAAAAGAGTACATCTTCGAGTCATAGTTCTTTGTCAAGTAGTGTTTGAAGGGTATAAGTCCCTTGCTCATCAATTTGTTGATTCAAAAAAGTCCTTCTGGTCGTCTTATTTTGATTAAGTTGGTTTATTGATTTGCCGAGCTTGTCTAAGTTCATCTATTTCCATCTGTCCAATTGCTTTTTCTTGGAATTCTGCTAAAGTATTTGCCTTGGCGACAATAATAGTCACGTGGAACTTGCTAGGGCGAAGACCACTCTTAAAAGTATGGAGATGGACGTCAAGGTTGAGGTTGGAGATCTCCATTGCTATCTTATTGAACCTCGTCATGTAATCATGAAGACTTTCGTATTGACGTTAGCTTGTTTGATTGTGCTAAGGTAGTCAGAATCATGAATATAGATCTTGGATGCTGCAAAATTGTTGGTGAAGAGGTTGGCCAATTTCTAAAAAGTAAAGATAGAACCTGCATGTAAAGATGAAAATCAGAGTAAAGCAGCACCATCTAAAAATGTGGGAAAAGAACGATATAATATTGGTTCAGAAGCACTGTTAAGAAACATCATTGAGTGGAACTTAGTAACATGTATGTTCGGATCCCCAATCCCCTCGTATGACTTCAGAATGGTTGGTAGGGCGAAGTTCTTCGACATCTGAAACTTCATGATTTCCTAGGAAAAAGAGTTTATATGCCTTTTCAGTGCCTTTGAATGTGTGACTTCTACCAGAGTATGAGTTTCTGACACATGCTCATCATTATTATGAGCATCCTTGCGATCTTTCTTACTATTAAGGTTTTTTTGCTGTTGTGTTAACAACTCAGTTAACCTTTAGACTTCGGTCTCAAGCGCCGCGTTCTTAGCTAATAACTCAGTCTTGGTGGAGGAGGAGGTGGGCTTTGCACATGAGCCATTGATTATAACCTATAATAGGGTAAATAATCGGGTAGAAAGATGGCAGTGGGGTTAAGTAAACTCGGACCCACGGTGGACACCAAATGTTTCTGCACAGTAATCTAAGTCGAGGTATAACTCCTTCTTAGGGGTGGCAACGGGGAGGGTAGGGGCGGGTTTTTGCTCTACTCGACCCCGCCCCGCCGTACAATAACCCGCATAGAACCCGCCTCACTTCTACCCGCGGGTAGTAAAACGCTGAACCCTAACCCGCCCCCGTCCCTATAATTATTAAAATCCAATAAATAAAATTAAATTTCAAAATTTATATAACCATCATCACATACATAACATAAATTAAAGTAAAAATTTAAATATGATACAATATTATTAATCATTTACTAATTATTTTACATATATTATACATATTATATATTAAAATTATATATTATATATATAGCGGGGGCGGGTAGGGGCGGGTATTACCTAAACCCGACCCGCCCCGCTAAAAACCCGCCCCGAGCGGGTAGGGGCGGGGTGGATACCCGCGGGTTCGGGTGGTATTGTCATCCCTACTCCTTCTGTTTATATGGAGTTTTCTGAGCATAAATGCCGAGCTATACTTCAGTCGTCGAGGAACACCAGAGGAGGTTAGGACCTATAAAGAGACTCCAACACTCAAGTAAGAAAAATTATAAGATGAGGTATATGTTATTCATAGTGAATAGCGTATCTTTCATATAGTTACAGTTTTGTATTTATAGAGATGTTGTGTTATAGGCGGTTACTTAATAGGCCTAGTATTGCGGAGCTATTAAGGATGTCCACCTAATTTTATGGTAACTGCTCCTGAATATATTCAAATGATTCTATTATAGCTGAGATTATCTCTAACTGAAAATAAGTCACCTTTATTATCTTACTTGGATTTTGATTTATAAGTATAACTAGGTCGAGTTATAGCTAATAAATCAAGAGGTGAATTTGGTCCGAGCTATGGCTAATAAATCAATGGATAAATTTAGGTTGAGGTATAAGTTTTATTGGTCAAGTTATAGATAATGGATCAAGACTTATTCTTTGAGTAATAGGTGACAGTTAGAGTAATACGGAATAGACCAGACTGTAACAGCCAAGTTTGAGGTATAACAACTGAATTATAAATATAACAACCGAGTTATGTATTGATAATTTATGAGTCATAAAAATACTAATGTCTTTACTTAATATCCGAACTATAGCTTGTAACCACCGAATTATAATGACCAGATCACACCATATGTAAAAAGATTAGCTGCAATTATTTACAAATTCAATTTTGCTAGGGAATCAAGAGGGGGTCCAGCCAACTCTTGCCAACCCTTATTGGGCTGGACCCCGAAATCTATTTCACCACACAAACAAGAAGCAACATCTAAAATTAACCCCAAATAAACAAAATTAACCCTAGTTAAACCTCTTCCCCTTTTCACCGTTTTATTTCAGCAGCATTCAAAACCATCCAATTACTGTGCCTCCCAACCAGGTTCATCGAACGCCTTTTTCAACCGCTGTCAACCACTGCAGCGCCTCCGTCCATCCACATGCGAGCACCAGCTGACGTCGGAAGCTCGCCCCAGACCGTCGCAACGCCGTTGTGTCACCCATGTGCGAGCAACCAGGGCGTCTAATTCTCACCCACATTGTGTCGCTGCTGCTGCATGTCGTTGTCGTAGCGCCATTGAAGCGTCGCCTTCTCTGCCGAACAACTCGATGCTGGCTTCCCTGTTCTGCTCTGATGAACACCGCGTCGGACTCCTCCTGCTAGCGCCGTGAAGCCTCACCTAATAGTACTAATCAGTTAGTATCTATTCATGGGTGTTACTTGATTGAAAAGGGTATGAGTAAATTAGTTATAAGTGGATTTTAAATCAGATCATATACATATAATGACACAATCATATATAATGAATTTTGATTTATTGGATGTTGCAGCTATCTAAGATTAGAGGTTTGATTGAAGGAATTCAAATGAGTTTTCTCTGAAACTAGCTGTTTTTTTTTTTTTAACTGAGACGGAATAAAATTGGGTTCGATTGTGGTGATTATAGGTCAATGTATTTGTTTGACACTTGATGTTGATGTCGTTAGGGGCCCCATATTGTTGAGATGCCTGTACATAGAGATTGGATGTTACTGCTTTGTTAGATTGGACTGTATTATTTTTTATAAAATTCTTTGACTTTGCGACAAAAAAAGGAAATGGTGTTTGTGGGTTGTGTTAAATGTGAGTGGTTTAAAATTTAACTACACATTTGCAATATGCTACATTAACTAGACACTGTGAAACATGGTCCTTTTTTCTCCTAATTTTTTTGTGTATATGTTTCCGACCATAGTAAACATATGTTGCTTTTAGTATGTATGTGGATGATTTTTGACCGATTTTGTGTATTACTCCATGTGTTTCTTTTTCTAAGTCAGATGTTCTAAGGAGATCGACAGGCTTTAGTGTTGTACAATATGAGTAGTAAATGTCAAGTTTAGAACTTAGCTTCAAGTTTCAGTTTCATCCTTGGTTTTGCCACTATTTTGCCAAATAGTAGAATTGTATTTTTATGTGTAAGCACCAATTGGGAATAAACTAAATTTGCCAATTTGTTAGTACAGCAAATTGGATGTATTTTATTTTGGTCCTACTTAGTATCTTTCTTTTTGTAGACAACTTGAATGTTTATGAAAAAATTTACGTCACATGTTTCTTTTGTTAAACAAATAAATGCTTCTTTTTTATACTAAATAGATGATTCTTTTAAAATGAATCATCATTTAAGAAGGGAATTAACTTTGAAGTAATTGAACCTATATTGTACTTATTGATTCAATTGTTGTAACTTATGAACATTTTTATAGTTAATATATAATAGACATAGATGGCTATTATTCTGTTGCATACACGTTGACCATAAATGCTTTATTTTGCTTTCACTTTGCAAAGGCATCCTGAAGAGCCGAGCACAATATACAAAAATCTACATCAGATATTTCTTTTGTTAAACAAATGGATGATTCTGTTTATACTAAATGGATGATTCTTTGAAATGAATCATTATTTTAGGTGAAAATTAACTTTGATGTAATTGAACACATATTGTACTTATTGATTCAATTGTTGTGATTTATGAGCATTTTTATAGTTAATATATAATAGACATAGATGGCCATTCATTTGTTGCATACACCCTGACCACTAGATAATAAATTTAATCATGAAAGTAACACTTGTCTCATAAGTTCATCACTAAGTAGTACTAAGTAGTATATTGTGTATGTGGACTCTGGAGTCCAAAGTTCAAGTATAATAACCGCATAAAACAAACAGTGGGTAAAAGAAAAACTGTCAAAATACTTTGATTGCTCTTGAAAAAGCAAATAACCAGATATTGTTGTTGTTCTTTTTTTATCTTTTTTCCTTCTTTAAATTTTGTTAAACAAGCATCAGGATAAAGACAAAAAAATTTCTTTCTTTTGTGATACTTGTATTCACTATCAATTGAATCATCTCTGTACTAAAGAATAAATACAAGTAACTTATGTTAGGTACCTAATTATTTTTACAAAGATCTAAGTGGATGTTACTTTTATCAAGCATCAGGATGTTCTTTTTCCATACTAAATAGATGTTACTTTAACAGAAGCCATGTGAATGAAAAAAAAAAAACTTATCCTATATAAGTAACTATAAATTTGTCACCATGCTAAAATGCAATGAAAGGAATCATGATATTCATTCAACTTATCCATAAATTTTGCAACACTATCGATACAGGAATTCATCATGACTAAAACTAATACAAAAAGAATAATCCATTTAATATAAAAAAAAATCTATTTGTTTAACAAAAGAAACATCTGACGTAGATTTTCGCATATTGCTTTTGCCTCTTCAAGATGCCCCTGAAAAGTGAAGCTACATCATTTAGTAAACTTTATATTTTGTTTGAGGGGGGTGAAGCTACATCATTTAGAAAATGGATATATCATTAATATACAACTAGCTAAATAAAGAATAACTTTCTAGTTGCTACACTTGGATCACGCCTCTTCACTTTATCCAATTCATCAACTGTTTCAAATTCCTCTTCAATTAGTTTAAATTCATCAATCATTTCAAAGTAGACTTTCTGTAATTATCCATTTGCAATGACAAGCAAAGACACATACGCAGCCATAAGCAAAGAAATTCTATCTAAAAAACAAAGAAACAGCCATCTAATGACAATTATAAAAACAAAGAAACATCAACAATCATATACAAAGAAACATCTACTTTTAAAAATAAAAGACAGAATTATTATTCAATCTAAAATAATCTAGCTATTTGAATATAGTAAATATTTATAGAAGTAGCCCAATGCATATAATGCTATTTCTTCTCCGAATTTGGCCATAACTGTCTCCAAAATAAATACAAAGTCCTCATTTTCAACCTCATCCATCACAAGTGACTAATTCATAAAGCTTAAAGGACTAAAATAAAACTTCAATCTATTTTATGCTTGATAAACACATAATACAAAAGATGACAAGAAGTACTAGAATAGAACTCCATACAAATCAATATATATTACCTTGAAAAAAAATTGCCAAAAACCTTCGATCATTGTGGTGGTATAGTGTTTCTCTCATTGAGGCAAAAATATTATATGCTTTATGCAGCATCCTTGAGCTTCTTGGTGATGGTGGCAAGAATATTCCCCTGGTCGAATGCTTGCAGCAATTCAATCTCAGAAACATGTCTTGTTCCATCACCAGCATAAGTCCCTACTCCATAAGGGCTTCCACCTTTCACTTCTTCCATCTCGAACATGCAATGGTCGAACGTGTATCCGATGGGAACATATATCATTCCATGATGTGCCAGCATTGTTTTAGCAGTACGGATATACATAAATCGTGACAAGTTTGATCAGCAACTAATAAATACATAGTGATATCTAATAAGGAACAAGGTTAAGATATATATAGAAGCTTGTTTTCTTATGGTGTTGTTTCTTGTCCACCACCTTGCAAACCAGTGTTGTAGAAGAGTCCAATAGGCTTGTCTACAAGGTCTTGTTGCAATCAAAGAGGTCCAGTTTTGTCAAGAAAATCCATAAACTGGGCAGCCTTCATTCCGAACCGCGTGAGGAAGCCGAAGATAAGGCCATCAGCTCCATTGAGCATATCAGGTTCAATGATTAGTACATCACTATTTGATGGTGCATTCAGCCATAAGCAAAGACACGTTATTCAATCAAGAACATTCCAGAGCCTATAAAAAATATAGAAACCAAGTAAGAACTATCAATAATTATGAAATCAAAGGTTAAATGTATTCAGTAAATCTCCAACATCCACCTTCATTCACAAATGCATAATAATTAGTCAAATTTAGAAGAATGAATTATCCTAAACTAAATCCTGATTACTAATAAAACCTAATAAAGAAGGCATGAAGAACCCTAAGCAGAAAAGAAATAAATTGTACAAAGAACGAGTAACACTAAAAAGAAACTACTAATTATCTCAAAAAGAAATATCCAACACTATAAGAGTTTAATTTTTAGAACAATATTGATTAAAAACATCCAAAAGAAACATTCATAATAAAAAACACAAATTAAATTAAAACTCTAAGATGGGAAGGAAAAAGAACCCAGGTCGCTGGGGAGGAGACGCAGTTGATTGATTGGAGTACACGTCAAGGCGGAGGTTGCTGCATCGTCGGTGGTTGCTACGACGGTGGAGGAAGCCGTGATGGGAGCAATGTGCGGAGGTGGCTGCGGCGTGAGAGGACGATGCCCGCACTGTTGGACGGTGGTTGTCGGTGACGTTTTTTTCGGAGCTGTTTCTGATTTCCTTCGCGACGGAGGAGAGGCGGCTGTGGGGTGTCGCCTAACGACGCGGTTCTGGGTGTTGCAGTGGCTATACCAATTGGAGAGGAGTGTGAACGATGCGGCTGTAGAAGTGGGAGAGAAAAAAAAAAGAAAAGAATTTTTGTCCACGACTATAGAAATGAGAAAAATAAAAAAGGTTTCTACCGTTTTTAATTAGAATTTATTTAATCAATTTTTAATTATTCAAATTTAAATTTAAAAAATTTAAAATTAATTATTAAATAAAATTATTTAAAAAATTGACGGATTATTCTTAGTTTTATATACTTTTCCTTACAAATTTCATTCCAATGTTGTGTTAAACTCATCATAGGATTAACATTCAATATAGAAACGCAAGAATAATAAAAAATAGTAGTAATTACCACATAGCTTAATTGAAAAAAATGGTTCAATAATAGTTAATTAACCATGCAAGTAGCCGTTACATACATATATATACATAAATAATAACTAATGAAGACACTAATTTAGTATAGTATATGAGGAAGATTGGCTCTCTTCTTCATCTGAAAATTTGTGCTACAATGCAAGTTGTTTATTGATATATAAATTTTAAAATTCCATGTCAACTATTTCAAACATGAAAATATCTCCCAGTCAACAAAATATTTACGGTTAATGGTATATATGGTACCGAAAGTTAAAACTATTACCACTGTTAGTTAAGATACAAAATGTGATTAATTAGAAGTGTCAAAAGAGTTGGGTCAATTATTTATCAAATATATACGGCTCTAAATGAATGAAAGCCGAATATACTAGTCTGTTTATCTTTTTATTTTTTATTTTTTTCTCTAAATAGATCAATTTTAATTAAAAATAAAATTCAATTTTCAGACTAAAATGTTATTAGATTAGAACTTGAGATATTTTTATTAAAATTTGAGATATTTGAATTAGATTAACAAAAATGTTTTTAAAATATTTAAAAATAAGAAAAAAAAGCATGATTCTCTAAAATAAAAAATTAATAAAATAGTAAAATAAGAAATTAACCACTCTTAAATTAAGATAATAATACTTAAATTAAGATAATAATACGTATATTTTATGAGAGTTATAAATTTAATAATAATTAATTATTCAATTTATCACTTTACGAATTTTTTACACTTTAAAATATCTAAATAAAAAAATAAAATAAAATAATGAGAAATTTTAAAACAAGCTGTTCGGTTCCTCGGGTTCCAGACGGGTCGATGGAGCTCTAATGCTGCGATGGTAAGAACCAGCCTTGATCTGGATCTAGAGGTTGAGAGCGGAGACTTCGCGACCTCCCGAGCTGCTGCGGTATATGTGGGGAGGCGCCACCTGCAATGACACTCCGACGCCCAAGTCAGAGATGGTACAGATGGCTATGAGGATAGTAAGATAGTGACGTACCGTGGGGGAGGGGTAGGGCCCTCCCCATATATACCCTGTCAGTAGGGCGGGTCCCACAGGATTGGTGCCTTTCCTGGAAGTTTTCTTTCCGAGCTGTCATGTGGCTGCCTGCTGGGGAGTAGGTGTTAAGGTCGTGGTCCGGACGTGCGACACCCGCCAGGCCAGCTGCTCGGGTCGGGTGGTCCCGTTTCACTGGGCCGGATCAAATGGCGTCAGCTGGGCTAGACCGTAACAGTGCCCCCAACGCGCCAGCTAGGGTTGCGAACAACGTGGGTGGCGCGTTCCATTACCCTTGGCAGCTTGTCAGTTGATCGGTAGGGGCGTGCCCTCTACGCGCGAGTAGCGCTCGTCGCCTCGAAGGAATGCCCTGTGTCGCCTCGAAGGAATGCCCTGCGTCGCCTCGATCTCCGCGTTGAGCATTTAATTCTCTTGATGGCTGATTTGAACCCTGCGTGAAAAGACTACTTTGCCCCTGCCTTTCGCGCTTCTAGGAGTCAGTTTTCCTTTCAGTTTTCATTCATTTCAGTCTCCATTTCCCCACTCCGGCCATATCTCTCTTGCTTCCTTTCATCTCCTCCAAAATTCCTTACTGCGAATCTCCTGTTCGTTCGAATCTTTCCAAGCTTTCCTCGATCATTACCATCACCCTGGTAAGCTGTTTTTTCCTCTCTCATTCTTTTAGTTTTATCGTGCTTTTTGGCTTTGTGTGTGTACTGTATGCTTGTTGGATTGCATGCTTGATTAATTTCCACATTAGGCAGACATTAGGGGGGTAACCATTCCAGGTTTTTGGTATTTAGGCTTCATTTTTAACCATAGATTTAGGCCTTGCTTGACTATAGATACTGCATAGGCAAAGCGTAGTTTCTGGTTTTAGTTCTGGTCTCCCGACTTCACAAACTGACTCTGGGTGGTGCCTCCACTGTAGGTATGGCCCAACGTCCCGTCGCAAGGGGTCCTGTTGCGAGAGCACCCTACGACTGATACGCTTGGGTGACCTCGGACGTGAAGGACGCCCCCAACCAGATGTCTCTGGAGGAACTTACGGTGTTCCGACAAGCCGAGTATCTTTACGGGGGAAGTCCCGAAGAGGCTAACTATGAGGTTTTTGTTCCTACCAGCCAGGAACGGATATTCCAACTAAACCTACACTATCCCCAGGTCCCCGATTAGATCTGGATGTACAAGGCAATGTTCACCCACTTGGGTGTTTGCATCCCCTTCTCCCCCTTTCAAATGGCGCTGCTTAACCGATGTGACGTGGTTCCGTCTCAATTGCATCCGAACAGTTTGACTTCTATCTGCTGTTTCGAGATGGTTTGTGAATATTTGGAGCTGTCGGCCTCTGTTGAGGTGTTCTTATTTATTTTTACCTTGATAAACCCTTCTAAAGAGGGGAAAGCCAAAAAAGGCTTCATGTCCTTCCGGTCAACCCAAGGTCGGAGGATCTTTGGTCTGTCCGAAGATTCCTACCACGGTTTTAAGGATAAATACTTCAAGGTTCGCCCGGTTGAAAGTCGGCATCCCTTTTGGTCGACACTAGAAGGGGAACGTCGCATCCCGACCTATTGGAATTTTGGGGCGGGGTCCAACGCCTTCACAAAGGTGACATATAAAGGGTTGTCTACCGAGAACAAGAAGGTTGCCGACGTTCTGTTGGCTATCTTTGACAGGAACCATGTTAACCCTCCATTTCCTTATGGGGGATCAGAACATGGCTAGGAGTTATATTGGTGGGTGGTCGTCTGGTCGCTTATTCATTTTTGTAATTTTTGTTGCTTTATTACCCGTTTTACCTTCTAACGAGCTTTCATCTTTTGTTGCAGTATCAATGGCTGGCGAGCAGGTTGGACTTGATGCTTTGTTCAACACTCTTCTTGAGGGTAGCGATGATGACTCTGCCACCCGTACAAACAAGGTGCCTCACTCTACTGGTGTTGAGGCCGAGGCTCAGTCCCAGCCTACCCAGGGGGAAGTAATCGGGACCAGCACTGGTTTGAGTCCCCGGCCAGAGGTGAAAGTGGATGCTGGGGGTCCTGAGGTTGTCGTCGTTGACAACCTGAGGAAAAGAAAACCGTCCTCCATCCCTGAGGGGGTCCTCATAGTTATAGAGAAAAATTTTGATGCAAGTAGCTTTAACGACTCCCGGCTCTTACCTGGCACAGAGGAATTCTTCTTGGGTGGGGATCTTGCCTCCCAAGCCAAGTGGATGTACCGCACGTTGCTCCGGGCTGCCGCCATAGCAAGGAAGGCAAAGCCCGTCTTGGCGGGAGCTCGGAGTCTGGAAAACAAGCTTCAATCGTACGTCAACGCCAATGAGAAGTACAAAGCTGAGGTGAAGTCGCTGCAGGCGCAGTTAGCTGCCTTAGAGGAGAAGATCAAGACCTCCGACGCGTCAGTTGCATGACTCACCGAGCGAGAGCTCACCTTGGAGGGCCAACTCAACACTGCTCAAGGTCAGGCGAAGGAGCTCGAAAAGGAGCGTGATTAAGCCCTCTCCTCGGTGATCGCGGCCAAGGCTGAGATTGCTGAGCTGAAGAAGAAGTATAGAGAGACCGTGAAACAAGGTAAGAATGCCATCATGGCGACCGAGGAGGCAATCAAGGCTCAAGTGAAACTGTTAGCTCCCGATTTTGATACCTCGGCTATCAGCGTTTTTAAAACCATTAAGGATGGCAAGATTGTTGATATGCCGAAGAAGTGATGTAATCTCACTGTATCTTGTTAGGACTTCTGTAATTTGTGTAGATCTTTGAACACTTGGGTAGTTTTAGTGAACTCATTTACCGTTTTGTCAGCAGATAACAAATTACTTGTTCACCGCTTTGCTGGTGCTTAACGACTTGCTTGCTGTGTTTGCTGGCCGTTTTATTAATAATTAACTATTTGTTTGCACTTGTTAACCGTTTTGTTGGTAATTATTGAAGCCAGGTCGTGGCTTTTTCGTTTGAGTGCTTGAAACTTGGCATTATTTAACAGCCACTCGTTGTCGCGTTTAGAGCTTCAGTGGTTCCCGGGGTGATCAGTCCCGGGATGCCGTGTCATCGTGGAACTAGTTATCTTTACTTGGCAAAGTAACTTGAATAACTTAAATAATATTGAAATATTAAGGACAATTAGAGTAGCTAATAACTTGAATAATATTGAAATATGAAGGACGATTAGAGTAGCTTGTATACGAGTATATTAAGATGAATTGCAAATAAACAACTAACGGGAGGTAATGCAATATAAAATAAAACGGGTCTTACTAAACCGGTACATTGCCTGCTCGTCGGGTGTGCTCGGCCTTCTAAGAGTAGAACCTTCTTAGGTTCCTTGCATTCTATGTTCTCAGGACCTCCTTGCCGTCCAGTCATTCCAGCTTATATGCTCTGTTACCGACTACTTCTTTTATCCTGTATAGGCCTTCCCAATTGGTTGCCAACTTTCCTTCCCCTGGTGCCGGTAGTCCAATGTCGTTGCGTCGCAAGACTAGGTCGTTTGGCTCAAAATCTCTTTTTAGTACTTTGGCATTGTAACGCAGGGTCATCATTTGTTTCAACGCCGTTTCCGACAAGTGGGCCATCTCTCTAGTCTCATCCAGTAAGTCCTTTTCTACGGCTTCTTCAACTCCTCCTAATAGTAGTCGTGGGCTTGGTTCCCCAATCTTTACTAGAATTATCGCGTCAACCCCGTAAGTGAGCCGGAAGGGCGTCTCCCCGGTAGATGACTGCTGCATTGTGCGATAAGACCAGAGGACCGACGCTAGCTCATCTGCCCAGGCTCCCTTCTTCTGATCAAGTCACTTTTTAAGACCCTGTAGGATGACCTTGTTCGCTGTCTCGACTTGGCCGTTAGTGGGTGCTCCACGGATGAGAACTTCTGCTTTATCCCTAGGCCAGCGAGAAATTCCCCGAATTTTTTTCGGCAAACTGTGTACTGTTGTCTGAGATGACGACCTCTAGGATTCCAAATCTGGCTATTACTTGCCTCCACATGAACTTTCGGCAATTTGCCGAGGAAATGCTGGCCAATTGTTCGGTCTCCACCCACTTAGTGTAGTAGTCGATGGCGACAATCAGGTACTTGACCTGCCCAGGTCCGACCGAGAAAGGTCCTAACAGGTCAACTCCCATTGAGAGAAGGGTCGGGAGGCCATTAGTAGGCTTAGCTCGATCGCGGGTGCTTTGTGAAAGTTGGCGTTGTCCTGACACCTCCTGCATTTCTTCACAAACTCTTTGGAATCCGACATCATTGAAGGCCAGAAGTAGCCGGCCCTGACGAGTTTTTGGGCTAGGGCTTTTCCTCCTATGTGGTGGCCGCAGCACCCTTGTGGACTTCGGTTAGCACATAGTTCGTCTGGTCAGGGCACAGGCACTTCAATAGACGTTAGTTCAGCCCCCTTTTGAATAGCTGGCCTTATATTATCGTATACTTTGCCGCTTCTCTCCTCAGTGCTTTCGCCGTCTTTTTGTCATCAGAGAGTTTACCGCTTTTCAGGAAATTGGTGATCGGGTCCATCCACGAGGGGTCTGCTTGGGTTATATGCAAGGTCACTGTCGGTTCTTTTACCAAACCTTGAATAAGAGATCGGTTCCCCGTCCCTGGCTTTGTGCTCGCCAGCTTTGATAGGAGATCAGCTCGTGTGTTCTCTCTTTCACGACGTGCTGCACCGTAACCTCGTCAAATTCTTCGCTTAGCTTTTTGACCTTCTCCATGTATTTTTGCAATAGAGAGTCGCTGGCCTGATACGTCCCATTAATATGTAAGGGGGGCGCCACCTGCAATGATACTCCGACACCCAAGTCAGAGATGGTACAGATGACTATGAGGATAGTAAGATAGTGACGTACCATAGGGGAGGGGGAGGGCCCTCCCTATATATACCCTATCAGTAGGGCGGATCCTAGAAGATTGGTGCCTTTCCTGAAAGTTTTCTTTCTCAGCTGTCATGTGACTGGCTGCTGGGGAGTAGGTGTTCGGGTCGTGGTCTGAACGTGCGATATCCGCCAAGCCAGCCGCTCGGGTCGGGTGGTCCCGTTTCACTGGGCCGGATCAAATTGCGCTAGCTGGACTGGGCCGTAACACAAACTAAGCAAGCTAAAACAGCTTGTTTATTTCATAAGCCAATTCATTAAATTTACGGGTTAATCAAACTAAATTTATTAAGCATTATAGAAATATTGAATAATAAAAAAATATTAATTATGTTAAAAAATTTTATTTTTATTTTTATTTAATTCATTATATAATAAATAAATATTAAATAAAATAAATTTATTTTTTTTATTTTCTTAACATTACCCTAAATATTACCTTTTCATGAACATACTTTGACAGTCATATAGGTGAGACAACCAAATCAAATTAATTGAAACCCATAAATATGCTAAATAATCCATTTGGAGGAAGGTTTAATTAAACATTGTAAGCTGGAAGAAAATTAAAAGTGATGTTGACGTCCATGGCTACACCTCTGCATATTTGAACTTTCAATGCAATTAATAGCCACAAGAGAAGGTGCCTATCCGATGGGTGTTCATGGATCGAATCCGATCCACATATTTACAGTGTTTATTCGAATTTGATTTGAAAATTGCGGATATGAATCTGATCCACAAGGCTATTGGATAGGATTAGATCTGCACACTAATAGAATCGGATCGCAGATTTTATGTAGGTATTTGCATATCCGCATATTCACAAAAATAAATAAATAAATAAGTAAATATTATTTTTATGTTTTATTTTAACTAATAATTTTTATATATTTTGTATTATTTTAATTTATTATTTAAAAAAATATATTTAATATTATTTTAAGAGTAAAAATATTTAAAAGAATAAAAAAATAAATTTTATTGATATTTTTTAATAAAAATAAATTTTTAAAAATATTTGTGTTTTGCGGATATATCCGCTATCCGATTCGATCCGATTTGCAAATGTGTAGATCGGATCAGATCCAAACTTAAAAACTGCGAATATTAAATTTGATCCGATGATTTTAATGTTGATTGGATCGAAATTTTAGACATATTCAATCCGATCCGATCCGCATTCATCGCTACGATCCGTTACCCCTATTTTTGTTCCATGCATGCATCATGTAGTAAAGTTCAGTGAATGATAACGTTAGGAGATAAAATAAATTTAGATTGTTTTAGTTGATTTTGTTTTTATTTCTCGAACATTATTACTGTATAAAATGGTGGATTCTATGCCATGTAAATTACGCGTGCCATGCACAACATTAAATAATATGAGATAGTAAATGGGTTGTTTTTTGTTGGAAGACTCTTACCCTTCTAAATCAAATCGAATTGAATTGGTCAAGCTATATATATGTTTAATTTTATGAACACAAAAAATTAGTTATCATATATTTATACATATTTTTTCATATAATTTTTAATAAAATTAAATGATCAATTACCATAATAATAAAATGCTTTATAGCAAAAGAATCATAAATTTTAAGAGATATAATATAATAAGATCTAGTAAGTGAAATATATCTAAACAAATCAAATTTTAAATTTTAAATATATAAAATGATTTCAACGTCAACCTATTTGTCATATTTTCAAATTCATATATGGGTCTTGATGAATATGTTGACATTATTCTCTTCTTTTTCTTTTTTGAAAGAACTGAAAGAATATTGTCAATGTTGTGAGGAAATATAGTGATCTTTTTTAGGACACACCATCTTACACGTATAGCGTACTATTCATTGCATGATTTACAACCACTAATAACTTTTATATTATTCAACTACTACTTTATTAGTTTTATCATATTTATCAAGTTACTACTTATTATTACAAAATATAAATTAAAACAAATTGAAACTTCAAATCAATTATTTATTAGTTTATATTAAAATATTATTATAAAAAATTTTCACTAACATTTAATTTAATTGTTTTTCATATCTGAATTTAAAGTAGTAGTCCAATCTATTTCATTCGATCAATCTATTTCGTTACGACCTGGTCCAAGTTATAATATTTCCGGCCCACCAAGCAAAATCGATAGTTTTTTGGTCACCACATGTTAAAGCTAAAATTTTATTAAAAAGTGTTTTTACGATTAATATTACATATTTAAATTTTTTTTATAAATTAAATTTAACCAAATTAAATAATAAAACTTAAAATAATACTAACCATAAATTATTTTTGTTATGTTAGATAGTCTAATATATAGTATTATTCTATAATATACAAGGTCTCTCATCATTACTTCGATTATCACCATAACTAATTAACTCAACATAAAGTAACGTTTTCCAATTTCCATTGTAAGGAAAATAACAGTTCAATATCATTTGAAGTAGTCATTGTTAAAACATGAGTAAATCTTATTATCTACTCTTAAATACCTTAATATTCAAGTATTTTATCATCTAACTTGCACATAGTATATGCTAAAACTATTTTAACTAATTTAAACATCAAAATTCTTTACAAAATATCCCACCACTATCTAAATAAGGATAAAATAGATCATCCAAAAACGTTTGAAACATACCCATGCATTCTCTCCTTTTTTAATTAGTTTTAGATAATATCTTGAAATAATTTATTAACTGAACAATAATTAATTATATATATAAAGTTATTTACTTGGGATGGATTTTCTTTTTGTATATGATCTATATATTATTGAAGACAATAGTATACAAATATTAAACATTTTTTAAAAGGGTGTATATGGCTTTTTTTCAATATTAATTATCTTCTATTCATCAAAACTTAAATATAAGATAACTATTTTTTTTTCAAATAAAAAAAAAAAATTATTCCTCCAACAACAAACATATTTATATATATATGTGGCAATGGTTTGAGTCTTTCCTCGTTCGATATGAACAATGTGGGTTACCATGATTCTGAATACATGTCTCTCTCAAAATTCCCATTGGCGGAACCAACGTGGTCCATGGTTCCTCAAATTCTTCATATATATCTTTTGGTGGAAACAATCATTTTCCAGTATTTGATATTTCCCAAGAGACATGGCTTTATATACTAATATCAATTTTTTTTTGAAAAATAATATTCATATATAAAATATTCTTGACATTCATTAAAAATACCATTATTACTAATTGATTGTCACAACAATTAAAGTGTCGAATAGCGGCGATTTATTTTATTATTTGTGGCACTTTAAAATTGTTTTTTAGTGGCCGTTAACAAAAAAATCGCTGCTAATTTATCAGATATTGCTGCGCTTGATAAAATTACCAACCAAACCGCCGCATTCTTTCAACTTAACTGTGTCTACGTAAACTGACGCTAAATGGCTACCGCAATCCTCCACCTGTATTGTAGTGTGTGTATTCAAATTATTTTTCAATTAATAAAGGTGGAAACTCAAGTGAAGTCGACTTTACGTGAAGTTGTTACCTGAGAGCCGTTAGATGATTTGACTGATTTGACTAAATTTTCATCCAACGGTTCTCAAATATCAACTTCACGTGAAGTCGACTTCACCTGAGTTTTCACCATTAATAAAACAAAGAGAATATATATATATATATAGTTGTTAAAGAAGTACTCATTTCAAAATAGTGTTTATTATAAAGAGTGTATGTACACGTATGCGAGATTATTTTTCTTATAATCACAACTTGAACCCAAAACCACTAATTAAGGGAAATGAGTATTTGTGATTTGTCACTCCAACTAAGTGTGTACGTGTGTGTGCGATGGCCTAAGATATTGAAATGATAAATTGTCTTTCATTAAATTGCATAGAGACGTTGTTTTTCATCAAATTTATTTCATTTTATTACACTTATATTATTGTTTAGTGAATTAATTAAATTTTCTTAACTTAAAAATAAATAAAAATTTATTTAGTTCTTAGCTATGAAGCACATACACTTCACTGAGTTGTCATATTCGTGTGTCGGACACATTTTGAATACGACATTCGTCGACACTTGTCCAATACGCGTGTCTGCTGTGTCCAACCGTGTCTTAATAAAAAATAAAGGATAAAGTATTAAATTGGTCCCCTACATTTTGGCGTAATCCTGTTTTGGTCCTTAAGGTTTAAATTGTCCTATTTGAATCTAAAAAAGTTTCATTTAACTTTAATTTAGTCCCACCGGAGGTCAAAGATAAATAATTAACAAAATGTCCTATATGACAACAGTAGAAGAACAATGTCGATAATCTAGAGAATAAGTACAAGTTCCAGAATCACAAAATCAACCGTGGATGCATCAATACATTTATTTATCATTTTTCTTATAATTAAAATAAAATATTTTCTATAAAACTAAAAAAAATGTTAAATACATATATTGATGCATCCATGGATGATTTTGTGCATCTGGAGCTTGTACTTATTCTCCAAATTATTGACATTGTTCTTATACTGTTGCCATGTAAGACATTTCGTTAATTATTTATCTTTGACCCCACGGTGTGACTAAATTGAAGCTAAATGAACCCTTTTTGGATTCAAATAGGACGCTTTAAATCGTAAGAACTAAAACAGGATTACGCTCAAATGTAGGGGACTAATTTAGTACTTTACCCAAAAATAAAAAATTATTCTCCGGACACACTTGTACACACCTAAATATCATCACGTGTCGGTGTCGACGTGTCAAGTCTTATTCTTAACATATATTTTTGAAATAAATTTAGATATAGTATATATTGTTATTTATTAAAATAAAAAATATTTTAAATATTTGATAATTAAAATAAAATATTAAAAATAATTAAAAAATTAATTTATATTTTAATATTAATAAAATATCAAAATATTATTACAATTTATTTAAAAAATATTTTATATTTTATATATATATGTGCCTTCATATCTTATAAAATTTTAAAATTCTTGTGTCGTATGTGTTCTGTGTCCGTATCGGTATTCGTATATCATAGGTTCTTAAAAAGCTTAGAATCGACGGAACGAATTCAATTAAGAATTGGTAACAGAATTTGATTGGAACTATTCGCATCCTCCTGGTTTCTAGGGAGTGTGTTAAGATTATTTTTATGGCTACTTTGTGATATTAATTAATTATAATACAATTAATTAATATGTCACTGGCTTGCTTGGTGCAACTGTGCAAGTATAATTATTAATTAACAACCATTGAACCTCTTGATGCTGATAATAGTTAATAATCAAGTAGTCATATCTTTCACTAATTTTAATTCATTTTTTTTGTTATAATTTTTGTCGTTACATAACTAAAAAGATGCCTACAAATTGGGTTATTTTGTCCCAAACCCAAAATTTGCTTTGGTCATTTCTTCAGTTAAACAATACGAAGAAAATGGGCCCTACAGGCCCATATAAACAGTTGAGATGATTAAAATGCTACTATTTAAGTTTAACCAAGTTGGGTTGATCTAGTAATTAGTTCAATAGTTCACTTAAGTAAGAGTTAGGAGTTCAAATCTTACCTTGTGTATGTAGCAGCTTAGTGGCCAGCGACAAACCCTTAAATAGAGTTCAGTATTGTAACGGATTAGTCCTTAACTTACTGTGGAAAATCAAAAAAATAAATAAATAAATAAAATGCTACAGTTTAACCATGACTGCTTGACAAAAAAAAAAAGACCGAAAAAATAAATAATTGAACTACTGAATCTAGTCCTTTTTTTGGTAGGATGAATTTAGTCTTCATTCAATGCCTGATTGTGTATTTAGTTTTCCTTTTAAGTTTTGGATAGTATCTCCTAATCCTATAGATCAATGACTACTTAGTCATGGATAGCTATTTTTTTTTTAAATCCTTCTAAATTCTAATACCCTCTTCTTCCCTCATAACAAAAAGCGTCTAGCCTAATAAACTATTTTGTCGAAAAAAGCCCAAATACATTAGGGTACTTTTTGATATACTTTTTCACCATTGCCATTTGCCAATACTTTGAGAATGTCCTCTTTAGTATTGGCTCATTAAAGTCGCTAGGCGAAGACGGTTACCCAGTTTTAGTTTACAAGAAAAAATGGGAGATAGTGCAACAATCCGTGTATGGCTTTATAGAGGAGCTTTGAAGGAATCCAACTACTATAAGAGAGATCAACATGGATGAACGCGCGAATCGAATTGGATTGATTATAGCTAAAGTTTTAATTTAATTCTTATTTAAATTATCGGATCAAATTCAATATCCATATTTTTTAAGTTTAGATTCGATTTGAATCGCATATTTATAAATCGAATCAGATATCGGATATATTCATAAAATATATAAATATTTTTAAATATTTATTTTTGTTCGTATGAGAAGGAAATAGATGTGTAAATTGGCTAATTAGAAAAGAATTGAACATTCATCCTAACTTTCATTTTATTGATCAACCTCCTAAAGGATTAAGATAGATGGTCCGTAATGTTAGAAAAACAAAAAAAAAACAGTTAGAATTTGTCTTATTTAATATTTATTAATTATTATAATAATTAATAAATACTAAATAAAATAAATTATAGTTATTTTTGATTAATTTTCTTTGGTTACTAAATATTCCCATAGATTGTAGCTGATGATTTGAGAGGGGTCACCTTATCCCAAAACATTGTTGAGTTGCAATCTTGGGCGTGAGCCTCGCTTTCTCACAAAAAAATCTGTGGAATTTAATTCTATTAATGTTATTTTAAGTTTTTAACATAGCTAATAAGTATTGAATGATTGTACTGGATTATCTTCACAAAACTTTACTTATTCAATGCTTTGTCAGAACAAATAAATAATAAATAAAATAAGAATAAAATTTATTCAAAAAATAAAATTTAAATTCTTTAATATTTGTTTAAACGGATAAGTGAATTGATCATTCGACCAATTTAATTTAGTCTAATTATTTTGTTTATTCTATTATTAACTAGTCTATTTTTCTTTCAAGTATCCAGACAACAATTTATTTATTTATTTCAAAAGAATACATATTTAATCATAAATGTTAAGTGTTTCGGTTTAACCCGATCGACCCATACACAATAGTGACCTGTGCGTTATTTTACCTCTCAATGAAGATTTGGATAGCTGACAGAAACTTTCAGGCAGACAAATTCAAGTCAGAGGGCCCATTCGAATACAATATATAAATGAGGAGGAATCTACCTCTTTCCAAAGGTACGCTACCTTTATCCTAATAAACCGCTATATATATCTTACAGACGCTTATTTTAGCATTGGAGTGTTCTTGCAAGTGACTCCATCCCACAGACCCACCAATAATCAAGACAACATCTCTCCGTAAAACTCACGTCCAAGTTCAGATACCACTTTCACTTAACCTGTTGCTCATAATCTGATGTCCATCCATTCCACCATTCTAGCGAGCAACCAAACATTAAGCAAAAGGATTATTTACAGCTTTTACACCAACGGTTACTATTAAAATAATGTAACTTAGCTTCATTCACAAAGTAAAGGCCTGTTTAATTTGTTACTCTACCTTGTTTGGCTTTTAAAAAATGTTTTCTGTTTTTATTTTTAATATTTTTATTTCAGAATTTTATTCAAAATGAAAATGGAAATACTAGAAACATTTTTCTTTCAAACTTTTTCACAAAATCTTAAAAATAAAAAATTTAAAAAATGAAAATACAAACTAAATAGACCTGAAAGCACTCGGTAATTATAATTACTTGGCATGACACAGTATTATTAATCACTACTGAATATTAATCAATTGTGCACATGAACTTAATTACTATAATAATATTATTATTACTATCAGATGTTAAGTTATTTATGCCCGTGAGTTACAAGAAGATGTGGTAGGTGTTTCTCGATGTTATCGATTATGCATATATAGACGAAAAAGAAAATATATTAATAATTTAGAGCGTACAATTAAATCTAACTAATTAATTTATTAGAGTACAACTATATATATTTGCATGAAACTTGGAATTCAAATTTCGAAGAGAAAATTTGTCTTGATCGAAAGAAATATTGTTTGGAATTCATAGGTTGTCACTTGTCACGGGCCATGATCATATATTATTAGGATCTGGATTTTGCACTCAACACATGGCTGGTCATGAGTGTTGGTATATACAACAAAATTAAACCAATAACGAACTACTAATAATTGAGAACCACATCATGTAGTTGTGATTTATCAAACTCAGAAGGGATATTAATTTTCCTGCCCATATATGATTTACTTGAATCTAACATAATTACCTTAGTTAGGAAGATAATGTTAGAAAATAAATGAAAGTGGCTGGTTCGGTTTAATCTCTACATTAATCGATAAAGAAGACAAACTGTTACGGATCTGGACCACAGATTCCAGACCCGGGACTGCACCCGACCTCGGCTTTCCGGGTCCGACCCGCACCTCGCTCAGAAGGTCCAAAAACCGGCCCTCCAAATCTCCTAACCAACTTTCGAATTCACTCGTCCATCTTATCTTAACCAGATAAAGATAAGATAAGATACTCATCACTACCTATAAATAGAGGACTAGAGTCCCTCCAGGTATTGATCAATTCCATACACCTTATACCTCCTAAATCCATTCTGACTTGAGCGTCGGAGTGTCTTTAAAGGTACCTCCCCCCATTGCTCCAGTCAAGCGACCTGGCTTCAGCCTCGATCCGCAGGTTCCCGATCCACCTCTCAAACCCGTACCAGAGACATCTCGTACACAAACAAATATAAAATATGTGATAATTTTATCCAAAACCAAAATCTTTAATGAGATATAATAAAGTGTTATATTTTGTCTATGAGAGGTAGAATATATATATCATAGTGTAATTCATCCTAATATATTTTTCATTTAGTTTCCTTCTAATGCAAGTTATTGTTTTAAAATCTCTTTCACTCTCTCTTTCTTCTCTGTTGTTACAGAAATCCATTCAGCTATTAGCCATCTTCTTATTATGTGCTTCTATATTTGTATGGGTGTTATTTACTTATTTATATATCTACAGTAATCTTAAGTCTTAACTCACAAGCCTAAGTTATTATTATTATCGGATGTAAAATTATTCATGTGTGGTTAAACTTTTCGGATTAAGAAATGATTCACCAAGGATATTGTTAAATTTTTAATGTCAAGTTTTTTTTTTATTGCTATGAATAATGGCTTGTATATGTAACTGTTTCCTTGTTCTAACTCAAATCGTATATTTTGCTTTTATTATTATTATTATTATTATTATTATTATTATTATTATTATTATTATTATTATTATTATTATTATTATTATTATTATCCACAGTTTAATTATAATGATTAATGATACTATTCTACAATTCGTTAATAATTTGTTTAGTTAAGTAATAATTTGGAGATATAATTATTAATGTACTTTTTTTTTTATAAGTATAAGTTTTTAAGAAAAATTTTATGGCATGATATTTCAAACTTTTATAACCTAAAGATCTAGAATTTGATTTTATTGACTCTAAAAAAATATTTTAGTATAAGACAATATATAAAAAGAAAAAGAAAATCTATTAAAAACATTTACGCAAACCTAAAACAATTTTTGTGTGAGAAGTATATATGTGCTGTTAAAAATATAATTATTTTTGTGTCTTGATTTCTATTAACTTAAGTTTTTAAGACAACAGATTTTATTTAACTTCGTAAAGAAAGAAACTAATAAAAACCTAAATATTGCCCTAATAACACAAATCTAGGGTTTTAGTTTCTGCTTATTTAATTAATTGTAAGTTGTTGATCCAACAATATTGTTTAACTGATAAGAAGCTTGACTGCAATAATTTGTAATCATTATAGATATTTTTCAGTTTCTTGTAAATTAATTATATTCATCATCATCATAGTGATCTACGGTTCTTTTGCATAGTTGGAACTACCGAACTAGTAGATTCCAATGCATGATCGAGACACGTGAATCAACAGGCATCATATTCATGCAACAACACCAACAATGTTCTATTTTGTTTTGTCACTTTGCAACTATCAATTCCCGGATTTCACATCTTACTCTAATTTCTTGTAATTTGTAAAAGCATTTTTTGTTGCAACATTAATATGCATTCATTTGTGTGGCGTTTCTTTTTCTTTCTATTTCGTAGTTTTTTATTTTTAATTTGTACATTGCATAACTAAAAGAAAATCGTAAAGAAAAAAGGTTGTAGTAGTTTTCGAGAACTACAAAACCGAAAGAAAAATGAAAACACCCACAAAAAAATCTATTGTTTAATTTGTAAATATTAATAAGCACATGATCTTTGGCTCAAGTTATAGCAGTAGTTCTACAGATTTTTTTTTTATCTAGATGCAAAAAAAAAAAATTGAAAAAAAAACTCAAGGGAAAATAGTTTTAATTTATATTGGCTAGCACTTTTAGTTAGTAGCCCAATAGTTTTAGGTGTTGTTTGGGCAAACTTATAAGAAAATATCTTTTTTTTTTAATTATCTTTTTTTAAAAGATCTTATAGAATCAACTTGGGTTGGTCGAGTTGTCAGTTCACTCGTCTGCTTAAGCAAGTGTCAGGAGTTCGAACCCCGTCTTGTGCATGCAGCAACTCATTGGCCAGCGGTAGACCCTTAAATAGAGCTCAGATCCGTGACGGATTAGTCATTAACCTGTCGGGTTGGGGAATACCATTTAAATAAACAAAAAAAAAGATCTTATAGAAAAGTAAAAGTAATTTTATGTTTAGATATCTCATGTAAAAAGATTTTCTTTTATTTATCAATTATGTTTGGATATAATAATATAAAATTATTTTTTTATTTATTTATTATGTAAAATACATATTTTGTTTAAAAACAAGATTTTTTAAAAAAGATGTAAATTGTAATTTCTTAAAAAAGATATTTTTTAAATTTTTTTAGTACTTTTATTTTTACTACTAAAAATTTATCAAACATGCTAAAAAAATAATAAAAAATATTTTTTATTAAAAAATATATTTTTTTTATCATCTTAATGACACCCAAACAAGTACTTAGTCTAACAGTTTAATATCATTCTTTTAAGCAACACTTTTAAATATTGTTAGTTAACTATTGGTCAAAAATAATAAATTATACTTGTAATGTAGCATTACTCAAAAATAATTTAATAATTTTACACCGCCATCATTTATTATTTTTTTAAAATAAAACTACACAAATTGCAGCGGTTTGCAATTGTCATAATTGGTTTTTCATACTTTCACAATAGATTGTGACAGTTTGCGATTGAATACTAAAAGCTCCCAAGTCCCAAATAGGATTTTAAGACACCAACATGTCTCGGGAAGTAGCAAAGGCGAGCAAAGGATTCAAATGTTCTCTCTAAAAAGGATCTTGGCATGTTCAACCATTTTCTTGGTCTAAAGTTACAAATACAAATCAAAGCAATCTGATTTTGACTCCATCTAAGTATGCTATGGAAGATTAAATTTAGCCTTCTCATTGGAAATTAGTGAGAAGAATCCTTTGATTAGTGAAAAAAATCCTTTGATTTGTCCATAGTATATATAATAAATAATGGTCTCATATTTATAAGGTGTACTGATTTTAGGATTGTTGACTATTGAACATATCAATTATGGAGTAAATTTGAATGATAGATAAAGTTTACACTCACGTACAGATAAAAAACGTACATAACATACATATAGAATAAGCATAAAAAAAAAAAAAAAAAACTCACAAAACATGATATTATTCTTTTTCTCTATCTCTACACATTCTCAATATACATAAGAATAAATGTTAACGTTGCAAGTGTGATGAGTAGTGTAAGAAATTAGTCTCACATTGAAAAAAATAAAAAAGAATGAGGAGTTTATAAGATGAGAAATCCATGAATTTACAACTTTAAGATTTTGAATTTGATGTGATGTCTTCACTCTCACGACAATTTATACTCTTGAGTTCTGTGTTCTCAAGAACCATCAAGAACTCTCTATATGGTTACTTGTTTCTCTATGTGTATGTGTATATCTATCTATATCATAGCTCTGAATACAAACATTTGGGACATCTCTAGAGACAAATCCAAATCCAATTTGACGCATCAACTACCAATTTCCCATCATCATCCCCAAGAAATACTTAGCTAAAAGTTAAAGATATTGTGCTTCGGAATGTCTATGGTACATTTTTGTCATTCTCTCTCATAATTAAGCTAATAAGACTAGTAGTATACCCTTTTTCGATGTACATTAATATAGATATGGATATATATAGATGGCATTGTGTCACACTTTAAACTTCAAAAAGTGTCTCCTATTATATTATATTACATTATATTATATTAGTTATCTAACCATTTTTTGAAAAAAAAAAAAAATAGTTACAGCAAGTTATATATAGCTAAGAGAGTAAGAGCCAAAAAGTCTAGCTTAGCTTGTTCATGATGCTAAGATCCAAATGGCCAACGAGTTTCCAAAAGTACAATAATATAAGATCTTGTAGATCACACACGGCACTCAGCAGTAGCATATGTATATTATTAAGATATATAGAAGTTTACCCAGCCACAGATTTTCATAAATTGTGTGGATAAGGAGCATAGTACTTTAGGCTAAATTAGTCTCATAATAAAAATTATTTAAGAGTAACATCCTAGATTAATTTTTAAATTTTTTTATTAAATATTTTAATATTGTGTAAAGAAATGTTGGAGGCATCCATAGAAGACAAATAAAGGTGCAAGATGTTTTTTACACTTTTGAGTTTTGAGTGGTACTAGTTGTTATTGGCACATTTTTATTTTTAATATTGGGTTAACAATTATATTTTTTTAAATTGTGATTTACTGTGGTATTTTTTTAAAATATGGAATGATTTAATTTACGAAGTATAAATCGGACCGTCTGATTTTTAAGAAGTACAGAAATCGGACCGTCCAATTTCTGTACTCGGATCGTCCGATTTGTGTTTAAAAAATTTTAAAAAAAGTATTTTTTAAACACAAATCGGTGGATCCGATTTGGGTACCCCAAATTTTTAAAATTGTTAAACACAAATCGGAGGGTCCGATATGTGTACCTCCCATAATTTTAAAAAACACAAAAATTATCATGTTAAGGTATAACACTCCTCCTACTTCCATATCGAAATTTTTTAGCCTGTTATTGGTTGTAAAATGTAAATATATGAAAGGAATAATATATAGTATAGTTGAAGAAATAGTGTGACAAATTAAAATTTAGTCTTTGTCAATACGTATAGTGTCTCAAATGGTGAATGAGATTCTCCTTGCCAGCTTCCAATTATGTTAACCCCACTGCCCAGCATCTCTTTCATCATCATCACGTTCCCATGCAGAACAAGAATGTTTGTATTCAGAAACATGTACTACTATTATATATTTCTTTCTTGTTTTATGACCCCACAATATACAAGCCTCCTCTCATTATTATTATTATTATTATTATTATTATTATTATTATTATTATTATGCATCCATGGCTTATCTAAATAGGACAAAGATTAAAACAGCTTGCAGATATTGTCTTTTTTCTGTATTATGGAATGTCTTTGTGACTGGGCAAAATTCTTTCCATGGATCTACTACATATATATATACTACTTAGCTTATAGTTTACATTCCAACCATGGTGTTTTTTTTTTTTTTCATAAATAAAACGTTTTTTTTTCTCACATGATATTCTTTATTTTTGTAGTTCAAAGATTAATTTATTGTAGATCTAATTTCAGTTTCATTTAAAGATTTATTACTGATTAATATATTAATATAATACACAAAATAAAATTTGAATTTTTGATATTTGTTTAAACGAAATCAGTAAATTTATCACTCAACTAATCTGAATTAATTAAAAAATGAGAAATATTATTCTCACAATTACAATAGACAAAACATTTAGGGTGAGCTTTTTTTTTTAGTAAACACTCAATCTGGTCCTTGTTTATTTTAAAATAGGACAAGGCAATTCCTGTCAAAAATAGATCCATTCCGTCCCTGTCTTTGTCTTCCATGAGTCATGGCGGCCCCTCCGCAATCTCTCTTCACCAAACTTAACGGAAGAGAGCTATGTGGCACTTAACATTGTTGATGTGAACGTTGAGTCTCCGTTAAGTACCTTGTTGGCGAATGAGCAATGGTCATGGGTCAATTTATCCCTCTATAAAAAATGGTAAGGGATTAATTTGTCCTCTTTTATTAACCAAAAAACTATGTTATTTGGGGATAATTCATCTCAATTGAGACCTCTCATTCCTATTCCAAAATCAAATAATTGAGACCTCATGACTCACCAAACCCATCGAATGGACTAACAACGTAACTATTACAACAAATTCAATAATTAGAGATTGTGTAATAATATCAGCAGAGACAATAGTTGTTGTAAGTTCAGGGACTATCATCAAAGCTTCTCTGATTTGTGTCTACTCCAAGTTTAAAGCTTCCAAAGTTTAGGCCACCTAAAAAAAATTGATATTGGATAACTTAGACTTTGCTAGCGTGGATATTAGCTATAAGACTTAAGCACATATATTTTGTTGTTTTAGTTATTTAATTATTTTGTTTACCAACGGAATTTTTTAGTAATTTCGCTAGTAAATTTGATGATTTTCAACAATTTTCTTGTAGTGTCATACAATTCTATTTGACTTGGAAGAGAAGTAAGAGGTTTCAACTGAGATGAATAATCACCCCAAATAATATACGTTTTGGTTTAGTGTAATACGTGAAACGAAGTCATGTTTGGTGGATAAAAAGGGACAAATAATCCCTGATTATTGTTGTTGAGTTAAGAATTTATCTAACTTAATTGATGATAATAACATTATTTTTATTGGGTTAACTACCCAATTAGTTTTGATTATGTTTGATTAGTGTTGCAGGTCAAAGAAATATTGTTGCAACAGCCCAATAGGATGAAAATTAAACCAGAAACATAGTGGGCTATAAAGCACTAAAAGCCCAAAGTTGTTAAGCAAAGAAATCACTTAGACTGAATAAGAAGAAAGCCAACCCAAGTCCGAGTTGCTCACCCAAGTTGATCTCTCTAAGTTGGTATGCTCTAAAGCCAACATTCATTTTTCTTTCGGTCAGTCTCAGAGAAAACAGAGAGAGAGCTTCGTTCTTTACTCATTTCATCAAAGAAGAAAGAAAGAGAAAGCTTAATCAAAGAAAGCAAAGGTCTAATCACCCAAATCAAACCTGTCTAAGCTAAGTCTGAAGTTAAAGATGATTTATTTCCATTTGCATGCAATTTACTTTCTTCACTCCTTCTTCAACTCTCTACTACTCAAATTTGGGATAAATGGAGAAAGTGATTTCTGATAATCACTGCTGTGAATTAAAGGCCAAAATTGTTTCTTGGGGACAAAGTTGTAGCTCAAAGATTTATATCTGGGTTTACCATTGAACAACTTTTTCATTGCTTCTCTGAGGCTTTCGATCAAGCAAAAATGCTCAATTTCAAAGTTCCTAATTTAGGGATTAATTGAAAATGGTAAAATGGTAAGTTGGTAGCACACACCTCGAGGAGTTGACTCTGAGAAAAGCAGTTCAGAAACTTGGAAAGAGATACAAAAAAAAGATGTTCATTCTTTGAAAAGCAAGGAGAAAGAACAAGAGTTAGAGTTTTCATTGAGAGCTTCCTGAGAAGGTTCAACGTTTTGGACAGTGCTATCTAAAGAAAGAAACATTCCGCCAAAATGAAGAACTTGATTAGTGTTTGCTCAACCCAGTTTAACTCATAGTAACAGAGGCTGTTGAAGCATCAATCTCCTTCATGTTTTACAGATTATAATTTCATTTTCAATGTATATCTTTCTGTAATTTCTTGAGAGGTAAAAGGCTAAAAGAGAGAGTATAAGAAAAAGCCAAAGAATGACAAAAGGCTGAGTGATACACTTGAGTGAAAAGTCTAGAGTTATTTTAGATTTCTTTAGGTGGTTTCTTGTGTCTTGTATCTTGTACCAGTGAGGTACCCCTTTTTTAGTTGGGTAAGCACTAAGAGTGAAGAGTTAGTTATTAGCATAGCCAAGTCAAGTTAGGTTAGAACTTGAGAGGAAAAGGATTGTGTCAATCCTATCGAATTGGTATATATAATATTTTAATTATAGTGTTATTCCACCACTGTTGTGGTGGAAACTGGATGTAGGTTGCATTGCACAAGGCAACTGAACTAGGATACATGATGGTGTCAGCTTTTTTCTTTCCTTCTCTGTTCTATTTTCTGATATTCATGAGACAAAACAAAATTGTCTTATAAACTTTTCGCTGCTGAGTTCAAGTAGATTCAGACTGAAAGTTTGTAATTAAAGTGTTATTTCATTAAAGTAAAAGAATACCATAGATTCAACCCCCTTCTCTAAGCTTTCTACAACTTTCAATTGTCTATAAGAGAGACAAATCAACCCCTGATCATTGCCTATAAGGAGACAAATCAATCTCTGACCATTTCTCATTCGCCAACATATCATTTAACAGTGACTTAGCATTCACATCAACAATATTAAGTGTTACAATAGCCTCTTTTATTATATTTGGTGAGAGGCGATGACGGAAGGATCACGCCATGACTCACGAAAGACACAGATAAAAATTGAAATGGGTCTATGTTTTCGACAAAAATCACTTTGTCTTATTTTAAAACAAACAGAAATCGAATTGAGTGTTTTTTCTTTTCAAAAAAACAAATATGCTTCTTAATATTTAAATTTATCTTATTATTCTTACAATGATAATTGAACCACACAACTTAATTACCACTCATGGTATAGAAAAAAGTTATAGCAATTTATGCAATCAAAATTACGTACGCTTTTGATGCATAAAATTAAAATTACTCCCTTCTTTTCGTTTCTTTTCTTTTCTTTCTTTTCCCCCTATTTTGGATGATTCAATTCCAAAAAATTACTTTGTGCCCCATGAAAATATGAATCTGCGTATATATGTCGTCAAACTAGCTGGGTCTTTAAGATCAGCTTGTCAAGATTATTGGAATTATTGGTTCAGTAGTGATGAGAAGTGACAAATGAATATACAACACGAGGGGAGAAAATAAAATAAAATAAAATAAAATAAAAGAGAAAACAAGATTGTCTTGAAGTTATAATTCATTCATAACATTTAATTTGATTCACATATATAATATATTATATTATTGTAACATTCCAAAACTTCATCACATGTATGTGTGCTCAACAAGATTCTGTTTCTTCATATATATCCTCTTTATAAACAATCAAATATTGTTCACCTTTCTTTGTGCATATCTCTAGATAGATACATACATAGAGAGAGAAAGAGAGAGATATGGTCTCCAAGGTTCAAAATCAAAAGACAAGATCCATGTTCAACAACCTTCAATTACTTCATTCTATCACACACTTTCAAAGGGTGATTCATTCATTATTTTTAAACATCTCTTTAATTTTATTCCATGTTTATTGCGCTAGCATTTTTCCTTCATTCACTTTATATAATTAATCTTTCACATTTTCAAAATGTCAATTTGATCTATTATTCAGTGATTAATGATCATCATTTTTTTTTTATAGAGACCAGAATCTATTTTTATTATAGTCTTGTTAGGAGCAATTCTTTCCACTTGATATGCTCAAATTTGAATATGATATATATAACTCACTTGATCTTATAAATATTATTTGCGTTTTGGGATCAATAAGAGTCGACAAAAATTGAACTCTAAATTTTTTTAATTATAAAATTCTAATATTATATCATAATATAAAATTATTTTTTTCAAAATAAAATTAAGCCGACAAGTAGATTTTATCTATACATATATATTTTGGAGATCATATGGAAATAGCAAATATGAATATGATGAAATATGTTTTCCTCTTTATGCAGAGGCAGAAGACACTAGTGTTATTGGATGCTTCAGAATACATAAAATTTTTAAAGCAAAGGCTTGAAGAAGAATGGAAGCAACTAGTAGCAGCCGCAACGATGCCTATGGTATATACTTTCTATTTTAATCAAAATAAATGTCACCATTTGAATTTAAATAAATGAATACATTAAAAAATATATATTTAGATATAAATTATGTTGAATTATATCAATATTTTTATTTAGAAATGAGATTAAGCAAATTTAACTCGATCCAAAAATTAGTTCATGTGGTAGAATGATGTTTTATATTATTTATAAATTCTTTAAAGAGTTTATTTTTGAGAGATGTGAGACTTATAATATATATCCTTCACATTTAAGAATGATCATGTGAAGTGTAAACATTTAGACTGCGTTTGTTTTTTAGAACAGGATAAGACAAGACATTAAGAGCAAGATATAAAGGATATAAACACAGAATTTAGTATTCTTGTATTTTGTTTGATGATAAAATAGAACAAATTATGAAAATTTAATTTATTCTTTTTTTTCATTCAAAAAATTTGAGAAAAAAATATAATAATAAAAAATATAATTATAAAAAATTAATAAAAATAATGAAAGAAAAAATAAAAAATAAATTGTCATTTGTTAGTATTTCTGTGTTTTTCTGTTAGAATGGACATAAAATATACTAATTCAGTGTCTCAAGACATAATGTCTCTGTTCATGTCTTATCTGTCAAATACGATTTTGTGTTTCAGTGTTCATGTTTTAGTGTTCTATCCCTTAAAATAAACGCAGCCCTATAGATAGATGACTTAATTATTTTAAAACAAAGGAATAACAGTATGATTCATAATATAAATTATAATTTATTAATCATAAGATGTTGTTTATACTTTTTGTTTATTGTTGAAAATAAATAATCATCCATCTAGACTTTGGACAGATTGATAACATTAAAAAAATTAATATAGGACTTTGTTAAGTAGATAATAATTTTTGTGAATAATGTGAATAATGTGTTTTAAAATTGGCCTAATAAAATAAAAACACACTACACTCCTAAATTATCCACCTATCTAAATCTTAATATTAGGATAACTATCCACACACCTAGTAAATTGAACATCCGATATATCCATTGTTTACATTATTTAGTATTTTCATTATCTACCTATACTTTTCCATCAATATATTATATTGAAGCAAAAAGTTGCATTACGATACATTAATGTTTAGAGGTATTAACTTGTATAAAGAGCAATTTATTCATACATAAACTGGTCATTATTAATTAATAAGACATAAGGCAATGTTGTGTAAATATTTTTGTGCTTGTTGCTAAATGCTAATTATTTTGATTAATTATTACAGCTAAAAGTTGAAGCGCAAGAGGAGAAATTTATGATAAAGGTTGTGAGTGAAAGGAGTTGCAAAGGTTTATTGGTTTTCATACTTGAAGCCTTTGAAGAGCTTGGTCTTGATGTGCTCCAAGCTAGGGTTTCCTGTGCTCAAAACTTCTCTCTAGAAGCAATTGGAATCAAAGTAATGATATATATACCTCTCTTACATATACATTTATCATAATATATGAAGAGAAAAAAAAAAGAATAAGGAAAAAAAGTATTATTATATGTATTTAAAAAATACAATCCTACTATATGCTCATAAAAAATCAATCACCAAATCAATTATTCGTATATTATACAGATATATAATAGTCGAATTTTTTATATACAAATAATATTTTAAAAAAAAATATTTATGATTTTAGATACATTTAAACATTTTGGGTTGATTATTAACATTAAATATGATGTTAAAATTAATTAATTAAAATAATTGATAATTGATAATTACTTACCCTCGATTCATTATTACTTACAGAATTGAAATACATACAATTACTAACATATAGTTCTTCAATTTTCCTAAAGACGTATTCACATTTAACTAATTAAATATCCGCTCATAATATTTGATTCAACAAATACTAAAAGATATGTGTATTATCGTTATTTATCATTATACGATAGTACATACATAAATATGAATAATAAAAGAAAAGAAAAAATTTAAATAATGAGTTTAATTTTGATACACTGAGAGTGTAAAGTGTTTTGCAGAGTCGTATAATCACATCCGTTCTTTTGGATGACTATTTACACAGTTAATATGAAAGTTAATTATGTAATTAGATACACGTGTAAAACTATTTTATACTAACAGTACATCAAAATCAAACTCTTGAATAATATCCCTTTTAATTTATTTATGCTCGTGTTTATTACTTGTAACCTTTTTGAATGGAGACAAAGAGAAAAACACTGACAAAATGAATTATTTTGTGAATGTCCCAGGATAAGAATGGTACATGCCATTTGGATGCACAAGTAATTCAAAAAGTAGTGTCCCAAGCTATTCAAAATTGGAGTGAAGTCACACACCAACAATGATCCCTGCTTGTACCACTTTGTTTCGTCCTCTCAAATTCGTTCAGATGTTTACCTTTCTGAATTATTTTGGTATATTATTATTGCAAGAAAATTGCCAGTTTTCCTTAATTAGATATAATTAGATATAGTCTCTCCGATCCCTTGACTTAATGGGATTAGAGAGATTATGTAAGTTATTTCCTCTAAAATGTATGTGAAGAATGTTCTAGATTTCTAGTGTATGTTATATATAAAAGGTATTGACAAATAAAATTAACTATATATATATATAAAAGAGTCCTGAAGACCTTGATGAAGGTTAATGAACCACAAACTTAATTAAGAACAAAGCTATAGCAGAAGAGCTGAGTCTAAGAAATGAAAATAGAAAGGGAAAGTATAAGGAGACAATGGAATATTTGTACAATGTGTACAATGGAGGTTTAAGGAGTATTAGAGATATAACCATTAGTGTTACCTTTTTTGATCAGCTCGGATGGTTATTCTAAATAGTATGGGAGATGTTCATTTTGTAACTCATATAACCCATTGTACACATTGTACAAATAAGCCATTGTCTCCCTAGCGGAACTAAGAAAGAAAACATTGCTTGAGTAATAGGTAAATTGTTATTGAATTCAAAGAGTAATACAATTGATACAAAGCACTGCACTATGAGCTACTATATAGTATGGGAAAAATTTCAAGTGCACCGAGGAACATTGGTGTTCTAATTATTTTAACCGTTGATTTTAATTAATATATATTATATATATTTTTTATAATTCAAATCAATGGTTAAAACAATTGGAATACCGATATTCTCATACACTTGAAACTCTTCTTATAGTATGACAACTAACCACTGCCTAACAATTCAACTACTTACAGAATTCTAGTCACGGTTGAGTCTAATTAGGTTTAATTACTCTGTTGGTTCCTATAGTTTCACGAAATTTTCAATTAGGTCCTTATACTTTTTTTCTTTTCAATTAGGTCCCTATATGTTATTTTTTTTCAATTAAATCCCTAATGTGACAAAAACGTCTAAAATAACAGAATATTCCCTTAAAAAAATGAATATTCTCTTTTTTTGGGATAGCAAGACACTCTTATATTTTTTAAATTCCAAAAAAACCTTCTCACTTCCACACTCACATATCTTTAGCCCTAACTTTTTCATCAAGCTCTCTCCGGATCTGCCGCACGGTGCCCTCTCGCCGCGCCTCCTCCTCTCGGCGTCCCTATCGTGCCTCGTCCCTTGTATTCTACTCATCCCTTGTATTTCGCCGCGTCTCTGTCCCTCTCTCCCTCGCCGCGTCTCACCTACGTGCCTCTGTGCCTCCGTTCTTCCATGCTTCCCTCGCCTCGCCGCGCCGTGCCTCCGTCCCTCCCTCACCACGCCGCCGCTCCGTCCCTCGCGCCTAGTTTCACTGTCTCGCGCCTGCTCTCGTGGCTTCCATTTCAGACAGAGCCTAGGACTAGCTGGATGCAGGGACTTGGGGGGTTGGCCTTGGTTATTGCGTTTCAGACAGAGCCCAGGACCAGGTATGATATTAGTTTTCACTTTTCAGCATCATGATTGTAAAGAAATTTGAGTCTGTCTTCAATTGCATATGTTTTACTTCATGATTACTTGAATACTTGTTTATTGTTTGTTTCTATTTAGGGTTTGATGATCAGTATTCAATAACATAATTCATAACATGATTGTACTAGTGATTTGTGTTCAATGCTTGATTCTCTTTCGGGATGACCTTATTGCTTGGCCCTCCAGGAAGTGGCAAAACAACACTATTGTTGGTTCTGACAGGGAAACTTGACCATTCTCTCAAGGTTTTGAATCTCTAGCCTTTTTTCTTGTCATTTTTTTTGACTAATTTTCTCTATATAATAATTGGTGTTTGAAAGTGGCATCTGCATGCCATGCCATATTGAATCTTTCAAGCATTGCTGCATTAATTTGTCATAGCATTTTTTTGTCTGCTAATATATAGTACCACAAAGGAATTAATTATGAATGAGGTGGAATGAAACTTAATAGTTGATAGTTTCTATTTAATATACTGTTCCTTACGTTGATTCATTGTTTAGATACAAGCTTATAAAAAAATTTTAGTCCCTCTAAAAGATTTTTCCTTTTTAACTATCCATTTATGCTCTTATTTTGTGTATTGGATCTGGCTTTCAAGTACTGATGATAGTTGGAGTTACTGATTTGGAATATTTGTATATGTTATTTTTCAACTTGGAGTTTAATTATCTTAATGTTCCATACAGAGAGATCCACAAGCGCATCTGTGTTGCTGGGAGTGATCCTTCACTTGTGGAATCTCTAACTGAGCCTACGTGGTCCCCGGATGGTATGTAAATTTGGCATCTTCTCTAATCTCTAAACAAGATATTTTCTTAATATCATCAAGTTATGATTTCATTAGACATTGACGCATGATTCTTATTGCTTTAGGTTATTTTAATATGCAGGTGAGCTTTTTTTCATCACAGATAGGAAAAATGGTTTTTGGAATATCCATAGATGGATAATTTTCATTATCTTATTATTGTGCCTTTCTCAACTTCCATATATAATTCTGCCTTTCTCAACTTCCATATATCAGGCAAGCTATCTTGTGCTTCTTATTGACAACAGGAAGTCATATATACTAGTTCTTATTTACAGAATTTGTTAAAGTTGGATGCTTTAAGTGGGAGGAATGGTGCTGGTTCTCAGCCAATGCCAAGAGCTAAACAGTAGACACTATCAAGAGTAGTTGTGACAAGAACGTCATCAGAGAAATATTCTAATTTCAGCTTGCCAACCTCACAATATTCTAAGGAGCAATCTAAATCATGTGAAATCTGCAAACGATTTAAGACTGTTTAAATCCAAGATTATGTGAGAAGCTTGAGGTAAAAAGAAATGGACTTTGAATGCCTCATTGTTTTACATTGTTTTATTTAATTCAGAGTAGAGATAGCAACATTTTGTATGCCTTATGTGTTAGAAAACGAGCGAAAGCATAATAAAAAGTATATTTTTAAGATTTTGTTTATGAGTTATATAATATTTTATTTATGGATTTTAATTTTTTATTATTGTGAAATTTTAATAAAAAAATTATTTGTTTAACATAATGAATCATTGAATAGGGATTATAGAAATATTTTTTATTAAATATTTATAGTTTAACCGAATTTTTAATTAAGTCCTTATAATTTTTTTCTTTTCAATTAGGTCCCTAAGGGTATAAAAGTAATTTCACAATTTACTAACATTTTTTTGACGTTTAACATTAATAGGGACTAAATTGAAAAAAAAATTAACGTATAGAGACCTGATTAAAAAGAAAAAAAATATAAGGACCTAATTGAAAATTTCGCGAAACTATAAGGACCAACAGAGTAATTAATCCGTCTAATTAATCACTATACTTTGGGTAGTTAAATTACACCCTTGATAATATATATACACACACGTGAGTTTAATTTTGACATAACAATACTGATTTTAATTTAATTATAATAAGGTGTGAGAAGTGCTAGCTCCATAAAAAAAAAATAGTTCACGGAGTGAAGTATATTTCACACTTTTAAATTATGTAAAGACTTTATTCTTGATAGATAACGTAAAATTTGTATGTAAATATATATTTTTTTTACGTTCAAAAATGATAGTCTGAAATGTGAATATTTACAGACAGGTGGCTCAATATTATTGGATCCAATAGATTCTATTCTAATTCTAATACTATATTAAAATTGAGATTGAGTATTCCTAAGTCAATTTCAAAAACTAACTCATTCAATAAAAAATATCTCATACTTATAAATTATTTACATGCAGATTTTATCTTATTAGATATAAAACTTGTAATAGTATATATCTCATTTTCTTTAAAATTAATTTATAAGAGAAAATATAACATATGGTCAATTAGAAAACTTTGACTATCTATATATTATACAGGTATAACTATTATAAATGTATAATTTATAAATTAGTTAAAAAGGAGATAATCACTCATGGGAATCCAAAAGTATATATTTTTCCCAAAACACCCCTAATTAAAAAAAAGTTATTTATTTTTTCTATTTTTTATAATTTCTAATTCCTAATATGTTATTGAATTACATAATAAAAATAAGAAAATGTGTGTGTAAGTTTAAACACATACTAAAACTAAGAAATCCATTATATATATCTAATTTTGAAGTCAAAAATTGTCACGTGGCATCTTCTCATTATCTCTAAATAAAAAATGTTTCCCGCTTTTTTTACTCTATTCGCGCTTCTTAAATCCAATCTCAATCCCCAATTGCATATTCAGATTAAGTGCTTAACAAAAAGTTTCTTCCAATTTTAACCCTCTTTCACCTTTGAAATTCCCATGCCCTGTTCCGCTTGAACCTTGGTCTTCAACAGCTTCCGCAACCTTCAGAGAACGCTGCCTCATGAGTCACTTCACTGGGTCTTCTTCTTCCATTTCCATCAACTGAGTCGCTCAATCATCTGCTTTCTAGCACTGTCGACGATTCAACTCACCACCTTACCACTGCATCAATTACTTCAGTTTCATGTGAGCAACTGTGTTATCCTTTCTATCCTTTCTACTCTTACCTTGATCCTAATATGATTAGAGATTGGGTTTGTTCATAACTCTATGCTTATATTCAAGCAAGAGATTGGTCAATCCCTTTACTTTCTTTCACTGTATAGTACATGTTTGATGATTTTGAACTTAATAATCGGTGAATTACTTTACTTCTTTTTTTTTGCACATTACATGTTTGTTGAATTGCTATGCCTAAACTTAGTTGCTGATTTTTTTGAAGCATTGCTTCCTTGCACATTACATGTTTGATGAATTGCTTTGTATTATAAATATTAGGTAGCCGAACTTAATAATCAGTGAATTGCATCACTTCCTTTCTCTTGCACAATACATGTTTGATGAATTGCTAGGCCTAAACTTAGTTGCTGGTTTTTTTATAGCATTACTTCCTTGCACATTACATGTTTGATTAATTGCTTTATATTATAAACATTAGGTAGCAGAACTTAATAATCAGTGAATTGCATCACTTCCTTTCTCTTGCACAATATATGTTTGATGAATTGCTAGGCCTAAACTTAGTTGCTGATTTTTTAATAGCATTGCTTTCTTGCACATTACATGTTTGATTAATTTCTAGGCCTAAACTTAGTTGCTGATTTTTTATAGCATTCCTTTCTATTCCTTACTCTTCCTCTGTCTTTATTTTTCTTCTTCTTTCAAAAACAAAGAACACTTAACAAGAAGAAAGTCTTTCCACCAGGTCCTAGAAGCCTTCCAATAATTGAAAATCTTCACCAATTAGATACTTCTTCCCTTTATCTTCAGCTATTCCAATTCTTAAAGAAATATGGCCCTATATTCTCCATTCAATTAGGTCTAAGGCCAGCAATTGTTATTTCATCCTGGCCAAAGAAGCATTGAAAAATCATGATCGTGAATTTGAAGGAAGACCAAACATGATTGCTCAACAAAAACTTTCCTATAATGGATTGGAGATGTTCTTTTAATTTTATATTCTTATAAGCACACTATAATATTTTAATTCAGATTGAACTTTGTGTGGACCTAATCAGTGTGGTGTATTGCATTACATGATATAAATTGAAACTTTAATTATCACATGAACCTCATTTCAATCTATTATACATGCTATCATTCTTATTTCAATCACATATGGCATTTAACTTGAATTTATACATAAGTTGTTTATACATATCTAAGTAATACTTATTCATTAGTTTGTATAAATTTTATTAGACATCTTTAATTTAAATTGCTTTCTATTTTAAATTATTATATTATGATTTAGTATTTGATATTAGAGCTTATTAGTTTATTCTGTTGTAATTTTTGCAGTTATTATTAGAAAGAAAAGAATGAATTCTACTAAAGATGAGTGCAAAAAGGTTAGATTAAGAAGAAAATCAATATTACTGCTGAAAAGAGGGCGACAAAAAAAACTGGTGACTCTCAAACTAATGAAAGGAATATGAAAAATTTAGGAAAAAGAAAAGTGCTAGCTGAAATCACTAATAGAGAGTCAAAAAAGAAAAAGATTTTCATTGGTATTGGAGAAAATTAAAAAAAAGCTGCAAGGATAGAGAGTTTGTTGCAAGTACTTCATACCTACCAGCACATATGTTGACTGATGAACTTGAAAGACTAGAGTCTTTTACACAAATATTTTTTAATCCAAATGCATTTCAATATGGAGTAGCTGCTGGTCAAGATTATTCAAATACAAAGAAATCTATGACACATCCAAGTTGTCATTTATCTTCTGGACGACATGTGATCAGTGGGATGAAGTTATTTTCTCAAGATTCTGAATTTGATATTTTAGAAGATGGATTAGTTTCTGTTAGAGTTGATTATGATTTCAACTATGATGATATTTCTGGTGAGTTTGCTATGAGAAATTAATTTTTTTATGCTATTAGTACTGTTACCTATTCTGAGTTAGTTTAGTGTTTAACTTTTCTATTTTATATGCAAGCAGCTTCTCAAAAATTTTACTCTCTGAGCATTGGTTTATATGAAAGTAACACTGATTTTCAAGAAGGTACTATTATGCTATGTTTTTATTATATTGTTTCACATATATTTATTTTGTCAATTACTTTTACATTTATTTCATTTTGAAGTTAAATTTATTTAGTTGAGAAATATTATATTTGATATGATACAGGTAATGGTCACCAAGAAAATAACTTTCAGTTCACATATGGAGGTAAAAGGTTACTTTTTACCTATAAATATTCTTTTTCTTTTGTATTGTATATTCTAAAGAAAAAATTTTGTCATATAATGCAGATTATTTTGATTTTGGTGATCCAATTTCAATTTGTCAAGAGTGTGGTGCTTTAATGTGGTATGATGAAAGAAATCGAAAAAATAGAAATTATATCATTCCAGAGTTTAGTCTATGCTGCAGTTTAGGAAAAGTGCAATTGCCTTTTCTAACAGAGCCTCCTGAAGTTCTAAAAGAGTTACTTTATGACTATGGTTCAAAGCATTACAAGAATTTTCAAAATAATATCAGAGCATATAATCAAATGTTTGCATTTACTTCTTCTGCTGGAAAGGTGGACTCATCTATAAACAAAGGCCATAGACGTGCTCCAACGGTCTACAAGATTAGTGGAGAAAATATTCATTATATTGGTAGTTTAATGCCTATGCCCGGTGAAAAACCTAAGTTTGCTCAGTTGTATATCTATGACACAGAAAACGAAGTAAACAATAGAATAGCACCATTTAGGTAATTTGCTTTATCTAAACTCGATTACTAATATGTTTTTTTTTCATTTATATTTTCTGTCTATTTTCTATATCATTTTGTTTAGCTATAGAAGTTCTTTTTTTTTTTACTTCTTTTTTTATTGATGTTGTAGGTCAAATGATTCTGAATATGCTATTGACTCTGAGATTGTTGGCAAGTTACAAAAGATGTTAGATGAGAATAATGCTTTGGCAAAATCATTTAGAATGGCGAAAGAAAGATTTGCAGGTTCTAATACAGAACATGTAAGGTTGAAGCTTTTAAGTTCAAGGTAAAAAGATAGAAGAATTTATAATTTGCCTGATGTTTCTGAAGTGGCAGCTTTAGTTGTTGGTGATATTGATTCTCTTTCATCAACCAGAGATATAATCTTAGAAAGGCAAGATGGTCGCTTAAAGCGTATGAATGAGATTCATGTTGCTTATCTTGGTTTACAATATCCACTTCTTTTTTCATATGGAGAAGATGGCTACAGAATTGATATTCAACATAAAATCATCGGGAGTTTGAAACCTAACAAGAGGAGCAAATTGACCATGCGACAATTTTTTGCATTTAGGCTTCAAACCAGGAAAACAGAAGCTCCAACAATACTGGTTTCTAAAAAACTTTTTCAGCAATTTGTAGTGGATGCTTACACTATGATTGAGTCAGAACGTTTGTTATATTTTAGGATTCATCAAAAGGAACTTAGAGCTGATGATTACAAGAGTTTGAAAAATGCTAAATCTACAGGTCAAACAAGTGGCTCAAGTGTAGGAAAAAGAATAGTTTTGCCATCAAGTTTTATAGGAGGTAGGCGTTATATGGATGGCTTATACCATAATTGTGTTGCAATTTGTGGCCATGTTGGTTATCCAGATTTGTTCATCACTTTCACATGTAATTCAGAATGGCCAGAGATCAAGCGACTCTTAGACCCTTTACATCTCAAACCAGTAGATCGTCCTGACATTGTTTGTCGAATGTTCAAAATGAAGCTTGATATGCTAATTAAAGATTTGAAAAAGGAAAGATTCTTTGGTAAAGTTGTTGCTGGTAAGGTGTACATTAAAAAAAAGTATATACTATTTTAAGAACATCAAGTATATCTATAGTTGCTAATATGTACTATATTATGATTTATGTGCAGATGTTCATACAATTGAATTTCAGAAACGAGGTCTACCACATGCTCATATTTTGATATTCTTGGATTCTTTAAGCAAATTTCCAGATCCAAAAGATATAGATAAAGTAATTTGTGCTGAGATTCCTAATCAATTTGAGCATCCAGAGTTGTACAAGGCTGTAAAAAAATTTATGCTTCATGGTCCATGCGGTTCTGTAAATATATTTTCACCATGCATGAAAGAAGGTCGTTGTTCAAAGTTCTATCCCAAGTCTTTTGCTGATTTAACAACTATTGATGCTGAAGGGTATCCAATATATAGAAGAAGAAAGACTGGTTGTTATGCTGAAAAAGGAAATGTGGCTCTAGATAATCGCTATGTTGTTCCTTATAATCCTTCTTTGCTAATGAAATATCAAGCACACATGAATGTTGAGTGGTGTAATCAGAGCAGAGCAATTAAGTATCTCTTCAAATATATAAACAAGGGTTATGATCGCGTCACTGCTATTTTAGATAATGCTGATGATAGTAAATGCTCAAATAAAGTTATTGATGAAATAAAAAACTATCTTGATTGTAGATATATATCCCCATGTGAAGCTGTTTGGAGAATATTTGCATACCCTATTCATTCTAGAGAACCTGCTGTACAGAGATTGAGCTTTCATTTGCCTGGTCGGAATCCAATTCTATATGAAGATGGTGAAGATATTGATGATATTCTGTCAAAACCCGGGATTGATCAATCAATGTTTACTGCATGGATGGAGGCTAATAACAATTACTCGGAGGCTAAAGAGTTGACATATTCTGAGTTTCCAAGATTCTTTGTTTATAATAAAAAAGAAAAAATCTGGTCAAGAAGAAAGTGTAGCTATACTATTGGAAGGCTTTATTATGTACCTCCAACATGTGGAGAGTTATTTTATTTACGAATGATGTTGAATTTTGTTTGAGGTCCTACCAACTATGACCAAATCAAAAGTGCAAATTGTGTTATTCACAATAGCTTTAGAGATGCTTGCTTTGCTTTGGGATTACTTAATGATGATAGAGAATATATTGAAGCTATCAAAGAAGCTTCATGTTGGGGTTTAGGTGATTATCTAAGGAAGCTTTTCACTGTAATGTTGATGTCAAATAGTGTGAGCAGACCAGAACATGTTTGGAAAGAAACTTGGAGGCTTCTATCTGATGATATTTTGTATAATGAAAGAAAATTGTCTAAAAATTCAGGTTCTCCTTTGATTCTAATAAAAATTTATTTTTTAATGATTCATATTGTGTTTCTTACTATAACTATTTTATTTGTTCTTATATTGTTTTTTCTTTTTATTTGCAGATTTATCTTTGACTGATGAAGAGCTGAAAACAAGATGCTTATATGAAATTGAGATGATATTGCAAGATAATAGGAAGAGCTTAAAAGAATATCCTCATATGCCTTTTCTAGAATATTTTGTGAGGCTGAAATTTCAAAATGGTTTAATTTATAAGGAGCTAAACTATGACAAGAACAATTTGAAAAATGAATTTCAAACATTATTCTCATCCTTAACACAAGAACAACAAGGTGTTTTTGAGAAAATTGTGGAAGCAATTTCTAAAGAAGATGGTGGAGTATTCTTTGTATATGGCCATGGAGGAACAGGTAAGACTTATCTCTGGACAGTTTTGACTTCTTTTTTAAGGTCACAAGGAATGATTGTTCTTACTGTTGCATTGAGTGGAATTGCTGCTTTGCTACTACCTGGAGGTAGAACAGCTCATTCTAGGTTTGCTATACCATTAACGGTGCATGAGGATTCTGTATGTAATATTAAACAAAATAGTGAACTAGCTGAGTTGTTAAAGCAAACAAAGCTTATCATATGGGATGAAGCATCTATGGTTCACAGATATAGTGTTGAGGCAGTTGATAAAAGTTTAAGAGACATTATGTCATCTACAAATAATAATAATGCTAATTTGCCTTTTGGTGGGAAGGTAGTGGTATTTGGTGGAGAATTTAGACAAATTCTTTCTGTCATTCCTGGAGGTGGCAGGACAGAAATTGTTAATGCAAGCATATGTTCCTCTTACATATGGGACTATTGTAGTGTTTTGAGACTTACAAAAAATATGAGATTAGAGGAATCTTCACATGCTGATAATGATGAATTGGCTTTGTTTTCACAATGGATCTTAAATGTTGGAGATGGCAATATAGGTGGGCCTAATGATGGCATCTCTGAGATTATGATTCCTACTGAGTTGCTCATATCAAATTTTGAAGATCCTCTTAGTTCTATTGTGGATTGTATATATCCAAATCTTCTTGAAAATCACTTGGATTCTAATTGGTTGCAATCACGAGCAATTCTTTGTTCTACGCTTGATGTCGTTGAGAAGGTAAATCAATATATTATCATGAAAATTTCAGGAGATGAAAAAATTTACTTGAGTTCAGATAGTGTTGACAAATCTTATGGAAGCGGACAGTATGCTACTGAAACACTTACTCCAGAGTTTTTAAATAGCCTCCAATGTTCAGGATTACCTCATCATGCTTTGAAGTTGAAGGTTGGAATTCCTATAATGCTTTTAAGAAATCTAGACCAATGTGCAGGTTTATGTAATGGCACCAGGCTAATTATAACAAGGTTATCTAATCATGTTATAGAAGCAGAAGTATTAGTTGGAAGCTATCTTGGCAAAAAGGTCTTAATCCCACGCATGTGCATGTCTCCTTCTCAATCACCGTGGCCTTTCAAATTGGATAGGAGACAATTTTCTATTGTTGTCTCATATGCCATGACCATCAATAAAAGTCAAGGACAATCTCTTAGCAATGTTGGAGTGTATCTTTCTAAACCCGTGTTTAGTCATGGACAACTTTATGTTGCTATATCTCGTGTTCGAAGTAAGAAGGGGTTAAAAATTCTTATTCACAATAAAGAAGGGCATGTTTTAAATAGCACAACAAATATTGTATTCAAAAAAATTTTCTCAAATTTAAAATAGCATGTTATTTTTTATTATTACTATTTTTATTTTTTTATTATTTTTATTCTACATTACAATTAAATATTTTAGATATTTTTATTATATTTTATCATAGTTAATTTTAGTCTAAATATACCCGTAATTTTTCAGGGGTAAAAATACTAGTGTCCACTATTAGTAACTACATAATGAGCCAGAATATAATAAGCAGCCACAAGAGATGGCTAATATTCTCAATAACGCGGTTCCCTTTTGGCTAAGATTCAACGTTACTTTGGAACTCAACATGTTCAACCATCTTCCTTTGCTGACTAAGACTTTCTCACGATACATGCAATAGTATATATATTACAAGCTAGCTATATATCACATCATTCATTCAACAAAATTTATATCGCCATTACTAACTCCCTTATGTACTCTGAGACATACACATACATGAAGCTTTTGTGGTATCTTTTGCGCTTCTTCTGTCTCTTTCTGATTCTTTTCCATCCTACCATTGCTGCTAGGTAAATAATAATTACACTACTCTTTAATTACGATACCTACATATATAATAGGTTTAATTATTCTGTTTGATCTTTATAATTTCACAAAATTTTTAATTAGGTCTTTGTATTTTTTTTTTTTTTTAATTGAGTCTTTGCACCAAAATTTTTTTTTAATTGGATCCCTACACTTTTTTTTTTTCATTTGAGTTCCTGCACCAATTTTTTTTAGTTAGATCCTTATAAAATTAAGTCAATTACTGTCAAGAGAAACTTAATTGAAAAAAAAATTTAGTGCAAAGACCCAATTAAAAGAAAAAAAATTATAAGTACCTAATTGAAAATTTCGGAAAACTGTAAAAATCAATAGAGTAATTAAACCTATATAATATATACGATGAATTTTAGTATGGCTATGTTTATAGTGATTATAGAAGTTATGAAGCGTTAAAATTAAAGTATTTTTTTATATATTTTAATAATACTTTTTTTAACCATATTTTTTAAAAAACGTTGCTAAATAATTTAAAAAAAAACATTTAACTTTAATTTTAACAATATTTTTTAAAACATCATAGTTACGGTAACATAGGCATATTAAAATGAACATATATATTGTTATCATCATGTATATGAAAGAGTATCAGTAATCTTAGAATATAACTGAATCTTTTATACCCAAGTAATTTTGTTATATCTTAACAATACTTCTCACATAAAAAAGCCAACAATCTATATGAGTTCATCTTATTACCTTGTGTAATTTAGGCAAAAAAAAAACTTAATCCTCTGAAAATTGAACTTCTATTTAGAAAAAATTAAAGATAACAAAAATCGAATTAAACTCTTCTAATTATAAAAATTTTAATACTTCATCTGAAAACCATCCCTTAGGCAAATTAATGTTATCACTCTGTTGTTGTGGTTGTTGTTGTTCCCTGAAGCTAATGATATTGTCCTCTCTATTATTACTATAAATAAAGGAGAGTGATTCCCTTTAGAGCATAGTAGTCAAACTAATCCTTCTTTTTTTTTATCTTAGTATATTTTGTTTATTGCGTTAGAGTATGTCTCTACGTACTATTCTATTACTATGTTAAAACTCTTGTTAAATGATTTTATATGTAACATACATTTTCTTACATTTTATGTCTAAGTTTCTTTGTATCTAATGGTGAATATTATAATGTTTGTAACAGGAGTAATCTTAATTTTGGTCGTGTGCAAGATCACGCAATAAAGGCTCCTCCAGCCCCAAAGATTGGCTCTAATTCACGCCCATGAAATAATAATAATGTCAAACAACTTATACATACACTGTTGTGCTACTATTTTATTATACGGCCTTAATTTTTTTTATTATTGTATTTTAATTTTCGTAATAGGACTCAATCCATTTTTGCTAACCAACCTATTTTTTTTTTTATCTTTCTTTATCTTTATTTGAGTAAACTATCAAAACTGATCACGCGCTAATAAAATTAACCATACAAAAAGAAAAACTAACTTGTGTCCATCAATGAAGTTTTTTGTGTGCCAAATCTAACTATTCTCTAACTGGAGTTGAATTTCGTTGGTCAAATATCCTAAAATTTCTTTTTTTTTTTTTGTTCATAAAGTATCCTAAAACTTAAATTAAATAAAAAATGAGGGTTGTTTTTGGTATATTAAAATTATTGTTTTGGTAAGTAAAAATTTTACCGGTTGGGTTTTTTTTTTTTTGGCCATACCAAACACACTCACACACACTAACAAGGCCACCACTGCTAGAATTCGAACCTGAGAGTTATTAATTCGTTGGGCTTATGTATGTCTTGGCGGTGTTGTTTATTGGGCTCATTTATGCTTGAATGAATCTCTTTATGAGACTGGACCTTTTGCCGTCTTGGCTTTTGACGGGTTGATGAACTACTCCATTTTGTTTTTAAGACTTTTTCATTTTTTTATGATATGAGGGGCCATATATAGGCCCAACAAAAAGGTAAAAAAACACAAGAAAACAAAAGAACGAGACAAACTACTGCTTGGGACAGCAAATGATTGAGAGAGTGGATTCTCTCCTTTTTTTTTTTTTTTTTTAATTGAAAGAATAAAATGTGATCTCTAATTTTTTAATATTTTTTTATATTTTTTTAGTTTCACCAATAAAATGTATGGAAAGATCTCACTTTATTTCCTCAAGTAAAAAAAAAAATTGAAAGAATTCAATCCCAAAATTAAAATGATACTCATCTTTCTTGAAAACTTTTCTATTTTGTTAATTTCCAGCCTCGTCAAAATCCACGAGTTAATTTCTCATCTTAGTCCATCATTTTTTTGGAAATTAAATGAGCTCATAACTAAGGTAGAGAAAATCGAGATTTTACATGAAATTGAAAAAGTAAATTATATACATAAAATGTAAAATTTTAACAATATTTAAATTGTAAAATTGTTAGACCTAGTACAAATTTCATAAAATTGATTGACTCATTTAAAATCGTAATATCAGAAGATTTTAAGAGTTAAATCAAAATTCTAGCTACTATACTCATAACCAAGGTAGAAAAACCGCAATTCAATTCGCTGAATCGCACGATTTTGTGACTTTATCTCTTCCTCTCTTCTCGATTCTAGTCATCGTTCTGGAAGGTAGCCGTTCATGCAGAATCGCCGAGCAAAGACGCAAACTTACTAGAATCGTAGTTTTCTTGTCGTGTAGCATCTAAGGAAGCAAACTGAGGAGAAGCATGGTTTCTTAGCTCAATTAGTGGTGAAGAAGGATGAAATCCTAAGTGCCATTTCTTCCCCTTTTGGATTCTTGGAATTTTAATCATGGGAGTCTTTTTTTTATTTTGGCTCAATCTCTCAATAATTAAGTCTCTACATTCTCTTTTGTTCTCACCAAAGTTTGCTGCTTGTCACCGTCAATGTTATTCCAGTAAATACCTTTTTTGTCTCTCTAGTCCCCACTAATATAAGCCTAGGCGAATCACCGCTTTGCTAATTCTGTCGTTGTGTTGTTTTTCTCTATTATGTTTTGTTTTTATTTATGATGTTCTCAGTTATTCATGCGGTCATGCCTCAAGCCACATGATTGTTCTTCTTCGTTACTACTCTAATGTTCTAAAAATATATTATACTAAATTCTCTTTTGTTGATATATTGAAATTATGTTCTTGTAATCATATCCATATCGACAGATGATTTAATAATGCATTTGATATTATACACGATGTACATGGCATACATATTCAAACTTTATTTTCGATGATTAACTCTGTTTCTACATACAATGCTTTGTGATAAATTAGCCATATTCATATCCTGATAAAACATATTATGATATGTTCATATATATATTATATTGAATTAACCTTAAATTAATTTTATGAAATATATATATACGAGTAGGGGCGGAGCTAGATTAACTTTTAGGGAGGAGTCAAAAAAAACATTATAATTAACAAATAATAAAATAAAAATTTTAAGAGGGGCTAAACTAAAATTTATGTATAACTTGTAAGAAAAACTTGATAGTTGGGGGAGGCCATTGCCCTCCTTGACTTGTGCGTGGCTCCGCCTCTGTATACGAATTATATTTACTTTTCGTCTTACGATTTTACAAATTACAATTCAATGCTAGTCCATCGAATCGAAGTAAAAACTACGAATTTACTACCTTACTCATAACTCAACAAGCTTAGTCTATTTTGACACTTTTATCCATAATAAAAAAAATATATTATGCAATCACTTTGTCTAAAATATCACATTAAATGCTATCAATCTTTCTTTCTTTCTTTTTTTTCTACCTCTCCTCCTTTTATTTCCTTTCCGAGTCCCACTAGGGGGACAATGGACTATTTGTACAATGTGTACAATGAACTCTCAACCTTTCGGATCTAAAACTTTAATACCATGTTATGATACCACTCATCCCAAAAGCTTCACTTGATGGAAAAAGATAACACTAATGGTTATATCTTTAATACTCTCTAAATCTCTATTGTACACATTGTATATAGAAAAAGTCTAGGGGGCCAGCAACTTTGTTAAATTCTGGCCAGCATGTAACCAGCAAAGAAAAGTGAGTCATTGGATGAAATTTCACACCAATCTCACACCATTAAAATCATCATTGATGACTATTTGATGGCTACAAATCACAAAAGTTGCTGGTCCCCTAATATTTCTCTTATATAAATATTCCATTGACTTCTCATATTTTTCCTTTCCTTTAATGCAAATTTTTTTCTTGACGTACTAAAATTTAAGAAAGTTGTCAACCACCAACCATGATCTTAATTAGTAGGGTAAGTAGTAGGTAGTTCTAGTTTTGCATCATAATTTCCCACTTCAATTCTCCATATTTGTCAAAAAGAGAAACACAAATTGGTGATAAATATAATTTTGATGGTATATGTGAATATATGCTATGTATTACCAAAGAAAATTTCATGCTATTACCATCTAATTTTTATTAGATATTACCAGCTTATGATGTGGCCATATTCTTCTTTGGTTTAATCATAGTTCCTCTAACAAATCAGATTTAAATATGAACCTTTTTTACCCTTTTATATGCATAGAGTTTACTTTTTACAACTGCATGTTATTAAACGAAAAAGTATAAAAAATTAATTTTTAATTAGTTAACTTTAGAGTTTAAATTTATAATTTAGAATTTAAAATTAAGATTTTATAACTTAAGATCTAAAGTTTAAGATAAACAAAATAATTAAAAAAAAACTGATATTAATTAAAAAAAATAATTATCTAATATTACTCTTATTAAATTGCAATCGTCATTTGAATAGAAAGACACTCGGAAAGTCAAAGTTGAAAGTTGAAAAAAACGCTTGGAATGTTCCCAAGTTTGGCAGATTTGCAGAACTTGGCTTCTAAGTCTAGCAAATAATTATGTTGACTAACTTGATTCTATTTATCATTGCACGTTCACATGCATGTACTTTTATATATAATATAGGAAAATTTTCAAGTGTATCGTCATACCGGTGTATTAGTGATTTTTAACCGTTGATCTTAATTATAAAAAATATATATAATATATATAATTAAGATCAACGGTTAAAAATTATTGATACACCAGTATGACGGTATACTTGAAAATCTTCCTATAATATATATCAAAATTTATGAAAGGTTAAATTATATAATTGGTCCTACATTTTCAGTAAAATTGCAAATTGATTCTTACATTTTAAAAATTTGTAATTGAATTTCTAAAGAGAATTAAAATTTATAATTTAGTCCCCGTCGGACAAAAAATGTTGATTTAATAAAATATTTTGAAAATATGCTGAGAATATTCTGTTAAATCAAGCATTTTTTGAACGACGAGAGACTAAATTACAAATTTTAATTATCTTTAAGGATTCAATTACAAACTTTTAAAATATAAAAACCAATTTACAATTTCATTAAAAGTATAGGGACTAACCGTATAATTTAACCTTTATGAAATGCTTGGCGTGATTGTATACTATGCTCAAATAAAATAATGATCGAGCACGATGCACCAATATGTGATAATAGCCAATCGTAAAACTGATCAAACTCTTGCTATATATACTTATTATATGTACGTTTAAAGGGATCGTTGAAGAGTATTGGAGTTTTTCCACTAAAGTCATTAAAATCGATAGATCCATTGATATAGTATGGTCAAAACTCTTGGCAGGTATATTTTTTGTGCTTGCTAGAGGAACCATTGGAAGATGTGTTGGAATTTATCCTAAAAAGACACTTTGTATAGCAGTATAAATTAAAATTGGCTGAATTTAAATATGAATTAAATCGATTAGAACCCTAACTGAAAAAAAAAAAAGGAAACTAACACTTAAACCAGTGAACTTAAATAACTCCATTTAATCATTATTAATTTTAAATTTTTAGAAAAAATTAAAATTTGAATAATTAACATTAAACAGATTTTGAATAATAAGGATTAGTCAGGCAAAATAACTGCTCTATAATTACAGTCCATAATCGTGTCAGCACCCCCTCTAATTATGTCAATGTTTAAATTAATTATTATTTAAAGAAATTAAAAAATTAAATTTGATAAGTTAAAAGAATACAAATATTTAAAATATGAAATTTGACACTAATTTAAAAAAAATTATTCTAAAATTGGGCCAACGGATCAAACCAATTGAACCGGATCCAAAACCCACCGTATAAATGAGAGAACTCAGCTTTCTTCCCCAAAATTCTAAGGAAATCACGCCGAAGGAGTGAAGGGAGGGAAAAGGGAAGAAGAACCCTAACCCCGTTCCAATCTTCCTTCTTTCATAATTTTTAATTCGGAGTTCTGATCGCCGCACCGTTTGCGGCCATGCATTCGTCTCGAAGTCCTTTTCAATTATATCCAAATAAAGTAGTGATTATCTCTAAATTTCGTGCCTAGTTCTCCAACCCCTTCATTTGTTTGAATTTGGTTTGAGTATTGAGTGATTTTGATAATTTTAGTGGTTTATGTGCAATTTAGTCTTGGATAATTGTTAGGTTTTACCCTAATCTTCAATGGGTAAGGTAAGAAAACTCTAAACCCTTGTGGTTTATCCAATTTTGTGAACCCTATGTTAATTATAGTGAAATTGTATGTTATTAGATTGAATTGTGTGAATTGGAACCAAATTGATGAAGTTGGAGGCGCACAAATCTCTCAGCATTGTCGTTACTGAAGTTCCCCGGCTCCCGTCGCGTAGACCGCCGCATTGCCGCCTCCGCAGTGTGCCGCACGCGTTGCCGCTAGAGGGAATTCTCGCGGCCGGTCACATCTCCGTTGCAGGGAGAAGTCACTCAAGTGAAGCAATCGCGCCTCACCCCACTCCCCTCGAGCTGCTGTCGCCTAGTTGGAGTCGTCAGCAGACCACCGTCACACAAGTGTTGTGCTACTGTTGCAAAAAGAAACATCACTAATACAAAAAAATATCCAATAACTACGAAAAGAAACCTCCTAAACCTTATACCAGTTGAGAACAAAGAAACATCCATCAAATAAAAAGAACATCCGCAACCTTATAATAAAAAAACATTAATTTATAGTACAAAAACATCCATTTAAAGAGCAAAGAAACATTTATCAATTAAAAAGGAGCATCAGAAAACCTGTATTAAGAAACATCCATGGGAGAGTTTAAACAAAAGAAAAGGAAAAAAAACCTAAGGGACCGATGAGTGGCCTTACCTGGGGGGTGGAGGGGGGAATTCGTTGCAATTGCCGACGAAGGGACTACTGACAATCCTTGGCGCGCGTGTTGCAGTGGTCTTCGGTAACGAAGGACGCGGGCAGTGGCTTTGTGGAGAGCACGTTCGCACCAGGTTGATGTCGCAGCATTGGGTCGTGTACGAGCAGCAATGGCTCGAGGGAACGGGATGCACAGGGCAGCAACGGCGCAACAAGTCTAGTTCGGCGAGGCTGCGACAACGCGCGAGATGGGTTCTGCGGAGGCAGCAACGGCGCATGAAGGGTGCCTTCCTGGGGGCTAGGTTTACAACGCTGTCGAGCTAGCGAGTGTATTCTTGGTGCGGCGGCAGTGTTACCGGAACTGATTAGGAGACAGCGGCGCGATTGGTTTACTCCGGCAGCAGCTTGGTTTGGAGTGGGAGGAGAGTGGTGGGTTGAATTGCATTATTTTACTACTTCTAAAGATGAAAAGATAAACTAGGGTTAGTGGGGGTAAAAGTGGTGGGATATTTTTCGATGTGTTAGTGGACTTTGTTGTTGGGCCATACATTAAAATTAACAGAATTAACTGATATCTTAGTTGATAACGTAACAAGATTGTTACTGAAAATAGTTCCAATCGTAACTTATTGAGTAACAAAATAATAAAATGTAATCGTAATTCTAACACTACAACAGAGAAGCTGCTTAACGGCGGTTTTTTCCTCTATTAGCGGCGGTTTTAAACCGCCGCAAAATCAAAGGCCGGCGGTTCAGTGGACCGCCATGGATATGGGCGCCGGGATTGGGTTTGGCGGTGGTTTTCAGCAACCGTCGCTGAATCAAATTTTTGCGGCATTTTTAAACCACCGCGATATACATGTATTAGAATTTAGTCCATTTTCACCGACAGTTACGAACCGCCGCAATGTTATTATGTTTTTTAATTTATGAATGTTTGCGATAACCGCTGATAATTTCAATACAAATTAAAAAAAATTCCTTTTAAAAAACGCTGATTTTTTTTGTTTAATTTTAAAGATAATTTTTTTTGCCTTTTCTGAATTTTTTTAATGCTATAAATCTAAATATTTTTCATCTATTGAATATAACTTGTGGCAAAAACAACAAAATTAACTGATACATCCTTTGCACTAAACTCAAAAAGTATACAAACCAAAATATAGAGCAACAGCTGTGGGCACATATAGTACGCATTGAAAAGGTGTGTACAACAGGTCAATCAAGCTCTTAAATAACTATCAAGTTACATTAAAAGGAAACTAGCATATTATAAACCCTCTTAGATAAATATTAGGGACTGGCTGAATGATAAAGCAATCATCAACATTCGCAATGATTAATAGTCACCTTTCACAACAGCCCCCTCATTTAGCCGCTCATATCCTTGCCCTTCACTGAGTATCTTCTTCACCACTTTCTTGTCATCAGTTACCTCAGACACAGTCTTCCAAGAGACTAACTCGAGAGTAATCTGCGCTGTTGCATTTTGTGGAACTGCTCCTTCATCACCATCTGTTGGCTTCCCTTTCTCACCAAATCCATCTACAAATCCAAGAAATCAATAAAATTATCAATTAAGTAACAAAGTGGAGAACATAAAAAATATTATTGAATTCTTCTAAAGATGGTGACATCGCCAAATTGTTCTATAGACAACTTACATTGTGGCTTCACTGTCAAAATAACTCTCTCCCTTCTTCATGGTTTTAACAGCCTTTGACAATGCAGGGCAATAGTGACCTACCATTGATTAAAAGATAGTCTTAGATATACTACAAATGGAAACAATATATTACTGTCGACAGAAATTAAATGCAATTACACTCTCTGACACTGAACTCCACTCCATCAGACTTAGCCACAGCCTTTCCATCTTCCAGAAGAACCTCATACTTAACTATATTATCAACCAATACAGTATCAGTTACGGCTAAGCTAAATAATGCAGGCCTAAATCAAATGAAATAAACTAAATGATAAATATCAATATACCTAATACTTCATCAGGATCCTTGGGGTTTTCCCATCCTTCCCCCTCCTTAAGTATTTTCTTGAATATACCACCATCCTTACATATGTCCTTTACACTAGTCCAAGACAAAAGCTCGACATCAAACTGGAGTGTTGCATTCGGAGGAATAGTTGGAGGGGAGCCAGATGCACCATAGGCTAGCGCAGGAGGGATGGTGAAAAGAGCATTTTCCCCCTTTTTCATGGTTTTAATGCCTTCATCCCATCCTTTAATTACTTACCCTGCACAAAGATGACACCAGTTACAAACACTTTCAACGGATAACTGAGGTTACTGACATGCAATCTTCACACCAGTTCCACAAGAGTGATGACAGTGAACCCCTATTCGACACCATATCACTGAGAAACCTTTTATAACTACAAACATGTACATACTATAAACAACCTATCCTAGTCATAGTCCGTGTACTAAAAAGGTTCTATCTTATTTTCAACCAGTAATATGCACTAAAATACCAAAACAAATTTAATTTCACAAATTGACACACTAAAGTCATACAACACAATAACTAACATAATTGAAAGTTCAACAAATTATCATAGGTCAACAAGAAAGCAAATATCATCAATCTGTGTTGAAAATCAACTATAGGTGTAGCAAATACAATGTTACTTGCATTACAAAAATAAAAGCATTGTCATTAATTAAACCTGCATCAGAAATGGAAGAGCAGAGCAAACTAGGCAGTGTTTGTTGCTGGTTGAGTCACCCCAAACTTCACCAATAGTTTATTCAATGCCTAAGGGGATCAAACTTCATACTTGACATTTTCAGAAGGTGAGAATTATTAGCAATCTGCATGATTTTATATTATTTTGGCTTGTGCATATTAAAAGAGAAGAAGAACATGCCTGGCGTTGCGGCGGCAACATTTCACGGAGATATCGGTGTGTCTTGCAAGTCAAGATTTTGCTTCACCCCCTTTTGTCCTCTATTCATGGCAAGACCAAAACCAAAATAAAAGACTAAATTGAAACCAAATCAAGAAGAAAAGGTATAATGTGAACCAAAATTGAAATCTGAGACCAAATTGAAAGGGGGGTTTTTCAGATCCCAACAATCTGAACCAAGAGTATGCAGCGATTCTGTCTCAGAACCACTTGCCGATAGCATTTCAAATAAATCCAAAGCTAGTGCAATCAAACGACTGATTAAGTAAAAGGAAGAAACCACAGAGGAGCTCAAACAAAATATGTATCTTCAATAATTAATATAACGAAAATAGTTGGAACTAGACCTATGAAAAAATGCTCAGAACTAGAGGAAATATCAAAGCTGTTGGCAGCACATTAACAAATAAGGATAACATAGGAACAAAGAGAATGTGCAGCATGGCATATTCAATGCAAACAAACGTGCTCCAAATAACTTATAAAATTCTACTCATTGCAGATCAAAATAAAATCTATAGTTCTACATTTCTATATTAAAATAACCATGTCATCATCAAACTGAATTAAAAACTACAGTTTATGGTGTAATATCTAAAGCTGAGAACTTATATTTCAAGGGAAAGGCTAGGAGAAGGCATGCAATGACAGTAAAACTTGTTTACATGCCAAACATAAAAACAAGAGAAACACATGGGATGTGATAGATCAAGATAAACCAATGTCTGGTGAAATTTGAGCTACAATATGAACAATCTATGCATCTGTGTATTAGCAACTTATTTGTACAACTGTATAGCAAACTACAGGACAAGAACCTAAATACTATAATATGCATTTCAAGGATAGCAAACTACAGAGCAAGAACCTAAATACTAAATGTTAGGGGATATGACCACACTAACACATATTTGGAGATTTAATATTTGTCATCTGGCATAACAAAGCAATGAAAACACTCACAAAGTCACAATGTACTCAAATATCGTAACATTACAAGAAGGAAGCAAAGATCAAGTAAAAAGAACATAAAAGGAAGTGCATTACCTTAAGTGGATTAGTTTTCCCCTCCAGTTCCACCATAACAGGAGCATTCATACTGCCATTTAAGAATGATCATTTTATGTCATCACAAAGAAAAAAAATAATAAGCAAAACCTTAACCCTAAGGTTAATTCTTTTTCATCTTCTATTTTCAATTCTAACTGCAAAACTACCATCTCATTTTTTATCCCCAAATCTGCTTACTGATTACAAGATAAACGAAACAATCAACCATGAGATGGCATTCTTGTGATAAATATTGAACACAACAAATTCTTTCTAAAGCTACACAGACCCTAAACATCAGGGAGTTAGAATGAAACCTGATTTGGATAGCACGGGTACCCAGACACGCTCGTACTTGGTCATGTACTTAGAAGTCTTTCACGCAGGGGGAGGAGGGTGTAAGGGTTTCACGCACGATCGAGGAGATGGGAAAGTTCGACGCTGGTGAGAGAAGGACCGAGGGCAGCCGCGCGACTCCACAACCACACAAAGGCGCAGGGTGAATCGGAGATTAGGGATTTCAGACACCGTGGATAAGGGGGTATGGATTTCAGGCAATGTACAGGAGAGTCGAAAGCTTGACGCCAGAAAGAGGAGGATGGATTAGCGATGCACGGTGGAGTAGCAGTGCCAGGGTTTCATGCGCTCCCAATCTCACTTTGCGGGTTTCTGCAATATTGGGGGAAATGAATGGTTATAAGACAAAAAAAAAGGTAAAATAAAAATTAAATTACGATAAAGATCCAAATTAGCGGCATTTCTTGATGCAGTCGCCACCGATGATGCGGCACATGAAGGATTGGTACTTCTGCAGAGATGTTTTGTGGCGGTAAACTGAGCGGCCGACAAATTTTTGCCGCTATGTTCCGTGTCTTTTGTAGTGTAACTAAATAAAATAACTAAAATTTAAAATATTAACAAATTTCTATAAGATTCCATGCATACTTACCACAAGAATATTTTACCATACATTCTAAACGAATGATTGTTTATCTTTAGATACAAAAGATCACACCCATTAAAAAAGCATTATAATTAAACTAAAATGTTAACTCTCTATATATAAGATAGCACTTGTCAAATAAGGTCAAACAATATGTCCAAATCATTTACTAATAAAGACTTATGTCCCTATTACTAAAATAATCCTCGCTATAGTGGATGAAAAACGTGAAAGAACATGTATTGAATACATCAACTACTATTTTTTGTCTTAAAGATTAGGCTATCTTCCAAGCGTGTTCTGGACAAATAATTATGAAGTTATTGAGATTGGCCTACTCTAAGATTAACTAAAATCCTATGATCAAGGTTGTAATTAAATATGAACAGCAAACCAGTGATGATAAAGCTAAGTGTAAATCCGTGAGATAGCTAGAAGTTCAACAAGTTAAAATGGATGGAAATAGTAATTAGCAAACTGCAGTTTTATTATTGCCCTTATTATGTTATGTCAGAAAGGCATAATATTAAAATTTTTATGATTAAAAGTCTAGAAAATTAAATTTTTATATATTATCTTTTTTTTTACCTGAATGTATTGATTTTGGAATAAATAGTTCTAATACAAGTCTACAATGCATAACAATAATCATCAAATATAAATATTATTGTACATCTAGAATAATGCACTTAATTAAGTGAATATATATTTTGAATTGGAAGTATCATAAATTACTTTTTTTAGAAAGTTAAAGTTAATAAAAAATATATAAATAATTATATCTCTAACAGCCATTCTCTAATTCTACTAATTATGGACTAATGACTATATATGAAATAAATCTTAATAATTTTTAGTTTTCCTCCATTGTTAGGATCGGAAAATGGACTATCTCTTTTTCAGAATAAAATATCACCTTTAATTTTCTGGTAATAAACTTTCATATCATCAAATCATCAGTATATAAATATACACAACTCAAAATAATATAGAAACTTCACTTAATTATTTTTTTAAGAGATCAAGTACATATGAGTATATAAATGCTCGGTTTTAGTTAACAAGTGACCTAAAAATCAAAAGTGAAAAATAATAATTTAACTTTTCAATCAGTTTTACTTGGAAATATTTTTAAAAATAAATATTTCAAGAGTGGAAGGGCGATTCCTTTTCTGGCTAATTTTTTTTATATTGATTAAATATATGTGTAATATATTATTATTGGAAGATTAGGTGTTTTTCTTTGTTACGACGTTTTTTTTTTAATTGATAATATTCAAATCGGACGGTTCAATTTATTTGAAAAAAAAATAAATTACAAATCGAAAGGTTGATTTATACTTTTAAATTTTTTTATTTTTTAAAATAAAAATCGGACGGTCCGATTTTAATATTAATTTTTTTTTTTAATTTTCAAAGACACACATCGGACCGTCCAATTTGTAATTGTTTGTTTAAAAAATAAAACAATACAAACAAATCGGTGTCTCAATTTATGTAACCCATAGCAATATAAAACACTTCTCTTCTCACAGTATCTTGCCATACACCTCTCTCTTTCACACGAAAAAATAAAAAGTGTTCCTTTCCCGGTTGCTTTGACTTTTGACCAATAATAATAATGTTGATACCATAATTAATTATTAATTAACCTATGCCTTCCTATATAAATGATGCTCTCTATTTGGTAACTTAATCATATCTAGAACTCATAACACAGGTGCAAATTGGGCACAAATAATTAGCATATAATATAGATATTTGAAAATGGCTATCCACTCATCAAATAATAATTACTTCTACATTATGTTTACTTCTTCCCTATTATTTGGCATATGTTCATCTCAGCTAACATCAAATTTCTATGATTCAACATGTCCCAAGGCACTCTCTATAATCAAATCTGCAGTGGCCAGTGCAGTGGCGAAAGAGCATCGAATGGGTGCATCGTTGCTTCGTCTTCATTTCCATGATTGCTTTGTTAATGCAAGTTTTCTTTCTTCCCTTCTAGCTAGTTAGCTTCCTTTATCATCTCTATCTAATTAATTAATTATTAGCAAGTTTTTGTTATGAGGTCAATATGGGTAAAGTTTTTTTTAAAGGTCGTCAAAAATAATCTTAAGTTTTGTTTTATTTTAAAAAATTTTTATTTGCATCAATTGTATATTTTTTCTTACAGCTAAATTTTCAAGAATTTTAGAATTAATTCAGCTATAATATTATTTGACAATATAAGAGCTCCTAACAAATTTTGTATCTAAGTTACGTTATTAAAGATCTTTGTGAAGTTATTAAATTGGTCAATTTTTAAAAAAATTAATTGCCATGAATGTATTTGTTATAAATTGAAAATTTTTTAAATAAAATAAAATAAAATTTAAAAATATTTTAAAATTTTTTATAAATTAAAAAAATACATTACTCATTCAATTTTGGTTATAATTAAAAAGCGAAAGAACATGTATGTAGTGTATGAAAAGCCAATAATATACCATATAAACTAACTATTTTTAGATTTTTACACGTGTCATATAGTCCGTTATCGAAAAAATATATAATTCTTTTTTTATTTTTATTAAAGATAGAGAGACTCAAACTCGCGATAAAAGATGAGTATGAAGAGATTATGCCATTTGAGCTATAATTCATTGGCAAAAATATATAATTCTCTTAAACCATGATAAAACTAGGGGTGTATACGGATTGGATAAGATCGGATCGGATATGGTCGAAAATTTGATCCGATCAGCACAATTTCCATCGGATCGGATCAGATATGATATCCGCGTTTTTTAGTGTCAAATCCGATCCAATCCGCACATTTGCGGATCGGATCGGGTATATCCGCATAATTGAACATTCTCGTTTTAATCATATTTTTATATAAAAGAAATTCAATAAAAATATTTCTTTCACACTTTTAAATCTATTTATTCCTAAAATATTTTTAATCAAATTTTTTCTAAATAATAAAAATAAAATAAAACAATATATAAATAATAACTACTAACTAAAACATACAAACAAGTAAATATAATACCAATATATATATATATATATATATATATATTTATTTGTTTAAATTATTATTGTGTGGATCCACATATCGGATACGCGGATGCAGAGCTGATATCCGCGATCCGATCCGTAAAGAGTGCGGATCGGATCCTATCCGATCCGATCAGACTGTGGATCAGATCGTATCCGCAATTTTCGGATCGAATACGGATATTTACAGCGGATTTACGGATACGATCCGATCCATGAACACCCCTAGATAAAAGACAAATATATATATATATATATATATATATATATATATATATATATATATATATATATATATATATATATTGATAAATTGTTCATAATAAATAAATTAAATATTTTCATGTGTTTCTATCCATGGATAAACTTGTGTGTGTATATATATAATTATATATGTATTGATTTGAAAGGTGTAGGGATGTGATGCATCAATTTTATTGGATGACACTTCAACATTTACCGGAGAGAAGACAGCTGCTCCAAATTTGAATTCTGTTAGAGGTTTTGATGTAATTGATAACATCAAATCTCAATTGGAGAGTGCTTGTCCTGGAATTGTTTCTTGTGCTGATATTCTCGCTATTGCTGCTCGTGATTCTGTTGTTTCAGTAAGTTTACTTAATATACATATATTCAATTATATATATCTCAACATATATATAGAGTAGAATTTAAGAGAGATAATTATATTTGTTATATGAAGTCATTTCTTTCCAAAATTTAAATGGAAGAAAGCAACATACATATATATAAATGATTATACTTTTAATATATCTTTTAATCTCATAAAAAAATAATTTATTCTAAAAATTAAATTATTTTACACAAAAATCTCTTTTAAATGTGTAAATTTTTTGTATAGATATATATTTTTTTTAATTTGCCTTCTGTTAAAATTTTAGATTTTTTTATAGGTAAAAACTCAAGTGCAATCAACTTTACGTGAAGTTGATAACTGAGAGTTATTAGATAAAAATTTAGTTAAATCATTCAAATTATTTAACGACTCTCAAATATCAACTTCACGTGAAATTGACTGTTCTTGAGTTTTCACTTTTTTTATATAGAAAATTTGATATTATACCATTAAATTGTTTATTTCGAAAAGAGATATAAGAATGAATGAATTATATATTTAACGATATTGAATGTGTATATATGTAAGTTGGGTGGTCCATCATGGAATGTTGGATTGGGCAGAAGAGATTCAACAAGTGCAAGCAAAGATGCAGCAACTAAGGATATTCCATCCCCTCTTTTGGATCTTAGTGGCCTCATAACTGCTTTCTCCAATAAGGGTTTCACCACTCAAGAGATGGTAGTCCTCTCAGGTAATAATAACCTAAAGAGTAAAGTATCATTTTTGTCCTCAACGTTTGAGGTAAATCTTATTTGTGTTCCTAACGTTTAAATTGTCTTATTTGTATCCCTAACGTTTGTAAAAGTGATTCAATGTTATCCTGCCGTCAATTACACATCATGAGCGCTTTAGTTTGAGTTTAAAAATCTCTTCTTGAAGTTAGAATAAAAATGACTGGGATAGAATCGATGATCTACTCCAAAAATAGCTCATCAAATGTTGAAACTAATTCCTACAACATTTACATAATTCACTTTTCTAGGAACATAATTGAATCTAAACACAAATAGTGGGTATAATATTAAAATTGAACACATCCAAGTGAGACCTAATTGAGAATGAATAGATTCAAGGGAAAATAATTGAAAAATATAACATGATTTGTTAGTATAATTGATAGTAGGATAACATTGAATCACTTTTATAAACGTTAAGGATACAAATAGGACGATTTAAACGTTAGAGACACAAATAGGACTTAACCCAAACGTTGGGGATAAAAACGATACTTTACTCTGACCTAAACTATTATTAGTTGAAATATGAATCTTATTAAAATCAAATATAAAATTAATGGATTAACATATATAATATACGTGAAAACTCAAGTGCAGTCAACTTCACGTGAAATTGATAATTGAGAGCCGTTAGATGAAAATTTAGTCAAATCATTCATATCATTTAATGGCTTTCAACTATTAATTAACTTCACGTGAAGTTGATTGCACCTGAATTTTCACCATAATATATAAGCCGAGTTTATACTGCTACAATTATAAAAACTACAGTAGATAGATATACGAGTATTGTTAAAATTAAAAATATATTTTTTTTATATTTTAGTAATATTTTTTTTATTTTTAAATTAAAAAACATTGTTAAATAATAAAAAAAAAACATTTTAATTTTAACAATATTTTTTAAGATATTGTCGCTATCATAAACACCATAACATGCACTATATATATAATACTCCAAATAAAATAAAACCTCTCACATATAATTCATTATTAATTTGAGAATGTATACCTAATAATATTATGTAAAAGGAAAGAACATATATAGGAGATTAATCTCGAGTTTTTTTATCTAATTTATTTTAATTTTATATATGTGTATAGGAGCTCATACAACAGGACAAGCAAGATGCCAAATATTCAGAGGAAGAATCTACAATGAAACAAACATTGACACAAACTTTGCAACATCAATGAAATCAAATTGTCCAAGCAGTGATGGAGACAGCAACCTCACAGCACTTGATGTCACAACAAATGTGCTCTTTGACAATGCTTACTTCAAGAACCTTGTCAACAACAAAGGCCTTCTTCATTCTGATCAGCAGCTCTTTATTAGTGGCGGTTCCACTAACTCTCTTGTCACTAACTATAGCAACAGTTATTCAGCTTTCTTTGCTGACTTTGCTAGTGCTATGGTCAAAATGGGAAATTTAAGCCCTTTAACTGGTACAACTGGTCAGATTCGTGCCAATTGCACCAAAGTTAATTAATTTAAACATTGTTATTAGTAGAAAATCACTATAAAAGAAGTGGGTTATAGTCACAAAAGAAACTGTGGCTAAAATCTGACAAAACCCTAGTTACAACACTTTTGTCACGCATTGAGTGATGAATATTGAGTAATGAATATAGTATGATTTACCAAAAGAATGGTCATAAAGTCAAAATCGCTTTATGTATTATGGTTTTCTTTCTCTATGATTAATGTCTACTTAATTGTCTTGGTGTTAACTAATGAGTCTTAAGAATTTGAATTATATAAGGTGTTGTGTTGAAATCAATTATATATGCATACTGTAGTAGTTTTCTATAAAAGTATCAATTTGATACTTATTACTTAAATTAAAATAAAATAAAGTGTATGTGGTATTATTCGTTCAAAAAGGTGAATATATAGTGTGTATTTTAAGTTACATATATATTATGAGCGCAACTAAGTCGGCACCGGATTCAATGGTCCAGAACGTTTGGACCGTTAAATGGTCTCATAACAAAACATATTTTTTAAGTTTTTTAATAACTGATAAATAGTCCTTATCTAATTTTAATTACAAATTAACCCCATATATTTTATTTAATCATAAAAACTATTTTTTATTTTATAAATTATTATTTTATCATTAATCTATTATGTTTATTAACAATTAAAAATAAAAACAATAACAAATTAGATCTTCCATTGATTGTAATAAACTTTTTGGCTATTCCAATCGATTAAAAGATTATATTTGATCCGTGACGTTCGTCCATGACTGTGAAATCGTGTTTCTTTAAAAATCAATCGATTGGATTATCAAAACAATCGATTGAATTTCAGGTTTTCCATAACTCAATCGATTGGACTACAGGTTGTTATCACAAAAAAAATCGATTGAAAATTGCACGGCAACATGGTTTTCACAAAAATCAATCAATTGGTCATATTACCCAATCGATTGAATAATGATTAAAATGTGGGTTTTTAATAATTCAATCGATTGCTTATACTACCCAATCGATTGAATTCTTCAAAACAACCTGAGATCTCACAATTCAATCGTTGGTTGTGTTATTCAATCGATTGAAGTCATCAAAACAATATGGATTTGTTGCATGGCACTAAAGAAAAGATTGGGTGTGGTCCATTAGGATCCAGCTTTAGTAGATAAATGTGCATGTGATATAAAGTTGGAAGACTAGGCTATTGCAATGTTGTAAATCAAGTGATCTGCCCTGAGTGATTTTCGCCAAACAATTTTTATTTTTTTTAACCAAAACTAATTGATAATACAAAAAGCTACCATATTACGTGGGAGGTAGGTTGCAGCATGAAGGTAGATTGGGAGAGGAAATTAATCTACATGTGTATTTTCGTAGGATTGAGTAATCACATTTTTGTTCATTGACTGAACTGCAAATTTGCAGGAATATCCAGACGCAGGAACCAGTTGCATCTTTTGGGGGAAATCCTTTTGCATAAGATTTGGCTGTAGAATGTAGCGTCAATCTTATAGAATTTGATGCATAGAGAAGCATAGTTAATTGTGAGAGATTTTAAATGCTTCTTATTTTCAGATTCGAATGATTATTCAATTGTTTGATTACCTCCCACGGAAAGGAAGGCCTTGCAATATTCATAGTCCCAGCTATACACGGCAAATCCATATTGTTTTGATAAATTCAATCGATCGGGTAACACAACCAATTGATTGAATTGTGAGACCTCAGGTTGTTTTGAAGCATTTAATCGATTGGATAGTATAAGTAATCGATTGAATTATTAAAAACCCACATTTTAGTCATCGTTCAATCGATTGGGTAATATGACCAATCAATTGATTTTTGTGAAAACCATGCTGCCTTGCCATTTTCACGATTGAGTTATGGGAAACCTGAAATTCAATCGATTATTTTGATAATCCAATCGATTGATTTTCAAAAAAACACGATTTCACCATCTTGGACAAACGTCACGGATCAAATATAATCTTTTAATCAATTGGAATAGCCAAAAAGTTTATTACAATCAATGGAAGATCTAATTTGTTATTGTTTTTGTTTTTAACTGTTAATAAACATAATAGATTAATGATAAAATAATAATTTATAAAATAAAAAATAATTTTTATGATTAAATAAAATATATGGGGTTAATTTGTAATTAAAATTAGATAAGGACTATTTATCAGTTATTAAAAAACTTAAAAAATATGTTTTGTTATGGGACCATTTAATGGTCCAAACGTTCTGGGACCATCGAATCCTTTGCCAACTAAGTCTAAGAACCGGTTCCTATGCAAAGGAGCCAATTTTTTTTTTTTAAAGTTAGAAGTGGGACTTGAATCCGAGACCTCTAGGTGAATACGATGAGATTATACCATTTGAATTATAGTTCGTTGACAAAGGAGTCGAAATTTATGGAATACAACATGAAAGAATTATTTTCTTCTATAATTTTTTCCCCCAAAAATTAAGTTGTAATTGTAAACTCCGCTAAATTAGTAAATAATTAGTCAATAAATTAAATTTTAATAAGAAAAATTAAAAATGTAAATCTTATATTAAATTAGGATAGAGCTCATTAAAACGAGAATTTTGACACTAATTTCAAAAAATTTGGCCCGAAATTAGACCGAATAGGTCGAAACGGTCGAACCGAACCCGTGAACCCAACCAGCCCATCAATTAAATGAGCTGAAGCTCATCTCTTTCCCCATTCAGTATGAAGAACGCTGAACACAGCCAGGGGAAGAGGAGAGCTTCCAAACCCTAACCTCCACATCATTCCACCATAACTTTTTCATCTGAGCTCCGATCGCCGCACCATTTGCGGTCACGCGTCCAGCACGTCGAGCTCTACAAACCTATCGGAACAATTTCATTGGTAAGTTTCTCTATCATCCGAGTTCTTCTACCCCTTTAATTTTCGAAATTTTGAGTGCCCAAGTTGAAGAATTTGTTAATTTTGGTTCTCTAGGTTCGAATTAGCTTGCGGAATTCGTTGAACTTAGCTCTCTTGATCTGTGGATACTGTGAGGTCTCTAACCCTATCCAATCCTTGTTCTTAGTATGTTAAATTCTGAGTTTTGAACCATATATGTATCAAATATGTGAATTAGGCTTGTATAAGTGTATATCGAAGTTGATTGAGCACATTGGAGGCTTGGTGGATTTTGGGAGGCTTTGCCTTGAAGATTTTGAATCCTGAGAGTTGCTTTGGGTGCCTTGGTGGTGTCTCGGTAAATATGTGGAAATCGGCCAAGATATGGTTTAGGTTTCTCGTATTTAATATATAATGTTCTGTGAAAACTTAGGCTAGACGACCCTAGGATAGGTTGGAATGTAAAGGAATGCTTAATACTTAGTATCCTTGTTGTTGAATTGTACTATGAGTTGTGTATTGGATTGGGTAATTGCTATGGATGATAATAATAGGATGTATATTGATGAATTTATGATTATGGACTTGTTGACAAGAATATATGAATGCCTAGGATAGATGGATGACAAATTTGTTGATGTATTTAAAAGATTGATGCAGGATATTGTGGAATTGAGATATGGTAGTCATGGAAGGATTATTGTGGCGATGGCAAGGTGATGTTGTGTTGATTTTGGTGTATGATATATTAGGTTTGAATTGGATTCTTTAAGGAAATTGAGGTTTTGAACTTTTTGAGAAATTTTGTTTTTGGGCCAAACTTCGGCGAGTCATAATTTGGCTTCCGGACCCTTAAATTATTTCAAACTTGTTTTATATGAAAATTGGATCTGTGAAGTATACGCCGTTCGAAGAACGGGTGAAAAATATTTTAAGACAAAAAAGTAATGCGACTCGAAAGTTTGGGGTTTAAAGTGACAAATCTGCAGATTTCAAACTTAGTAAAATTTTTGGAAAAACGTACGCACCACACGTACGCGTGACATGGAACTTTTGTGCATGCGTAACCTTCATTTGGATATGGTAGCTACTGCCTCGCGTGCATGCGTGTGGGAACGAGTCTATGCATATGCGTAAAGTGCCAAATTGCACGCCACGCATACGCATGGTCGACGTGTACGCGTGACTTGGAGTATATGCGTACGCGAGTTCCTCCTACGCAACCATGTGCTACTGTCTGGCACATATGCGTGTGCGTAATCAGGGGATGCGTACGCGTCTTGGTCCAAACGCGTACCCACACGTACACGTGAGCCACGCGTATGCGTGGCCCCTGTTTTCTGCAAAACTGGATTTTATGTTTTTAAACCAAATTTCAAACTTCTAAATCTCTATTTCCATTCTTTTAGTCATAAAATATAATAGTAAACATAGTGATTAGCTGAAGCTAGGAAATTGAGATGACTTGGAGGTGAAGTAAAATGGTAAAAATGATGAATTAAACGTGGAAACGAGTATATTTGGAGTATATATATGTTATTTGGCTGATATGATATGATTATACAAAGATTGCAAAGATTATAAATATTATTTGGCTCATATACTCGATTGATTTGAGATACGAGTTTTTCTGGGTAAAGTACTGTGGCTTGCCACCACGTGTACTAGGTTGAGATTTGATACTCTGTTGACCCTACGACGTAAGTGTGACCGGATGCTTATAAATTTCCGAAAATGTTGACCCCATTGAGTAATTTTATATATTTGAGAAAAAGATATGCATAGACTCTTGGGGATGCGCATCGGGGGACAGTCCAAGGGTTTTGTTCTTGTCGGGTTGGCTTGATAACCGACAGTTGAGCCTCATCAGCCATATATAGGACAGGAATACATCATGTGCATTGTGTTTATTTGTTTGCTATGCCTTATTTAGGAATGCTTACAGAATATATTATGTTAATTGTAATAATTGCTACTTGCACTACTTGTCTCCTATCTGTGCTTGCAATTGTCTATTTGTCTGTCTTTGCAAATTCACTGGAGATGGAGGAACGGAGGAAAGGTGGACTGGTTGAGTGTTAGGATTAAGTTTAAGTTGAGTTAGAATTCCCTAGATACCTACCCTCTTTTATGGTTTCTGTTTAATACTTTTAAGCTTTATAATCTGAGTGTCGGCGTTCTAGGATTGCCTCTGGCATTCCCAAGACCTTATATATTATGTGGTGAAACCTTTACCATGCTGAGAACCTCCAGTTCTCACCCCATACTGTGTTGTTATTTTTTAGATGCAGGTCGAGATGCACCTCACTAGGCGTCTGGACTTCTGAAGCGGAGTGGTTTCTGGGTTTCTGTTGCTTTATAGTTTGTGTATATGTGTACTTAGCTTTCTCTCCACATAACTTGTTTATTTTGTTCCTCTTAGAGGTTATGGAGAGCAGTGGCGGAACTTGAAACAAAATTTTGGGGGGGGGGGGATAGAAAATAATTGTCAAAATATTTTTGATATGGACCCATTTAAGATAAGCTCGTCTAATCTCATCTCTCTGATTTGGGTGATATTGCCAAATTTAAAGCCGTTTTTCAAGATCTCGTTCCAAAAAGTTAAGGTTAAAGTCATCAGATGTAACTTTTTGAACTTTTGAAGGTTATATCTCACTTTTTTCGTGATTCATTAAAGTAGAAGAACTATCTACATGTGTTGATATTGTAAAAGTTATATGTTCTCCTTCTTAAATATTAGCCTTCCTCTTAAAAAATGTATCAATTCTTTGATTTTTTATTATTATTTTATATAAAAACTTGAATATATATCCTGTAAAATATGTAAAGAAGAAGTTAGAAGGACAAATATTAAAATTTATAATATTTATTAAATTTTTTATCAATTTATACAAATACAATAATATTAATACTTATTGAATATTCTATTATTTTTTATCATATAAAAAATTAAATTAAATAAATAGTAAAATATAAAATAATATTAAATTAAATAAATAAAAATATCTAATTTTTTATATTTGAACTTAAAGATAGAGAGAGTGTTGTTTATTGAACTTATTAGATACTTTAAGTCATAGTAAAATATTTAAGTCAATTGAACTATTTTTTATCTTTTAAAAAAGTACTACTAAATTTTTTATAAAAAGTTTGGGGGCCATGACCCTCCTTGTCTGAACTAAGCTCCACCACTGATGGAGAGCTAGGGTTTTATCTATATATTTTGGGTATTTTGGGACATGTATATATGTATGTAAATATTCTCTGGCCAGCCTTGACTTTGCAGGCTGAGTTAGGAGTTAGTTATTTTGTATCCTTGACTCTCTAACCTCACTTTCTGTTTATTCATACTTATAAACCTTAGATTTCTTAGCACGCAAGTAATCTCGTTTCCTGAGCGTTGCGTTTTTATTTTCGCGATTTTGTTCTACCTGTTTTTCAAGACTCCTAGTGTATTATATTCTTTCTGCTATTATATATCTATATTTTATTTTTGGCGGTCGTAATACCACACCACCTCTATTTTACGGCTTAAGCAAAAAGTTCTGTGTGGTAGAATGTTAAAGTAATGCTAATAATAAATTAATTTAAAACCTTTGTCACTCTTTGCTTACAACAAAAAGCAGAATGTCAAAGGTACCCAATTTAATAATTATCATCTTTTAATTTATATTTCCTTCGGGATTTTTAACATTGATTATCCAGTGTGTATAACAAATTAAATGGATGGAATGTTGTCTTGGTTTTTTATGTGTGCAAGTTAATTAAACAAATTGATTGGAAATCAAATTTACTAGATTACAACTTTTTAATACTGCAGATGTATATGCAATTTTTTTTATATCTATAGAAACTATTACTGTAACAGTCCAGACCACCCGCTAGCACGATATTCTCCGCTTTGGTACACAAGGCCTCACGGTTTTGCCTTTGACGATAGGGATGCTAGCCGAAGCCCCCACACTCACTCGTCAAAACGCGTCATGCTAGGGAGAGGTATCCACACCCTTATAAGGCATGCTTCGTTCCCCTCCCCAACCGATGTGGTTTCAGATTCTACTTCATAAGGCTCCATGAGATGTTTAGGATAATACCAGCTGATGCGAGTGAGGATACTGTACGCATATACGCACATGCGTACATCGTGATGCTGCTATCCACTTAGCAGTTTGATGACAAGAGTCCAAATCGGGTACATATTCGGTGGTTGTCATTTGTGGCGAGGCTTGACGAGATGGGTATTTATAGCTGGGGTTCAGTTGCATTGCCATGGCTATATCGATGCATATGTCGGGTGGCCAATAAAAATGTCACGAACTTGGACAATCCCCTTCAACTACTATAGTCTTGGATTTTCTGGTGGTTCCCTACGCTCAGGTCGCATGGGTTTGACGACTTTTCTTTTCTATTGGCATTCAGGTATCGATCAATGCATTGAGGTCTCGTTTATAGACAATCTCCCTGTACATAAAGCGCTACAATGTGCAATAGTTTATGCAAGGCAACATTTTTTTAGAAACCACTACAGTCACTCGCGGTTTATGTACAACACAGTTTTTTCAAAAACCATTACACCCTATAGCAGTTTCTACTCAGCACGTAAATTCACATAAATCGCTACACTTTGTAGTGGTTTACGTTCAAATTAAAAACCACTACACCACCCTGTAGCAATTTTTATAGATATAAAAAAGTTGCATATACATTTACAGTTTTAAAAAATTGTAATTTGATAAATTTAGTTCCCAATCAATTTATATGCGTAACTTTTTCTTTTTATGTTGGATAAGATGTTTGAAAACAATTTTTTTTAAAAGACCAAGTTTTTTATAGGTCAGTATTTATATTATCTTTCTTCAACCAAAAGAAATTGATTCTTTTCATGTTATATATGTACATCCCATTTATACTCTCAAAGTTTATAAATGATTTTTAAATAATTTCTAAAAAAATGTGATAATTTTACTATAAAAAAAGAAAGGTATAAACTTGAAAACATTGATAATTATAGAAAAAAGAAGATAAAAGAGCACATTAATAGAATTAAAGAAAAATTTTATGAAAAAATATGACAAATTAAGAAAGAAGGGAAAAAAAAGGTTGAGACCATATGTCTAAATATGTACAAATATAGAATTTCAAATATGCGATAACAATTGGCCTATTAGCTCAGTTGGTTAGAGCGTCGTGCTAATAACGCGAAGGTCGCAGGTTCGAGACCTGCATGGGCCATGTTTTTGGTTTCTCTTTTGTTTTATAAATTATGTTTCTGTAAAACGTTTCGTTGAGCCAAATTGGGCCGAAAGTTTTATCAGTAAGCTGAGCCAATTTGGGTCATGTTAGTTCCAAGCGTACATTGAGTTAATAAACGTTATCTGACAAAAACAAAAAAGACATAGTTATAACCATATCATGAAAAAAAAACCGTATAAAAAAATTAAAATAAGATAGTGGACAGTGGACACCCATTTAAGGTTGAAATATCATTTTAAGTCATCAATAACTTCAACAATAGAAATATATCAAATAACACAAATTCATCCATCCATCAATAATCTTGAATATTGACTTGATAATAACCTTAGTATTACATAATTAATCATTCATTGTGTAGGTACCTTCATATTACTATTATTATTATTCTTGTCCAAAATAGTAAGATCATCCAATAATTAATTAATTAATTTAATTAACCCTTCTGCAATCGAGCCTAATCTCACCATTGTTTCCAGTAAGAGACTTCATATTACCCATTTTGATCATTGAATTTTTGAAGTCTCTAGCAAACGCAAAAGGGTTCTTGCTATAAAGCTCCACCAACTTATCACTCTCACTACCATTCCCCTTATATAACTCCTGATCCGAATGTAAAATTCCCTTTTTGCCCAACAACGCTTTGTAGTACAAATTATCAACACTTGATGGAGTTGGATCCAACGGTGTCAAATTGTTGTCCCCAACACCACTAGTCCTAGGACAATTCCTCCTTAGAGATGTTGCAAAATTAGTTTCAATGTTTGTGTCGTTGTAGATTCTATTCCTGTACGTTGTGCACCTTGCAAACCCAATTGTGTGGCCACCTGAAAGTACAACTAGGTCCTTGGTGTTTAGTCCAACGTTGTTGAAGCTTGTAACCAATTGTGTGAAGTTTAAGAATGGTGCTGGTAGGTTGTTATTTGCGGCGGTTATGCTTGCGGTTCTTGCGTCTCTTCTTCCTAATAGTACTTTGTACCAAAATTGTGGACCACCCAACTGTTATTAACAAACACAACATGCAACAGGTTACTCTCATCTCTTCACTTTTCAAAATGATATGTACCATGATTATAATATAGGAAAATTTTTAAGTTTGTCGTCGTACCAGTGTTTTAGTGATTTTTAACCGTTGATCTTAATTATAAAAAATATATATTATATATATAATTAAGATCAACGGTTAAAAATCATTGATACACCGGTATGACGATACACTTAAAAATCTTCCTATAATATATACTATCATGATATGAATTAATAATTTAAAGAGTCTCAAGATGATGTGTTCATCAATTTGATTCTTGAAAAATCAAATATCTTAAATTAAATGGATTTTGAAAAATACATTAGTGAACTAAATTGATCTGTTAGATAATGACATATCATAACATAATTATATCACATGTCATCTTCTAATTGATGAAAAGACCATTTTAATTCATAATTATATATTTTAGAGATAATTAAGATATTTAATCTTTCGAGTAGTACACTCTTCCAACGACTATTTTGATAATTAACCCACTATAAAAAAAAGTTTAATTATGTTACTACCAAAAAGTTTAATTACTTTGTGAAATGTTTAACTATTTTAAAAATCGATTATTTTATTAAAAATAAGTAATTAGTTACTAATTTTTAATAGCACATCAAATATTTTTGTAATACATATAAAAGGTCTGAGTATACTCTCTAGAGGTCTTCATAGAAAATTTTGAATTAAATTATTCCTATATCTCTATATATAATAAATAGTTTCATTTAGTTTTTTTTTTTTAACTAATTTAAGAGTTTTGTAATAAAATTCTTATATGCTTTAAAACATTTTTTAAGAAAGAAATAATTAAGTAGTTTATTATCATGTAAAAGATTGTGGACATACAATGGCAACAGAGTCACGAGCAGCAACAGCTAAGATATCGGCACATGAAACGACAGGTCGTTTGCAAGCTTTATCAACAGCAGCCTTAATCTCATCAACCACTTCCAAACCTCTGATTGAGTTAAGGTTTGGTTTTGCTGTCTTCTCTCCGGTGAAGTTCTTCGTGTCATCTAGCAGAATCGATCCATCACATCCCTGTATATATAAATATTAACTATATGATATATTTCCCTACGATAAATAATATATACAAGTCACGTGTTTATATGTTATCTTCATGACTTTAATTTGTTCGGTTTCCCTAGAATATGAATAATATATATAATTAATTACTGATTCATTAGTATAGTAGTTTGCAAAATGGTAGAAACTCAGGTGTAGTTGATTTTACGTGAAGTTGATAGTAAAAAATTGTTAGATGAAAATTTAGTTAAATCAGTCAAATTATCTAACGATTTTTAATTATTAACTTCACGTAAAGTTGATTGTACCTAAATTTTTACCTTCCAAAATAGATCAGAAAAATTATTATTATATGGTCTATTTCTTTATGCATACGCTTCTTTTGTCACTTTCTAATTTTGGCATTAAAAATAATTGATAAAGAAATGAAAGAAATTATGATAAAAGTTTTTTTTTATATATATATCATGAAAAGAAGGTATATAAAAAGCCGTGCAAATATCCTTTTTCATTGTTACTCATATAATAGTTATGTATCTCATTCTATCGTGTTTAAGATATAATTATTTATTTATTTATTTCTTTTTATTATATTAAAATTTTTATAATTTTATAATTTTTGTTATTTTTAAAGAATAAAAAATAACATAAGATAAATAAAAAAAATATTTATACAAAAATTTAAATAAACTCAAAAGAAATTCTTATTTAAAGTGACGTATTAAAAAATAATTTTATAATATATATAATATTAAAATTTTATAATAAAAAAATTTAAAATTCAATTATTGTTGGTTTAAAAAAATAGTATTCGACAAATAAAAAAAATTATACAAAATTTAAAAGAGATTTTTTATTAAAAAAATGTTATATATATATATATAAATGTTATTTGTATATTAAAATCAGCTAACTAATATATTTATGTATAAATATGTATAGTTTAATTTATTTTTAATATATATTTATATTCTAATATATATTTTATAATGTGACTTTTATGATATATATATAATATATAGGCAACTACTCAAATGAAGATGGTAAAAATATTTTCTCATGAAGATGCTTTGTTCAAAAGTGTGGTTTATTTATTTAGCCACACTTTAAACAAAAACAACACTTTTATAAATATCAAAATCTAACCATATAATCCATCATCCAAAAGTAAAAAAAAAATATATTCACATGAAGACAATTATAAAATCTTCATTGTAGTATCCACCTAATATATATATATATATATATGATGGAAATGCAAAGGCAACAACTTACATTAACAAAGCAATCATGGAAATGCAAACGCAGCAAAGAAGCTCCCATGCGCCTTTCACGATTTATTGCCTTTTGAACCACTCTCCTTATCACTGGCAATGCTTTTGGACAAACTTTCTTATAGAAATTAGGAGTGAGTGCTGCTGCATTTGTTGTAGTCGGAATCATCATTGTCACCGTAACAATCACAAGCAAACATTGCAAATAAGAAAAGGAAGCCATTGTTGTTGGTGCTTGAAGCTTGGTTTTGTTATTGTGCATTGCATTGGGTAGTGATATCGTATATGGTTTATTTATATAGAAGCAATAAGGTATGCCAATAGAAAACTTTTGCACATTTAAAATTAATTAAGAACCATAGTTTAATTTAATTGGTTGGCTCTATCTATACATACAATATTTTAGTTCATCAAATACAACTGGATTGTGCTACTCCATAACTTTGCCTCATCACGTTCGTTACACGGTGAAGTCAAATAATAAGAAAAGTCTTCCTTTTTTCTAACATACATTATAGTTTTTTTTTTTTCAATTGCTTAATTTTTAGAAGAGTTATGCTATGTGTACATTAAAATTAGTCATTAAAGTCACCCATTAGTATAAATTACATGTTGAAATATAAATATATATTTATTGAAAATAAATTAAACCACCTATGTATCTATACACAAATATATTGGTGGCTGATTTTAATTAATGGTTGATTTTAGTGTACAAATAACATTTTTCTTTTTTTGGAATAAGAGTTACATTTTATTATTTGATTTTTCAGTTTTATAGAGCATTATTATTTTCCACTTTTGCAATCTATTTTTTGAGTTTACGTGAACTTTTTTTTTTTGCATATATATTTTTATATTAATTTCATGCTGAATTTTTTTTTTGAAACTCAACAAGAATCAAAATTTATATTTTTAGGTTATAAAAATTTTAATATTATATTATGATAAATTTTTTTTTTTTTAAATTTAAGTTGATGAGAAATGACACATATATTTTTACTCTATAAATAGCACAACTAGTAGGAGTTTAATTTAAATAAAAATGACTAAAGATATCAAATAATTAAACGATGAAAAAAGTATGCATAAAAAAACAGTAAAAGATAAATACTGCAAAAGATCTCTTCTAATTTAGGAGAATGTCTCTGTATAAATTAGGAGTGGCAATAGAATGGATAGAGGCTATTTTTGTTCTACCTAATTTTGTTCTGCTATACAATAATTTGTATAAAATTTATTATACTCTTATTTATGAGTTGTAAAAAATTAAATCTTAATTTATTTTTGTAGGTACTTGTTCTACTTCTACCTGCCTCATTCCTATTAGCTCCTATAATTATTAAAATTTAATAAATAAAATTAAATTTTAAAATTTATATAACTATCATCACATACATAATATAAATTAAAAATTAAAAATAAAAAATTAAATATGATACAATATTATTAATTATTTTATATATATTTATATATATATATATATATATATATTTAATTTTAAAATTTATATAACTATCATCACATACATAATATAAATTAAAAATTTAAAATAAAAAATTAAATATGATACAATATTATTAATTATTATATATATATATATAGAGGGACGGATATTATCTAAATTCGACCCGTTCTACCTTAGTACGAGACGAGTAATTATCCATTTTGAGCAGATAAAGACAAAATAGATACCCACAAATTCAAATGGTATTATTAGGGGTGCACAGACCCGGCTCGGCCCGAAGACCCGACCCAATTCCGAACATTTTAGGGGCTAACTTGGTGTGATTTCATCGGGTTTAGGGACGGGTAAGGGTCTCAAAAATAGACCCGGTCAATATTTCGGGCCAGGTCCGGACCATAACTCGGGTCACCCGAAGTCGGCCCGGTGGCCCGGTCATCATACACAATTAATATTTTGTGTTATTAGTGATGGATCATAACTATTCTTATGTGAAATTTAAGTATTGTAAACCTTAATATTTTGTGTTATTAGTCATTATAAGACTATAAGTTAATATTTTATGTTTAGAATGCATAAGACTTTAGACTAATGCATAATATTGTGTTATTTGTATTGATTTAAATATTTGGTATTATTAGACAATATTAGTATTGATTGTGGTTTTGCTTTAGTATTGATTGTGGTTATGCTTTAATTTTAAAGAAGGGTTGGTTTTTGTTATATTTTTCTAAGTGAATTTTACCATATTAAATAATGGTTGGAGTCTTGAAAATTTGGATATTTTTACATGCTAGCTTACAAGAAAGTATCAACGTAATGTAATGTTAACAGCCCGGTTTTCATCCGGTATAATTGTGGCCCGAAAGTGTATTGGTTTCATCGGGTCTAGGGTCGGGTTTGGGTCTAATAAATAGACTCGATGTATATTTTGGGTCGGGTTTGGATCATATCAAACCCGACTTCACCCGGCCCATGTGCACCCCTAGGTATTATCCCTAATATAATTGTTAAATAAATATTATACTGCAAACAGCGGTAAAGAGAAAGCCACGTATTTATCACTTTGTTACCTTTATTTATTAGGAAGAAATAATACTATATATTCCGAATATATTCTCATCCAGTAATGAGGAAATAAATAAGCTACTTTTATCGTATTTTATTTTATTTTATTTTGGGTGTGTCTATTCATCAATTACTTAACTTCTCGAAATTGTAACCAATGATCTCCAAAGTCCATTGCAAAATAATGTTATCTTAAGTTTGGTTAGTGTCTTTAAAATATATTAACATATATATATAATATACAAAGAAATACAAATAAAAAAGTATGAGGAGCTAATATATGTATTGTATAATGTATATAATGAGAATTAAATTGAAATTAAAATTAAATTATGAGCAATTAATTAATTTTAAATAGTTTTTAATTTGAAATTTGAAATTTGAAATAAATTAGAATTACTGTCAGTTATAGAATAAAAAAAACGACCTCTCTCTTAATATCGTGTGATCTCTTTCTCTCCATTTCTCCTCAAATCTCGCCGGTGTAGCGCCGCCATGGTCACCAGCTGCCGTCCGACATAGCGCTGACTCTGTTTCAACTAACGCCGTCGTCCGTACAGGCCACCGCCCAGCATCATGTTCTTATCGTGTGGGTCAAACTTCGCGGCACCGCAGCAACCCGGACGTCCAGCGAGAACAGTGCGCAGCCGGTGTGTGCCTTCTTCCCGATGTCGACGTCGCAAGATAAAGGGGTCTCAAGTGTGCTTTCTCTTTCATGCCCATGATCACCTCGCCGAAGTTCCTTAATGGAGTGCAATGTGGTTGAACCGCTGGGTTGTGTTCCATCTTCTGGCGGTAATGAGAATTCATCAAATCCACATGAAAACGTAGTCGACCATTTTGTCATCGAGGGTGAGCAATCAAATAAAGTGAGCAAGTTACGTTCAAAACATTGATAATGGATGATTATTTTTTCAAATGATTTAGATGTTTACACTCAATGCAAGTGGCGTGTTTAATTTTATGTTTAATGCTTACCCAAATGTATCATAAACATTCATGATTCAACCACATTTATGATGATTTTATATTGATGGTATGCTTATATGTATGGGAAATTTGCATAAATTAAGCAATCATGGTATATTGATTTGTCGCTGGATGAAACTAGGTCTTTTTTGGACTATCTTTTATGAATATATGAAGTTATATAACCAAATTTAAATTGCATATATAAGCATGAGAGTTGACTACATTTGGAGACCTTACTACTCAATAAGTAATCACCCATGTTCCTGTGCATGATGCTCATAGGTCCCCTGTAACTTTAGTAGTGATGTATATTAAATTTGAGTTACATCTAATGGTATTATTATTATGAAGAATATATTTGAAAATAAAAATTAAAAAGGCAAGAGTTATCAACTGATGGGATACTTAATCTGCTTCCTGCATGTTTAGATTAGAATATATGTATATACTTATACATGATGGACATTGAATGAATAAAAAAACAACTCTAGTCACCATTGACTCTGAAATCGAGGACTGAACTATGTGTATGGTAGTTGTATCTACTGCATGTTCAGCTATGTGATGTACAGTGTCATTGTGAAAGAGAATAGATACTAGTTTCAATACTTATATAATAGGTAAAACGAAATAATTAATTCAATTACTATCATTGTCATTTTCATGCATTTGTTTTTAAGCTAAAATGGGTATGATGATTGACTTGATTTCTATCTTTTATCGCATTTTTTGTGCTGGTTAGTGAGGTTTTATGTACATGATATTTACTAAGGATTTATCTTCTTCTTTTTTTCATTTCTGCGTTTATTTTGGAATTGTAGGCCATGCAACTGTCAGATGTTACTGAAGTTGGAAGTGAATAGATGGATCTTGGTTACGAGGTTTGGACTTTAGTTTAATTTTGTGTAGTCATAATCCACATCTTTGACTTGATAATTAATGGCATTGATTTTTTTTATCTGAAACGTAGTTACCGGATCACGGTTGCCTTCAGAAAGACGAAATACCAAGAGTTGGAATGCGATTTGTGCAGTTACAACTGGTTCATAAATTCTATGTTACCTACGCAAAGAAAGTAGGATTTGCAACTAAGATAAGGACGACAACATGTGACAAGATCACAAAGGAACCCGTTAACCAAGCTATCCACTATAATCGGGATGGGTTCCGCGGGTCTCGTGTTAAAGCACCAACGCGGAAGAACACGATTTCAGCCACCGGGTGCAAGGCAATGATATATGTGAAGTTTGATAAGGAAAAGCAAGAGTGGGTTTTCTTCAAGGTTGAGTTGAGGCACTCGCACCCATGTTCAGCGAAAAAGGCGGTGCACTACCATAAGTATAGGGATCTGACCATGCATGCGAAGTGCGTGATCGAGGATAATGATGAGGCTCAAATTCGACTAAACAAGACATTCCTAGCTTTGGCAAATGAGGCTAGGGGCCCGTCGAACCTGGGATTCTCAGAAAAGGATTTAAGAAACTATACTACAGCAAGACTTCGAACCAGCAACGTGAATGCAGATGTTAGGGAGATGATGAACTAGTTCATGAGAATGAAGGACATCAATCCGAACTTCTTCTACGCGATAAATTTGGACGAGGAGTGTAAATTTAGGAGTGTAGTACGGGTGCACGCAAGGTGCAGGGCGTCGTATGAATATTACCGATTGTACTTGTGAAATAACATGGTTGGCCTTCTTATCAAGTTCATCAGCGGTCCATTCAGCAATCCAAGGCTCGCATGCTTAACATGCATGTAACGAACCATGCTAAGCTCTGAAAGTAAAGAACCTAGACACAAGTAATTCACATGTTAGGATTTATAACTTAAGATGTACATGCAGGAGAAAATTAGGTAAACTATTTGCCATAACAGCAACACAAACATGCACCCACCGCATGTTTTGTGGTTCTCGGTTTGGAATTTTCTTATTGCATCTTGCAACCACTTCAATATCTGATACGGCCAGTGAAATTTTCTGGGGTTTGAGACATCCAAAATTAGAGGGAGGTGCCATAGGGAGATAGTCTGCTAGCTTGGTCTCCATTGGACAGCCAAAGACAAAGTCCCGCAGTTGTGTTATTGTTTTCTTTTGAAACTGTCTCTTAAGTGCCAGATGGGATGCATTTTTCTTCTGCAGTTCCGGGATTGGGTCCCCTACATTAATGAAACATTTTACAATAATCAATCAGTGTTTACAAAGGCAAACCAAAAAACACGCACAGTAAATATTACATCTTACATAACTTCCACTGACCTTTAGAAGGTATGCCGAATACATTACCAATCAGTTTAGCGGTAACACGGATGTCCCCTACATCCACCCTGAGAGTGTTTGATTCCACATTATACGCCCTCGCAAGTTGAAGCATGATGCTCTGCTTCACATGCCACATCGGTACCCACCGCAGAAAATCAAATCCAATAGCCTCAATCTCAGCCAACTTTGCATTCTCATTATGTAGTTCTAAGTAAGAAAACAAGTTGTTGATGAAGCAAGGTGAGCATCGCGTCTCGACTAATGTCTGTCGAGCAAAAATTAAGAAAAAATTACGTCACAACATATAATCAAACAAGTTTTTTCAATCACGTAAACAATGTGATACTTTTTTAACCATCTGATTTTGCGTTCGGACGGTATGATAATGGATGGTTGGAACGCCGTGAAAAGTTACTCACGTAATAGATCCTTTGAAATCCAATGCAAGATTCTATTTATTTTATAACCAACTAAGGAAAATTATAATAACATGAGCAAAAAACCTTGTAACCGTTCCATATGCTAATACAAAAAAATTATAAGATCCATGAAGAGAAAGGATGTCCACAGCAAGAATTTAAGTGGTCTGAGAGACCGACTCGGCCAATTATAAACACAACAATCAGAAAGGTAAATCAGATTCACACAAAGCAACAACATGGCACACCTAAACAGCAAAGTAATCAGTGCAATTCAACCATCCAGATATTTATTGAAGTAACCATTTGTTCCATGTCGATCCAGGAATGAATATCCGAGTTCAGAGTATGCTCTAAGGACCATTTATACATTTTCTTACTAAAATACAAGACAATCCTCAAACATCACTATACTCAAACAAAATACCAACACAATAAACTTTCCATATATGAAAATCAACCATCCAAATATGGACAAAAACTAATCATATTTACTAGTCATATAACATTGGTCTTTTTAATATTTAATAAGTCATACATTTAAATAACAAGATATATACATAATTAAAATTAGTGGATATAGATCAGTAGTATTTTTGTAAGATTAGTAACTTTTGATAGAAAAATCAAGCTTTCTTAAAAGATTAGTGAGTAAGGACTTGAATGGATTGCATTCACACTTCCATGCCTTCATGAAATAGAACATAGCCTCTTGAAGATAAAAACAACAAAAAGGCAATAGAAAAGCGGTGAATTTTGTGGTTTTATATGTCTTCAAATGATCTAATTCATACAATATTATAATATCAATTCCTGAGATACACTACATGGTTGCATTATCAGTTTTATTCATGACTACCGAGAACATCTTAGTGAACAACCATACGCACTATTGGACCCATATCTTGTCCTTTCTTTTAGTACACAATTAGAACCCTTCACACCTAACATCTTTTACATATGTTCTATAGTTAAATAAACTAATTTAACACCGAATATAAGAAAATTAATCTCTTTATGTGATATGTTCATAATAAAATTAAAGTAAGTCATATGTGTGATAGTAAACATCTAACTTGAACTTCTTCAAACTAAATAAACAGTTAATATAATTAGCATCATATATGCATTGTCTTACTTACAAAAAATAGAGACCCATCAAACAACAACTCATTCAAACAAGCTGATAATGTACTAAGATCAAAATAGCAGTCACCATCATGAAAATCGACCATCCAAAGGTTTGGTAAAATAACAAACATATTCGCACTTTAACTCATCATGTGTACATCAAGATATCCGCAAAGTCAAACAAATCATACTTCCAAAATCAAGGCAACAAAGTTATATAATTGCTACCAAAATCAAGTCAAAACAAATCATATTCAATAGTACTCAGATACTAAGATTAATTTGCTTACAAAGAAAACAAAAAAAAATTCCCTGCAAAAAAAAATCCAGTTAAGCAAATAAGTGATCGTCGATAGAAACCAACCATCCGATAACATGTTAAAGTAACCATCTAATCAGTGTCAACTAGAGATCGACAATAGTCAATCGGTTTACGTAGCATTGCATGCAATAGTCCACACAGTAAGGGGAAAAAATGTCCTATTTGAACCAAGCTTTTGCAATTCTTCCCGCGCAAACATTAATCAACTGCAACCATTTACATCAGAATTTTATTCAACAAGTTCTAACAAACTAAAAATGCAACTAGTGAGATTTTCACTGTGATAAATCGAACAACTCAGCAACATAAACAGTATCCACCACTAGAAATAGCAGAAACAGGAATCACGAGAATAAGACATTAAGCAACTAACCGTAGAATGTCGATGATGGAAGGCGTGATTGGGCAGGTACACCAACGAGATCGTGAACCATCCAATGGTCACGCAGTAGGGAGGACCTAGGCCGCCGGCTGACGCAGGATGGCGAGCGTGAACGAGGTTGGGTGATGCAGGTCAGGTCAGCGCAGATGGGGGTACCAGATCACGCTGGGACGCAACGGCTGGGTGTTCAGCGGCGACATTGCAAAGCGGTTGCTTCCAGCGAGGGCGGTCACACGTGACGGAGGCTCTGTGTCAGGCGGCAATTCGGCAGGGGATGCTCAGCCGTGACAGTGCGCATCGGTTGCTGCCAGCAAAGGAGGACGGGCACGATGGAGGTTGGCCCCTGAACTTCTGATCGGCACGGACGCAGTTTGCAGGTCATGCGGAGGCTGGGGGGACGGGATGTTCAGCTGCGACAGTGGGGGGTTTGGGGGGTAGCATGACCTTCCATTCAAAAAAGGAGAATTAGGGAAAAATTAAAATTAGGGGTTAAAACAAAACTGAACAGGCATTAGTGAATTAGGATAAAAGGGAGTTAATCCTCATTTTTAACTCATATTGGACCTAACAAACAGTCCATTGTAGCCATTGTATAAATATCTCGTTGGCTCCCTAGCGGGATTCTATATAAATATAAAGATATATAAATTTTGTAACGTATTTAATAATAATGCACAAGATACACGTTTATAAATCAAATATTAATTTTATTCTCTTTAATATACTTTATCATTGTCATAACCACTATTACTTTTCACCATTATCACCACTAAAATTTCAACATCAACCTAAATTACTATCAGGAACTCAGCAAAAAATTTATATCAATAATTAACTCAACTTTTTATTTTATTTTATTTTTAAATGAACTAAGTATGAGTAAGGAAAGAAAAGGAGTATGCTGATAGAGGTAGAGGGACCAAGTGGTGCAGTGTAGAATTGGGAACGTTTGTAAACACTTAACACCTGAAATTTTACTGGCTCGCTGATGGCTTTGTGGTCAGCTTCGGTTCCGCTATCGTCTTCGGCTGGAACTCTGGTCTCGTCCCTCTTCTATTGTCGATAACTGCAAAATTGTTCATCTTCGTCAATGGTCTCCGATTCTGACTAAGATCTATCGCACTTATGGCTTCCACTATAGATCCAGCTCTCTCTCTCTCTCTCTCTCTCTCTCTCTCTCTCTCTGTGTGTGTGTGTGTGTGTTTTTACGTATTGATTAATTTGAACTGCAGGTGTGAGAGTGCATAGCTAGACAAAGAAAAAAATTTTGGAGAGTGAGATAGGAAGAATGAAGTGAAGACGGCACGGCGACGATAGTGGCGACAGTGGCAGAAAAAGCAAGAGAAAAAATCATTAGTAGCAGAGGAGGGAGGAGGAAACAGGGATGAGGGAGAATAGAAAGTGAAAAGAAGATATGAAGATAAAATTGGTAATTTCAAAAATACTTAAGAATAAAAATGTCAAATTTTATGTTTTATGTATTGTGTCTCTGTGTTTCAGCTTTAAGGAGGAATATTAATTAAATACATGTATCAGTACCGTGTGTCTCAGCAAATAAACGGTAGACGTGTACTACCATGTCTAACAATTAGCTTAGTGTCCATGTCTCAAAAAATAAACATAACCTTAGGCTGTGTTTGGTTAATGTCTTTTAGACACAAAGAGATAAACACAAATACACAAGTAGACATAGACACAAATATACACAAATTTTATTATTGTGTTTGGTGATGATACACAAGACACAATATCTAATTCAAATGTCTATTTTACCCTAAAAATAAACATCACTACTACTATCATTATCACTTGTTTCTAACACCAATGCTAATTTTTCAACCTCAATCCAAATCAATATCATCAAAAAACTTAATTATTAGTTTAACAATTCAAATTAAAAACTGATCGGCAATTAAAATATAAACAGAAATAAAAGTGAGAGGAATGTGATGAGGGTTGAGAAAAGTGACAGAAGCAAAGAAGGTGATGAGAAATTGCAGATCTAGCAAAAAAGAAAAAAAGAAAAGAAAACAGAGGGAGCTAGAATAGATATGAAACATGGTGGTGGTGAAGCAATGAGATCCATGGCGGTGACGCAATGAGACCCGTGGCAACGACGATCTGCAATGGCGAGAACGGGGCGACGTGGTGACATCCATGACTAGCAAAGAAGAGACACAGAGACAAGAGGAGTTTTACGGTCAGACGTGAAAGAGAAATTTTGCTGGTCAGACTCAAGGAAAAAGAAGAAGTTTTGTGGCCAGATTCGAGGGTCAAGGGAGGAACAGAAACAAAAGAAGAAAGTAGCTGCAGTGGAGAATGAAGAAAAAAATGGCTACAGTGGAAGATGAAAGTGCGTGAAGGAGAAGAAGAAGGTTGAGGCAGTGTAGAAGAAAAAGAGATTAAAAAGGTTAAATAAATGAGGATAAAATTAGAATTTTGAAAAAATATTAAAGATAAATTTGTTCAAAATTGAATTTTAAATTGTGTCTCATCGTGTCTCATCATTTCAGCAAGATACAAAATACGTGTATTTTGTGTATCTCTGTGTGTAACCGTGTCTTTCTATTTGTATGTCTTACAAAACAAACATTAAACGTATGTAACCGTGTCCATGTTTTTGATAGACATAAACACTAACCAAACGGGTCTTTATTGTACACTACACACATGTGATCATGAAGACTTTCGAATGATAATGTTATTACAAAGGGAACATTTTTACATATAAATGAATTGCCTGCTAAGAACTAATTAATATTTTTTTTCTTCTCTATTTTAGTAATTTTTTATGGTTAAAAAAATTATGTGTTCAAATTAGACCCAAGGGCATATATCCAGCTAAAATGTCTACTCTGGGATAATCAGTTATCAAATTAGGTTTCTATCAACTATTCGGTTCAACAGTAGCCATAAGTTTGTATAGTCTAAATCACATGGGGTTGAACCAACTAAGATGTGGGTTTATACATTTCATCATATTCGACTCGACTTAAGGAACAAGTTAAATGGTCTCTTTAATTACTTCCATTATCATCACTAAGGTGATAACCACTTAAAATATGTGAATAAATTTTTACTCTATAAGAAAATAATTATTTATGATTATTTAAAGTCATCTCTAAAAAATGACTAAATTTTATTTATTATTCTATAAATATTCAAACACTTAAGCATTTTTTTAATTCAATTATACTTAAATTGTTAAAATTTTTACTAACTTAAATATTGGAGTCTTGCAGATACTTTCTATTACCATCCAAATGAAAATATGAAAACATTTACTATTGGAAAAGTCTAGGGGACCAGCAATTTTATTGCATTTTGGTCAGCATGTAACCAGCAGAGAAAAGTGAACCATTAGATGAAATCTTACACCAATCTCACACTATCAAATCATCATTGATGGCTAGTTGATGGCTACCAATCACAAATGTTACTGGCCCCTAACATTGCTCTTTACTATTATAGAAATTTAGACCTCACATCTAAGTCCAAACTTCATCTGATTTCAGGTAATTCCTTAAAACATTGACATCATTACCGAAAACTTGAAAAAACTCTTATATGGTGAACAACATTCATGAAGATGGTAAAACTACGTCGGATTCTAGTTCACACACCAGAAGTTTCGGCTGGAGTTGTTGTTCCCATTCCATACCCCCCTTTACCACCTCCACAATCTCATAATCAACCACTATAATACCAGTCTTTCTCCCAACTTCCAAACTCTCATAGAATAACTTCCACTATTCATGTACTAAATTCAAAAGAAGATAGACATAATATTGTCGATATTGAAACTCATCACAGAATTGTTTGAAGAATGGAAAAGAAGGAACGAGATTTTAATTTTTAAATCGTTTATTAGTTTTTATATTTCAATACCATTTTTACGTGTCACCCACATGGCATCTATATCTAGTAGGTATTTATATCTAGTATTAGTAGTTTATTAATTGACAACTAATTACAAAGATCGCTTAAATTGATTACTTAGCGGGTTGGAAATTGATTGATTTTTGTTTGAATCTATCCTAGACATAAGTTTGACAAATAAATTAAAGGTAATGGAAAGCAAGTTAGCATGCACATGCGTGTGCTACATTTATTCCCTATCTATCCATTAATATAATCTTTTGAAATAAGATTATTAACATCTTTTCGCTTAAGAATTTAAAGTAATAATAAGTAAAATTGTCTTAATAAACCACAACATATTCTTTGCTCTTAGAATTGAACCTAAATCAAGAAAATTTTTGTTTGATGCAAACTCATTAATTCATTGTTCTTCAACACACTACACCTGAACCGGGTGAAGTGATGTGGTGTTTGTGGTTCATTATTATTAACTAGGATTAAGTATGAAAATTTATTTCGTCTCCAGCCTTTTTTCGCTACAAAATAATCCCAAAGGTTTTAGTTTATTTTAAAATCGTCTTTCGAACGAAAATATCCTTCCTCTTCTTCTCCCAAAATCAACCAAATGCAGGAACAGAAGCAGAATACAAAAACAGAAGCAGACAGAAATAGAGTGCAGAAACAGACAGTAGAAGCAGTAAAACAACAACAACAATAAAACAACAACAACAACTAGAAGAACAACACCAACAATAACAATGGATAATGAAGTAACAACAAAAATAAAACCAGAAGAAGCAAAAATAGAAACAGAAACAGAGACAAAAATGGCGAGCGACAGCACTGAACGCGGTTTCCCCTTCTCCATCACAGGCGCGCAGGGAGCGGGGATCGGGGCGCGGGGCACAGCGACGCGGGGAACGGGGCGCAGAGCGCAGTGGCCCGGGGAGTGGGGCACATGGCGCAGGGCACGGTGAGCGGCGGCGCTACCTTCCCTTCCAAATTCTCTTTCTTCCGTCCCCCCACCCACCTTCCCTTCCCTTCCCGATTCTCTATCTCCCCCCCTCCCCCAAATTCTCTTTCTTCCTCGATTTTCTTTTTCCCTCTCGTGTTCCTTTTCTTTCTTTTTTTATTATATTTTTTAATTTATTTAAGAAAGAGTAATTTGGTAATAAAAAAAAATTTTGGTAAAAAGGACGATTTTAAAATAAATTGAAATTTTTGGGACTATTTTATAATAAAAAAAAAAGCTGAAAATGAAATAAATTTTCAGCCTCTATGTTAAGAAATAAAATTGTACTTGACCCTATTAACTACTTAACTATATATATATATTTGAGTTGGCAAGGTGCCAAGGTCTATATATATAAAAGTCGGTCATCACAGCTAATTAATCTTAACTAGTAGTATGTAACCAAAAGTTCTGAACAAGCAAAATTAGATCGGCTAACATTTAATGATTCATATCAAGGCCATCTTAATTTGACAATAAAATAAAAATAAAAATATTATGTATATACAAAAAAATTAGTTATAGAATTATTTATATATATATTTATGTATAAATATATATATTATTTAACTCATTATTAATATATATTTTATATATATTTTATATTTTAATATATATTTTATACGTATAATTAATTTGATAGTTGATTTTTGGTGAACGTGTATCATGGTTGGATTCAAATTTATGTTATTTGTATACACGCTACCAATTTGTTTACCATTGTGTTATATATCCAACAATTATATTCAAGAGTGAGTTAGCGAGGACAAAACATACATATCAAGAAACTGGTATAGAATGATGCCGTTTTAAAAAAATGAAAAAAAAAAAAAAAAAGGATGAAGAATAATACCATCGAAGTATATGAAGGCTACAAGACAAACCGGAATGTCAATTCTTTTTTTAGTATTTACTCCTTTTATATATTACTTATGAAATAAGTTAGGAGGAGTATGTTTTGTTTCTATATATACTATAATATTCTTTAGTACAAAGATATTTTCAATATAATCTGATAATTAAAATTTAATTATAAATAATATCAAAATATTATATATATATATATATAAATATATATATATATATATATATATATATATATATATATACATATGTATATAATTACTATTTTTATGTATCTTAATTGTTTCATTAATGGTTTGAAGACTTATATTATATTGTTATTACCGTAAAAAAGTTTTTTTTTATTAATATTCAATCAAATGTTATTACATAAAAATTTAATAATTGTTTTTAGCCAGACACAAATTATTCTAGTATATATTATCACATGGAGGTACTTTGATTAGGTCTCAAATTTAATTTTTTTAATTTAAATTAAAAGAAGACCTTGTTTTGAGATGTGTTGGCCGAGTCAATCAAATTTTAAATTCCATATTAGATTTAATGGCGGTTAGTTTAATTGAAAAAAAAAATTAATCATGTTAGTAGACACAAATTAAAAAATTAGACACTAAATAATTGTTATTATAATATATATATTAAAATATAAAATATATATTTAAAATAAGTTAAATAATACATATATTTATATGATTTATTTCTAATAATTTTTTGGTAAACACACACTATATGAAAAATTATTTTTAGCAGCTATTTATTTTATTTTTAGTGACAATAAACATAGCCACTAATATATTTATCGGCAATTAGATATTAATTGTTTTATACTTTATTGTCGTTAAAACTTTTTAATGGCCACAAAAAATATATCATTTGCTATTATAATATATAATAATAACGGCAAATATATAATCACTACAAAAATATAATAAGTTAAATAAGACATATAATAGCCATTATATTATTGCCGAGTTAATACTCAAATTTGTCCCTGAAAGATACCTCGATTTCCATATTAGTCCCCGAAAGATAAAGTTAATCAAAAGAGTCCTTGAAAGATACACGACTGAATCAGGTTCGTCCTTCCGTCAATTCGCTTGATAACTTGGCTAACGTCTGCTGATGTGTGACGATAACTGCTACGCTGACCGAGAAGAAAAACGACGCCGTTTTGAGTGGATGCCCAGATAGTCATGATTCGGCGTCGTTTTGTACGCAGAGTGGATTCAAAACAAGGCCAACTCCGAGCTCTCTTCTCACCAGAAGAAGATCTTCAAAGTTGATGACCACATCGGCGTTGCCATCGCCGGACTCACCGCCGACGGCCGCGTTCTCTCGCGCTACATGCGCAACGAATGCATCAACTATTCCTATACCTACGAGTCTCCTCTTCCCGTTGGATGACTCGTCGTTCAACTCGCTGACAAGGCTCAGGTATCAAGGTTTAGGATTTTCGGTTTTTTGTTACTGTTTTGGTTCTTGGATCGTGCAATTGCTGTGCTAGGATTTATTTTGTGTTTTGAAATGTTTGGATCTGCATATGCAGTTTTGGTGTTTTTTTTTATTAATTTGAATTGTCAAATTTGACAGTCCTATAATTGTTGATTATGTTAATTGCGATGGAATTGATTGGTTTTTAGGTTTGTGGTGTTATTTGTAACTGTGAGTAGTGATGAAGTGTGGAAGTTCTCTTTTATGATGAATTGAGGGTTTTGTAGTGTGGTTTAGTCATCTCGGTTATGGTGCTAAAATTGGCTATGATGAAAGGATGATTGTATATGGCATCAGCTATTATCATATATGTTCAAATTCCGTTCTTTTAAGTATTTATTACCTTTTGCAGTGGTATTGAGTGTTAAAAACAAAAAGTTTCTTTAAACTGGTACTGATTGCTATAGTGTTAAATATGAGATGTTGTGGTTATGCTGCTTGTAGTTTGTACATTCGAACTAAGTGGCTGGAGATTATTACAAATATGTTTTAATTTGCGATTTTTGTCTTCTGTTTTTGAATGTATTTGTGATGGACCTCAAAGTTAGTTATGGGATGTGCATTTTGAAATGTTGTCAATCTTTTCTTATTCTGTTTGGAGGCTATTGAGCTGAGCTCTTAAATGTGAAATGACTAGTTAGCTGCATGCAAAAACTAACAATCTTTTTTGGTGTCTTTGATGCTAATGTAATGGGAAAGCTATTTAGCTATGATGGGGGAATCAGTTCACCTAGTGTGCCTTGTGGTGAGTTATAGTCATTAACTAGATGTGCTTCCTCTAATTTGGTTTGTGAGAGGCCATTGGTCCACAATCTGTCTGAAGTTTGAATAGCTCATTGAATCTATGTAACATATTAATGGAGTGAGAGGAAATCTTGAATGGGGCAACATCTATGTCATGCAACTCTATGTTTACCTGGCTTTACTTTGAAGATATGTGGTGGGGTGTTGAAGATATATGCAACTCTATGCATATTAAGGCATGTATAATGTCTATTTTGTAAATATCTACAAATTTGATGTATGAAAGAAAGAAGTATTTGCTGAATTTATTATAAGAGCTCTTTCTCTTGTGATGCAATTTTAATGGCAGGTTTGCACCCAGCGGTCATGGAAACGTCCTTATGGGGTTGGCCTCTTGGTCGGTGGAATGGATGAATCAAGAGCTCACCTCTATTATAACTGTTCAAGTGGAAACTATTTTGAATATCAGGCTTTTCGCTATCTCTGCTGAGATAATCAAGGGGACTAGTTCAGCCACTGCTAAGAAGCTTGCCAACTTTATGACCTTCGTTCCTACTCTAGGCTTCAAGCCCCCAAGAAAGACTGATAAATGACTTTGATTGGTGTTGAAATGTATTCTGGTTAAATATGTTTTTGTGTGAGGATACTTTATGTTTTTTTGCACAGGGCAATTGAACTTCCATTATCAACATTTTAGTTATCTATGTAATTGAAAGTTGTACTATGCCCTTTTATTTTGTCTAGCATACTTTGCTGTGGTTTGTATCCTCATGTAAAACCTTTTTATTTTGCTCCTTAAGACAATGTGACAACTAGCCTTCCATGGCAACTCAATGTTTAAGAGTACTTTGACTACTGATTTTGTTCATTCCTTAGTACATCTTCCTGTAATAGTGATTCGAATTAGTTTGGAACCTTTGAATTGGATTGTGTAGTCTTAATCTTAAATAACCAAATGCAACATCTATTCTCATTCAACAAATTACTCTCATTACAACATTACATATCAACACATTTTGTTTTACTTGGAACTAGATAACAAACAACAAACCATTACATTAAGGACTACTACCACAAACAGAAAAACTATTAACATTTTCAATGATTTTACTTCAGCTTCCAAACTGCCCAGTCTCCATGTCACCTTCAACCTCCATTCATCATAGTCACTTTCAACCTGCAGCCCAGCCCCGTAATCTTTCTTTGTTCCACCTTCGCCCACCACTTCATACTCATCATCGGCAACCCACTTAAAGTAATTGCAGTGACTGCCCTTCTGCAAATTCAAGAATCAGAAAAGAAAAATCTGAATAAAACCCCAAAGCACAAAACAACATGGAAAATCTTTAACTTCTTACACAACACTCACCCGGTACCTTGGACATGCACAGAATAGTCTATCTGGGTTCTTTGCTGTCCCAGATTTTCTCAACGCAACCTTCAACCCGCAGAAACATGATTCCTCATGGCCTTAAGCGCTGGAACCGTTACTGCCGTTCGAGAAGAACGACACACCACCTCCATGGCCTCCATTTCCTGCCTCCATCTTCACCCCAAACCAGCAATTTCAACACTAACCCAGGCATATGGCCCTTTTATTGCTGAAGGCGACGTATTTATCATCGAAATTAGGATTAGGTTTCAAACAATTAGGGACTGATTTGAACTGTTTTTTCAAACTTACCTTGTCAGCAATACGTTATGACACGTTGGCCTCCTCCACGTTGGAAGCTAACGACACACCTCAGCAGACGTTAGCCAGGTCACTGACGGAGTTGACGGAAGGACAAACGTGATTAACTCGGGTAACTTTCGGGGATTCTTTTGATTAATTTTATCTTTCGGGGACTAATATGGAGATCGAGGTATCTTTCAGGGACGAATTTGATATTTAACTCTATTATTGCCACTAAAAAATTATCAGTAAAAGTTATTTTTACTGTAGTGATATACTCCCTCCATTTCATACTAAGTGTCTCTTTTCATTTTTATTTTTGTTGCAAATTAAATGTTGCTTTCTAATTTCAAGAATTCATCACTACAACATAAGTGAAAAATAGCGCCGGTTTATTTCAAAAATTGCGGCAGTTTCCAAAATATTTTATCAGCGGTTTGGCAATCGACATCGTCCTAAGGTGGAAAATTAAAAGAGAACACTTTTTAATGATATTAATCTGAACCAAGAAACATGAGCAGCAAACCTAAACGAATGAATGTTAGTGGAAGGAGGGAGCAAATCAATGATGGATACAAAAAAAAAAGACGTAACAACTGGAACTAACGGAAAAAAACTACATGGTGGCAAGGATTCGCAAAGAGTGATTTGTATCTTTGTACACTTATGTTTACGTGAAAATGAAAAGAATAATACTCTATAAATTGATTTAGGTGAAAACTCAAGTGCAGTCAACTTCAGGTGAAGTTAATAATCGAGAGCCGTTAGATGATTTGACTGATTTAACTAAATTTTCATTTAACGGCTTTCAGCTATCAACTTCACGTGAAGTCGATTGCACCTGAATTTTTACCATTGATTTAATAGCGATTGAAATCTCTAAACCGTTGCTAAATTATGCAGTTTTATAGCAGAAGCTAAATTGATATTAGAATTGCCACTGTCATCATTTTAATTTCTAACACTATTTTTCACGTGTTGTAGTGTTAATTAATTTTTATTTATTATATCTTTTATTATTAAATAGAAAGAGAAAATTAAAAAACTAAAATATTAATAAAGAGAAAATAGTATTAAAGATATTTTAGTCTTTTTTTTTATTGTTTATATTTTAACAAAATTTAATGTTTATTTTAATATTTGTGCACAATTCAAAAGAGACCGTTAATTTAAAAAGGAGGCCGGAAGTAGTATTTTATGGGAATTGAAGGCTTCTCTCTCTCTCTCTCTCTATATATATATATATATATATATATATATATTTACTTGTGTGACTTTATGTTGTGGTTATATGAATTTCTTTTTCCTTTAATATATATAATAAGCAATTAACGCTTGATTCTAAAAATGAAAGAATGAAACACAAGATATATACAATAATTTCGTAAAAGAAACACAAGATACCACAACATAAAAAAACAAGTATGAAAATTTGAATACCCCTAAATCTCAAACAAACTATTGGAAATAGCATAATCATTTTTTTGAAAAAAAATAAATTAGTCTCTAATTTTTTATCTCGAAAAAAAAATAAATTTTTGACTAATTAAAAATATAAAAATATTTTTGATTTTTTAAAATACGAGACATTTAAATTTTTTCATCTAAAATATATAAGGACAAATTAATCTCCGAAAAAAATTAGACATCTCACATTTTAAAAAATAAAAAACATTTTTATATTTTTAATTACACTTATTTGTCTTCAACATAAAAGGTCAAGAGACTTATTTCTTGTTTATTCCCCATACATGATATATATATTGCATTCTTGCCAACCTCGTTCACAACTGGTTTACGCTAACTTTAAAGATAAATTGACAAAAATGCCCCTCATAAAGTCTACAGTTTTACAATAACAAGATACAAATACAAATATTAATATTAATTAACTTTTCTACAATTAATTCTAATCTCACCCTCATTTCCGGTAAGAGGCTTCATGTTACCCATCTTGATCATAGAATGTCCGAATCTTTTAGCAAAAGCAACTGGATTCCTAGTAAATAGCTTCACCAACCTATCACTCTCACTATTATTCCCCTTGAAGAGTTCTTGATCAGAATGAAGAAGCCCCTTGTTATCCAACAATTGCTTGTAGTAGACATTGTCAAATATTTTATTAGTGGAATCAAATGGTGCCAAATTACTATCTCCACCACTTTGAGGGCACTTTTGTAATTTCAAATAGGATGCAAGTTTTGGGTCAATGTTGGTGTCATTGTAGATCCTATCCCTAAAAGAGGAACATTGAGCAAATCCAATAGTGTGGGCCCCAGAAAGGGCCACAAGGTCTTTAAGGCCCAGCCCATGAGACTTGAAGTTAGAGAGAAGCTCTGAGAAGCTTGAAGATGGGGAAGGAAGGCTTGTATTTGCAGCTTCATTGCTTGCACTTCTAGCGTCTCTTCTTCCTAAGAGCACATGGTAACCAAAGTGTGGACCCCCTAGCTGTTATAATAGAAGCACAGTGAATAAAATAAATCAATTTAAAAAATAATTTAAAAAATAATTTTTAGTTTAATTATTCGGTTAATTTTTATAATTTTATAATTTTTAATTAAATTTTTATATTTTAAAAAATTTATAATTAAATTGTTATATTAAATAAAAATTTGTAATGAAATCTTTGTTAATTATTATTTAAAAAAAACACATTAATTCTAAAATATTTGATTTTAAAATATTTTATAATTTATCATATATCAAATACAAAAGTAATATTAAAAAAAAAACAATATTTAAAAGTTTTTATTTTACATAGAAACAAATTATAAACTTTTAAACTACAAAAATTCAAATAAAATTTTGACAAAATTATAAGAATTACCAGATTAATTAAACTTTAATACTTTAGTTTGGTCTTTAAAAAAATGTGAATACAAGTAAAATTAGTGATTTATTTTCATAACTTTTAATTGAAGGACTAACTTAACTTATGCATGTACTTTTAGATACTAAATTGAGCCGTTAAATCTTTGAGAAATTTCAATTGATTTATATGAATTATTTTACAAACGGAAATGTTTGATAACCAAAGAAAATCAGCCAAAAACAGCCATAACTTGCCTTATTTAGTATTCATTAATTGTTGTGATAATTAATTAATGTTAAATAAGGCAAATTCTTACTGTTTTTTTTATCTACCTAGCATTACCCAAAAAATAATTCCAAAAAATACTAAAATACTAAATAATTCCAAAAAATTGAAATTTAATTTTCTAATCTAACCTTTTTTGGACACTAAAAATGTCTTTGATAAGTGGAGTAATAGAGAAGGGGGGTTTCAAGTTTCAAGTGTTAGTTACTTTTTTTTTTTTTTTGTTTCCCACGGTATCCCCCAACCCGGCAGGTCAAGGACTAATCCGTCGCGGTACTGAGCTCCATTTAAGGGTTTGCCGCTGGCCAATGGGTTGCTGCATGCACAAGGCGAGATTCGAACCCCCGACACTTGCTTAAGCGGACTAGTGAGCTAACCACTAGACCAACCCAACTTGGTTAAAGTGTTAGTTACTTACAATAGCAACAGAATCACGAGCCGCCACAGCTAAGATATCAGAACATGATACAATAGGACCCTTGCAAGCTTTGTCTAATTCTGATTTAATCTCATCAACCACTTCAAATCCTCTTAGCGAGTTCTTATTTGGTGGCGAATTCTTCTCACCATTTATGTTATAAGAATCATCTAGCAGAACTGATGCATCGCAACCCTACATCCCATCAATTTGAGAACGATTAAAAAAATTAAATAAAAAAAAAATATTGGTGTACAGTTATAAATAAATAAATTAATAATCGTCTATAATATGTTATATATTTGTTTTTTTCGTTTAATTTGCTTTTGTTCTAGTTGGACTAGTGGACTACTATTTAGGGTATTATTATGGATTGATAATATACAAAAACATAATTTCTTAAAAAATTAATTCATTAATAAATAAAAAATTTTATTTATTTAAAAAAAAAAAAACCTCTGGTATATATAGTTGGACCTATGGTATTTGCCATTTTTTTCTGGTCTAAATATCTATTATAGATAACTCACAAAACTCATCGTGTGGATTTTCTTTACATTAATTTTTTTTATTTCCTTCTCATCTTTTGATGTTTGGTAATAATTAAGGTGTGTTTTATAGAAAAGTTCAGAAGATATTTTTCTTCAAGATGTGAGTTGCTTTCGTTGTGGTGCATTCTATCTAAAGTTACATCATAGTTGCCGTGCTGTGACAATTATCAATTAAAATTTATTAGAGATATAATTATTTATTAGAGATATAATTATTTATATAATTTTTTTATTAATTTAAATTTTAAAAAAAAATTATTTTTATAACAAAATTAAAATGAAAAATATTCTTTTAATTTGTCTTATTGTCTATACAAGTCTTCTAAAATATATTATTAGTATATTCTTTTTACCAGCTTCAATTTGTTAGACAAGTGATTTTAAGATATTCAATAATCAAAACTTTTATAATTGAAAGTAATAGAATTCGTTTTTTTAATTTATTAAACAGACTAAAAAAAACCTTATACACATAACTATACTTAAAATTTTAAAAGAAGTGATTTATAATACTTTTAAATACTTAGCTGACACATAAATGAGATATAAAAAAAAAGAATGACATAAAAAGAAAAAATATTAACGTAAAAACAAGAAAATAAATTTTAATGTTAAATAGTTATTATTATTATTATGAGCCAAAAACTGTGTGCGTAAAACTATGTATAACTATATATGATAAACACTTATTTTCATGTGTAATCGATAATTAAGAACGGTAAAATAATAATTTAATTAAATATGTTGAATAATCTAATAATTCTCAACTATTAATTTCATATAAAAATTATTGAATGTGAATTTTCATATATATATATACTTGTACTATTAATAATCTATAGATCACTATTCACATAAAAATAATTTTATGCCAAGATAATAATTAAAATATTAATACATTATGTTAAACAATTTAACTAAACATATATTAAACTATCATAAAAAACAATTAAAATGGCTGAAACTCATATATTATTTTCATAGGAAGACATCAATAAATAGTAACTTAATTCATGCATGCAATTAATTTACTTATATTAACAAAGCAGTCATGAAATAAAATGCAAACGTAAGCACGTGAAAATTCAAGTTAGATGAAAATTTAGTCAAATCAGTTAAATTATCTAATGGCTCTCAGCTATCAACTTCACATAAAGTCGACTGCAGCTAAGTTTCCACCAGGTAAGCAATGAAGCGCTCCAATGCACGGTTCTTTCTTTACGGATTGATACTATTTAGGGTGTTAAACGTAATTTCTTAAAAAATGTATTCATTAATAAATAATATATTTTATTTATTTAAAAAAAAGTCTCTGGTATATATAGTTGGACCTATGGTGTTCGCCATTTTTTCTGGTCTAAATATCTATTATAGATAACTCATCGTGTAGATTTTCTTCACATGATGAATTTTCTTTTTCCTTTTTCATCTATTGATGTTTGGTAATAAGGTGTTTTATAGAAAAGTAAGTTAAGAAGATATTTTTCTTCAACATGTGAGTTGCTTTTGTTGTGGTGCATTCTATATCTAAAGTTACATCATAGTTGCATTGTAGTGCCGTCAACATTTATCAATTAAAATTTATTAGAGATATAATAATTCATATATCTCTTTTTATTTATTTAAATTTTTTAGAGAATTAATTTTATAATAAAATTAAAACGGTGAATTTTTTTTTTAATTTGTCCATACAATTCTTTAAAAATATATTATTAGTATATTTTTTTTTTGTCATCTTTAATGTGTTAGACAAATGATTTTAAGATATCGAATCAAAACTTTTATAATTGAAAAGTATAAAATTAGTTTTTTAATTTATCTAAAAGAATTAGTATAAGATATACTAAAAATTTTAAAAAATTTATTATACACATAATCATGCAAATAATCACGCTTAAACCTTTAAAAGAAATAATTTATAATAATCTCAAATACTTAGCTGACACATAAATAAGATATAAGAAAAAGAATAATACAAAAAAAAAATATTAACGTGAAAGCAAGCAAACAAATTTTAATGTTGAATAATTATGAGCCAAAAAATGTGTCTGTAGAACTATATATATTTGTATGTAGTGTAAATTCACATGCAGTTGTGCATTATCTTTATATATAATTGATAGTTAAAAATGATTAGATAATAATTTAATTAAACATGTTAAATAATTTAATTATTCACAACTATTAACTTCACATCAAAATTTTCACATGTATATATATGTATAAAATAATTTCTTGCACTATTAATAAATTATGAGTGACTATTCACATAAAAATATTTTTATGTAAAAATAATAATTAAAATATTAACCTATTATATTAAATAATTTAATTAAATATATTAAATCATCATAAAAGAATTTAAAATGATTGATTCTCTGTGATAAAATCACTTATTCCAAAAAATTAGCTGATAAACAAAAAATAACATAAATAATTATATTTTTAATATTTTCGTTCATTATTTTCATAAAAAGACATCTTTATTTAAATAGTAAATTAATTCATGCATGCATGCAATTACTTTACTTACATTAACAAAGCAGTCATGAAAATGCAAACGTAGCAATGAAGCTCCAATGCGCGGTTCTTTCTTTATTGCCTTTTCAACCACAGACCTTATCACTGGCAACACCTTAGGGCATGTTTTCTTATAGAAATGGTGAGTGAGCCTTCCATTACCATCATTGTTCATGCCATTGGTAGGGATCACCCATGTGCCCAAATTAGTAGTGACCATAACAACAATAACCAAAAAATAATATTGGATTATTATTTGAGAATTACTCATCTTTTTGTGCTATTTAGTATCTTGCTTTGAGTTATTATACTATTGAATAATGGCTACGGTATTTATACAAGAATTTCAAAGAGGTAGTAACTAACTACTCCATGTGTGGTTCATGCATGTCCTTCATCAGTTATTATCCACAACTTAATTATGATAATTATAATAATTTATTTTATAATAACAACTGGCACACTTGGATTGTGATTCCTGTTGACTAGACCCAAGACTTGTGATTATAAAAGATGGAGAAATTTTAGATGCTTTTAGAGTAAGAGAGAAACATCTTAATCCTAGATATTTATTAGTTTTGTCATTTTCTTTTATTATACTGGGTCAATGTGATTTAATTTAATGAAATACTAAAATTATATATATTAACCCTAACAAGTAACATGTTAGAAAACAAAAACAATACCCAATATTAAATCGGTTATTTCTTATTTGATTACAAATATTTATAAAAATATATATTGTACCCAGAAAATATACATGTAAAAAAAAAATTTGGAAAACAGTAATAAACCTAAAAACTAATGTGCTGATAAAAAATGATATAGAGAAAAAATTTTCTCTTATCTCAAATCTATATAAGAATTTATCTACAAGACTAGGTCAAGTGATCCATGAATTGCATCTAGATCTTTAGGTTAATGCCAACGTCAAGAGAAAATTAAATAACAGGTCAACTTTATTACACGAGGTTGGAATTTGGAAATAATAAATAATAATAATAATAATAATAATAATAATAATAATAATAATAATAATAATAATAATAATAATAATAATAATAATAATAATAATAATAATAATAATAATAATAATAATAATAATAATTAGCCTATTGTGAAAGTAGTTCAAGACTACAAGCTTAGAACAATAACTAACAAAAACGTTCAAGGAGTAACGAATAATTAATTTTATTTACAACTATTCGTAAATTTGTTTTATCTATTTTTTTTTAAGTTTTTAGAATACATAATTTCACAGTATGACATCAGAATTTTTGTTATAGAATAATTGAGAATTAAATTTTTGTTATTCAAAAAAATATACTTAAGCTAAAAAAAAAAAGATTATGTAAAATTTATGTAAATTTTAAAATTGTTTCTTCTGGCTCTTGATCCCCCCTCCCAAAAACAAAATGCCTAGAAATAGTCCAAGAGTTCAATAGAGATACAACTTCATTTTGGTGCCATCAAAATATAAATCATCTACGAGTAAAAGATGAAAGTATCGTAATCCCGGGAGTGGATCATCTCCGGTGAAAAAAAACTGGATGGTGTGCAGTGTTTAATTTAACTATTCATTATTCTCTTTTATTTATTTCTGGTCTCACTTATAAAATCAAAGGTGAGAAGATCCATTTTCCATAATCTCACACTATTAAAAACATTATTGATAGTCAATTGATGATTACAAAATACAAAAGTATATGGTCATCAATTTAGTTCCAAATTAGATGTGTGATCCATTAGCATTATTTTTAACTTTTGAGATTATTGTGTAAATTCTTTGTATAAATGTTCTTTATTTTTATTTTATAATTTTTTTAAGGTCAATACAGCTTAAATTCTAAATTTTTTATAAATTTTTTATATTATATTATAAAATTATTTTTTTTAAAAATTTAAACAAATAGAAAGAAACACATGATAAATAATTATATTTATAACCAAGAATACTAAAGAGACAATATTTAAAATTATTTTATATAACATAACATTCATAATTTCATATATATAATATCCATAATTACTTAATTATTACATTTAAAATTATATAATTATTTTAATGATAATTAATAAATATTAAATAACACAATTTTAAATTATTTAGTCTAATTTTTTTATTGTCTTTCAAACATTATGGATATATGAATAAATCAAGAGATAAATGAGACTAAGATCAATGAATTGGATACAATTATTTTATTATTATTATTATTATTATTTTTTTTTTTTTTTGTGTGATAAGAATTGGATAAAATTTATGTGCCACATTCTTGTAAAGATTGTCTATCGCCAACAAAATATCTTTTTTCTTTTTTGGTCTTACACTACACACACTCAATACACACACTCTTTTTTTTGTCAGAACAAGATGTCTTCTTGATCTCTTACAATAATTCTATCCATCTTCTTTAGTATTTTTGTTATATTCATTTCAGATGTGTCCATCTGACAATGCTTGCCATAAACTAATTTGAGTAATTTCACAAATTGGGCTATCACTACCTTCCACCAGCCAAAACAATCATGTCTTACATACTTCCAAATAAATATGCATTATGCATGAGCTACCAGAAAGATCATCACACACAAATAATTGGTGATTAATTTGTTTATTTAGATATGTAAAATCATGCTCTTATTATTTATTTTCTTGACATGTATAGTTCACCATATTGTTTGTAGAAATTAAAATATCTCTCATTTTAGGTGCCTTTAACCTATTTTATGACAAAGAAAGTGGTCATTGATGGGTATTGGGCAGGGATTGCAAGGGGATCCCCTCTCACTGGTGAGATTCTTGAAATATATGAAATGTGTACATTGTCTTAATTTAAGTCATGTTACACTGAAATGTGGGGATTTTTTTTAGAGTGAACATTAATAATTAATTTTTTGGGAAAAGTGGATAATGTACATAATGTTTTTATTTTTTTTTACCAAAAATAGAAGACTCGAACCCGCAACCTCTTAATTGAGTATGGGGAGACTATGCCATTTGAGCTATAACTCATTGGCAATGTTTTTATTTTTTTTATTATTAAGAAAAAAATAATTTTCATCTTTCATGGTAGCATTATCCCTTATATGTTAAATTATTAATGTGGAAGATGTCAGTTAAACCCTTAGCTAGTCCTAACCTTGAATTTTTTTTTTTCTGGAGTCAATTTCTCCCACATTTTTGTTCTTTCAATATATGCATGTTCTTTTTCTTTTTTCTTAGTGATCCTTGAAGCTTCAATATCATCACCATCAATCAACAACATCGTCAATCAGGTTGGGTCTCCTCACTCTCACCAACCATGATGAAGAACATAGAGACCTCCCAATATTGTGGAATCAACCATGTTGATGAATCATCATCGTCCTTATTCTTTTTCATCCACCTCACCACCATTGGGTTCGGTGACCATGGAATGATATACACGGAAAATCTTGGATTTGAAAGCTCAAACGAGGTGCCTATCTATGATCATCAAAATAAGAAATGATCCATAACCAGAATCATAATGCTGATGTTTCTGGTTGGAAGAAGAATAATATGGATCAGAAAGAGTCGGAGGAACCGTTTCTTTCTCCGTTTCTTTCGCTATCCGTTGAGGACATTGGAACTCACCCAAGTTAGCATTCAACCCAGGTTGAAACTCAAATATCAGTAGGATTAGGTATCTTTTAAAAGTGATATTTTAATCAGCTTTTTATTATAATAATTTAAAAAAAATTGAAATAAATACATCTAGATAAATTTAGTGTCCTTTTTAAATTAAATACACATCCAAAATACAAACTAAATAAAATTGAAATTTAGGTTGGTGGTCATCTCTAATTATTCTAGAAATAAATATTAAAAAAATAAAAGAAAGAAAGAAAAAAGTAAGTAAAGAAGAAGAAAAGAATATTGATGCATAGACATTTATGTTTAATTCAAATGTTAATATAATCTTATTAAAATTTTATTCGACAACGATGATGAATGAGTTTTGAGTTAGCATGCAAGTCACTCGAAATAAAAACAAAATAGCACGACTCATCTAATAATAAAATGTTAAATATGAAATAAGTAAATTTATTATCGAGGAGTAATACTCTTCTATGAAAATTTTTGTGAAGAACGTGAGAGATAAGAAAAAAAAGAACGAAAGAGAAAGGGGGAAACGTGCAAATAAATAAAAAATTGATAAAATAACTACTTTACAAAATAGGTAGAAAGTTAGAGAAATTTTAGTATTTAATATTTAAATTAATTTTAATTACCAACATGTTTAGCTACAAACTAGGAATATACTTTAACTAAAATTTAATTAAATAATATTATTTAAATTTAAAGGTTGAGTGAAGACTGAATTTTAAAGGACACATAGTATTTTTCCTCAAATATTTAGCTCACACATAAACGAGAGATATAAGAAAAAATGGCTAAAAAAAAAAAAAGGAGGAGGCTGCTCCTGTAAAACGCATATAACGTCTTTTTGTAAAGACACTTATGTGTCGCATTATTATTGGACGTATTAATGAATCGGTTATTTTTAAATTTCTTAACAAACTAGAATAAAACCGATTTTTTTATAAAACACAATTGTTATCAGATTCAGTTGAATCGACCAATTTAAATAACCCACTAAATTATTTTTTTTAAAACAAAAATCAGGGATAAAATTTAAACATGATTCGGTTTAGATTGTGTAAATTGATCGGATCAAATCCGGTCTAATAATTATAGTGCAGACAATTGAGTTTATTATTATTGCTATAATAAACCAATTTTGTTCTGGTTTATTAAAAAATAAATTATTATTCGGTTTAATAAAAATTTCCAATGTAACACCCTAACTATCAAAATATCACGCTTCCGACTGCGCTACTCTGATAGCTCGGGTATTACGATGACTCTTAAAATATTTAATACTAAAGTATGAGCCTGTTTAAAACTTAACCCGTATTTTTCAAAAAATTGTTTAAAATAAAATATAAATCCATACTTACAACCATATACATACATATACATAGTATTAACTTACAAGCTTTACATAAAACAAATCTTATCTCTCTTACAAATTGTGAAAGATAAAGGCGAGGAAAATAATAAATAATAACTAAAGCAATACAAAATATGGCGACAATAACAACTAGGTAAACTCTTCATAACTTCTGTGTCCATATCCTGAAAAGAAAAATCTGTAGGTGGTGAGAACATCATCCTCGAAAGGGTTCTCAGTAGAGGATTTTAAGAATTGTTATGAGAAGATATTTTTAACGAAAACTGTTTTAAAAGCTCAGTATCTCGTTTTATAACAAAACATGTATATTATCAATCTATTCATCGAATATTAATTGATTCAACCCATAACTTAATTTCGTAAAAGTTCCATTTTTATAAGTAGACATAATATTCAATGTAAATATTCACCCATCACGGCCTCTGGCCCAATATACAATTAAATCTCGGCCTCCGACCCAACAAAACTCATGACCGCTATCATCAATCTACCACCCATACTTAAAGCAGAAATCAATCACAAGCACAAACAAATACAAGGCAAACACACTTAAAGAACAGTTACAGTAAATATCACAGTTACCAGTTAAGCAGAACTTATCAGATAGACAAACCAAAACAATTTAAGTACACCCAAACAATGGCAAACAAATGCAGTATGATGCATGCCTGTCCTAGTGGCCATGAGCTCACGTGTCGGTTACTTTGCCAGAGCCCGACACATCCGATAGCTAACCCGGATATCGTCCTCTTGAAAACCGGTGAGTGGTACACCACCACGAACCCCACCATTGTGAGCGGTACACCACCATGAACCTCGCAAGATCTTCAATTGGAAAACAACACACACATGTGGGCGGTAAACCACCACGAACCCCACACAACATTCTCTTTAAAAACATGTGGGCGGTACATCACCACGAACCCCACAAACATCTCGACACTGGACAAGCGGTAAACCACCACGAACCTTGCCAGGTCAAAGCTCAAAACAATTTCATTTTCATTTGAAAACCAACATCACTCCTTGTAATCTTTTCCAAAACCCCCAAAACCACCTTACTTAAAACAAGTTCTTCTTTCATACAAAACCCAATTCTTACTCAACCAAGATTTTTTTCTTCCAAACCAACTTCAAGACCATTTCAGATTAAAACCTCTTTCAAAATACTAAAAGAATCATCTATTAATTAAACCTCACGGCGGAGTCTCGAAACTTTAGGGAGGATGACAACCAATCTCATACTTTAAAATTATTAAACTCCTTGAATCATAATTCCTTAAAATGTAGTTCTTTTAATAAAACTCAAAACATAAAGCTTTTCTTAACAAATCAAACTAAAAACATAAAACCTTTCTTAATAAGTCAAAACTCAAAATAAAATCATTTCTTAATAAATCACATTCAAAACATAAAGTTTTTCTTAATAATTCAAATCCAAACATAAATCTTTTCTTAATAAATCAAATCCAAGGCATAACCCTTTTTATTAATAGTTCGAACTCAAAACATAAATCTTTTCTCAATAAAGCTCAAAACATAATTCTTTCATTGATAAATCAAACTTAAAGCATAATTCTTTCTATAATAAATCGAAATCAAATAATATGATTCTTAAATCAAATTTTCTTTTTAAGTAGTGCTTCAAACAAAGTCTTAGAGTTTCATAAAATTTCGACAACACCTCCCCTAAAACTTGGACTTTGCCACCCTTTCTGAGTCCCAACCAAACCAAATCAAACGCCTGTCAATCATTCAAATCACTTTCAAATTCTCAAAATCTTTTCCGATAGGTCAACAAAACCCATTCCCAATATCTCAAATCATTTCAAACGCCAATTCATTTTTAATATCAAATTAAACTCCAAACCAAGAAAATCATTTTACATAGTATTTAATCAAACCAACTTTCTAACTCAATAATCAGAAACAGCCACAGCCCAATCATCATCATAATAACCTTAATCCAGGTATAATACCCGACTAAACATCTTCAATCAATCAATAAACCATTTAAACTCACATTTACATTCATTCAAGGCAACTCAATTCAATTCATAAGACTTACGAAATCATAAAAACATATTTTTCATATTAATATCAACTTAAAAAAATTCTCGATAGTAAATTAAGTTTAAGAAATCGCCCCTACCTTGTTCGCGATTCAACTACGCGATAAAACTCCCTTTTCTCTCGGCCTGCAATGGCAGCAGCCGCAACCTCAGCAACTCTAATCACGGCACGCAAGAACCGAAACATAATCCTAAAGCATAACGTTGCAAGGACCTTAGAAACATATAACAGAAAAGCAACTATAGAGGTTCGGGACGAGGAACAACTTACTATACCTATGAATAAGCCAGAGAATAGAGCAGTGGCAGCTCCGGTGATAACACAGCATCTTGATGTCGCATGCAACAATCATAGAATTCAGCATGCAAGACCCGTAACTCGATCCTATGACACCAGAACCTCAGATCCTTAAACAACTTGAAACAGAAAATACCGATTCAAAGGTTTTGGAATGAAACTCTTACCCAGACAAGGAAGAACGGCTGAACTGAAATAGCGGTAACTCCGATGGTATTTCCGGTGATTACAGCCACGTTTCCAATGACCCAAAAGGCGGCGGCATTCCCTGGCGGCAGAGGCTCGGCCGCCCACCTCCAACAGTGACGACGGAGCACGCAACGACGGCGGTGTTGGGATTCGACGACGGTGACACAAACAGCATCGCCTCCTTCCTCGCGTCGCACTCCTCCTCCGTCAGTCTCCCTCTCTGTTCGCGCACTCTCTCCCTTCGTGGTTCTATCGGCGACGATGCGGTGAGGGCGACGACTCCACAAACGGCAGCGTTTGCGATGGCACAGACAGCAGCAACGGTGGCCTCCCTTCTTCTTCTCCTCTGTTTGCACTCTCTTTTCCCTCTTGTTGAGTCGACGACGACTGGCAGGGCCCGGCGGCGGCGACTACAAGGGCCACCAGCACCGGCGCGTCTCCTTCCTCCTTTCTCTCTTCTCTTTTCCCGTTCTCTCCATCTCCTTTTCTTGCTGTGTGTGTGCGTGTGTTCTGTTGGGAAAGGGGGCTGCGGCTTGGGGCTTCAGGGGTTAGGGTTTGTGGGTTTGATTTTTAGGGTTAGAATTTGATTTGAGGTAAATTTGAAATTAGGGATTTTTGAGTTAAATTAAGGTTGGTAATTTCTAAATCAATTTAAATTGGGGTTAAGTATGATTTTGGTCCCCAACGTAGAGACTGAAAATTTATTTCGTCCCTCGCCTTTTTTTCGCTCCAAAATGGTCCCCAAAGTTTCTGTTTGTTTTAAAACTGTCCTTCGGACCAAAATGCACCTATTCCTTCTTCCCCAAAATCATGCAAAGCACCAGCATCACTACAACCACCACCACCCACCACCTACCACCACCACCACCATCATCATCATTATCATCATCATGCAAAGCACCAGCACCACTATCATCATGCAAAGAACCCAGAATTTCACAAATTTCAGCAAAGAACCCAGAATTTCACAAATTTCACCAGAATTTCACCAGCACTTAGCACCACCACCATCATCATCATCATCATCATCATGCAAAGAACCTAGAATTTCACAAATTTCAGCAACAACAATAATATTCCAAGAACCCAGAATTTCACAAATTCCAGCATCAACAACAATAATACTCAAACTCAACTCAGCAACAACAATACTCCAAAATCAAATTTCAGCAACAACAATATTCTACAATAAATTTTACAAAAAATCCAAAAATTTCACAAAAAATCCAATTCACAGAAGAAGAAGCGGCAGACGGCAGGCGGCGGTGCGGCGGTGGAGTCGACGGGAAGAAGAAGAAGAAGAAGAAGAAGAAGAAGAAGAAGAAGAAGAAGAAGAAGAAGAAGAAGAAGAAGAAGGCGGCGGTGCAGGGTCGCGAGAAGAAGCGGCGGGCTGTGATTCGGCGGTAAGAAGAAGAAGAAGAAGAAGAAGAAGAAGTGGCGTCCCTCTTCTCTCCCCTCTCCCCCCCCCCCCTTTTCTTTCTTTCTCACCCCCCGCCCCTCCCACCCCGCTTTTGTATCCCCTTTCTTTCTTTTTTTTCTTTTTTATTTATTTATTTTATATTTATTTTATTTTATAATTTTTTAATAAAGGATAATTTAGTAACAAAAAAATATAATTGGTAAAAAAGACGATTTTAAAACAAACTGAAACCTTGGAGACCATTTTAAAGCGAAAAAAAGGCGAGGGACGAAATAAATTTTCAACCCCCACGTTGGGACCAAAATCATACTTAACCCATTTAAATTATATGTATTTATTTTGAAAGCTAATTTAATTCTTTAAAATTATTTTAAAAATATTATTTAATTATCAATTTGCTAATTAACTCTCAATCAAGTATTTTAATTTAAAATATAAGATAATATAATAAATTTTTTCTATATATAAAAATTAAAATATTAAATTCCAAAATCTCAATTGTTTAAACTAAATCATATAAAAATTCTTTTCTTTTACAACTATTAAACTTTATAATTTAAATATAGAAAATTAATCAATAATTATAAAATTAAGTAAAATCTTCATTTTAATGATCAAAACTTGATTTAATTATTCTCAATGAAATAATTTCTGAAAATAAAATCTCTAATAAATAAATAAATTTGAAATCAACTCATAATAAGATTTTTTAAAAGTTCTAGGTCTTACATTCTACCCACTTTAGAAGAATTTTCGTCCTCAAAAATTAAAATAATACACAAGATATTACATAGCCTTAGCACTCTACTCTTTAAATACTTTTTAGAAAAGTAAGAAATCTTGGAATATACATATATGAATGTTCAAATACCGAATAACCATAAGATTTAAGTATATGGGTAAGGTATGGTGTAAGGCAAAGGATACGAGAAGGCTCGATGCAAAAAGGTTATATGGCCTCATGGCCTCAAGACTTTACAAAATTTGACAAAAAAAAAAAAAACACAATAGGGTGCAAGTCTTGCAAGATAGGAGTTCACAAAGCAAAGCAGTAGTTACTGTGACAAAAGGCTACAAGGCAGGCTGGTATTAAGACGACGGATATAACGTTCTATCGCAGATCTCGTACCCACTTTAGAACTTTAACTTTCCAACTCCATCGATCGCGTTACAACCCCATAACCGGTCACAAGCTTAACATCCGCAAATTCTTTTACGAGGAACAAAACTCCCACAAATTCTCATAACATTTCACACTTACCGCTTCACCTTTTCACGTTCACGAACAGTATTCTAAAGAGACTAACGTTTCGCTTGCTACGCCTAAAGATCATACGTGACTCTAAAACAATCCTCGAGTTTATTCAGAAGGATATAAGACCTGAAAAAAGAAGGACAAGCGATAAGGACAGCATCCACAAGAGTTTGAGAGAATTGTCAAAATTACAAGCAAATGAGGAGGTAAAAATATTGAAAGGTGCTGAAAGAAAAATCAATTGACAACCTTGAGGGTTAGAAAACAATAAAAATATTGAAAGGTGCTGAAAGAAAAATCAATTGACAACCTTGAGGGTTAGAAAACAATACAGTGGTTTGAAACGAATTCAAGCTGAGTCAAGGAGTATGAAACTTATAGATGAAGAATAACTAAAGTCAATGGTGATGCTTACAAAGTTTAAAAGTATACTCGGAAACACCTTCTAATACACTGTATATAAAGAATGAAAAACCTAAGGAAAAATTATTTCACGTCTCAAAAAAGTGTGCAACAAACATTTTGTAAAAGATTGACAAAAGCATACTGTGACATTACTTGATTATAAAATTCAAGTTGAAATTGATTATGCAAAGTTTGAAGAATGAAAATTAGTTTGAAGAATGAAAATATTTCCTCAAATATCTTGAAAGATATTTAGGTGTATAATTAATTAAAACATGTACTAAAACTGCAATATGGTTGGAAAAAGATCAAGTTGCATTATGCCAAACACCTACCAAGTTAAAGATAGAACGGGTGAGGTTTTAAAAAAATGAAAATGAATTGAGCTAAGGACCAAAAATAACATTCTCGAAATCTCAAAAGACATTTAAACACTTAATCAAATAAAAGTATGCGGTGAAATCGCGACAAGGTTGGAAGGGAATCAAATTTTGTTCGAAAAAAGAAACCTGAGGTAAGGTTCCTAAACACGAGTTTCCAAGGTTCATATAAAGAAGTGCATGCAAAACTAAAACAATCCTATCAAAAATTCAAATAGTTGTGGACATAGTTAGGCAAGATAAGAATTGAGTTGAAATTTCTTCATAGAGAATCCAATACAAGAATTTTAAAAGGAAATCACAAGGGATGATGTGTCGCACCAAAACGAATCCAAAACTTTTTTAAAAAGGTTTAAAATAGAACTCAGAGAGGATGTTTGAAATCACAGCCCTATAAAATATTCTAAAGTAATGAGTTATGCTAAAAAGGAAATCAATTCACATCTTGAGAAAGAAACTTAAATCAAGAGTTCATTCGGATAGAATCCATAAGGCATATCAAACCAAACAAGTTATCTGATCCAAAAAAATACAAAGCTCATAAGAAAAAGCAACTCAATCAATAGCGAATTATTAAAGGTTTCAACGATTACTTTGATGCATCAATAAAGTCAAAATTACATCAAAGAGTGCATCATTCAAGAAGAAGAGTTTATACAGATAAGACAGGTATCCCCAGTAACATAAGCAGACCTACGCAGCTAGGATGAAACGAAAATGCATATGAACATAGAGATAGGGTTGGAGAATAATCAGTAAACTTTTCAAGAAAGAGATCTCAGACAGGAATTTCAAAGCAAACCATGAAAGAACAAGAAAAGTAAATCAGTAACCTCAAGAGTTAACTTCTAACGTTCCCAAAACCCGCGATTCGCGTTACCTACAACTCCAACATCGTCTATGATAACCCATTAGCGCTTCCATATACATATGTCACTAGTATTAAGCCGGCCAAACTTAATACCAGGAAGTATGCAATGATAGACTAACAATATTAATCAATAGACAGTCATGTGCATAAATCTCTAACTTTTGTCATCAGGACGAGACCTATAACATGACAAACGCTCAGAGTATGCAAATGAAGCATAGTCAGTCCATTCCTCAAGCTCTACAGGAAAGACTGCTCTGATACTATAATGTAACACCTTAACTATCAAAATGTCACGTTTCCAGCTGCGCCACTCTGATAGCTTGGGTATTACGACGACTCTTAAAATATTTAATACTTAAGTATGAGCCTGTTTAAAACTTAAACCGTATTTTTCAAAAGACCGTTTAAAATAAAACATAATCCATAATTAATAAATCAAATCCAAGGCATAACTCTTTTTATTAATAGTTCGAACTCAAAACATAAATCTTTTCTCAATAAAGCTCAAAACATAATTCTTTCATTAATAAATCAAACTTAAAGCATAGTTCTTTCTATAATAAATCGAAATCAAATAATATGATTCTTAAATCAAATTTTCTTTTTAAGTAGTGCTTCAAACAAAGTCTCAGAGTTTCATAAAATTTCGGCAACACCTCCCCAAAAACTCGGACTTTGCCACCCTTTCTGGGTCCCAACCAAACCAAATCAAACGCCTGTCAATCATTCAAATCGCTTTCAAATTCTCAAGATCTTTTCCGATAGGTCAACAAAACCCATTCCCAATATCTTAAATCGCTTCAAATGCCAATTCATTTTCAATATCAAATTCAACCCCAAACCAAGAAAATCATTTTACATAATATTTAATCAAACCAACTTTCTAACTGAATAATCAGAAATAACCACAGCCCAATCATCATCATAATAACCGTAATCCAAGTATAAAACCCGATTAAACATCTTCAATTAATCGATAAACCATTCAAACTCGCATTTACATTCATTCAAGGCAACTCAGTTCAATTCATAAGGCTTACGAAATCATAAAAACATATTTTTCATATTAATATCAACTTAAAACAATTCTCGATAGTAAATTAAGTTTAAGAAATCGCCCCTACCTCGTTCGCGATTCAACTACGCGACAAAACTCCTTTTTATCTCGGCCTGCAATGGCGGCATCCGCAACCTCAGCAACTCTAATCACGGCACGCAAGAACCGAAACATAATCCTAAAGCATAACGTTGCAAGGACCTTAGAAACATAACAGAATAGCAACTATAGAGGTTCGGGACAAGGAACAACTTACTATACTTACGAATAAGCCAGAGAACAGAACAGTGGTAGCTCCGGTGACGACACAGCATCTTGATGTCACATGCAACAATCATAGAACTCAGCATGCAAGACCCGTAACTCGATCCTAGGACACCAAAACCTCAGATCCTTAAACAACTTGAAACCGAAAATAACGATTCAAAGGTTCCGGAATGAAACTCTTACTCAGACAAGGAAGAACGGCTGAACTGAAATAGCGGTAACTCTGATGGTGTTTCCAGTGATCAAAACCACGTTTCCAGTGACCCGAATGGCGGCGGCATTCCCTGGCGGCAGAAGCTCGGCCGTCCACCTCCAACAGTGACGACGGAGCACGCAACGATGGCGGCGTTGGGATTCGGCAATGGTGACGCAAACAGCGTCGCCTCCTTCCTCGCGTCGCACTCCTCCTCCGTCAGTCTCCCTCTCTGTTCGCGCACTCTCTCCCTTCGCGGTTCTGCCGGCGGCTTCTGGACATACCGGCGGCGATGCAGTGAGGACGACGACTCCACAGAACGGCAGCGTCTGCGATGGCGCGGACAGCAGCAATGGTGGCCTCCCTTCTTCTCTTTTGTTCAAACTCTCTCTTCCCTCTTATTGACTCGATGGCGACTGGCAGGGCGCGGCGGTGGCGACTGCGAGGGCCACCAGCACCGGCGCGTCTCCTTCCTCCTTTCTCTCTTCTCTTTTCCCGTTCTCTCCATCTCCCTTTCTTGCTGTGTGTGTGCGTGTGTTCAGTTGGTAAACGGGGCTGCGGCTTAGGGCTTAAGGGTTTTCAGTTTGTGGGTTTGATTTTTAGGGTTAAAGTTTGATTTGAGGTAAATTTGAAATTAGGGATTTTTGGGTTAAATTAAGGTTGGCAATTCTAAATCAATTTAAATTATATTGTATTTATTTTGAAATCTAATTTAATTTTTTTAAATTATTTTAAAAATATTATTTAATTATTAATTTGTTAATTAATTTTTAATCAAGTATTTTAATTTAAAATATAAGATAATATAATAAAAAATTTTTATTTATAAAAATTAAAATATTAAATTTTAAAATGTTTAAACTAAATCATATAAAAAAATATTTTTTCATAAAGTAAAATTTTTATTTTAATTATCAAAACTTGATTTAATTATTTTTAATGAAATAATTTTTGAAAATAAAATCTCTAATAAATAAATAAATTTAAAATCAGCTCATATAAGATTTTTCAAAAGTTTTGAGTCTTACATCTAATAATATTATGACACATATAAACATTTAAAAAAAAAAGATATTTTTAGTGTCTTTGTCGAAGTGGTCTCCCAAAAAAATATATTAACGTGAAAACAAGCAAATAAATTTTAATATTAGATCATTATAAGCTAGAAAAATAATATCTATAAAACTATGTATAATTGTATGTGATATAAATTCATATACAGTTATTTTTATATGAAATCAAAAACTGTTAATAAACCTGTTAAATAATTTAATAATTTTTAATTTTTAAGTTACTGAATGTAAGTTTTCACATGTATATATGCATAACATAATTCTTTATACTATTAATATTTTATGAGTGACAGATTTAGATAAAAATATTTTTATACGAAGATAATAATTAAAATAGAGAAATACTAAATGGTGAATAGAATTTATTATTTTTGACTAATAGTTAATCGTTAATGTTTAAAAATATAAGTTAAAAATATATTATTATTCTACTAGATTAAAAAAATTAAGTTAATAGCTAAAAAAATAAATTCTACAAACTTTCTAACATTTTTTATTAAAATATTAATACATTATATTAAATAATTTAATTAAACATATTATTAAATCATCATAAAAAATTTAAGATGACTGATTCTCAGTTATTGTTTTTTTAAAATAAAATAAACGTAGATTAATAACCTATAAAAAATATAAATAAAACTTTTAATTCTTTGACAAAGAATTAATTACTTATAAAAAAAAATATATTAAAAAAAGAATTAAAACATCTTTATTTAAGTAGTAACTTAATTTATGCATGCATGCAATTACTTTACTTACCTTAACAAATTAAAGCAGACATGAAAATGCAATCGTAGCAATGAAGCTCTAATGCGCGGTTAGGGATTGCAAGGGGATCCTTTTTTTCATTAGAGGAGTGTTAGGGGATCAATAATTTTTGTGTTTTGTAACCATCAATTGGTCATTAATAGTGTTTTTAATGGTGTGAGATTACATATAATGGTAAGAGATCACTCACTTTTTTCTTTATGATTAAGTACTGACCACAAAACACAAAAGTTGTTGGTTCCCTAGACTTTCTCTTTTCACTACGTGATTCTTACAACAGGATGTTCTTCGCTGTTCTACAAACTTACTTTACACAAGCTTACTTTATACATAATATGATTTTTGAACTTTAATAATTTTAATTTTTGGGTTTAATTACAACTTTAAATGCGTTTGATTATAAGTTGATTTCGAATTATGATTTGGGACGTGTTTGATCGTCAACTTCATGATATAATTAGCTTAATAATTAAACAAAACTCTAAAATCATATTATAAAATTTAGGTATAATTAGGTAAAAACCAAACTTAAAAATATAAATCCAAATTTAAATGCATTCTTTAATCATATAATCAAATTCGAAATTCATGTAAAAGAGACATTTATTATCTATTTTAAAAAAAAAAACAAAAATAATCAATATAATACGTACAATATTAGGTAAATTCTATTCTATCTATTCTTATACATCACACATACAAAACAAAAGTGGATATAATTATTATAAAAAAAATTATTTTTACAATTATATCTTGAACTTTTTCTTTTTAATATTGTATCACTAGAGGTGAAATCCTTCGTCATGAACCAAATTGTGTGTTAAACACAACTATGGCCATTTACAAAACGTTAATGACGTTTTGTGTTTCTTCAATTAAAATAATATTTTTCTAACAAAACGTCAGTGACGTTTTCTGTTTTAATAATTAAAATAATATTTTTTATTACAAAACGTCAGTGAAGTTTTGTTCTTTGATGATTAAAAAAAAAATTTATTGCAAAACGTCAGTGACGTTTTGTGCTACTACCACAACCCTGTAGAACACCAAAATCATCAAATATTTTTGTATTTCACATTAAAATTATTCATATATAAAAATTTTAGCCTTATATCTTATCTATCAAAATATGTGAACTTATAATTGACCATAATTTATCTACAAGAATACTCTCCACTTTCTAAACCTTCTGCCACAACTATCAACTAGCCTTGTTGATGATGTAGTTGGTAAAGGTTTTGACAAACTAATAGATTATGAGATATCAAGATTGAATCCCATAGTTGGTCTAGCCATTGTGTACTTCATGTCCATCTTATATAATTGGCAAACCTCATCAAACTTTACTTTGACAATTTGACAATAAAAAAAATAAACAAACATTAATTAATCAAAAATTCAAACATGTATAGTTATGCAAAATTATAATGATCTCATATTCTCATCATGGAATTTTTTCAAAAAGAAAAGGATAGGGTACCAACATATTATTTATCAATTTATTGTCAATAATAATTAATTATTATATTTTAAACACATATATAAAGAGACACATCCAGAAAATATATTTATAAAGACATTTCTATTAAACACAGCCATAAAAAAGATATTTTTATTAGACACATCTACAAAGACACTTCTATTAAATAGTTATAAATAAGAGTTGGTAGATGTTGACAGAAATGTTGTTGGTAACGTAGCAGATTTGTTTTCAAAATGGTTTCTTTTGGCTCTTGATCCCCCTCCCAAAAAAAAAGCCTATCTAGAAAATAGTCCAATAATAGAGATACGACTTCGTTTTGGTGCCATCAAAATATAAATCATCTACGAGTAAAAGACGAAAGCATCATAATCTATTTTTGGCGTATTACAAATAAACCTGACTTATAGGATAATACTTCACTTGGTAAAAGTATATGGTCATCAATTTTCAATTTAGTTCCAAATTAGACGTGTGATCCATTAGCATTATTTTTAACTTTTGAGATTATTGTGTAAATTCTTTGTATAAATGTTTTTTTTTATTGATTTTATAATTTTTTTAAAGATCAAGAAGGATTAAATTCTAGATTTTTAAATCATAAAATTTTTTATATTATATTATAAAATTATTTCTTCTAAAAATTTAAAAAGATAAAAAGAAGATGAATAATTATATCTATAACTAGTAATACTATGGAGATAATTTTTAAAGTTATCTTATATAACATAACATCCATAATTTATATATATAATATCTATAAGGAAAAGTATAGGGTATCAACATATTATTTGCCAACTTATTGCTAATAATAATTAATTATTATATTTTAAACACATATATAAAGAGACACATCCAAAAAATATATCTATAAAGACACTTCTATTAAACACAGCCATAAAAAAGACATTTTTATTAGACACATCCATGAAGACACTTCCATTAAACACAATTATATACAAGAGTTGGCAGAAATTGACAGAAATGCTGTTGGTAACGTAGCGGAACCGTATCTATAATTACATAGTTATTACATCTAAAATTACATAATTATTAATAATTAATAAATACTAAATAAAACCACTTTAACTTCTTTGGGCTAATTTTTTATTGTCATCTAAACATTATTGATATATAACATTTAAGACAAAGATCTATCAATAAATTAAGAGAATAAATGAGACTAAGATCAATGAATTAGATACAAATTGTTTTGTTTTGGTGATAAGAATTGGATAAAATTTATGTGCGACATTCTTGTAAAGATTGTCTAAAGCCAACAAATTTTTTTTTTTTGGTATTACACTACACACTCAATGTAAATGTATACACTCTTTTCTTTGTGTCAAAACAAGATCTCTTCTTTTCTTTTTTTTGTCATGGAACAAGATGTCTTCTTGATCTCTTGCAATAATTCTGTCCATCGTGTGTTTTTGTTATATTCATTTTATACGTGTCCATCACCCAAAAATATTATTGGGTTATTTTTCTTTTGGGTGCATGCTAAGCCCACCAGTTTTTATCAAAACAAAAAATTGAGAACAACAGAGAGTCTAAAAGTTTAATTTAAAAAAAGCTAGGTACGATCTTGACCAAAAAAAAAAAGCTAGGTACGACAAGGTGCTTAAATTAAGGATTCAACTTTTTAAAAATAGGATAGTTGGATCCTATACTAATCCCTTATTCGATTTAAAAAAAAATGCTATGTGACAATGCTTGGCATGAACTAATTTCACAAATTGGCGTATCACTACCTTCCACCAGCCAAAACAATCATGTCTTAGATACTTCCAAATAAATATGCATTATGCATGAGCTACCAGAAAGATCATCACACACAAATAATTGGGGATTAATTTGTTTATTTAGATATGTAAAATCATGTTCTTATTATTTATTTTCTTGACGTATATAATTCATCACATTCATTGTAGAAATTAAAATTTCTTTCATTAGGTAGGGATTGCAAGGGAATTCCTTTCTCATTTGTGAGATTCTTAAAGTATATAAAATGGGAGATTTTTTTTAAGTGAACATTATAATTATTTTTTTTTAGAGAAGTGCATAATGTACATAATGTTTTTATTTTTTTTATTATAAAAAAGAATAGTTTTTATGATACCATTATCTATTATATTCTTCTCATTCGTGAGATTCTTAAAGTATCCATTATATATTATAAAACTCAGACGAGGTGCCTCAATTCGCAAAATTTCCGTTGCCGGGAATCGAACCCGGGTCTCCTGGGTGAAAGCCAGATATCCTAACCGCTGGACGACAACGGAAATGTTAATGTGAAATCAAACAAATAAATTTTAATATTAAATCATTATTAGCCAGAAAAATAGTATCTTTAAAACTATGTATAAATGTATGTTGTATAAATTCATATATAGTTATCTTTGTACGAAATCTAAAACTGTTATTAAACAAATTATCTATAAAAAAGAAAAGAAAAAGATTAAGACATCTTTATTTAAAGAAAAAGTATTGAGAACCAATATATTTATTGTACAATGTATACAATAAAGGTTAAATTAAAATTAATATCAAATAACAATTAAGTTAATTAATTTTAAAATTTAGATTTTTAAAAAATAAAAAAAATCCATCACATAAAAGAAATTTGTTCTCCCTATTTAGAACCCAATCCCTTTTCCTCAAACCCTAATCCCTCTCCCCCAAACCTCCAATGGCGTGCTGCCCTACCCTACTCCTAACAACCCGAGGTGCAGTTTCTTCGCGCCGTCACCATGCCACGGCGGCACCGACCAGACTTCCGTCACCCCGTCCTCATTGCAGACCGCCACAGCCATCGCCATTAACACAGGAGCCCGCACGAAGGGTTTTTCACAAAATTTATACCGTTCAAAAGCTTGTAAAACCATTTTTGAGTTGAAACAAATTTCACTTCCAACCAAAACCTGAAGCTCCAGTTATGAGCGTCGGAAGTTTAGGTGTGGATTATGTGTTATGCAGGTGGAAAAACAATTTTCTGGGCATTAAAGCAGCTTTCTGGGTGAACCGTGTTTTTTTTGAACAACGTACGTACGCGTGGCATGGAATTTTTAAGCTGCGCATGCGCGAGTAGCCATGCGTGCGCGTGAAAAGCTAATGCGCATGATCTACGCGTGACCTGGTGTTCCTTCCACGCGTACGCGTGGCCTGGTTTGCTGCAAAACTGGATTTTGGCTGTTTTAAACTAAATTTTTACTTCTAAACCTCCATTTTTTTCCTTTTAGACTTAGAGTATAGTACTAAGTCTAGTAGCTAGTTGGAGCTAGAAAAATAAGATAACTTGAGGATGAAGTAAGAGATAAAATGATGAGTTATATGAAAGAGATGAGGAAATTAAATAAGGATTAATGCCATGGCTTGATATATGATTATATGTTGTTTATGAAAATGAAATGGCTTATGAATAATGATATCTGAGATACGAGTTTCCCTGGGTAAAAACCGTGGCTCGCCACCACGTGTTCTAGGTTGAATCTCGATACTCTGTTGACCCTACGTCGTAAGGGTGACCGGACAGGTATAAATTTTCAGGTATGGATAACCCCATTGAATGATTATATGATGAATAAATGTGAACTCTATGCATAGACTCTTGGGGATGCACGACGGGGGACAGTCTAAGGTTTTCGGACTTGTCGGATTGGCTGGATAACCGACAGATGGACCCCATCAGCCATAGGACATGCATGCATCATGTGCATTTGTTTGTTTTGATTGTTATGCATTTCCTGAGTTTGCCTAACTGTATGTATACATCCTGCTACCTGATATACTTGCTACTTGCACTGTTTGCCTATTACTTGTGCGTGATTTTGTCTTTGCTGAATTATGGATGACGGAGGAAAGGGTGAAATGGTTTGATGTTAGGTTAGGTTTAAGATTGAGTGAGTTTAGGCAGGTTTAGTATACCTACCCCTATTTATGCCTTCTGTTTAGAAATTAAGTTTTACAATTGTATGGCGGAGTTCTAGAATTGCCTCTAGCATTCCCAGGACCTTATTTATTATACGCATGGCACCTTTACTATGCTGAGAACCTCCAGTTCTCAGCCCATACTGTGTTATTGTTTTCAGATGCAGGTCGAGAGGCTCCTCGCTAGGCGTCTGGATTTCCTGAAGCGGAGTAGTCTGGGATGTTTTGGGCTTTCTGTTTACTTATATATGTATATATGTACTTAGCTTGCTCTCCAAGAGACTTGACTATGTTGTTTCTCATAGAGGATTACAGGAGAGTTAGAAAACTTATTTCTGTATTTTTTGTTTTTGGGATACTTATGTATATATGTAAATATTCTCCGACCAGCCATGGCTTCACAGGCTGAGTCAGGAGCTAGTATGCTGTTTCCTTGGCTTTCCTTTACTCTCTTACTTATCTTTATCATTTCCTATTAAGGTTTCTTAGCACGCAAGTATTCCTATTACTTGAGCGTTGCGTTTTTTATTTTTTGTGATTTTGCTTTACCCATTTTTCAAGGCTCCTAGTATATTTTATCTTTTGTTATGTATTATTATATATTTTATTTTAGAGGTCGTAATACCACACCACCTCGGTTTTACATCCTAGGTGTAAAGCTCTGTATGGTAGGGTGTTACATTATGGTAGCCGCGCCATTGTTCGGCGACCACTCGCCCTGCCTCCCTGACGGAATCAACCGCAGCCACTGCCGTTCACGAATGCTCGCGCCCTCCCAGTCGCGATTCGAGGAGCCGCCACTACTCCGTCCCCCTTTCACTCGCGATTCGCAGTTCACCGCCGCAGCCCCCTCTCCTCGCAGTTTGCAGATCGCTGCTGCAACCCTCCTCACCTTGTAATTGCATCTTCGTCGATCACTGCCGCATTCCAAAAGATCGTCATTTCTCCTTTTTTTTTCATAATTTTAAGAAATTTTATGAAGCACTAAGTTGGATGTTCATTCTCTGTTTTTAAGCAAATTTCAAAAAGAAAAACCCACTTAGCAACTAATAATGAATTGTTTCTTTAAAAGAGTCTAGATATTGTCTATCCTGATTCAAAGCGTTGCTGCTGATTTACAAAAAATTATTACAAATATGTGAAGAGAACCGGATCCCTTTTGGCAACTGTTCAGGTAGGATTTCTAATTGGTAAAAATCTTTTTTAATGTATTGAATGGTTCTGAGCATAACATTCTTTGTTAAAGTGGGCAACCTGTGAATTCGTTGAGAAAAAGAAAATCTTCATTTAGTCACAAAAAATTAAAGAATTTTACTAGAAATTTCATTGACAATTTATAGTGTAGTAATAATTTATAAAAGTATTACGTACACAAATTTGGAGAAGTTTTGAAATGTGATTTATTAATTTATAAACTTTGTAAGATACTTAACCTTGTTGTAATAGAGATAGTCAATCTTGAAATACTATACTGCAAAATTTAATATCATATTTTTGTTAATCGTTACTCATTATTATGTGTTCCTGAAATGTTTTTATTTAATATCAATTTTCCTTCGAATTAGCATAAAAACAATGTTGGATTTGGTGCTGGTCTTTAGCTTGTGGATGCAGATTGCATATAGGAGTGATATCTTACATGTTCTGCAACAATTGAATAATCTTCTCATTAATGGTTTACACCACTTGCAAGTACCTTATCATTTTTAAGTTGTACTTTGTTAATTCACAATACACTATAGTGTACATATGTTTTGTGATTTAATTATTCTCACAAAATACCTTATAACTGATGGTAGGATTCTCTGCTAAAATGTATTTTTGCTGCACAAAAATTATGTCTCAATGGAAGCAACAACCATATAATTTTGCCACAAAAAAACAAGGCTCAAGAATAACAATTTGTGCCACCCTCTGAAATTTTCACATGTTGACTAATTTTCAACCAAATTGTTAGCACTCTTATTTTCACTCTGACTCTTTGTATTGCAACAAATGTTAACTTATTGAAAGTATAGAATGCAAGGAAGAAATGGATCACCGTTAATAATTGGATCCATGTTAGTTATAATCATTGTCCTGTATAATGGTGAAACTTTGCTTGTAATGTTTTCCAGCCATGAAGGGTTCCCACATTGCCCTTTGAATCAACATGAATAGGGTACTTCAACAGATGGCTCTTCATTTCGGTTACTTCAACAGCTGCATACTGTCTCCAGTTATGCTCACTCAACGACTTATCCGTCTCACACATTGGAGGCTCTCCGGATGCTCGAAACATGTTTCCACTCCTCCAATATGCTCCTTTTAATTATGTGGCATTGGTATTTATTTGTTGCTGAAGTAAGGTGTTTAGATATATTTTTGAGGTGCTTGAAGGAGGCCTCTTTATGAGTTAATAATTATGATGCTATGTGGAGTAATATGGTTTATTCACCGAGCTAATGAGATAGATAGTATATATGACATTTAGGTTTGTAAAATAAATATTAAATTGTTTTTTTCTTTAGCCATCTAAACTAGATCGGATGTTCATTTTACTATAATTGCGGATGGTTCTTTCCGTTCTAAAGTGGATGGTTATTTTGGGTATACCATTTGCCTTTTACTTGATTTTTTGGATTTTGTTTGCACATGCCCCGGAAGTTTTTTTTTATTATGTGGGTTGAATTAGATTTAGTTTAATTTGATTGAATTCAAGTTGGGTTTAGTTACGCCATTTAAACATGATGCACGAGTGGTATTTTTGGTCAATTGCTTAGTTGTTTCTTATCAACTAATGTGGATGTTTATTTTACTGTGTATGCATATTGTTCCTTTCTTTTTAAAGTAGATGTTTATTTTGGGTATATCGTTTGTCCTTTATTTAATTTTTTGGTTTTTGCATGCGCATGCTTCTATGTTTCTTTTGTTTTATGGTTTGGGAATTAGAGATTAAAATACGATTCTTGTAAACATTAAAGAAATTTCTTTCATTATATAACATTTACACGAGATATATAATTTATAGTTTAGAAAAATACTAAAAAGCCAGCAGTTAGTCATCAATATTTAAAAGTGTGTGTTAAAATAACAAGAATTTTCAAGAAATGCTGCATCATGATGATAGTATTAAACTCTTTAAGGCTAAGTTAAGGAAGCTTGTCAGGAGCTCTCTACTTTTAATCTTTTTTCAACATTTTGGCTGATAGAGATTGTACCTATGATCCTTCTTTCTCGTCCTTGCTCTTCAATTTTGTAACCTGCGCGATAGCTGATGTGCATTGAAAAACAGGAATACAGCTCAATTTTCAGGCATATCAATTACCAGTGCGTAACAAGAACTCATTAACCCCAAGCTTTAGAAGATAATCAACAATCTATGGAGAAAAATCTTAACCTCCAAAAAGTATAACTAAATAATTGCTTTCACTAGAACTAATAGAACAGAGTGAAACTCAATTCCAACACAGAATAAAATGAACATCTGCATACATAGTAAAATAAACATCAATAATAAACATCTAACAAGTTAACCAAAATTTTATCCGTGCACCATGTTTAAATAGCCTAACTCAAGCCTAACTTCAATTCAAGAAAACATAAACTAAGTCTAATCTAATTTTTTTTTCCATTACTCCGAAACCACTTAACAAAAGAAACTAGTGGAGCATGTACATGCAGAATTCAGCAAATTAAGCAAAAGATCAATACTATAAGTAAAATAAACATCTATTTTTTGAATGAATGAACCATACATAATAAAATGAACATCCAGATACATAATAACCATCCCTTTCATGTCAACTCAGGAACGGACATTCGAGTTCGGAGCCCGCTATATGCACCATGTATACATTTGCGTACTAAAAAAATAAGACACCCTTCAAACATCACATGATTCAAGCAAGTTATTAATGAAGTAAAAGCTGCATAAAAGACACTACGATGAAAACCAACCATCTAAAAGCTGATAAAAATAACCATCCGTTTTGTGGCCATCCAAGTTTTGACAATGTTTTAAGTCTCATTTTGATTGCAACCAGTGTTATTCTTCTATTCATTTCATTGCCAAAAACATAAAATAACAAAGCAAAAACTTCACATAAACACAAATAACACGTCAAACAACACCTGATTCAAAACAAGCTAAAAAATTAGTGAAACCAAATACCAGTCCCTAGAAAAGAAACCAACCATTCGGATACATGCTAAAGTAACCATCCGAACAGTGTCAACTAAAGAACGACAATGGTCAACTAAATCACGTGTCGTTACATGCACATGTCCGCACAGCGAGCGAAAACTACTACGCTATTTAAACCAAACTTTTGCAAAACTTCTGCGCTAAGATTAAATCAACATCAACCATCTACAAGAACAACTAGCTATACACCTTCCGGTAAAGTGAAATTGCAACAATTGATCTGGTCACTATAAATAATCAAACACCTAAACAAGATTCATAGCATGTAAAACTAGTAGCAATAGAAACAGTTATAATCACATTAAGGAATCAACCCACTAACCTCTGGTAGATCGTCGACGCGTCGTTACGTGCTTGGGGGCCGTTTCACCTAGGTCGACCCATTATTAAACGGTATAGGCTTCAACGGGGTGATACAGGAGGGGGGATGCAGGACGTAGCGGGCGCGAACAGCGGTCTCGGTGCTGGTGCAGACACGAGCCGCGACCCATGATCCTGTGATGAGCAACTCCGTCGATAATGAGGCACTCTGGTGAAGCCCAATCGACACCCGCGCTGGAAAACAGGGGGAGACCACACTGACTGCTGTCGGCGATGGAAGAGGCTCACGTTTGAGGGTGAGCAGTGCGGAGAGTGAGAAGACGAAGTGTGGAGAAATGCGCAGAATTAAGGTGCAAAACAGTGAAGAAGATCAGCATATAGACAATAAGTAGCGAAAATCAAACATGCAAAAATCCAACAAGGAGAAGGAGTAAAAATTCATGTTGATACAGAGATAAAAATGTAAAAATAAACAAGGAGGAGGAGAAAAGAAGTAACGAAAATCAGTTAAAAAAATGTGGAAAAAAATGCGGTTGAGAATCACAACTGAGAATCGCACCTGAGAGAGGGAAAGAGGAGAAAATCGCAACTAAAAATCGCGTCTGAGAGAAAGAGAAAGAGGAGAGAATCGCTCCAGAGACAGAAGAAAGAGGAGAGAATCGCACGGTCAATTTTTGAATTTTTATATTTGTGTACGTATTTATATACTATGACTGAAATTAGTGGCTAAAATTAGTGTACACATAACATATTTAATATGATTTTTGAACTTTGATTTTGATTTTGATTTTTGAATTTGATTACAACTTTAAATGCGTTTGATTATAAGTTGATTTTAAATGATGATTTGGGACATGTTTAATTATCAAATTCATGATATAATTAGCTTAATAATTAAACATGCACTAAAATCATATTATAAAATCATATGATCAAACTTAAAAATATAAATCCAAATTTAAACTCATTCTTTAATCATATAATCAAGTACGGAATTCATGTGAAACAGACATCTATTAACTATTTTTTTCAAAAAAAAAAACAAAATTAGTCAATATAACATGTACAATATTAGATGCATTCTATTCTATCTATTCTTATACATCACACACAAAAACAAAAGTGGATATAATTATTATAAAGATTTTTATTTTTACAATTATATCTTATCTATCAAAATATGCGAACTGGCAATTGACCATAATTTATCCACATGAATGCTATGCTCTCCACTTTCCAAACCTTTTGCGGCAACTATCAATAGATTGTGGGAGATCAAGATTGAGTCCATCTGATGTATTTGGTAAACCTCAAACTTTACTTTTACAAATTGATAATAAAAAATCTGACAAACATTAATTAATCAAAAATTCAAATATGTATAGTTATGCAAAATTATAATGTTCTCATATTCTCATCATGGAATTTTCCCTTCGATTAGTCATCCATGCAATTAATTCAGTTTTTTTTTCCTTTCTCTCTAAAAAGATAATTAAAAATAAGCTTAATTAACAACTTATCATAAGTAGACATATTTATCTCATGCGATCTTAGTAATATCATTTAAATATTTATCTGCAACTACAACTATATACAACATCCAAGATTATGTGTACAAAACAGTACCCTAAAAGTGTTATCCACATAAATATAAACTTTTTATTTAGTTAAAAAAAAACTTTTTGTGTGAAAGTCTCAAATATTATTATGAATAGTGACTGAAATTAAATCAACATTACAAATGAGTGTTTCAATTCATTAATCCTATAAAATCATCAACTACTCACTTAGAGATTGTGAGTTCGAGTCTTCCTATCTTTAGTAAAAAATAAATAAATAAATAAAACACAAACCTTAACATTAGAGCTTCATGATTTCATTAGATTCTGAATTTTACTTGAAAGAACAACAAAATTTTTCTAATTCTAACTACAAATTTCACAAATGAAATATCAAAATCTTAGAATTAAAAAAAAAAAAAAACAAAACAAATCAACATAAAGAGAATGAAATTAAATTGATAAATGATTGATGAGAATAACTCACTTTTAATGAGAAAAAAATCATAAGCGCTAAGAAGAGAAGATTGAAGGATGCTGAAAAGAGGAGGATGAAGTACACACAGAAGAGAAAAAATTGGCTGAGAGGTACAATAAAAAAAAGAGAGTAATATTTTTATTAGTGTATTTGACTTTACTCGCTGAAAACAGTGAATTGTTTAGTTTTCGGTGCATAGAACATTTGTTAGTTAGACGATTTAAATTGTACTTATATACGTATTAAAATACGGTAATTAATCTTGATAGTTGAATTTGATATACAAATAATATTTTTTTTTTGTATAAAATTACAATACAATAATCACTCTAAAAATGACATAAGAATTTTATTCTTTTAATTTGTTTCATCATTAGGACCCCATAGACCGTGTAAAACAATTACACCAACAACAATAGTAAAAAATCTTTTCTTAGCATAAAAAAAAAAAAACTCCATGCCAAAATTCTAACCTTGCATTGTAACCCGTTAAGCCTAAATCTAAAAAAAAAAAAAAGAATTTTTATGGTGAGCCAATAAAAATACACAAAATATCATTAAGATAAATCCCATTATTAAATATTGTTAAACTTAAACACTTTCTAAAGATCTTCTGCCACAATTTGCATTACTCAACTTCCTTTCTGAAAAAGCGAGAAAATAAATAAATAAAGAAGAGTAATTCCGTGTAAAAAAAGTGTAGTTATACAAGATTTATATGTGCCATTTGTGAACATCTATATCATAAAAAATTTGTTGAGTAAAACACTCAATTCGGTCTTTATTTATTTTTTTAAAGAAAAGATGATATTTTAACTTTAAACAAAATTATTTTAAAACAATAAAATATCTCTGTTAAAATAAAAATTAATATTTTGAGAATTTTATTTATAATTACTATCATCATCTTTTTCATTATTATTATTATTACTTCTATTTCTAATACTTTAATTGTATAATCATATTTTGTTATTACTATTATCTCCTCTATTACTATTAACACCAATAGTAACATTATTAATATCATTATTTTCTTCTATCATTTCTTATGCGATGCTATTTGTTTTTTTCTTTAAAGATTTCAATTCGTAATTAATGTAATTATTTTTCTTTTTGTAACATTACTTTTAACAATAGTCATTCTCTACTTAACTACATCATTGGTGAATGAATTTTTTAAAAATAAATTTATTAATAATTTGTAAAAATTTTAAAATTTCATAAATTACAAATAATACTTTTACAAAATTAATTTTTGTTACTATTTAATAGATTTTTTAATAACAAAATCATATTATTTCAAAATAATTTTGTTAAGAGCCGAAATATCCATTTTTTTAGACAAAAATCACCTTATTTTTCGAGAAAAATGATAGAGACTGTATTAAGTATTTATTCAAATAGAAACAGACCCACATGCAATGAAGAGGGCATTTGTCCCCCACAAATTTTTTTAAAAAAAATACTAATATTTATATATAGATGTATGTAATATCCTTTATTTATTATATTATATTTGTTTCCAAAATAAAATATAAATAATTTTTTTTGTTTTATATTAAAAAAATATTTTGTTAAATTTAACATATAATAATTATATTGTTAAATTTAATCTAATATAAAATTAAAAATAAATAAATAAATTTAAAAAAATGATAATTAATTTTATTATATTAATTTATTAGTCGATAATTAAATCAAAATTTACCTTATTAAATACAACTTAAATTATTAGTTTTTGTAAAAAATGATTTAAGATAAGAAAATATATTATATATTAATATTTATTATTAAAATAGTCTTAATTATTAGTAATTATTTTGGTTAAAAATTTTATTTAAATAATAAATACTATATATAATAAATAAACTTCACAATTTAATATGAGACAATGAAAAGTAAAATAATTGTTTAAGAACGTATATATATAGAAAAATAATATTTAGTCATGTTAAAAAAATTATTATAAATTATTTTTTTATTATTTAAAATATTATCATGTGTGTGAAATTATTTTTTATTATTTTAAATATTATAATGATTGTGTATATATTTTTAGTTTTTATCAATTCGTATAGATAGTTTTAATTTAAAATTTTAAATATATCTAAATCAATTTAGGTTGGTCGAGTGGTCAGTTTAGTCATCCATTTAAGTAAATGTCGGAAATTCAAATTTTGTCTCGTATATGTAGCAATTCATTGGCCAATTACAGATCTTTAAATAGAGCGCAAGTCTACTGACAAATTAATTCTTAACTTGTTAGGTATCGTGAAAAGTAAAAAAATATATATCAATACCTAAATTTTATTATATTTTTGTCTCTACTCTTAAATTTTTCTGGGGTAAATCACTGTACTCAAATTTTCTCAATTGTTTGTTCCACATACATGAGATACTAGTACATATACATCATCACTATATATATATTTATCATTCCTGTAAATTTGGAATCGCATTAGTCATTTTAGATTTATCATTCCTTTTGTACTTGAAATTCATGATGAAGAAGGTGACATGCTACTTGACCCTTTATCCAATTTCCTCATTTTAAAAAAATTATTTTATCCTTATACTTTATAATTAGGTCGCAAGTCAACTCTTCATAGTCATTGCCAACAAAAGTAGGTAAACAACAAAAAAAAAATAAAAATAAAAAATAAAAAACAAAACAGAGATATAGAATATAAATATTACTATTTGAAATGTTGACCTCCAATTCAATTTGTAGGGCTCATCAGTATGCACACCATTTTCTTTATTGACTTTTAAAGCTGACATGTATTATTTTCACTAAAATCTCCACACACATACATAGTTACGGATTCTAATTACGCATTCCGGCTTTAATGTCCTAACTAACTCAAAAATTATGACTCCGACGAGACTTAATTAAGCATCACCATGCAAGCATATATTAATAAAGCGCTTGAATTTAATTATTTTCCTAATTCATGTGTTTACTTTCATGTATATCACTATATATTGGCAACTAATGATAAAGTATTTAAAAAAAATTGTATTAATATTTTTAATGTTAATGTTGCAAGTGTGAGGAGTATTGAAGTTAGTTCCACATCAAAGAAAGTAAGGAAGAGTGAGGAGTTTATAAGATAAGAGACCCATTAATTTACTACCTTAAGGTTTTGAGTTGGATGTGTGTCTTCTTATCTTATGTTATCTCACTTGATTCCTCCTTAAAATCTCCCCAATAGTCGAGAACTCTCCAGTCGTTACCACTTTCTCACGGTTCGACGATGAAACCTCATTTTCCAAATTCTTGCTTTTAAAGCGTGCCCTGAATGAAGCAGCTGAGACCCCAGCGTACTTCCCACCTGCAATACAAATACAGAACACGTCAGAAACTAATACAAAATCCCCAAACTCACCCAGATAATTTATCATTGCCTCCTTATCATCTTCCCATTTGAGTAACTCATACATAAATATAAGATCCTTACGATCAATACCCTCAACTAAAAACTCAATCAAACACACATTCCTCGGCGATATGACTTCAGGACCGAGTATATTTTGCGGTTCCGAACACCACCACAAAGAAAACTTCTCGGCCAGATTCTCATCAACATAAAAGGGAAACTCTTTTTCTACACTCCTAACCTTAAGATACATTTTTTTTAAATCCTTGAACGAGGATTTATACAACTTGAAAATAGCAAACCCAGGGGTGCTATTGAAATTTATCCAACCTCCTTTCCATACCCCCTTAGCTTGAAATAAAGAAAAGAACAAGTCAACCGATGGCGTCTCCTTAAGATATTCCATCAAAATCTCAAAGGAGCGTAGAAATGCCCAGCCATTAGGATGAAGCTGAGACGCAGCACAGTTCAACTGTTTCAGAACCTGACACTCAAACTCTGTAAATGACAATTTCATCCTCAATTCTTCAAGCACACAGCTGTGCATGTAGAAGAACTCAAAACCCTGCCCTTGATGATACACCCTATTATCGTTGCTACATGAAAGCAGCTCAACCTGAACCCTAGAACCAGCCCTAACGACTCTTGCTAAGTTCACTTCTTTTACAGCAGACTCATCACGAAATAGGGAGATTCGGGATTTCACATCCTCACTAACCCAGTCATAAGACCAATCAATCTCACCCTTTTTCTCCTTCTCCAACCCCATTAAGACACAACAGCAAGCACACAATAAGAGAAAAGAGAAAGAAGCAGTAAATCAGAAGCAAAGAGACAAAGTGTACATACCTCTTTTGCTCATTCTGTTACCAAAATGAAAAATCCAAACACCAAAAGAAACTAGAGTTTAACTCCTAGCAGTAACCCAACAACGGTTCGAATACTGAAACTGTCTCCCAATAAAATCTAAAACGACGCAACTACTTTGGAAAGGCAACAAGCCTTTAATGCGTCCATTAATCTCTCTCTCTCTCTCTCTCTCTCTCTCTCTCTCTCTCTCTCTCTCTCTCTCTCTCTCTCTCTCTCTCTCTCTCTCTCTCTCTCTCTCCAAAACAATGCCACGACTCCCCACGTCATAGCAAATAATACTTTTTTAATGAAGTACGTTGAACTGGGGGCTCACTCAGTAACCTATCCAACCGAGTTATAACTCCTCAAGAAGCTCAACCTGCTTCATTAAAAATTCTCCACAGGCTAAGTTTGGGAGCTGTGATATGGTCGTCATAAACGAGCTATAACTCGGCATGATCCGTTATAGCTCCTCCATTCATGAGCCATAACTCGGTCAGATAAATGCTCCCATCATAACCGATGACAAAACGGTACACAATTAAGATACGTTACCCATCTTTTCGTAACCGACCATAATGCTAAAAACGTAACGGTCGAACAATTTAACATATAAAGCAAGGTAAAGTATTTTTTTTTTCGGCGAGTAAGAAATAGTACAATATATTGACTTAAGTTTTGGAGTGCCTTTGCAGGTACACTCCCCCCTCATTTATTTGCACTGTTCACGTCACACTGAGAAAAAAGCTCGGACTCAAGGATTGAACGCTCAGCCACCGAGATAATAACTCGGCAAGCATTCATCATTAAAGGCCGATCTATTTTGCAAGTAAGAACAACAAGAAAAACTTAAAAAAAAGACTTATGCACAATAAATATTTATGTTTAAAAGAGGGTTTTGTATAAAAGGTATATATAACTATTTATAAACTTTTTCTACTATAGTCTAAATTAAAGTTAAAGAAAAACTTTAGCTTTTGGTTGGTTTGGGTTATTTAGGCTTTTGTTTTTGAGTTAGTAGTTCTTAGATGGGAACTAGAAAGTTGAACACCGATGATTTTTTTATCTTTGTAAAAGTGAATCAAATAAGACAAATAAAAAAAAATAATCATCATTGCATATACAGAGATCTCTAGAGCTGAGGTGCATGTTTTCCCTTTCAAGAATTAAAGACAAAAATCAATGGTACTTATAGGAAGCGAAGTTAATATGAATATGATGTTTAACTGGACAAAGTTTTGTCACGAATTAATAACTTAAATAATAGAGTTACATGTATAGCTAGTCGTTGGTTCCTTTAATAGTTTAATAATAACTAGGTAAGAATAAATGTACCTATTTATTTATTTATTTATTTATTATTTATTTATTATTTTTGCATTTATTACCATTGTCTTGACTTTTAATCTCTACTTTTCTCGTGTGCATAAACTTCATATAAATTATGATAAAGATGGCTAACTGACACGTTGAGGGGAGAATAATACTTGCATTGGCTACATTATTTAATGAGTAGTGTTATGTAAATATTACAAAATAAAAATCATCGTCAGCTATTTTTTATACCAATAGTATTAAAAAGATAAAAAAAATTGTTAGAATTTATCTTATTTAATGTTTATTAATTATTATTAAAATTAATAAATATTAAATAAAATAAATTTTAATTAATTTTGACTAAATTTTTTTATTATTAAATATTTTCATTCTTTATACATATGCATGCAAAATGCAAAATATAAATTAAATTCATATTTATAATTAAATTTTATAAACTATATAAGCAAAAAGATTATTGTTATAATTGCACTTAATAACCACATATGATGATTAGAGTAGATTCATATTTATAATCATACATATTATAGGCATGATAATCCATACACATTATTTGTGTATAGTTTTGTGTTTTTATACTCTATTGAAATTACTAAATAACTAAAAATTTAATTTTGACATACCAACTTGAAAATTTATAAACTTTAAATATAAAATTGAAAAAAGAAAAAAATATATAATAGAAGTGAAATTCAAACTAATTGCAATAGAACTTTTGATGGTAATAAAATGTATACTTAGCATTTTGCTTTATTTTTATCCTATATAAATTCTTATCTTCTACTAAAAATTCCAGCTTTATGTTGTCATGATCAACCACATTATGCATCTTCCACATACATGAAACATTATTTATAGAAAATTAAGAACATTCATATATTATTATAATATATAGGACTAACTCTTTGTATGACCATTTTTTTTTTCTTATCTCAAACTTGAAATCTCTTCATCAATTGAACCAGCTCCGGTTCGTAACTTTTTCTGATTTAAGCAAGTTTGTGGAAAAAATCTCAAGTACAGATACTGATGATGGTTGCCTTCACGTTTAAGTTTCCTAGTTGTACAAAAAGGAGCATGGAAGTTGAAAGAATCCTAGTTGGGAAATTAAATTAGAGACTTATCCCAAAAAACATCATTTTCAGTACATGTAATTATGGGTCAATTATTAATTAGGGATGTTTATGATTAGCCCCATATTATTATATTAATGATAGCTACAACCACATTAATTAAGCAGGGTGGTGAATAGAGGTGGCAATATGTACTCTACTTGCGGGTACCCAATCTGATCCCATCCATTCGGGTAGGGTTGCCAACCCGATCCACAGCGGGTAGGGTAGGGTGTGGGTAGAGTTTTTGTGTGGGTCGAGTAGGGTGTGGGTTGAGCTTCAACCCTATCCGACTAACCCGCACTCTATATATGTTTATATTATATACTTATATAAAAATATGTTTTAAGTGGATGTTGAATCAAAGACCTCTCACTAAATGCAAAAGATCCTTAGTCACTAAAAGAAAATCATTAATTGATAATTTAATATTTTTTTTTACATAAAAATCAATTCTATTTTAAATTATCATCAAGTTATATAATAATGTTGTATATTTTTTATAACTCGCAGGTAGGGTCGGGTACTCGCGGGTTAAGAGTGGGTAGGGTTAGGGTTGAGATATTCTCAACCCGCGAATAGAGTAAGGTTGAGTTTATATAAAAATCTCAACCCACGGATAGGGTTAGGGTTGGATCCAAACCCTACCCTACCCTACCCATTGCCACCCCTATGGCGAAGGATCAACATTATATTTATATATATACAATGGGAATTTTTTTAGTATAGAATATATAACTAAAAATATATATTATTTGCATGATGTTATTATTAACTTGACCTCATATATACAACATCAACAATGATAAGTGATAACAAAGTCTTATTATATTAACAAAGTCTTATATATTTTATATAATGTCTATAATAAAATTAATTACACAAATTTTCTTTAAATACTTTATGTTTAAAATTTTTTTGGATATTTTATTTTGTCACTTATTTTTTATCTAATCCACCTTTTTAACTGGATATTTTATGGTCGATCTTCTCTCCACATATCTAAATTATTTAAGATGATACTTTACTATTTTTCCAACCATAAGCACTACTCCAACTTTCATTTTTATATCCTTGTTCTTTATTTTTAAATAAAAATTGTGTGTGTGTGCGTGCATATTTTTTGGATTGAATTTGGCTTTTTTATTTGTATGTATTATTTTTTGATTAAGTTCTAGTCATACTTTCGGTTGATCCAATTCAGCTTGAAGTGATGTTTTATAATTAAAATTTATATTTTACATTGAAATTAATAATAAAATATTTAAACTTTAATTAATATTTTAATATACATATTAAATAATATTTATTAAATTCAATATTTATAGATAATATTTTATTACTTTGATATTTAAAATTTGTAAAATTATACACTAATTATATATATTGGATCTACCCAGTTTATTTCGAGTTAATTTATATGAATATATATACTTTCAAAATAGCCAGGGTTCAACTTCAAACATGTCATTTGTTGATATTCATTAGACACAAATATAAGGCAAATTAATCCACACACATTTACATGCATGCATAATATATAATTAATCAAGTTAGGTCCACTAACCTTTTTAATAAAAGTCGGGCACGTACAAAGGAAAAAGGGCATATAGTTGAGCTTCCTTGTAACTTCGTTTGTCCCCACAATTTTAATCAAGACTATTAAGAAAATATACGATGACAACTTCTCAATCTATGAAAAAAAAAAGTAGTTTTATTATTCGATATATATATATATATATAGCAACGCTTTTTAACGATTTCAGAAAGTGTGGCATATGTGAAAAAAATGTTGTAGTTTTTATTCTTGAGATTGTATTTTCGAAATTTTATTAATTTGGTCATTTGTAGATAAAAGTGTTAGAAAGGGGAAGAGAAAACGATAGAGAAAAGGTTTAAATATATTCAAGTTGTGTGAAATGATACAATATAGAATGATATTTATAGGTGCGAAGAGAATCAAAATAATAAGGACGTAATATTCCATAATAAATATTCAGATATGCTAAATAATGCTAATTGATCCTAATTATACTTTAACAAAAAGAATTGAAATAAAATTTTGAATAAGATAAACAGTAAAGATGTAAAAAGCGAAAAAATGCTATTGTACTATTTTTAATTGATATTTCTTATAGGTAAAACTCAGGTGCAATCGATTTCATGTGAAATTGAGAGTTGAAAATTGTTAGAAAAAAATTTAGTCAAATTATCTAACAATTCTCAGTTATCAACTTCATGTGAAGTCGATTGCACCTGAGTTTCCATATTTCTTTTAAATAAATTTTAGGCTAGTTCAAATTATACTCTAATAAAATTTTAATAATTTTAATATCAGAGTCTTTTGTAAGTATTTTCAGACGCATACAAAAAATATTCAGACTCAATCTTGACAACCAGTTCGAGTAAACACTTTAGAACATATTCTATATATTTTTTGTATTAAAAGTAATTAATAAAGAGTGAGAGAAAATAAAAATTTTACCTTTTATACTTAAAATAATACAAATTAAATATCATTTCTTATAAAAAATATAAAGACAAATCCTTGACCCAACAAAAGAAGACGGATAGTCAGATAGGATGATGCCAAACACAAAAAATATAGAGTAAACAAAGGAGAAATTGCATCAAGAGTAGCTTATTTGAATATTATGAAAAATATTAGAGTCACTACAACAATATAGATTATTTTTGAGGGTTATAATGTGTAAAAGAAAATTAAAATTTGTCAAAAAAACAAATTTTGACACTATTTTAACTATGAAAATATGTTAATAAAAATTTTGTCAAAAATAGTATTTTTAACATATAAGTAATTGTGAAAAAAATTTAAATTTTATTTTGATAAATATTGGCTGTCAAAAATAATTTGTTAGAAAATTTTGAGAACATATTTTCTGTGATACTTATTAATTGTCAAAAATACTATTTATTTTGACACTTATTGACTATAAAATATTTTCAACAAAAAATTTTAACAAAGAATGAAATGAGATCTTGAAACTAAAGAATAAATTGAGATTTTGAAGATAAAGAATGAGTAGTATAATCCTAAACTGAGAGCAGTGTGGTGTCAAAATTAACAGAGCCCAAAGAAGAAGAAAAATAGTGGAGTAAATTAAAAACAAATGAGTATCAAAATTGAGGAGTAATTCTCTACGGTCAAATTATTCATCAAGAAAATATAGAAAAGTTGACATTTGCGATATTTGTCAAAAATATATATTAATTTTGACATTTAATTATGGTGTTAAAAAATAAAGTGTTAAAATAACTCTATTTTCTTGTAGTGAGTTTAGCAGAATTTATTATTTTTTATCAGTATTTTTAGTTATTAATTTAATTTTTTGTCTAACAATCTAACAATATATGTTTAGCCCATATTTTAAAATATTACTGGTTAATCAGTGGCCAAAAATAATAAATCATGCTAATTATTTAATATTTATTTTATAATATGCGTGTGATTTATTATAAAGTGAGAAGAGTACATCTTAGTGATATAATTATATGGATGATTAAGATTAAAAAGTTACATATTTAAAGTTGAAACTTTTTAATGTGAATTATAATTAACAGTGGTGTTTAATTGTTTCATAAAAATTAGGTTGATGATATAATCTTAGTCATGGATGGGCATGGGTAATGATAAAATATGACATTTTTTGGTTATATATAGTAATATGAATTAAAATAAATTGCCTCATTATATAATTAAACCCCTATATATTACCTCATTAAAATGTATTGCCTCATTATTATTGTTGACAAAACCAATCCTTTCTCTCATGATGATGCTATATTTATTATTTAGTGTTGAAACTAATTAAGGTCTAAATAAGTCCAAATAGCAATAATGCAATATATATCACTCTATATGAGAAAATAATAACTTGATAGCAAACTCTTTTCAACCCTAAGGCTAGTTTCTGTCCCTCTAAAAGTAGAAAAAAATATAAAAATATAAATAAAAATAAAAATAACATTAAAAAAGCGGATTTTTTATTTTAATATGAAAGAGTAAATAGAGTTTTACGTTAATGTTACAAAAAATAGAATTTTACAATATTTTGGGAGCACTATTTTGTGCAAATATAATACGCAGAATATATATTGCACTGACAATACGCAGTTGTGTATTTACAATACGCAGACTGTGTATTGTAATTTAATATTAAAATAATACAATATACAGCCTGCGTATTATAATTTAATATTAAAATAATACGATACCCAATCTGTGTATTGTCTTTATAAATTAAAAAAATTTTGATCTGATAATTCGCACTCTGCAAATTCTATAGCTTCCAAAATTTTGTAACCATAATTTCTAATATTAAAAGATTATACAAATTCTTATTCAATATTCAAAAAAATTAACCTAAAAAAGCTATCCATCCTCATAGGATGAGAGGTATATAGGGAAAAAAAAAAAAAAAGAAAGAAGAAGCAATAGAGTGAAAGAAAAGGCTTCTGAAATGGAACTCTAAATTCAAAGATACATAGTACATACATCACAACTTCACTTCAAAACAATGCAAAGACAAACTTCTAACAATATTGATCTTAAAATCACTTATATAAGACCAACACTTGGCATGTTTTTACTCCCTTTCTGTTTTCTTCTTCACAAAAGTTTCATTATTTTCTTTCACACAAAGTTGAATTTGGAAAATAGTATAGTCTTCTATAACAATTCCATTATTCACCTCACTCTCATGTATAATTCAACTACTTAATAATTTCTTTTAGCCATTTGATATAATCACAGTTGCACTTTTCTCGGTCATAATAAAATAGAAGATATATATTAATCATATTAGAATCTTATTTATAAATGATAATAAAATATTGTTTTAGTTTTTAATATTTAAATTAAATTTTAATCTACTATTTTCTATTTAAAATATCTTATTTTAAATATTTACACCATTAGTATATGTGCAGTGAAAATGTTATCAATTAAACAATTTTTTTCCTTTAATAATATCTATGAATTTGGTAATGTTATGCTTTTATAAATAAGAAAAAAGTTATAATATTTATATTAGAAGATATTAGAATTTACTTGATAAATAAATAGATTAATAATATAGCTAACGTGGTGACAATATGTGAGTTGAAAATACTTATTTAGCAAATTTTGTCAACTTTGTACATTTACTAAGGGTGTTAAGAATTTCCTTTAATTTAACGAAACTATAATATTAAATCTATTTAAAATATTTTAGATAAAAATAAAATATTTTGAACAATAAAAATAAAATGTTAAAAATTAAAAAAATTATCATGCTTGAATAAAACAAATTCTCTCTATTGCATTTTACTAAATAAATTAACAATACGTACAAAACTAACACATTTTATTTTATTTTTTGGTTGGAGACGGTATATCATATATCTCATCTCGACAGACGAAAGATTAATTTATTGTAAATTTGAGTTCTATTTAAGAGTTTATATTGACTAATGAATTGTTACATGCACAAAATAATATTTAAAATTTTAATATTTATTTAAACAAACGAGTGAATTAACAACTCGACCAAACTCAGGTTGATTACCAATACATTTTATTTAGCATGCACTTTTTGCAACATGTAATATTCAACGTTGTCGTAATCCTAGCAAAGGGACAACACGCTAAGACCACAATCTGCACCTTTTGGGAAAAGAAAATATTTCATGGACACCATTTTTCAACAAGTTTATAGTACATTTCACCTTTTATAAGAATGAACCTTAATACCTCATTATAGAAATACTAATCAATCTTCACTCTTTACTCAAAAAGTGAAAATTACCATTTTTCATTAAAAAAAATATGCTATATGTTGCTACGCCTCTAAAATATTATCTCTATTTATTAATAATAATTTAATCAGGATTTAAAACATAAACCAAATATTTAAGACAAAAATTATTATAAATTTTAATGTTCACCTGAAAATAATTTTAGATCATATTAATAAAATATTTGATGCTAAAAATAAAATAAATTAAATATAAGAATATATTTTAAAATTTCTTGTAATTATTTAGAGAAAAACATATAGTATTTTTTCAATGGAAAATATCATAAGATAATGATGAAAAATAATGAATTATTGTCCTTAAACATCAACCGACACAATAGAATCGAATTTCTTCTTATTAAATAGTATATATATTATATTTATTATACTAGAAAACATAATCCGGTGTCTATTCATCAAATGGTCTCCAATAAATTATTTTAATATTATCGATATAAATATAAATTATATGTTGATTTTTTTGAGACAACACATTTTGTATAGGGCGGGCGTCATTATAATTATTTTAATATTATCAATATCGTAAACATCCATAAAACTGTCAGTAAAACTGAATTATCATATGATATTTTGAGAAAATAGATTCATGACATGGTGGATATATAATAAATGTTCGGTTTTACTTAAACAATATCTCTAATTAAGTTTGGATTTCATAAATGAAAAGGTATTTCATTTTAAGGGAATTTAAATATTTATTATTTAAATAGAATATTTTAAAAGATTATAAAAGATCAGAAAAAGTACAAGAGATCAGAAGTGGATGAGAGAAAATCTTCAAAAATACTTAAGGTTTAATTAGTTTGCTCCGTATAGTTTCGCAAAATTTTTAATTAGGTCCTTATACTTTTTTTTTTTTTTTAATTGAATCTTTGCACCAAAAATTTTTTTTTTAATTGGGTCTCTACACTTTTTTTTTTTATTTAGGCCTCTGTACCAATTCTTTTTTTTAGTTGAGTCCCTATAAAATTAAGTCAATTACTATTAAGAGGGACTTAATTAAAAAAAAATTGGTGCAGGGACCCAATTAAAAAAAAAAGTATAATAACCTAATTGAAAATTTTACGAAACTATAGTACCAACAGAGTAATTAAACCAATACTTAATTATTACTAATCAATCTATCAATTCAATCAAAATTTTCAAGAGGTGACACTGTTATTGCCATGCAATACATTTTATTATATTTAATTTGATCAATATAGATGCTAGCTAATTAGGTGAGAATTAATTAATCATGAGTTTACACTCTCTATATATTGGAGTCTCACACTATACTCTTTATTCATCAAATCATCATATATACTTTCACATAAAAAAAAAAAAAACAAACAAATATGACACTTTTTCGTTCTTCTTCTTCTTCTTCTTTATTCCTTGTCTTTGTTCTTGTTCTTCTTGCTGGAACCTCTTCTTCAGCCCATCTACTTTCAGAGAATTTCTATTGTAGAAAATGTCCACAAGTTTTCAATGCTGTGAAATCTGTTGTTGAAGATGCTGTGGCCAAAGAACAACGCCTTGGTGCTTCTATTCTTCGCCTCTTCTTCCATGATTGCTTTATTGATGTAATTCAACTACTACTATCATCATTTTTGGTGTTTTTTTATTTTTTTAAATATATTAATATTAATGTTAAACTTTTTACAATGTCATCCTCTAAATTTTTGTCTATTTTGGTACTCCTGAATGGAGTGGTACCAATTTTTAAATATTTATAACCTAAGGTTAAAGGAAAAAAAAAATGTAAGGTATTATATTAAGAGAATAATTTTTATATGTTAACAATATAAAATTATTTTATATTATTAGTTCACAAAAATTTAAACTGTGAGAAATCATGATGAACAATTATAATGTTGAGTAGTTATAAATTTAGAATAATTTATAGTGCATTATCCACTGCATGAATTGATTAATTATTATTAACGAAGTGCATGCAAAGAGTTATTGGCATTTATATACTTAAGTTCATGCCAGTGCACTTGAGACATAACACATATTTTTTATATAGTTTTTTTTTCATTTATATACATGTAAAGCACATATATTATTATTATTATTATTATTATTATTATTATTATTATTATTATTATTATATACTAGTTTTTTTTTATTCCTTGGTGACATTATTATATACTAGTTGCAGATATTGCTTCTTAAAACCATCATTTTTATTGGTCAAGAAAACTTCACGATCTAAATATGAAATTCTAGATCTAGAGTTGAAAGTTTGAAATATATCATATATGATATATATTACTTTTAAAATTAGTTCATAAATATTGATAGTTTATTTAAGCCATTCGAATAATTCTCAATATATATATATGGCTCTCAACCCCTTAGTACGTGTTCTCTTTTCATTTTATAACTTTTCATTTCAGAGGGATGTGACACTTTGAATAAAAAAAATCAAATAAATAAAAAAGATCTCAACCAACTAATGGCTCATAGATGGCTTATTACTAATCGGTGAAAATTCACGTGTTATTTTCATATAAAATTAATAATTGAAAATTGTTATATAGTAATATAGTCAAATTAAATATATTAAATTATTTAATAATTTTTAATTATCAATTTCAAATAAAAATAACTACAAGTAAGTTTTTACTTTAGGTATGCACCCTGTTATTAGTCCCACTTTGTGTATATGATTTAATTAAAATTAAAGCAGCTAAGAAATTGACGTGCATGCATGTGGGAACATGAAAAATGCAGGGTTGTGATGGATCATTGTTATTGGATGATACATCAACATTCAAAGGAGAGAAGACAGCAGCAGCAAACAAAAACTCAGTGAGAGGGTTTGAAGTAATTGATGCAATCAAGTCAAAGGTTGAAGCTTTGTGCCCCGGTGTTGTTTCATGTGCTGATATCTTGGCCATTGCTTCTCGTGACGCTGTTGTTATTGTGAGTATAATATTCTACTAATTAAATAACTCACTACAATAATATAACCTAAGAAGAATTGAGAAATTTTTAGTTGAAACTTTAGTTCTTAATAAATTTTAATTATTAAATTAATTTTTTAAATTCTCATTTTGTTAGACAATTTATGTAAAAAAATTAATTTAAACATTTTTAAAAATTAATATATTTTTATTAAATAATAATAATAAAAATAACTGATTTAATAATTAAAAATATATTAAAAATTAGATTAAAATTTTTAAAAAACTAACTTAGGATATTACTAGTAATAAAAATGACAACAATGTTTATCATAATTTATTTTGCTTTATTTGTTAAGCTTGGAGGGCCTTTTTGGGATGTGAAACTTGGAAGAAGGGATTCAAGAACAGCAAATTTCACAGCTGCCAACACTGGTGTAATTCCACCTCCCACTTCTAACCTTAGTACCCTAATTTCCAATTTTAAGTCACATGGCCTTGATGTCAAGGACTTAGTTGCCTTATCTGGTAATTTTCCTTTTATACTCACTCACTCTAATTAATCATGCTTGATAATAAAATAGCTTATTTTTTTTATATTTATAGAATAATTAAAGTATAGTTCTCTTTTATAAATATATATAATCCATACCTTTTGATATAAAGTGATGATAAGTCACAATTGATAACTCAAAAAAGAGTGAGTCACATATATTTTATTGTAGTTTAGTTTATATATACTTTACACCTCACTGTCTCTTTATATGAAAACAGTGCTTTAGTCTGTGATAACGTGACACATTTCGATGTTGATTTTGTATGTAACCATATGGTTTTGCCAAATTAAATGGAATTCATTAATTATATTAGGTGTACATGAATATGACTTTTAAACAACTAGTATGTTCATGTTCATTGCATTATTACGTGCTTTTTTAGCTAATTGTCAAGTCACTTCATAACCAACAATATAATACTGTTGAGTTGACTAGAAGGTAAAATCATGCATATCCAGTTATCCACCATAGTTAAGAAGATAAATATGTTTATAATATCATCTATAATATTTCAATATCTGGGAAAAAATTGAAGTCTAACTGTCATTCATATCTCATTTATTATTTTATATTATTGTCAATTAAATTTGTATTCACAATTTTATGTTTGCTTTAGTTTTTAATTATTTTTATGACGAGATTATGTGATTAATTACCTTAAAGCTTTTGCACATGGCATAATACAGTGGATCATTAATTTTACTAATAATGAATGGCCACGTGATTATACCAACTAATCATACTATATAGAATCAAACACGTTTTTATATGAAAGGGACAAACACTTTTAATAACTTGATAATGTATTATTGTTCTTTAAAGAATAATAATAATGTATGCTTGGATAACCCAATAAGGATATATCAAACTGAATCCACTATACTATGCCATGTGTAGAAGGAAAAATTACCAGAGTTAGCAACTCTCGTCTAATCAAGGAAAGATATACTTGCATTGCTTTTATGTTGGGTTATATATGCCCACTAAATTTTGAATGTTTTCAACTATATATCTATGTGGTTTGCCTCCACTATTTATTAATATAATAATTGTATAACATTTTGAGGAACTTGTTAAAGCTACTTCAAGCAAAAAGTTTTAATAAAAAAAAAAAAGAGTATTTATAAATCCTAATGCACTAGCAGAAAATAATGTCTATTTTTATTCTCGGATAATATTCTTAAGACATTCATTAACTAATTTCAACATTTTAATATTGTCATTGTTCTGTTATTCAAATTTTCTAGATTCATCACTATTAATTAATTTTGTCATTTATTTTGTGGTTTTTCAGGGTCTCACACAATTGGGCAAGCAAGGTGTACAAGTTTCAGAGGTCACATATACAATGACACCGACATTGACCCTTCATTTGCCAAGTTAAGGCAGAAAAATTGTCCAAGGCAAAATGGCACAGGAGACAACAATTTAGCACCCTTAGACCTACAAACACCCACACATTTTGAGAACAACTACTACAAGAACCTCATCAACAAAAAGGGTCTCCTTCATTCTGATCAAGAACTCTTCAATGGTGGATCCACTGATTCACTTGTTAAGGCCTATAGTCAGAATAATAAGGCCTTTGCTTCTGACTTTGTTACTGGAATGATTAAGATGGGGAACATCCTGCCCTTAACTGGGTCAAAAGGTGAGATAAGGAAGAATTGCAGAAGAGTGAATTAGTTCATGAATTAAATTTATGAATAAAGACACATAAATTCATTACTTGATGTGAACTTTATGCCTCTGGAAATTGAGAAGCAGTAGTTTAGTGAGTTTAAGCTGTTTAACAGTCTAATTAAGTGAACACTAGTGATTTGGAAAAGTGTGAATTATATAATGGATCTTTTCATGTGTTTCTCTTTGTTTATGGTAAAGAGAAACACAAGAATTTCCATTCTAGTGGGTTCTTGTGTAGTTCAATATATAAAATGTTATCGCCTATCATTATAGAATAAAATATTTAGTACATTGATCACTACCCTTAAGTGAAAATATAATTATACTGTTGTTTAAAAGAAGGCAATGATTTTATGATTTGCTTAAACCAAATACACTGTCACATATACACGATGGTCTTACTAATATTCTTGTATAACTCATGTTCAGACCAAGCCATAGTAAAATGAAATTTTCAATAAGAAAAACTCATTCCCTTGGTTTATATATAGTTAGTAAGATATTATGACGTTGCTTTATTGTGATTCAACAGAACTTGGAATTAATAATCAGGATTTCATGAAACAACCAAATTAAGACAACTGATTTAGTTTTGTCATTTCCAAAAGTTCATATGCTAAAATTCAGTATCTAGAACCACAAGGGGATGAATGATGAAAAAATATTAGGTAAACTCTTCCTTTAATAAAATCTTCTGATTCATTGATAAAGTGGAGGAATATGAACAGTTCAACAATACAACACAATTGAATTATTACAACAGTAAGAGCCACATTTACATATGCCAACATGAAAAAATTTTGATATTGATAGTTGATACCATACATTATGGGGCAGTTAAACCCTAAATAAAACAAAATTATTTGTCCACGGACATCTCTCGCCCTATGCCAGCAACAGAAGCCAGACATTCTCTTTGTTAAAAACAAAAGCTAGACTTACATGTATAAATTTTCTTCACAACACAGAAAAAGGTTTTCCGTTAGAGGAAACAATCAAATCGTGCCCCCCATAAATAACATTTTTTCCCCTTTACAAGCAAGTGAAACAATAATGCAAAACACCTTTACACACATTATTTGCACCATGTAATAATGCATAAATTAGAGAAGTACTATAAAAAGTTAATTCAAAACCTTTGGATGGTACAACAGCTTGGGGATTCAAAATCAGCCCCTCCCCGCATTATGTCTCTGACTTCTAAATTGATTGAGGAGAGCCTGGGCCTAAACAAAGAAAATAATCCATCACCACTGTGTTTGAAGAAATAGAAATAGAATACGAGGCAAATAAGAGATGAAACAGTAAAGAACAAACCGTACCTTTTCTTTGGCCCTCGCAGTACCTGACTGTGATAATGCGACTAATGGTGGGACAGCTCCTTCCTGAAGCACCATGCTTAAGAATCTGTTGCTATGTAAGCATAGATGCAGAAGAGCTGCTGCTGCATTCTCTTTTCCTCTTGCAGAGCCCAACTCGACAACCTCGACCAAAACAGGAATCCCACCTTCCTGACCAATAGCAACTCTTCCTTCTTGAATTGTGGCCAGATTTGCTAAGACTGCCACTGCCTTATCAACCATTCCGGCAGCAGGGTCCATTAACTCCACAAGGTGCTTCACGGCACCAGCTTGCACAATTCGATTCTTGTTTTCATGAAATATTGACAAATTAAACAAAGCAGTGGCTGCGTCTTTCTTACCCCTAGGGGTTCCATTCCCTAATAGATCAACCAACGGTCCAATAGCCCCCGACCTACCAATGCTAATTTTGTTTTCCTCAATCACTGATAAGCTGAATAGAGTGGCAGCAGAATTCTCCTTGGCTTCTGGGCTCCCTGTCTTCAGCACATGAATCAGAGGTTCAATTGCACCAGCATTTGCTATTGCACTTTTGTTATTGTCATTGATTGATAAGTTCAGAAGTGCAGTAACAGCATTTTCCTGGATCCTTGTATCTGGTGATCTGAGTAACTCAACTAATATGGTAATGGCTCCACAGTTTGCAATTGCAATTCGATTATCCATATTATGCTTGGCAAGAAGCCGAATTTCTACTGTTGCCTCTCTCTGAGTATCAATATTGGTGCTCTTCAAGCCCTCAACCAACTTCCGAACCTGGGATTCAATAGCAGAAAGATCAGCTCTAGTTTCAGCAGCAGGAGAGGATGCCATCCTAGGAACAAGCCTCTGGGATGGTCGCTGCCACAAGGATGTTCGGGACCTTGTCTCCGATCGAGGTGGGAACTCTGGTTCTCTATGTGAAGATGGAACAGTAGCAGCACTAGCAGAATCTGGGCCGGGATTTAATTCACCTGAAACATCTCTACTGTATGCTGGACTGCTTGACAACTGAGGAGAACTATTATCATCACCTGGTGTTTCTTGGGGGAAATTTCCACTAGAAAGTGCACTGGAGTAAGAAATAGTTCTAACATGGGCTTGGGCTTGGTCAGGGATAAAGGCACCAGACGATTCCCTTTTAGATGGCGACATTGAGGGTTGGCCAACTGAATCCACACTGCTTTCATCTGAGCTAGCAGACCTGTCATCTAAACCTGCTCCAGCAAGATCCATATGCTGCCCATTAACCATACCACTTAAGGAACCTTCAGAAATTGAACGGGGATGCAATGGTGATGTTCCCTCTCGCTGGATTCCAGCAGAAGTTATGTTATTACCTGGTGAACTAAAAGAATGAGAACGCACCGACTCAGGTGAGGATGGCTGGTTGCCCCTGGAATGAGAAAAGACAGGTGAGTCCCTGGTTGTACCAGACTCCATATACCCCTGAATGACAGATGCTTGATTTAAACTAGTGGACTTCGAGGGCTCAACCAGTTTCACATTGTTTGACTCACACCAAGTTGCAATTAGTGCTTTTACAGTGTAGTTAGGTATTAGGTTGGTATGAGCTAGTGCCTGCCGAGTCTTCGGACAAACAGTAAGTCCAAGATCAATCCAGTTCCTAATGAAAGCCCGCTCATAGGTTTGTCCTGATGCCACAATCACTGGATCAGTCATCAACTCCAAAGAGAGAGGACAACAAAAATCAGCAGGTACTGGAACTGGGCTGCTACTCTCAGCTTGCTTAAGCATACTAAGCCGCTCATGCATACGTGTTACAACAGCGATCATTTGATCAATATATTCAGCTTCTGCAGTCTTTTCAGTTTGCTCAGCATTCTCCTTCAATTTTTCAAGGGCCACAGCCTCAATCAGAACCTCCTGATTAGACTTTAGACCTAGGCTATCAGCAATTTTTGCCAGGACCTCTGAACTGGGTCCTAAACCTTCCCGTTGTTCAGTAATAGCTTCCTTAATGACTGCTGATACTTCTTCATGTCCCAAATGCTTAAGTTTCTGAACACAATGCTGCAATTTTAATATTGATATTACACATCCTCAGTTTCTTTCACATAATGAAAATATGACTCCAGTTAAAAGACGAAGCTTAAACCAACTCTTTTGTTTGATAGAATGTTTTACCTCCAGATGATCAGAACTCAATTCATCGGGGAGACATTGCTGAGAAACCTTCAGCTGCTGGAAAATATTGAGCCCCAAAGTCCTTATCCTAGATATCAAGGGTTCAACTTGCATAGCCTAGTGATCATAATAGCAGATGTAGTGAGAATTCAACATGCATAACTTGCAACAGTCATGCCATGTACATCCCATTAGATGCAGGCACAACAAAAGAACTACTACATGTCTTACTTCTGCCAGGCGGGTAGCTAACTCAAGCAAAGGTCTTTGAACACTCTTCAGTTATATCCTAATCATATCTTGCAAAGGTGTATAGAATGAAAAGGTAACCCTTTAAGTAAGAAGTGATATATATATATATATATATATATATATATATATATATATATATATATATATATATATCTCGGGAGAAGGTAATGCCATATAAACATGTAACAATTTTGTGCTATTAGATTTCCCTGTAGATCTATGAGGTGTCATATTTCCACATTAATCCACAAGCAATCTAATGACTCTTCACACGTGTTCTCTCTCTAAAAGGTTCATATAGCATTATCTTCCAGAAAATAACCCACCAAGTATAACAAGATCATTTCATAGATGCATTTCACAAGTCAAAGCTGAAACCAACAAAATTTCACTTAAATAAAGAAGATAGCTAAAAATCAAAGTTTCTTTAAATAACTAAAACCATGACAATGAACATTTTCTTAGGAGAATAACACAGTTCATCCTATCTAGAAAATGAGACTTGGTAACTAGATAATATCAAATGATAAAATACATTAAAGAAGCCAAGACAGACAACTATGATCAAGTGGAAAACTATACTAACATGTGAACATGGTTTTTGAAAGTTGTAATCAGGTTTATGATAAATATGATGGAAGAGGTACACTTGTTCAGATAGAAGAACTTTTTTTGTTCAAAAACAATTTGTTGGTGATGAAAGAGCTGGATCATCACCAAGCAAACAAGAAAAGAAGATGAAATAATGTGAAGATTTCTTCTAAAATTAAGAAAGTCTGCAGTTTGAGTGCAACAAGCAAGCTAACAAGTTATCACATCCACCACAAGATCATCTCCATTAACCATAACTATAACATGAATTATTAGGACCCTGAACCATGGTTCTCGAAAACAAAACTTCTAACTATTAAAATAAATGAAATTAAAATAGAAATAAGTGCACAACAAACACAAAGCTTTGAGTAAACTACACAGCTAAAAATATGAAGGAATGGTGTGCGGGAGGAGAAGAGGAACAGTGTGTGTGTGTGTGTGTGTGTGTGTGAGAGAGAGAGAGAGAGAGAGAGAGAGAGAGAGAGAGAGAGAGAGAGAGATGACAATATATGTGAAGGTCATCATAATTGTGTTCGATTAGAAGAGAAAGCAGAAATAGCATAATTTCCTTCCCTAACCACTGCAAAAGGCAACAGGATTGAATCCGAACATAAAGAAATGAGAAGAACAATCGGTCATAATGGAAGATCAGCTCATTTGACATTAAATTAATGACTAAAATAGATATGCCTTGTATATCTGCAAACGAAGAATTGAGATATTATGACACTTACAAAGTAAACTTTGCTGGACAACAGGTGCCAGTTCTCAATATGCTCCCTTAATTCATCAACTGCATGACCGAGTTCTTCAAATATCTTACTAAGCACTTCATCAGAAGCTAACTCAGAATGAGCAATTGCATCAATAATTGGCTTCAACAGCCTAAGTATCTCCTCTGCCTTTTGGTAATACTTTGAGATGGGTTCCGAGTTGACGTTTCCAGAAAACGATAAATTCAGAAACGAGGATATGCCATTAACAAGCATCTTTAACAATGATATCTCCATAACACCTGCATCAATAAACAAAACTAAGTAAATAGATCCAATTGATATGTAATAAAAACAGTTCCAAATATGTAATTAAATGATTCCATAATTATCATTTTATTTCTAGAAAGCAAATTTAGTATGAAAAAATGTGCCAGAAAATTTTCACTGTCAACGTGAAAGGGAGAAAGCCAAGGTCTGGTCTTTGTAGCATACATAACTTGTAGACTACACATTATAAGAGACATCCTTTTCATACTGATATAAATGTAACAGATGTATTTGTATACGTACATGTATCAACATTCCGTAATTCAATCAATAAATCAAGGAGTTTAGAGTTCTCATAACATGTTCTGTCCTAGAACTTCCACCACAGCCAATGCATATGCTAACTCTAAATTAGCCTGGTGCAAGCTCTTTAACTTGAGCATTAGCCCCCGACTATCTAACACCCATCTTTCCTTGTTTCAAGTAAACACAGCCCCTAAACAATCGGACAGAACACAAGTTACGGTCTACTTCAAAGGCACAATTCCGTACTTTAAATGTCTCTCAGTCGCAATCCAGCAAACTGTGCAATTGAATCTTAACATGATCTTTTTACAGGAATTTCCTTTTCAAATATTTCAAGATTGGAAAGCTATGCTTCATCAGTAATTCCTTTGTGGTTTGATTTATTCTTGTAAAGAGTATCCCTTATCCTCTCCTACCTTTTGGTAAACTTCTATCTTCATCTCAATAAAATTCTTCTTTTATTAAATGAAAAAAATTGGATAAATTAATTTATGAGCTAGAAAATATAGGTCTGTAAAGAAATGCATCTCTTATTCTTTGAGCCTACTGGCCTAAGATCCATTTAAGAATTGTGGGTGGGTGTGGCTTAGAATCTGGATGCTAGGGCGGCTCGCATGCTTTAAGCATTGGTATTGCACTAAGAAAGACTCCTGCTATTGCTATGCTAAAGGTAAGATTTTCTTGGAGTGGAAGTTCCGGTTTACTTTGAAGGCAAAAGAGAGCCCTCTGCATGTTTAGTTTGGCCTTTGATAAAATGGGTTGTGAACAACACTTTGGATTGTATGATTAGATCATTAACGGTTAAGAACTTAAGATCATGATGTTTCAATGAGAAAGAGAGTCCACACTAAATGCCAGGCTAATATATGGCATGCTATGCAACTAATGCTCCTTTCTCAACCCTACAAAAAGTGTAACATGGTGCATCAACACAATGAGGAAAACAACCCAGCCTTTGATTTCGTTCCAATTAGCACAGATGATCAGGTAGGTGTAGGCCTAAAAGCCAGGCTGAAAAGATAGGGAACTCTCCATTTAGGGGATTCTGTATCTAACCCCTAAGACATAAGGGACTTGCAACGCAAGCATCATGTTCCCTATCCAATGCATAAATGTTCCCTAATACTACAATAGTATTTTACAATCAGTACCAGATAAATGCATCATCTTCACAGGATAATTCCAGTTTATAAAATCCAATCCTTTAAGTGATCATACTTGTCTACCTAGAACATCAAATGCGAGCTTAGCCAATCTAAAACACCGCCAGCTCAACTTACCAATTAAATACAACATGCAATCCTAGTCACAAAGTGGGTTATATGGAATTATGGATCATACAATGAAGTTCATACCAAACTACAGCTAAGTTTGCTCCACTTAACTAGAAAAATGAGTTTACTCTAAAATTAATCCGAAACTCCTTAAACTTAAAATAGTCACAGGGAGCTGATCCAGCTCAACAAGCTAAACTCAAATTCAAGTCACAACAAGTCAACCACAACTTCTTCAACACCAAACAAGTTATTATTTTCCACAACACCAAACAAATGATAATTATAACTGCAAACTCACACAACACGAACAAATCCCAGCATTACACCCCTCCATCCCCCCCCCCCCTTTTTTTTAATTTCTTCAAAACGATAACCGAATCCAGGGAAACAAACCTTAACTAAATTAATAAATCATTTTTTAAAGAAAACACAATGAACGGCGGTCAAAAGATTAAAATTTCGAGAAAGTTCCAAAGCAAAATGTTGAGGTTTACCAGTGGAATGGAATCTGATGCAGCGATCTCCAGGACTGTGTATACACCGGCAAGCAAGTTCAGTTTCTTTTGCTTTATCTAACACTGAAACAAAAGAAGGATTCGAGAATGTTCTACTCGAAAAGATTCTTCTCGAAAAGACAGCGTTTCTGGCAATTAGTGTTTGTAGCCGCCGGCGTTGAGCTCAAGACAAACGACGAAAGGAGGACGGTAGCGCCGCCGGCGAACGGAGCGGATGGAGCTCAATTTTGAAGGCCGGCGACGGTGGTGGGGATGCGCCCGAGGAGTGAGGTGGTTAGGGCAAACGATGTGTTTGAAATTATTGGGAAATTTCTAAGACCTGTGTTCAGTGTTCTCTTGCTTTTTCTTTTTCTTTTTCTTTTTCTTTTTTTTTTAAATAAAAAATGTAAAATCTCAGTTTCTCTTCTTTTTAGATTTTTCTTCCTCTAGTTGGTCTAGACTCTAGAAGAAGATGATTATTCAACTTAATTACGGCTTGTTTAATCTTCATGGAATATTCCATACTCATTAATTAAAATTGCTAAACAATAAACACCAAACAATTTTTAATTAGTAGCTTGCTACATATTTAAGTATTTTTTTTTAAATTTATTTATGTAGGTTTAACATCAACAAAAATTACTCTTATTAAAAGCTTAATTACACGCGCACATGCTTCTCATTCTTACGCAGTTGCTTCATCTTTTTTTCAGGCTCGTTTACGCTTGTTTTCTTTTTCGCTTTTTTTTGCGTTTCTCCTCTTCCTTCTTTTTCGCATTCTTTTTTTTTCACGTGTTTTTTACTTTTTTTTCTTATCGTCATTCTTTTTGTTGTTGTTACTGTATTTTTTTCCTCCTTCTCTCCCTTCCTGGTGAAGAAACGGTAAAAGATGGGGATGAAGAGTTTTGAATTGTGCATAACAGAAATGAACCGAAATTATATTTAGAATAAACCGAAATTATATTTAAAATAAACCGAAAATTAAATTCAGAGTGTAAACTCGTTTCAAAAAAGCACAGAATAAAATAATTTACTCAGAAATAAACCGAAATTATATTAAAAAACGAACCAAAAATTAAATTCAAAATGTAAACTCGTTTCAAAATAAGCACATAACAAAATAATTCACTCAGAAATGAATCAAAAATTAAATTAAGAATGTAAACTCGTTTCAAAACAAACACAGACCAAGTGTACCTTTATTTAAATTCAGGATGAAACGAAATTATTTAATAATTGCGACACACAAACTCAATTCGAAAACAAGCACATAAACAAAATTTGAATCATGAACAAAAAATGAGAAAAGAAAAAGAAAGAAGATGAGGAGGAGGAAGAGGGGGAGGAAGTGGTGGTGGTGATAACAGTAACGAAAGTGAAAAATAAAAAAAAAAAAAGGAGGAGGAGAAGAAGACGACGTAGCATCAAGAAAGAAGAAGAAGAAGAAAAAGAACATATGCATGAATTTGAAACAAGTATGGGAAGAAGAAGAAGAACGTATACATAAATTTGAAATAAGGGCGGAGAAGAAGAAAAAAAAAAGCGTGTGACTATAAATTATTTGAATAAACTTAAATGCTAAAATTACTTGGATGTGAATTAACTAGTAAACTAAAATTTATTAAATTTAGAGTTTTGAGCGAGAGAAATTTATTGTCTCGTCAATATTAAAAATTTGAAATTTGATATTTGTATAAGATATAAAAAGATTTTAAAATTTTAATTCTTATAATTATTTTCTTCTTGTTTTAACTATTATTATTGTTATTGTTGTTGTTTGTAATTTAATTATAAGAGATATTTACAAAGATAATAATGTTAGCGTATAAATATTTACATATATGGTTCTAAAAGTTGTAAATATAAGCAAGTACCCTTTAATATAGTAATAATTATCTACATATCTATTTTTTAATGGAACTAAAATTTTATTTGACTTAATTTAGAGGTATTGAAAAATACTTGGAAGATTAAAATATATCATACAAATATGTTAATAGAATAAAAGAATAAAAAGAATTAAGATAAAAAAAATACGAGATTAAAAGTAGGATTTATAGAAATTAAATAGATATTTATGAAAATTTAAGCATAACAACTAAAAAGTGAATATAATGTGTGTGCACATGAACGACAGTAAAACCCGGCGCGTTTTACTGCCATATCCCCGTTCCACTCGCCATTGGTGGCAGTGATAAAAACGGCATAATGCATTAATCCGTACACATAAAATAAAATAATATAAAACAAAAAAGCAAAATCCCCATCGTAGTTAGCGAGCTCGTTCCCAACTCAGTCTCTTCATGGCTCACCCCCGAGTCACCAACTCGCTCAGTTCCACCACCACAATTTCACTCTTCTGCAACCACCATAACCCTAACAATCCGAAGAAACCCTTTGTTCTTCTTCCAATTCGTGCTTGCCCATGCCGCCCACGCTCTTCCCAATCCCTAATTCTCCATAAAGCTACTCCATCATCTTTCTTCTTCTCTAATTGCAAGCCGTTGCTCCGGTTCACCCGCCGAACCGGAGCCTCGCCTCCACCGCGCGTGATTGGTCAGGCCCAACCGGAACACCTTCCACAGAGCAATGCCGAAGGGGTAATATCGTTTTCTATAGCTTCATTGACTATTGGATGGTTTTGGAGCTGAAAATTGGGGTTTCTTTATATGTTGCTATTAATTTGTGTTCTTTTGGATGTAACTGGATGAGTTTAGTTTTGGTTTGTGTATACGGATAAACTATTTTATAAAAGAATGATAATGTTATATATTCATTTTTAAATGAATTACTGTTTTAAAGTATTTCAAGCTGTCTTGAAGAAATTGAGGAGTGTTTCTTAGTGTTGACTGTGATTAGTTAAGATCATCATCTATGTTTAAGGGTAAGTTAAAGAATCATTTGAGTTCAAATGTTCATGCAAATTGTTATTTAGTAAATTAGTTTTTTTTTTTTTTTTTCCTGTTGTTGCCGGGGTGAGAGGGGGAATAAAAATGGAGTGGACATTTATACGGATGAGAAATTATGTTAGATGATGCACTCGCATTTTTACTTTCTGAGCATGCATGTGTAACAGATTGATAGTCACTGAAGTGGGTGTTCCTCAGGAGTTAATGGAAGCCATGATTTGCCCTTGTAGGAAGACGTGCTCTTGAAACCTCAAGTTAGTCAGCTTAGGAACAGAATTGTTTTTGGACTCGGCATTGGAATAACCGTAGGTGGTGTTGTTTTGGCTGGAGGGTGGGTTTTTGCAGTTGCCATGGCTGCTGCTGTTTTTGCTGGGGCACGTGAGTATTTTGAATTGGTTCGGAGTCGTGGAATTACTGAAGGAATGACACCTCCTCCACGCTATGTGTCACGAGTCTGCTCTGTCGCTTGTGCCTTATTGCCCTTGTATATCATGTAAGATTGGTTAATTGTTTAGTGGGCCTTAAATTTCCTTAAGTTTATACATCTGACAATCTCCTAACAAATCAAAACTTAGTGATCTTTGTTTAATTTCATGAATTTTTGTTTCACTAAAGGAAAGGCTAAAAAGGGAGTATTGTCATAATAGTACCTTGTTTTTGAACTACAAATCTAAACCATTCAGTTTTTTCAACTTGAGGAAAATGTATTGCAAAATTATGTTATCTAATTCATTGTTAAGGAGTAATTCCGATGGTTTCATGTTTTCCATACTTCAGTTGTGTATTGTAGAAAAAGATAAACTCTATTTACCGATGGATGATCCAAATTTCCGGGATGATCTGTATTTTACCCATAGTCACAAATCTACTCTCCGTTTATATGTACTAAGACTTGATGGATGTTGCTTGCTGATTATTAGCATTTCTGATACACGGCCAGGTATCGTGGTCATATTGATGTCTCTGTAACTTCTGCTGCATTTGTTTTGGCCATGGCATTACTCTTACAAAGAGGAAGTCCACGCTTTGCCCAGCTAAGTAGTGCCATATTTGGATTATTTTATTGTGGCTATCTTCCGTGCTTTTGGGTTAAGCTTCGATGTGGTTTAGCAGCTCCAGCCTTGAATACGAGTATGTAAACTTTCTTAGTTCCCATTCCATTTTAGTTCTGTTTGCTGTGATCCTGATGTAGTTCAGATGTTTCTTTTTTTTTTTTTTAAATTGTTTATTAATAAAAGAAAATTACTAAAGTATACTTGCTCGTGTTATGTTCAATTTCCATATTTTAAACAATATACTGATCATTACAAAAGGCATAATATTGTTTGATGTCTTTTTTGCCATCAGGTTTGAATCCCCCCCCCCCCCCAAAAAAAAAAAAAACCAACAAAAAAAACACCAACTAATATAAATTGTATTTGCTTAAATTATTGATGTCTGTATGTTGGATTATTTATAATCTGGACACTGAGACAGGAAAGATTTTGTTTCTCTGTAATTTCATTTGGCTTATTTTTTTTATTAAGCTGGTCTTAAGATATAGTATTAGTATCTGCAATTGATGGTGGGTAAACCATATATTCAAGGTCTATTAAGCATGAGGAATGTTGTGTATAACTGTGCTCTTCATGTTTCATCTTTTAACTAACTAATATGCTTATGGATCCAAATGCAATAATTTTATATGCTAGTTTAAGTGAGAATTTAAATAATTTATTGGGAATGTGTCATTGCCCTTGCTGGAAGAAACTTAATGGCATAAAATAGAAATTTATTGTGGAAGACAAGAATGGCTGGTCTTTTGTCCTTTAAAGTACCTGCATGTCTCTACTCTCTACAAATCTGTTGGTTTATAAATATACCCTTGCTAGTTTGCTTGTATTGGCATGATGTGAGATTGCTCAAATTTGACATGCTGTGAGAGCAGCTCTGATTTTCAACAATTGAGGGCCTTGTTTGATGTCATTTAGGAAGTTTATATCCATGATCACCTATCAATATAAGTTATTCTGTTATCTTAAAGCACATCCCAAAGGGTCTGATCCTTTAGGTAGAATTTATTAATAAAAGCCAGCTTTGGCATATTCCATTGAGCATCATTTTTGTACTCTCCTTTTTTTCTGTGGTTTAGGACTTGTTTGTCCTTATCAGATTGTTGTTTTGCAGGAATAGGAGCAACATGGCCTGTGCTTCTTGGTGGTCAAGCTCATTGGACAGTTGGTCTTGTGGCAACTTTGATTTCCATTAGCAGCATAATTGCAGCTGATACATTCGCATTTCTTGGTGGCAAGGTATATCTGCTTCTTGCTGCAACTTATTTGTTTTCTGTTGCATTTGTCACTTGTTACTTGTTAAACAGTGATATTTATATTGTTACTTGCAAACCCTTTCTCTTATTTTTATGATCCTGCTTGATTTCCAACATTGTAGTTATGATATACTGGCCATATCTCATACGGTCAGTCTCACACCTCTAGCAAATTTATATTATTCTGTTGGAAGGCAATAATTAATAGTATGCTATAGATTATACCAAACTTAGTTTACTATGTTTGCTATAACTTGTAAGCCCTGTTAACTGATCGTTGTTTTGAAATGATAGTATTTAACAATTTATTGGTGAGAAATCAACTTATAATGTGTCTTTGCATAGACAGTCTTTGTCAAATTTGTTAGAGTATGTTGAGGATTGTTGGAACCTTATATCCCTGGGTAAGCTCCCCATTCTTCAGAGAAGCGGACATTTTTTTTATATTGAATTGTGAAAGATTAGCAATATATCCTTTCTAAGGGGCTTTAGTGGGTTGATGCCAGGCAAAATCCAGACTTGAGGGGGCCAATTCTTGCATTTACAAAAGTATTCTGTTCTTCAATTAAAATTTTCAGAAAAGAAAAAAAGAAAAGTATTCTGTTCTGACTGTCATTATATTTTGACTCAAGCTAGGAGCTAATTGTTTATTGTGATTTTTTTTATAAATGAAGTTTATTGTAATTTATGTTTTGTTCATTCAACATTCAGACAGTGTATCTTACTTTATATCTGCCTAGAATTACAAATTCAATCCAGCCTTGGATTATGAAATTGTTCTTGTATCTTGATGCAGGTATTTGGTAGAACACCACTTACCAATATAAGTCCTAAGAAGACATGGGAGGGTACAATAATAGGCTTTTGTGGGTGTATAGTTACTTCTGTTGTGCTTTCAAAAATTTTCAGTTGGCCAATGTCATTACCAAGGTATGCTATACATCCTAATTAATGTCAGTTGCTACTTATGTCAATCTTGTTTTGTGCTTATTATAATTATTCGATTCACAAAATTTGGAGACAAAACTTTGCATGGTGTTTATGAATTGCATTACTTGGTGAAACTATTAATTGCTGTTCTTTATGAGGACTTGTAGAAATCTCATACAATCCAACTTACACAATGTGTGCCTTCTTACAACAACAACAACAACAAAGCCTTATCTCACTAGGTGGGGTCGGCTAATGTGTGCCTTACGGAAAAAAATCTTTGCTACTAAAAGAATAGCTTCCTAATGTTCTTGGACTTTCTTGAAGTCACAATGCCGTGATAGACATTAGTGGCTTTGCCATATTCTTGACTCATATTGTTATTATTAACCATTGTGGGTTTGCAAATTATGTATTTTTTGTACTGGTTAGCAAATAATCTTTTTTCTAGTTTAAGATGAACTTCGTACATATGCCATGATTCTTTTTATATATTACATGCGCTTATGAATACTGTTGCTAACTTGTGGTATGTACATGGGTTCTGTCAGTTCAATAGCTCTTGGTGTACTGAATTTCTTTGGATCTGTTTTTGGTGATCTCACTGAATCAATGATTAAACGCGATGCGGGTGTGAAAGACTCAGGCTCCTTAATACCTGGTCATGGTAATGACTTTTTGTTTTATTAATCTCTTGGATGCTTTATTTATTTATCTCTGGATATTAAGATTAAATCTTAGCAACGTTTGAAAAGATTAAAATGGAAGAAATGAAGACTTGGATAAATCATCCTGCTTAGCCCTTTAGAAAATTACAAGCCTCATCCAAAAGAAAATCAATCATTGTCATGATATAAATTAGGACGAAAAACTTCCATTTAAATATGGATATTGACCTCCAAAAATTAGATAATATATAAATAATACTGTTGTTTTGGCCATCCCTGAATTATTAATAAGTAATGACAGATCATTTGGTTGATAATTTTGTAACGATGAACAACTCATTCAAATCGAACCTTCCATTCTTTTCCATTTGAAAGTACTTGAAGGGTTAATTCATTTTATTAACCACATTTCTGCACAGGTGGAGTACTAGACAGAGTGGACAGTTATGTGTTTACTGGTGCGCTCGCATACTCCTTCGTCAAAACCTTTCTACCTCTATATGGGGTTTAACATGAAAAATACTGGTCAGTATTCCTTCAAACTTCACCTGTTCTAGTTTAAAATTCTATAGTTTATATATCAGTAGCTTCAAAAGTGTCATAGTCCACAACATCATTATCAATTAAGGTATTTGTCAACATCATTTTAACAATGAGGTGATATACAAAGAGATTGACATGCATTTTTTTTGTGGTTTATCCGTATAGGACTCGTTGACTTTTGTGTCTTCCTAAGGATTCAACGTGTATGTTTAGTTAGCGATAAAAATTCGGTGAAAATTTTCATGGCGGGCTAAAAATATGGTGGAAAATTAAACATGGAGTGTGTCCATGAGAATTTCCACCCCACCATTTTTGCCCCACAGCCAAACATGCTGGTATATATGGAGTAACATGATCACTAACAATGTTGAATTGTTTTCGTTTACAGTGAATTAAACTTGATATTTGTGGAAACTTGGGATATATTCATGGGATCAGAACACAAAAAAGAAAAAGAGGACACTTTGTCATCAGAAAAAAGGGAGCAGCAGGAATTTTTCTTATCTTCTCTCAAGCTAAGTTGACAATAGTTGGTTGCTGCTTTGGTTCTGAATCTTAAAATGAGGTCACTGATATTAGGACTAATCAAAGTGGTAGCATTCATTGGTTGTACTGTGACCTGTAAAAAATTAATCACAATTCATTTTGCAAAGAAAAAAAAAAGATCGCTTGTGGTTGCCCCAGCTATTTGTTCTAGCTAGCCATAGAAGGAATCATTTGTGGTAGTAATTTTTCACATTTAGTTATTGTTTCCGCATTTATTTACTAGTCTCAATTGTATTTTAGCAAGACTGAAATATATTTTTCTGTATTAATAAAGGACCTGTGAGTATACATTAAAATTCAGAATTCACATCAAGAGAATATTTTCCTTCCAGATTTCTTTAAGGCATCACTGCTTGGTGTGTACTTGTTTTACAAAGAATGTTTTAATCATAGTTATCAGAACCGAACCGGTAATTGACCCGGTCATACGACTGGGTCACTGAGTTACTGGTTCAACCGGTGAATCACTGATTTACCCGGTTGACCCGTTCATAATTAAATAAAAATATAAAATTATAAAAATAAAATTAGAATTAAAAATTAAATACATATTTTCAAAAATATATTAATAACAATTAAATATCAATTCTTAGATATAATTTATAATACAAAAAAAGATAATAAATTTGTTATTAATACAAAATATTTTTTCAATTTTAATAAATAAAAAATAAAAGATAACACAATCAATATTAATATATCAATATATTTGTATACTATGTGTTGTTACTTGTTTGGTATCCATGTAAATTCATACGTTAAAAAATAAATAAAAAATAAAAAATCATTACGTTTTGTTATATATATAATGTTTGTCATATTCATAAGTAAGAATCAAGTTTGCCACAGTGGCAAGGGAAAGATTGGGTTTTGGCGCAGCTCTGCGTTCGAAACCTGCATTCAACAATTTTGGGCACAAGTGGGCACTCCTACGATGGTTCGGCGTACCGTGGACCTGCGGCAGGTTTAGTTCGATCTGACGCGTGAACTGGCCGGTTTTTAATGGATTTGACCATCGTTGACCGGTTCGAATGCTTATTCGGTCCAATCTACCAATCGGACCGGCTAGACTACTGATTCATTGGTTTTTTGGTCAAACTGATCGGTCCGGTCCGATTCTGATAACTATGGTTTTAATTCCGAGTCTTTATAAAAGCAAGTAGAATGTTTTTATGAAATGAGTTTGTCATCTGTTTTACTTCTACTTAAGTATATTTTATTGATGTAGTACCATAACTTTTTATCAGCTCATTAACCTGCTAATCAATAGAAGTTTTTTTTGTAATAAATGTCTCTTGTGATAATAAAACAATCACAATAAAGATTATTACAATAATGCCAATACCAGCCATTGATATACCCGCATATATACATTGAAGTGAGAAATAATTACAAAATAGAAATTTAAATTTAAAAAAATGCCATAACTGAAAACTAACTCTTTTTCTCTCTCTCTCTCACACACATATATCAAAAAGTGACTATATGTCACTAGCATTACTTCTCTTCTACCATTATATGCATCCTAAAATATTAAATGCATACTAAAAATTAGTCGGTATATGTCTATTAAACTATATTAAAGGAGAGTCCAAAGTAATGTTATAGTGGATAAATCACATATAAGATCTCAAGTTTCATAAAAAATTAATATGTCATCCATTGTAACAACATAACAAAATATTTATTTTAAAATTATATTTATACTATCATAGAGAATAGTATTTATATAATCAATCTAACATTAATCTCACATACTAAACTATCTAAGTCAATGGGTTATAGCTCAAATGGCATAGTCTCCCCATACTCAATTAAGAGGTTGTGGGTTCGAATCTCCTATCTTTGATAAAAAAAAAATCTAATTCTAAATAAAAATGTAGTATAAAAACGTTAATTCATATTAATAGTCTAAATTCTAATATTGCATATCCTATTTAGAGAATAAATTTTATTTTATAAAAATCTATTTATTTATTTATTTATCTATCTATTAATTTATTATAATGTATAAAAAAATCAAGTAATAACACAATAATTTCTTGGCATATTAGATAACATTTAATATTATCATATAAATATTTTGGTAAAATTATCATTTTATAATTTTTATATCATCACATCATTTTTTATTCTTCTTATGAAGTGTTTAATCCTTGATTTTTGTCATTTATATATCACATTTTTTTAACAATATATATTTTTAAATATTATTTAGTGGTAATAATAATATTAAAAATTATATTCATATTTGCATATATGCCTTATTTTTGTACTATAGTATTTAATTTGTTAAACATATGTATTAGGTGATAAATTCTTTCAAATATTAAAATATATAATGTCCTTACAATTTTATTCAGATTTAATATTAAGTTTTAAATTTTTTCATTAAATAATTTTTTATATATAAAAATTAAATTATTTTAGTTAGTTAGAAAGTTAGAAATCCTAGCTATTGTATATATTAATGTATGAGTGTATAAGAGTAACGGTCAGTTTGAATTGACTTTTAAAAAAAATTATTTTTTATTTTTTAAAAAGGATTTTTTTTATCAAACAAAAATTATTTTATATTTGAATAGACTTTTTAAAAAGTGTTTTCAAATATTAAAAAGCATCTTTTGCTTTTGTTTTTTTTTAAAACAAGATATTGTTAGCTTTTAGAAAAAATAAATAATTTATTATTTTTAATAAAAATATTTTTTTTAAAAAAACGTATCCAAATAAATTTTAAATTGAATAAAAGTACTTTATTTTTTAAGAAAAGTACTTTTTTTACTTAAAAAAACCAATCCAAACTAACACCAACACTTATAATCAGAATATCACAATCATTCTATAAAATTCTATATTCAGTTTTTATTTCTTCTTTCGGTCATCATCAACTTCAATCCTTCTTTTTCTTACCCTCATACACCTTTAACATTCTTCAATATTTTACACATGAGCGTAGAGAGATGAACATGTATGTTCATTAGCCTATAGAAGTTAATTATGTTTTTAACTCTTTATTCATTAATATTTCTTTATATATATATATATATATATATATATATATATATATATATATATATATATATATATATATAATAAAGTGATCAATACTTGCTTTAGAATAATGGTTGTGTAATTTATTTTAATGTTACATTAAGTTGTTATAAGCTCATCATCCACACACATCGCTTTTTTGAATGTAATCTCTTGTTGGTATAAATTTATAAGTTTAACATAGTCTTAATTTTGTTTTATTTTTTATTTTTGGTAATTTAACATTGCTCAATATAGAGATAATAATGAGTATACCTAGAATAAAAGTAGAAGAGATTGAGATTTTGGATGAGAGAGACGGCTGGAGAAAAGCATTATCTGTGGTAATGACGATGATTTTTGTTGAGAATGGTGGAAGATTTTTTGAGTTTTCTTAAGCTTGCCAAGCTCTCTGATATGAATCCGTTCAATTTATTCCTACCAAGATACAATTCATACAGATCCGTTAAATTCTTGAATGAAGGAGATATTGTCCCCGTCAAAATCATGTTTGTCAAATTCACAGTTTTGATGTTGCCCTTGTCATCACAAGTGATGAAATTTCAAGCTTGACAAAGATTGTTTCCTCGCCACGATTGCGCCAACAGAAATGGATAATGAAATGCCTGAGAAACTTGAAGTAAAGTAGTGGCTTTGTGATCACAAGACCTAGGATGGTCTAAACAGAATGCATTAGTAGTAAGATTTATCTTTGGACTCCAAACCTCATTAAATTAAGGAAGAGGACCCTACACAACCAGTTGTTTTCTAATGAAACTTGATAGATTTCATTGAGCAGTCCCAGAAAAGGTAAAACTACACCTGTTAACCTATTATTTACAAGAGATACATATTTCAAGTGTTTGCAATTGAATAGGTCTAGAATAGAACTCTCAAAGGAGTTCCCCTCAAGGCTCAATTCAAACAATTGTGGCATGGATGAAAGAATTTGAATTATACTTGACAACTTATTATTGTTGAGATTCAATCTATATAACCTGGTTAGTTTTAAAAAAGACTCGAGCAACACTCTGTGAGATTGTTTTTAGAAAGATAAAGAATATACAATACGGAAAAGAAATCAAATGTGTCCGGCAATGAGCCCATGGGGTTTGTAGCCCTGAGTTCGAGGACTGGACTGTAAGGCGTGAGTTGCTATTCAAGTCGGTAAGAAATTTTCAGGGTGAGAGATTGGCACTATGACTCAAGTCAAGGAGTTTCAAATTTTTTAAACCTTAGAAGCTACTGTGAGGGATGGAGGTAAAGTTGTTCTGAGACAAGATCAGTTTTTGGAGATAGGAGAGGCCAAGAAAATGGCAAAGAACAACTGAGAGAGTTGTTTCCAAGATCGAGGAAGTAGAGATTGACGAGGGAGACCGCCATGGGGAGCTCTAGACCTCTGGAGAGATTTCAGGGAGGATCCAAGTGAGAGAACATAAGATAAGAAGACACCACATGCAACTCAAAACCTTAAGGTAGTAAGAAACTCTCTGATATCACTAAAAACCACTTAAAACCACCAAACCGATTAACCATCGGCTCTGATGCCACTTGTTAGGTCTCCATGGGGAGCTCTCGACCACCGGGGAGAACATAAGATGAGAAGACACCACATCCAACTCAAAACCTCAAGGTAGTAAGTTAATGTGTCTCTGTGATACCACTTAAAACCAGCAAACCGATTAACCATTCTCTTTGATACCACTAATACAACTTAAAACCACAAAAAATCTCAAGGTAGTAAGTTAATAGGTCTTTCAGATAGCCCTAATACCACCAAAATTAAACTCATGGTTTTGATGTTGCTCTTGTCATCACAAGTGATGAAATTTCAAGCTTGACAAAGATTGTTTCCTTGCCATGATTGCACCAAGAGAAATGGATATTGAAATGCCTGAACAACTTGAAGTAAAGTAGTGACTCTGTGATCACAAGGTCTATGATGGTCTAAACAGAATGCATTAGTAGTAAGATTTATCTTTAGAGGTCGAACCTTATTAAAATAAGGAAGAGGACCCTACACAACCAGTTGTTTTCCAATGAAACTTGATAGATTTCATTGAACAATTCCAAAAAAGGTAAAACTACACCTGTTAACCTATTATTTGCAAGGGATATATATTTCAAGTTTTTGCAATTGGATAGGTTTGGAATAGAACTTTCGACGGAGTTCCCCTCAATGCTCACTTCAAACAATTGTGGCATGGATGAAATAACTTGAATTGTACTCGACAACTTATTATTGTTGAGATTCAATCTATTTAACCTGGTTAATTTTGAAAAAGACTCGGGCAACACTTTGTGAGATTGTTTTTAGAAAGATAAAGAATATACAATATGGGAAAGGAATCAAATGTGTCCAGCAATTAGCCCATGAGATTTGTAGCAAGGACTATCTCAAGGTAGTAAGTTAACAGGTCTTTTTGATATCTCAGATACCACCAAAATCCAACTAAAAATCTCACCGGAGAGACTTTCGAGAAGAACAACATAAGATGAAAAGACACCACATCCAACTCAAAACCTCAAAGTTGTAAATAAATGGGTCTCTCATCTTATAAACTTCTTACTCTTTCTTACTTTCTTCAATGTGGGACTAATTTTATACACTACTCCTCACACTTGCAACATTATGAGCAGGTTCTTTATGACTAATCTAATTAGACAAGACACATGCACACATAATAAAGAAAAAGAATGTTGCAATAATTTTAGAATGAGTTATTACAATCTGTACAATAATTTTAAGATGAACTATTACAATCTGTGTTTTTTTTTCTATCACATAATGAAGAGGAAGAATGCTACTCTTTTCTTTTAGTTTTTTTTTTATAATTTTTACACTATAGACACTGGCTTTTTATTAGAAAAATCATGACTTTCAATGTTTACAATTTGTTTTGCTTAAGTAAACTATCATATAAATACTCATTGTCCTTTCAATTATTCTGACATTCAGGGATACACATTGCTTATCAGTAGTTCAAAGGTGTCATAGCTGACATGTGAGAAGTTATAGCTCTATGAAGACTTTAAAATCAATAGCCACATTCTCTCAACTTTCACCTAGTAATAATCAAAATAATATTTATGTATCAATGCTTAGTAATACTTAAGAGTCACAAGATTTACAAGCATGAATACTCATGAAATTATATATAGGTACTAAATCACAATATTCACTTATCAAATTTTGGGCCATAGAAGCCAACTTATGAATGATATACACTTAATTTAATGTATCTAGTGTAAAGAAGAGAAAAGATAAAGATTCTAAATCTTTATTCATAACAAAATTAGAGAAATAGTAGAGAAGTAGTTAGTTTAGTTTTATTTGTTCTCTCTATTCTTTCAATTTTAGCTTCTGTCTTCTATTTTTCTCTTTTCTATATTTTCTTTCTTTCTTTGGTGTTCTGCTCTCTCTCGTTCAAAATTTATGCTTTGATACCATAAAGAATTTTTTGGAACCGTAAATTTTTAACAAGAGAGAGCAAAACACCAAAAAAAGAAAGAAAAGAGAGAGAAGAGAAAAATGGAAGGCAGAAGCTAAAATTGAAAGAATAGATAGAACAAAACTTAAAACCACCAAAATCCAACTCAAAATCTCAAAGTAGTAAATTAATGGGTCTCTCTGATACCATTTAAAATCACCAAACCGATTAACCATCGGCTTTGATACCTCTAATGCCATCAAGATTCAATTGGGGAAACTTTTGAGAGGAGCAACATAAAATGAAAAGACACCACATCCAACTCCAAACCTCAAAGTTCTAAGTTAATGGGTCTCTCATCTTATAAACTCCTCACTCTTCCTTGCTTTCTTTAATGTGGGACTAATCTTATACACTACTCCTCACACTTGTAACAGTATGAGCAGGTTTTTTATGACTAATCTCATTAGACAAGATACACGCACACATAATAAAGAAAAAAAATGTTGCAATAATTTTAGAATGAGTCATTACAATTGTACAATAATTTTAAGATGAACTATTATAATCTATATTTTTTTCTATCACGTAATGAAGAAGAAGAATGCTACTCTTTTCTTTTATTTTTTTTCAATCAGTTCTTTTTATACCATGGACACTAGCTTTTCATTAGAAAAATCATGACTTTCAATGCCAATAATTTGTTTTACTTAAATAAGCTATCATATAAATACTCATTGTCCTTTCAATTATCCTGATATTCAGGAGCACACATTACTAATCGATAGTCCAGAGATGTCACAGGTGACATGTGAGAAGCTGTAGCTCTATGAAGATCGACGGCCACATTCTCTCGACTTTTACCTAGTAATAATCAAAATAATATTTAAGTATCAATACTTAGAAGTACATAAGAGTCACAAAATTTACAAACATGAATACTCGTGAAATTATATATAGGTACTAAATGAAAATATTACTTATTAAATTTTGGACCATAGAATCCAACTTATAAATGATATACTCTTAATTCAATGTATCTAATGTAAAGAAGAGAAAAGATAAAGATTTAAAATCTTTATTCATAATAGAATTAGAGAAATAATAGAGAAGTACATAGTTTGGTTTTATTTGGTGGTATATTCTGTTTTGAGTGAGTCTTAGTATAAGGCAGTTATATGTATCTTCGTCTTGTGTATATATATAAAGCATTGTTGTAACTATAGTGAGTTAGTGTATTCGTTCTCTCTATTCTTTTAATTTTAGCTTTCGCCTTCTATTTTTCTCTTTTCTATCTTTTTTTCTTTCTTTGGTGTTCTGCTTTTTCTCGTTCAAAATTCATGCTCTAATACCATAAAGAAATTTCTGGAACTATGAATGTTAAACGAGAGAGAGCAAAACACCAAAGAAAGAAAGAAAAGACAAAGAAGAGAAAAATAGAAGGCAGAATATTCACTTATCAAATTTTGGGCCATAGAAGCCAACTCATGAATGATATACTCTTAATTCAAGGTATCTATTATAAAGGAGAGAAAAGATAAAGATTCTAAATCTTTATTCATAACAGAATTAGAGAAATAGTAGAGAAGTAGTTAGTTTGGTTTTATTTGGTGGTATATTCTGTTTTGAGTGAGTCTTAGTATAAGGCAGTTATACATATCTTATATCTTTGTCTTGTGTATATATATAAACCATTGTTGTAACTTTAGTGAGTAGTACCACTTAAAACTATCAAACCGTTTAACCATCGGCTCTGATACCACCAAAATCCAACTGGGGAGACTTTTGAGAGGAACAACATAAGATGAAAATACACCACATCCAACTCAAAACCTCAAAGTTCTAAGTTAATGGGTCTCTCATCTTATAAATTTCTCACTCTTCATTGCTTTCTTCAATGTGGGACTAATTTTATACACTACTCCTTACACTTGCAACTTTATGACAGATTTTTTATGACTAATCTCATTGGACAAGACACACACACACATAATAAAAAAAAAATGTTACAATAATTTTAGAATCAGTCATTACAATCTATGCAATAATTTTCTGATGAACTATTACAATCTGTGTATTTTTCTATCACATGATAAAGAAGAAGAATGCTACTCTTTTCTTTTATTTTCTTTTCAATCAGTACTTTTTACACCATGGAAACTAGCTTTTCATTAGAAAAATCATGACTTTCAATGAAAATAATTTATTTTGCTTAAGTAAGTTTTCATATAAATACTCATTGTGCTTTCAATTATCCTGACATTTAGGGGTACACATTGCTTATTGGTAGTACTGAAGTGTCACAGGTGACATGTGACAAGCTGTAGCTCTATGAAGACCTTAAAATTAACGGCCACATTCTCTCAACTTTTACTAGTAATAATCAAAATAATATTTAAGTATCAATACTTAAAAGTACTTAAGAGTCACAAGATTTACAAGCATGAATACTCGTGAAATTATATATAGGTACTAAATGACAATGACTTATCAAATTTTGGGCCATAGAAGCTAACTTATGAATGATATACTTTTAATTCAATGTATCTAGTATAAAGGAGAGAAAAGATAAAGATTCTGAATCTTTATTCATAACAGAATTAGAGAAATAATAGAGAAGCAGTTAATTTGGTTTTATTTGGTGGTGTTTTTGTGTGGATGAACTTTCGAGGTATATCTCACCTTAGAGGAAATTAAACTTGTCTCTTTGTCTCCGATCCAAAGGATATATACTTCGGCAAGAAGAACACGAAGGGTGGATACCTGCAGAAGACACTCCGACGCTCAAGTCAGTAAGTGTTCAAGAGGTATAAGAATTCTATGAAATAGAACTTAAGACATGAAATAGAACTTATCATGTGTGTGTGTTAGATATAGAAATTGGTGCCTTTTATAGGCATATAATTGATGAATAGGTTTGATATTATGACCGTTAGTTATTAAGTCAGAATAATGGTTATTAAGATCGTCCTTACAAATTTAGAAAAATAAAATGAGTCATAACTCGGTTAAAAAATATAGTGAGCCCCCAAGCTTAGTCGGGTTATTATGTTGGCACTTATTCGAAAAATAATTGAGTGATAAGAGTTATTCAATCAAGATAGCTGTGTGGGGATACTTTTTCGCTCAAGAACAATTTTAGCATTTGATTGTATGTAAACTGAAAAATTCACAAATAGATATCCATTAACGAAATCGATTGTATGATTCGATGATATAATGGTTAATTGTCTTAGAAACTTTTTCGGCCCACAACAGCTTATTGATGAATTTCTCGCTCAAAGCAATTAGTTATTGAATATTTACAATTTATAGTGAATGTCATATGACATGAATAAGATAAATTGTGAAAATGAATATGTACAAAGTCACAACATATATTGAATAATATATATTGTAAAAGTGAAAGAGTTCAAAGTAGAAAAATATATCTTGAAAGTTGATAATTGTAGAAAAGAAGACAACATATATGAATGTCATACATGTCAAATGTGAATTATTTAATTTTATTTGTTAATATTTGAACTTTATTTCGTAGAATCTACATTAATTTGTTAATAAAGCAATAAAATAAGTAATCATTTAATGATATAATAAATTTTGTTTAACTATGAAGTATATTCCTTGTGCAAAAATAACAAATTTGCATGTTTGTAACTATTTTTTGCTTAACTTTCTTCATTAAACAAATAGTAACATAAAATTTAATAGCATAAAGTATAGAATATATATTGAAGTTTGAATAACTAATAAATTAGTAAATATTAGTTACACAAAATATAAATGTAAAAGTATGTTAAATAAAATATATAATTTTACTTGTGTAAATAGAGAATTTTTAAAAAATTAGCAAAATTGATAAGCAAGTTTGTGCTCGCATTGATTGAAAATCGAGTTTGTTCTTAGATTGATTGAAAGTTGAGTTTGTTTTCGGATTGGTTCATTAATCGATTATGAGATGTGAAATATTATGATACGTAAAAGTGAAGCAATTCGAATGTATAAAGTACATACTTTATAAAAAAGTTACGATATATTATAATTTGATAAGAGATATTAAATAAAATCTTAAACAGGATTGTTAAAATTGGCTCAAAATTTTGAATATAAGCCCAGTTTTATGAATATGAGGGGAATAAGAATTATTTTACTCGTCCCCATAGACGGCGCCAATTATTTTTGTGTGGATGAACTTTCGAGGTATATCTCACCTTAGAAGAAATTGAATTTGTCTTTTCGTCTCCAAAGGATGTATACTTCGGCAAGAAGAACACAGAGGGTGGGTACTTGCAAAAGACACTTCGATGCTCAAGTTAGTAAGTATTTAAGAGATATAAGAATTCTATGATTATAGAATGTAAGACATGAAATAGAACTTATCATGTGTGTGTGTTGAGAATTGATGAATAGAATTGATATTATGACTGTTGGTCATTAAGTCAAAATAACGGTTATTAAGATCGTCCGTTATAAACTTAGAATGAAGACAAATAAAATCGAATTATGATTCATAATGCATAATAAAGATCGAGCTATAAAGTGACGAATCAGGTGCTATATTCTGTTTTGAGTGAATTTTAATATAAGACAATTATATATATCTATCTTGTGTATATATATAAGCTATTACTATAACTTTAGTGAATTAGTGTATTTGTTCTCTCATTATCTATTTTTATTTTGAGTAAAATAAAATTAGATATTTAACCATTTTTGTCATAAACAGAGATCTTTATCCAAAATAAATTATGCTCTAGATTCTTAATTATGACCTACTCTAAAAATGATGTAATTTTGAATCTTTTCTCACACTCTATCATATTTAAGGATGAGTTTTATCTATTTTAAATAAATCTATATGTCCACGATAAAAATAGATAGAAGCTAATATATTTTCATCAACATATCAGAAGAGAGTATATAAAGAAGTCAGGATCCCAAAATAAAAATAAAAAGAAAAAAATTATGTCTTTTTATTTGGTATTAAATTATATTTGTCTTTAAATTCGTTTTTGTCAGATAACTTGCCCAAATGCCAATTAATAAGTACGAACAGATTCAAGTGGCTTTTTTGTCTGATGGCAGAAACTCTGCCCCTTAAAACCACAAATTGGGTCACACGTCTTTGGGCCTGGCCCACATGCACTTTCTCGACATTTTCCCCAACTTCAATGGTACAATAATACAAACACATTTGCCTGGTAAAATGGCCACATGGGTTTGAATCTCCCTTGGTGAAAAAGTGAGCATACAATCAATTTAGATAGTGAAATAGTTAATTTATTTGTCTGTTTGAATAAATGTTAGATATTTAAATTTTGTTTTGTATATACTGCAATTCATTGATCAGATTCTTAAATAAAGTTTAAATTTACAGATTCTTAAATAAAGTTTAAATTTACGACGGATTAATTCTTATCTTATCAGACTAAAAAATAATATGAGTAAACAAAAAGAAAAAGAGAATATAAAATGTGTATGAGTAAGGCGGTGTTGTGTTGATCCCAAAAAATGATATAAATAATATCAAAAAATATACTATAATAATACAAATACTAACTAATTTTGATTGGTTCAGCAATTAATTTATTAATTTTTTAAACAAGTATTACAAGTTTAAATTTTGTTTTTAGCATGTAATATTTTATTAGCCAACGACAAATTCTTAAATAAAATTTAAGTTTACGATGAATTAATCATTGAGCTGCCAAATAAAAAATACTCATAAAAAAAATAATACAAACACTAATAATTAATTAATTAATCACCGAATGAAATTCACTTTGGTTCTCTATTCCGGAATCAAATCAAAACAAAGCATCGCTTATATTTCACTTTTTCTCTGTCTCTTACACTTTCTCCTCTGCCACTTCAAATCTTACATTCTTCAACGTATTACCAACTTCTCTCCCACCTGATCCACAAAGGTCAAGCTTATTCCATTATTATTCTTATTTTCCACCGCTTTATATTTATTTTAATCTCCGAGTTCTTTCAATTCTTTCCGTATTTTAAGTTAAAATTATGTGTTTTCAAATTGGTTAATCATGATTCATGGCCATTCCTTTTGTGTCTTGGAATCTATGTTCAATTGTTCATAGAGAAGAAATCTTAACAATTATTGAAGTGGATATTTCTTTATTTGTTCTTCTTCAGATTCTCTCTCTAATAGCACCGATGAAGTTCAGCAACTTATAGTTTGGACAACTGAGATTCATGCAACTTGGAATGCCGAAAGATGAGCCTTCTCGATCGAAGCTCTGTATTCGATTTCCATAAGGTGATACCTTTGCAATTTCATCTGCAATTGATGCTTGAAAATAGTGGAATACAAATTTATAGCACATTCATTAGCTATAATACCTTGATGCACAATTGGCACACTAGTTTTTTGAGAGTGCCGCTTCTGTTAATACGCGATCTCTGTGAAGACGGTTGAAATACCATTCGGTTATAGATATAGTTGGTTATATACTTATAGTGTCATACATATACTCTAGAATTGTAAATGATATAGAATTTAGGTGGCTTTTAGGGAATTAGGATAGAAATTTGTTTTGTTTTTGGGAGTTTCGTATGGAGAGTAAATCAATTGTTCTGTTGGAAAGATATGAGTTAGGAAGATTACTAGGGCAGGGTACCTTTGGGAAGGTTTACTATGCACGGAGTGCGATAACTAACCAGAGTGTGGCTATTAAGATGATTGACAAAGATAAGGTTATGAAAACTGGGCGTGCCGAACAAATCACGCGCGAGATATCTGTTATGAGAAGGGCTAGGCATCCCAATATTATACAGCTTTTCGAGGTTATGGCCACCAAGACTAAGATTTACTTTGTTATTGAAATTGCTAAAGGTGGTGAACTCTTCGACAAGGTGTCCAAGGGAAAACTCAAGGAAGATGTTGCTCACAAGTATTTTAGGCAGCTAATCAATGCAGTAGATTATTGTCACAGTAGAGGCGTATACCACAGAGATATAAAGCCGGAGAACATTCTGTTGGATGAAAATGGGGACCTAAAGATATCTGATTTTGGGTTAAGTGCGCTCGCGGAGTCCAAGCGGCAGGATGGCCTACTCCATACACCTTGTGGCACCCCTGCCTATGTTGCTCCTGAAGTCATCAAAAGGAAGGGATATGATGGTGCAAAAGCTGATATTTGGTCTTGTGGAATTGTTCTATTTGTCTTATTGGCAGGTTTTCTCCCTTTTCATGATGCAAATTTGATAGAGATGTATAGGAAGATAAGCAAGGCTGAATTAAAATTCCCGAGTTGGTTCCCGCCAGAAGTATGCAGGTTGTTGAGAAAGATGCTGGATCCAAATCCTGAAACCAGGATTACTATTGCCAAGATTACAGAAAATTCTTGGTTTAAGAGAGGACCTAAAGCTAAGCACAAAAAACTTGACGCAGAAACCACTAGCGTCTCTTCAGGTACAGTTTCTGATCTAAGTGATGAAGGTGAAGGTCTAGCAGCAGAAGCAAAGGAAGAACCAGTTGTGGCAACAAGTATAAATGCATTTGATATCATCTCCCTTTCTGCTGGTTTCGATCTTTCTTCATTTTTCGAAGACAGTTTTCAGAAAAGAGAAGCAAGGTTTAGTTCAAGACAACCTGCATCGGTCATCTTTTCCAAGCTGGAAGATGCTGCCAAGCGACTAAAGCTGAAGATAAAGAAAACAGCAGCTGGCTTGGTGAAATTGGATGGTTTAACCGAAGGTAGGAAGGGGGTTTTATCAATTGATGCCGAGATTTTCGAGGTTACTCCTATGTTCCATCTGGTGGAGGTGAAGAAATCCAATGGAGATACATTGGAATACCAGAAAATACTGCAAGAGGGTATAAGACCTGCACTTAAGGATATTATTTGGGTCTGGCAAAATGACCAACAGCAGCAACCACAAGAGCCAGAAGAACAGCCGCAGATAGATGACCAGCCGCCACAACCACCCGAGTCATAACAGATTCCAGATTTTGAAGGTCTTGTTATTCTTGTACTTTTTACTCTGTCTGTTCATCTCATGGGAACACCATCTTGATTTTCATGATGCAATGACCAAATTGTAACTTGAATTTTCCAATTTTTTGGCATTTACCGGTCTTGCATTTTCATAATGCAGTGACCTTATTGTAGCATATGTTGTGTCTCAATATCAAAGTTTTAGTACATTTCTCAGTTTTGCTCTGAATCAGTCTCTTACTGAACTTTCCAGTTTTGATCGGATGATAATAGAACCAAAATGTTATATGTCAACTTCATTTGAGTTAATCTACTTTGATGCTTGTGTTATTTCATACAAAACATGAATGCTCAAAAGTGTTGAACCACACACTTAACACCTCTCAAGATTCAATATTATTTATACTGATTTCCTCTCTTATTGTTTGACTTGCACTTCTTATTTGCTCCAATTCAGATTTTTAATAATTTAAAATAGTTATTGAACAATTGCATAACAAAAATAACTATATATATCATATTCTAAAAATGAACTAAAAGCGTGATGACTGTTAAACAGCAAAAAGGCAAAGTTTAGTTATACTGAATCCTTGGTGAGACTTGGCTGGAATCAAATTAGTTGTAGTAAGTTGAACTTTTGTACATTGGTATTTAAACCAGAGTATTGATGTTGATAAACTACATTTAGTGGACACTTCTATTATCGATTGTGCATCATATATAGTGAGAGTGACACTCATATCTATTATTTTTTGAGAATAAAAGGTGACACACACAGTTATCATGTGAGGCATCATTAATTTATCTGACCAGTGCTGAGGTCTCTTTATTCTCAGATTTTCCTCTTCATGTTCCTCATCTCAAGCACACTTGTCACAGTCCTGGTCCCAAATTTTAAAAGCAAAAGGAAAATAATGACAATAATAATACTAATAATAGATAGACAGAAAGGAAGAAAAAGGATGTGGCAGTACCTGTCACAGTCCTAATTATTTGAGAAATGCTATTTGTATACCAAAATCAGCCACTAAAATCAGCCACCAATGTATTTGTGTATAAATACATGTGTGGTTTAATTTATTTTTAATGTATATTTGTATTTCAGTATGTATTTTATATTGGTGGCTAACTTTAGTGGCTGATTTTGGTGTACACGTAACATAACCCTATCTATTATTATTGTTGGATGGTCTTATCATGTATTTCAATAATTATTAGATGAAAATAATTTAATCTAAACAAAACAAAATGTACATACATATGATCACAAAGTATTGATCTATATAAGTTCTATTCCCATATATTTCAAATGGCACAAACACAAAAGATAACAATCTCTAAATCCATCAAAGCCACATTTTCCCATCATGGCACCTCTCATTGTGGATATGAAAGATGTTGTATTTATCAAACCATCTAAGTCTACACCTTCTTCTATTCTCTCTCTATCTACACTTGATCAGAGACCTGACCTTAATATGTTATGGCATATCATTCAAGTTTACAAATCACAAAAACATGATGGTTACCCAAATGACCAAATTGACCCTAACCCTATTAATGTGATAAAAAAATCACTCTCAATGGCCTTGTTCTATTACTACCCTCTTGCTGGGAAGATAGTCAAACATGATGATGGGAAGTTTAGAGTTCATTGCAATTCCAATGATAGAGTTCCATTTATAGAAGCAATTGCTAATTGCAATCTTTCATCTCTTCATTACCTTGATGGTATTGATGACATGGAAGTTGCAAAACAATTGGCCTTTGAGCTTCCTTCACAAGATGATGAAAGTGGACATCATTACCCTTTAGGGTTCAAGGTAACCAAATTTCTATGTGGAGGATTCACAATTGGAATTGGGGTCTCACATGTTGTATGTGACGGATTTGGAGTCTCTCAATTTCTTCATGCCATAATTGAGTTAGCAAGAGGAAGAAATGAGCCATCAATAAAGCCTGTTTGGGAAAGGGAGAGGCTGATGGGGTCAATTACCGAAATGCCCTTGCCGAGTCCTATCGATGATGCCTCGGCCGCCGTTTCACCATATCTTCCGACCACAACACTCGTACATGAATGCTTTAAGGTGGATGGAGAGAGTTTTAGAAGACTCAAAATGAGATTGATCAAAGAATTTACTAATCACAATAATATTAAGACTATGAAAGAAATTTTCACAAATTTTGAGTCACTCACTGCTTATATTTGGAGGTCAAGGGCTAGAGCCTTGAAACTAAACTATGATGGGAAAACTATGCTAGGCATATTAGTTGGGGCGAGAAGACATTTGGATCCACCTTTGCCTGAAGGGTATTATGGGAATGCAATTGTGGATGCAAATGTTGTCCTTTCAGTTAAAGAACTCATGGAGAAACCTCTCTCACAAGTTGTGAAGCACATCAAAGAGATCAAGAAAGTTGCTTTTACTAGAAACTATATCACGGATTCAATCAACACTTTGGTGACAAAAGAACAAGATTTTAATGTGGATGGTATTGGTGCATATTTTAATGTGACCGATTGGAAACATTTGGGTTTCTTGGAAAACATGGATTTTGGAGGGAATGTTCTAGTGAATTCGTTACCAGCACCATGCAACATGTTTGCCGCAGTGGACTTGTGCATTTTTGCACCTCCTAGTAAGTTGGATTCATCAATGAAAGATGAAGGAGTTAGGGTTTTTGTGTCTCTCCCTAATGCTGCCATGCCCAAATTCAGGGAGGAGATGGAAGCTCTTAGTCTTCTTATTAGTAGCATTTGAACCCTATAATATATTTTAGGAATGCATGCAACATAAACATATATGGATATGTTGTTTTTTTTTTTTTTTTGAATGCAAAGCTCAACACAGTAAAGTGGAGCAAACAGGATCATCCAATAAATCAAAAAGAATAAAAATAAACTAAATACTAAAAGCTAAGAACTAGAACAACCCCACAAGACCGATCCCTAAGTCATCTTTGACATAGACATCAACAACAAAAAGGATCCACACAACTCCACTCATTAGCGCTAAGGAAAGTCATGTTGATAATTTCTTCAATGCCTTTGCTGGTATTCTGGAATATCCTCTTATTTCTTTCCAGTCAGATGTTCCAAAGGATTGCACAGAAGCACCTCAACCGCTGCCTTTGGTTCTCCTTACTCCGCGGTTCCTCTGTCTAGCTCAAAAAGTGCTCTTTCAGCGTCCCCGAAAAAGACCAATGTCTGCCAAAAGCTGATATCCAAGCATTCCACACCTGCCACGCAAAGGTACAGCCTAGAAACAAGTGATGTACATGTTCCACATCATTATTACATAATACACAAACATTATCTTCCCGGGTGATAATACCAAACTGGTTTAGCCTTTCCTTAGTATTCACTCGGTCTATCAACACAAACCAAGCAAATAGCTCCACTCTCGGTGGCACCAGACCTTTCCAAATACTCTTAGTAAAGCTGAAACTGATTATCTCCTGTGGTAGTATTTCCTCCTGCCATACCTGCACAAATGAGTTAGTTGAAAAAATACCTTGTCTATCATATTTTCATACCACCTTATCCTCTCTGTTTTGTACTAGCCTCACCGATTTCAAAACCTCATGTAAGATCTGTTAATCATGTTTGTTTCTTCTTTAAGTCTTTTTGTTTATGTTTGTTACGCCGAATAAGATATGGTTGTACTGTGGTTATTGTGTTTGATGTTTATGATAATTTCTTTCAATAAAAATGGAATTTTGTATTTATTTATTATTTAAAAAAATTACCACAAATGTATCCATCTTGCACAATTATTAGAAGCAATGTATTTTTATATTTGAATTCCATCAATACTGAGAAGTAACTTGTAATACCTAAAAATTTCATTACAAGAAAAAAATATTTAGAAGAGACCGTAAAAATACACTATAGACATATAAAGAGAATTTGCACTATATTTTCAATCAGATCAGGTCCTTTGTCTTTCACATTAGCAGAAATCATATAAGAAGAATCATTGCAACCACAAGCTCGTAAAATGAACAATTATTTCCCAAAACACATCCATTTCATCGTCACGATTTAAATTAGCCGCAAAAGATAAAGATACCACCAATGCCAGCACCAATCTAACTACAGGCATCAAACTCGAATAATTTGGGAGCTGATCTCCCAGAACTGGCAATAACCTCCTCAAGTTTAGCATATAACTCATGGGTAGTTCTCATAACTGACAATAACCTCATCAAGTTTAGCATATAACTCATGGGTAGTTTAGCATATAACTCATGGGTAGTTCTCATAACTGACAATAACCTCATCAAGTTTAGCATATAACTCATGGGTAGTTCTCATCTCCTCAAAATTTCACGAAAAATGCACGAGCCAATATCTTATGACAATGAAACAGAAATTGCAGATCTTTATCGCATCCTATTACAAGCGTATTGTGTAACATCCTACCACACAGAACTTTACGCTTAAGTTGTAAAGTTGGGGTAGTGAGGTATTACGACCTCTAAAATAAAATATATACATAATAATAGTTGAAAAAAATTTATAAAAAAGAGCTTTGAAAGAAAGTTTAAACAAAAGTCACAAAAAAAAAAAAGCGTAACATTTACGTAAATGAAAACTTGCCTACAAAGAGGAGTAAAGACACAAACATATAATAAGAACAGAAGATCAAAAGATACATAATATCAAACTCTATATATATACACGCGGCAAAATATCAAAAGCCAATATTCCCATTTTGCTTGCAGAATAGATCCAGACATTTCAGCGAGATGGCTCACGTTCTGTATCTGAAAATTACGTATTTGACGCAAGTTTATGATATGTAGCCCCACATGGGCATGGGTTGCTTCTTCATTAAATTGCATTCAGACTTCAATCCTAAGTCTTTCAGTTAGCAATAAGGTGCAATCTATCATTTACTAAGTGAGACAGAGACATGTCATTGCAATTTGCAAGTTATATAGATTTGAATGTGATGGCTGGATGTGGACTTATCTTGTGAATTTTATCATAGGCTCTATAGTTACATGACAATGGATGCAAGATGGAAAGGATGAAACAAAGAGTTAAGCTTTAAATTAGTCCATGAAGTTACATTTGAAATTTGAAGTGGTCTCTAAAATTAATAATTATTTAATTTTATTTTTTAATTTATATTTTAGAATTTATAGTAGTATTTTTTTAGATAATTTTCATTCATCACTAGTCGTTAAAAAATTGAGGTGGATTGATTCTTGTACTAAATTATGTCGTTTTATATTTATAAAAAAGGGTAAACCATAAAAAATATGTCCGAATAATTTTGTCGCTGACTGTAACATCCCAACTTTTTGAATCAAATCATTATTTAATAACTAATTAATTAATTAAAATGGTAATGATTTAAGATTTGAATTTAAAATTTAAACATATGAGAGCACTAGTGGTAGTAAATCTCTAACCGACAATAAAACAACCTTTTAAAATATAGTCATAATTAATTCTACATTTATTAGATTTGAATGATATTTAGTTATATGAAAAGATAAGAATACTAGCTCTATTCCTTAAGTTCAGTATAAAATCAAATTCAAATTAAATTAGATAGATAAATCGGTTACGAGTTCAGAGTAGAAAATCGCGCTCTTATCAGCCAGCCTGATATACTAACAGTATTTCGGAAATATATCAAGCTATTGTTATCCGATTTACTTCGTTTAAGATTTGTTTTAAAGCTCATTCAATTCTCTATAAATTTGTCTCTAATAGCTAATTCCAAATTCCAAACGTAGAAAAAGTTATAAGGCTCACAAAGTGACGATCCAGATTGAAGATTTCACCTAAATGCCTCCTAACATAATCTGCACATGCCTGAGAGCTATTTGATCCTTCCTTTCTCATTCTATTCCCTTTTTCTATACAAAACATTCTAGTATACACAAAGTCTAGCCATGAAACAAGTCTCTCTTCACTAACAAAGCACATCTATTTGCATCGGAATACCTAGTAGAACTTCACTCGATGTAGGGGGTTTTTGTGCTAATTTTATATGTCATGTTTTAAATGTTTTCGAACATAGATGTTAGCTTTATTTGCATGTCATGGTAGAATGTCTCTTTCCTTCATACGCATTATGTATTATAATAACAATCTTATGTGCATTAAAGAACTGAGGGAATGATCCTTCGGTAAGGGAAGGTGACCCCCAAAGACAAGATAATCGAGATGATCCTTCGGTAAGGGAAGGTGATCGAATCGAGATGATCCTTCGGTAAGGGAAGGTGATCGACAAACTTTTGGGAACCTTCGGTAAGGGAAGGGAACGCCCATCAATTTTATATAATAAGATATCTTTGTTGATATAACTCTTTTCTTGTGTATGTCTAAATAACCTTGATCGTAAATTAAACTGAGGGAATGAACCTTCGGTAAGGGAAGGTGACCCCCAAAGACAAGATATCGATATGATCCTTCGGTAAGGGAAGGGGATCGATCGAGATGATCCTTCGGTAAGGGAAGGTGATCGCCAAAACGTTTGGGATAAGAACCTTCGGTAAGGGAAGGGGACTCCCACCTTTTATACCGGTTTGAGCTCAATACCTTCCATAAAAGCTATGAGAAAAAGTAATGAAAAGTGCAATGAAAAGTGTGATCATGATTGTTCTTCTTTTATCCTTTTTTATTTATGATTATGTTTATTATTGCATTCAAATATCCTTCTTTTTTCCAAAGTTCCTTCTTGTATGATGCATGATATTGTTTAAGATCTTTATTTTATTCAGATCTATTCTGTTTGACCTATCTATGGCAATGTTACTATTCTTCTCTTATTTATTATTTATTTTGTCTTGTTTTATGGCATATGAGAACATCATACCAAGGTTTATGAGTTACCTTTATATGTTTTAACGCTATAGGCATTTTATATGCATTACACATGTCATAACATAAGTAAATGAGAAGCATCTAAAAGTCACACCACTCCGACTAATCAAGACTTTTGAAAATAATAATTGAACAACATTGCATCATCACTGTTTTTATTTTAAAAACTCGGAGTGGCTGGGGATGGATACGATGACACCATATAGATAAAAACTACTGAGAAACTTTTGTTTCTCACCCCTCTCTCCGTACCATCTTCAGGAATGATGCAGTACGAAGCAATACAATTGAGGTGAAAAGACAAGTGCACTAGTAGGAGCAAGCTATCGAGGATGTAGATACAAAACATTAAACGTTTACTTTAAGAAGGAAGAATATGCGATTGTTTTAGCCATAGTTAAACAAAATAAGAGAATTAGGATGTCCTATGTGTTTTGTTTTATCCTTTTTGACTGATTGCAATTGTAACTGTGATGTTTTCTTTTTTATTTGGTATGAGTAAAGCTTGTCATTGTTGTGCCTTCATAGTTTAGCACACTGGTTTTTCATGTTAGTATTTTCAAATCCACTTATATTTTTAAACTAGTAACTATTCTAATAAAAACTAATTATTCAATATTTTTATTTATAAATTATTTTACATAAATATTTCACCTTCGTTTTAAAAGAAAAATTTTGCAAGGTTTTGAATATCAGCTACTAAATATAATCCAAATAAAGCTTAACTCAGTTTAAAAGTATTAGGGTGTTACACTGACAAAAATGCATTCGAATTTGTTATCAACAACAATGCCCTCAAATAATTTAAAAACACGACAAAAATACACAACATTAAATATATATTTTCAAAAAATACTTTAGAGATTAAATTTTAATGTGATTTTTTGCAAATATGATTAAAAAAATGAGATTTTTTATCCTTAAAATTTGGTGATTTTTTTACTAAGTATATATTTTTTTTGTGATTGTTTTTTGTCAATAACCAATAATACTTTTCAAAAAATACAAAAAAATATAATTAACGAAAAGCCACCAAATTTTAAGAATAATAATATTTTATTTTTCTAATCATACTTATAAAAAATCGCATCAAAATTTAATCTCTAAAGTATTTTTTGAAAAATACATATTTAATGTTGGATATTTTTATTGCATTTTAAAATTATTTGAGGACATTTTTTGTCGATAACAAAATTCGAGTGCATTTCTGTCAGAAATAAAATTATTCGAGTGTATTTTTAGTAGTTTATGCAGTAAAAAAACTAGGATTATGTTACGTGTACACTAAAATCAGCCACCAAAATCAGCCACTAGTATAAAATACATGTTGAAATACAAATACACATTGAAAATAAATTAAACTACACATGTATTTATACACAAATACATTAGTGACTGATTTTAGTGTACAATAGCATTTTTCAATTATTTTGCATCTGCTTTATCAGCTAAAGTACTTGTGTGCAAATCATTAATCAATGACTAGTTTAGATTTTTAAATTTTATAGTATTAGTTCTATTTTCTTTAGTTTTTCTCTCTAAAATTAAGGAATTCGAAGGTTGTTTGTAATCCATTTTTATTGTGGGAATCCCACTTTCACAGTTCACTTCACTTATGCTAATGGCTCTAGTAGTCTTTTGTAAATCATCTCTTTCAAAGAATGAATCCTATATTTGATGAAAAAAAAAAGAAGATAAATTTCGTTAACAATGTTGATCAAATATTAGGTTTAAGAAATGCATATTATAGGTATTGTTGACATTTTGATAATGAGAACTGTATTTACCAATCTCCAATGTATACTGAATAGGAATTGAACTTTTATTCATTGTTTTATGGCATAGATTTTTTTTACTCCTCTGTTTCCTTTTTTTTCACTAAAAATAACCTGAAGGTTGAACACTGAAAGATAAAAGAGTCATATAAAGCTGCAAGAAATTGAGCTAAAAAGGAGAGCAAGAGAGTGATAGAAAATTTATTACTCCAAGAACATACAAGATTTTTCGTAGAGAAGCTAATACTTATTATACAAGTCAATACATGCATTGACAAGCCAGATTATTTAACAAACAACAAAAATTTTCTAAACACACTGATATAAATATCCAAAAGCTTTATTATTACAATTGGACAAAGTTGGGTGACTTTGTTAAATCTATAAAGTCAGCACCAACACATAATGAGGAGGAAACTCTTCTCTTCTTATTGCTATCCAAAACCCTTCTACTGCAGCTTGGAGATGGTGTTGACAGATCAATTATCTCAGCTTCATGGGGCACAAGAAACATTCTCCTGGATTCTTGATTATTATTATTATTAGCAGCCAAAACAGCACAACTGTTACTCTCATTCATCACAATTATCTCTACTCTTTTTGGTGATGTAGCCGGCAGTGGTTGATCACATTCCGACTGACTCAATCCATCGCTAATATTACTACCACCATTATTCATTGCGCTCACCAAATTTGTGTCTTCACCAGTAGCAGGCAACATGATAGAATCCGACGAATCCTGTGAAGCTAACGGATCAGTTGTTGCTTCTCCGGCAGCTTCCGATTTTTGGTTCTGCACAATTGATTCGCTGATCTTGTCACCATTATTTTGATCTGAATCTTGGGCAATAGAAACGCCACCACACATGTCTGGTACAATATCACTATTACTATTGTTTTTACCAAACTCTCCCTCATCAATGTCATCATTATCTGATACCAAACCATCAATTCTCCCAGTATAGCACGGGAGTTCATCCATTTCGCCCATCTCAATCGTCATGTGCTCTGGCAAGCTTGGGCAACCAGCACAATGTTTCATATATTTTGTGGAGAAGAAGTTCACTGTCATATTCATGCTGTGACCATTCATACACAATATTGTCAGTAAACTCAGTATATAATCCACTCCATTGCCCAACAAAAAGAGAATTTCAATTCCAAACTCAATAAAGAAATAAACACCATACCTCTGCCAAGATGGTAGGGTGAGCATTGTGTATGCGAGTTTGATCTTATTGGCAACCCCCGAAAGGGATTTAAAATTTGCAGCTGCCTTCCTTACGGCCAAGGATTCGACAGGGTGCTGCCAAGCCCATTCAAACTGCAATCCCCCAATCAATCAAAAGGTATTAAAATCTGGCTATAAGCCCCATTTTTTTTTTATTTCTTCATGTATCAATATAATATACCTTATTCATATAAAATTACTCGTATGTCATATATTTAAATGTCCTAATATCTGTAACAGAATCCAATTTAGGACATTTGCATTATTTCATAACGAGCTATTTATTTTATTTTATTTGGGTAAATCAGAAGGCATATTATAGCTCTATCCTATTCTAACATTTTCCTCTTTTCCTTCACTCCTTAACTTCTCCTTTCTAGCTTCTCCTTTCCCTGTCGTTAATCCTTCCACAATTATTTTCTATTTTAAATTCTTGGATTTCCAGCATACTTTCATATTCAGCAGAATCTAATTTTCTGTTTTCAAATCTTCAAGTGAAATATTTTCAGTTAGTACATCCCCCCCCCCCCCCCCCCCCCGCTCTCTTCTTTTGGTGTCTATATAGTTTCTAAATCGAATCATCATCTGATAAAGTATCTATATCACAAACATGGTGACCAGGAAGGGTGGTGGAAGTTGGAGAACGCTGCAATGTTGTTGATGATGATGATATGACGAAGAGTTCACATGATGGTAAATGAATGGAAGTGTTTGCAGCTTCTTGATGAGAGGCCCAAATGCGAGGGAGAGTCGAGAGAACAAACTTAAACTGTATATCAGGGATTATGGGATTACAACCTTTTCAGGCCATAGAGAGATTTCAGAGCATTTTTCAAAAAAAGAAAGGGATTTTTCTGCTAAGATCTGTTAGGCAAATGTGAAGAATAAGACTAAGAAATCTAGGAGTTAAGGGAGAAACATTATCATCTAGGAACTTACCAGAACTAAGAATTATGAGAAGTGTCTAGAAAGAAGAGCTGAATTATTATCATCATTACACAGCGGTTTGAAGAAGCAAAAAATTTATATTGAATTCATTGAGGAGGATCCTTGAACTTTTGAAGCATGAGAAAACTTAGTGCTCAATGCTTTACACAGGTCCTGAAATTCAGTCCTACCTATAGTACTTAAGAAAGTGCTCTATTTAGTTGCAGAATCAACATAAAAGAAACTATGAGAGGGTCACTAGTCACTCATACACATATACTACTATTCTCATTAAAGGGGATTATGATTGATGATGTTGACATTCACACAACAATGAATTTGACTTGTTCAATCTCAAAACAACTACCCTAGTAACAAGAAGAGCAGAGTATGAAACCTGAAGAGCAGCAACATTTGTTGGGAAGCCATAGATGCACAAAACCATCTCCCAAGGCCTCTTCTTCTTCGTTCGCCATGCACCACATCCAATCTCCCCATTGTGTTGTCTGATCCGGCGCCGTGGATTCACTGTAAATCTGCAATAACCAAACATACACCCAAGATCCAATGAATGAAAAAACAGAAAATTTTTAGCGAATATAATCAAAAAGCAAATTGGATGTGTGCAACTTTTGGGTTTAACAAAAGGGGATCATCAAAATTTGATCTACAGAGATATAGAGAGAAGAACCCGAACCCGATGTAAGTGTGGCCTTTGAAGCGGGGGTTAAGAGAGGCCAAGAGGTAGCAAGCGAAGAAGCCATGTTCTTGTGGAGTGGATGATGAAGATGATGTTGATGAAGATGCAGATGCAGAACTCGCAAGGGATTTTGATGAACCCTTTCTCTTTCTCATTTTCTCTCTTTCTCTTTCTCTTTCTCTTTCTCTTTTTGCTGAAAAAATTCGACCGTTAAAACTAAGCTTCCAGTCTCTTAATAAATAACTGAAATGAGGTAAATCTTTATGTAATATTTTTTAACGGTAACTTGTTTCAATCAAAGAAAATTATAAATTATAAAAAAAAATATACACATGAAAAATTTAAACACGAATGAGAATCATGTGAATGATTTTACTCTTAGCCGGAGCCTTAGTAAAAAAATTCTATGTCACTTTATCTTTTTGTGTTGTGTATAAAAAAATTGACATGCTTTATTAGTCATTAGATTGATTTAGATTTGTGGGATCCAATTATTATTTTTAGACGAGAATTAAGAATATCCTACTTAATGTTTGCGGATGACTTGTTTTTATTTTGTAAAGCTACAAAGAGACAAGTACAAAATGTAATGGTAGTTTTAGAGACTTTTTACAGATAATCTAGAATGAAGATTAATATGAAGAAATTTAAAATGCTTTGCTCCAAGAATGTCTATGTGAGAAGAAAAGAGATTTTTAATGGGATGTCCTCCATCAGATTTGTTCAGGAGTTGTGCAAGTATTTTGAGGTTACCATTAACCATTATAGGATGACCCGTTCAGCTTTTAACGGTGTCCTTGATAAGATTCGGAGTAGACTAACAAGTTGAAAAGGGAGTTTACTCAATCGAGCAGATAGACTATGCTTGGTTAATTCCGTTGCAGCCACTATTCCTAGATACCAGATGCAAGTATCTATTTTTTTCAAAGGGATCATTAGTAAACTAGAGTTTATGATGAGGAATTTTCTTTGCAAATGACAAGTTGATGAAAGAGGATTGAATCTTGTTAGTTGGAAGGTATTGGTTACTCCAAAAAAATATGAAGGTTTAGGGATTAGAGATCCTTATTGTGTGAATATTGCTCGTCTTGGGAAGCTAGTTTGAAATTTTTTCTATTAGCCAAACAAGTTATGGGTCCAAATGTTAGATGCCAAGTACTGATCATCTCAATAGAGTGTTTTGGTTGTGCTAAGAACAAGAGCTCTCCCATTTGGAAGAGTCTTTGCAAAGCTTGAAAAATGTTGAAAAATGGGTTTGCTTGGTGTATTGAGAATTTGAACCAAAATTTTTTGTTTTCTAGCTGGAAGAGAGAAGGGTGGTTATCTAATAAGATGAATTATGTTCACATTTCTAATTTAAACCTCCGGATATAGAATATCTGGTCGGTTGGTAGGTGGCATTTGGATACTCTTTATTCTTCTTTATCTCAAAATCTGAAAGATAATATTCTTTCTTACAAATCCAGATGTGCAAGCAGGTCTAGAAGTGGGTTGGTATTGGTTTGGATCTGCTGCCAAAGTTTATGACTCACGTAACGGTTACTTGTGGTTGTGTAAGCAGCTGTTTGATTGGGAGGAGCGGGAGAATTGGCTTTGATTTTGGCGCCAGCTTGTTTCGAAAAAGTACAAGTATTTGGCTTGAGTGCTTGACTGTGTCTTAAGGAGGCTCTTCCTACTGCAAGTTTTCACTTCAGAAGAGGAATGTCGTTATTGGATAGGTACCCAAGATGTCTTTCTAGGCAGGAATCGATTTTACATTGTATTCGAGATTGTCCAAAAACTCAGCTTGTATGACATAGGTTGGATATTTCTTGTCATCCTCTATATTTGAAGCACTGGTTCTTGTATCATAGCAGAGAGTATCCATTTAGGTTCTTTTCGGGATTATGGTGAATATGGCGAGAAAGGAATAATGACATCTTTAATCCTCATAAGACTTGGCCTCCGAAAAAAGTGATTTGTCTCGCATTAGTTTCAGAAAAGGAGCTTAGGAGTATTTTTAAATTATAACATATATCTCTCCCCTCTATTCTAAGTGATTCTTGGAATCCCCTTCCATTAGTATCTTTAAGATTAATTGTGATGCTAATTATCCTGATTCTGGTGATAGTGTTAGTTTTGCTTGCGTTATTAGAGATTGTAATAGAAGTTGGTAAAGGGGTGTTTGAGAATGATTGGAAGTAATAGTATTCTTCAAGGAATTTTTGTTTGCTATTTGGAAAGGATATCTCTTAATCTGGGATGTGGGTCAACGAGATGTTATTTGTGAGATGGATTGTGTGGAAACGTTTAATCTTCTTACTAATCACCAAGATAATTTTGGGTTTATTGATCCGTTGGTACTCAAAATAAGGGATATCATACATTGAAATTGGCGTATTGACTTTCGTTTCATTATGAGAGATGCAAATACGGTGGCAGATATCATGATAAACATGGCGATGAAGTTACAATTTTATCAAGTAGAGCTTCTTTCTCCTTGAGAAGAATTTAAAAAATAATCTTAAACGGGACTGTCCCTCTATTTAAATAGTTTTTCTATTTATTTTTTTAGCTTATTTAAGTCACACAAAAAAAATTACGATTAAAATATTATTTTACATGTTTTTTATTTCTTTATAATTAAAATTTTATGTTAAGATTTTCATGATCCATATATAATTTTGCTTGTATAACAATTTAATTGAATCTTATGTTTTAATATTACATTACATTTGTAATTAATATTTATTATTATTATTTATTTTTAAATATTTAATATTAATTTATATATAATATTATATTTTATAGTAATTTCCACGTTGGCAGAAGTGTCATATCGCTTTGCATTTCAGTGCTGGAGGTTTTTGGGAGGTGTATTTTTCAAGAGTTGATTTCATTATTTTGTATTTGAAATTGATAGCTCACTTATGCTTTTAAATTTCGCTTTTTAATTTTAATATTGGGACTTTAATGGTATTTTTCACTGTTATTGTCGGTGTGTGGCTCAATTTTTTGGATATGAAATCAATTAACGTATTGTTCTTGAATATGGAGAACAGGTGTGTTTATAAAGTATATAGAGGTGGTTTTTTTTTAATTCAGAAGAACAAATCAGATGCACCGATTTAGGGGGTAGAAAAAACCTGAGACCCCGAATTTAGTTTGCTGAAAATTGAAATTAGGTAGTTCACAACTCGGAGCCTTCGAATTGTGTGTAAATAATTTTTTTTTACTTCTAATAAATCGATGGATCAGTTTTTAGTGATAAAAAAATATAAAAATTAAAAATCCAAATCGGTAGGTCAGTTTTGCAAATAAAAAAATTAATTATAAAAAAATTAAAATTTGAGACTCAGATTTTTATACATATATATACACACCAACGGCCCACTTGCAGAAACTTCATCTTCTTCCACTCATCTTCTTTCAGGTTTTTTACCATTTTGAGTTTTTTCCTTTTTTTTACTTTTGTCCATATGAACTATCACTGAAGCATAGTTTTTAAACAAAATGGAGGATATGGTTATGTTAAAATTATATTACCATGGTCAAATCTTGTTACAAACACATGCGGGTGTAATATTTGTATGCGAGAATCCATGTGAGCTTGTTGTTCCTTTTACATTACCATTTGAAGAACTAAAATGTGTTATTTGTGAAAGAGTAGACCCACATATAACTAAGTACCTTATCACTAAGTACCTTGTGAAAACCGTGCTCAACACCTTCTCCCGCACGATGTGACAATCCACCTCAATGTGTTTTGTTCGTCTGTGAAAAATCGGATTCACTGCAATATGCATCGCGAATTGATTATCATAATACAAACTGATTGGTTGCGAGTGCTGAATCCCAAATTCAAGAAGGAGAAACAATAACCATTGCCCCTCTCTAGTTGCTTGTGCCATAGCCCGATACTCTGCTTCGGAGGAAGAGCAGGCCACCGTTGTCTGTTTCTTACTCTTCCAAGACACGAGGGAAGATCCAAGGAAGTAGTAATACCCGGTGACTGAGCGTTTGGTGTCCGCACACGTAGCCCAATCAGAATCAACAAAGCCGGAAAGCTTGAAATCATTCTTGGAAGGGAAGAATAACCCCTTCACTGGTGCTTGTTTGAGATAACTAAGAATGAGAAATGCAGCCTTAAAATGTTCATCAATGGCACAATCGAGAAACTGACTGAGTTTACCAACTGCATATGCAATATCCGAACGTGTATTAGTCAAATAAAGGAGTCTCCCAAGCAACCTTCTAAATTTTGTCAAATTTGGGAGCTTAGAGCCACTATCTTTAGCTAATTTTCCATTGTAAAGCATAGGCACACTTGCTGGTTTTGCCTCCACCATCCCAAACTCATCAAGGAGATCCAAGGTATACTTCCTTTGGTACAAAGCAATACCCTGAGAACTGCATGCTACCTCCATTCCCAGTAAGAACTTCAGTCTTCTCAAATCCTTGATGCTGAATTCAGCATCCAAGGCTTCCTTAATAGCATTAATCTCAACTGCATTATCTCTGGATAACACTAAATCATCCACATACACAAGGATCACCACCAGTCCACTGCTGGTGCGCTTGGTAAAAAAGGAATGATCATGACTGGATTTGAGGAAACCGTGCTGCTTAAGAAAACCACACAGCCGCAGATTCCATTGGCGGCTCACCTGCTTCAACCCATATAACGATCAATCAAGTCGACAAACAGATCTGGCCAGAACATTAAGTCCTTGTGGAGCTGCCATGTAAACTTTCTCATGTAATTCACCATGTAAAAATGCCGTATTAACATCCAATTGGTGCAATGGCCAACCGTGGACTGCTGCCAAGGTCAGAAGTACTCGCAAAGTGGTCATCTTCACCACCGGGCTAAACATATCAAAATAGTCATAACCAATCCGTTGGTTGTACCCACGAGCCACAAGTCATGCTTTGTATCTCTCCACACTGCCATCCAGGTTGAATTTCACTTTAAATACCCATTTACAACCGATAGCATGCTTTCCTGGAGGCAAAGAAGAAACGGTCCAAGTCTTGTTCCTTTCAAGAGCTAGCAACTCCGCACTAATGGCGTTTCTCCAACATTCATGAGCCACAGCCTGCTGATATGTTTTTGGCTCCTCGGTTATGGTCAGAGCAAGGGAAAAAGCTCTAAAAGGTGGGGATAGCTTCCTATAATGCACCATTTGCGACAGGCCATACTTTCATGAATCAGATTGTAAGCTAGAGCAATTTGTCCTAGCTAGCATGCAATGATAATCACGCAAGTAGTGTGGTGGTCTGCTAACCCGAGTTGACCGGCGTAGGGGAACTATAGAAGAAGATGCAGATGAACTGTTTTGATGCATAGACTCAGACGATGAACTGTTTTGATGCAATGACTCAGATGGATCCCTAACATGCTCATTAACAACTAAAGGATGCGATGAATGAAATGCAGATGCAGAACGGGAAGATACGACACTATCCAAAGAAGAATAATCACAAGTAAAAGGATTGAGTAGTGCAAGATCCGAACTGTGGTTGGGACCAACAGATTTGGAGGTATCCATAGCAATATTAAAATTGGACAACATGTACAGAGAGGAAGATTCATAAAACTCCACATCCCTTGACAAGTAAAGCTCCCTAGTTCCAAGATCAAATAGAAGAAAAACTTTTGTACCTGATTTAAAACCGAGAAAAATGCTCTTTCTTGCCCTCTTATCAAACTTCTTCCTACCGTGAGCTAATGTAGATGCATAGGCCAAACAACCGAATGTTCTAAGGTTACTAATATCAGTATTTTTTCATATAAAGCGGAAAATGGTGTTTGATACTTTAAAATAAGAGATGGCAATCGATTAATTATATGCGCAGCTTGACCTATTGGTGCGGAATTTATAACCACAAACAAACTGGCAAGTGTACCGGGTCGTACCAAATAGTACATCAGGTGAATGAGGGTCGATCCTACGAGGATTGATGGATCAAGCAATAATGATCAAGTGATTTGCTTAGTCAGACAAACAAAAAATGGTGTTTTGAGAGTTCAAACGCATTAACAGTAAATTCAGAAGATCAGAAAACAAGCAGTAAACAGATTGTGAAATATATATGAGAAAACAGTTAAGGCTTTAGAGATATCTATCTTTCGGATTGACTTTTCTTATTAACTATTTTAATCATGCAAGATTCAATTCATGGCAAACTATATGTGACTAAACCCTAATTCCTTAGACCTTTTTAGTCTCCTCTAACCTTCATCAACCGCCAATTCCTTGGTCACTTAATTCCAATTAGAGGGTGAAGTTTCATTCTAGTTTATATGCCATAGAAACCCTAATTATCCAAATATAAGAGGATTATATGTTACGTATCCCGTTAAGTCCAGATAATTAAAAATTTAGGAAAAATTTTTTTCAAGTTGTTGTTCCAGTAAAGAGCTTTTCCAAGTTATACAAGAACTCAATTAGAACAAGGGTCATACTTCCGTTCCACCCAAATTCATAAAATAAAGAACGAAAACAATTTTTGAAATAGAAATCAGTACATGAATTAAAATAGAAAAGTAATAGTATCAATCCATACAATAGATAGAGCTCCTAACCTTAACTAGTGGAGGTTTAGTTGCTCATGGTTCAGAGAGAGAAAACAAGGATTCTGAAAAACTGTAAATTGCGAAATGCGAAAGAAGAGAAGAGATTAGCCCGAATGGCTGATTCTTTTCCCTTTTATATCTAATCCTAATTAATATAAATTATATTTCCTAAAACTAAATAATATCTTTTTCCTATTTTTAAATAAAATAAAGTTTAATTAGAATTAAAAGAGATCTTCGTTGCCATCATAAACTTGGACGTGGGGACCATGGCCTTCCTTAGGAGTGGCGCCTAATTTGAGAAATCTCAAGTTAGACTTGGAGGAGCCAACATGGTTTGGAGTGTTTTGCGTGTGTTGTTGCGCCTAACTTGGAGGGGGCAGCATCAATCTTGTGCGTTGTTGTTGTGTCTGGTGCCTAACTTGAGAAATCTCAAGTTAGGCGCAGCCTTAGCAGTGTATATTTAACGCCTTTCTCTTGTCCTAGCGCCTAACTTGAGACGCCACTTTGGCTGCCTTGGTTTCATGTATATTGCTCATCTTGGCGCCTAACTTGAGAAATATCAAATTAGGCGCCACTCTTGCAGAATTGATGGAGAAGAAGTATAAACTATTATATATCGTTGGAAAGCTCTGGAAGTTAGCTTTCCAACGCCACTGGAATCACGTCCATTGGACCTCTGTAGCTCGAGTTATTCAGGTTAGAGTGCAGAGAGGTTAGGGTTGACAACATCATTCGCTTTCTTCTCTTTTTCTATAGAAACTCCATCAAATCCATCCGAATGCTACCTGAAATAAACAGAATTATACACGACTCAAAGTAGCATTCATAGTGGCTAAAAGATAATTAATTCTTTATTAAACTCAACAATTTGAATGCAAATTCACTAGGAAAAGATAGAAAAGATGCTCACGCATCACCTATAGCAAAGTTCCAATAACATTTAGGTAAACCAGATTGAAACATCAAGACTCTTGCCACATTGAGTAGATGTTGATGCTTCCTCTCAACAATACCATTTTGTTGAGGGTTTCAACATAAGAGGTTTGATGTAAAATGCCTTGTATTTGGTAAAAAGTAATGAGTTTAAATTCCGAACCATTATCCGAGCGAACAACTTTGATTTGAGTTTGAAATTGTGTTTTAACAAAGTTTACAAAATTCTGCATTAAAGAACCTGCTTCAGATTTCAACTTCATCAAGTAAATCCACACAAATCTTGTTTTGTCATCCACTATTGTTAAAAAATACTTGAATCCTTGCATTGAAATAACTGAATTAGGTCCCCAAATGTCTACATGTATCAAATCAAAGCTATGCGCACTTCTTGACTCACTAAGAGAAAAAGGTAACCACTTTTGTTTAGCCAAGTGACAAGAATCATAAGGTCTATTACATTCAAGCCTATTGAATTTTACACAAGGATAAACCTTCCTAATACTTTCAAATGCACTATGTGGTAAGTGACCTCGCCTATTATGCCACAAACTAGTTAGAGAAAATTGATGGTGTGATACCAAATCTGCTGTCTCGATATTCAAACTAAAAGCTGTTTTTCTATTGTTATTACTCTCTTTTGGTTGATGTATGATGCTGTCCGTAGATGTAGAAGGAACTAATGCTAATGATGCATGCAAATCAGCTGGTGTATCTAATATGTACAACCCCTTACATGTTCTAGCTGTGCCAATCTTCTTCAAGGAGGTCTGACTCTGTATTTCACCACCATTATCAGTAAAAACACATTTACAATGCAAGCCTTTTATAAGCTGAGATATAGAAAGTAAGTTGAAATTGAAACTTGGTATGTACAACACATTAGTGAGATATAGTGTGTCTGAAAATACCACAGTTCCACAAATATTTGAGGTTGCGTAAGATCCATTTGGCAATTTCACCAAAAATCGGCCTAATATGCCTAAAAGTTGTAAAAAAATGCAGTGAGAGTGACACATGATTAGTTGCTCCTGTGTCAAGCACCCAAGAATTTGAGAAAAAAGTGTTTACCGATAATAGATGTGCAATATGTGAGCTCATGCATAATGTGTAAGCAACTAAAGTTGTACCTCTCTGTCCTGCGTTGGAGTTGCAGGTTTCTCTCATGCTCTCTCCATGGCAAGCTTGTACACATTCCTATCGAAGAAAGGCAACTAGTGCATCTCTCAAACTCTGATTGGACAATGGTGGATCGTCCTTCTCTTTGTCCTGCTTCAAACCACTGCCACTGTCATCATTTACCTCAGTAGCAATGTGATTGGCTACTACCAAATTGTTCACTTCCCTTGGCTGTTTTTGCCTTTGGAGGTGTGGTGGAAATCCATGCTTGTGATAGCATGTGTCCACCAAGTGTCATGCCTTGTGATAGTATGAGCAGCTCTTAGGTGAGTTTCTTCCACTTCGTCCACCTCTTCCACCCCGCATTCCTTGTCCTCTCCCTCTAGGGACGCTATTATCGTTAAAATTGTGAGTGGAATTGGCAAGATCTGCGAAGCTCCTAGTCTCAGTATCCATCCCATGGATTTGTCTCTCTTGTTGAGTAAGCAAAGGGAACATTTCATTCACAGCAGGAAATGGCTTCATCAGCATGATCTGTGATCGGACGCCACTAAATTGCTCATTCAGTCCACGCAAAAATCGAACCGCATAGTTTCTTTTTCGGTAATTTCTAACTACTTCAAGTCCACATTCACAATTCACATCACAGCTAACACACACTGGAACAGGTTCGAAACTCTCAATGTCTTCCCAAACTGCCTTCATTTTTGTGTGATATTTTGTAATATTCAAGTCCCCCTGGTTCATAGCATATAATTCTTCTTGTAATTCCACAATTCGAAACAAGTCTCCATGGTAATATCGATACTCTAAATCTTGCCACAGATCTACCGCACTCTCGTGCCAAGCTACGTTCTGAGCTATGTCACTGCTTAGTAACAAATTAATCCATGACACTACGTACGTGTTACATTTATTCCACGCCACAAACTCAGGATGGTTCTTAATTGGTTTAGCAAGTGTGCCGTCAATAAATCCGATTTTATTCTTCGATCTCAAAGCTCTCTTCATAGATCTAGACCAGGAGTTATAATTATAGGTATTCAACACGACTGACACTATAGAAACTCCAGGATTTTCACCTAGATGGAGGTAGTAAACGCTCGACGGATTTTCCAAAGCACTCGCACTTGACTTGGCTCCATTCGAGTTCAGATCTGGAAACCTTGAGTCAGAAAGCTTCGATAGCAATCTCGCTAAGCTTCGAAGCACTCGCAACCAATCAGTTTGTATTGTGATAATCAATCCGCGATGCATATTGCGACGAATCTGATTTTTCACGAACGAACAAAACACATTGAGGTGGATTATCACATCGTGCAGGAGAAGGTGCAGTGCGGTGTGCTTAAATTGATGCCAGTTACATCAGCTAATCAAACAGCTGCTTTTCTCACAAAGCGCTTGCTCCAAGACCATTTGGTTTGCTACTCAACAAGCTAGGAATGCTTGATTGCATTCCCCGCTTGAGGGAGGATGTGATTCCTCTTCAAGTGGAGTGATTAGTTCCAACTTGAGGGAGGATGATGAAGATGTAAATTAGTTAGTTTTATTGTTTGGGCATATTCTACTTTGACAAGTTGTAACTAATAGTTAGTTGTGTTATTTGTAGAAGTGATGAGCTAACTCAGCATCAGGTTAGATAGTTCCTAACTAAGTTAATTAGCTATTAGTGAGAACTATATATAGAAGTAGCTAGGATTATTGATCGTGATTTTTTTCTATGTCTGAAACGGAGACGTCTGCCATTAAAGTAGAATCACAGTTTCGATCTGTAACTGTTTTTCACCTCTTGTCAGATTTTAGATCTTCCACATTCACCGCATCATGTGAAAACCGTGCTCAAGATCAGAATTGAGAGAGAGATATGTGATGAGAGTACAAGAAATACGTGTGAGAAAATGCACTTCTCATTATACAGAAAAAATAAAAAGAAAATTCATGATCAATAATCCTAACTACTTCTATATATAGCTTCTCATTATTCTCAACCATATTATTATTATTATTATTATTATTATTATTATTATTATTAACACGGTAAACTAGCTACTGTTAAAGGCTATATATGCATATTATTATTATTATTATTATTATTATTATTATTATTATTAACTGTAAACTAGTTACGTTATTGTTATATATATATATATATATATATATATATATATATATATATATATATATATGCATGTAAAACTGACAACGATCTAAATAATGTTAATATTATCTTTTATTTACTATAAATAATATTAACTCACAAATATTATTATTATTATTATTATTATTATTATTAAAAAAATAAAAAAAATACTTACATAATTAACTTTACTAAGATAGTTAACAATGTAAAGTTCAAGACTATTAACTTCTTTATTTTTTTTTTTAGGCATTATGAGTAATTTGTTGGATGGGTAGGAAATGAATTATGAAAGTAAATAGCAGTGTTGCAGAGAAGGAATTGAAGAAAGTAATGTTCAGAGAAAAATGAATCTGAAAAGAAAGAAGATAGGAGCGTGACTTTATTCTTTAAGGTTGGAGTGCATGGGCGACACGTGGGGGTGGCCACAAATCTGAGGTTCAGATTTGTAGTCCACTTCCTCACCGTTAGATCTACTTTGCTTCTTCCCTGACAGTTGGATTTCAAGGGTCTCAAATCTGAGGCTCAGATTTCACCAATCCCATCATCACCGTCCGATCCTCTTCAATTTAAATATGGTCGTTTGATACTTCTCCAAAACTCAAATATGAGACTCCAAATTGTAACAAAACTGACCTTCCGATTCTATGCCCCTAGAAATGAGTCTCCAATTTGTCTTCTACGCCATCACGAACCGTCCACACCCATGGATAACACACACTGGCAATAACGGTGAAAAATACCATTGAAGTCCCAATATTAAAATTAAAAAGCGCCAGTGTGTGTTATTCATGGGTGTGGACGGTTCGTAACGGCGTGGAAGACAAATCGGAGGCTCAGATTTTTAGGGGCATGAAATCGGAGGGTTAGTTTTGTTACAATTCGAAACCTCAGATTTGAGCTTTAGAAGAAGTATCAAATGGTCAAAATTAAATTGAAGAGGATCAGACGGTGATGATGGGGTTGGTGAAATCTGAGCCTCAGATTTGAGACCCTTAAAAATCAACCGTCAGGGAAGAAGCAAAGCAGATCTAACGGTGAGGGAGTGGACCACAAATCTGAGCCTCAGATTTGTGGCCTCCCCCACGTGTCACCCATGCACTCCAACCTTAAAGAATAAAGCCACGCTCCTATCTTCCTTCTTTCCAGTTTCATTCTTTTCTGAACATTACTTTCTTCAATTCCTTCTCTGCAACACTCTCATTTACTCTCATAATTCATCTCCTACGTACCCAATAAATTAATCATAATGCCTAAAAAAAATTAAAGAAGTTGATAGCCTTAAATTTTACATTATTAACTATTTTAGTGAAGTTAATTATGTAAGTATTTTTTTTATTTTTTTAAATATAAATATAATAATAATAATATTTGTGAGTTAATATTATTTATAGTAAATAAAAGATAATATTAACATTATTTAGATCGTTGTTAGTTTTACATGCATATATATGTTTATAACAGTAACATAGCTAGTTTACGCTAATAATTCTTAATAAGGGATAAGTATTGTTTTGGTCTCTAACGTTGAGAGTCAGAATTGAACCCGTCTCCAATGTAATTTTTGACTTAAAATCATCTTTAACGTTTTTTTCTTATTAAAATCGTCCTTTTAATTTTTTCTGGACAAAAATACCCTCTCCTACCATCAGCACCTTTATTTCTACCACCACCAGCACCATTACTTCCACCACTGAGAAAAACAACATCAATGAAATCAACACAAATTCAACAAATCAAGGAATAAAAAATTTAACAAATTCAACAAACAAATCAACACACAACAACAATAAAATCAGAAAACAACAAATCAAAATTCACAGAAGCAGAAGCAGAGTAAAATAAAAGCAAGAAAGCAACAAGCAACAAGCAGAAAGCAAAATATATAGAGTTACTTCAACATTGATAAAATCAGAAATAAAAGCAAGAAGCAACAATTCATTCATTGTATTTTCATCCATTGCACAAGTAGAAGCAGAAGCAGAGTAGAATAATCATTAATGGCGTCAGCCAGATGAGAATTGTGCTACCAGTCTACCACCGATTGAGTAAATTCAGGAGCAAAATTATCACATTTGAAAAAAAAAAATTTAACCATTAAAATTTAACAAGCAGAAACAGAAAATACAATTTCATTTTCATTCAACAAATGCTCCTTGATTTTATTTTTGATTAAAAGCAAGAAAGCAGAAACAGAAGCAGAATCAAAAATCGGGAAGCAAGAAGCAAGAAGTAGAAGCAGCAGACGCAAAAACAAGAAGCAGAAGTAAGAAAGCAAGAAGCAGAAGCAAGAAGCAAAATCAGGAAAGCAAGAAAGTAGAAGCAAGCTGCAGAACCAAAAAACAAGAAGCTGAAGGAGAAATGGGAAGGTGCAGTGGCGAGGGGGTGAGGTGCAGATGAAGCGGCGAGGCGGCGAGGTGCGGCGGCGAGGTCAGCGGCGACAGTGGCTCGCGTCTCCTCTCTCCCTCGTGATTCCCAACAGCGACGGCCACGACGATGGCGATGGCGGCTCCAAGTTTCGCTGCCGCCGTCCCCCTCCCCCTGCCCCTCCCCCGCACCCCCACCCCGCGTCCTTTCCCTTTCCTTCCCCCCCCCCAAACACGCGTTCTTTTGTTTTTTTTTTTTAATTTTATAATTTTTTTATTAAAATAGGAGTAGTTTAGGAATAAAATTAAAAATTTTATTAAAAAAGACGATTTTAATAGGAAAAAAAAATATTAAGAATGATTTTAAGTCAAAAATTATGTTGGGGACGGATTCGATTCCAACCCTCAACGTTAGGGACCAAAACAATACTTATCCCTAATAATAATATGCATATATATGTCTATAACAGTAGCTAGTTTACGGTGTTGTTATTATTAATAATAATAATAATATGGTTGAGAATAATAATTAGTATTATATTTGTTATGCCATAATTATAATTATTTTATAAATTTATTAATTGTATTTGTTAGTAGAATGTGTAATTAAAATTTAGTTTGTTGGTTGAAAGATTTTATATCACCTGATATTGAGGTTGTTGGTAGTATCTATTTAATGTTAGTGTCATCATGAATTAATTAAAGAATGTTAACAAATAAATTAATAGAGCTTAGTTTGTCGATAATTTGAGTCTTTTAAATTATATGCAAATATGAATTAGAATTTTTGGTTTAATGTATAAACTATACTTGTAGTAGAATAGATAAGAATTAGAACTAATTATTGCAAAAAATAATTAAGCTATTAAAGATAATAATTAATTAGGTTATGTGTTAAACCATAATTAGTTATGGCCTTCTTGTTTACGGTTCCGTGTAGGGTATTGAATATGTTCATCTAGATGTTTTTTATAAGGTACTTAGTGATAAGGTATTTAGTTATATGCGGGCCTATTCTTTTACAAATAACACTTTTTAGTTTTTCAAATGATAATATAAAAGGAACAACAAGTTCATATAAATTTTCACATACAAATTTTACACTCTCAAGTGTTTGTAACAAAATTTGACCATGATAATATAATTCTAAGATAACTCTATTTTTCATTTTGTTTAAAAACTATGCTTCACTGATAGTTCATATGGACAAAAGTAAAAAAAAAAAAAAAAAGAAACTCAAAACGGTAAAAAACCAGAAAGAAGATGAGTGGAAGAAGATGAAGTTTCTGCAAGTGGACCGTTGGTATGTATATATATGTATACAAATCTGAGTCTCAAATTTCAATTTTTCTCTAATTAATTTTTTTATTTGTAAAACTGACCTACCAATTTGAATTTTTAATTTTTATATTTTTTAACCATTAAAAACTTGTTAGAAGTAAAAAAAAAATTGTTTACACACAATTCGAAAACTCCAAGTTATGAACTACCAAATTTCAATTTTCAGCAAACTAAATTCGGAACCTCAGATTTCTTCTCCCCCTAAATCGGTGCATCCGATTTGTTCTTCTGAATTTAAAAAAATAATCACCTCCATATATTTTATAAACACACCTGTTCTTCAGATTCAGGATCAACATGATAATTGATTCCATATCAAAAAATTGAGCCTCTGAACCTGTTTGAGAAATAATAAATTAAAAAAATGAATAAGTCGTTTTTTAAAATAAAATAAAAATGGACAAAAAAGAGTCTTTGGTATTTGAGAAATTGGCTTGTTTGCATTTTTACTAATTGTCTAATTTATAATCATCTATGCCAGGGCATTGTATCACCACTATCCATTAAGCAATGAAAGAAAAAAACTAGCTCTACCAAGAATTATTAGTAATATAAAAAGGTCTCCATATTAAATGCACATAATAAATCAAAATTTGGAAAGAAAAAAAAGTATTAAATCACCTAATAAAAAATAAAAAGTAAAAAAAATAAAAAACAAAAAGAAAGAAAGAATCCCCTTCCGTATAAAAAAAATGGCGAATGCATTCTTAATTTCTTTTGGATTCTATCCTCCATTATTTGTAGCTTGTATGTTAACTTACTTATTTACATATTCTGATGGTAACCTCAATGCAAAAACATGCCTAACACGTGCATGATTTTTCCATTTTTGTTACATCATTTTTTCTTACAAAGCTAGAAAATTGAGTCCTTAGCATATGTTAAAAACTATAGTTCCTACGTCAAAAGAATCCACTTGTCTATCATTTTTTCTTACATACTCCCTCCCTTATCTATTATTTTTCTTATATAAATAAATAAATCCAATCATATATAATCATTGTTGAGAGGTCATTACCATCCAAAAATTTCCAAATCTAACCCACCATCTTCATTTTCAAGTCCCAAACCGATGCATGTGCTACGGTAATCAAACATTCTGCCCCACCACCAACCTTCGTTGTTTTAAGAAGCTTCAATTCAGTTTCAAACATCATCCCAAATTCTCAATTCATCTCCCATCATCCATTAGATGGAGTCTCGTTGACCCCACTCCATCTATTATTGGATGTATGAACCCTTTTGTGAAATCAGTAGATCACACTTCTTTTTTTTTTTTTTGTTGCCCACGGTATCCCCAACCCGACAGGCGAAAGACTAATCCGTCGCAGATCGGAGCTCCATTTAAAGGTCTGCCACTAGCCAATAAACTGCTGCATGCACAAGGCGGGATTCGAACGATCACACTTCATTTAACAATAATGTTTGATAGGGATGTTTGTGGTTCGAATTGGATTAAATTAAAGACAAATTAAAATCGAACCAATTAAATTGCCATCGAACTGGTTTGGATCGGGTAAGAATTTTTTGACCCAATTCTTTCAGGATTTGTCTCAACATTGATCATAAATCACTTCTGGTTTATTGTTTCTGCTTTGTTCGTTTAGAACCGGAGACTCTGGTTCCTCGTTATGTTGCGACGAGGTGGTCGCAACATCGGAACCACATTTTAACAAGAGAAACCTAGGCTTGAGTTTATTCTCCCAAAGTTCCCTAAAAGCCACGTCATCCCCAAACTTCTTTCTAACCTCAACCAAAACCATCTCGGCCGGTAGCCGGTAAGCTTCCACCCCAATCTCCAATTCCCCTTTCATCCTTCCCAAGTCAACCCCACCCTCCTTCTTCCACCTCACCGCCATCCCTTGCGCCACCCCAACCTCCTCCGCCACCTCCACCACCTCCTCCGGTAACCCCCTAACCACCAACCACTCTCCCTTCCCACTACCAATATCACCAAACAGCCCTGACAAATCCAAACCGGAAGAAAAAGTTACTATATCAAACGCATTCAAGACCTTATTGGGCCCAACCCCAAGCCCAAGCCCATAATCATCCTCATAAGGCTTAATCTCTTTGTAGCCCTTTCTAAACCACGGATCCTTTTTCATTTCTTCGACAGTTATTCTTGTCTCTGGGTTAACATCTAGAAGCTTCCGGAGGAATCTTTTGAGATCCGGTGACATCCAACGTGGACACCGAAACTCTCCTTTGTAGATCTTTCTATACATAACCATTAAGTTCGGGTCATTAAACGGCAAGTACCCTGCCGTTAGAACGAACAAAACGACGCCGCATGACCATACGTCAACTTTGGCACCGTCGTAGCCGCGTTTCGATAGAATCTCAGGTGCCACGTAGGCAGGGGTCCCACACAGCGTGTGTAATAGTCCATCAGGGTGTATCTGGAAAAAAAAAAGTGTCAAAAATGTTGGGAAAGATGCCAGTGTTCATTAGAAGCATAAACGTAAAAACTTTTCTTAAAAAATAAGATTCAACTTTGTCTAGATTAGTTTGTACGCTTTAAAAAGGTACAGAATCTAATTATTATATTTGGTAAAACATAATAATTATAAATAAAAATTTAATTCTGATAAAATAATCATGTAAAAGATTAAACATCGTTTAATCACATTTTTTTTCATAACCATTTATACGTAATTGAATGGATTGAGTTAGCCAACGAGCTATGCATAGTCTCTCCTTCTCACTAAAAGATCTCAAATTCGAGTTCCACTCTTAATTTAAAAAAAAAAATGGAATGAATTGAGTTAATATTCCTGAAATTATACTAGTGTTTTATTCAATAATATTTATGGCTCACATTGGTTCTAACTTTACTTCCGTCAGTAAACCAATTTTTAAAATTTTAAAATATTTTTAGAGAACAAATTGAAGTATAAAGATAAAAAACGTAAGTCACAAATATTAAATTAAAAAATCAAATGAAGTAAATTAAAATTTTGAGGATCACTATCTATTCATAAACCAATCTGATTATTAACTCAAAATTGTTTTATAGTACAATATATCAAAAGCAAATTCTATAAACAAATAGAAAATGGTTTAGAAAAGCACTTCTTAGAAATGTTTTTAACGTAAAAAATCCAAACGTAATAAGTAATAAGTTATTTGTTGAATTTCTTCAATCTCTTTCTAAAATATAATGTTAGGACTAAAGAATACTTTGCAAATTCGAACCCTAAATTGAATAATAATTAGAATATGAAAGATGAAATTAACCCGAAATTATGCTGTTAATTGAAGCCAAAGCCCTGACCTGATCCCTAACTGCACTCAATCCAAAATCCGAAACCTTCAAATTGCCATGTTCATCAAGCAAGAGATTCTCCGGTTTAAGATCCCTATGAAACACCCCACGCGAGTGGCAATATCCAACGGCCGAGATCAGCTGATGAAAATACTGACGGCTCAGATCTTCCGAGAATCTCCCCTTAGAAACCCTCGCAAACAATTCACCACCTTTAATAAACTCCATTACGAAGAAGATCTTCGTCTTCGTCGCAAGAACCTCGCGGAGCTTCACGATGTGAGGGTGGTGCAACCTACTCATTATGTTTATCTCTCGCTTCACGTTACCGGCTAAACCGGTTCCCTGTAACTTCTTCTTGTTTATGATCTTCACCGCCACGCTTTCTCCAGTCTCAAGGTTCCGCGCGTGGTAAACCTTCGCGAACGCGCCGCATCCTAAGAGCCTTCCAAGGTCGTATTTCCCGAATAGAGCCCTTTGCTCCGTCGGAGACGGTGGCGAGTGGTCTTCAATTTCCGGCATTGGGACTACCGGAAAATGAAGATTTGCCGTTGATGGTGAAGATTGAAAATTGGGATATGGGTTTTGTTATCGGGGGTGGGAATTGAAATGGGTTGGTCGCAAAATCTGTTATTTGTTGGGTTTTGAATAGTGACTGAGAGGATTTGGTTTTGATTATGCATGTTTCTGGTTTTATTGGCCTAGTTTTGCTGCTTTTTCCGTTTAAGAGAACCGGGATAAGAGTATTTTAATTTTGTTTTATTATTTTTGTTATTTTTTGGCTTACGAAAGTTCGGGGGGAAAACGTGAAGGTTTTGTTTGTGTCCACACACGTGTAGTGTTGCGGTTGTTGAAATCTTGCAATTGGATCTTGGCACGTGTTTTTTTGGGGGTAATTTTGGAAAAATGGATATTCGTTTTGTTAGAATAATGTGGCATATTAGTATGAATTTGTGATACAAGTGTTTGGTCAAAATAACATTGTTCATTTAATTCAATGCAAAATGACAAATCAAAATCATAACAGTTTTAATTTGATTGGATCCAATTTTAAATAAATCGCTAGAGTTGGATTAGATTTTATGTAATTAATATTAAAAAATAACAATATCACTCATATTTTTAATAATATTACTCCATATATGATTTTTTTTTTTTTTTTTTTACGATATGTTTACTATGAATTTGTAAAAAAATACTGATATTATTAAAGATTTCCTGATAGAAATATTTTATTTTCAAAATATTATTATTGTATTATCAAACATAAATTTTATTAATAATACATTTAATGAAAATGGCTAACATACACAAGCTCCTACAAATTTTGATTTTGACAACAAATTTATTCATTTTTTATGTTAGCTTTATAATTAAGAATGAATATGTATATTATCATCATTATTCATATTAATTATAGTTTAACTTTTTCTCTTTCTGATAAAATTCTCTTCTTTTATTTGTGAAAAATACCAGGCGTTTGAACCAAGTTTTTAATTAAATTCTTGCACGCTCTTTTATTTATAAGAAATATTATACAAAAATTTGTATATTGTATCCATAAAATATGTATATTACATAAACTTTGATTTATAATACATAAATTTTTTGAGAATTATATACTCCAAATATTGACTTATTCAATTAATAAAATATATTTATAATAAAAAATTGTGTTTTATATACAAAAATTTGTATATTGTATACAAATATTTATATACTATACCAATGAAATATGCACAACATATAATTTAATGTACAATATAAAAATTTTGGTGCATAATATAAAAATTTTGATGTACAGTATAAAAATTTTTAAAAGACTACATATCTATAATATTGACTCACCCAACTAACAAAATATATTTGTAGAAAAGATTATGTGCTATGTATAAAGATTTATGTGTTATATCGATAAATTTGTGTTATATACAAAATTCTTTTTGCTAATTTTAAAAATTTATATACTATATCAATAAATTTTTGTGCTCTCCAATAAAAATTTATGTGACGTAAAAAACACAAAAAAAAATAGTGATATAATAATGTACATATTTTTTTTAGTTAAATTTTGTACCAACTTAATTGAACTTTATTTCAAAAACACTTATACATATATAGCTTGACTCTTTATTTATATCCTTCTTCAATTTACATTAATTACTTTAGCATTTTCTCTCTCCTTATTAACCTTTCTTTTTTTTTTTTCTCTTTTTTATCTTTTTCAAATAATTTTTTTTTAAATAAATATATTCAATAAAAATTTAAGATAATTACGTTAAAAAAATAGAATTTAAAATTATACAGATATTCTAAAATAGAATTAGTTACACATCCTATCTTAAATATATCTATATAAATCAAATCAAATTGATTCAATTTACAAATCAAATGAATTTGATTTATGCAATTTACATGTAAATCGAATTAACTTGATTCGATTTATTATTTGTCGGTATCAATTGTGCCGCAGAAGATGACAGCAGTAAAAAAGAGACAGAAAAAGTTGAGACTGACGTGGCAGCAGACATGATGGATCTGACGGAAAAATCTATTTGTCTTTTTATTTTTTGCCAACCCTATGCATCATCACCATCATCACCATAACGGACACAGCATTATCTGTTATAGTTTTTAACCCCAATTTTACATAAGAGTATAATTATCTATTAAAAGTGAGGGATTTAAATATATTTTTCAATTTTGATAAACCAAAAGGTCCACGATTTAAAAGGTCGGTGATCTATTTATCTTTTGAATATATTCTTAATATGGTCAATTTTTTAAATAAAATTTTATTAATTAATTTGAATAAAAAGATAACATAATTTTTTAATATAGGTATAAAAATAAGATGGGTCTTCCAAATTCAACTAAAATAACTAAGTACAGCAAACAATACTAGAAACAGTAAAAAAAATAACCAATAAAAATATGATCAATTTAGTTCTAAAATTTAAAATAAAATAAGTATATTTATTGAATTATTTTTTAGTACGGAGTATGTACTAATTGAATTAAAGGAATTATAATAAATAATAGATTAATTAATAGTCTTTTTTAGTCTTATATTTTTTAATGATAGATCTATATGAACACAATTAATTATTTTAAGATAGTAATTTATTTAATATTTGATATTGTATAAAAATAAATTATTAATTTAATAAAAAATTAAATAACTAAATCGTACATTTAATAAAAATATTATTTTATATTTTATAACATTGAAAAGTACATTTTAAAAATATGCCAATTAAATATAATTTTATTATTTTCGACGTTTAAAAATGAATCATCTTTTTACAAACCAATCACGTTTTTTTATATGTGAAAAAGTTGGAAATGAAAATTATTTTAAAAAAAATTAAAAACAAAAATAGAAAATATTTTTGCAAACTAATCAGTCCTTAAATTTTAATTCCTATGCCACCTTAGATGACTATACTTTATAATAACTTTTTTAACATCAAAAGTTTTAGTAATAATTTTTTAGATGCTAATGAGTCAATGGATAATTTTTTAATGAATTTTTAGAAATAGTTTTTATTCCATTTTAAATTCATAAGTTTATAAAAATGTAGATTTTTTAGAATTTAAATTAAAACATAAATATTAAATTTCTATTCTTACTCTTTTTTGTTAATATTTTATTTGAATCCAAACAGATATTTTGTTATTGGCATTTATGTTTTAAAGTTAATGTCAATAATTTGTACACGCATCAAATCAAATTAACTTGATTCGAGTTAGTACTTGTATAGCATATATATAGTAAATGGAATCAAGTTAATTTGATTTACATGTAAATAGCATGATTTGATTTATATGTTTTTTTTTTTTTTGTGACTTAAATAAACTAAACAAAGAAAAAGAATAAGAAAAACAAAGAAACTGCTTAAATAGAAAGACAGCCCCGTTCAAGACTACTCTTAAACTCCTTTTAAGGAGAACGAAGCTCCACACGATGAAGTTGTAACCTCATCACCATATTTGCCATGTTGTTTGCCACCGTGTTTGCATCTCTCATAATCAAACAAAAGTCAACACGACAATTCCAATGCATGATATCTCTTATTTTGAGCACCAACGAATCAATAAACCCAAAACCATCTTGGTGATTAGTAACAAGTTTAAACGCTTCCACACAATCCGTCTCACAAATAACATCTCGTTGACCCATATCCCAAGCTAAGAGATATCTTCTCCAAATAGCAACAATTCCCTTGAAGAATACTATTACTCTCAATTATTCCTAAACATCTCATTTGTCAACTCCCATTACAATCTCTAATAACGCAAACAAAACCAACACTATCACCTGAACCAGGATAACTAGCATCACAATTAATCTTGAAAGTACCAATGGATGGGGGATTCCAAAAACCATTTAAAATAGAGGGAAGGGACGTACGTTGTAATTCATAAGTATTCCTAAGCTCTGTTTCTGAAGCTAATGCCAGACAAATCACTTTTTTTTGGAGGCCAACTCTCACGAGGATTAAAGATGTCATTATTCCTTACTCGTCATATCCACCAAAGTCCCGAAAAGAACCCGAATGGATGCTCTCTGATATGATACAAGAACCAGTTCTTCAAATCCAAAGGATGACAAGAAATATCCAACCTATGCCATATAAGCTGAACTTTTGGACAATCTCAAATATAGTGTAAAATTGATTCCTGGCTAGAAAGACATCTTGGGCACCTATCCGATGATGACATGCCTCTTCTGAAGCAAAAACTTGTAGTAGGAAGAGCCTCCTCAAGACACAGCCAAGCTAAAAACTTGTGCTTTTTCGGAACAAGTTGACGCCAAAGCCAAAGCCAATTCTCCTGCTCCTCCCAACCAAATAGTTGCTTACACAATCACAAGTAACCATTGCATGAATCATAGACTTTGACAGCAAATCCAGACTAATACCAACTCGCTTTCGGGTCTGCTTGCACATCTGGATTGTAAGAAAGAATATTACCTTTCAGATTTTAAGATAAAGGAGAATAAAGAGTATCCAAATACCACCTACCAACCGTCCAAATATCCTGTATCCGGAGGTTCAAATCAGAAATGTGAACATAATCAATCTCATTAGAAAACTGTCCTTCTCTCCTCCAGCTAGAAAACCAAAAATTCTGGTTCAAATTCTCAATACACTAAGCAAACTCATCCTTCAACACTTCCCAAGCCTTGCAAAGACTCTTTCAAATGGGAGAGCCCTTGTTCTTAGGACAACTAAAACAGTCATATAGAGATGATCGGTATTTGGCATCCAATAATTAGACCCATAACTTGTCTGGCTGCTAGAAAAAAGTCCAAACTAGCTTCCCAAAAAGAGCAATATTCACACAATAAGAATTTCTAATTCCCAAACCTCCATATTTTTTTGGAGTAACCAGTACCTTCCAACTAACAAGATACAATCCTCTTCCATCAACTTGTCCTTTCCAAAGAAAATTATTCATCATAGACTCCAATTTACTAATGATTCCGTTGGAAAAAATAGATACCTGCATTTGGTACGTGGGAATAGTGGCTGCAACAGAATTAACCAAGCAGAGTCTACAAGTCCGATTGAGTAAACTCCCTTTCTAACTTGCTAGTCTACCTCGAATCTTATCTAGGATACCATTGAAAGCTGAATGGGTCACCCTAGAATAGCTAAGTGTAATCCCAAGATACTTGCCTAAGTCTTGGACAAATCTGATAGAGAAAACCCCAATGAAAACTTCTTTCCTTATTGCAGAGAAATTCTTGGAGCAAAGTGCTTTAGACTTCTCGACATTAATCTTCATCCCAGATATTTTGAAAAAAGTTTCTAAAACCAACATCACATTTTGCACTTGTCTCTTTGTAGCTTTTCAGAATAAAAGCAAGTCATCCGCAAACATTAAGTGAGATATTCTTGGTCCCCCTCTAAAAATAGCAACCGGCTCCTACAAGCCCAAATCAACCTGATGACTAATAAAGTATGCCAATCTCTCCATACACAACACAAAAAGATTGGGTGATATTGGGTCTCCTTGTCTAGAAGTAAAGCCATTCAGACGATTCCCATTCCAAAGAATAGATAAGGAAGAAGCAGTGACACAATTCATAATCAAATTAATTGTAGGAATGGGAAAACCAAAGCTCTTAAAGGTATGGACTAAAAACCTCAAGTCAACTCTGTCATAAGCTTTTTCCAGATCAATCTTAAAGGTCAGTGTGCCTTTCTTTGATTTAGTCTTCTTCATAAAGTAGATGACCTCTTAAGCAATAATGATGTTGTTAGGAGTTCTTCGTCCCGGAATAAATCCTCCTTGAAGCAGGCCAACAATCTCTGCAAGATGAGGACGGACCCTATTAATAAGGACCTTCGTGATAATTTTGTAAATTACATTGCAGAGACTAATCGGCCTGAAATCTTTCATAGATACCAGCGATTCAACCTTTAGAATAAGAACCAGTAAAGTCTCCACCATTCTCGGATCAAGAGCAACATCGGAGAATGCCTGCTTAACCATCTTCCAAACATCAAGACTAATGATCTTCCAATATTCCTTGAAAAAGAAAGCTTGAAACCCATCAGGATCCGGAGCTTTAAAAGAGTTCATGTGAAAAACAACTGTTCTGACTTCCTCCATAGTAATTGGTGACGTAAGATCATTGCAAGCTTCCTCTTTCAGAGAAGGAAGAGGCATATCACAAAGGCAACCCAAATCAACATTATCCAAACGACAGAATAAACTTTTGTAGAAAGACTCTGCTTCTCGACTGAGAACCCCCGGATCAGTTTTTTATACTCCATCCTTGAGAAAAAGGCCATGAATCTTATTATGCTTCCTTCGCACAAGAGTTTGAATATGAAAGAATCTTATATTCCTATCTTCGAACCTTACCCACTGCTCTCTAGACTTTTGGAACCATATGAGCTCTTCTTGCACTAGTGTATTATTATAATCATTAAGCAACTGTTGCTCTTTCTGACGCAAATGAATGATATCCACCACTTCCAAATGCTTCTGTAAATAATTAATCTGTTGCTCTAATTCACATTTCTTAACAAAAATATTACAAAACACCTTCGAGTTAAACTCTAATGAATTCTTTTGCACTTTCGAAAGTTTGCCATGAATTCCTCTATTACTAGACTACCATGACTGATTCACAATATTCTTATACCCGGGATGAGTAGTCCAAGCAGCAACAAATTGAAAAGGTCGATTCCCTTTAGGTTGAGGACGACCTTTACAACGCACCAGAATAGGGCAGTGATCAGACTGAATCCTATTTAAAACTTCTGCATAAGCCTCTAGAAAGATAGATAACCAACCACTATTTATACAGACTCGGTCAAGCTTTTTTGCCACGTCAACATAATTTTTTATCCTCTTGTACCAAGAAAATCATTTCGCAATAATCTTCAGATCAATAAACCACTATCCCCTAATGAAGTAGCAAACATGTTTGCTCTTTGATGAGAAAATTGATAGCCCTTATATTCATGGAAAAATATGACTTCATTAAAATCACCAAGAATAATCCAAGATCCTTGAAAAATCATAGATTGTGCAACAAGATAATCTCAAAGGAGGATCCTTTTATTAAATTGAGAGCTATCATAAATACCACTATACCTCCAAATTAAATTATCAGATTGAACCTCAACAGTAACACCTTGATCAAAAGCATCAATGACCTTACAATAAATACCCTGCATAGAGGATAGAAACCAAATACCTCCCTTATGCCCCTTTGCTTCCACTATACCAACAAAGTGATAGCCCAACTTTTTCCAGAGCTTTTACATGCTGAAAAGGGGAGTGGGTTTCAACCACAATAAAGAAAACAGGTCTAAATTTTTTAACAAGTTCCTTACAATACACCTGGGCTAACTTATTAGAAGCACCCCTAATATTCCAAACAATCATATTTAAACTATCCATAAATAATAGAGACAGAATAAATAAGAACATAATACTCTAATTAGAATCACCAACCTCAATAGGTGGTTTGTCCTGCGGTACTGGCACACTCTGATCCTCAATAATTGCCACTCTCGGATCCCCAAATGCTACACCCGCCATGCTTCCATCTACTAAGGTTCCCTCCGTTGCGCCGCTATTTTTATCAACTGGCGAGTTCTGCAGGGAGGAAGGTCACGGACGCTTCTGGAGAGAAATTCCACGATGTACAGGAATTTTGTGCGATGGAGATGGCACAATTTCATGCTTTCCTCGCTGCCCCATCCTAATGCCAATCGATTTGCCTCTATCACCATGCAAATTGGGCCTTGGGACCCTTCTTGAACCATACATGTGCTGCTTTCCGTCTTGGTCCTTCAAACCTGATGGATGATCCATTGTGAATTTTTCCTCAGCACTTGTTGCCAGCCCTCTCCATCATCCATGCATGCCTCCTTAACATGACCATCAGCCATGTGAGGGGTCAATGATTCCGTAACCGCATCATTCCCTTTAACAACTCCTAATTTCTCGTCCAAATTACGAGAATCCTCACCCAAATCGTGAGCTTCCGATTCAACCTCTTTTTGAATTTCATGATTGTTGTGTGGCACTAATGTCGGGGCTTCATGATTCTTTCCATCACCAAAAGAATCACCCTTCCCTTCCGATGACTCCTTCTCCATGCACAACGATTTATCATGCCCATACTGTGCACAAGTAGAAAAATCAACTGCAAACTCTCGTACTCCACTTCATGAGTCATACCCTCTACTATAATATGTTTGATTATCGGTAACCCAAGATTAATTTGAACACAAGTTCGGACATATTTTTCTCTCTCTGCAAGCTTCGTGGCTAAGTCTACTTTCACCGGAACCCCTATTGCAGAAGCAATCCGCAGCATCGCTTGTTCCTGGTAGCACCAAATCGGAAGTCTCAAGACTTGAATCCATACTAGCCTTGATCCGAAGGATTGTGCGCATGGCCTAAATAGTGACCATCTATCAACCACGGGCTACCAAGCATGACTTTCTCACGATCTGCAGCAATACCAAATTAAAAAAAAAAATATATCCAAACCCCACATCCAACAAATCAAACCCTCATTTGATGCGCCATACTATCAGAAGCTTATGCATAAGAGCCGTGTAGCCATAATGTTTATCCAGCACCTTGATCACGATGGCTTCCTTATATGGTTCAGCTAGACAATTCTTTGCCTCTCTCGTAAACTGATACTTGGTGGACGAGAATCACCTTACCTGTCACCATGGCGTAAACCTACTAATCCAAAGGGCTTAGACTTCTCTACACCAACGACCTTATCTCTAAAAGAGATCTTGGATGGCTTTTCTAAACCCTCTTGAGAAAAACCCTCCTTGACACTGATACACACCCTCCCACGCTCTCCCCCTTATCTCTTCCGATGGCATGGCCATCTTTCTCACCGTATTTCACCTCTCATTCTCTCTTGAGTATAGAGTACGATTTGATTTATATATAAATGTTTAGGACAGGATGTGTAATCGATTATAGTTTAGGGGCATAATTTTAAACTTCATTTATTTTAGGTTTAATTACTCTGTTAGTCCTTATAGTTTCACTGAATTTTTAATTGGTCCCTATATTTTTTTTCTCTTTGATTGAGTTCCTATACCATATCAGATTTTGTAATTAAGTTCCTACCGTGATAAAAATGCTGGAATTAACGAAATATTCTGTTAAGCAAAACGAATATGTCTAACACTTGACTGAATATTTTATATAGTTTAACAGAATATTCTGTTAATTTCAACGTTTTTGTTACGGTAGAGACTTAATTATAAAATCTAATATGGTATAAGGACTTAATTGAAAAGAAAAAAAAAGTATAAGAACCTAATTAAAAATTCGATGAAACTATAGGAATCGACATAGTAATTAAACATTTATTTTATCCAAGTAAATTATCCCAATAATTTAGTAAAACTTAATATTAAATTTTCTTTTGTTCTTTTATTTCTTATTCACACATAAAACAAAATTTAACATAGAATTTTGTTTACAGAAGTTTTTTTTTTTTTTTTTTTTGCGTGAATGCTACATATTTTCTGTAAACAAATAAATAAATATTTGATATTAATTGAATTAAAATATCAAAAAAGATATTAAAAATAATATATAATTAAGTAGTATTAGAACAATAAAGCATTAAAGTGATAACATTAACTACGATAGAAAAGGACTAGCAAAGTCATTAACGCAGAAAAAGATAAAATTACAAATTTAACCCCAAAAAAATAGAAGCAAAATTTAATGTATAAAAAATAATGTAATTTATGTACAAGTCAAAATATGTATGATGCTAATGTAACATGAACTTGTGTATTTTAGCATTTCTCATATTTAATTTAATACATATTTATTCTTACCTTATATGCCTTAATAAATTATATATAACAAGGAAATAAAATGACTATAATTAAAATTTAACACAATAAATGTTATAAAAAAAAAAAAAAAAAACTAGAATTATTCACATGCAGAGAAAATAGCACCACAAAAAATATAGAGAGGGAATAATGGAACATACCAGAATAGAACAATAGCATAATCTTGGGAAGCCGTTGTTAGATTATTCGGTGTGTTACTGGTTGGATTTGGGGACAGCACAAAAGTGATTAAAATGTGTTTTACCAAGCAAGGGAACTGAACTTAGTAGCATTTCACGTGACCTTCATGACCCAACAGTATCGCCTATCTGCCGATAAAAGAGGAAATTAGTTGCTAACTGGTTATTTGATCCAAGAATTCAATTAATTTATTTAAGCTAATTCTTTAGCATATTCGGCTCCTTGTTAGGTGGAATTTCCTTTATCTTTTCCCCAAAAGATAGATGTATTCCCTTATTACGTGGAACCTCTTACAAATTAAGGAAAATATTAGAAAATTATCATAAGATAAATTTTGGAAGCAACCATTTTTAATATTTTTATCTTTATTTGATGATGATAAATATTAAATTGTATTTAATAAATAAATTGTATTAATTTATGTATACAGATTCTAAAAAATATGAGTATAAATTATATTAATTTATATGTACAAAATTCTGTAAATATAAATACAAATTATATAATTTTTGTATACAAAATTCTATAAATATGGATGTAAATTATTGTTGATTAAGTATTGGCAAAAAATAATAATATTTATTAGCTACGTAGCATTGCTTTTATTAGAATTTATTATTTGTATCCATCAATTAGTCATTAATATTAAAAAATGTAAGTTAAATATATTATTAGATTATTAAAATAAAAAATTAGATAAATAGCTAAAAATAATAAAAAAATAAATTCTGATCCGTCACCTTATAACTCGGTCTTTATTGTGCATTATGAGTTATAACTCGGCCTTAATTATCATTCATTCTGTAACCGATACCTTCATTACCGACTTAATGACCATTATTCTGACTTAATGATCAACGGTCATATCATCAACTCTATCCATCAACTCTACGCCTATAAAAGGCACTAATTTCTATATACATCATATATTCTATAGAGATTCTAGATATGTTCTATATACATTCTATATTCATAGAATTATTCTTATACCTCTTAAACACTTACTGACTTGAGCGTCGGAGTGTCTTTTGCAGGTATCCACCCCCTTGTTCTCTCATTGCCGACGTATAACTCATTCCGACGAGAAACTTGAAGACATTCATCGACAGATGAGCTATACACCGGCGAAACTCAGCAAGAACAAAATCTATGGTTCTCTAACATTTTTCTTAAGATAATTTTCATCCATTTGTTTCTTGAGATAAGTCTCAAAATAGTCTTTGAAATTACACTCGAGACTCAAAGTAGTTACTAAAGTTAATAGTTACTCAATTTTATCCTCAAAATAACACTCCGAAACTCATAGTAGTCCTTCAGACAATTTTTGTTTATCATTAGTTATTGGAAAGCTGAGGTGGACTAAGTCTAGTCACGTTGGCATGCCCACGGCTAACTAACGGCTCCACCTCTGACATGTGTTGAGTACTGAGAGTATGGGAGAGTAGGTTGGGAGGGGGCCTCCGACGCAGTTAGTTTTTTTTTTATTGGATAAACTACTAAAAAAGCACTCGAATAATTTTGTTGTTGACAAAAATGTACTCGAATTTTGCTATTGACAAAAATGTTCTCAAATAATTTTAAAATGCGACAAAAATATCCAATATTAAATTTGTATTTCTCAAAAAATGCTTTAGAGATTGAATTTTGATGCGGTTTTTTACAAGTATGATTAGAAAAATGAGATATTATTATTCTTAAAATTTGGCAATTTTTCGGTAAGTATATTTTTATTGTGATTTTTTTAAAAGTATTATTGATTATTGATAAAAAAATCACAAAAAAAAATATACTTAGCAAAAATCACCAAATTTTAAGGATAAAAAATCTCATTTTTTTAATCATGTTTGCAAAAAATCACATCAAAATTTAATCTCTAAAATATTTTTTGAAAATACATATTTAATGTTGTGCATTTTTGTTACGTTTTAAAACTATTTGAGAGCATTTTTGTCGATAACAAAATTCGAATGTATTTTTGTCAACGACAAAATTATTCGGATGTATTTTTATGATTTACCCTTTTTCATAAATATAAAATGACATAATTTTAGTGTCAACGTGATAAGAATCAATCCACCTCAACTTTTTGATGACTAATGATAGACAAAAATTGTCTAAAGAACTACTCTAAATTTTAAAATATAAATTCAAAATTAAAATTAAATAATTATTAATTTTAGAGACCACTTTAAATCTCGGCTCAATTTTATGGAAATGGAAGGCATATGTGTGCTATTCTTCGATATGGATTCAAGGGGGACTAGACATATATGTGGGACAACATTTTGGTTTTAAACTATTCCCTAACAAATCGCATGGTCCGTTTTGTGAGGTAAGAGGAATTAAATTTCGGAAGGTTGAAATCGGACCCTCCGTGTTGCTTGAGATGGGGTTTTTAACTGATGAAATGGAACATCAACTCGCATGGTCTAAGTTGCATGTTGAGAGTTTGAATTCGGGAAGACTGAACTCGGACCCTCCGTTTTGGCTAAACTTAGGCAATTTTTTATATGAACTGGAACATGAAAACGCATGGTCCGATTTCATTGTTTAATATTTTTTTGAATCAGGTTAACCTAGTCGAAGTGTCCGAGTTGATTATAGAGGCGTATATAAAAGTGTGTAGGGAATTGGTGGTAGTTTACTCGCGTCTTCTTCCCCTTCTTCAACGGCTGCTTCTTCTGTTTCTTCTTTTTGAGTTTCTTCCTTACTTGTTTTGAACCAGAAAATTTAGTAGCTTTGGTTATGCTCCTTTTTTAGTGATTGAGAGAAATGAGTGACAGAGTATTGTTAAAAGTGTATTATTTTGGTCAGATTTTGTTACAAACGTCTGAAGGAGTAAAGTTTATTTGTGAAAATTCACTAGATGTTGTTATTCCTTTTATCATCTCATTTGAAGAGCTCAAATGTGTGATCTGTGAAAAGATTGATTCTAAGAGGGCAAGAAAAATATCATGTATTCTATACAAATATCCCATACCGGTGTTTGGTGGCTTCGTCCAATTTCAAACCAGATATGTGACGGACGAAGCAAGCATGCAAGAGATGTTTTCAATATATATTGAAAACCGGGCTCAGATCTCGTTCATCGAGTTGTATGTTGAGTTTGAACAATTTGAGGCCGACCGGAATATTCTACGGGAAGATTATAATAGTGACAGTGAAGAAGAGTTCGAAAGCAACTACGAATGTGTTGATCCAGATGGAGATGAAGATCAAGGTGACGGAAGTATGGCTCCAGATGTGACAGAGGTGGAAAATGCACTCGCAAACGAACTGCCGTTTGAGGAGCCATCATTCATGCGAGTTCTGAACTTGGAAGCCATGCATGTTCTGGAGTTTCCGGAATACATGACTGCAGGTACGTAATTCGTCGTATTAGTTTTTTTTAGTTAGTTATTGAATTATTTACGAATAAATTAGTTTTTTTTTATCGTAAATGCTCCTCCACCCTATCGTTGTACTGATCCAGAGGAACTGGGTGGTCACATGTCAACATTCTTAATTTCTACAAAAAACATAACAAATTATTAGTCGAACTTGTTAACAATTACTAACTTACTACTAAAATATAATAATTTTTTAACCACAACAACTAAAACAATAAACTCCTGCCAAAATTAAATAACTATGATGGTTACAAAATTTGCACAAATAGCTCAACAAGAAACAAGTTACTATCATAAATTCATTTACTAAAACCTTATAAAACAGATAATTCTAACTTCTAAAATTAATTATTAATCCTTAAAATTCTTCATAAATCATAACTAACTACTAATAATAATAATAACTAATACATAAATTCCTAATCAAAATTCTCTACAATATTACAACATCTTGAATAATATCTAATATTAATTAGTCATTTACTATTATTTAAACATATTTTTCTCAATTTTAAAAAATAATAATAATCAATCTATGCCTAAATTCATTTTCTAACAACATTAATAACAACTAACTAACTTGCTAACAATAAAAATTATAATTAAAAAAATTAAAATATTCTCAAAATAAAACTAACGTGCTTTAAAAATATTACTACTACTCATTTAGTATTAACAGTTTCTCACAACAACAATAACATTTAGCTTCATCCATAACAATTATAGTTAATAATTTTAAAAGGATTTAAAAAAATTAACCCTATTTTCAATAATAATTATAATAAAAATTGAGCCGTTGGCACTTTTTAATTTGGTTATATTTATATTAAATAATAATTATAATAAAAATATTAAAATATCCCCAAAAAAATTACGTTCTTTATAAAAAAATCCCTATCATTCTGTTTACATTTTAAAATTCAACAACTAATAAAATAATAATAATTAATTTACTAACAATAATATTTATAATTAAAATTTAGTTAAAAAAATTCAGAAAAATCATATAAATGCTGAAAAATACTAATAATCATTCTATTTATATTTCTAAATTACACTTCTAATAATAACAATCATAAGAAGTAAATTTTTAACAATAATAATTATAAATATAAAATATTTAAAAATATTCAAAAAAAAATTTACATAATCAGGATGACTGAGATAATGTATAACATGAAGTTCAGGTTGATCAATATCTTTAATTTTGTGTTTCTTTGGCATGCTTTTATTTCTTCCACCATGTACGGTTGAGAAGAGAAACGAAGAAGAAGAATGGGGGGATTCAAGTTGAAAGTGAAATCTATGAAAGTGATTGTATTCGCATAGTGAGAGTGGTTAACGCATGAGTCTTTGTTTGGTTTCAGGGCACCGTTTGGAGAGAAGTTGCTGCGCGACGCGTGTCCATCCCCTTCCAAATCAGACCATGCGTCTGGTGAATGGCAAATCGGACGGTCCGTTTAGCCAGCAAAAACTCGGAAGGTCCGAATTGTGACTACACTGACACCACAGTATTGTGAAGCACCTCCCTCCCCCATAATGGAGTCCAACACCACTCAGCGTTTATATTGAAATTAAAAAGCGTTAAATCTCTAAGTGTAACTTGATGTACTAATTTAAAGCTTAACTCTTTGTTTCATCCTTTCCTTCTTGCATCCATTGTCATTCATATAACTATAAAACCTATGATAAAATTCACAAGATACGTCCACATCCAGCCATCACATTCAAATCTATTTAACTTGCAAATTGCAATGACATGTCTCTGTCTCACTTAGTAAATAATAGATTGCACCTTATTGCTAACTGAAAGACTTAGGATTGAAGTCTGAATGCAATTTAATGAAGAAGCAACCCATGCCCATGTGGGGCTACATATCATAAACTTGCGTCAAATACCAAAAGATAGATATTGTATGGACCCAATCCAATATAACTTACAAGTAGCGTGTGCTCCACTTCCACAGGAACAGTGTCACATGCCATTTTAATTTGCAAAAGGCACCATTTCAATTTTTGGAGACAAGATTTTATACTTTATAAAATAATTTTTTTTTTCTAAAAATTGTTTCTATACATATATTTCAGCTTTTCATAAGAGATTAATTTATATACTAATAGTATAATAAAAATCTTATAATATTAACTAATCAAATAAATTGCAATAAATCAGCAAGGACATGATGCTAAGCAGGCATGGAGACAAATACACAAGAATTAGCCAAATATGTTATGGGAAAATTCGAAGGGAAAATATTTCAAAAGTATTTACCCATTAATTGAGATGTCTAGCTATTATTTATGTCTATATTTTCTATCTCTGCACCTTTTAGTTGTAGGCTTGTAGCATTATCTGAGGCCAGCATGCATCATTATTATGTGGGATACAAATCATTTTAGCAACTTTCATAAGAGTTTTGTAGGTGGGGTTAGTTTTGAGGTACTAGGCCTCATTTGACTTAAGATCAGATTCAGATATCTTAATGAGCCCAGTACTATGATGTTATGTTGTTGTATGTTCTAGATTTTTTGTTACAAGTGTATGTAGATCTTATATATATTAGTATGGGCCTACATTTCTCAATAACAAAACTTTGTTCACAAAAAAAAATTCTATTTATATTACAGAATTTTGGTTGATTTAATAGTTAGCTTAAACAAATATTTAACGAATCACAAAAAAAAAAAAACTGTTATAAAATAACTAAATAAATAAAGAAGAAGTAACAAATAAAATATGAAAATATAATTAGATAACCCAAGTAGTAATATTTACTAGAATTACTATCTTAATATAATAGAGATGATTAATATATTTACTAATATTATATATAAAAAGTAAGAGAGAGGAGTGCTTAAAATACTTGTAAGGAGAGAGAATATAAGAGAGAGAACGTTGTTATTGTTGATTATATTTTTCTTAGAAACAAAGGCCTCTATTTATACATGAATGGGAGGATATAATTTCAACGTTCATTTAATATTATTCCTTCTTGAGAAAATAAGTTTTACATGGAAATGGACATCCACGTCTCATTCTTATCACAACAAAAACCAAGTATTCAATGTTAGAATTTTGTCTAGTACATACAATAATTTAATTTTAAAAATACTCTAGCTTCCAAAACCTTTTAAATTCCTCGTTTTCAAGTTCTTTCAAATTGTATTATTAGGTTTAATTTAATTTGACATTTTATTCATAATAAATGACCATATTATCATTTAACATTATAATTCTTAACATTTTAATAAAAAATAAAATTGTAAAAATATATAATAAACTCTCCAAACCTCTATTCTGTATTTATTTTAAACTCTTAAACAAAGAAGTTCAAAAATCTTCAACCATATTACACGAATGCAAAAAATCAATCGCCTATGTAAAAATATAGAGTAGTTTTATATCATATCTATTATCAAACTTTATAAACAATATAATCAAACTAAAATTATATTTATAATCAAAATACAAACAAAAATATAAAAGTATAGGTCTTTAATTTTTTTGTTTTTGCAATTTTGTTAAAGTTTAATTGTGCAAAAACACATAATAATTTTAACAATACTTACTTTATTAAAAAATATATAAAATAATTTGGATAAACATTAGGGGCGGAGCTAGATTAATTATTTAGGGGAGGTGATTTTAATAATTTACTAAAATTATTATCTGCTGCAAAATAAAAGTGAGAAATTTGAGTGAATGAAGATATTGAGAGAAAAAAAATTATATTTTATTTTTTAAATAAAGCAAACTATTAGACTAAGCCTAAAATTATTATACTCTGTTAATGATATATAAAAATAGACTGATTTTTTTTATGAATGAAAGGAGGACAGAAAAAGTGTACCAAAAAAAAAAAAAGAGAGAGGCTAGGAAATAAAAAAAAAGAGGGACTATATCTATTATTCTTTTTTCTTTAACAAAAATTAAAAATTTGGGGCCATTGCCTCCTTTCCATATGTGTAGCTCCACCCCTAATAAACATAATGGCTGATTTTGTAAAATCTTAAGTATTATTTTCGTTTTTTTTTTCTCTTCAAATAAACTAATATTTGTACCAATAAATATTTAAAATGTTAAAAAAAATCATTGATAAATAAATTTAACGTTATATCCATAAAAAAATAAAATTTGATAGATAATATTATTTAAACATTGAAAAATTATTTAAAATTTTTTAATTTTAAAATTTGAATTACAACACTAACTCTACCTAGTTTCGGATCTCCAATCTTTCACCATCAGGCACCCTACTTCCCAAAAATAATTGAGGTAAAATATACAAATAAACAATTAAAATTATTTAATTAAATCAATTTTCCTTAATAAAAAATGTAAGATAAAAAGTTAACCCAATTATTTTAAGTGAAGAAAATAGCATATTTCGAAGCAAAAGATTCCCGCGGTTGTGCATGCACTTGGTTCCAAAGAGCAAAGAAAAGAAAAGTAATAATAACAAGAGTCGATGAATTTTGTCGCATTTGACAGTGTTTGCAGAAAAGAGCACAAGGACACACTCTCACACGCGCCTTCACTACTTTCAAGCTTTTTCAGCATGTCAGAACCTCAACTAAATGTTTCTACCCTTCTCTCTTTCCAACACCAACATTTCCATTCACCCTTTTCCCTTCAACTTTCTTCTGGTAAGATTTTCTCTCTTGCATCCTCCAACTTGAACACACTCATGCTTTGTTCATCCTCAAAATGTGTCCTTTTTTTGTTATTATGTTTCATTATCATGTTTAATATTCACTACTTTGAATCTAAAGACACCCCTTTATTGGTAAATGTTAGATAGTGCTTTAAGTAGTGAAAATCTTGCTTCTTTTGTTGTTTTCTAATAATCTAATGTCTTTGAATTTGCTTCTTTGTGTGAAGATTTTGTGGATGGTTGGTTTTAGTTGTATTTTGAAGCAAAGCTAGAACTTTGTTAGGGATTGATTGGTCTTTTTATGAGTTTAGAAAGTTTTTGATATTTTTGGGATGGAATGTTCAAACACCAAACTCATAAAACCAAACCCAAACATATCAGAAATTGTTAGCAAGTTGGCAAAAGTGTGCACATTGAAATCCATTGGGGTGTTCTCATCTGAACTCCCCAATCTCCATCACTTGCACAAACCTGTTTGTGATAATGCCTCAGTGAGTGGAAACACTAGTAGTGTTGCAAGTGATGATAATAGGAGCCATGGACAGAAAATCCATCCACATCCCATTGAATTTGAGGTGCCTAAAGGTGAGGGTTTTTGTGCTGGTTTGGAGATCATGAAGATCTTCGATGTTGTTTCGGCTATCAAATTGGCTTATCTTGAGCTCCAACAAGCTCATATACCTTATGACCCTCACAAGGTTGTTTCTGCTGATAAAAGAGTAAGTGCTGAGCTTGAGAAGCTTTGCAAGTTCAAGGTTGAATATAAGGAGAAGCAATGCAGGATTGCAATGTTAAATGCCGGGAGATTTGATCGCTTACGATCTGAAATTAAGGCCAAGGAAGCATTGTTGGGGAAGCTTAAGGGTAAGAACAATGTTAAAGACTCTAAGATTCTTCGGTTGCGACAAGAGCTTCATGATTTGGAGATGGTGAATAAGAATCTGACAGAGAAGATCAAGAGGATAAATAAGATGAAGAATGCAAGTGTTTCAAGTGTTGCTAAGTTCCATGAGGTCTTCGAGGCTTCTTCAATGTCCATTCATGATTTTGCAAAACCGTTGATTAGCTTGATGAAGGCTTCAGGTTGGGACTTGGATGCTGCAGCAAAATGGATTGAGAATGATGCTGTTTATGTCAAAAGGGGAGACAAGAAGTATGCTTTTGAGGCCTACATTGCTCGCAGAATGTTTCATGGGGTGTCCTTAAGATCTTATGATGTTGGTGATGTTGTGAAGTTTGATGATCCAATTGATGCACTGATGGAGAATCCAGACTCAGATTTCTCTAAATTTTGCAGAACAAAGTATCTTCTGGTTGTTCATCGCACAATGGAAGAGTCTTTCTTTGGAAATTTGGATCACCGGAGTTTGGTATCAAACGGCAAGCACCCGAGAACAGAGTTCTATCAATTATTCACGAAAATGGCTAAATGGGTTTGGGTTTTGCTAGGTTCTGCAGCATCAATAGACCCCAATGCAACCATGTTTTATGCAGACAATGGAAGCATGTTCTCAAGTTTGTACATGGAATCTGTCAATGTGGAAAGAGAGATTGCAGAACAAGGAACCTACAGTGTTCAGTTCATGATCATGCCTGGCATTAAAATCGGACAAACATTGGTGAAGTCTCAAGTTTATATCTCAAAACAATCTGAAGCTTTGTAGTAGTCTTTTTAGCTGGTAATTCTTGTTCTGTACAAGAATTTCTTTAGTGGTAGCTTAGCTGTTCAAGATAACCATGACTACTAGGTTGTGTTAGAGACTTAATCCATCAGTTTAGTTCTTGTATCCTGTAATCTCGTCTGCATCCCGATGATTAGGATCTTGATGTGTATATGCTTGTTCTGACTGTTTCTAATTAGTAATTTCTATCTTTTGCCAAAGATGATAGATGCAATTGATAACAAATGACCTCGTATTCCACAAGGATGCAAGTTAAATTCTTGCTGCCAATGTGAAGAACAATTTGGTGAGCAATATATAAGCACTAAGTGTCTCTGCAAACGTTTAAGGAGCCTAGAAGCATGCTTTGACTTTGGTAGGATGATTGATGTCACTTTTGTGCATCAAGGGAAAAGTTTCTTTCTATATTCTCTTCTTTGTTCCTTTCTTTCTTATTTATTGATTGATTGATTTAGCTAATTTTTTTTCCCCGTAATCTCCCTTAGTTTATGTGCTGATTTGTCTGTGTTTTCGGATATGCTACTTGCTGCTTCATTTTCATTTCCATCTCAAATTAATGTAGATGTATCATTACCTAGAATTTCATGTAAAAAAAAAAAGAAAAAAAAGTAAATTACCATTTTTACCCACAAATGTTTCAAACGTTGACAAATCTATCCATAAAAAATAGAAACGATCATTTTTACCAACAACAAAATTATTCAAACAATGAAAAATTACCAACAACAAAATTATTCAAACAATGAAAAATTACCTAAAAATTCCAAATGACCATTTTTCTAACTCTAATCTCAACACCTCTCCCTCATATCTCAACCCTCTTCTCATAGATTTTACCACCTCCTTCACCAACACCATTGTTGGGTTTTTTCTCTCCTTTGTGAGGTCCAAACCCAACATTTTGAGGGTGTTTCTTTGCATCTAATGTGTCACAACCCTAATCAGATTTTGGAGGTCATTGAGAGAGGTAGAGAGTGTAGCCACAAAGTGAGAGAGAAGAGGGAAAACAAAATTCCCGTTTTTATGCAAAGCAGTAAATTTCAAATGGTAGTTTCTCATTCGTTCATCGTTGGATCGGTTTGAAATTTGAACTGCGTATTCATCTCATCTTGTTCTTCATTCTGGGCGGTGGAGTTTTTAATTGGAGGTATACAGAGGAAGAAATAGGCTTCGAACAACAGCTCTGTTTTTGGGTATTTTTCATCTTCTTGCTTCTCATTTATGAGCTTTGGTGCTTTGATGTTTTGGCTGGTTATATGCACGTTTTTGTGCTTTGTTTGAGACTCTCTTGTACCTCGTTTGATTATAATGGAGCTATTTAATTGATCTGGACGACCCGTGGTTTTTACCTCTCACATTGAGGGGGTTTTCCACGTCAAAATCTCGGTGTGTTCTTGTTATTGCTTTACTTGCTATATTTGCTTGTTCATAGTTGCTGCTATATTGTGTTGAGTGCTTCCATATTGTTCTTGTATTGGATATTTGTGTTGTTTCTGTTGTTAGGCTCTTTCAACCATTACCATCACCAATTGTAAACCTCGCCTTCCTCCTTCCGCTTCAAGCTATAGTTGATGGCTCAGAGGATGACAAAGGAAGAGACATTACATTGGAAACTCAGTGCCTTCTCGTTAAGACCAAGGACGGTTCTCACCTCGAATCTAACAACAGCGACGAGAGTAACTAGATTCTCTACACTGTCTTCCTCCCTCTCATTGAAGGAGGCTTCAGAGCATGCCTTCAATGCAACATCCGCGACAAGCTCGAGCTTTGCATCGAGAACAGCGATGACGACACAAAGGTGATTTCTTTGGGTGGTGCACATGGGATGCTTGCTTTTTACCAGGAGGTTACACGGGAAGGCGTGGAGGACGGGATCCAGTCCCTAGCGGCAGGCGGTGCGCCATCAAAGTTTCCTTTGTCTCCGAAGGTGAGGCTTACGGTTGGTGGCCATGGTGGTGTTGGTGAAGGTGGTGAAATCCATGAAAAAAATAAAGGGAGGATTGAGATTTAAAGGAGGGGTGTTGAAATTAGGGTTAGAAAAATGATAATTCGAAGTTATTAGGTGATTTTTTAGTGTTTGAATAATTTTAGCATACTGAATCATCTTTTGTGAATAGAAATGTTAGTTTTTTTTTTTTATGGATAAATTTGTCAGCGTTTAAAACTTGTGTGGATAGAAATGATAGTTTAATAAAAAAAAAAGCAATCCTTGACAAAAAGAGTTACTAATATCTTTGTGCTCTCTCCCACTTAAGCCATAAATGGGGGATCCTCTGGCCAAACATATCAATATATCATTAGAGAGTTCTCTAACATCCATCAAGTCACTCATGTTCATTTCTTTTACAATCATAATCACCAAATAGTTCTCATCAAGAGTCAAGACTCTTGCATGTGCCTGTGGGATTAGGACTTGTGAGTATGGAAACAAATATCAATAGTTTTCTGTGTAGCTTGAATAGATGCGGTAAAATAAATGGCACATTGTATGCTCCAAAGAAAAGAATGATGTGATATAGATACTAGTTAGTATGACTTTCTTATTAGGTATTTACATAGCATTTTTTTTCTTTTCGATTTCTTACCAGGGGACTAGATTAACTTTTAGGAAAGGGCTAAAAATTTTTTACCATTAACAAAAAAAAAAAATACAAAATTTAAGAGGGGATAAACTAAAATTTATGCATAACTTATAAGGAAAACTTGATAGTTGGGGGAGGTTATTGCCTCCCCCTTATCATGTATGAGGCTCGGCTTCTCTTTCTTACGATATTTTCTAATTCGACGAGCTAAAGACTAAGAATTTATCGTTAATTAATGGGTTATTACATACCTAAGACATAATTCAAACTTTCGATACTTATTAAAATAGATAAATGAACTAATTACTCAAATAAACATAAATAGAATGGATTTACTCTTTTTTTTTTTGTTTTTGTTGGTAGCATGGATTTACTCTAAGCAACATGAAAATATAGGTGGATCCAAAAAAAAAAAAAAAAAAACTAAAAAGGGCTAAATTTAAGCGTTACCAACCTTGGGCTTGTATTGGGCATGAACAATGATATTAGACAAAGAAAATTCACATGTAATTATTTTTATGTAAAATTAATAGTAGAGAATTATTAGATAATTTGAATGGTTTGATTAAATTATTATTTAACGATTTTTAACTATCAATTTTACATGAAGACGGCTATACGTGAGTTTACATCATTTGGCAAATACACCGAATTCACCTGAACTTGGGGATTGAAAATGGTCCAATTGCAACTTGGTATGACTCTATTTATGAAAAAAAAAAAAGTCAAGTCAAAATAATGATATCTATCATAATGGTAGTTGTAACTTGTTTGGGTTGTTGTTTAAGTATTGAGGTTACAATTTTGATGGCGATAAAGTTCTTCTAAAGTAAGACTTTTTAAATTAAAATGGTGTAATTCACAAATAATAAAAATTATAAATTTAAAGATAATTATTATATTATTTTACTAAAAAGGATGACGAAGTAAATTTGGAAGAGAGGAATTGAAAGAAAAGACTATATAGAAGTGGGAGTTGCTTCTATTTTTCCTTCTTTTTTTTTTCCCTTTTTCCTTCTTCTTTTCTTTTCTTTTTTCTTTTTCTTCTTTCTTTCTCCTTTCTTTCTTCCTCTCGTTCGTTTTCTTTTTTTTTTTTTTAATAACTTTTTTAGTTAGAGATAACTTGATAATAGAATTAAAAATTTTGGTAAAGAATGATTTTAAACCAAGTTAAATCTTAGAGACGATTTTGTATGAAAAAAAAAATTAGAGACAAAAAAATTTTTCGACTTATATTTTACGGATCAAAATTGTATTTAACCCTAAAAATTACAAATTCAAAGATAATTGTTATATTATTTTATTACTTTACCAACTTTCTATTAGAGGATTTTTTTTCCAACTAAAAATTAGTTATTAGTTTTCAATCCAAGATACTCGAAGATTTATATCTAGTAAGCTTTAAAAAAAAAAAGAAAAGAAAAAGAATACTAGATAAATAACTAAATGCTCTCTATAAAGTTGAAGTAACGAAAAACTAGTGTTGGGAGTTATATAGGACTAAGATTGTCTCTCATAAGAAAATGTAAGATTTTAATGCAATGATAAAGTTGAAGTTTAAAACATATTTCTTTTGAAAATTTTCACTACTGTCGTCAGTTAGAAAAATCATAATATTTTAATCATAATAATAATAGCAAAGTTGGGGATGAATGCATAGCCATATTGCTAAGTAAACACTTTTTATAATCAATTAACAAAAATTTCTTATAATATTTTACAATTTTGTAAGATCTACCAAATAAAATTCATGGCATCTATATAACCAATTCTATGCGATAAGATTTGTTTTTGTGGCAGAACAAATGAATGTCATCATTTCTAATGCTTAGAAACAAGTAATTAAAAAATAAATAAATAAATAAAACAAGTGTTTTTAAATGGGTCTCCCTTGTTTGTTGAATTCATGATTACTTGCTTAAAGATTAAATACATGAATATCCCCAAACAAAGCATGGAGAACCAAATTATGGGTTACTATTACTATTTCCTTCTACCACTATCAAAGTGTTGGTAAAATAGAATATTGTTGACCCATAAAAAGTGTTCATAAGTAGTAGTGATGGAAGGTAATCTATTACCTAGTAAATTCTTCAAGGAGTTATATGAGGACACTTAAACATGCTTTTATCATGGAACTTTTGTGACATTATTACATTACCATACTGTTCTTTAGCTTCTTAGGTTGTAAAATCATAAAATCTATGGTAAACCGTAAACGTATATATTTAAGTATTTATCCATTATATAAAGAGACCTACTTGTTAGTTTGGCCGTCTTAAATATCTATATAGTATTATTTTATGGATGCAAAATTAATGTTGATGAGAAAAAAAAATATTTTTTGTTTGAAAGTGAAAAAAAAAAATACTTCAATTAAAAATTTCTCTAAGTTTCTTTTTTATTATCAAGCAAGATTTTAGATACTTGGAGCCATGCCAAAATTTTGGTTAATTCTAATATAGTATATTTCTATCGAAATATTTGATAACAAAAAAAGAGCTAAAATTAATCAAAATTTATTTTATTTATTATTTATTAATTTTTATTAAATAAAATAAGTTCTGATTTTTTTTTAATTTATCCAGCATTAAGGTATCTTTATTACATACCAAGGAATTGACATCTTTGATAAGCAGGAACATAGGTTGCGTTTGTTTCTGAGAATAGGACAGGACAAGACATTGAGAATATGATAAGACAAGATACTGATGGACAGAGACACAAAATTTTGTGTTCTTGTATTTCTGTTTAGTGATAAACTAGAACAAATTATGAAAATTTAATTTATTCACATTTTTTTTCATTCAAAAAATTTGAGATGAAAAATATAATAATAAAAAATATAATTATGAAAAATTAACAAGAATAATGAAAGAAAAAAATGAAAAATAAGTTGTGTCCCTTGTTAGTGTTTCCATGTCCTTCTTGTCAGGATGGATACAAAATACACTAATTCAGTGTCTCTAGATACATTGTCACCTCCTCTGTCAAACACGATTTTGTGTCTCTGTGTCTCTGTCCTATTGTCGTAAACAAACGCAGCTATAAAGACTAATTAATTAATACGAATATATACTAACACAAAGGTCAGAGATTTGTGCGTGTTTTCTGGAAGCAATGATTAGAGAAAGTCAATTTGGTCCCCCTTTACTTTCATTTTTGCATTGAAGGAACACCAACTTTATATTATTACTTCCATTTTTATTCTTTTCATGTTATAAACCAACTTCCCTAGCTTCCTACATCTTCCATTTCAACAATTTGAGTCCAAAACACACACTTTGATGATGGGGAATAACAAGTTCAAATTTTCAGATATGATACCAAATGGTTGGTTCTACAAACTGAGGGATATGAGCAAATCAAGGAAGAGAAACAATGCCTCTCATGTTATCAAGAACAAGAAAGTAACAACTTCAACTTCTCATCACTATTTCTCCATTGAACCAAGCAATAACAAAGCTGGTAAGTTTCATAACTCTCCTATTTACACTAAACATTCCGATTTTGTATTCGGCGATTCGCCAAGAAAGTCCTCCTCAAAGAGAAAAACTAAAAGGAAAACAATCTATGAGCCTTCTTCGCCGCCGATTGTTTCGTCGCCGGTGTTAGAATCTTGGAGCTTTCATTCTCTAGAAAAGAATAGTCCAAATTGGACTAAACCAAAACATAAAACAAGAGGATGTGATTCTTCGTCCGAGTCTGACTGCCACGAGTTTAATGCTCGTGGCAGCAGGCCTAATAGATTGGTAACCTCTGAATGTAGCTGCAGAGTCAGTTCTTCAACCAATGACATCATAATTGACATGAAGAGTGGATCAACCGACGCAATTTCGCAGTTAGGCCTTGCTCCAATCTTGACAAAGCCGGCGAAATTCGAAGAACAAATCTTCATAAGTCCAACTCAAACATGTCTAGTATCTCGAAAATCCTCTGCTAATTCTAAAGGAATAAAGCTAAGAGTGAATTCTCCAAAACTCGCGAACCGGAAGGTTCAAGCCTATGCAAGAAGGAGTGTGTCCTGCAGAGGATCAAACTCAAAGAATGCAGGTTTTCCGGAGGGGTTTGCCATCGTTAAGTCGTCAGTCGATCCGCAGAAAGACTTCAGGGATTCAATGGTGGAGATGATTAGAGAGAATCAAATCCTTGCTTCCAAGGATTTGGAGAACCTTCTTGCCTGCTATCTTTCACTGAATTCAAGTGAATACCATGATCTCATTGTTAAAGCATTTGAGCAAATATGGTATGACTTGGCTCAACTTAAATTATAAAGTTCCTAGATTATCCAAATTCTTATGTATAGTACTAGAAAAATGCAGTAGCAAGATATAATTTTGTATAAATAATAAGTTCATGATCCATCTTCTAGTTATTGTATTATGTCAAATGTTTATTAAATCTCCTCCTTTCTATGTTTTTAGAGGCTGTCTGTAATCGAAGTAGAACAATTTTTTCAATTGTGTTAATTTTAATTCTGAAATGTAAATTAAAGGTGTACATGGGTCGAGTGAAGTTGCGTTTGCTTCGATTCGAATCTGACTTTAAATAATGAGTGAGTCTATTTTTGAGATCCTTATTTAGTTTTAGACTCGGTGTAATCTTACTACTTTCGGGTCACACTAAAACCGAATCTAAATCAGTGAAGTTCGGGTCTTGATAAACTTTAAGTCAAAAAATTATTATGCATTTATTTATAAAGAAAAAAAAATATACTTGTTACCGAGAAATTGATATCCATATTTGAATTTGAATTTGTCCATAAGTTCTAATTTCATACTTTTTTTTACTTATTTTCTAATTCAACAAGTGTGATTAAAGATTGAGAAAGTCTAACGAGCCAATACTTTTATCAAAATCTGGCTACCACTTAACCAACAAAAGAAAAGTGAATAATCCTACACCATTGGATAAAATCTCACACCATTAAAAATACCAATAATAACTAATTGATGGCTACAAATCACAAAATTTGTTGGTCTCCTAGCACTCCTCTTAAAAATAAAATAGAGGAGTGCTAGGGAGCCAACAACTTTTGTGATTTATAGCCATCAAACAACCATCAATGATGATTTTAATGGTGTGAGATTTCATCTAATGACTCACTTTTCTTTGCTGGTTATATGCTGGCCAGAATTCAATAAAGTTGCTGGCCTCCTAAACTTTTTTAATAAAATAATAAATTTATAATTAATATAACATAATATTAGAATTAATTTAAAATATATATATATATATTAGTCTTCTTAGAGTGCACATAAATTAAGTAAAGTTGGATTCACTTTGACTCGGATTCGACCCTAAATAATGACCAGGTCTATTTTTAATATCTTTACCTAACTTAAACCCAATAAAATTATACCAAATTAATTTTCAAAATGTTTGGATCCTCGCCAGTCGGACCATATAAACTCCTAATATAAACTATGGAATTTAGTTTACTTTGAAGTTCGTTCAACAAGAAAAATACTTTCAATTTAGTTTTTTAATTGCTAGGGTTATTCAGAAAATATAGAGAATTAACTTTTAATGATTGTTTCAAATTGGATTATAAGTAGGTGATTGTTATAATGCCTATAAATGTTTGCCTAACTTTTTAAAAGGGTTAAAAATTAATATTTAATTTTAAAAGTATAAAAATAAATAATAATTAAATATTTAAAACTTAATTACCATAACAAATAAATTAGACAAAAATTAAATTATACTATAAATACCATAAAATTCACCTTATAAGTATTTCTTATGTGAGTCAGTGTAACATGTCTTATCCATAAAAAAAAAAATCCAATTAGTTTGTTGTTTAACTCATTTCAAGATAACAGGACAATCTAAAATAAACTCTACACTTGCTTAAAAGATATAAAATTCTCAAATTACTCTCGTGTGATTCAAATTAATAAACTTGTTCTCTTAATATATATTGATTTAATAATTAAATTAGTATTTAAAAAATTGTGCATGTATTTAATTTAGTCGGTTAGTCGCTAAAAAATCAAATTGGTCTTTTTGATAATATTTTGCTATCAGCCATTGTTAAGTGTCACATGACACTTAATAAATTGTACTTTAGAAATTAATAGGAAAATAATAAAATGACCAACTTAATTCATATTGATATCTTTTAAAAAAAAAATTAAAACGATCAATATTTTTTCTTGTATTTGCCTTGCATTTGAGGCCAACGTTAACGAACTCTTCATTTTTTTTTTCTACTAATTAAAAGTGTAGTGTTGATCCTCTAACATTTTCTATTTCGTTAAATTTTTTTATGACCAAATTAATTTATATATAATCTTTTTGAGATATTTAAAATATTAAATCGATATATATTCTCAAATTTGTGAACTCTGAATTTATGGTAGGCCATTCCCTTGTATTGTATGCCTTCTAAAAATTTAACCCAATATATGGCAATTATTGACATTGGTAGTGACACATATTTTGTAGTCAACATTTAAGTAGATAAATTTCCCTAAATAGTCAAGACAAGTAGTTTGCATAAGTAGTGGCAAGTATAGGTATCCTCCTAAAGAAGAACAAGTTTATTTTGTACTGGCTTATTTTCCAAATGGAGTTCTTATGACATTAGTTGAATAAAATATTTAATGTTTTCTTCCCTTTATGTATGTTAGATTTATTTTTGGAGGAACTACTAATAAGAATTTATTAAATTCATTCTAACTAAACCAATTTTATCTGAATTGATTCTACCAAAATTTTACCTAGAAGAATCGATTCTATAAAAGTAGAACCAAACACATAACAATAATCAATATTGAAGCATGAAGCTAACACATGTTAAAGAATGTATTTGAAGTTGGAAGCAATGCCATAGAATGAATCTACAACTTTTGCACTCATCATTTGATGAACCTTCATTCATAATAAACCAATGGTATAACAAATATAATAACACTATTTAATATTTATACACAAAATTTTCTTAATACTTATATAAAAATACGATTATTATTAATTAATTGTTAAAAAATCTAATATCAAAATATTGTATACTAAATTTTATAGAATATTTTTTTATGGTATGTTAATATATGTTCTTAGGACACAAGTTAGCAAAATCCTAAAAATTTTTAGCAATTCAAGAGGACCACAACAAGATCATAACAAACACCAGCTGGTATAAAAGTAATAATTAATCATAGGAAAAAAGTGAGGACCACATTAAAATTTAGGAAAATAAATCCCCACTTAGCTAACTTGACATAATGTTCTTGATAAAAAAAAAAAGCTTCTCATAATTGCACAGTGCATCAGTTTCTTTAATTATTTATTTTCTTTGATAAAAGTTGACCAGTCTCTTTAGTTACAGAAGCAATTTCAGGTCATGTTTCTTTCAAGAAATCAAGTAGAGACAGAAATGGTTTAATTACTAACTTCATAAATAAATGGTTTAATTACTTTTGAATCTTTAATTAGATTTAACAAAAAAGCAATATCATTTTACCAAGATCCAATAATCTAGCAAATAAGCTTCAAGATCAAGGGATATATATATAAGCATCATACTTGTTCCACATCTTTCATGATAAGGATTCATGATTACAAATCTCATCTTAATTAGTATTTTACCATGAATAGTTTCTCATTATTTACCAAAATGGTCAAATTTGGGATGCTTAGCCACATTCAGCAACTATCACATTCAATGTTTCAATAATGAGTTACTATGAAAAGGGAAAAAAATGTCACTTTACCATTGAATAAAATTGAATTCCACATATGCTTTAATTTGTGGTGTTAACTTGGAAAAACCATTAAGTCTCATAAACTCTTGATTATTGCTGACAAATGAAAAAATAGCACACATAATCATATATTCAAAGTCATGCAGATTGGTACATGACATAACATGAAAAATTAAAGGAACTCAAAAGAAAAGATAAACTACAATCATCAAGGATCTTAATACTGATACCCCTGTTTAGAAATATTGGTGCATGCTGCTACATCATAGTTTTGAAGACATAATTTCCCTAAAATGCTTTTTTTCCCCCTTATGTTTAATTTATTTTTATCTGTTTTCTTTCTCTTTTTTCTGTTATATACATGTATTTAGTTATTTATCAAATAAAGGTCAAGTAAGAACAATTTTCAATCTTCAATTTCAATGATGAAGAGGCATCCGTTTTCTTTTCTAGCTTTAGTTCTTCATCACTTGACACTTGCTGAGGACTTCACATCTTATGGCTGTGATTTTTTCCTGGATATCTCAGAAGGGTTTTGAAATCCAATCTTTTCAATGGCATCAACCGTTTTGAATAACCGTCTTTTGTTAACCTCCTCAACGAGCTGCCGGTGCAGCATCTGACTCCTCATGTCAATCAGCGAATTGTTCCTCATCAGTTTAGGAGTGTCCACTGTTCTCTTACCTTTACTCGCCGCGCCGGCGAAAACTTTGCCCCGGTTGAGAGTGATTGGTTCTTCAAGAGGGGAAAACCTTGTACACTTGTGGTGACTCTTTATGATGTGATTATGTTTATCTTTTCTTGCAGAAGAAGCCACATTGTATTCATGATCATCCATTGAACAAAAATTCAAGTTGGAATATGTCCCTTGCGACGAGCATCGCGAACTCGCATCGTCGTGCATATCATCTGCAAAGGTCCTTCTAAGTTACTTATCATCTTAACTAATTTCACATTTATTTATTATTGGTAGAAACTCAGGTGCAGTCTTCTCAACTATCAACTTCACGTGAAGTCGATTGCACCTGAGTTTTTACCTTATTTATTAGTTATGCAGTTGTCTTTATGTAAAGTTGATATTTAAAAATAGTTACATCTAACCATTTTTAAATATCAACTTCATATGAATACAACTGCAACATTGGTACACTAGTATTAATAGACATACCATGGAGCCAGTAATATCCATGATTTGGTATTTCATCAGCTTTGGAAATGGATTCTTGGGAGGAGGAACAAGAAGAGCCGGAGCAGAAAAGCCGGCGAGGCCGGTCGTAGTCATCGTCGAACGTATGGCAAGTATCTGAACAGTTACTTCTCCTCACATTCGGCATCAGTTCGGAAATCTCTGCTTCGATTATATATGCAATTTCCGAAGGCTCCCAATCCGAGATCTCCAATTCTCTCACCATCTCCACCGCCACATCAATCGGCGTGTCCGTCACAATGTCGAACGGAAAGAATATATTCCTACTGGACTCTGCCAGAAATTAAAAGCCAGAACAAAATTTGATAAATTTTTCAAGAATCTAAAATGAAACAAACAAGAATATATATACATCCACATATATATAATTTACCATCCTTATCGGTAATTTGCACTTTGAGAAAGATAGTATCATCTTCCGGGTTCAGTTTCCCGGTAATCGACATCTCTGTTCGAGCAACATCGTCGCGCAATTGAAGCTTCTCCATCTCATTGTAATTTAGAAATGGCTTCTGAATTCCAATTTTCGCCATTGATAATGTATCGTCAGACACAAGAAACGGATCATGCAATAATTCCTTTGCAGAAGGTCTCTCTGGTGCAGATACAAGGCACTTGCCTATAAATCTCTGCGCTTCCTTGTTTTCTAACCGGGAAAATGAAGCCGGCAACTTCCCCTGATGAATAGAATGTATATAAAATCTAAATTTTACTTGTAACTCAGAAAATATATGTCAAGTCAGATTCTGTTATTACCGAAGTCACTTTCTTGTAAATTTGCGCAGGGTTTGCGCATTCGCTGTACGGATATTCAGAAGTAAGCATCTCCAGAACACACATGCCGAAAGAGTACACGTCGACGAGTTCGTTGTATTCTTCTTCGTACAACTCCGGTGCCATGAATTCAGGGGTGCCTATAACGCTGTGAGCCAGCTGCGAGCCACGGAGGATGGCCGCTAGTCCTAAGTCGCCGATTTTCACTTGTCCAAGATGGCCATTCACAAATATGTTATCACATTTGAGGTCTCTGTGGATTACCGGAGGATCGTGCTCGTGTAGATAAACAAGACCTTGCAAAATTTGGCGACTCCAACTCTTTATTGCTTGAATCCCAACTTGCTTATATTTCTTCCGGTATCTGCATACGCCATAACGGTTATATATCATCGGGGAGTGCTAGCGGAACAATGAATATTTTGAACAACATGAACAACTACCAATCAAATGAAAATACACTACATCCTAATTTAATGCTACTAATTAAATTTACTCTTTTAACCCTATTAATTCACATTGTTTACACATTGTTCAAAAATCTTGTTGGTTACCTATATTTTTCTTATATCTAATATGCAAAGACTCACCTGCATTATTTTTATGTGAAGTTGATAATTGAGAATATTAGATAATTTGACAAGTTTAGCTAAATTGTCGTATAGGAATTCTCAACTATCACCTTCACATGAACATAAGTGCATGTAAATTACACCTTATATACAAGTCTATATTAAAAAAAATGAACAAAGAAAGATTGAACTTTAGAATGTTTTTAAAAAGTTATGCATTTACGTAGAGGTATATGAAGGGTTATGTATGAGAACTTACTCTCTGAGTGTTCCTGAAGTGAACATCTCTGTGATGAAGTTGAAGGACTTGTTATCAACATCGATCCAAGAGGTATAGAATCGCATGATCGATTCGTGGTTGAGGGTACTGAGGAGATGAACCTCTAAGTAGAGCCTCTCCAAGTCGTCCGGCGAGCGAAGCGCCTCGTTGAGTCTGACTTGGTTCCATGCCACCTCTATTCCGAGCACTGCATCAATTGCTTTGTACACTGTCTTCATTGCCCCTTTTCCAAGAATTTCTCCAACCTAATCACATCCAATTTTGAACCAACATCAAATAGTTTCACATAATTTTAGGCATGAAAACTCTGTTTTCAAAAGTATCTTCTGCAACTTTCCACAATTCAAGTTAATTTATATGATGTTAATCAATGGTTAGGGAAGTGCATGATCAACAAATATTTTCAACACCTGGAATAATGCTACACACACAAGAACATGTGATCAAGCTCTCAACCATGGTTTTGTCTTAATAATCTCACACCATAAAAACAACTCTCATGAAAGTTTATATCACCCTGCTTTTTGAAGGCCAAATTAGTTGCAAAGCGTATTTTATATTCCGACATGTATTTTATACACGTGCCTGATTTTTTTAATTTTTAGTATATAGTTATATACCTAATATAATTGATAACAAAATGATGCCTTAACATTTAAATTTAATTTGCAACAACTATCCAATATGAAGCAGATTGTAAAAAAGCTGAACCCTAGAAATCTTTTCTTGTAACATTGAGACATGTTTGAGCAAAAAAAGCAAAAAATCTTAAGAAACATGATCAATGATAACACCTATAATTAAAAGAATATGACACACCACAACACAACACAAAAAAGGAAGGATTAATTAGAATTTAGAACTAACCCTTCCATATCTACCAGTTGGATCAGTTTCCATGTAACGATGATCCTCCATGCTTTCTTTGTGGGAATACACGTTTTGATTACAAGAGCAACCTTGCTAACCTCCTGACACTATATGCTATAATAACAACAACAATAATTAATTAATAATAAAAATAATAATAGTTAGAAAGAGAATTTTATGTTAAAAATAATAATAAGAATAGCAGAATCCTAAATCCAAGGCTTGCCCTCGTGATCCTACCAATCTTCAATACAACACAGCATGTTATGTGTTCATAGTACTGGTTCTTATTATCGACCATTTGATTTTCCTTTTTATTTAATTTAATTAAACGTATTTTTGTTGTGTTATTATTATTTATCTAATGGAAACAAAATAGAGTGGAGGGTGCTAAGATTTGACAAGACAAGACACAATTGAGAGAGGAGAAGAAGAATAATAATAATTAAGAGAGCATGGATAATGAATAATTGAATGAATCTTTTTACTAAGGAAAGCGACGTGTTTTTCATGTGAGTGAGCCCAATAATTTTGAACATGTTGATTCAAGGGAAAGGGTAAAACTGGAAATTCAAATATGTAGGAACAAGTGCAGAGAAAGAAGTGATCATGGTTACTGGTTACTGTGTTAAGATAAGAGACAGAAGTAGAGCACGGAACTTGAAGAATCTGTGGCCACACGTTGGTGGAAGCATTTACAGGAATTTTGTGGATAATAACATGCAATAGTGGAAAGATAAATAAAAAGAAAAATGGAAGTTGTTGAAGAAACTGGGTAGGGAGGAGACAGAAACAGAGCAGAAGGCAGAAGATGCAGAGAATCAGAAAGATGGTAAAACGAGGTGGAAGAGTTGAGGATTTTGTGCCAACTCTCTAACACTTTTATAGTGTGTGTTTGGATTCACGTCGGCCAAACTGGAGGTTGAATGGGAGTGATTTTGTAGAATTGATTTTGGTTAAAACTTAAAAGTGAGTTTGTGCCAACATGATTTATATTTGACAATTTTTACTAAAATTGATTTTGATAAAATAAATATTATTTGGATAATATTAGTTAAAATCACTTCTAAATAAATAATTAATTAATTATTAAAAAAATATAATATTAAATTATAATATTATTTTTTAAGCATATTTAATTTTTTTATATATTTTTTAATATTTTTTATATAATATTTTTTATAGTACTTTATTTTAGTATATTATAATTTTTTATTATTATAATAAAAATTAATATTTATTTATAAAATTAAAAATAACATATAAAAATTATAACTTTTTAAATATTTTTTTAGAGTAAAAATTAATATTTATTTATTAAATTAAAAATAATATATAAAATAACATATTTTAGTACTCTTTTTAAATACTCTTAATAATCTTATTTTTATTATTATTTTAGGTTCTAATTTTTTACAAGTTATATTTTTATTATTATTTATAATTAATTTTTTATTTAATTTATCATTTTTAATAGGAATAATAATATATATTATAAAAAATTAAAATAGTAAATAGTGCACAAAAACTAGAATAATTATTTTAATATTTTCAGTATTTATTTAGAAAAAATTATGGAAAAACCAATAATAACTAGCAACAGCCTAAATCTTGCTTCCAGTGAACGAGCTTTTGGGATCCAGAATCAAAGAAAAGTTGCCAAACATTAAAGAATAGCGTTTAAAGCACTGAAACGCACTTTTATCCTCTCGAACGTGTTTCACAAACACACCCATAGTTTTATTCTGTATCTTATTTATTTTAAAATTTTGCCAATAAAATAAAAAGTTTAATTTGATGCACTGATATGGTAAAATATTTTACACCGTATATAATTATATCTATTATTTTGAATAACTATTTATGCAGTGAATATGAAAAGTAATTATTTTTACTAATGTAATTTATATAACTAAATGCACGTGTAAAATTATTTTACACTGATAATGCATCAAAATTAAATTATAAAATAAAACGGATTTCAAAATATTATTGTAGAATTAATACTTATTTTAATATATGAAGTTATATTCACATCTTATTTTGATTTTTAAAATTTTAATTTACTCAATTTGATTTTTATTATAGCATTTGTGATTGATTTTGGTCTCTAATTTTATTTTTATCACATATCTTATCAACGTACTTCTTAGAGGTTATTTGATGTGATAATTAAAACTTTTTTATTTCGCTTTTTTTCATACAAAAATTTTAAAATTTTAATTTTAATTTCACTTAAGGATTTAAAGACTTCTTAAGAAATAAATTGAAATAAAAAAATTTAATTGTCACATTAAATAATATTTAAGAAGTTCAGCGTGACCGTTGTTAATTTATTTATTAATAGTTTTATGATAAAAATAGGATCACCAACTAACTTAAATTATGGATGTCAAATTGAGGGATCAAATTGAATAAATTAAAACTTTCAGAACTAAATTGAAGTGTAATTATAAGTTTAGAAATCAATCCAAGTATTAATTTATAATAAATCTATTTTTTAACTAATTGACTAAAGTTGACTTCATTTTTAATTGTTCCTAGCAAAATCCATGAAAGAATATATTGGCTTATCAAAGTAAGATCAAATATTTTGAATGTTATACGCTATTTTTATATACACCTATATATAATAAAAAACAACACAAATATAATTTTCTTAAAATATTTTGGCCTCTCTCATGTGTGATGTAATGGGGTCTTGGAGTTGGAAATGTGAAGGACGACAAGGTTGACTTTTGTGACTATGATATAACTGCCTACCCTTATGTTCCGGTAACCAAAGAAGAGATTGTTGGCCTGAGTTATTGTTATTCATCATCATTCATTTTGTCATGTTTCATTGTGTCTTGTCTTTTATGATGTATGGATAATCTTAGAGTAATAATGATGAGAAAAATCTGTCTATAGATAATGTGTAACTAGACTAGATGTTTATCCAGACTCCAAAGTTCCAAACCTTTTAGTAGGTCATTGTTTGTCACCATGTCTATATTTTGAATATGTGGGTTTTGGTACATACTTGGTTGCAACTCAATCTCTTTATTTCTCAAATATGCATGCACTTGGTTATTATTGCATAGAGTGAATGTTTCATCCAGTTCTTGGAGTTTTAATTTTTCTAAAATTAAAATTTTAATGATTTAACTTTGCGGATCACTTAAATAAAGATGTTTATTTTATCTTTTATTAAAGATGTTTTCGTGTTGCATTTTAATTTATTTCTATATAATTTATTTGGTGTTCCTCATCACATATTATTAAATTCTTTAAAAGATTTTATTTCCAAAAACAATAAAAAACATTTAAATTGGATTAAAACAAAAAAGATAATAGATTAACTATTAGATTTTTTTCTAAAATTATTTATATAAAAAAATATGTCACACTCATAAAAAAATTGTTTATATAAAAATTGTTATATATATATATAAAACAAGCTCAAGTCTCTTAAATTTTTTACAAATAAAAAATTATTAATTTATATTCGTACGATATAAAACAATGACTATATTATTATTACATTATAGATTAAAATTCACTAATTTAAATTTGTTGTCATTTTTAATATAAGCATTAAAAATAAATAAAATTATTATAACTAGATGTAGTGTAACAAAATATATAATATTAATTAATTTAAAAAAAATTCTAAAAGATTCTAAAAAAAGTGTTCATAGAAGTAAATATGTTTAAAAATAAATTTTTTAAATATTTTTTATTTTACAAATATATTTGATATCCGATCCAAACATAAAAAGTGCGGATATCGAATTCGATCTGATGAGTTTAGTGCAGATTGTATCGAAATTTTAGCCATATCTGATTTGCGAACACCCCTAACAATAATAATTAAAAAAAATTATAATGATTATACTTTTAACTAAGAGGAAGTCCCCAAAAAAAAGTACTAAATACAAGAACAATTTAATCAAATATTAAAAAAAAGTACTAAATACAAGAACAATTTAATCAAATATTAAAAGAATTTACTTTAAATCAGTTGGACTTTTTTTACATATATATATATAATGTAATAATAATACGGTAATTATTTTATATGTCACACAAATATAAACACTTTTTTCTATGAACTTAAGAAAGATTTTGTAAGTCTCTAGTCCTGTTATCGATTTTTTTGGTATTAGCCCTCCTATTATCGATTTGATTCATATATAATTCGGATGATAAATTATTTGGTGATGTGCTTCTTTTTTTACCGTGACATACTTCTTTATTATTATTATTATTATTATTATTATTATTATTATTATTATTATTATTATTATTATTATTATTATTATTATTATTATTATTATGCACATTCAAAAATTCATAGATAAAGTGAAAAAACCATGAAGTGCAATCCCAAATTATTACCATAACATAATAGAAGTATGAAAGTTTATCATTTTTCTCTAATGGAGGGAACAAAATTCCTTTAATTTTAATAGTTTATTTAACGTTTAACAGAATAAAAATAAATTTTACTAAAATAAATTTTAGTACGAGTTTAATATTTTTATTTATCATAAAATATTTATAGAATTATTTGTAGATAAATTTTAGAAAAAAGAAAAAAGGCATGATTTTTAATTTTATTTTTTAATGATATTAATTGTTTACTATATATAATTATTCAATTATTTTTTAATCACATTTAAATAAATTACTCTTAATAATTTTTTTTGTGTTATTCAATATCTTTTTTAGAAAATAATTAACTATGAAAATAATTAAACTTTTCACAACAAAAATAATAAAAAAATTATGAACGAAAAAAATTAACCATCATGATAATTTTTTGTATTTTTATTCATATTTTAATTATAAACATAAATATAATTTGATTATATTATTTATGAAATGTGATTATAGATATAGATAAAATTTAGTTATATTACTTATATATAGTTTCATTGTATTGCTTATAAAGTTAGATTATAATTATGACTATAGAATTATTCTAGTATTTTTGTATATGTGGCTAATTGATGGTGTTAAAACATTACCCTTAATTATAAATAAGATTTATAATTTAAAAAATCAAAGACTCAATTAAAAAAATACAAAAAGATGATGTTAAAATATTATAACTCTTTACAATAAGAATATTGAAATTTAATTAAAAATTATTTAAAATTTAAACTCAACAAAAGTTTATATTCAATGTGTTTTGTATTAAATATATTTAATAACCTATTAATCATATCGATTGAAATTAGCTTTTACAATGCTAATTTTCTAATAACACTTTATTAAAAAGAAATTATTTTTCTAGAATTTTTTAAAAATTAATTAATATTATATATATTTTGTTACACTACATCTAATTATAAAAAATTTATTTATTTCTAATACTTATATTAAAAATGAAAACAAATTTAAATTAGTAAATTTTAATCTATAATATAATAATAATAATATAGTAATTATTTTATATATCATACGAATATAAATTTGTTATTTTTTTATTTGTAAAAATTTTAAAAGATTTGAGCTTGTTATCGATATAAATTATATGATAAATTTTATTTTAAAATATTATATATATATATATATATATATATATATATATATGTATTGATGAATGTGACATATTTTTTCATATAAATAATTTTAGAAAAAACTTTAATAGTTAATCTATTACCTTTTTAATTTTAGTCCAATCTAAAATCTTTTTTATTATTTTTAGAAAGAGAATCTTTTAAAGAATTTAATAGCATGTGACAAAAAATACCGAATATATAAATTATACAAAAATCAATTAAAATACAACACAAAAACATATTTAACAAAAAATGAAATAAGCATCTTTATTTGAGTGTTTTCCTTTAATTTTTACATAGAGACTAAACCATCATTAATCTTGCTACACATATAATATAAGTATTTTTTTAATAATCAATAAATATTTTTTATTTTGTTTATTAAAAAAGATAAGAGAGAGCAATAAAAAAATATTTGTGTGTATTTAAATTGTGTAGAATGACACAATATAGAAGAATATTTATAGGTGTTAAGAGAATCGATATAATAAAAATATAATATTTTATAATAAATATTCAGATATACTAAATAATTCTAATAAATGCTAATTGATCTTAATATGTTCTAACAAGTGCTGCTACACATCCAAGTATTATTGTCATCCAAGTTCATCTAATAAATGCTAATTGATTTTAATATGTTCTAACTATAGTGCTCCTACACATCCAAGCATTATTGCCATCCAAGTTCATCTAAGTAGGTTTAACAGTTAACACTAACAAAAACTACTCTCATTAAAAGAGCGTGATTACACGCACGAATGGCTTCGCATTCCTCCTCTTCCTCCTCCTCCTTCTTCGCATTCCTTCTTCTTCACGTGTTTTCTTCTTGTCGTTGCGTTCTTTTTTTTTTTTTTTGCTTGATTTTTCTTTTCTTTTTCTTGATTTTATTCCTCACAATAGAGTGAAACACGAAGAATTATGGCAAAATGAAACAAGAAGAAGAAGATGAAGAAGAAAAAAAATAAAAAAGAAGAAGAAGAAGCAGTAGAAGGTGAAGAGGAAGAGTTTTGAATTGTGCAGAATAATGAGACCAAATGAACCTTAATTCACTCTAAAATGAACCGAAATTATATTCAGAATGAACTAAAAATTAAATTCAGAATTTAAACTCATTTCAAAACAAGCACAGACCAAGTACACCTTTTTTAAATCCAGAATGAATTGAAATTACTTAATAATTGTGGCACACAAACTCAGTTAAAAAACAAACACAAACAAAATTGAATCATGAACAAAAACATATCAAAATCTATCAAGTAATTTTACAACATTATATATTTTTTCTTCTTTGTTTGATTAGATGAACAAGACAAGAAAAAGAAGAACATGATGAGAAGTTTTGAGAAATTTTTTCTTCTTGTTTCTTTTTTTTGTTTGATTTTTCTTCTTTTTTTTGTTTTATTCTTTTCAAGAGAATGAAATAAGAAGGATTATGAAAAAATGAAATAAGAAGAAGAAGATGAAAGCAAAAAATGAAAAAGACGAAGAAGCAGCAGCAGAAGGTGAGGAGGAAGAGTTTTGAATTCTGCAGAACAATGAGACCAAATGAACTTTAATTCACTAAAAAATGAACCGAAATTATATTCAAAATGAACCAAAAATTATATTCAAAATGAACCAAAAATTGAATCATGAACAAAAATGCATCCAAATCCATCAAGTGATTTTGCAACATTATGTATTTCTTCTTCTTTGTTTGATTAGATGAACAAGACAAGAAGAAAAAGAATAACATGATGAGGAGTTTTGAGGAGCTTTTTATTCTTATTTCTTTTTTTTTCCTCTTTTTCTTGGTTTTATTCCTCTCAAGAGAGTGAAACAAGAAGGATTATGACAAAATGAAATAAGAAGAAGAAGATGAAGAAGAAAAAAATGAAAAAAAAAAAAAGAAGAAACAGTAGAAGGTGAGGAGGAAGAGTTTTGAATTCTGCAAAACAATGAGACCAAATGAATTTTAATTCACTCAGAAATGAACCAAATTATATTCAGAATGAACCAAAAAGTTATATTCAAAATAAACCAAAAATTGAATCATGAACAAAAACGCATCCAAATCTATCAAGTGATTTTGCAGTATTATGTGTTTCTTCTTCTTTGTTTGATTATATGAACAAGACAAGAAGAAGAAGAACATGATGAGGAGTTTTGAGAAGTTTTTTTATTTTTATTTTTATTTTGTTTGATTTTTTTTCTTTTTTTTGGTTTTATTCCTCTTAATAGAGTGAAATAAGAAGAATTATGACAAAATGAAACAAGAAGAAGAAGTAGTAGAAGGTGAAGATGAAGAGTTTTGAATTGTGCAGAATAACGAGACCAAATGAACTTTAATTCATTATGAAATTAACCGAAATTATATTTAGAATGAACCAAAAATTAAATTCAGAAATAACGACGAAAATGATAATGACGATACGCATTAGAAGAATACGACAATGACGATAGCAATCATGATGGTAATGATGATGACGATGGAGGAGAATAATGAGAAGAAAGGAGGAGGAAGAGGAGGAGGTGATGGTGGTGTTGATGACAACAATAACGAAAATAAAAGAAGAAGAAGAAAGCGGAAGAAAAAGCGCATGAATCTAAAATATTTGGATGAACTTAGATACTAAAATCACTTGAATATGGAGAATAATTGTATTCTAACATTCTTAATTAAAAATAATTTAAATACACAATTATTAATGACAAGCATATTTTTATATATGTATATAAATGAATTAAAAATGTTTAATACGAATAATGTTATTTATCGCTAAAAGAATAAAATATTATTTTAGCGATCAATGTTTTAGATATTTTATTTTAGTTTCAACAAATTTTAAAGATTCTATTTCAATCTTAAAGACTGCATTTAGTTATGAGAACAGGATAAGATAAAATATTGAGAACAAAATATAAATAATAGAGACATAAAAATTAATATTTTTGTATTTTGTTTGGTGATAAACTATAACAAATTATAAAAGTTTAATTTATTCTTATTTTTTTATTCAAAAAAATTGTAAAGAGAAATATAATAATAAAAAATATAATAATTATGAAAAATTAACAAGAATAATGAAAGAAAAAATGAAAAATAAGTTATGTCTTTTGTTAGTGTCGTTGTAATAAATACAAAATACACTAATTCAGTATCTCTATTCATATCTCATCTGCCAAATATAATTTTGTGTATCCGTCTCAGTGTCCTGTACCTATAAATAAATGCAATCAAAAAATTTTAAACGGGTTCAATGTTGTCTCTCCGTTAAATTTGACACAAACAATTAGCATATTAAAAATTCAATAACATTTGATTTCAGCACATAAATAAAATCGACCCATCAACAATCATCAACGTAAAAACTTTTTATTAGATTTGATTTTTTTTTTACAAGAAATAAATCGTAAAAAGAAAGTGTTACAAAAATATTTTAATTTTGATTTTATTTCTCTAACACAAAAAAAAAAAATATAACTTAACAATAACTAAATGTCTATATCACTTACTCTATTAACTATTCAGGTCAAATTTAATAATATAGGACAACATTAAATCTATTTAAAACCTTTTGAAACAAAAATAAAATATTTAAAATATTAAATATCAAATTAAAATTTAACCCAAATATTAAAAACTAAAATAATATTTTACTCATGCTTAAAATTTTAGGAACTAGGGTTAAGTACACATGAGCTAATTGACTAATTTCTATTCTAGAGAAGATAATGTTGTGTTGCATGGTTAAGTTATAGTCCTTCTATTAATTAGGAGTCCTTCTTAACTGTAAAGTGTAATATATATATCTTGAGTCTCCAATAATTTCTCTCCACTTACTGCTATATTATATTTAATTGTTGTAGTATAAATTCTCTTCTCAATTTATAAGTTATAACAAAGCCATTCTGTGATCATTGATCATTTTGAGAGTATCTTGATTCTTTTTCAGTTGATTACTTCCTCAGTTACATGAATTTTGAGAGCATACATACTCCCTTTAATAGTTGATTACTTCTTCGTTTTTGCTTTTCCCACGTACCCATTTTTGTTTTTATTTCTAATAATAATAAACCAAATTAAAACACAAGCATTTTTCTTGTGTGCAGTAATTAAAAACAAATCACGTTATTTGCTCTATCATTTATTATTTGATATATATCAGCAGTTTTGAATAAAATTTGTTAGATCATAGATAAATCTTTTAGGTAACAATTTTTAAATTTAACTTAAAACAAAAACAATAATTTCCCGTTATTGAATATTGATATGTCAAATTATACATTATATGAAAAAATTTACTTGATTTAACATTAAAAAAAAACCATCCAAAAGAGAGTAAAAGCTGCTTATTGATTACCAAAAGATGAGGGAAAAAAATCATATAAAATAATTATCTGTCCCGTGTTAAGTTCAATTAAAGGATGATGATTCTTCTCTGCTTAACTACATTTTTCGAATTAATAATAAAGTAGTTATAGGTATCTAGGACAACTTCGAAAAAGGTTCTTCAACGCCAATAATATACTAATCCAATTACGTAATCTTTATCTATCTAATTGCATTATTATTCTTCAGGGATGTAATATTTAATATCAATGGTCAATGAAAACGTTCTTTTTCTTGCAATTTAAAATACAATAGTATAGAGGCTTAAGCAACTATATATACGATGATTGTACTTTCCGTGATTAAATTAAATTTATTCATAAGGTTGAAGGGTCTTTTGCTGTCTTACAAGTAATTATTTAATATATTTTTTCTTTATTTTTTAATTAATTAATATAAAAACATCACTTTCATTTTTTTTTAGTCAAAAGCAACCAATCAAAAATTATTTAGTTCATTTCTTTTGTTGTGTTATTAAATATAAAATGAATAAATCACTATTTTATCATATCATAGAAAATTTTGAAGTTGATAAAATTAATCAAAAAAAATTCAAATACATTTAATAACCACAAAATTTATTTTTGTCTGACAAAACAAATAAATATTAACTCTATTAATATAATTCCATAAATATTCCGATCCTCTTTACTTTTTTGTTCATCTTTATCCTATAATGTTTTCCATTTTAATCACCATTGTTATCTTCAATATTATCATTAAAAAAAATCTTAAAATTAAATCAAAATCAAAAATAAAAAAGTTTTAACTTATCATCTTAATGAAGTTTATGTAACAATGCGATGAGAAAAATCTCACTATTTTTTATGCCACCAACATCAAACTTATTTCTAGTGACATGACGAAATTAGTTTTGGTTTAAATATTTTGGTTGGGAGAAGGTTATAAAGAGGTGGTTTTGATTTTAAAGGAAAAAAGAGATTTGGGATTTAAATTTGTTAAATTTAAAAAATTTGTATCAAATTTGATGATGAAACATTATTAAATATTGATTAAAAAATTAAATTATTATTGATTTCTAATTATTTGGTTGATATATATATTTTTTACACAGGTTGATATATTTGTTAGTGTGCAGAAATGAAAATTAGTTTTTTATTGGGTCAAAGTTACACAAGTCTAAATTGATCTTTGAATAAATTCAGCTTTGAGCAAAAATAATTCAAATGTTAGTGGCTGATTGTTTAAAGAAAGAAAGAAATCCAAAGAGATCCAAATCCATCAAAGCCCATCATAAATTAAAAAAAGAATCAAGTGGCCCAAAGTCTTGGAGAAGCCTTTCAATGATCACAATGCAATCTCTTTAAGTGACTAAAGACTCTATACGGTGATCACAAAAATGTTCATGTTCACTCTCTCACATGCATTGGTAACCGAAAATCAATTCAATTCAATTTATTTGCATTAAAAGCTCCATACGTTACTCTATGTCTTAGGGAATGAGATTTGGAATTCAATTGAATTTAATTTTGCCTTGAATACTTCCTTCGAAAGTTTTCTCTCTCTTCTCTCTCCTCTCTCTTGCTCTTCGGTCATGTCAATCAGAGAAAAGAAGATTAAAGAAGTTATTAGAAAAAAATAAAGTAATAGAGAAGCCTGTGGAAGAAAGGCTATGAAGAAGGAAGATCTGAAGAAAGGCATGGCAAGATTTTTGCTATTGAAGGCAAGATTTGAAGAAGAGCTTCAAGATTTTCCATACCAAGAAAAGAAAGGATCCGCCTCTGTCAGAAAGGAAGATCTCAGTTGCAAAAGTTCACTTCCATTTTTGTTCATCAAAGAAAGAAGGTAGCCGCCGAGCTAAACGTAGGAAGAAGCAAAAATGAAAAGCAAGGAGCTGTCCTGGGTCAGAAGTTCATCAAGGGTCCGAATCCATTCTTGGGGACAAAGTCAAGATTAAGGGTTCAGATTGAAGAAGATTGATGAAAAGGGTTGAGAGAGGTACATGCATGTTGGTTTTTAGTTTTTCCTCTCTCTTCTCTCTGTCTAAACCGAAGCTGTTTTTTGGTTGGAGAAGAAGTTGCTTGGTTGAACCGGTTTCAACGTTGGAAGCCTCTCCTTCTATATTAAGGGTGAACGGCCAATGGTTGAGATCAAGGAGAGTAAGTGAAAGCACAGAGTTCTCATAGCTACCCAAGCTTCCTAAGTTCTTCTCCTTCAAAGATGTTCATTTTGTTTTCTTTTTCTTAGTATTGTCTGTCTGAGTCTCATGGTAAAAGGCAAACATAGTGAGGTTTGTAAGAAAAAGCCAGTGAGAGAAAAAAGACAATGATCAATATTAGAGAAAAAGCCATAGATGTCTCAGAGTTTCTTTGTACATTTTATTGTTGTGTTTCATGCTCCTGTGTAAATTCTCTTACAAGTTGGGTTAGCACTTTGCGGTTGAAAGCTTGGTGGGAGTCCAAGTCAAGTTCAGATTTGGGAATAGAATCTGGATTTGTCCCATATAGGATTTGGTAGATCCTAGGGAAGAATTGGTGTTTGTAATCTGATGATTATAATAAAATTCCGTCACTGTTGTGATGAAGACTGGATGTAGGCTGCATTGCACTTAGCAGCTGAACCAGGATACATCCGGGTGTGATTCTCTCTTTCTCTTCTACTCCTATTCTGTTTCTGTTACGTTGGAGACAAAAATGAAAAATATCTCCTAACCCGTTACGAGACAAAAAGAAAATGTCTCTTGACTTGTTATGAGACAAAAACAGAAATATCTCCTGAAGTTTTTTTGAAAAAATAGAAATTAATATTCACCAAAAAGGTGTTAAGATTCAACCCCCCTTCTCTTAGCCACTGACTACCATCAGAATTATTTGGGCAGTATGTAAGGGTTGTGCCTTAATCCCACTTGTTCCGGGTCAAGATTTTAAAAGATTGTGGTTTTGAATGTGAGTTTTGACCTGCAAGAATCGTGGTGGTGTACCGTTTGTCCAGTGTCGCGATAGACGTGGGGATCTTGGTTGTTTACCGCCCACGAGTTGTGAATGTGTTTGTGGGGATCGTAGTTATTTACCGCCCACGTGTGTACTGTTTTTCAATTGAAAACATCTGTGGGATCGAGGTGGTTTACTGCCCGCAGATGGTGGGGATCAAGGTGATTTACCGCTCTCCAGGTGAGGATCATGGTACTATACCGCTCACCAATTTTTAAGTGGACGATGTCTAAGTTAGCTACCGGACATGTCGGGTTGGCTTTATAACCGACATATGAGACTCATCAGTCATAGAACAGGCATACATCATTTGCATATGTGTGTTTTGTTTGATTGTACATTAATTGGACTTGCTTATGTGATTATTATGCTTACCTGCTATATTTGCTACCTGCTGTATCTGTATCCTACTTGTGTTTGCTTTGTCTATAACTGCTATTTATATTTGTGCTTTTTTTGTTTGTTTTGTCTGTGTTTGTTTTGGTATGGTATTTTTGAAATTGAGTTGATGATAGTGCTAATTGATTGCGTGATTGATTTCTGATTGAGGTTTAGTAAATATGAAAAATTAAGTTGATTCAGCATAGACTTAATAAACCTGTACTTGAAATAGGTTGGTCATTCATAAAGTCTAAACAATTTTTTTTAAATTTTTTTATAAGTAAAGAAAGATTTTGAATCTTGGATAAATAACTATTTTCTTTTAAAAAAAATTTAAATTTTATTTTAGATGTAAAATTATTAATTTTTAAAAGATTCATAAGACTATAATAATCATATAATTTGAAAACAGTCTTTTTATTAAATATCTTTTTATGACGATTCTAAAACTCTAAAGAATTTTTCAATCAATAGCACATAAAATTTTTTAAAGTTCATCCTTTACTGAAGAATTTGTTAAGTCACGAGCAAGTACCCTTTAACTCGCAGAACCTTATCCATATTAAATAATATTGGAATCCATTGCCTATTCACAGTATACCCGCACTGCACAAAGTCCACCACTTCGTTAAATACAAGCAAGTGAGCAACCGCTGCTGCAGTAGCACGTCAAGCGGCAAAAGTCCCCTCAGCGTCACCACCTCGCTGCAAGTTTATTGTTGTTATCACAGCTGTCATGTTGCAAATTTCGTGGCTGCGAAGGATTTGTAAGACTACTGATTCCAACTTATAGAGGAATTAGGGAGTGAAGAAGGAAAAGGATATTGAGGGGGAGGACATGAGGGTTTGTGCAACGGGGTTCGAGAGAAATAGCTACGATGAAAAGAGGTGGCAGCCGCAGAAAATTAGAGATTCGAAGACGTTGAAAGGGCAAAAGGTAAAGGGATTGTAAGATATATAGAAGGTTGGAGATAATAATGGTGAATGATAAAAAAAAAATAAAAATTTATGAAAGAAATATGAAGAATGAAAAAAAAAATTTGTAGAATTATTTTAATAGAATTAAAATTTTATTAATTTTGTTTGACAATAATAAATTTTTATGATTATTAAATTTATTTAATTTTTTTGTAATTAATTTTATACGTATCTAAATCTTTCATAATTAAAAATAGTTATTTCCTCGTATAAAATTATCTCACTACATTACCGGGCATGCATGTATATTTAAATATTGCAATTATAAAAAGATTTGAGTTTAGTATTATAAGATTTATTTAATAATTTATTATAAAAATATTAAAGACTAATATTTTTAGTGAAAAGATAGAAAATTGACAAGAAAAAAATATTAGTCATCTAAATTTTTTATATATGAGTTTTATAATTATTATTTATTTCAAAAGTTATATAGTGCTTGATTATAACGTGTCAAAATTGTTCTCACCGTAAATTATTACAAGTCTGTTCATATGGAACAATAGTATGAAACATAACCAAAGATATAATAAATTAATAACACGTTTAAAAGTTAAAACATTGATCGAATAACTAAATATATTACAAAATATTTTTTTTCCCTGGGTTAGGCATAAAGACGACTCTGATTTCTTTCGAATTTTTTTTTATTCACGGTCTTTTTCAATTCGATAAACTAAAAGTTAATCTATCGTAAATCTGAATAAAGTTATTCTGTATATAAAATAATATTTGCATCCTAATATTTATTTAAGTAAATAAATAAATTAATTATATTTTTTTATGATAATAAATTAATTACTTAACAAATTTAAGTTGGTGTTTTTTTTTAAAAAAAAGTATTAGGAACTAATACAAATTGTATACAATATTTACAATGGATTAAAAAAGATAAAATTATAATTAAAAATTAGATTATTATTTAATTACTTAATTTTAAATTTTAAAAAATTAGAATTAGTATTTAAACTCATTCATATTACGTACAGTTATTTCTAATCTTACCGTAACCTCTAATACACGTTCAAAATTCACCGTTATCGTCATCTTCTCCAGTCCTCACTTTGCGTCATTGAATTTTTCGTCGGCCATACTAACGCCACTGCATCCTCCCACCGACACCGTCCTCACCTCTGCCGGTCATCCCGACGCGCCTCGCCCTCCGACGCTCAGCCTAACGGTACTGTCGCTTTTTCGCGCGCCTCTCTTTCGAACCGGCTTCGCTTTCTCCCATTCTCACCGATGATACCACCATACTCTTCTTCTTCTTCGGATCCAAGCATGGTTAGCTTCTTTCATATTTGAGTCCTATGCTTCACAATAGTGCCGCTTTCGTCATGCCTATTCCTTCAAAATTATGTTTCACCACAATAGTTGTTTCTTCTGTTTATTCATCATCTTCTCCTTTATTTTAATGGTCAATTTAGAATTGTCATTTTAGTAGGTATGCTAATGATTATTTTAATTTTTATATAGATGATTATTTTGACTGGATTGAGTTTAGTTATATATAATTAAAATATGTTAGATGTTCAGTTCATTAGGTATGCGGATGATTATTTTTATCCTTAAGTGGATGGTTGTTTTTACTAAGGGTGAGTGGCGTGTAACATGCCAAGTAGCGACGGTGAAATGGGATGATTATTGATGAAGGGGGTGGCGCCAATTGAAAAAGAAGAGAGTAATAGAGTGAAATGCTTTAGTAAATTAGGATTTCAGATGGTTATTTTTTTTTGAAATAACGAACTAGATTTTTTAAAAATTTAAAATTTGAAATTGGAGAATTTGAAATTGAAATTTGATATGAAATAAGTCAATAACTGAATGAGAATTTTTGAATGAATCCCGCTAGGGAGCCAATGAAGTATTTGTATAATGTGTACAATGGGCTATTTACTTGGCCCAATATGAGTTAAAAAATGAAAATCCAGGATAAAGTACTACTAATTTCTCAAACACAATACACTCATACTATCCAGAATAACCATTCGGATACCAGGGATAATAAACATCTGATATCCTACTGAATCGAACATCCCTAAACCCCATTGTACAGATACTCCATTAGCTCCTTATACTTCTTCTTTTTGAATTTATTATTTATTTCTACTGGGCTAAATAACCAACCCATTGTACATATTGTCAAGATTCTTCATTGACTCCCTACCGAAATTTTTTTTTTAAATGTAATAGTCAGTGAAATAATACGGAAGAAAGAAAAAAAACCACACAATTGAATTGGCCCGAAGGGTTTCCTATGTAAGCCCAATAGGCCCAATTTATGGTTAGTAATATTCAAACCAGCTTTTTTTTTGGTGACTATATTCAACCCAGTATTAACCTAATAGTAATTATAAACGATCCTTGCCAAAAAATGTCCTTACTATTTATTATAAGACAAGACCAAGACCTTGACAAAAAAAAAAAAAAAAACTATAAGACAAGACCAAGAAATTTCATGAAAGAAAATAACTATAAAACTGCCTTTAGAAGGGATATAGAAACGCAAACATATTATATTTGATATAAAATATATTAAATTGAGTTATGTCTTAATATTATGTTTGGTTTAAGATAAATATAAAGAACGAGGGATAAATTTAGAATTTGAAAAATTAAATGAAAGTATTTTTGAAAAATGTTATTAAATTTTAATCTTTGTTTCCAAAAATTTTAGTCTTCTGTGTCTCTCTTTTTTTAGAGGTATTGAAGGAACTGTAATTTTGTATCTCAAAACTAAAATTTTAATTTTAGTATCTGATTATTAAATACAATACTAAATTTTAGTCTCCTAATTTTAATCTCTATTTTTTAAAACAAACACTACCTAAAATAGTTTCTTTGTTCAACAAAAAGTTGAAATGAGTCAAACATGTAATTTAGTCAGGAGTGACGTAAAAGAATAAAATAAAGTTTAAACTTTATTCTAATGTTATCATTATATATAAAATTTTGGAAAAATATTATGTAATCTTACCCGCAAGTTTAAAATTTCTATTGGTTCCTTTTGAGAAAAAAAAAATATGTGTTCTAACTTAAGATTGTATTTATTTCTGATTATTAGGAACTTACCTTAAAAAAAAGTATTTATTTTTTAATATTGTACTTATTTCTAACTTATTATATGTGACAAATGTAATGACGTTTTTTAATCTGTGTAGCCAATTTCAGTTATAGGATAAGATTTTATTATTGTTGTACACAATAAAATAAAAAATATGAGAGAATAAAGACTATGGTCTGAAACTTAGCACTTTGAATTTGGTTCTCGATCTGTGTTTCTTGTGAATTGTTACTATGAACTAAAATGACAAAAATAAAACAAACTTCATGTGACATAATTAAAATCTTCTTATGAATCCAACGAGCTATAACCACTCATCTAAGAGGAGGTCGCGGGTTCGAAATCGTTGGAGTTAAAAGAATTTAAAGATTAAAATTTTAACTAAAATTAAATTAGATATAATAAAACATAATATATTTATATGTATAATATTTTTTATATTTTATTATATTAAATCGATTAATCATTAAGAAATCGAATCATTTGACTAATTCATCTATTTTTAACCGATTTTTCTCAATTTTTAATAATTGATTATAAGTGGCTCGCTCGGTTCATTTTCCAAAACCATGACAATTAAGGTAAATAAACTTTTTGACATAAACACTTTACATGTGCACTCATCAACCTATCCAGTTACAATTTATATGAAGATATATTAATTTAAGAATCAATATAGCAGCCTCATTGTTGGAGAAGTTAGAGCACTACTCAATTAGTACATTCTTTCCATAAAATAAAATCTAAAAAGATAAAATAAATGAAGTTGTCATGATGAAGAAACATAAATAGGAGAGGACTAAGACGTTGTAACAAACATGTGCTCCTTATTATTATTGTATTGAATATATAGGTTTAGCCCAAAGAAGTTATGCATATATAGGTTGAAGCTCAGCACAAACAACAAGGTACACACATACAACTCAACTGCACAAGCCTAACTTCTCATTCATTTACACCGAAATTGAAACTCTAGGCACACGTAACAATTTATTAGCACCATCTATCACATGATACATAAACTTTTAGGTGATGTATCATATGATTATATTTATAGATATCTTTTGTTTACTCTATTTACTATTTGGTTAAGTATAAAAAAATCATCTAAATTATGTATTATTATATTAATAAAAATAATTATTTTATACATTTAACATGTGAATAATATTATGAGCACAAAATTATAGATATTATTAATATGAAATTATGGATATTATGTGTATAAATTTATAGATGTTATGAGTAAATTTATTAATTAAATAAATTAATTTAAGAATTTGATATTTTTTCAAATTCAATTATGATAAAATTTAAAACATCTGTGTTAATTTGATAGATACTTATGCAATAATAACTAAAAAATGATATGTGTATAGATGTAATATTTAATAAACATGAATTTAATTTTTAGATGTTAGTTGTATGTAATTATAGATGTTATGTATATGAACTTATGAATGTTATGTGTATGAACTTAGTTAGTACAGTATAATTATAAATGTACATAAAAATACAAAAAAATTATATCAGTTTATTACCATACCTCATCAAAACTAGTGTGATTTTTTATATTCTCGAAAATTAGTTGACTGTCAACAATCTCATTAGGTGAGTCTATCTGTTGTTTAAATTATTTTTCAACTCCTTCTGATATAGGTATCCATGTTAAAGTCGATTTCAAATATCATATTATTTGCAATAATAAATACAACTTCTTATAAATTTTTTTAGTCTATTCTAATTATATTTGTAATTGAACTATAGCTGTGATTTTTCTAAGGCTTGGTTTGGTAAAGCTTTTGCTTTTTAAAAGTAGCTTATGAAAGCTGTCTTTTAAAAGATAGCTTTTTAAAAGCTGCAGCACTTGCATTTGGTAAAATCAAATTAAAAATGACTTTTAATAAGTACAAGCACCACAATTATGTTTGGTAAAACAGCTTTTAAAAGTTGAAAAAATTATAATAAACATGTTTATAACAAAAAATAATTTTTTTTTTCAAATTTTTAAAAATTTATATAATATTTTAAAATAAAATAATGTTAAAATAAAAAATTCATAATAAACATAAATATAATAAATAAATTCTTTTATTTTTTAACTTTAAAATTTTATATAAGTATCATAAAAATTTATTTTATCCTAAATATCATCACTAAAAATAAAAAATAAAAAAATACATGAAGATTAGGTTGAAAAATAAAAAATATATGAAGATTGTGTTAGAATTTGTGAAGGTTAGGATAAGAAGTTAGAAATATATGAGGATTTCAATGGCAATATAATAGCGAGAAATATGTGCGGAAAAATGAAAAAAATTTGGTAAGCATAAGCCAGCTTTGAAAAGCTCCCTCCTAGGTGCTTTCAAAAGCACCCCTAACTTTTAAAAGCCGTAAGCACAAGCACTTGGGCTTTTTAATTTACCAAACGCAAAATAACGTGCTTATGCTTTTAAAAAGCACAAGCACCTCTTGAAAAAGCTTTACCAAACTCAGCCTAAGCTATACGACCTTCAATTCATGATCCTTGTAACAATGATAAGGGTATTAAACAAGCCTTTCACGTTTTCTAATTCTTGGAATGGTAATAAATGAATTAAAGAAAATAAAAATTAAAGTCAATTAAAATTATTTAATGAATATTATTATTATTATTTTTTATTATTATTAGTCTTTATTATATTTTTAAATATAAAATTTAAATTATAAAAAAAATATTAAATAATAATTATAAGAATACCTAATATTTAGAGATATAATATTATAATATGATAAGTAAATTGATAGAAAAAATAAGATAAAAAATAGAAAATATTAATAAATATTATTAAATTATATAAATAAAATAAATTTTAAAAAATTTTGGCTAATTATGACCAAAAATTTTTTGTTATCAAACTTTTTCTTTTAGTTAGATATTCTATAATAATAGTCAATGAATCATTTTATATTCTAAGAATATATATCCAAAACTTGACATAGTAAAATAATAATAATTTTTCATAATAAGAAATACTAGTATCAAATAAGACACATAATTAAATTAAATTTTGAAATCTCTTTGCTACAAATAAAACAAGCAAAAGATACATCTCTTAAAGGAAGAGTATCACAATAATACTCAAATTACATATAAACTCTTCACATATATAACATCCATATCTTATATATGAGAAAGAGACCAGCGGGTGCTATATGAACACCTCAGCTATTTTTGCAGACCAATAAAATAAAAACACTGGCCTTTCATAATCCCAATTACAAACTTATATATATGAATTAATTCCTGTAATGACATTCTTTTGGGTATGTCATTAAGGAACTTAATTTAGGAAACAAATTTTATATACTTATTTTAGCTTGTAAATACATATTTTTTATTTTTAGATATAGGATATAAAATTCATTTTATGTGAATTGAATATCTCATCTAAAAATTAAAAATATGTGTTAATTTAATTTACGAGACAAAAATAAGTATAAATAATATATTTCCTTAAATCGTTAAGTATAGAAACTTCTTTTTTTTTTTTAATTTTTTTTACTAGACTAAACCCAAATTGAAAAAAAAAATAATCTAGAATTGGCTTCCTTGAAAGGTTTGACCAAACTGCCAATTAGATGGTGCCACGTTGAAGCTTGTGACAGTTCTACCGTCACTGGCGGTGACTTGGAATGAGAGGGTTTGACCATTGAGGTATGAGTTGCTTTGCCAATTTTGCCCCCAGTTTCTTGACATTGATTGCCACCCAGTTCTTGATCCTTTGATGGAAACTGAATGAACATCACCAGCACCTCCAACGTTTGTTACCAAAACTAGGTTGAAGTAAGAGTGGCCATTGATGGTGAATCTTATTCCTCCCTTCTTCATGCAAGGAACTCTATAGTCATAGTCATCACCAAATGATACTAAAGATTAGTTAGGTATGAGGGTAATAATGTAATTAACAATTAAATATAGATTTTAGAGTAAAATATATTTTTTGTCCTTGAAATTTGACAAAAATTTTAAAAATACTTGTAAGTTTTATTTTGTTCTAAAAATTTTCGATTTGCATTAAATATATTCTTTGCGGCTAATTTTTAAAAAAATTTAGGATCAATCCAATAACAATTTCATAAGAACAATCTTCAATTACAGCAAATCAAGCATAATTTTCGTGTATTTTTGTTAGATGAATGCTAAGTTTTTTAAAAAATTAGCCCTTAGTATATTTGATATAAATAAAAAAATTTTAGGACAAAATTAAAACAAAATAAAATTTAAAAATATTTTTAAATTTTTTATTAAATTTCAAGGACAAAAACAAAAATATATTTTATCCTAAATTTTATTAGGTTCCGAAATAGTTTTACATGAAAATTCAATTGAATATTTATTTATATTTGTGATTTTTTTTTTGTAATAAGTGACTATAATTAAGAAAAACATTTTCACTAATATGATAAATTGATAAAATTCTTTATAAATATTTTTGTAAACTTTTTTTATACCTTGACTATGTGTAAATTAAATTTGTTAGCTAAGAAATTATGCTATTCCTACCTTTTTAACTCAACATCAATTTTATGGTACCAAAGTTGGAACTAACTGTAGACAAGGTAGAAACTAAACTACACTAGTTTTATTAATAGGTCATGTTGTATTGGTACAAGATAATTTTATGGTACAAAATAATTCCTCCATCAACCTATAAGTTTCTCCTTTTTAAATGTTTTTACACCATGATTAATAATTATATTATTAACTATATATGATTAAGTATACCATAAATATGAGAAATTATATTAAATTATCATCTCTTTCTTCATTTTGTCTGACAGACTGAAAAATCCGCATAAACGGAAAAAAATAATAATCAATAATATTATATTTTTAAATAACATAATATTTTGTTCAAAGAAAAAAATGAAAAAAAAAAGTTTCTAACAATTATGAATGAAAAGAATTCAGATAAAAAATACTATAATTTATGAAAAAATAAACATGTTATGTGTACACAAAAAATCAACTATCGATATAAAATATGTTATATGCACGTAACTAGCATTCTTTAAAGAAAAATTGCTAACCGTTATTCTAAAAGTGCTTCTTAAATATTATTTATAATGAAAATTTTGGAAGTTTTTTTGTTGAATAAACATTAACACATTTGTATTTACTAGTAAGCAAGGTAGAGAAAATCGAAATTTTACATAAAATTGAAAAAGTAAAGTAAGAACGTAAAACGTAAAATTTTAACGAGATTTAAATCGTAAAATCGTCAGACTTAATATAAATTTCATAAAATCGATAGACTCATTTAAAATCATAATATCAAAAGATTTTAAGAGTTAAATCGAGATTCTAGATACTATGCTAGTAAGGGAATTAATGAAAGCTTAATTAAGAGCATAAGATAATTTGGACACTAACAAACCTTCTAAAAGCAACAGGCACAATTCCAGCCCTATATTCAGCAATTTGCAAGAATGCTGGCTCAGCCATATCAAAGTGCTGCAAAGGAGGGTTGCACCAACCACCATTGTTGTTGGGCAGAGCCGGGTTCGGCGGGCAGAAGTTGGTGGCCGTGACGATGATGGAAGCCGGCTTGCACCATCTTGGGTCATCATTACACTTCATCTCATAGCATGATCCACAGCTTAGTCCATTGTTGAACAAAGCAGTGCTTAATGCTGCTGTGTTTGTTCCATAACCTTGGCTATACAAATTCCCATATCCACAAGCACCTCCTATATAAAAAATAAAAAATAAAAATGGTAAATGCCAAACCAAAATGTAACATCTATAATGGATCCAATAGTTCATCTAGTTGAATTGCACTTATTATTATACTCTGTTTTTTTTTTTTTAATATTAACTATCACTTTCACTTTTCTAATTCATTGAAAAGTGAATATATTTAAATAAAATTATGTCTACATATATTGGTTTTTTAATAAATTCAATTTTTTTAAAAAATAATTGATTTTAAAAAATAGAAAATAGAATAAATAAAAAATTTACAAATGTATTAGGAAATAACATTTCACTATATTATCTATAATAATCTTTTTCTAATAATAAGTACGGAAAAATACTAAAAATATAATTATTTATGTGATTTTTTATCAGTTTAAACTTTTAGAATAAATAATTTTATAATATAATATCAAAACTTCTATAACCAAAAAAGTTTAGAATTTGATTCTTTATTTTCAAAAAAGAGAACGCGATGCTAAGATAAATATTAAAAAAAAAATTTATGCAAACACAAAAAGAAGCTACTATGTGAAAGAACATGTTAAGATTATTCAGGTGCATCTTTCTATCTGCTTAAACTTTTGAAATAAACGATTTTATAACAAATAAAACATGATTTACCAATTATTATTCAAATATACTAAGAAGAAAAGAAAAGAAAAAGAAGGTAAAAACTAACCCATTGTGCCAGAGGCATCACCACCACCATAGAAAGTGGCATGAGCACTCTCCCAACCACCATAGTCAGCTGTGGCACCTTGCATGATAATCATGTCAATGGAGAGAACAATGAGAAGAATCATTAGAGCCATTGAAAACTCTTGTTGTGGCATTCTCCTTTGTTCTAACTTCTAAGCCTTTGGTAAGAAACAGGGGAAGGTTCAAATTGTTGTTCCTTTCCTCTGCTCTGAGTTCTAATGTGTATGAGGGACCCCTATTTATAACTAACATTTTTTTGATAATTTAACATGTATTTAAGTGTGGGCGCCTTTTTTTTTATTTTTTCTTTTAACAACTTTTGTGTTGGAAAATTTCTAATATGTATGTAAATAACTAATTCGTCATATAAATTCTAAAGAACTAATTGAGGCTAATTTTTTAAAAAATGGACAAACATGGTGTGTTATCCACTATTATGGGTAGGTTAAGTTTTATTTTTTAATATATAAATAAAAAATTTAAAGATAAGATTTTATGGTAAAATTTTACAGGTACATAAATTAGAGGATCAAATTTATAATTTTAAAATGATAAAAAAATTATAAAATAACATCTAACTCTTAAATTTTTTATTTTAAAATAATAAAAAAAATTACAAACACAATTATGACCTTTAAATTTTTAATTTTTAAAATATAAAAAAAATCATAAACACAAATTTGATTTTTAAATTTTTTATACTCAAATATGACCCTTAGATTTTTTTTTTTTTTAATTATCCTCCACAATTTTGTGATACACTCCTCACTTTTATAATACAATAAAACGCACATTCTTCTCTAATATTAAAAATAAAAAGTGACTCATTGGTGTCATAATTTACATAGTTAAAAACTTCAAATATGATTTTTTTTTTTTTAAAAATAAATGAAGTGGAAACTTTTTTCTTCTTTTTATTCCAAAAAGCCATGGAAGAAGTGAACAAGTGCACATGCGGTGGTTCTAGTTGGTGTTTTCAACCGCTAAGCTGGTGGGCCATGGCCCCCCCACATGCATCTTCAACCATATTTCTTCCCATCCTTCTTAATATGCCAACATTATATTTTAAATTTTTATTTGTGTTATCCTGCTGCTACTCTTAATCCTTTTATATATAAATATGATATTAAGAATAAATTTGAAATTAATCAAGAATCCAAGAGAGTAAGTATCAAAATATTTTATTTTATAAATTAAATATAATGAAGGGCATTTTAAAAAAATTGGACACTAAACTATTCAAATATCTCTTTTTTATATAATAGATAAAAAAAGTTAAATACTAAAGATTAAAATTATTCTTTAATAAACTTTAAAGGTGAAAATTCATATGCAGCAGTTATTTTTATGTAAAATTAATATTTGAGAACCATTAAATGATTTGATAAATTTGACTAAATCATCATCTAATAGTTCTCAACTATCAATTCTTGAGTTTTTACTTTTTACCAATTTTAGATTGAATATTTGATTTTTTTTTTTTAAAGTTCACTTTAAAAAATATTAAAACGGATTGATCCTTCTGTAATTAGGAGTAATTTCTTATATAATGGGTTTAGGGTTTATTTATTCAATATATATTAAAAATTTTATTAAAATCACAAAAAATTAATCTATCTTACTGAAATAATTTTAAGAAATTTATAGAATGATAAATTTTACTAAAAACCAAAGTGTGTATTTAAAATTGATTGGGGGACCGTGGTTGGTCATTTTTAAATATTGGGGGCTAGTGTTAATTTATCATTCATTATGACTAAAAGCTGCAATTAATTGTAGAAACTAATGTTTATATTTTGTCCACATAATGTAAAAAAAAAAAAAAAGACTTATTTGTTTATGGCATTTATAACGAGCGCAATATTTTTTGTTATATGCCAAATTGCCGGTTTTTAAAAAATTATGAAGAAAATAAAAATTACACATGCATCAAACAGGAGTTATAATTTTTATTAGTAGGATAATTAAGTGCATTATCTAATCGAATATTCGTAGGCAAATTTCATTTTGAGCATGGAAAATATCCAACGACCAAATGACAATACTCTCAAAAAATAATAAAAAATATGGAATAATTTGAAAGAAATAAAAAAGAAAAATTAGAGTTTGGATATTGAAATGTGTAGGGTCTTAAGGAGTATCTTTAGCACATGGAGCTGAAGAGTATCATATATTATTATATATGTATGTATCATTGGCAAAATCAATATCAAAAGCAGAAACATGTAAGAACATTTTTCATGACATGATTCATCTCCCTTTTCCAGTAACCCAAGGTTCAAGAAAGGTTGTGGATTTTATAGTATCTTGAAGAAAAACATTATGAGATTAAATAATATTAAGTTTTATATTGTGTAAAATAAAAAAATTGATAGTCCTTATAAATAGGGGTGGCAATATGTACCCTGCCTGCGGGTATCCAACCCGACCTCACCCGATCGGGTAGGGTTGCCAATCCGATCCGTAGCGGATAGGGTAGGGTGCGGGTAGGGTTCTCGTGCGGGTTGGGTAGGATGCGGGTTGAGTCTCAACCCTACCCGATCAACTCGTACTTTATATATGTTTATGTTATATACTTATATAAAAATATGTTTTAAGTGGATGTTAAATCAAAGACCTTTTACCACTAAATACAAAAGATCCTTAATCACTAAAAGAAAATCATTAATTGATAATTTAATATTTTTTTTACATAAAAATCAGTTCTATTTTAATTATCATCAAGTTATATAATAATGTTGTATATTTTTTGTAATCTGCGGATAGAATCGGATATCCACGGATTAAGAGTGGGTAGGGTTAGGGTTAGGATATTCTCAACCCGCGAATAGGATAGGATTGAGTTTATATAAAAATCTCAACCTGTGAGTAGGGTTAGGATTAGATCCAAACCCTACCATATTCTACCCATTGTCACCCCTACTTATAAATGTGAAACAATCTTTATTTTCTGAGTTAACTAATAAATCGGAGTAAGCTAGAGCTACTTAATTTTTTTATAAATAATGATGTTCGATGTTCGATTCTATTTAATAATTTTTTATCTGTATAATTTATAAACATAGCCGTTACATTAGAAACTTATATATATTATATATGAATTATCTCTCTAAAAATATAATGTCCATTAAAGTTAAAATCATTTGTTTTGTACTTTCTACATACGTAAACAAAAATTTTACAATTATATACTTAGTAACATTAGACTTATGTAAAATTTAATATAAATAATTGTCACTACGTATTGTTAAATTAAATTAATAAAATAAATTTCTGCAGAGTTTATGGGATGAAGATTAATGTGAAAAAATCTAAAGCGCTATACTCCAGGAATGTTTCAGCGACAAGAAAAGAGATTTTCACTAAAGTTTCTTCCATCAGATTCGTCCAGAATTTGGACAAGTATTTAAGGGTGAACCTTAATCACTCTCGGGTGACACGCGCAATTTTTAACGATGTTTTGGACAAGATTCGGGGAAGACTAGCCAACTGGAAAGGGAGATTGCTTAATAAGGCATGCAGACTCTGTTTGCTCAACTCGGTAGTGACTGCGATTCCTACTTATCGCATGCAAGTATCTCTCTTCCCTAAAGGGGTAACTAATAAGATAGAATCCATGATGCGAAACTTTCTATGGAAGGGTCAAGCTGATGGTAGAGGCCTGAATCTAATTAACTGGAAAGTATTGGTCACTCTTAAGAAGTTTGGAGGTCTGGAAATTAGAGATCTTTTTTGTGCCAATATTGCTCTTCTTGAAAAACTAGTTTGGCAACTTTTTCACCATCCCGACAAGCTATGGGTTCAACTGTTGACGGAGAAATACCATTCTTCTAAGGATGATTGTTTTAGTCAGTCTCGAGGAAGGGGATCTTATGTTTGGAAGAGTATATGTCGAGTTTGGGATATCCTGAAGGAAGGTTTTAGTTGGTGCATTGGGGATTTGGAACAGAACTTTTGGTTTTCTAAATGGAGAAGAGAGGGGCGACTGTGTCAGGAGATGGATTATGTTCACATTTCTGATTCGGATCTCAGGATCTTGGACCTTTGTTCATCTGAACAGTGGAACCTTGAGAATATCTATTCTCCTCTGAATCAGTCTCTGCAGAGCAACATTAACTCTTACAACCCAGATGTTCAAGCTGGTTCAGAGGTCGGTTGGTGTTGGACTGGTGCGGCCTCAAAGGTTTATGATGCTCATAGTGGTTATTTGTGGCTCAGTAAGAAGATGTTTAGTTGGGAGGACAAGGGTAATTGGTTTTGGCTTTGGCGTCAACATGTTCCGGAAAAGCACAAATTTTTGGCCTGTCTATGTCTTCGGGAGGCTCTTCCTACTGCTGCATTTCGTTTTAGGAGGGGCATTTCGCACACGGATAGCTGTCCACGATGTTTCTCAGGTCAGGAATCGGTTTTACATTGTATTCGGGATTGTCCAAAAGCCCAACTTGTTTGGCAAGCTTTAGGGATCTCCGATCAACCAGTGGATTTGATGAGTTGGTTCTTACATAATAGCAAACAGCGCCCCTTCAGATTCTTTTTTGGTCTCTGGTGGATTTGGTGTTCGAGAAATAACGAGATCTTTCATCCTCACGAGCATTGGACCACAAACAAGGTGATTGGTATGGCTTTGTCCTTAGAAAAGGATCTCCGAAATATTTTTGAGTTGCAACGACTATCTATCCCCTCAACCATTAGTGGCTCTTGGATTCCCCCCTCAATGGGTACCTTTAAGATTAATTATGATGCTAGCTATCATGGCAATGGTGCTCGAGTTGGTTTTGCTTGTGTTAGTAGAGATTGGAAGGGAAGGTGGCAACGAGGTTGTTTGGGAACAATTGAGAGTCGTAGCATTTTGCAAGGAGAGTTGTTTGCTATTTGGAGAGGCTTTCTTTTAGCATGGGACTCGGGACAAAGAGACATTATATGTGAGACAGACTGTGTGGAGGCTTTTACTATTGTCAATAATTTACAAGATTGCTCTGGATTTATTGATCCTTTGGTGTTAAAAATTCGAGATATCATATCTTGGAAATGACGTGCTGATCTTTGGTTGATCTTGAGAAATGCAAATATAGTAGCAGACATCATGGCAAAGAATGCAATGAGGACTATTTCTCCCCAAGTGGAGCTTCCATTGCCTTGGAAGGAGTTTAAGAGTAGTATTCAGCGGGACTGTCTTTTTTAAGCAGTTTCTTATTTTTTTTTTCTTTCTTAGTTTTTGTTTATTTTCTTTTAAGTCACCAAAATAAATTAATAAAATAAATATATATAAAAAATTATGATCGATATAATTATTTTTCCTAAATTAACTAAAATAACCTTTGCCACTTATTAACTAAGAAATAATCGGCGGCATACTCATCAATTAACTTAACGATTTATATATTGTTTTATATAATAATAAAGTGTTTGGTTAATAATTTATTAGGTATAAGTGTATAACAGCCTTGCTTTTCATTTGGATTATTAGGTGTGCGTTGTGGCTGGGCTTGACACATGCAAAGATAATCCTCGTGTGTATGAAATAAATAATACTAATTACGTGACCTTGCTTGCCCTATTTTCTTTTATTATTGTTTTAATGATTGCTGTTAGAGTAATGTTTGATCTTTTAAAATTGGTTATTGGTTGTTGCATATATCACAATCACCAATTCATTATGTATATATCTGATATATATCCCCCAACCCCACCCTATCAAAAGAAAAAGAAAAGAAAAGAAAAAGGATAATTCATGATAATAATGTAATTTGAGACACAAAAATAATGTGGAATGGACAAATCATAACATAGAATCTTTTCTCAAATTAGTTCTCCTAAAAATTTAAATGAATTAAAGAATATATATATATATATATATATATTTTTTTTTTAACATACGTTTTTTAGGTAATTTTTTTTTTGAGTTTGTGTAATAAATTTTTTATATTTTTTTTAGAGTCAACAAAGATTGAAATTTTTGAATTATAGAATTTTTTTTTACCATAATATAAAATTATTTCAACTAAAATTTAAGTTAGTAGAAAGAACCATATAAATAATTATATTTTTAATAGAGTTGTACATTTTTTGTAATATATATTTTTTTATGTAAAAAAAAATATTCAAGAATTTACTAACCATGCATGAGTGGAATTATATAAAATTAGTTAAAACATAAAATTAGTTAAAGTGATAAATGGACAATTTTTCCTGTTTCGTTTATTTCCCACCTTCTTTGGGACAATTACTACTTTCTTGGTTTTTCTAACTGCCAACGAAATTTAACTTATATAAATAATGATGCCATTTAGTACATAGCAAATTGAATTTAGTCCATATGTAATTTTATAAACATTTCTAGCACCTTGTATTTTTTATCTCTATATCTGACTAAAATGTTTCACGGAGATGCTACTATTGTTCTTGTGATAAAAAAAAAAAAAAAAAACTAAAATAGAAATCCGGGGGAGGGAAGATATATGATAGGATCTCCATTATTTCAAATTAAATAACAAAAAAAAAAGGAGAATAAAATGATCATTGTTTTCTCGTGTGTGTGTGCGTGTATATATAATATCTTGAATTTTGAAAAAGTTCTTACTATTAAAATAACTAATAAATTAAATTTGTATTATGACACTTGGGATGGGGGCATGGGGCAGATATTGTTGATAATTTTTGGTGAGGGCTAAAATGTTTGAAGAAGGTAGAGAAAATCGAGATTTTACGTAAAATTGAAAAAGTAAATTAAGAATGTAAAACGTAAAATTTTAACAAAATTTAAATCGTAAAATTGTCAGACTTAGTATAAATTTTGTAAAATTGATAGATTTATTTAAAATTGTAATATCAAAAGATTTTAAGAGTTAAATCGAGATTCTAACTCCTATGGTTTGAAGTTAGGTCACATGCAATACAATGGCTAAAAGCTAGTAATAATAAATATGGTTCACATTTGAAACCCTAATTAACTTGCCTAACACACCGAGCAATATGAAAAATTAAATAAATAAGTAAAGAAAAAGAATAGCATTGAATATTTAATATCAATCTCATTTCTCCTTCTTTTAGTTTTAATGTTTTTAGGATAATCTATATATATGGACAAAGGGGGGAAATTTTCTATTTTCACGAGTTGGGGAAACACACATTAAAGGAGTTTGAGGTTAGAAGGAAATAAAATAAAGTAAAAATAATGACTTTTGCATACCCAAACACTACAAGGGAGGCGCGAATTGGCGGTGATTTTTTTTTTATTAACCGCCGCAAAATCAAATGCCGGCGATTAACTGGACCGCCATGGATATAGGCGTTGGGATTGGGTTTGGCGGCGGTTTCCAGCAATCGCTGGTATCATCGCCGCTAAATCAAAATTTTGCGGCACACCAATAGAAAACCGCCACCAAATGAGACAGACACAGTTTGCTTCATAGTTACCGGCGGTTTCCAAACCGCCGCTATGTTTTAGTTGTTTTCGAATGGACGCGATTTTCGCGGCGATTCTAAAATACCCGCAAAATAAAATTCAGATTATGAAAATTGTTTACTAAAATTATTTGTTTAGTTTTTTATCCTTTAATTAATTTATCCTAGTGAACTCATTTGATTATATATTTTTAAGAAATATATGGATTTGGGTCTTTTTGTAAAGAAAAAAAATTATGTTAAAGAATCATCAAAATAAGAGAAGAAGATCTTTAACTTTAGTGGAAATAGATAAAATAACTTGTCATCAAATAATTGTTTTTTCAATTTGTTTTTTATTTTTTGGTAATGGACTAATTATATAATATACCTCAAAACTAAACTAATTCAACTAAGTGAGCTTTTGTCGTTCAATGACAATTAATCTTTAATATTGATTATTAGCTCATCATTAGTTTAGCTAATCACCACTCCATTGGAAGAGATGTCAATAACGACAGAGTCTCGTCTGGGAAATTTTCCAACCCAAAAAAAAAAAAAAAGTTGTAAAAAATTCCCTTAAAATACAAAGTTATATTGTAACTTGTATATGGTTAGGTGCATGTTATGATGGAAAGTCTAAATAATGAAGAGATGAAGAATTTTTCTCATGAGTGAATGAATGAGTATTATATGAAATAGAAAATTTTTTAAATGTTTTTGAAATATTAGTGTTTCATTCATTTTAACCGTTAATTTTAATTAATTATATATTTTTTATAATTAAAATCAACAATTAAAAATGTCATTTGTAGTATTGTTATTCGTTATTTGATCCTATTTTTTGGTTATGTTATTTTATTGGTTCATTGCCATGTAAGCTAGAATAATATTGCTTTCTTAAAGTAGCTTTTTCCTTAAGGTAATTAGGTAACTAATTTGCGAGATTAAGAGCCTATATTTATATATCTTTATTGGGAGCCATTTAGATAAAGATGTCAAAAACGTTTTTTTTTTTTTAAAAATATTTTTTAATAATTAAAATTTAACACATATAACCAGTTAAATTGTGTTATTTTTATTAAAATTAGACAGGATAAATCAGTTTTGTTGAAAAACTAATAAATTAATTTTAAATTAGTCTATATATATATATATTTTTTTTTTTAAAAACTCTAAATCTTAACTCTATGACGGTAAAAAAAAAGGGTTAGAATTTAAAATTTTCAAAATTAATATATATAATAGGAGTATTTTAGTCATTTTTTATAATAAGAATATTTTAGTCATTTTCTATAAAAAATAATATTAATTTAGACTAATTCAAAATTTAATTTACTATTTTTTTGATCAAATTAATTTGTTTGGTCTAATTTTAACAAAAATTAACACGATTTAATTGATTATACGTGTTAAATTTTAATTATTAAAAAATATTAAATAAATAATTTTAAAATCTTTATCTGAATGACTCCCTTATCAAAAACACATGCATATAGTATTCTAGGTGTCCAACATTTAAATCAATATTAATTTACTCTTTCTATTTTTACATTAAAAATGTTGGTCTCTAGTACTTTTTTTTAAATAAATAATAAAAAAATAAAATTATATAATGATGGGTAGACTTATAGAATTCGATTATGATTAGAAGTCTAGAATTTTAAATTGAAGATTAAAGCAATTGGTAATTAAGTACTAAAGATTAAAAACATTGTTCTTTTTCAATTAATTTGATTCCAATAAGCCACAAAGGTAAAGTTCTTCAATTAGCTATATAATATTATATTAAATTTTAAATTAACAAGTCTCATAAAAAAATTTAAGAGAACAATGAAGGGAACAAATTCATTTGAAGTGATAATTTTTTTTTTCTAATAAATACTTCTTTCTCACTCCAAATAAAATAAATTTTTGGCGAACACGGTACAATGAAAGTTATTGCACAGCAATAATGCTACAAAAAACAGGTTCAGACCAATAACTGAATAACATACATGGGAGCTTCCTCACATCTCTATCAAACTGATTTTTATCTATTTTTAATGAATAATGTCAACTTTATTCCCATGATATATAAGGATAAGCTAGGTAAAAAACAGAGGTGGAAAAAAAAACCTTACATTCAGTCTCATTATTACCATGACCAAGAATCAGAAGTAGCCATTTTTTATGTGCTTTTTTATTATTATTATTGTTCGTCACCTGGTGATCTCAGGTGTTCGACGAGTCAGATGATGGTGAAGAGATGAGAGGGTGAGACTCTGAAGTAGCTTGGAGTGGGTTCCTGGTCTAGGCTGGAGGCTGGCGAAACCGGTGGTTGAACGGTTAAGAGGGGGTGGCCACCTGCAAGGACACTCCGACGATCAAGTCAGTGTCCGTACGAAATGATTGCCAAATTAGTTAAGGTGATGTGTATCTCTAAGGAAGTGCTGACTTCTCCCTTTATATACTGTGCTGGGCGGATCCAAAAATGATCTAGCCCACTGGCCAAAATGCTTATGAGCTGTCCTTGTCCACGTGGGAGGAGTAGGTCGTTTCGGACTTCGAATCGGGACTTTGGGTGTTGTTCTGAGGAAGCCGACCTGACCGATTTGCTAGGCGTGGTGCGCTGGGTCGGGCAGGTGGTGAAGTCGGACGTCGACCAGGTCGAGTGCTGAGAACCGACCCGTTGGATTTTCCTTATGAGGGATAATTTGGGCCTGGGTCAGGAGTGGTATCCCGACCCGGCGACTAGTTGGACTGAACTTGTAATGGTCCGTAACAATTATTATTATTAATAACAAATAAGAAAATTATAATCCTAAAGCAAACTCCATTTATAATGTGAAGCAGCATGATCAAATTGGAAAAACTTGGACATCTCCAATAAATTTTCTCTCTTATTGTTATATAATTGAGACATCAATTACTTATTCATGTTGATATAATGATTCCAGCTATTTCAAAATTTTAACTTAAATTTTCAGCTCTCCTAACCACTTAAATTCTTGTGACTTAAAAAGGCTCCAGTTCTTTTATGATTCTATATTTATTGTTGGATTTAATTTTATTTTTTTAGTAGTGTTATTTATTACTAAAATTGCTACTGTTATATATTTTTTTATTCTCTTTTTCACAATTCCTTTTAGAAGAAAATAGGGATATGTAGGTAGTAAAAGTTGAAAATTGAAATATATATTTAAAAAATTTTTAGATTGAGTTTTTCTTATTATGTTGATAATGGTTGTTTTGAGGTATACCTGAAATGAATTATAAGTAAATGGATTTTTGTGAAAATATTAAAGATAGTAATGAAGGTATCTGAAGTGACTTTATTTGAGAAAAAATTATAGATATTATTTTTTATTATTAAACTTCATATTTTGATGACTTAAATAGGTGATCAATATCAAAATTCACCTAAATAATTTTTATTTACCAGAAAGTTCTTTATCGACCCAATTTGAATTGTCTTATTTTTAAACATTATATAATCACATCAAAATAATTAATTAGTATGCTTTTGGATAATGCTTATTTCACATCAAATTTTGTATCTATTTGAGACACTTATTGAATTTATTAAAGAAAAAATAAATAAAATATGAGATTCAAAATTTATTTTTTACAGTATTTTTTATTCTTAACAAATTAAAAATTAATTTATTATAAATCAAAACTTTATTTAAAAATTTGTTATTAACCAATAATTATTACATATATAAAATAAAATTTAAATTTCCGTTACTTAAACAAATTAATTAACTCTCATCCAAATTGATTATATAGAGCTACTATACATACAAGTCTTTTTGACTTACAAGTCTTACAAGTTGGCACAAGTCCAACAAAACACACGCATTACACTCCCACATTCAAGAGTAAATAAACGCACGTTATTCAACCACTTCCTGTTTCCAAAGCGCACTACTCACCATGCATTATGAACGACTCTTCTTCTTCTTCTTCCTCCATGAAAACGAGTTTCTTGCCAAATTTGAAGATAATGAAACTTCAGAAATATACCCAAACGATTACAGAAATACACCTAAACGATTATAGAAATACACCCAAAGGATTACAGAAATACACCCAAAGGATTTAAGAAATACACCCAAAATTCGTTAAAGTACATCTTATGCATAATTCAGAACTCTTTCTCTTTTTCCTCCTCATCTTCTACTGCTTCTTCTTCATCAAAAACGATTTCAGAGCTTGATGTCAAAAAACAATAGAAATCGAAAATAACAAAGAAAGAAAACAAAGAAAAAAGCACGTAAATGAAGAAAGAGAAAGAGAAAGCAAGAAACGAAAGAAAAGAAAAAGAAGAAGAGGAGGAAGAAGAGGAAGAAGAACGTATAGCAAGAAAAAAAAAGGTGCAGTAAAAACGTACAGTACGATTCGAAACACATTAATATAAATGACTTATATAAAAAAACGCCGGTACGTGAAAAATTATTCTTGATTATATCAATATGAGACTCATAATAGTTATAGATTAAGTGTTTAGTTACAACTTACAAGTAAAACATACCCCAATTCTAACTAACCAATAACACTTTTTGCCCCTAGATTTTTCTGTTTAACTATGTATTTCCAAGAAAGGCCAAACTTGATTTCGTTTATGAGAACTATTATTAGGTAGAAAGTCTAGGAATTAATAATAATATTGTCACGTTATTATTTTTATTAACCTTAAAATGGATTGATAAGAAAACCAAACTGTTGTCATATATATCTCAATGCCTAATTTGAAAAACAAGAGCCTAAAGTATAGCTGGTGAAATTACATTGGACCCTACCACGTTACAAGCACATGCAACATGCAAGCTTCAGTCTTGGTTTTCTCTCAAATCTTAATCTATGTCGTTTCTATTTTTCATTTTCTAATTCTTCATAAGATTTTATGCACCAATCAATCATCAATCATATAATAAACTACTATTAACTTGCTTTTATTTTATCACAAAATCAATCATACGAGATACGCTCTATTATTCTGGAAAACATTATTTTCTATGTGCATGAATTTGTAAAGAGATTCCTCTCTAACTTTTCAGCCATAGGAATCATATATTATATTATATAAATTTAAATATTTTTTCTATAGTAAAATAAATCTAATATTTGTCTTTTTTCTTAAGGAATATATCTCCTTAGATAAGCTTTGGATTTTCTTTAGCACCTTTCATCCAAATTATATATTATATAACAATAATTAAATATCTCCAACTTTAAAATTGTTATATATAACTTATTAATTCAAGAAAATTGTAATAGAATCTTCACAACCTTATAACTTATATATGTATGAACCTTCTTCCATGGTGTAAATTAAAATACATCTTAGTCTTTATATAATTAATTAAGGTAGATAGACATATATAGTCAATAATAATTTAGAGACATGAGAATATAGAAAAGGATTTTCTCCATATGAAAATGATGTTTCCTTATTTTTGTTTTTCCCTCTTCCTATTCAAGATGATGAATTAGGAAAAAAAATATAACAAGAGATGAAAAAGGAAAAACACTACTAAGGAGTAGGAACATGGTATGTAACATAACATAGAGTAGTATATTTAATTAAAACTTAGGAGCTCAATAAGACATGGGCAGATTTGTTGGGTTTGTGCCATTTGTTTAGGAATCAATGAAAGTTCCCTTCACAAGGGATTGTCCCAAAATTTGGTCCCATTTCTTAGGGTAAAGGACATTGTGGATGAATTTGGATGGCAAGTTTATGGTCCAGGATAGCTGAATTATTTATTTATTTATTCTTATTATAGGACGCACACACATGCAACCAACTCGAGCATCTTCGTCTCTTCTTACACTTAAAAAATTCCAAATATGTCTATCCTTTTAAACTTGAGTTTTAAAGTATTTTATTTGATGAGACTAAAGTATACAATATACAATATAAAACATAACCTTAAATGTAACAAATACAATAATACAATATTCCAATATTGAGACTAATTTTCATAATCCAATTAGAGGGAATTGAAAGTTCTGAAGGTTTATCCTTTTTTGGAATTAATTGCAAAATCAATATAGCTTTTCCGATTAAGGTATAACTATAAGGATGCATTTGTTTCAAATTATAAGGAAAAAAAAATCATAGCTTCAATCTTTTTAGATACTTAACATAGCAAAAGATTAAGATTTTCAAAATTTACTATTATCATCTTCCATAAAGTTGGAAGCAGAGATTTTGATATTCTAATTAATATACAAAGAAAACTTATTAATACAAATGAGTAAAAGAAATAGCTTTTTTGCTATAAAATTGTTTTCTGATAAAATCATCTGAACAGAATATACTTCTAAATTAAGCTTTATATCCACATAGTTCTTCAAAATTCAAAACCCTTAAGCAAACCCCTTGAACATAAATTATTGAATCCGCACCAAAATTCATTCTCCAGTGTCATCTATATAAGCAGTTAAGCACATAGGCCATTTCTAACTAGTGCTAACTACAGCAGAAGCAGAGCTCAGAAATGGGGAACGTCATGCACAGCAAATCTTATGATAAATATGATTTATTACTTTGAATTTGATTTTGAAAATTGCATTCTGAAAATGAAAAATCATTGTTAGAAAACAAAACTATGAAATGAAACAAAATATTTTTGTTACCCATACACGCTCTTAGTTTGCTGAAAACAACCAAATACAGATGCTAGTCATTGTAGAAGAATGAAGTACCTCACAAGCAATTGAATTGAAAGTTTGAAACTTGTTAGATTATGTACACATCAGAATATAGAAATTGAAGGACAAGAAAATAGGATCAAATCAAATCAAACTCAGCGCCCCAAAAATGCAACACGGTCCTTTTGCACTGCCTGTGTTAGGTTGATGTCAAAGAGTTCGCAGCGAATGGGCATCTCCATCTCATAGAAAGGATTCTTCAAAACATAATCAGTGTACAATTCATAGATATATTTCAATAAACTTTCCATGTGTTGAGTTCCAGGTTCACAGACCACAAAAAACTTCGTCCCTGTGATGGAGAAGAATCATTTTCATAAGCCGTTGACTTATATCAGTATTAGAAAAATAAATCATAGTTTGGTTATAATTAGATAATCATTAAATTCATTTTTCCAAGGCATTAAACCGAATAGGGAACTTCACAACAAGGAAAAGAAAAGATGGCATAATATATATTGCAAAAGGAACACAGGTTGAAATTATTAGTGCAGCTAAACATCTGGAAAGATTTTCATGTGTCGAAAACTCGAGTTCATTGAACAAAACCAGAAGTTGCACTTCAACTAAATACTCCAAAATCCAAATGGTAGCATGTATATAGCACTGCCACAAGGATATGTCCTCCCTTTTCCTCCCTAAAATAATAGTGTACATATTAAGTTGGACGAATTATTAAAGGGAAAAAAAAAAGCTCTTTTATCTACTACCTTCCACATGATAATAGTATATCATGTCACAAGAAAGAAGTATTCTCTTCAACAAAAACCAAATTTTATCTTCCAACCTAATGATTATACTGCAAAGTATTATCTGGACCTTCCTCAATGGATTTCAGTTATTTTAACTTGGACAGCATATGATTCTATAAGTAAATCCCAATAATCAACTCGATTTTTCAACGAGGTACCATAAGTGAACAAATAGTAATGTGACCAACAATGATCACAGAAAAATTTCTGATACTGACATATCCACAAATACTAAAACAATCTTATGTTTAAACTAGACAATTTGCAAGGCCTCATTTAAGTGAGTGATATGATTGCAAAAGCCAGTAAGAGATATAAATCTACTATATCTAAATGATGTCATACATTCACTCTCTCTTATTCACCAAATAAACAAGAAATTTAACATAATAATAGAGATAAACACTAATGCCCTAAGAATATACCTGTCAGTGATTGATAGCAATGAAGATCAAATGTGTCTGCTTGGAGAAGTTCAATTCCTGAACAACCCGAAACAGGTGACAATTGCTGAGAGATTGCATGCATTGAATGCCATAAACTTGCCACCCTCAAACTGTCATTGGTATCCATTCGTCCGGCAGACCCATAATCCTAGATGTCAATACATAATTTCAATATATACATTCCATATATGTTCAACAAAAAAATTCTGCAAATATAACAACAGTAAGGAAATTGGACTTCTTTTAACAATTTCGTAGAAAAGGTACTATTTTATCTTTGAAAACCCATTTTTAAAGTTTTTTATAGACTGTTTTGAGAAAGAAAAAAACCAGAAACTTCTGAGTTTTCTGTTTGTTTCCTAGAAAAATCAATACTAGAAAAAATGTTCAATTCTGAGTTTTCACAGACTCCCAAATCAAAGAGAACAACAAACTTGCAGTACAAGCATCCAGCATAAAGCTGAATTTCTCAATTATCTCAGCTCAATCTCAAATCAGTATTTAACTAAACAACTACTACTACATTAAATTGTTTTTGCAGCCATGATCTTGTTCATTGCTGGGACTGCCATCCTTCATATCAATCTTGTCCCTTATCAAGACAGACTCTCAAGGTAGCGTTTGGTGGAGAGATAGAGACGGAAAGACTGAGACTGAGAGACAAAGACTAAGAAACAGGGATTGAAATAAATCTCAATACTCTGTTTGGTGCAAAATGGGAGACAGGAATTGAAACAAGAATGAAACTCTAATTTAATTTGCACAAAGGGTAAAATTGGAATTAATTAATTGAAATGAAAGTATTTTAGATATAAAATGTTATTAAAGTTTCAGTCTCCATCTCTAAAAATTTCAGTCTCCTATGTCCCTACTTTTTGAAGGTACTGAAATACTGAAATTTTAGAGACAGAAACAGAAATTTTAGTACCAGTCTCTGAACTAACAAACACGTACTAAGTCTCAATCTCTCGGTCTCTGTCTCAGTACCTCAAAACAAACGCTATCTCAGCTAACTCCAACCTTCTAGTGTTACTTGGTAACAACATCTTAAAATTACATTTCCTTTTAGAACTTATACAAGTGCACCTATAATTGCTACCAGTTTTTCCCACTAACCAAATATTCTAATCACAAGAAGATTCAACATACTTGGTAAACATTCTGAAACAGTTTCATGATTCAAAAATCTTAGATACCCCAAAATCACGTGTAGCAGTAAAAAATAAAAATTAAAATTAAAATTAAAATCATCATCTGAAGGTTGAGTCTACAAATGAACATACCTTATAGTAGATCAACCCGCCGGACTTGTTGATGATATAAAGACTGTAAATTGCTGCTGCCATTTCCAAAGGAAAAGAAAAAACAAAGTAGTTCGGCGGAATCTGAAGTAAACGCGAAACATAACGTAAGCAAAGAATGATCGGAATGAGATGAATTGAGTTAAGAACAAGAAAGAGAGAGTTACGAGATTGCGAAACCCACTGACTGAACCCTAGTGAGAGTGAAGTGTCTCTCCTAACTCAGTGCGGTGACCATGGTGCAAGCGGCGAAGATCGGTGGCGGCGGATGGCTGGCTACTCGTTCTTTGTTCCGATCGTAGCAAATGTTAGGGTGGTAATTCAATGTTGTGTTTTTGTTTCTCAAACAAGTGAAGTGAGATCTGAAATTCAGATTCTGAATGTTACTTTGGTAGATGGAGAATTTCACGATTTTTTATTTGGGAAAATTTAGTAGGTTATACGCTATGTAGATTGGATTATAAAAAAGTTTTAACTATTAACAGCTAAATTATTTTTTTTTTTACTACATATTGTTTTTTTTTAGCGGAAATCATTAATTAATTTCTTATTATACTATAAAAAATATCAAATACTAACGGGTTTTTTTTTTACCAAAAATAGGAAACTCGAACTCGTAACCTCTTAATTAAGTATGAAAAGACTATACCATTTGAGTTATTACTCATTGGCAATACTAATGTATTTTGGAAAAAGTAAGAAGTGCAACATCCATAAAATTAAGTTGATGTCAGAAGTTTAAAAAATTAAGTTTTAAACTCTAAACTTTAAATTTAAATTATTGATAGAAAATATAATAAATAGAGAAATAAAACTTATTTAATTAACAAGAAGAAGAATAATTTTTACTTAATAAAAAGGGTTAAAAATGAGTCATAAAAAAAAGGCAAATGACGCATATAAATCAAATCAAGTAGAGGGTGGTTTTACCCAATTTCATCAAAGAGAAAAACGTTACAAGGTTCTACCAAGAGTATTTTTCTATATAGTTCGAATTAGAGTCATTCGAATTACACATACCATAGTAATTCGAATCACACTGATTCGAATTACACACACTAATTCGAATCAACCCGATTCAAATTACACACACTAACTAGTAGAGAATTTCGTGCCCATAATAATTCGAAACAGGCTGTTTCGAATTACCCTCTGTTTTTCCTATATAAAGAGTTCGAAGTAACCTCATTCGAACCACTATTCTAAATTCATGACCCACCAAATCCCAGAGAAAACGACTCAGTACGACTCCAACAAATGATTGAGCAGAATATTTAGCCGATAGGGGATAATTCGGATCGACTTTATCGTTTGGATGGAGTAGCCCATATAGCTGGTGTTATCAATAAAGAGGTTAGTGCGAACTTGTTCTTTTAAAATAGTAGTGAATACGTTATTTTTGTTAGTGGTTTTGATAGTGAATGATGCTAGTGGTTTTGTTAGTGAATGATGTTAGTGATTTTTATATTCTGGTACATTCTGTTTGCAGCCCCAGCGATGTATTTCGAGCATGCGACGGCAGCAGGGTATACGTCTGGACGAGAGGTACGTTCCGTACTTGCAGATGGCCGGCTTATACCAGCTGAATCATCTCTCATTCAGCCTCGCAAGATGGTATAAGCCAGCAATCTGCAAGTGCGAAACGTATCTCTCGTCTAGACGCATATCCTGCTGCCGTCGCATGCTCGAAATACATCGCTGGGGCTGCAAACAGAATGTACCAGAATATAAAAACCACTAACATCATTTACTAACAAAACCACTAACAAAACAACTAACATCATTCACTATCAAAACCACTAACAAAAATAACTTATTCACTGATATTTTAAAAGAACAAGTTCGCACTAACCTCTTCATTGATAACACTAACTATATGGGCTACTCCATCCAAACGATAAAGTCGGTTCGAATTATCCCCCATCGACTAAATATTCTACTCAAGCCTTTGTTGGAGTCGTAATGGATCGCTTTCTCTGGGATTTGGTAAGGCATTGATTTAGAATAGTGGTTCGAATGAGGTTACTTCGAACTCTTTATATAGGGAAAACAGGGGGTAATTCGAAACAGCCTGCTTCGAATTACTATGGGCACGAAATTCTCTACTAATTCGAAAGATGCTGTTTCGAATTAGTATGATTCGAATTACTATGGTATGTGTAATTCAAGTGGCTCTAATACGAACTATATAGAAAAGTGCTCCTTGGTAGAACCTTGTAACGTTTTTATCTTTGGTGAAATTATGTAAAACCACCCTCTACTTGGTTTATATGCGTCATTTGCCCTAAAAATTAACTACTATATATTTGTGTATAAATAACTGTATTGTTTAACTTATTTTTAATATATATTTCGTATTACATGTATTTTATATCAATGATTAAGGTATACTTGATATTATATATACATATACACACTAGTTAAGGAATAATGATCAAAAGTCTTTAAAAATTTACAAGTACATTAATTTGATCTCCAAAAGATTCACACCTCCAATTTGTGTCTAAAAACATCAGATTGATCATTCTGATGGTTAGATAACAACACATTAGCAATCAATTCAAAGCTTTTGATCTTAGATACCATTTTCACTATTAATCCATAATTATATACCCAATATTCAGTGAGAAAGCAACATAAATCACAGAATCATACTATGCTGTGTCATAAATCATTTCATGTGACAAACAAATAGAGCAATAATACAGTGTACCAAGCTCCAAAAGGCCAAAAGAAACTACCAATGAATGAAGACTTTCCTCAATTCCAAAATATTATTGATCAATAAATAATTCGCACATAAATGTAATTTACACTTAAGAAACAACGGCTCTCAAATCTGAATGGTACTTCATGAGTTCAAAAATGCATATCTTCAGGTTTTAACAAAGATTTGGATAAAAGTCGGATGACATTTTAAATGAAGCTGGATCTTTTATGGCTTGCACAGTTTCAGGCAGTGCAACATCATCTTCAAACTTTGTGTTGCAGCCCCATAACCGAATGAGAAGTCGCCGACACTTCGGAGACGACTGTCTGAAATATGTCCGGTACCACTCAACAACATCTTGCTTGCTTATGTTCTTTAATTCTTCTGCTTCCTTCTTTGATATATCAAAGATATACCTGAAAATCAATATCCTTTGTTATCATTTTCTTCAAGGCTGGTCTTCCTTATTCATCATCCACAACCTTATTATATAACTAAATGTAAAATCACCTTTTATCAACAATCTGGCTCCACAATCGATTGCTTTCGTAGCTAAGCGAATGATCTTTCTCGAGCAGTTTTGCCATTAACCCACTTTTGTAATTCTCAAAGGAATCATCATCAAGCCCATCCTGCAGTCAACATATAATTCCTTAGACCACAAGTCTTTTAATTTGGAAATAGTGGGGTGTGCTTACAATTTCTTGAGCACCCAAATCATGTCAAATTTAATGCAATTCACGAGGGAGCCATTAGTCTCAGAACAATGAGATAGAAGGAATCAGGAATACTAACCAACAATTCTTCAACGCCATCTATGAAGTTGTCGATTCTACCTTGCACGTAAATTGGGTCGTACTCAGATGATTGAACACAGAAACAAAACCCAAAAACACGGTACGTTAACCGTAGGCTACATTCGACAACATAACCAAGCTGCTCTTTTGTCCTGTATCCAGATACACACAAATAAATAAACAAATAAAGATAAATAAAGAAACAAAAATTAAAACAACCCATAAAAAGCCATGGAAAGTGAAAACTTATTTTCATTAACAAATGTTAGACGGTCAAATGCAAAAAACTAAAATAGCATCCAATAATCACCTCAGCTGATTGAAAAGTGGCTCGTCCACAATTTCCTCAAAGAGATCAATTAAAGCTTTCAATTTGATTGATCCCAACCCAAGATCTTGCTCAATTTGAAAATATAGCTGCATGAATACCAAATTAAGAAACAGGAGAAGTTTGTTAGAAATTTCAAAAAACAATTATCCATGAAAAAGGACAAACAAAAATAATCCAACTGAAATTACCTCAGCCACAGAATTCTTTTCTGACTTGTTCTTTACACTAACATCTCTAACTAGATTGGCATTGGATGGAAGGCAAATAACGCGTTCAGCGTGCCTCAGCTCAATGGGAAGTGGATTTACTATAAAGTTCGTCTTAAATATATTTGATATGTTAATTGCTTCTTCTTCTGAAATATTTCCATGGCATAGACCCTCAATGTATAGCTGTCCAAAGTTGATGTAAAGGAATAAATTTCAAACAATTTATTGATATAAACTAGAGAACTATAATATATCATGGAACTTATGTTTAAAAACCAAGTAATTAAAAACTAATAAACAAAGAACAAGCTACCAAGAAGTAGCTATTTTCTTGTAAATGTAAGTACTATCAAGCTGAGACATGAGATTCTCATACACACAAACAGAACAAGTGCATCAAACAAAGTAGTTATATTAAGTTTAGGGTTTAGGATTTAAGGATATAATAACACTTCCCATGCATGTATTTTTTGAAAACATTATTCTTTTTTACAAAAAATAAAATAAAATAAAACTTGACAATAAAAGACTGCAAAATAGTCCAACCAATAACATATAAGATTAAATATTTCATGCCTACCTCAGAGCGAAGTTTGGGGATAAAAGCAATCAAATCATCAAGAAATAAATCATTTAGATGATGCAGCTTCTCCTCAATGTCATAAAAGCTCTGGCACAAAACTTGCAATCTCAAATATGTGGAATGACTTAAAGGCTTCATGTTGGTATTCTTCAAAGTTCTCTTCATGTCTTCTTTTATAACCTGAACAATAATGATTGGTTCATTACAATCAACAAAGCAAACAGAACTATGAAACAGGGCAAAAAGGATAACATAGACATTTTGATAAGAGATAAAAGGAAATATGTGATGTACCTCAAATCGATCGCCAGAAGGAATAAAGGATCTAGCTACTGATAAAACTTTAGATAAGAGAATGGGAAGCTTCTCATTGAAACCATAGACCTTCAGTTCCAGTTTGTCGCCAACATAGGAGACAGAAGTTTCTAACTTTGCAATACTAGCCTGCACACATAGACACATGTCATATAAAGTCCTTTAAAAATAAGATTGAAGTAACTACATTCACCAACAGTTTCTTAGATTGCCTAAGATGATTTAATTTTAACTCGAGCCAAATCTTATGATACAAAAATTTGTACATATAAACTAACAGATGATATTTTGGAAAGCTGGAATGAAAAAAAAAAAGTAATTAGTTAGGAGTTTGAATAGTCAGTTAAGAGTGGAAGCCTCTCTCTTATAAAGATACCTTTCTCAATTAATCAGTTTACATGCTTAAGGTATGAAGCTATGTAGTAAATAGAATTACCTAGTGGATCTATTCAGAAACAAAAACGTATGAAGGACAGAAATCCTCCAAACAAGAGAGAAGTAAACAAATAACAGAAACAACAGAAAATTTCTGAATGAGCAACATGTTTTGATGGAGGATATATAATATAGACGAATGGCTCTACTTTTAGTGTCAAGCAAGACAGTCGATTAACCTGATATATGATTTCATTCAACTCATCTTTAAGAAGGAGAATGAACAATTCAGACAATACACAACTCTGGGCATTAGCATATCCACCCTTCAAGTTAATCCGAAAATATGTATTGGCACGAGGAACCTTGAAAGTACTATCCAACTTGTACCAGAATTTGATCAATGTTTCATCAACTATACATCTAGGAGAAGTTGAATTTGCAAACTCATCACATGTGTCACCAGAACGTATAGAAAAATCACTTGGAATGAACTCATTTTTTGATGGAAGATGTAGCAAGGCCTCAATTTCTGGAGGATTTCTCCATAACTCCATTAAATCTTGAGCAATGTCTTCTTCAACATAACGTGAACCAAACCAAGGTTCGCATTGGACATCTGAAAAGTAGCACCATCAAGTTGTTCAATCATCATGATGGAAATATAACTTCCAGATATATTTTGTTAACAATTGAGTTTAGTTATCAATTCCCAATGGTTCAACATAGCAGATTAACAGTGAAAGAAATAAATAAAAGTGCCAACTAGCCAAAGGTGAAAAGATAACTCACGTTCCGACTTAAGGAACAACTTCGAAACAACATCTACTCTCATGTTTTCTGGAATGAAGAAACCAAGAAGTTGCTTTATCAATTGTTCATCCCAAGTCTGGTAAACATAGTCACCATATATGACATGCTCTGGCGGATAAAAGAGTAAATTTTCTGCACAAAAAAATAATTCAAATAAGCCAGAAAGATATAACAAATCTGCATAGGAAGTACCTAAAATTTCAAAATATATTGTAATTGGGTTGAAAGCATAACAAATAAATGTTCAGTTTTTGCTATAAACACAAACTGACAACAATTTTTTTTTAATCTTCTATCATATGTTGCATTTTCTCTATATCCTATTGATTAACAAACGACTTAAGAAAACAACTCCAAGCAGATAAATTAGAAACCTGAGAGTTCAGCAGCATAATCATCTTGTGGTTGTTCTTCTGCAAATCTAAAATCCATTTTTCCAATGCTTTGAAGTTCTTTGAATATCCATTCTTGTGGAGGAATTTGATGCAATAACTTCAGGTATTGATAGACAAAGCCAATGATATCAAAGATCTGGGAAGAAAAATCAAAGTTAAGCCATATTGAAGAGAAGTAATTTGTAGAAACTGGAAAGCATAAGCTGATCTGAATGATCACACAAGTTAATTTACCCATCAACTGGTCAATACTGTTTTCACACTTGTCTATTGACTGAAAAATTTTAATCCAATAATAATAATAATAATAATAATAATAATAATAATAATGAAGCTGAAATTGAAATAAATATTATGTTTGAGGGCCCACTAAACACACTACTTGCTCTTACTCTCTTCTATCTGAAAGGTCATACAAGTGATGAGATTATGATCACCTTTTCAACACCAGAGTCAGTGAGGTTTATGGACACAACAAAGATATAAGCTATAGTTGACCGATAAGTTCCTTCATCCCCAACACCGGCAGAGAGAGATGTAGCCCAACCTTTAGCCTTGAGAAAGGAAAGCAAGCTTCCCTTGCCCTCTGAAAGGTTGATTATGTTATTGTTAATGAAAGCCGCACAAGAAAATGTCCAGACTTAGATTTTAGATAAAAAAATATAGATTGAAAAAATGAGAAGTAAAACTTCCATTGGAAAAGAAAAGTAGAGACCATAAAAAGGAAATTGTGATGAAAGAATGAGAAAAACATATCATCAAAATCATATACCAAAACCACTTTCCATTGCATGTAGAGTGGTTAAGCTCTTAAACATAGTAACTTCTACAGATATGAAAAAAATCCTATTGCAGAAAACAAATTTTCATAATAATTTTAAGTTGGAACAAAAACTGGTGAAGATGTATATACACAAACAGAAGACTGGCTTCTGCTTAAGATGCAAAAAAAATACATGACAACAGATACAAGCATATATAAAGTTATAAAGTATGCACGCTTAATTGTCAAGTATCGCTGTATCAGCTATTCATCCATAATGAGATATCTTACCATGCCCAAGAAGATGAGCTAAATAATCCTGCGGTTTCTTCAAATACTCCTGTTGTAGACAGGGAAGTGTCCACAATAAGTCGAGGATATGAACATCTTTGACAGCTTCTAGCCAGTAAACTTTACCAGATTTCCAAATAGGACCTTCTGCACTGAACTTGGGGTTCACTTGAGGACCCTTTCTGATAGCACCAAATAATTCCGCAACCCAACTCTCAAGCACATCAAGAGGGTCTACACATTTATGCATAAAGCACATCACTATAAAGAATAAACATACCAGCATATATTGGTCTCAATCCTAATCCTGGCGTGAGTTGTTAAAACAAATAAATCTCATTTTTGTAGAAGATAAATCTATGATGAATCTAATCTTGAGACTAGTATAATTATTTCTCAACTATTAATAAATGTATAAGTGGGAATGGAAAAAAAAAAACTAAGCACCTTATTATTGCAGGAAGAAAAACATGACTAAAATAAAATTGTAAAACTTTAAATTGAATAATGGTGTTGGTAAGTAGGAATTCACCTCCACCAATAACAACAAGCTTCATTAATCCACCATGGTAATAATCTTTGTATAGTTTGAATATTTGCTCCCGCAAATTAACACCCTTCTCCATAGCATCAACCAAGCTCTTCTTATTGCCTTCATGTACATGGAAAAGAAATGAAATAGTAATTTAATTATACAGAGAAATCTAAATATCTAATTGACCATGTAATCGATGAACAACACTTTTATGGCATACCCCAAAAGAATCTGTTTAAAGGATGACCAACAGCAGAAGTATGGCATTGAAGTTGTTGAAGACGGCAAGCATCGCTTTGCAAAGCCTGGTTAAATTCTATGTTCAGTTTTGTATACCATTATGGTATACCAAAAACATTATCAGCAAACAGATAAGGAAATTTGAGAGCTTTCTAAAATCATAATTAAAGTGGAAATCTGCATAATTGGATTATAATGAGACATACCTGAATCTACTGCCTGTACTTCTCGCTCCATGGCCTCCATTTTTACAAGAGGTGAAATAAAGAACTGAGAAAATCTGATAAGAAAAGAAAGACCAAAACAAAAGTTTAAAAAGAAGTCTAGCATACCTATCAAGAGGATTGAAAATTCCAAGGGCCTCATAAAATTATCAACATTGAATCATTAGATTCATTTAGCTATGTTTAAGTGCAATAAAAACAAGGAATATTGATAATAATAAATTTTATAACCCAAATCACCAGAAAATATTTTACCAAGAAAAATGAGATGAATAAAATAATCAGTATGTAGAATAAAGATCACTAGATTTTATGTCTATAGTCTTGTATTTTAACAAACATTGAGGAGGGATATTGATTCTTATGTCAGTCTATAGCAAGTCTTGTGGAATAGGATTAGGTGTTTTGTTTAGAGGGGTAATCTCTTTGATATGTAGAGAGTAGAGTAGAGAACTTTGTACTTTTGATGCACTCTGTTAATCTCAATTTTTTTCATTGAGGATATCTTGTCCTCTACCCTCTGTAATTTTTTGTTATGTTTTCAAACAAATGATGTCAACAATTTGATAAATAGTAGAGGATTCTTTAACAGAAATGTCCTGTTAACTTCTATTAAACTGCATTTGCTAAAAGCTATGCATGATCAACAGATACAATATGGATTCACGCACAGTTCACAACCAATGCATGATCAACATATACAATATGGATTTACATACAATTCACAACCAGCATCACAAGATGAAATTCAAGTTCAAATTTTTGAGGTAAGAATTGGGAAGAGCCTTTATGCAAAAATGGATGCATAACAAAGTGTAATAGACAGGAATTTTCATGTCCTCACAACGGAAAGCAAGATTTACCTTCTCAAGGCACCCTTCAAAAACTCTGGCTTTACTTCAAAATGGTAGCATGTATGTTCAGTCTCTGTATATGCATTTGAGGAGCCACCGTGCTTGGATAAATAGCTATCATACTAGCAATAAAAACAGTCAAGCTGCTAGGAAAATTAACTGCACATTGTAGTCTTGGAACAAATTACAAGGTGTACGCTTACGTTACATTCAAAGAAATGAATCAAATTAATGTTAATTAATTTCGGCCTTTTTAAGTTTGATGAAAGTACAAAAAAATAAGCTAAGATTAAAAACACTTCATGGATAGCTTTTTTTTGGGATTGTTTTTTTCTCTTATAATGAGGATTTTTTATTTATTCATCATCCTATCTTAATGATATTCTTCATTTATTAAAAATAAATAAATGAAGTTAGTTGAGCTGGGCTAAGTTGCAAAAGATGCTTGAGGGATCACTTAGACCAAAAACATGAGGGATAGAATATATTGAAGCTTGAGGGATCACTTAGACAAAAAAAACACGAGGGAAAAAAGCCCTAAAGGACATAATTCTGAATTTCACACGAATTTTTTATTTATTTGTTGATGCTTTGGAAAGACCCTAACAGACAATGTGGTATTCGTCTAATTAATGCGACAATTGCTTACAGCCAAAATCCTGCATGCCCTGATATATATAAAATACATTCTTCCACCCAAGGCTTCATATAAGTGCAAAATAAAGGGAAAAGAAAAAGGACATTATAATGCAAAATTAACATTAATTCTACAATATTATGTCATAACAGGCAACAAGTCTTTACGCTACAGTTCTATCTCCTCTAAACCAGTTTTCTTAGCCAACACAAACATATTCTGATAAAATTATTTGATCCTTTAGTTCAGCAAAATCATAAATGCATACTTCCCAAAATATAGGGAGGAAACGAGATAAATTCAAATGCATGAGTAGATAAGACCCAAACCGACCTCGTTTTCATCTGGGAATTCTTCACTCCCCATGAAGAGCATGTGCTCTGTAAATCAATTACAAAAATGGTAACTTCAAGAAATCAAAAAGCTTCCTCTTAGGAGCTAGGACGTCTCTAGAAGGAACTGGTTAAAAGAATGAAATGTTTTACAAATATAATGTAAAATATAACTTCCAAACCTAGAAAATGTGCCAGTCCCTGTGCTTCAAAAGGATCCGAAAAGCTGCCAATTCCTACACACATGGCTGCTGCCGCCTGCTACAACAAAAATCACAAGTCTTACCACATTCAATTGAAGTACAAAACCATGATATACACAAGTAACACAACTCAGCATCATATCAAGCGATAGAAGTGCTTATTTTTTAGAGTAATAAAGCATTGCAACTAACTCGACCGTAAAATTTTACACAAGTATGCATGCCACAATCTCAATTGATAATCCATCCTTCAAGTAACCTTTAATCTAGAGTTCTAGACCCTTTGGTATTAAGCATTATAGATCATAATCAGATACACTAACATTTTCACACATAAATCATACCCTAACCTTGCCAACTACTTTCCCTAAAGTAAAAAATAACAATCCAATAACCTAGTTCAAGAACCAAGCAATAAAATTGAAATAGGCAGAAAAATGAAATTTTCAAAAATTGCAGCAATTTTCAACTTCATATAAGCAAAAACCTTTTTAGTCTGAGCAGCAGCATCCTTATTCCCATCTATATCCATTCCAGTTTCTTCTCCTTCCTCTTCTTCTTCTTCTTCATCATCTTCTTCGTCTTCTTCATCATCATCATCATCATCATCTTCATCTTCTTCTTCTTCATCTTCATCTTCATCTTCATCTTGAAGAGGACCTTGAGGGAAAATCTCGGGATCGTGAACAATCAAAGCTTGAAGTCCGTTAGAGAGGTGTAAGAGGCGGTAAAAACGACGGTCGTTAGGGGACTTGAAAACGACGTCGTCAGAAGAGAAAGTTACAAGAGCAGGATTAGAAGCTTCGATGACCATTGTATGAATGTTGGTGGTTCGTGGTTTGAGTTGGTTGGAATTGGAACAGAAAGAACGAAGAAAGGAAGAAGCAGTGTGAAATGGTGAGAGTGAAAGAGAAGAAGTAGTCTTTAAGCTCAGAACCCGCAACTCGCAACCCCAAAATGTGTTATAAGCCAGTGCGGCGGCTCTTGGGCTTCTCTTTTTTCCCTCTACTCGCTGTTAATAGGCCTAAGCCACCAAGGCCATGTTTGGATAATTGTATCCTAATCCTAAATCCTAAATTTTAGAAAATTAGAGGAAAGGACAAATAGGTTCTTGAGCTTTTATTCTGCTGACATTTTTGTCTCTGACCATTGAAAAATACTTTTAAGTTCCTGACCTTCACAAAATTTGGATGGATCAGTCCCTCAATGATTAGGGACGAAAATGTCCACAAGGCAAAAAGTTTAGGATCTATTTATCATTTTCTCTTAGAATTATTTATAGAGTTATTGCATTATGGTTCGTGTTAAATGAGTTTGACTCTTCGCATTTTTGTGTTGTTTAAATACTTAAGTTAAGAGATTTGGATATTTTATAAATTTTGAATTTTCTTTCATTTTTTGTACATGTTGTTTTGATTCTTTTTGTGGTAGAATTTAGGGTTTTTTTTTTTTTTTTTTGGACAAATGGATTGAACAGCTCCAATTCTAAGCATTACACTCATGTTTCACACACACAACACACTTACACACACTATCATGGGTATCATGGGTTCTTAAACCAACAATCAGCCTCAGCTGGAATTTGAATCCGGGTGCAGCGTTGTATGAGACGGACAGGTATGCCAACTGTGCTGGGTCTCAGCTGCGAATTTAGGGTTGTTTAGTTAAGGATGAGTTTTTGGTTTTGGTTAGGGTTGTTAAGTTTGTAAGGTTTGGTGTTATTTCTATTTTTTTAAAGTAGATGACTACAGTACATATTGTGATGGTGATCCATCACAAAAAAAAATTCAAAAATAAAAAGATGGAAGGATGAAATATATACGAAGAAAAGTATCAGAGATTGAGATGATTAATTCTGACATATTGAACCGATTTTTCATCCAAGATTTGTTGAAATGTATAATATACTAACGTTTCTTAATTTTACAGGTTTGAACCTAGAAAGAAAGTTAATGAAAATTTGAAGATGTTTAGGATAGATATAGACATTGTCATGATTTATGAGGTTGCTATTACTGATGAGAGGAGGATAGAAATTTATTGTGAATATCCAATAAACATCCCACAATTTTTTTATGATGGTATAGAAAAAAGAGACTATGTCCATAAAACTCCAACTAACGATGTAGTGATTACTTGTGCAAAGAAAATTTGGAAATACAACCTCTCATTTTTTTTTTATAATCGAGGGAGTAAAATATAATTTATTTTATTATTAATTTTATAAGTGAAAAAAAAATAAATATAAAAATAATGAAGGATTAGAAATCACACTTTACACTCTTAATTTTTTTTTACCAATTAAAAATATCTATTTCTAAGAAAATTCCTACTCCTACTGAAATGAAAAAGGTATAAAGGGTATTGTTAGCGAACGAGTTAGGACCCAAACTAGTGTACAAAAAAATAGGCCCAAGTGAACAAAAACTCCAAGCCCAAGACCAAATCCAAGAAATCACTATTTCAGCCCATAAAAACCATAATATCCAACTCCCAACCTCCAGAAACTCTTTCCCACGTAGAAAAATACTACATTGATTAAACAAACCCAACCCAAAACCAAATTAGTTGAACTATGTTTTCCAATGATGCACCCTAAATTGCTTCACCCAAACAAGTTAAGGAGAGTATATTACAGCCTAATCCCAACAAAGAATCAACACCAAATATCACTCAAGTCTTCAACTGAATTACTTACACAATACATTCCTAAGTTAGTAGTGGAACTAGCAATGCAAGAATCCTTTTGAAGATAGGAACCAACTCAAGAACTCTTTAAGACTGATCCTCAACCAGTGTCTGAACCATCAATCCATACATGGATGATTTCAAAAGGGTTGTGCGAAAATTTAACATTTATCTTGGGAGAAGTGTTTTTTAAATTATAAAATTTTTAAAATTTTAAATTTGGGTAGAAGATAATTTGATTTTGAGAGAAAATTAATAATTAAAAGTTTTAAATTATAAAATTTAAAATTTAGATGAAATTTAAACTAATCAATTCAAAGTTTCAAACTACAATAGTTTGAATCGGATGAAGTTAAAAATAAATAAATTTAAAATGATACAAATACAATGTCATAATCATTTAAATCAAATTGGATTAAGTTGAAAACTAAAATCAAAGCAATAAAACCTAAATCGTAGTAAGTTATTTTGATTTTATCCAATAAATCAAACTAAACCATTAAACACATTTAAAAAAAAAAATACTAGGAGACCATCATTTTTTTTTTAATTTATTGTCATGTTACTCATAAGCTTTATTTATTTGTAAATTTATATTGGTTAAGTTTTCTAATGTAACTTCTATTCTTTCTCAAAATCAAGTAGCTATCGTTCTTAAATTCATATAAATGTACTAATCTCTTAATTACAACTTTATATATAAGTAAAGAATTATGTTTTTCTGAAATAGCTTCTATAATGACCATATAAATTGTATCTATCTATCTTTAATTTTTATTATGTTTATTATTAGAAGCTTCATTTACAAATTACAACCTTCTTTTTTCTTTACAATATTATAGATCAAACCAAATTGTTAAACACATTTTTTTACCCGAATTGGAGTGGTGGATGAGGAGGGTGGCGGTGGTGGAGTTGAGAAGATATGGAATGGTGGGAGGTTCAGACATTGAGGAGGAGGAAGAAAAGGAAGAGGAGTAAAACAACATCATTTAGGCTCAAACAACAAAACGATGTCATTTAATCGTGCCATGTCATCTTTTCGGGACGAAAATGGATGAAGAAATCAACTTGAATTATGCTTTAATGTAACACCCTACTACACAGTGTTTTACGCTTAAGTCGTAGAATAGAGGTAGTGTGGTATTACGGACCTCTAAACAATAAAAATATACATATAATAATGAAAGAAATAATACACAAAGAGCCTTGAAACAAACAGGTAAAAAAAAATCGCAAAATGAAAAGCACAATGCTCAAGGAATATGATTACTTGCGTGCTAAGAAACCTAATAGGAAAAAGATTAAAGTAGACAAAAGAGTAAAGGAAAGCCAAGGAAAGTAGGAAACCGTATAACTAGCCCCTAACTCAGCCTGCGAAGCTAAGGCTGGCCGGACACCAAAGTACCAAAGTAAACTCCTATCTCTCCCTCAACCTCTAAGAGGAGCAGCATACATAAGTTACTTGGAGAGTAAGCTAAATACATATATACATATATACAACAGGAAACCAAAATACACCAAAGGACTACTTCGCTTCCCAGGATCCAGATGCCTAGCGAGGAGCCTCTCGACCTGCATCTGAAAAACAACAATACAATATGGAATGAGAGCCGGAGGTTCTCAGCATGGTAAAAGTGTCACGCGTATAATAAATAAGGTCCTGAGAATGTCATAGGCAATCCTAGAACTCCGTTATTCAGTTATCCAACTCAAGTACTAAACAGAAGCCATAAACAGGGGTAGGTATTCTAAATCTACCTAACTTACTCAAGTTCAATCTTAATCTAACATCCAACCATTTCTTCATCTCCTCCATCCCTCCATCATCCAAAATGCAACATAAACAAGCAACCAAACAAGTTCACACACAAGTAGTGAGCAGATAGTACAAATAGCAAGTAGAACAGATAGCAGGTGATATATATATATATATATCAATTAGGCAAACCCAGGAAATGCATAGCAATCAAAACAAATAAATGCATATGATGCATGCCTGTCCTATGGCTGATGGGGCCCATCTGTCAACTATCCAGCCAACCCGACAAGTCCGAAAACCTTAGACTGTCCCCCGTAGCACATCCCCAAGAGTCTATGTATAGAGTTCACATTCAATCATCATATAATCACTCAATGGGGGCTATCCATACCCGAGAATTTATACGTGCCCGGTCACCCTTACGACGTAGGGTCAACAGAGTATCGAGATTCAACCTGGAATACGTGGTGGCGAGTCACGGTTTTTACCCAGGGAAACTCGTATCTCATATATCATTATTCATAATCCATAGAAATTATTATCAATACATCATCAAATATCAAGCCTTAGCATTAAACTTCGTCTTCTCGGACCCATGACTATCACTAAGACATCCTCGACACTCTATTTTCTTTTCTGCTTTTAATATAATAAATGAACTCGGAATTGGACAAACTTTATGTCCAGACGTTCATCTCAAAATAAGCTTTTTAACAAACAAAAATCACAATTTTCTAATTTAACTAGCCTCAGAAACAGAGGAGAAATGCTGACTCTGCAGTGCTTAGAAACCAGAAAATAGCAGCAGCATACGATATCTAAAATTCTATATAAAATTCAAATTAAATCCAATAGGCTTAAAAATTAATATGGTTCAACTTAACATATCCAGGTTTCTTTTAAAATTAGTTTCAGGTCAAAAACATTTTTAATGAAGCAGTTATGTAACTTGGAAGTTGAGTAACTTTCTGCAGAATTCTATTTTAAAAGCCAATGAACATGTCCTCTTCCAAGTCCCATAACTCACTCATTAAAACATGGACAGCTCTGAAATTTAAATCATAACTACTATGCATAATTAATTTTTACCTCCAATTGGTTGCACCTGAATATCCATCCATAATCAGAAGTTATAAACTCTCAAAGTTGCTGATCTAAGAAAACATAATCTGGCTTTTATTGTATAACGCACCGTATTTCAAAAATTCATATCTTTAAAACCACAAGTCCAACAATTCTGAAATTTTGCGAAGTTAAAATAATAGGACTAAAGCTTTATTTAAAATTGGTTTCATTTCAAAATTCATTTTAAAACATTCGCAGCAGAGCCAACAAGTTACTGCTATTCTAAAAATTATGCAGTAAAAATCAGATTCCACGACTACAATTTGAAAATTCACCATAAAACATATATTTAACGAAAAGATCCCAAATTCTCCATTTCAGTTCCAAATATTCCGAGGTTTAACTAGGACTTGGTTCCACACAATTCCAATCATCACAGAATTAGTTACAGCATATGCAATACCACCACAACATAACTCTACATCCATATTAACAAACACCAACCATAATCCATCATAAATAAATACAAGAGCATACCATTAATAACTTCCACACCTCATAATTTCAATATATATCCATCAACAAATCTATTTCAACAAAATTACAAGGCTAATCATTAAATACAACAAACAATTCAACTTATCCTATGGTTCCTCTAACCTAAGTTTTCACAACACCGTAAATATTAAACGTGCGAAACTTAAACCATACCTTGGCGATCACTTTGTATCACCCAAGGCATCCTCACAACACAAATCACAGCCCTTCCAAGCTCAATCAAAACAGTCCCAAAACAAGCCTTGACTACCAAAAAGCCTCCAAGTATTCCCAATTCAATTCCAATGCATATATACCCACTTAATCTACACCAAATACATATACATGTTCCAATTTCAATTTTCCCATTATAAATACAAGATTGAACTAGGGTTAGGGTGTTTTTACCATACCCATATGCTCAATAGCTTGATCCCACAAGTTCCGGAAGCTAACTTGAACCTAGAACACAAAAATTGGACAAGATTCACTATAGGTTTTCAATTTCACCAAAGAAAGAGGGGTAGAGATTCTGAACCAAATATGAGGCTTACCAGTGAAATTGTTCGGATAGAAAGGTAAAGCTCGACGCGCTGAGCGCGTGGCCGTGAACGGTGCGACGATCGGAGCCTGGACGGGGGAGTTTTGGTAGTGAGAAGGAAATGTGAGGGTTAGGGAAGCTCCTTCTCTTCCCAATCTGTTTGCAACGATGGTGAAGAATGAAGAAGAAGAAGCTGCTGCTTCTTTTTAATTATGAGTCCGTTTGGACCCACGGGTCCGATTTGGGCCCCGATTCAACCGGTTCGGCTCTTCCGGTCCGATTTTGGGTCATTTTTTCGAAATTGGTATCAAAATTCTCGTTTCGACGAGCTCTATCCTATTTTGATATTTGTTTTGAATTTTTAGCTTTCCTAATGAAAATTCAATTTATTAACTAATTATTTACCGATTTTAGCGGGGTTTACATCCTACCCACCTAATTAGGAATTTTGTCCCCAAAATTCAGAGTGAGTTACCTGAAAAGAGGTGTGGGTAGTCCTTCCGCATCTCTGATTCAAGCTCCCAGGTATGTTCTTCAATACCAGCCCGACTCCAAGCTACTTTCACCAAAGAAACTTCCTTTCCGCGTAGACGCTTGATGCTGGTATCATGAATCCTAACCGGAGTTATTGGAAGCGTCAAATCTTCTCTCACTTGGACTGATTCTGGTTCTAGGACATGACTAGGATCAAAAGTGTATTTGCGAAGCTGCGATACGTGGAACACGTCATGCAGGTTCGAAAGATGTGGTGGTAGCGTGATCCTATACGCCACTGGTCCAATCCTCTTCAGGATTTCAAACGGCCCAATGTAACGGGGATTTAACTTCTTGGTTTTCATGGACCTCCTTATTCCAGTGGTCAGAGTAACCTTCAGGAAGACGTGTTCTCCTTCCTCAAATTCTAAAGGCTTCCGTCTTCGGTCAGCATAGCTCTTCTGACGGCTTTGAGCTTCAAGCATTCGCCTCCGGATTCTCTTTATTTGCTCAGTGGTTTCATATACCATTTCAGGTCCTATCAAACTCTTTTCTCCTGCCTCATACCAACATAATGGAGACTGGCATTTTCTTCCATACAAAGCCTCATATGCAGCCATTCCAATACTCGCATGATAGCTATTGTTGTAAGCAAATTCTACCAAAGGCATATATCGATCCCAGCTCGTCGGTTGATTCAAAACACAAGCTCTTAACATGTTTTCCAAGGTTTGGATTGTTCTTTCTGATTGGCCATCCGTCTGAGGATGATAGGCAGTGCTTAAGCTTAATTGGGTGCCAAAAGCTCGTTGAAAAGCACCCCAGAACTGTGATGTAAAACGAGGATCTCTATCCGATACAATTGTGAAAGGTACGCCATGTAATCTCACAATCTCCTTTATGTATAAGCGCGCCAACTCCTCCATAGTACAACTTATACGAATAGCCAGAAAATGAGCTGACTTGGTCATTTGGTCTATAACCACCCAAATAGCATCACAACCTGTCTGAGTCCTTGGTAAGCCTAATACAAAATCCATAGCAATACTCTCCCATTTCCACTGTGGGATTTCCAAAGGTTGAAGGGTTCCTGCTGGCCTTTGGTGTTCAATCTTGACTTTCTGACAAGTTAGGCATTTGGAAACATGTAACGCCATATCCTTTTTCATTCCTGGCCACCAGAACATCGCCTTTAAGTCTTGGTACATCTTGGTGCTTCTAGGATGAATAGAGAAACCGCTCTTGTGAGCTTCCTCCAATATGCTCTGTCACAAATCCCCGATATCTGGCACAATTATCTGGCCCTTGAACCTCCACAACCCATCTTTATCTTCTGACACTTTACATTGCTTGCCTTTCTCAATCGCCGGCAAAATCTTGTACAATTCTTGGTCATTCTGATGAGCCTTTACTAGTTCAGCCTTGAAGTCACTTGAGATCTGTAACTGGCTTAGGCATAAAGTCCCAAACTCTTCTCTGATTCCCAGTTTTAATCCTTGAAAGGCTCTCAACAAATCTTCCTCCCTTAGCATCATCCAAGCAGCACATAAGGATTTCTTACTCAAAGCATCTGCCACCACATTTGCCTTTCCCGGATGGTAGTTTAGCTCGAAGTCATAATCCTTCAGGAGTTCCATCCACCTCCTCTGATGCATATTCAATTCTTTTTGTTCAAACAGGTACTTCAGACTCTTATGGTCTGAGAAGACTTAAAATTTCACTCCATAGAGATAATGCCTCCAAATCTTCAGGGCGAAGACAATGGATGCAAGTTCCAAATCATGAGTTGGATGGTTTCTTTCATGTGGCCTTAGCTGACGTGAGGCATAAGCTACAACCTTATGATGCTGCATCAACACGCATCTCAAACCTTTCAAGGACGCATCACAATACACCTCGAATGCTTCTCTCGGCTTAGGCAACACTAATACAGGGGCGGTAGTCAATCTCTGTTTTAAGGCAAGGAAACTCTCCTCGCACTCGGGAATCCATACAAAAGGAACATCCTTCCTGGTCAGCTTGGTCAAAGGCAAAGCAAGCTATGAAAATCCTTTGATGAACCTTCGATAATAACATGCCAAGCCTAAGAAACTCCTGATTTCCGTCACTGAAGTTGGCCACTCCCAATTCATCACCGCCTCAACCTTAGCAGGATCCACTGCTATTCCTTGCTTACTCACCACATGACCAAGAAATTTCACCTCAGACTTCTAAAACTCACACTTGGATAGCTTGGCATACAACTTCCTATCCTTTAAAATTTGTAGCATTGTTCGCAAGTGTTCTGCATGTTCATCCTCGGTCTTAGAATAGATAAGAATGTCGTCAATAAACACAACAATAAACTTATCCAGATATGGATAAAAAAATTCTGTTCATGTAATCCATGAATATCGCTGGAGCATTAGTTAGTCCAAAGGACATCACGGTATATTCATAGTGGCCATAGCGCGTTCTAAAGGCAGTTTTAGGAATATCATCATCTCTGACCCTTATCTGGTGGTATCCGGATCGTAGATCAATCTTAGAGAACACACCGGCTCCCTGTAATTGGTCCATCAGGTCATCAATCCTTGGCAACGGGTATTTATTCTTCATTGTAACCTTATTCAGCTGCCTATAGTCAACACATAAGCGCATACTTCCATCTTTCTTCTTCACCAGTAATACCAGCGCACCCCACAGTGATACACTTGGTCGGATAAAATTCTTACCCAACAGATCCTCCAGTTGAGACTTTAATTCGGCCATTTCTAGAGGCGACATCCTGTAAGGAGCACTCGAGATTGGTCCGGCCCCAGGTACTAAATCAATGGAAAACTCAACTTTCCGTTTTGGTGGAAATTCATCAATATCATCAGGGAACACCTCCGGGAACTCACATACAACCGGGATTTGTTCCAAGTTCTGATCATCACCCGAGACACCCGCAGCTAACAACAATATCCCCTTACATTCGGCCCCAGAACAGTTCACCGTCATGGAGTTCAAGTAATAGTTATTTACCACAATCGGCCCTTGAGTGCCTTCAGGCATGAAATACACTGCTTTCGTAGAGCAATCCAGTAAAACGCGATTCTTGGATAACCAGTCCAATCCCAAAATGAGATCGAGACCAGTCATTGGCAAACAAATTAAGTTATGCATGAAATCACGCCCTTGTATTCGAAAAGGAACTTAGGGGCACCCTAACCTAGTCACCATAGCCTCGTGGGTGGCATTATATACCTTTAAATCATATCCCAATACTACTATTTTTAATCCTAACTCATGAGCCTTCTCAAATGCAATAAAAGTATGTGAAGCTCCAGAATCAAACAAATCATTCAAAGTTTTACCCGCCATTTCACAGTTACCTCTGATCAATGCCTCTGACCCCTCAGCGCCTATTGAAGAAGTAGTGTATACTCTTCCTGATTGCTGCACTCTGCCTGTCTCATACCTCTTCTTCTCTGGGCAACTACTAGCCAAGTGTCCTGGTTGCCCACAGGAGTAATAGACTCCAGTCCCAAACTTGCATGGCCCAAAATGATACTTTCCACATCTATGGCAACTCATATCTTGCTGTGGCTGCTTCCCCTGTCTCCTTCCCTGATTAGCACTGGTATTAGGTCTCCTAGAGTTGCCTTGCCCCTGATTGTTCTGAGGGACATAGCCACCACGCTTGAACTGTCTACCTCTGGGTGCAAAGTTTCTCCCTGTGGTCTTTTGGAATGGCATCCTCAGACTCCCTTTTTCTGCTGCAGCCCTTCTGACACAATCCTCTGCCACCCTGCTCCTATTCACCAGATCAGAAAACACCCGAATCTGCATAGGCACCACAAAGCTCTGAATGTCACTCATAAGGCCTCCTTCATACTTTATACACTTCCATTCAACAAAGACCTCAGGAGCTCCCTGACAGATGCGTGAGAAATGGCACAATTCCTCAAATTTACTGGTGTACTCAGTAATAGTCATCTGGCCCTGTTTAAGTTGAAGCAGTTTGAGTTCTCTAGCATTTCTAACTGAAGTGGGAAAATATTTCTTGTAGAATTCCTCTCAGAACAACTCCCAAGATATCACAACTCCGTCAGGCTGTAGAATGTGCCTCATGCCCCGCCACCAGTGCTGAGCTTCACCATGCAACTGGTAGGTCCCAAACTCAATCCATTGTTCATCAGAAACCTGCTGAGCCTGTAATGCCTGCTCAATAGCCTGTATCCAGTTATCGGCATCAGTAGGATTCGTGGTCCCTCTGAAAGTTGGAGGGTGAACCTTCAGGAAGGAATGCAGTGACATTGGACCATTCTCATCATTATTGCCATTATTTCCATTATTAATTTGATTTCCTAAGGCTTCAGTTGTCGCTTGCATTGCTGTTGCCATATTGCCTAAGGCAGCCATGAAGTCTATAGGGTTAGGAGTATTTCCTGATGCTTCAGGCATAACATTGTCTATTCAGTCTCTACCTCCCCCGCGTCCGCGTTCGCAAGTAGACATCTGGTCCCTATACACACCAAACAAGTGATATCAAGTTGATCAGTCTCAATATCTCAAGTTCAGTGCTTTCAGTCCCAAATGTATGCTCATGAACGTTTATGCCACATATATCAATTAGATATCCTAATAGCACATAAACACATACACAGAGAATGCACAAAAGCACCATCAGTCCGTCCTCAGGCTCTATAGGAACGAACTGCTCTGATACCATAATATAACACCCTACTACACAGTGTTTTACGCTTAACTCGTAGAACAGAGGTAGTGTGGTATTACGGACCTCTAAACAGTAAAAATATACATATAATAATGAAAGAAATAATACACTACAAGCCTTGAAACAAACGGGTAAACAAAAATCGCAAAATGAAAAGCACAACGCTCAAGGAATAGGATTACTTGCGTGCTAAGAAACCTAATAGGAAAAAGACTAAAGTAAGCAAAAGAGTAAAGGAAAGCCAAGGAAACAGTATAACTAGCCCCTGAATCAACTTGCGAAGCTAAGGCTGGCCGGAGGATATATATATATATATGAACATACATAAGTATTCCCAAAATACACCAAAGTACCAAAGTAAACTCCTATCTCTCCCTCAACCTCTAAGAGGAGCAGCATACATAAGTTACATGGAGAGTAAGCTAAATACATATATACATATATACAACAATACAATATGGAATGAGAACCGAAGTTTCTCAGCATGGTAAAAGTGCCACATGTATAATAAATAAGGTCCTGAGAATGCCATAGCAATCCTAGAACTCCGTTATTCAGTTATCCAACTCAAGTACTAAACAGAAGCCATAAACAGGGGTAGGTATTCTAAATCTACCTAACTTGCTCAAGTTCAATCCTAATCTAACATCCAACCATTTCTTCATCTCCTCCATCCCTCCATCATCCAAAATGCAACATAAACAAGCAACCAAACAAGTTCACGCACAAGTAGTGAGTAGATAGTATAAATAGCAAGTAGAACAGATAGCAGGTGAGATATATATCAATTAGGCAAACCCAGGAAATGCATAGCAATCAAAACAAACAAATGCATATGATGCATGCCTGTCCTATGGCCGATGGGGCCCATCTGTCGGTTATCCAGCCAACTCGACAAGTCTAAAAACCTTAGACTGTCCCCCGTCGCGCATCCCCAAGAGTCTATGCATAGAGTTCACATTCAATAATCATATAATCACTCAATGGGGGCTATCCATACCCGAAAATTTATATGTGAACGGTCACCCTTACGACGTAGGGTCAACAGAGTATCGAGATTCAACCTGGAACACGTGATGGTGAGTCACAGTTTTTACCCAGGGAAACTCGTATCTCAGATATCATTATTCATAAGCCATAGCAATTATTATCGATACATCATCAAATATCAAGCCTTAGCGTTAAACTTTGTCTTCTCGGACCCATGACTATCACTAAGACATCCTTGACACTCTATTTTCTTTTCTGTTTTTAATATAACAAATGAACTCGGAATTGGACAAACTTTATGTCCAGACGTTCATCTCGAAATAAGCTTTCTAAAAATCAAAAATCACAATTTTCTGATTTAACTAGCCTTAGAAACAGAGGAGAAATACTGACTACTCTGCAGTGCTTAGAAACCAGAAAACAGCAGCAGCATACGATATCTAAAATTCCATATAAAATTCAAATTAAATCCAATAGCCTTAAAAATTAATATGGTTGAACTTAACATATCCAGGTTTCTTTTAAAATTTGTTTCAGGTCAAAACCATTTTTAATGAAGGAGTTATGTAACTTGGAATTTGAGTAACTTTTTGCAGAATTCTGTTTTAAAAGCCAATGAACATGTCCTCTTCCAAGTCCCATAACTCACTCATTAAAACATGGACAACCCTGAAATTTAAATCACAACTGCTAAGCATAATTAATTTTCACCTCCAATTAGTTGCATCTGAATATCCATCCATAATCAGAAGTTATAAACTCTCAAAGTTGCTGATCTAAGAAAACAGAATCTGGCTTTTATTGTATAACGCATCATATTTCAAAAATTCATATCTTTAAAACCACAAGTCCAATCATTCTCAAATTTTACGACGTTAAAATAATAGAACTAAAGCTTTATTTAAAATTGGTTTCATTTCAAAATTCATTTTGAAACATTCGCAGCAAAGCCAACAAGTTACTGCTATTCTAAAAATTATGCAATAAAAATCAAATTCCATGACTACAATTTGAAAATTCACCATAAAACATATATTTAACGAAAAGATCCCAAATTCTCCAGTTCAGTTCCAAATATTTCGAGGTTTAACCAGGACTTAGTTCCACGTAATTTCGATCATCACAGAATTAGTTACAGCATATGCAATACCACCACAACACAACTCTACATCTTTATTAACAAACACCAACCATAATCCATCATAAATAAATACAAGAGCATACCATTAATAACTTTCACACCTCATAATTCCAATATAGAGTAAAGTATCGTTTTTGTCTCCAACGTTTGGGGTAAATCCTATTTGTGTCCCTAACGTTTAAATCGTCCTATTTGTATCCCTAACGTTTGTAAAAGTGATTCAATGTTATCCTGCCGTCAATTATACATCATGAGCGCTTTAGTTTGAGTTTTAAAATTTTTTTCTTGAAGTTAGAATACAAATGTTTCTGATAGAATCGATTATCTACTCCGAAAAGTAGCTCATCAAATGTTAAAACTGATTCCTACAACATTTACATAATTCACTTTTCTAGGGATATAATTGAATCTAAACACAAATAGTGGGTATAATATTAAAATCGAACACATCCAAGTGAGACCTAATTGAGAATGAATACATCCAAGTGAGAATAATTGAAAAATATAATCTGATTTATTAGTATAATTGATAGTAGGATAACATTGAATCACTTTTATAAACGTTAAGGATACAAATAGGACGATTTAAACGTTAGGGATACAAATAGGACTTACCCCAAACGTTGGGGATAAAAACGATACTTTACTCTTCCAATATATATCCACCAACAAATCTATTCCAACAACATTACAAGGCTAATCATTAAATACAACAAACAATTCAACTTATCCTATGGTTCCTCTAACCTAAGTTTTCACAACACCGTAAATATTAAACGTGCGAAACTTAAACCATACCTTGGCGATCACTTTGTATCACCCAAGGCAGCCTCACAACACAAATCATAGCCCCTCCAAGCTCAATCAAAACAGCCCCAAAACAAGCCTTGACCACCAAAAAGTCTCCAAGTATTCCCAATTCAATTCCAATGCATATATACCCACTTAATCTACACCTAATATATATACATGTTCCAATTTCAATTTTCCCATTATAAATATAAGATTGAGCTAGGGTTAGGGTGTTCTTACCATACCCATATGCTCAATAGCTTGAGCCCACAAGTTTCGGAAGCTAACTTGAACCTAGAACACAAAAATTGGACAAGATTCACTATAGGTTTTCAATTTCACCAAAGAAAGAGGGGTAGAGATTATGAACCAAATATGAGGCTTACCAATAAAATTGTTCATATAGAAAGGTAAAGCTCGACGCGCTGAGCGCGTGGCCGCGAACGGTGCGACAATCGGAGCCCGGACGGGGGAGTTATGGTAGTGAGAAGGAAAGGTGAGGGTTAGGGAAGCTCCTTCTCTTCCCAATCTATTTGCAACGATGGTGAAGAATGAAAAAGAAGAAGCTGCTGCTTCTTTTTAATTATGGGTCCGGTTGGACCTACGGGCCCAGTTTGGGCCCCGGTTCAACCGGTTCGGTTTTTTCAGTCCGATTTTGGGCCAATTTTTCGAAATTGGTATCAAAATTCTCGTTTCGAGAGCTCTATCCTATTTTGATATTAGTTTTGTATTTTTAGCTTTCCTAATGAAAATTCAATTTATTAACTAATTATTTACCGATTTTAGCGGGGTTTACACTTAAAATTTCAGGGTACCATTTGGATCAATTAAAAATTAGAGAACTAAATTGAGTCGAAGTCAAATTTTAGGTGTAATTTTGAGTATTAACTCGTAAGACACTTCTCTCCTATACTGAATGCTTCCTTATTCACTCTAATTCTACGCCTCCCTCAGTTCACGTTAAAATCCAGAGAAAGCCTATCGCAGTAGCATTAGACACAATAGAAAAAAGACTGAAGCAGATTTTTGTTTATTCCATCGAGCTAAAGCAAGAGAGAAAAACTAACAGTAAAGTCCGGAGTTGGATTCGAAGCTACGAGTGACCAAATTACGACGTCAATTACATCAAACCTTTTGAAGCACCAGTAGAGGTAAATTTTAGAGAAACTCCAACAGATGATTTTTCAAACATTCCATTTTCACTTTTTCTGTTAAAACGGGGACCAACTGTTGGAAGAGAGAGATGGACCGTCTCCACAATCCACACGCATTTCGAGAGAAAAAAATTTTTCTTTAAAAAAATTTTGAATGTCCAATAATAACTTGTCACATGACAAGTTATTTTAAAAATAAATAATTATTAAATCATAATTAATATAAATAATTATATTAAATTAATATTGAACATTGTTTATATTATTATATTAAATTATAATTAATTAAAGATTTAATTATTTTGTTGGTCCCTATAGTTTTATTAAATTTTTAATTAGGTTTTTATACTTTTTTTTTCTTTTCAATTGAGTCCTCGCACTACTTTTAATTTTGTAATTAGGTCCTTTTCATACGAAAAACATTAAAATTCACAAAATTTTCTCCCAAAATACATGCGATCAAAGATCTAGTTAGGTTTTTAATTATGAATGCCTTTAATTTGCGAAGAAATATTCAGTTGATTCTAACATTTTTTACACTAAAAAAGAATATAATTATAAAATTAAAAGTAGTGTAAGGATCTAATTGAAAGTAAAAAAGTACAGGAACCTATTTAAAAATTTGGTGAAACTATAGAAACCAATAGAATAATTAAACCTTAATTAAATTTATTTACATAAAATTAAATTTAATTTTTACACATTACAAAATAATTTTTGGTTAAGTTGTTTATTTTTATTTATAAAATTTAAAATACTAACCAAATTTAAGTTATCTATTTTGACCATTGCATCTTTTATATATATATATGACCGTTGTATGTATATTATATATAACATATATATTAATAAAAATATATGACCGTTATCGTTATTATTAATAAATTAATATTTTATGATTCTATACATACTACTTATATACATTTTTATTCTCATAATTTTTTTTACTTTTTTTTATTTTTTTTCAAATTTACAAAATTAAAGTTCTACTGATGTTATTTTTTGTTCAAAAAAATGGATTCAAACCAATTCAACTTTTTTCAATACTTGCAAAACTTTTCTCAAATTTTAAATACCCAACAATTTAAAATTTTAAACTTTCAATTTCCAAATCAAAACTTCACATACACTACCAAATACATTTCAAAGTCCAAATCCACAAAATCTTCATAATTTCAATTTTAAAACTCATTATAATAATCAGTTTCCGATTTTTTAACCACATCATCAAAATTCACAAACACCACATTTTTTATTTTTAACCATATTTAATCTCTCTATCGAAAATTTACTCCAACATCTTTCCAACTCAAGTCACTGCATCAAGACATCACTCATTTGGTGTTGGTAGCTTTTGTAACCCACTCCTTCAAACTCCAATACAATTTAGTCAAAATTCATAATATTTAGATTTTACCAACCCTCGTGAATTAGATGCTATCGACTTCAATGATGATGACATTGAAAATAATAGGCAAGATAGTATTTAATACTGGCAATAGAAAGAGGATGAGATGTTGATCAGTGCATGGTTGAATGTTTCAACTGACTCTATAGTTGGTACCGACCAAAAGGGCAAAATATTTTGAAATTAAATTCACAGTTATTGTGTAGAATTTAGCGCCGACGTGAAAGGGGATAGTTGCATATAAGAAATGATGATATAAAATCAACAAGGCAGTTGCACAATTTGTTGGTTGCTACAATCAAACTAGTCAAAACATAAAGGGTGCTTCGAACGTTGATGATATAAAGGAGTTGACCTATAAACTTTATTCCACAAATTATAGATAAAAATTCACTTTTAAGAGGCATTCAAATATGATTCGTTTGGAACAAAAATAGAGAAATCAACTACCTACACAAAGTGGAGGCTCAAAGAAAAACAAAGTCAATACAAGTGAAGCATACTCATCATCATCAAATTCAAAAACATCGTTAACTGAGAAAATCAGTGTAGCCTCTCCCGTTCGCCCAGAAAGATCAAAGAAGAGCAAGAGAAAAGGTAAGGAAAAAGCACAAATGGCAAAAGATCATAACTTTCCTGGCATGTTAGGTAGCATTGACTGCATGTATTGACAATGAAAAATTGTCTAAAGACGTGGAAAGGTATGTACATGAGTGGTTATCGTGGGGTTGCACCCATAGTACTTGAGTTTGTAGCATATTCAGACTTTTGGATATGGCATGCATTCTTTGGAGTTTCTGATTCAAATAACGATATCAACGTGTTAGATCGTTCACCGGTGTTCGATGATATTCTAAATGACCGTGCTCTGGAGGTAAATTATACCATCAATGGTAATAATTATATTATAAGATACTATTTAACAGATGGTATTTTTGTCCTGAATGGGCTACATTTATCAAAGAAAAGACGTGGAGCGAGCATTCACAGTGTTGCAAGCACGCTTTCTAATTATACGTGATTCAGCACGCTCTTGGAAAGAGAAGAAGCTTGCAAACATAATGAGAGCTTGTATTATATTGCATAATATGATTGTTGAGGATGAAAGAGACACTTATGCAGAAAATTTTGCTCAAAACCTAGAGTGTGACGATATCGAAAATAGCTTATCACACCCTCAATTGGGAGTGGAAGATTTTACATTGTACCATCAAGTTTTCCAAAAAAAAAAAAAAATACCCAACTTCGGAATAGGCAACAACATCGACAATTGAAAGAGAACTTGATTGAACACATATAGCAATTTCACAATATTTGTCGTCAACTATAGAGCTTAACTATTTTTTTTATATTAAGTAATTTTACAAATTAGTTTAATCTTGAATTATGTTTTGTGTATTATTGTAATTTATGAAGTTATTAATTTTTTTTAATATTAATAATTTTTTTAATAGTGAATTATTTTTTGAATTTATAAATTTTAATAATATTATTATAAAAAAAATAGTAACTATATTAATTTAATTACTTTAATTAATTAAGTAGGACCACAATAGGAATTAAACTTAGTTCTTCCTGACGGATAAAAGAGACAACTTAAATTTTTATTTACTATTTATCACGCAAAAGCTTATATGAAATTATTTTTTATGACAAGTGGGTCATAAATAAAGATTGAGATAAGTTTCTTATTAGAGATGGTCTTAGGCCTACAATGATCCTTCTGAGTAAAATGCGATGTGTTTGAATTTTGATAGCTTTTACGTGAGAAAGAGGCTGTCTAAGCCTAAGTATTCTTCAATGACCAATAGAGTACAAATATCATGAGAAAAAGAGGAAAATAATTCGATCCGTCCCATAAGGGAGAGTGTAATAGAGAGCCTGAGATTCAAGCGAACAATCAGTCGAGGAGCTTAGAGCTTTTACTTGATATTCTATTAGAAAGCGCATTCACTCTAACCGCGTATTAGGGGTGTACATGGGTCGGTGAAATTGGGTTCGTCTTGACCCGAACCTAATCCTAAATAATGATCGGGTCTACTTTTGAGATTCTTACTCGGTTTTGAATTCGGTGAAATTATATTATTTTCGAGTCACACTAAAATCGGGTCTAAATAGGTGAAGTTCAGACCTTGATAAACTTTATGTCAAAAAATTATGATGAATTTATTTATAAAGAAGAAAAAAAACTTACTTGTTGTCGAAAAGTTGATATCTATATTTGAACTTGAATTTGTCTATAAATTCTAATTCCATGCTTCTTTGATTTATTTTCTAATTCAACTAAGTGTGATTAAAAATAAAATAATAAGCTTATAATTAATATAACACAATATTAGAATTAATTTAAAACATATGTACCTTTTTTAGTTTTTTTACGGTGCATATAGAATCGGATGAGACAGATTCGCTTTGATCCAGACCCGACTCTAAATAATAATCGGAACTATTTTTAAGATCCTTACACAACCCTAAACCTAATAAAATCATACTAAATTAGTCCCTAAAATATAATAAATTACCATTTGTACCTATGAAAGATACAGACATGTATCCATATAAGAATAAAATGACAATTAAAACCACAGAAGATGGCTTATCTGTGTCAAAAGTACCCTAACAGACCAATTGCGTAACCAACGTCCGGGTACTTTTGGCACACGATGGCCATCTTCCATGGTTACAATTGTCGTTTTATTCTTATATGGGTACATTTGTCAGCAATTATATCTTTCATGGGTACAAATCTCTAATAATTTATTCCCCTAAAATATTTGAATTCGGACTGAGTCGGAAAATGTACACCTCTACCGCGTATCTTTTGCATTATGGGTCAACGAACAAATGAGAATCGAGGCTCTAAGTCATTAAATGTAGGCGCTTTTCAAAAAATAGTATTATACTAGAATAAATTCTGTTTAGGTAATATTTTAAAAAAATTAATTATTAAATTAAAAGTTTATATTTTATAGATTATTTAAAAAATGTATATTTGGAATTATTTGTTATATTTTTATATAATTGAAAATTAATATAATATATTTGTTCAAAGAGTAAAGTATCGTTTTTGTCCCTAACATTTGGGGTAAGTCTTATTTGTGTCCCTAACGTTTAAATCGTTCTATTTGTATCCTTAACTTTTATAAAAGTGATTCAATGTTATCCTACTATCAATTATACTAACAAATCAGATTATATTTTTCAATTATTCTCACTTAGATGTATTCATTCTCAATTAGATCTCACCTGGATGTGTTCGATTTTAATATTATACCCACTATTTGTGTTTAGATTCAATTATGTCCCTAGAAAAGTGAATTATATAAATATTATAGGAATTAGTTTCAACATTTGATTAGCTATTTTTCGGAGTAGATCATCGATTCTATCTTAGACATTTGTATTCTAATTTCAAGAAGAGATTTTTAAAACTCAAACTAAAGCGCTCATGATGTGTAATTGACGGCAGGATAACATTGAATCACTTTTACAAACGTTAGGGATACAAATAGGACGATTTAAACGTTAAGGATACAAATAGGATTTACCCCAAACGTTAGGGACAAAAACGATACTTTACTCTTTTTCAAAATATACACAAACGAAAGTGGCAATTACTCCGGTACCCTTCGAAAATTAGATGGCAACTTAAATGTTCTTATACATGCATTATCGCATAATAATCTTAATTATACATATATTTAATACATGAAATAAATTTAAATATATTATATTATGTTTGATTTAAACTCTAAATAATTAATTTATTATATTATTTTCATGTTCATAGGACTATAAACTATAAAATTTGAAAAATAATTACGTAGTTCTATAATATAAGGAAAAATATAGGTAGACAATTAAAATATTTCATAGTGTGAATAATGGATATATCGAATGTTCAATTCATTAGGTGTGCGGATGGTTATCCTAATATTAAAATTTAGATGAATAATTTAGGAGTGTAGTGTGTTTTTACTTTATTAAGCTAATTTTAGAACTCATTATTTACATTGTTCACAAAAATTATTATCTACCTAACAAACTCCTATATTTAATGTAATTTTCAAAAGTTTTTCTTTTTGTCTAATTTCTAAATTTGTGCTGGATTAATTAGATTATACCATTTTCCTTTTGTCCGGAAAAAAATGAAGAGAGAGAAAATTTTGAAGTGAAATCCACAGAAAATTTTTTCTGCTTTTCACAACCAAAAAAACCACTTTGCTAGCATTAAAGACAATGCTACTTTTTAAGTAAACCACTTTGCTATATATGTTTTATTTTCATTTTTTTTATTTTTTTTCTTATTTTCTCCACAACCAAATAAAGAAAGAAAAACATACCTTTTTATTTTTTTTATTTTCTCATTTTCTCCAAATAAAGCAAAAATGTACTAAAAGCGTGTAAAACAAATTTATTATGCCAACAAAAACAACCCTTCACCCTTGTAGCCTATGAGAACATATATAACAATAAGTGAGAGCAACCTAATAATCATCAGAAATATATGCAGACATAGTTAGAAATGAATTTTATAATGTCAATAATTTTGTTATTTCTTGTAGGTTTATAATGTTTGAATTTAAAACATTTAAAACATATATAAGTGCTACATTACATTTTGTACTCTCATTTCTTGCTCGAATTATAACAAACTATCTAAAAAAACTAATAAATCTTTGTTCTCGTCTTTTCTACTAAGATATATTATAAAGTCGGTTGATTAGGATAAAATTTTATCCTTTTAAGAGCCGTAATTATTCATTTTATAAGTTATACTTTACACAAATCTATGCATACAATTATTGATCAAGCTAAGAAATAAATGATAAAGTAATGTAACATGATCAATATAATTTATCATTTTCGGTTCGACGTTTAACCAAAAATATTATTTTTATACGTAATATCCAAAAAATATGGTATTAGCTAAACCTTAAACTCTAAACTCTAAACCCTAGATCATGTGTATAAAAATAAGGTTTAGATTCAAAGTATTGGCTAACATTAATACAAAAATATTATACCTAATATTTCTCTATATGATATGAGAACAAGTTTTTATTTGTTAAAAAATTCTATTTATTATTAATTATTTATTACAAACGGGTATATATTAGAATAAAAATAATCCGTAAATATAAAAAATCGATCACCAATCCAACTATCATGTATATATTTATTATTTTTCTACTTTAGTTTAACAAAATTAATTAATTATCAGAATAATTAAACTTAACATAATATAATAATCAAACATTTTATGAAAATATAATTAACTTTTTTTTTATAAATACCAAATATATATATGAAAAATGAGTTATGCTACGTGCACATCAAAATCAGCCACCAGTATAAAATACATGTTGAAATACAAAATACATATTGAAAATAAATTAAACCACATATATATTTATACATAAATACATTGGTGGCTAATTTTAATGACTGATTTTGATGTACAAATAACATTTTTGATAAAAAAATACTAGGAGATCAGCACTTTTAGGAGAAAAAAATGGTTAATATTAGTTTAAATTAAATGTAAAAAAAAATATTGACTACCTAAGTAGGCATGTAAAGAAATAACATTTTTTTTTCGGTTTCCTACGGTATTTCTTTAATCCGGTAGGCAAAAAATTAATCCGTTGCAGATCGGAGTTTTATTTAAAAGTTTGTCGCTGACTAATAGATTGTTGTATATACAACATGAGATTTGAATCTCCGATCCGATACTTGTTTAAGCGGACTAATGAGTTAACCATTAGACCAATCCAACTTGATTAGAATACTTTTTTATATACTTAAGCACTCATGTACAAATAAAAAGATCCAAGAACACTAATAAAACTTCATCAAATACCTCACAAATGATAATTCTTCTTACCACCAATACATTTCATAAGAAAAAAAAGTACATTTGGGTTGTGCAAAAGAAAAAAAAAAACATGCATAAATTCAAAACTATTATACTATGATGGGGTAAGAAAGGGACATCTAATAATAATAATAATAATAATAATAATAATAATAATGACAAACATAACATTAAAATCAACCAACATGGGACAAACTCAACATTGCACACCCAATAAGCATGGTTGGTTGGTTTGTTTGTTTTTCAAGGATCGAATGGGGCTGGGCGATAATCATTTTGGAAAATGTTAGCACCATCCACAAATGGATCATTTTGGAAATTATTAGCACCATCCACAAATGGAAACACACCACCATTGATGATATTGTCCACTTGAGCTTGCTCTCCGTTGATGGTTGCTACTCCATTATTATTGCTACTAGTCCCTTCTTGCCCTTGAAGCTTGCTAATTTGCTTGTCAACCTCCTTGATATTTTGATCAATGATCCATGCAAGATCATTGAGATCAATCATGGTGGCATTGTCAAGGGATTGGCAGCCAGCTAAGGATTGAAACATGAGATTGTTCATTTCTTTCTTTCTGTTCTCATTTTTTAGTTTCTTTAGTTGATCTTGGCCTTTTTGGATCCTTTGTCTCAAGAAACTCTCTTGAGACATCATTTTCTTACTTTGTTCTAATTCAGGCATCTCCTTAAATCTAGAGACCACTCGATTCACCTCTGATGGCGACGGCCATACCTCTGGCCGTGGCTCATCAGGGGTATAGATTATAGCACAAGCATCAACCCCGCAAAGAGTGCTAATTTCATCAACCTTTTTTGTTAGACCACTTTTTCTTTTCCTTAGTGTTGCCTTCCTCTTTGAGTCATTTGTTATGTATTTGAGCTCCACTTTCTTTCTAGCCATATAGATGATATGGTAATCAGAAAGATAGAAAATCAAGAATGAAAAGTTATTGATTTTATTGACTCAATTTCTACTATTGCTCTATTTATGTTGTTTATATAGGATAAATTTTAGATATGCATACAAGTTGAATATCTTAGGTAGGATGTATGTGCATTATCACCATTGTACAAAAATTCCTGATTTAATTAGAGGGAATTTAAAATAGATTTTTATTAAATGCATTGCCATATGTGGACGATAAGAGAAATCTAAATCTTTTAATGTTTTGTAACAAATAAAATAAACGGAAATATTTGGTAATAAAAAAATATTAATAAAAAATAGCTAAAATTTGTCTTGTTTAGTATTTATTAATTGTTAACAATTAATGTATGCTAAATTAAATAAGATAATTTCTGACTTTTTTTTTATCTCCCTACCATTATTGTAAAATAAACTTGGGTAAAATACTGTTTTGGTCCCTAACGTTTAGAGTGAATTCTATTTTGGTTTCTAACGTTTTAATCGTCCTCTTTTATCCCAAAATGTTTAAAATGACATTAATGTTATCCCACCGTCAAATCCCTCACTGACAACTAACAAAATTAATATACTACTAATAATGTTTTTGTTAAAGTTATGTTTGCTCAACCCTCTTCTTCTACTACCTTCACCCTCTAAAAAAGCTCAAATCCCATTTTTCTATTCCTTTTCTTCCTCTCCCTTTTACACTATTAATTCTTCAAGAGGGGTATGAAGAGGAAGAAAAAGGGAGTAGGAGAATGGAGTTTGTACTTGTTGATAGGGTGAAGGTGAAAAAGGGGTTGGGTAAACGTAGCTTTAATAAAAACATTATTAATAGTACATCAATTTCGCTAAGTGTTAGTGAAGGATTTGATGGTAGGATAACATTGATGTCATTAAACATTTTGTGATAGAAATAAAGACAATTAAAAAATTAGGATCCAAAATAGGATTCACTCTAAATATTGGGAATTAAAACAATACTTTACCTAATAAACTTTTAAAGCTTTACAATACAAGTCAATAAGGTGTATTGGTGTAGACTTTTAGTTAGAAACAACTAATGTTTATCAAAATTAAAAAATCTAATACATTCTTATATATTAATAAATATCCAAACTTACTCTTATGTTTATAAGAGTGGTATACCTTTTAAATTTTAAAAATTATTTTTTTAATTTATAATTATTTTAGACTTATTAAAAGTTATTTTTAATTTAATGTATTAAACATAAATACAATAGCTTTTAGAAAATCATCTTTCAAAAGCCAAATTTAATACGCTACTGTAAAAAAACACCAAATAAACAAATTTATAAAGAATATAGGAAAAAATAAATATTTTATAAGACCAAGAACTTATTTAAACCAAATATTTAATAGTTTGTGATACTGAAATAGGCTTTCGATAAATCATATAAAATGGTAACTACTGGTTTTTTTCATACTACTCTTTCGATACAAAATTAAATGGTTTTTGAGAAAAAATTAATGTCGAACTCGAAGTGCCATGCTATTATTACTTAATATTTATTTGGCGAAGACATAGTCTTTTTTTTAAGGACTTGTTGGCGCTAAGCGTGAGAGAATGCTACATGTTTGGTAATTTCTCCACCTTCCAAAAGAAAAGATCCCATTTTATTGAAGTAGCTAATCTCATGTATACCGTTTGTATAGCGAGTCGTACAAATTGCATAGTATCATAAATTGCTATTCCGAGTATTATTCATCGCTTGGAAAATTTATAAACAGGTACAAATCTTTCTCGTCCTTCATACTAAGATATATTATAAGGCCAACAAGTTGATTCAATATTTCACTATCAACCTCTTAGCCTAAAAAAAGAGTCGTTCTCTATAAAGTGGTTGATAATAAAGGATTACCATATGTTCATAACACGTAACAGAAGAAAAGAAAGTAATCCTAAAGATCTATTTTGTACTTGAACTTTATTCAAATAATATATAGATCAGATCTAAATACCTTAGGATGTTTTAGTAAAAACTTTGTTCTTCGTTGTACGAAGACTCTATGCGCATCCACACCGAGACCAACCTTGGCTGTTAACTCATTGACCAACGGATATCTGATCTAAATTGAGAAATCTCTTTGCAACTCTTTACACACCATAAAATTCTTTTCCAAGAATTAGACTCACATACATTTACGAAGGAATAAAACTCTTGTGTTGGTTTTCGTCTCTTTCCTCCACTCTTGGCATACATATACATATATACATACATACATACATACATATATATATATATATATATATATATATATATATATATGAGAGATTTGTTACTGATTTTATATTTGAATCTTTCAAATTTATGAATCATATCATAACTCAATTTGAAACAAAATCAGTTAGGATCTCGTCCAAACTTAGAATTCAAATTTAGAAATAGAATAGCTAATTATTCTCAATTCACTACAAAAAAAATTGTTAAAATCGACGGCTAAGCTGTCGATAATATTAAAAATCGACAGCAAAATGGACGGCGGAGGTGGTCGCTATTAAGCTTGTCGATTTTTCAGAATTCGAATAAAATTGACGGCTTGCCTAGCCGTCGATAATAATTTAATAAAATCGACATCATTTCCGTCTATAATATGAGTTTGAAAATTTTGCCTTCTTACTAAAATCGACAACATTTCCATTGATATTATTATATAAAATCGATACCATTTTTGTCGATATTTGATTCAATAAAATCGACATAACTGTCGTCGATTTAATTATTTAGATACCGACATAAAAAGTGACAACGCTACCGTCAATTTTAATAGCTATATTGTTTGTTATTTTTTAATTTGAAAGATAATAAACAATTAATGCAAATAAACTTTTAAATATAGAAATAAAATTTATATAGAATATTAGATAACAAGACAAATAAACTTTTAAATAATAAATAATCCTCTAACATAAAAACTTAAGACAAGATAAATAAATAAACTTAGACTTATATTGTCAGGTCCATTAAAGCAGATTTTAAGCTCAGAATTGTCACCCAAGGACTCTGCATAAGGAGGTTCACCAACAGCTACAATTGCAAATGAGAACTCACTATTGTTTATGGTGTCTTTCGATGGGACCTTCTCGTAAATAACTTTAGTTTTAGCTCCCACTGTTGCCTTGATAGCATCCAAGATTCTTGTCCCTAAAACGGTCGGTGTAAGACATTTGTAACATAAGAACGTAATCATATGTATAAATCAATCTTAACTGCCATAAGATATATAGGAAAATGGTAATTAATGCTATTGACATTAGATTTGTATCTTCTACAAATAAAACAAAATCTCATATTGAAACAAAGATTAACTCAGAAGCATTGACTACTTTGCATCAGTTAAAATTCTCCAAGTTCCTCATCATCTCCAAGTTCACCAAAAGCTTCTAGTGCTTTGTTCAACATTTCATACTTTGTGAAATCAAGGATACGTTTCTGTTAATTATACAATCAAATTATTAGGGCAAAGGCCAAATATAACTTGAAAGACAAGACTTCTGAAGGTATATCCTTATATCAGAGTGGAGATATTGTTTCACAAGTAAGATAGAAATTGAAGCATTAAGGCACCATTTAATGCATGAGATAACAGAATGTTTTATCCCTTAGAGTAAGAAGATAAGCTGAACTTAGAAGATCTGGAATGCTGACCTTTACAGCTGTTAACTTGTCCATGTCAAGGTAGTGTAAAACGAACTGTGTTGTCGAACCATTCACTATAAGTGTTAAAAACACAATACCACCAGTGAAGAAAATAAATTGCACAAGCAAAAGGTATTTGAGTGATGAATCTAATGTCCTTGTACAGTCATAATTAAATCCTAAACCCAGAACATACCAATGCTCCTGTCTCTGGAGTCAATTCAAGTGATCGGCCACTCGAATGCTGAACAAACCTAAAATTTAATAATTAAAAGATTAAACTAATAATAAGATAGTATGTGCATAAAGAAATTCAGAACATTAGCAATAAAAGAGATGAAGTGTTTGGCTAAAAAATGCAGCTTTCATTAGTCATTGAATACTTGCCTTGACTGATAATGAAAGTGACAAGGCAAGTGCCCCTCACAATCCTGACCAGATTAGAATACTAGCTTCTTTCCAATCCAAGCCATATCCAAAATACCTTAGCAAGGAAAATAATGCACCAACTATGATGCATCTCGACACTTGAACATAAACATAGAGAAGCACGAGGTGGGTCCATGACGTTCCTTCAACAGAACCAAGAATTTGCAGCGAGTCTTTTAGACTCAACAAACATACATTTTTATCAAGAGAAACTAAATGGAAAAGTGAGAGTATAATCAATGGCCTACTGAGCAAAGAAGATAATTTAAGAGGTAAATACTAGTATACTACCATGATGGAAGACATTGTCATCACCAAGTACTCCTTCAGCTATAACAACTCCACTGCAAAAAGAAGATAACATAAAAAATAATAATAAAAAAGGGTATGAAAAGCTTGATTCACAAGTTATATCAATTGATTGTTATGATTTCAGAATCCATTTATGATCTTACCTCAAATGAAAATTAATGTATTAGCAATATATGCAACCATTTCCCTGGAGAAAATAAAGTCAGTCAGTAAAATAAGTATTTACTGTTCTACATAGATTTAGATAATTAGATTCCTTTTATCTATTTCCTTTTATCATCACTAGAATGAATGTTGTTGAAAATAAGGAAAATTAAAACAATGTCCTATAAGTATATAATTTATATAAACAAGTAGAAGCAAGAAGTATACCAAAAGATATGTAAACTTTGTTGACTTTCACCCTTAAAAGCTGTCCTTGCAAATGCAGAATAGAACCTATAGAAAAATTTCAATAACTAGATTCCAAATATTAAGAGATAAATGCTAAAGATTGACTTACATTCCCAATGACATGACCAATAACAGATTTTGAATTATTTGGACAACAAAAGACAACTAAGAGTGCAAATTAAACCTGCAACATCTTGGCCATCATAGGTGCCCTTATAGACAGTGCCATAGGCCCCATTCGCCACAACATGTTGCAAACTGGATTCTTTTAACAGCACCCAAAGTTCTCTGAGAATCCCACTGTTAAAAATATTAAGCACAAACAGAACACAGATCCATCAATACACTTCATTGAGCAGAGACAAAAATAGTTAAATCATCTAACTTAGTTGATCATTCACTAAAATTAAAAACAAGAGAAACCCAAAATGACATAAAGGTAGAAGCTTACTTCAAAATGACATAAAGTGTTCAGCAAATGAGACCATCTTCCATCGACTTTTGATCCCTCTTCCAAAAGCGACTCCTAGAAGGATTACTAATGACCCTAAACAGAGTAGCAGAATACGGGTAAGCCTCCATGTTCCTTTGCTCCCCAATATTCCAACTGAACCAAGACATGGTCGAAGCAGTGCTCCACAAAGTTCAGAATTCCCAACAAATGTACTGCTACCCATCAATTTGAATGACTTCCCTGTTGGAATTGAACCTATGATATTGTTGAAGGACACATTGAGAAGTTGTAAACTTGAAGAATTACCAAAATTTTCAGGTATGGGGCCATTGATCTTATTATTTGATAGGTCTATAACACTAAGAACAGGGATACTGGCTAGTTCTTCTGGTATATGACCTATCATATTGTTGTTCGACAAGTTCAGTTTTTCAAGAGCCTGACATTTGGAAAAGCTGTTTGGTTTAGTTCCAGATAAGTTGTTCCTATCTAGATCAATAATTGAAATTGACTTACAGGACTCAAACTGAGGAAGATCACCTCAAGTTTTGGCTCCACTTCCCACTACGAACTTGTTTTCTGCTAGCACAGAACTTAGACACATATTAGCTCTTAAAATAAAATAGAACAAAAAAAAACATGACCAGGATTTAACTATCGTTAGTTTATGGCAACAAATTAGTCATTGTAAAATCTTGCAATAAATCTGATAAGTGCAAACAAATAGTCAACCTGTTCAGAATGTAGGCAATGAAATAGAGAGATTTGAGTCCTACACAAAATGCAAAAAGTAACAACACCTATATTTGGTTTAGATTTCAGATGACTTAGCCACCACAAACATGAAGAATTCTAGGCATAAATTAAAACTTTCTGAATAATTCTTTCCTCTTAGTAGAGTTCATGACTTCAGAGAGTCACGATTAGGACCAGAAAAAACATGACCAGGATTTCTAGATTTAGAAAATAGGATATTACGATTAGGTCATAGTTTACACCTGAAATAGGGGATTTCCAAATTAAACTGAAGTTGGCTTTGAAAAGAGTTCAGTAACAAATTATAGAGTTAAGATTCAATCTAAAACAAAAGAAAACAAATTAAAGTCGCTCAATACAAACAGAATCATTGAAAAAAGTAATGAATAAAAAAAACCTGAGTTTATGCTACAGAATAATTGAAGTGAATATGAGAAATTAGGGATTGAATAAATTAGATACTAGGTTCTTCTGTGCTTTTTAAGTTGCTTCAGGATCCAAATTAGATTAATGATTACCAAATCAATCTTTGAAGACCTATTCTGTAGTAATGTTGAGCAAATTTTTTATCCAAAAAATTGATGAAAAATCAATGAAGAACAAAAGAGAGAGAGTAAGTGAGTAACTAATTTTGATTGAGAAGTAACAACAACGGTGCAGAGAGACGAAGCGATGGTAGTAGCGCTGCGACAGCAGCAGCGATGCGACGAAAGCAGCGGAGCGACAACTGCACGGAAGTAGCGGAGCGACGACGGCGATGGAGAAGGAGGGTTGAAGTATGCAAGGTGAATTCAGGGGTAAAATAAGGGTTGGTGAAAATTGAAATGGTGAATTTGGGGAAATGAAGGAAACGCGGTGAGTGAGTGGGGAAAAAGTTATTTTATTGATAAAAATCGATAGCATACTCGTTGATTTTAATTTGAAAAAAAAAACGTCTTAGTCGTCGATTTTATATATTAAATCTATACCCTCCATTTATTTTTCAAAAGTGATTAAGACCGTTTAAATGTATCGACGATAAAATGTGTCGATATTTCAAATAATAAAATAGACGCTATGTTCGTCGATTTTAAAATAAAAGTATTTTCCTCTCACGATCCGTCGACAATATGTCGATAATAAGAGAACAGTTAATGGATTACCAAAAAAATCGATGACTTTGCTGTCAATTTTAATATTTTATTTTTAATTATCATTTTTAATAATATCGACAGCAAGCCGTCGAAAAATATCGACGGGAGAGATAACCGTCGATTTTTAGCATCGAAAAATACACTTTTTCTTGTAGTGATTCTCATTTAATATTCTCAATTAGTATATTATTATTATATTCTTGGTGCTAGCAAAAAAATAATAATATTCTATTTGAATTAATATTATTATTTATTTGATCGAATCAAAATAATAATTAAATAATTCTACAGCAAAGAGTAGAACACTCGTTAGTGTGTGATTCCATAGGTTCAATACTAAGCGGGTAGTAATTAGTAAATTAGTCATACTCAATTTACTAATTAAGATTGGCGTCTAGCAACACTTCCTAACGACCCTATAGTATGAAGTAATATATTTTTACTAAGAACCTAAGAAGAACAAAGTATAATTCCTTCCATCTTTCTAACTCTTGATTAACCCTCAAAGTATTATTTAATTGTCAAAATTCTAACTTGTTACTATTATTATAATGAATTGTGAATAACTTAAGAAACTCATTTCTTCATTCATTCAGTCCCCTTAGCCAAGATTTTATTCATCTCAGTCATTATAATCATAGAGCTCAAACTCTTTACCGAGAGTTGACAGATTTCTTGACTAATCATTAATTCTACAAATATTTAAATAATACCCAATATATCCATTAAACTAGCACCCTAGGGTATTAGGTGCCTAGAATCAAAGTATAATAAATACATTATTAATTACGATGACAGTTGCAGGTCAAAGGAAACTCTATTACTATGTTCATCTTGAGAATATCCCATTGACAAATATGTGATAATTATAACCATTAGGAATTTTTGAAGTGAGTCAGTTCAATGGCCATATCTCTATATGTACCATACATATATAATTTAATAAATGAGATCTATTAATCTTCATTTAATGAAGACCATATATATATATATATATATATATATATATATATATTTTGGATTATTAATCTTCATTTAATAATCTTATGACCAAGAATATTTTAGATTAAATTATAAAAGATTTATCTCTCAATATTATGATCACTATCACAATGATAAATCTATAAATTTAATCAAGGACCTTATTATATTAACCCTTTAATGTAATACCAATAACAAATTATTTGACACATGATAGATTAATAAATTGGAATGTGGTTATATTACTTATTCCCAACAAATTAGGATAAGATTTTATTCTTTAAGAGCCGTAATTATTCATTTTATAAGTTATACTTTACACAAATCTAAGCATACAATTATTGATCAAGCTAAGAAATAAATGATAGAGTAATGTTACATGATCAATAGAATTTATCATTTTCGGTCAACGGTTAACCAACAATAATATTTTTATACCTAATATCCAAAAAATATGGTATTAGCTAAATTTAAACCCCAAACTTTAAACCTTAGATCCTAAGTATAAAAATAAGGTTTCGATTCAAAGTATTGGCTAACACTAATACAAAAATATTATACCTAATATTTCTCTATGTGGTATGAGAACAAGTTTTCATTTATTAAAAAACTCTATTTATTATTAATTATTTATTACAAACGGGTATATATTATAATAAAAATAATCCGTAAATATAAAAAATTGATCACCAATCCAACTATCATGTATATATTTATTATTTTTGTACATTAGTTTAACAAAATTAATTAATCATCAGAATAATTAAACTTAACATAATAGAATAATCAAATATTTTATGAAAATATAATTAACCTTTTTTATAAACACCAAATATGTATGAAAAATACTAGGAGACCAACACTCCTAGGAGGGAAAAAAAAAGAAAAGAAAAGATGGTTAATATTAGTTTAAATTAAATGTAAGACACTTAAAAAAAATATTGCCTACCTAATACTTAAGCTTGTAAAGATGATGAGCATTGTTATTTGTAAGATATTATAAAAATGGGAACAAAAATATTGTATGGAGACATAAGTTTCCCTCTTGAAAAAAATTGGAATAGGGACGAAGACTATGCCTAAGTATTATAGACTATAGAGTGAGTTATTGAAAAGGATTACACAAAAGAGAAGTCTTTAAATGAATTTTCTCATTCTCGGTGAATGTATGTCAACACTTCCGTGAAATATATGTTTTTAATTTTATAGCAGCAAATGTGTCAAATATCCTATTTTATATCTTTGTAAATTTTCATGGTCCAAAAAGTAAATTAGGAAAGAAAAAAAAGTAGAAGAAAAAAGAAAGAACACTTTTTTTTCCGATTTCTCACGGTATTTCTCTAGTTTAGTAGGCTAAGAATTAATTCGTCGTGAATCAAAGTTCCATTTAAGGGTTTGTCGCTGGCCCATAGATTACTGTGTGTATAAGACGAGATTTGAATATTCGATATTTGCTTAAGCAGCCTAGTGAACTAACCACTAGATCAATTCAACTTGGTTAAAACACTTTTTTTATTTATACTTAAGCACTTATTAAGCAGGAAAATGAAGAAAATATACATCAAATAAAAAGATCCAAAAACACTAATACAACTTCATCAAATACCCCACAAATGATAATACTTCTTACCACCAATACATTTCATAATAAAAAAGTACACTTGAGTTGTGCAAAAGAAAAAAAAAAACATGCATAAGAAATTCAAAACTACTAAACTATGATGGTGTAAGAAAGAGACATCTAATAATAATGACAAACATAACATTAAAATCAACCCACATGGGACAAACTCATCATTGCACACCCCACTAAGCATGGTTGGTTGGTTTGTTTGTTTTTCAAGGATTGAATGGGGTTGGGCAATAATCATTTTGGAAATTATTAGCAGCATCCACAAATGGAAATACACCACCATTGATGATATTGTCCACTTGAGCTTGCTCTCCATTGATGATATTATCCACAAATGGAAATACACCACCATTGATGATATTGTCCACTTGAGCTTGCTCTCCATTGATGGTTGCTACTCCATTATTATTGCTACTAGTCCCTTCTTGCCCTTGAAGCTTGCTAATTTGCTTGTTGACCTCGTTGATATTTTGATCAATGATCCATGCAAGATCATTGAGATCAATTATGGTGGCATTGTCAAGGGATTGGTAGCCACCTAAGGATTGAAACATGAGATTGTTCATTTCTTTCTTTCTATTCTCATTCTTTAATTTCTTTAGTTGATCTTGGCCTTTTTGGATCCTTTGTCTCAAGAAGCTCTCTTGAGACATCATTTTCTTGCTTTGTTCTAATTCAGGCATCTCCTTAAATCTAGAGATCACTCGGTTCACCCCTGATGGCGATGGCCATACTTCTGGCTGTGGATCATCAGAGGTATAGATTATAGCACAAGCATCAACCCCGCAAAGAGTGCTAATCTCATCAGCCTTTTTTATCAGACCACTTTTCCTTTTCTTTTGTGTTGCCCTCCTCTTTGAATCATTTGCTATATATTTGAGCTCCACTTTCTTTCTAGCCATAACGATGATATGGTGATCTGAAAGATGAAAAATCAAGAATGAAAAGTTATTTATTTTTATTGTGACTCAATTTCTGCTATTGCTCTATTCATGTTGTTTATATAGGATAAATTTTTGATACGCATACAAGTTGAATATCTTAGGTAGCATGTATGTGCATGGTTGCCATTGTACAAAAATTCCTTATTTAATTAGAGGGAATTTAAAATAGATTTTCTTTAAATGCATTGCCATATGTGGACGATATCAGAAAATCTAAATCTTTTAATGTTTCGTAACAAACAAAACAAATGGAAATGTTTAATAATAAAAAAATATTAGTAAAAAACAGTTAAAGCTTGCCTTGTTTAACATTTATTAATTGTTAACAATTAATATATGCTAAATTAAATAAGATAAGTTATGATTTTTTTTATCTCCTTACCAATATCGCAAAATAAACTTGGGTAAAATACTGTTTTGATCCCCAACGTTTAGGGTGAATTCTATTTTGGTCTCTAATGTTTTAATCATCCTATTGTTATCTCAAAACGTTTAAAATGACGTCAATGTTATCCTACCATCAAATCCCTCACTAACAACTAACGGAATTGATATTACTGCTAATAATGTTTTTGTTAAAATTATGTTTGCTCAACCCTCTTCTCCTCCCTTCATCCCCTTAACAAGCTCAAATCCCATTTTTCTACTCGTTTCTTTCTCTCCCTTTTACATTATTAATTCTTCAAGAGGAGTTTGAGGAGGAAGAAAAAGAGAGTAAGAGAATGGAGTTTGGACTTGTTGAGAGGGTGAAGATGGAAAAGGGGGTTGGACAAACGTAGCTTTAACAAAGACATTATTAATAGTACATCAATTTCGTTAAGTTTTAGTGAAGGATTCGACAGTAGGATAACATTGATGCCATTAAACATTTTGTGATAAAAATAAGACGATTAAAATATTAGGGACCAAAATAGGATTCACCCCAAATGTTAGGGATTAAAACAATACTTTATCTAATAAACTTTTGAGTAAATTACCAATTCTGTCCTCGGATTATCAAAACGGTGACAAAAATAACCTCTACTCTTATTAACGACAAAAATACACCAAAAATATTGAAAAACACTACAAAAATATCCGCTCGTAAATAAAAATCTAATATGTTAACAGAGTTGGCTGAGCCATCAAATGGATTCTGTTACACCTATTCTTCTGCTTCTCCTTCATTCTCCCTCACTTCCTCCCTCCCTAAACCTCCCAGAAAGAGCTTATGCCTCACCCTCTTCACTCTCACTCTGAATCCATGGTTGCTGCCTTTCGATCTTCTTTGTCTCGCGCTCTTACACCCCACTTCCCGTTCCTTTTTTCTTCTCCCTTCTTCTCACTTTCACTTCTCCAACACACAGAACAATTGCTCATCAACCCACACCACTTTCTCTTTTTCTTTGTCTTCAACGGAAGAACCTAATTGTCGCCACTACTGCTTGCTTGCCGCCCTTCCATTGTCGTCAGGAGCGGATATTGTAGTTCTCACCCTCTTCACTCTCGCAGTAGATCTCTCGATCTTTCCTCTTAGATTCGCTATCACCGTTGCTGTTTTCTCGTCACCCCTCCATCCTTGTCAGGAACCTGTATTGTAGTGCCTTACTCTTCTCTCTCGCAGTAAGCCAGTAGCGAACAGTCCCTCTCTCTCGAGGGCGGTGAGGAGCTCTCTCTCCAGCTCCTCTCTTTTGTCATTCTTTCTCTTTGGATTCTATTTTCATTAGATTATTAAAAAAAGCATAATGAGAAATTGTGAAATTGCTAATTATGGATGATTATTACTGATTATGGCTGATTATTGTTGTGGATGAGATGAAGAGGGTGAGGTGTAAGGTCTATTCTGCGAGGTTTAGAGGGAGGGAGTCATTGAGATGTTGCTTATTGTTGTAGTTGCTTTGGGGAGTGAGAGAGGACAGGAGGAGAGGGTAGCATCACTGCAGGCACCATCTTTGAGGAGAGAGAGAACCAGAACAACAAGGAGAGAGAAAGATAGAGGTGGCGAGAGAGATGAATCAAAAAAGGAGAAGTGGATGAGCAAGATGACACTGGCAAAGAGCAAGACCATTGTCGTACTTGAGGGAGAGAAACTGTGGAAGAAGAGCCGACATCGTATTTGATGAGAGAAATAGTGAGGAAGATGTTGTTGTAGGAGCTTCAGCTAGGAAGATGATGTTGTTGTCGTTATTGTAATTTTGGGGTGATTGAGATATGTTGTTGTTGTTGAAGCTTGTAGCGGCTTTTTGGAGGTTTAGGGGAGGGAAACGAGTGACTGAGATGTTGTTTATTGTTGTTGTAGTTGCTTTGGGGAGGGAGGAAGTGAGGAAGAATGAAGGAGAAGCAGAAGAAAGGGTGTAACGGACTCCGTTTGACAGCTCAGCCAACTCTGTTAACGGAATAGATTTTTATTTATGGCCGGGTATTTTGTAGTGTTTTCTAATATTTTAGGTGTATTTTTATCGTTAATAAAACTGGAGGTTATTTTTATCAGCGTTCTCATAATTCGAGGGTGAAATTGGTAATTTACTCTAAACTTTTAAAGCTTTACAATACAAGTCAATAAGGTGTACTGGTGTAGACTTTGAGTAAAAAACAACTAATATTGTTATGATTAATTTGTAGTTTTCCCTTTTTGGAAAGTAATTATCTTTTATTACTTTTTTCCTATTTTTTTATGTTTTCTAAGAAAATTCACTCCATTTCTAGAAAGATGAACTTACCTCTCATCCTAGGGTGTCTTTTTTTTTTCCGGTTTTCTACGGCATTTCTTTAAGACGGTAGACTAAAAACTAATTCGTCATGGATCAAAGTTTCATTTAAGTGTTTGTCGCTGGCTAATAGATTGCTGCATGTATAAGATGAGATTCAAATCCCTAATACTTATTTAAAAGGACTAGTGAGCTAACCATTAGACCAATTCAACTTGATTAAAATGATTTTTTTAAATACTTATGCACTCATTAAAGTTCCAAAACAGGAAAATGAAGAAAATGTACATCAAATAAAAAGATCCAAGAACACTAATAGAACTTCATCGAATACCTCACAAATGATAATTCTTCTTATCACCAATACATTTCATAAGAAAAAAGTACACTTGGGTTGTGCAAACGAAAAATAAAACATGCATAAAAAATTCAAAGCTACTAAACTATGATGGTGTAAGAAAGACACATCTAATAATAATAATAATGACAAACATAACATTAAATCAAACAACATGGGACAAACTCATCATTGCACACCCCACTAAGCATGGTTGGTTGGTTTGTTTGTTTTTCAAGGATTAAATGGAGTTGGGCGATAATCATTTTGGAAATTATTAGCAGCATCCACAAATGAAAACACACCATCGTTGATGATATTGTCCACTTGAGCTTGCTCTTCATTGATGGTTGCTACTCTATTATTATTACTACTAGTCCCTTCTTGCCCTTGAAGCTTGCTAATTTGCTTGTTGACCTCCTTGATATTTTGATCAATGATCCATGCAAGATCATTGAGATCAATCATGGTGGCATTGTCAAGGGATTGGTAGCCACCTAAGGATTGAAACATGAGATTGTTCATCTCTTTCTTTCTATTCTCATTTTTTAGTTTCTTTAGTTGATCTTGGCCTTTCTGGATCCTTTGTCTCAAGAAGCTCTCTTGAGACATCATTTTCTTACTTTGATCTAATTCAGGCATTTCCTTAAATCTAGAGATCACTCGGTTCACCTCTAATGGCGACGGCCATACCTCTGGCCGTGGTTCATCAGGGGTATAAATTATAGCACACGCATCAACTCCGCAAAGAGTGCTAATCTCATCAACCTTTTTTGTCAGACCACTTTTCCGTTTTTTTTGTGTTGCCTTCCTCTTTGAGTCATTTGCTATGTATTTGAACTCCACTTTCTTTCTAGCCATAGTGATGGTATGGTGATAAGAAAGATGGAAAATCAAGAATGAAAAGTTATTGATTTTTATTGTGACTCAATTTCTGTTGCTCTATTTAGGATGTTTATATAGGATAAATTTTTGATATGCATACAATTGAATATCTTAGGTAGCATGTATGTGCATTGTTGCCATTGTACAAAAATTCCTGATTTAATGAGAGAGAATTTAAAATAGATTTTGTTTAAATGCATTGCCATATGGGGAGGATATCTGGAATCTAAATCTTTTAATGTTTCGTAACAAATAAAATAAACGGAAATGTTTAGTAACAAAAAAATATTAGTAAAAAAAGTAAATTATATGGTAAAGATGTAAGTTTACAGTTTTTTTTATGGGATGAAAGAGAGATTAAAAAAAATAGCATCCACACTTTAAATAGTAATAAAATAATAAAAAATAATTATAAAAGAAATTTATTTTCTCTCTCTATACCACTTTAATCTGTATAGTAGAGTGTCCCAGTAAAAAATAACCAGATTTTACCTTATTTAGCATTCATTAATTATTAACAATTATTAAATGCTAAATTAAATAAAATAAATTATACCTATTTTTTTTTATTTCCCTAACATTTTAAAGCTTTACAATACAAGTCAATAAGGTGTATTGGTGTAGACTTTGAATCAGAAACAACTAATGTTGTTATGTTCGTTGATTATATTTTGTAGTTTTCCCTTTTTGGAAAGTAATTCTCTTTTATCACTTTTTTCTCTTTTTTTTTAATGTTTTCTAAGAAAATTCATTCCATTTCTAGAAAGATGAACTAACTTCTCACCCTAGAGTGTCTTTGTAAGCATAATTTGTGAAGAAATCAAAATCAATTTTGATTTGTCAATACGATGAAAATGAATGTGCATAAATTAAATTAAATAAATATTAAGTTGCAATGATGATAATCTTAATTATTGAAAAATACAGTAAAATCACATACAAGAATCATATTATAATATAATTAAAAATATTGACTAATTCTTATATTATGATAATTATGACAAGTAATATACAACTTGTTTACAAGTTGCATAGTTGAATGTCTTTTTGCGTACACGAAAATAATATAAAGAGGTAGTTTGATCTCAAATTTATATATCATTTTATTAAGGTTTATAAGTCAGTTAGTGAGTGTTAAAGAACAAATTATTAGATATTTTTTATATTTTTATATTTGTTTTGTGTATAAAATCATTAGTTATTCTTTTGGTTAGATATGGTTGATTTTGTATTTTTGGATATTCTTTTTGTCTTTGGGTTGTGTATTTAGTATTTACACCATTTAATTTAGTATTTTTGATATAATTGAGACTTGATTTTGAGTGGAGTGTCATAAGTTACCATTTTAATTTGTATCTCTGTATCAGAAATTTAGTTAACATAGAGTGATTATCCGATTTTATAACTCTATTATACTTTATATATTTCTTTAGTAGAATTTTTGGTGTTTTTTTTTGTGTCAATTGTGTAAATTTTACGTTTTTGCTTGCACAAACTATTTTCTATCACATTTTTTTGAATAAATGTTATGAACATTGTATTGTTTTGGAAATCAATTTTTTATATTTGCATTGTAAATAAATGAGAATTGAATTGATTTAACCGTAGAATTTTACATTTTTATTCTCTATTCTCTAATATATTACATAATCTACCGCCACTATAGAAGTTTTGCTGGTCACTACTAAACTATCGGGATCGTTCGAGGTCATCCAATGGTTGACCAGCCTTGTCCATCGGTTTAGTGTTTGTCACCTACGTTGGTTGGGCAGTTACTTGGGATCATCTAGTTGATAGTTGGGATCATTTGGGAGTTAGCCAAATAGTTGGTCGAGGTTTAACTGAGATTGACTGGCTAGTTGGCCAAGGTTCGATTGATGTTGTTGGTTTTACTTGTTTATTTTTTTCGTTCTTACTTTTTTTTTCTTTTGGAAAGTGAAGAATTAAATTGATGTTGTTGCTATTATATTTGGGGATTTTGATGAGTTTATCAATCCTAATGAAAGAAGTAGTAGGAGTGTTAGTAAGAGAGGAATGCAATAGTTTAAATAAACAATAGATGAAGGGGACGGAAGTAATGAATATACTATTAAGTGGTAGAAAATTTACATGGAGAAGTAGAATGTGTGCCAACAAAATTGATACATTCTATATCTATCCAAATTGGGGAAGATTTTCAAGTTTAAAGGTTGAAGTAGTGTAATACTCAAAATATATCGTGTACCACTTATACTTGAAGAGAAGAAGGTTGATCGGGGTCCCAAACCATTCAAGGTTCTAGATGTTTGGTTCTCCCACCCATAATTTAAAAAAGATGTTTGATAAGGAATGTATGAATATAAAAGGGAATTTGATTGTTGAAATATTGAAAAATATGGAAAAGAAAAACATTGGAAAAATAGAATATATAAAAGTTTGAGAAATTAAAGAAAAGATAAAGTATTTTGAAGAGAAAATTATGAAATATAGGAATGCATGGAGAATAGAGCCAATCAAGAAGAGAATATGAGTAGATGAGTAGTGTTGAATACTCACTAGTCAATATTGAAGTATGACATGAAAGAAGAGTAAAATAGTAAAAGCAACAATCAAGGAATAAATGCATTAAAAATGTCGACAAAAACACAAAGTAATTTCATGTGAATCCAACAATTAGATAAAAGCAGAAGAAGCTAGATTCAGGTAGTGCCAGTGAGAGGAAGAAATGTTAGAAAACCAAGAAAAATGAAGCAAATTTCTATGAGTAATTTTCACTACAAGAAAACGCTGAGTACTATCTGATTTATCATCGGAAAAACGAATAAAATCCAATGATAATTTAATTATCATCGAATTTACCGTCGAAAACAATCAGACGGTATAAACCTCGCTGACAAATGTTTACCCATGAATTTTTTTCGTTCGACGGTAATTACCGTCGGATTTTGCGATGGATTGTCAGCTTAGAAAACCAATTAGTTACCGGCAGATTTTTCTGAAGGTATTGTTGGCGCCAAAAAATGTTGTTTCGCACACTATTACCATCGGATTATTCCTACAGTAATTCCGACAGTAATGTCAATTTTTTTCAATTTAAAATAAATGGTCAATTTTAAATTTAATTTTTTTCGCACAGTTAGTTGTCCATTCATAAATAATGAAAAACTGTTATTTAAAATAAATAATACAATATTCAACTAAATTAAAAGTCAAGTACATCAAATAATAAAATGAAACAATAAAACGAAAAACTAATAACTACAGATCTAGGTAGTCGTCGTTGTTGGTCCCATGAACCTAAGTCGGTGGTGTAGAAGGCGGTGATGTCCGTCTGCCACTAGCAGGACCGCTGCCACCAGTAGCGGTGCTGCCACCAGTAAGGTCGATAAAAGCGGTGCGCATCTTAGCTTGGTACACCTCCATCTGAGCCTCCATATGTTGCATCCGCTCCAACGACTCCCTCCACTCCAGCCTGAGCTCATCCGTAGATGTCACGCGGTTGAGGATCTCCTGATACCTCTCCAGATAATTATTAAGCTCCCGAGCATGCTGCTAAAGGATGTGTTGGAGCTCCTGCACCTGTAGCCTCAAATCCACGCCTTCCTCGGGCTCGACAGCTCAACTGGTGGTGGAGCCTGACGACGGCCTCAACATGGATGTGTGATGGCTACTGGCGAAGAACGACCTCATCCCGCATACGCGGTTCTTGTATGGCGCTGAGGCGATCTCGTGCCAAACGACATCAGGATCGACGATTGAAGCTGCAGAGCCATCAGTGGCGTCCTCCCTACGTTTCTGAGACTACTGAGTCGCGGCCTCTAGTCTCTGTGTGTAGGACTCTTGTGTAAGTAACACAAGTTATTGTGATTAATACGACAGATATACATTTAATCTCTAATAATTTTATAGCGAAAGATAATTAGATGTATGTTTACTCACATAATGGTCGTGAGATCGCTGATCAGCAAATGTTTCTTTGTTCTTCTTCAGCGTGTAGGTGTACTTGAATGTCTCTGCCAACGTCGCCTCCCGATCCAACGACTTCGACTACACATGTTATATTGAAACAATATGATTAGGATGCCTAGTAATGACATGCAGGAGAATATAACTAAGTTATTAACAAAATTAAAGTCACTTCACATACCAGCCTGGCCTTGGTCTTCATGAAGGTCGCTGAGTTACTAGTATACTTGGACGACCTGACCGAGGCTCTGTTAGCTTTGTTGGTGAGACGCTGATGCCTAAACCCCTTATCGGTTTTCCAATAAACAAACAGAGCCTTCTATATGTCTGGTCTAAGCCAGGTCGTTCGGTGGTCCCATCCCTGACGAAAATCATCCAGCATCTGCTGGAGCCGTCGACCCATTCTATAGTTGAATATCTTCCTGATGGTAAGGTCGTGCTCAGCATCCCACCTAAAGTGCAGCTGCAACAAAGAAACTTTAAAATTATTTAAGCAAGATAGAAAATATAAATTAGCTAAAAATGTTTGAAACTAAAATAAAAGAGTAATTACCGCCCATTTCTGAAACCATCGCTTCCTGGTCTCAGCGGGAATCTTCATGTAGCTGGGCCAGGAATGGTTGTACATCAGCTTGATGACATTGGTCATGCCCTAATTACACACGTTGTTTGGTGCAAACCTAACAACCCACAAACAAGAATAATCAACCTAAATCTACTAAATAGGAATCATAATCATTGAAACTTAAAACAATAACCAGCCAAATCAACCTAAATCTACTAGACATGAATCAATTTTCACTAAATTTTAGCAACAAAGTTAATCATAATAATTGAAACTTAAGAAACACTAATCAGCCAACCAAATCAACCTAAATTCACTAAACAAGAATCAATTTTTAGAAACTTTCAGCAACAACCATAATCATTGAAACTTAAAACAACAACCAGACAATCAAATCAACCTAAATCCACTAGACATGAATCAATTTTCACTAAATTTCAACAACAAAGTTAATCATAATCATTGAAACTTAAAAACACTAAACATCCAACCAAAGCAAACTAAATTCGCTAAATAGGAACAATTTTCATGAACTTTTAGAAACAACCATAATTATTGAAAATTAAAACAATAACCAGAAAACCAAATCAACCTAAATTCACTAGATAGGAATCAATTTTCACTAAATTTCAGCAACAAATTTAATCATAACATAAAAATACTAACCAGTATTCAAACCTAAATCCACTAAATTAGAATCAATTTTCAGGCACTTTTAGCAATAATCATAAACAGAAAATACACGAGACTCAATATGATACTTACCCCGTGCCGCCATCAGGCCAAATCTTCAACTGTACGATGGGAGGTGATGGAGGGGCATCAGTTGCTGCCTCACATGCATGGCTGGACTCCGGGGCCGTGGCATCCATCGCTAGAGGCAACGTCGATGTGGATGCGGGCTGCTGAGCGGCAGGAGGTAGCTTCGTCGCCATAGACGAAGGCACATAGTTGGAGTTAGGGACCATGATGAATGGCTAGTCCGCTAAACTCACAACCTGTGGCATCACCGGGGTGGTTGGAGTAGAGGGAGAGGATCCAGAAGTCCTGGGGGTACTGGAAGAAACCCTTCCTCTACCTCGACCACGGCTACGACCGCGACTAGCAGCCTGATCCGCAGCACCTCTACTTGTCAGCATGTATGCAAATATCAAATTATCAAACAATTTCAGCAAAACAATTATCAACGCAGCAATTAACACAATTAGACAATTCCAAACACTTCAACAATTCAAAACCTAATGTATTGAATCTAACCTAACTTAATCAAACCTAAAATCACTAAGATTAGAAAACTAAACTAAACTAACTTTGAAACTGATTCAAAATTAAAATTGAAATTCTAATCAAACCAAAATTAAATTAAACTAAAATTAAACAATTATCAAACAATTCTTAGCAACAATTTCTTAGTAAAACCGTCACCAATGCAACAATTAATACAATTAGACAATTTCAAACGCTTCAACAAATCAAAACCTAATGTATTGAATCTAACATAATTTAATAAACCTAAATCCACTAAGATTAGAAAATTAAACTGAACTAATTTTGAAATTGATTCAAAATTAAAATTGAAATTCTAATCAAAGCTAAAATAAATTAAACTAAAATTAAACAATTATTAAATAATCTTAGCAATAATTTCTCAGCAAAAAGTCATCAACGCAGCAATTAATACAATTAGACAATTTCAAACGCTTCAACAATTCAAAATCTAATGTATTAAATCTAACCTTACTTAATCAACCTAAATCCACTAAGATTAGAAAACCAAACTGAACCAACTTTGAAACTGATTCAAAATTAAAATTGAAATTCTAATCAAAACTAAATTAAATTAAACTAAAATTAAACAATTAGCGAACAATTTCAGCAATAATTTCTCAGCAAAACAGTTATCAACGTAGAAAATAACAAAATTAGAGAATTCCAAACATTTCAACAATTCAAAACCTAACGTATTGAATCTAACCTAAATTAATCAACCTAAATCCACTAAGATTAGAAAACTAAACTGAACTAACTTTGAAACTGATTCAAAATTAAAATTGAAATTCAACTCAAACCTAAACTAAATTAAACTAAAATTAAAGGAATTGAAAAAGAGTTGCTCAAGAACCTGTAATGAAGAACAAAGCAAGAAATAAGGGAAGAGGTGAAATTGAGTTACTGTCGAATTTTTTCGATGGTAAACTCGACAGTAAAGGATGTGTCAGTCTAATTTATTTTTCCTCCAAATATTATCGGCAGATTTATTGTCGGAAAACAAAATCTACCGGTAATTACGTAACCTTACAAATTTGACGTGGTTATCGCCGGTAAATCTGACGGTAAATCTGTCGCTACTCTGCGATGTTAAATACGACGGCACTCAGCCTTTTTCTTGTAGTGTTTAAAGACCTGTAGTAAAAAAGATATAAGACAAGATGTTCTTCTAAGATGGAATGGTATCGAAGATATTTAAAGAACAAACAAATCGATTGGAGATAATACTAAATGCTAGAGAGATCAAAGAAGGAATATGGTCATGTGAATCTACAAGAGTTCTAGAATTGGATGGTAACAATATGGGATTTATGAAAAAGATTTGGGAGACAGTGGGAGCAGAACTTATTGATCATATGGTTGGAAATTTAATTTCTTTGTAAAACAGAATGGCAAAAAGTGATTAACATGATTTAGGTGACTCTAGCAATGAAGCCGGGAAGAGAAACAATAAACAATATAAAAGATACGAGGCCTAAAATAACAAGATCGAAAGCATATATAAGGTGTTATCTAAAATAACGATTGTGAGAAGGTTGGTAGGTGAAAAACTAATGGCATTTGTTCAAAATAAGCAATACTAGTCACTAGATAGTGCATTAATAACATGTGATATAGTAATTTGAATTAAGAAAACTAATAAAATTAATGTCGTGATAAAATTAGACTTCGAAAAGGCATACGAATTAGTGAGATGAAAGTTTGTTCACTATATGCTTTGCAGGATTGAATTTGGACAGGTTTAGAGAAAATTGATACGATGATTTTTTGAGAAAACAAGCATGTTAATTGTGGTAGATGACTCACTGTCTAAGATATTTCAAATGCTATGTGGACTAAGACAAAACGATTTAATTTCACATTTTTTCTTTGTCCTAGTTGCTAAATTACTTAAAAAACTGATGACAAAAGCAATACAACTACGATTGGTGCGAGAGTTAAAGATTAGCAAGAAAAAGAATAAAAAATTTCATTAACTTACCTACAAATTTTGCATGTCTGTCAAATTTCCAAATGTCAAAGAGTTATAAAAGAACCATTAAGTGTTTTCAAATGATTTCAGGATTTAATATCAACTTTGACAAATCTGTCATCATCTCGTTAGATTGGGTATAAATATAGAGACTTATTTTAGATAAGAGGAGTGTTAGGGATCTACAAGTTTTGTAATTTGTAGTTATTAATTAGTTATTAATGTTGTTTTTAATAGTGTGAGATTTTATCCAATGATATAGGATTATTCATTTTTCTTTTGTTGGTTAAGTGTTGGCTAAATTTTAATAAAAGTGCTGGTTTTCTAGACTTTCTCTATAGATTTTTTTTTATTTAAATTAAAAAAATATAATATTTACAGATTTAAATAAACGTATAAGTATTTATTAAAATATATTTAGAGTCATATCTCGGATACAGTGGGAGAAACCTCAAAATGAATATATCTCGGGTGCAATGACCCCGTTCTGTGATATGGGACGTGCTGGTCATATTCCGAGTGCACTCGAGATATGAACAACAGAGCATTTCGAATATACTGCATTCGAGATATGCTCAATTTCTGACATGGACCAGTGCATCCGAAATATAGTAAAGATCCAATGCTTTTTTTATGAAAATATTGTAATGTTGTAGATGAAAAATGGTCCCATAACAATCGAAGGTAGTAGTTATACATAAATTATGCTTCATTACACATTAAACAAATTTAATAATAATTAGTACATCAAAGTGACAACATTGGAATAAAAAGACCTAAACCCTAAACTGCATGTCTCTGTTTTGCTTCCTTGCACGTATCTCAGATGCACTGGTATGTTAGAATATGAATATATCTCGGGTACACTCAGGATATAACCAGCGCGTCCTATATCACAGAACGGGATCAGTGCACCCGAAATATGTTTGTTTTGTGGTTTCTCTCACTGTATCCGAAATATAACCCTAAATGTATTTTGATAAATACTTATTAGTTTATTTAAATTGATAAATATTATATTTTTTAATTTAAATAAAAAAACCTTTTCTCTATAGGTAATACAGAAAAAAAAAGTTAAACAGTTAAAAAATTTATTATTAAAAACAAAAAATTAGTAATAGTCATATTAGTAATAACAATCTATTTTTGACTAATTTCATATTTATTGTTGGCACACATATTTGATAAAAAAAAAGAGAAATTAATAGATGATATGTATTAATTTGGATGAAATCAAGTCATTCTAATGAAATTTTATATTTGAAAAATTATATTTAGAAATAAAATTATCTAAAATCATCGAATAAATTAATGATAAAAATAAAAATAGATATTTTTAAATTTAATTAAAAATCATTTCAAAAATAAGTAAATAAAAAATTTTATCTAAACCAAGAAACAAATATTAAACTGGTATCAAATTCCAATTATTATTATTATTATTATTATTATTATTATTATTATTATTTTGGTATCAAATTCCAAACCCCACTCTTTTTCATGCTTACACACTTGTTCCTCGATAGTAGCAAAAAGTAAAATTAAAAAAACCCTAATTTTCAAGTTCTTCCCCAAATCTTCGCGTACGAGTTGCGCTGAGTTTTCCACTGAATCCAAACAGACAATGGACCCTGACATTGCGCGGTGGGTTGCGGAATTCCACCTCCGGAGTTCCGCCCCCGACTCCCTCGTCTCCAAGATCCTTAAGGTCCTTAATCTCTCCGGCGCCGATCCCAACCTTAAGAAAACCCTACACCTCCGCACCCTCCGATCCCAACTCTGCAATGCCTCAATCACCGAAACCGCTCTCGAGATACTGGAGCAAATCGAAGCGATTGACCGAAACGACGCCGTTCCGATCATCGATTCCATGCGCAGAGCCTACTGCGCCGTCGCCGTCGAGTGCACCGTCAAGTACCTCGCCGCCTCCGACGACGGCACCACCAGCGGTAAGTACTTATCCGCGGTGACGCGTATCTGGCGCGGCCGCGTGGAGGAGTTGGAGCAGCGCCAGAGCGAGCTGTTCTTCGACGAGACTGCGCGATGGAGGGACGACATTGAGGCCGCACTTTTTGACACTAGAGTTTCTGATAGGTTGAAGGAGTTGAATACCCGAAACGACGCGTTTACTGAAGTTAGGTTTTATCTGCAGGAAGTGTGGGAAACAATGGGTCCTTCTTTTCTTGAATCGGTAGCAGAAATGACAAAGAACAAGGTAAAGACGAAGGGCAAGGGGAAAGGATTGCCGAATGTGATTTTGAATCCGGTGCCGGAGACTATAGTGGCAGGGTGTACCACAGGTGTTTGCAGAAATGCCTCTGGTGCTGAACAGGCAAGGGATCATGGTGTTGATGACAATGGTGACGGAGACAATGATGGTTCACGTTGCATGGACGGTGTTGAGGTGAAGAGAGCTGAAGGTTCTGTTGATGGAACCCAGGAGCATGCAAAGAAGAAGAAAGGTTTGTTCTATTTAGCGGATTTTGATGTTAATGATTTTTCTTTAATTGTCTTGGACCTGTTCCTTGCAAATTTTTTGTGTTTTGGTTATTAGTGTACAAGTACAATGCACAATAGTGCTATGTGTTTTATTGTTTCAAGTCCTAATGGTCTATGGTATGGCATATGGAGTGCAGTTCAAGTAGTTTTTCTTAGGTCAATTGTGAGACTGAATTTTCGTGTAGGGCAGTGCCAACCCTATCTAGTAAGCTAAAGCTCGATTGATGTACAGTTTTGGTGTCCCTTCTTGCAAGAGTTTTTAAAATGTTTATGTTAATTCGTCTGTTATTGCTTGTTTAAATAAGGATACACATAGATATTTAGTGCTCTAGAAATGATAATTTAGCCACTCGCTCTCTCCAATTGAAGAGAAACTTGTGAATTGGCCTAAATATGAAGTTACTAAATGTGAATTGGCGCAAATGCTTCCCTTACTTGGTTTATGCTTTTACCTTTTCCGGTGTTGTTATTACCAAGTGGGACTATGTTGTTATCTGTTTTTACTCATTTACTCTTGCTTACCACTTACCAGAGGACTATTTTCAATCAGGGTCAATTTGAACTTAAATTTTGTTTTAACAAATGAATGGGTTTGCTCATTGTTGAAAACAAGAGACAATTATGCAATTTATAACGCTGTTCATGATTGGCTATCTTACACCTTTTCTTTGTTATTTACACGTGTACTATGTTATGTCTTCATTAGCAAGAGGCAGTCCTCAACTTCAACGCAAGCCGCCTGCATTTCGTAGATGCAGTAGAGGAGTTAAAATGTCTACTGCTGAGGAATTGGGGACAGAAAGATCATGGAGAAAAAATGATACAAATCATGATAGATCTAAACTTGCACGGAAAGGCACAAATCATGAACAGCCAATGGAAAACCATAGCGGAGATGTAGATGTACGAAACTCAAATACTTGCAGGACTATTTTTCCTTATCAACCTAAAGATGCCGAGCACAAGAAGTCGCCTTCTGTTCATCATAGTAGAGTTAAAGCTGAACGTCCCAATTCAATTGAGCTGAACAAAACTGCTCATAAAAGACCCAAATTGATGGAGCCGAGTGGTACTTCTCAAACTTATGAGGTAATCATGTCTTTGTTATCTGCATTAAACTAAGAGCATAGATCATAAGGGTGGTATCTTATTCAAAGTAACTTTTTTTTAATGAGAAAGAAAATGTTTGCTTACGCCTGGAGCTAGTTTATCCTCTAAGAGGATTACCAACATCTGATGCAGTGAACTTTGGGTTCTGCAGATGTGGACTATCAAAGACTGTTTTTTACACAACAAGATGCTTTATATATATATAATATTTTTTTGCCTGCTTGGTTTAGGCATTCAGTTTGTACTTGTTTATATATTTGCATTGGCATCTTAGTTATTTCTTTATCTTTGCAGTGGAATGATTCAATAGAAAACATGCCCGATGGAATGCAGCCAAGAAGGAAGAATAGAAAATGGTCTTCATTAGAAGAGGAGACACTAAGGACTGGTGTACAAATGTATGTGTTAGCTCTAAACTAGTCAAACCAAAAAGAGCAGGGTGAACTGTCTTGAATGTTAGTTATACATGAAATTGAAAACTATTTGATTTAGTCAACAGTTTTGTACATCATGAGCGGTTTTGTTTTCCTATTAACCATATTATCTTATACAGGTTTGGTGCAGGAAATTGGAAAACAATTCAAAGTTTTTACAGTAATGTATTTGAACATAGACAAGCAGTATGTAATCAATGCTCCAAAGTGATTTGCCTTTTTTTTTCTTGACTTAAGCATTAAGTACAACTGCAATGGTTTTATCAGGTTGATTTGAAGGACAAGTGGAGAAACATGATGCGGTAGTGATGGACATGTGTATATCTTAGGGAGGTATGTTTCTTTGCTTTTATATCTGCAGTTCATAAAGTTATTTGTTTTAAGGCTCATTCTTTAATGCACGGATGCACCCAGTAAAAAGTATGCATCAAGAACCTTAAATAAGTTGTAGAAGTATTCTATTCTTCCTTTGCCTCCTCTGCTCTCAACAGCGTCAAAACATTTTCCAATCTTCCAAAACTTGTCATGCTTGGGGTGATGACAATTCTGTTAGCAGGCTCTAACTTCTATGGATGCAACCAAGTTTTTCTGAAGAGGGATCTATGACCTAAGTACCAACTTTGCTGCCAATACACTTCAGTTTTATACCTGGCTTTAAGAGCTCGTCTAAAGGTTAGTCTACTTGTAAATAAATCCAATCTCCAAAAATACTTTTTATATATATAAACTAGAAGGAATTACCTTCTAAAAGATAAGATCTTAGGTCAAACTTCAAGAAAACAATGTTTTTTTTTTTTTTTTTGTTTAATCTTAACAGATAAGTTCTATGGCTATATAGATAATAGTTTCTTTTAACGGAATTTACAATTATAATAATTCAGTTGAAGTAAAGAGATAAGTTTGCAGTTTTCTTGCTGCCGAACCGTACCTATGCTATTTTCATCATGCCGGGGAAAAAAAAGTATTATCCCTGTCACTTTAACCATTCCGATTAAGAGTGTTCCAAACCCTAATAAATTTCAGGTACATAAATCCAAGATTATGTGGGAAGCTTGAGACAGAAAGAAATGCTGCCAATTTTGTTGCAACTGATTAGTACTATGTATAGAGATATATGAAATAAAGTGTATGGATCTTACATAAACGATTCAAAGAGCAATAATCTCTATGTTGATCAATAATAATTAATCGTTCCATGCAAGAATTTTATCCATCTTTCCAAGGTTATATTGGTTGCAACTTACAATGACTATGCGAGAGAAATAATTATTAAAAACTAAACAAACAAAAAACTGAATTACAATTATATGGCTTATACCTTACAATAAAAGAGTGAATTAGTTTATTATAGTGGCGCTTTGCTATTCAAATGAGATGAGGAAATGATGTAATCATGTAAGAAATGAATTATTACCGGGTGAAAGGGTGACAAAAATTAAAAATTAACGTATGGAACTCAGAAATTGAAGGGAAAGAAGTAGAGTTGTCAAATGGACAAACCCGCGAATTTGAGTAAATTTATCATGAGTGGCGAGTTAAAATTAAAAAATAGTTGACTCTTTTTTAAACAAACCAATAAATAGTTAAATACTAAGTTGACTCGTCCAAGCTGATAAGTTAATTAAACGAGTTCACTCGTATTGCTTGTTAAACTAAAATAAGAAAAAAATTAGATAATTTTAATATTTTTATTAATTAATATCCATACAAGTCAAGAAGTTGTATTATACATTTATATATCTTTATATTATTTTTTTGATACATGATATATTTTTTTTTGTATATTAAAAAATTATATTACATTTTACATAGTTTATATTTTTTTTTTAAAAAAAAAGGGTCAAATGAGCCGACTCTTGCCCATTTAATTCACGAGTTATTCGAATCGAGTCAAATGGCCAATTTATAAACCAGTCATATTTTTTGCTGGCTTAACTTATCCATTTTTAATATTTTTATTTTTTAAAATATTGAAAAAAAGATTAATGTTTATTATTGTATAACAAAATTGTAAAATAAGAGAATAAGACCAAGTAGAGTTAAGAGTTTTAATCGGATTGGACATCAGAGTGAGGGGCGATGATACTGAAAATATCTCTTCAACCTTCTCTTGCGAATAGATTGAACAAATGTAAAAAAAAATTGAACAAAAAATTTAATTAGTTCTTCTCATAAATATGAAGGCCCTAGATGATAATTAATACGTGTCTCATCATCATCACAATAATAATCGTGAAGTCACAACTCACAACAGAAATAAATAATAATTAGTACGTAGATTATTTTCTTGACAATTTATTTTTTATTTAAAAGTTAATTAGACATTTGAGTAGATTCCTTTTAAATACATGTTTCTATTGTGATAAGATCAAATGAGGTGGATGAGCATTATTTAATATGGGCAGTTCATATTTTTAAGAGAGATAAATTTAATAAGAGTTGAAAATGTTACCTCATATGAGCATATAAATAGGAGTGTGATATAAAGTAAACGCAACACAATCAATAAAATTTCTTCTCTCTCTTCATATTGCTAAAACACTCTTCTCTCTTTCTCTCTTTTATATACGTTACTATATATGAAATATATTATAGTGGGATTATTATATTGGTAAGGGCAATACTACGTAACTAAAATATTATAGATAATAAATAAAAGTATATGACTAATAGTATTTGCGTTTATAAGAGAATGTGAATCACTCTCCTAATTTAATTGACGCAATTAATTTCTTTCTATCATTAATTATCTTTCCTTATTTAATTATACTAAAGTTAATTCCAAATTTAATGTGAATAAGATTGCGAAAATTTCTCCTTCATTATTATTACATGTATTTATAATTGTATAATTTTTTTCTTCCAAATAAAAATTTCAAATTCTTATATTTTTAATTAAAAAAAACTCAAATCACCTCAACACATTTTATAAAAAATAAAATATTTTAAATTTGATCAATTTTTATTTATTGAAAATTAAAAATATCTAAAATTGTTGGTTCATAACCTACAAAATAAAATAATAAATAATAATAAATTAGCACCAATTTATTGATTATGGATATTATATATATATAATTATAAATATTATACGTATAAAAATATAGATGTTAAATTAGAGAATTTAACAACTTCTGGTATACAACTCATATTTTACATATAGGCTATTATAAAATAAAAAAATTAAAATTAAAAAATAAAATTTAAAAAATAATTATTAACTCGTCGTATTAAAATCAATAAATAAGTATACATATGAATAGTAAATAAAAATATTAAAATTTGGTAATATTAATTGTAAAAATTTGTTAATTATAAATATTATATGTATGAAATTATGAATGTTATGAGTATGAAATTATGGATGTTATTAATATAAAATTTTGGATGTTATGTGTATCTTATTTAATTATGGATGTTATGTGTATGAACTTGTGGATGTTATGAATAAATTTGTCAATTGAATAAATTGATTTAGGTATTTGACATTTTTTTTCAAATCTAATTATAGTAAAATTTAGAAATATATGTGAATTAAAATAAATCATTTTTACTTTGAAAAACATGAAATAAAATTTTAAATTATCAAAGACGGTGATTTAAAAAATTATACGTTGATTTAAATGTATAATGTCTTCAAAAATAAAATATTAAAATATTTTGAATCATGATTTATTAGTATATATGTAAAGAATTTGAACTACATAATAAAATATAGTTTAAATAATTGATGATAAATATCATAACGGACAAAGAATCAATTGCAATTATTTAATGTAATTGATATTATAATTATCGTTCTTAAATATAATTATTATTAATTTTTATTGTATTTTTATATATATAAATCAAATTATAAAAAGGAATATTAAGTATTGATTACAATAGTGCCTAATAAAAAGGGATATGATTTTCTAATTAATATCATTAATTAGCAGATTTGATAAGAACGGTGATAAGTAGAATGATAAGAGAGTGAAGTAAAAAATAAAACTGTTATTAAGTGATATAAATGAAGTAAAATATAGAAAGTTTTGGCTGATTATGGCTGAAAAATTTTGGTTACCAAACTTTTTCCTATTGGTAAATACTAATACTAGAGTCTTCTATTTATACTTCTTTAATTTATATATATCGTCTTTATTTATTCTACAACATGTTATCAGCACGAGACTCTGATCAAATTTTTAGGAAGACTCAGGTAACAAATTTTCATTATGTCGAAACTCTCTCATCTTAAATTCAATGCTCTTGATATTATTTATCGTGGATATTAAATGCTGAAATCCATCTTAATTTAATGGATCTTTGAGATACCATTAAGGCTGAAAGTAATGCATCCCAAAAGGATAAAGCCAAAGCCATGATTTTTCTTCGTTGTCATCTTGACGAATGATTGAAAAATGAATATCTCACATTAAAAGATCCTGCAGATCTTTGGAAAGACCTTGAAGAAAGGTACAATCATAAAAAAAAATGGTGATACTTCCTCAAGCCCAGTATGAATAGACGCACTTGCGTCTATAGGATTTTAAATCCATAAATGAATATAATTCGGCAATGTTTCGAATCACCTCACGAATAAAATTATATGAAAAAAAGATATCTGATAATAATATGTTAGAGAAAATTTTTTCGACCTTCCATGCCTCGAATGTGCTCCTGCAGCAACAGTATCGAGAAAAATGATTTAAAAAATATTCTGAGTTAATTTCTTGCCTTCTTGTTGCTGAACGCAACAATGAGTTGCTCTTAAAAAATCATGAAGCGCGCCCAGCTGGCGCCGCCCATTTCCTGAAGTAAATGCGGCAAATTACCCAGAAGAGGTAAATGGCAAGGTTTTAATAACAAGAAAAATTATGGAAGGAAAATGAATTATGTTCAAAAGAGAGGATCTCACCAGAAGTGGGATAAAAAAAAAAGAAACTCTGGGCAAAATAAATAAACAGACGATAAGTGTTTCCATTGTGGTGGAAAGGGCTATTGGTCGCGTACCTGTCGTACCCCAAGGCACCTAATTGACCTTTATCAAGCATCTTTGAAAAAGGATGACAAAGGAAAAGAAACAAATTTTGTTTCAAATGATAAAAATTCCACCACTCATTATGATGTATCTAATTTCTTTGAGGATTCTAAAGGAAATATTGGCTATTTGATCAATGATGGAATAGTTTAATATCTGTGTTTGTTAAGTATTCATGTGAATAATTTTACTGTGCATGAACACTTACTCATTTTATTATTATTATTATTATTATTATTATTATTATTATTATTATTATTATTATTATTATTATTATTATTATTATTATTTGTCTTTAAAGAAAAATGGCAAGGACATATTGTGAAGATATTTGCCTTGCGGATAGTGTAAGTTCGCACACTATTCTTAAAAGTAATATATATTTTATCCATCTTGTGCCAAAAGAAGAATATGTTAATACTATTATTGGCTCAAGCAATGTGATTGAAGGCTCCGAAAGAGCTATAATTTTGTTTTTCGGAGGAACAAAATTCATAATAAATAATGCACTATTATCTACCAAGTCTCTAAAAAACTTGTTGAGTTTTAAAGATATTCGCCGAAATGGATATCATATTGAGACCATGAATGAGAAAAATCATGAGTATTTATGTATCACAACTCATTATTTAAATAAAAAGGTTATATTAGAAAAGTTACCCTCACTTTTATTTGGGTTGTATTATACTAGAATTAGTGCAATTGAATCACATGCCATTGTAAACCAGAAGTTTACCAGCCCAAATGAATTTATAATTTGGCACGACCGATTGGGTCATCCGGGAACAACCATGATGCAGAGAATTATTGAAAACTCCCATGGACATTCACTAAAGAAACAGAAGATTCTTAAAACTAGTGAATCTTGGTGTGCTGCATATTCTCAGGAAAAGTTAATTTTAAGGCCATCACCAGTAAAGATTGGGTTTGAGTCATCTGAATTCCTAGAAAGGATTCAAGGCGATATATGTGGACCTATTCATCTACCATGTGAATCTTTTAGATATTTTATGGTCCTGATAGACGCATCTTTGAGATGGTCACATGTATGCTTATTGTCTTCTCGCAACCTGGCGTTTGCGAGATTACTGGCTCAAATTATTCGATTAAAAGCACAATTTCCAGAAAATCCAATCAAAGCAATTCATCTTGATAATGCTGGTGAATTTACTTCCCAAGCCTTTGATGCTTATTGTATGGCTAATGGAATAAGTGTTGAACATCTAGTAGCTTATGTTCACACACAAAATAGGATAGCAGAATCACTTATTAAACGCCTCCAATTAATTGCTAGACCCTTACTTATGAGAGCAAATCTCCCAACCTCGGTTTGGGGGCATGCTATTTTACATGCCGCAGCACTTATTCGTTTGAGGCCAACAAGTTACCATCAATTCTCTCCTATGCAATTAGCTTTTAGCCAGCAGCCAAATGTTTCCCATTTAAGAATATTCGGATGTGCGATATATGTTTTCATTGCACCACCTAATCGCACCAAAATGGGATCCCCAAAAAAATTGGGGATATATGTTGGATATGATTCTCCCTCTATAGTAAAGTATCTTGAGATACAAACCGAGGATGTATTTAAAGCCAAATTTGCGGATTGTCATTTCCAACATTAGGGGGAGAGAATAAGCTTCCTGAAAAGGAACTTAATTGGAATGCATCATCGTTGATGCATTTAGATCCTCGATCAGGGTAATGTGAACTAGAAGTTTAAAAGATTATACATTTGCAAAGAATAGAAAATGAATTGCCTGATGCATTTTTCGATACAAAGAGGATAACCAAATCTTATATACCAGCAGAAAATGCCCCAATTCGAATTGAGGTCCCGGTCGGACAAATAACCACTGAAGCAAATTCACGCCAGAAGCGTGACAGGCCTGTCGGTTCTAAAGACAAAAATTCTCGAAAGAGAAAAGAGGTAAATACTATTCCTGTTGAAAAAGACATAGTAAAGACACCTGCAGTTGTCCAAAATTCTGATATAATTTTAACGCCAGAAGACGTTCAGGTACCCGAAAATTGTGAAAATGATGAGATCTCGATAAATTATGTCTTTACAGGAGAGAAATGGGACCGAAATAAGACAATTGTCAATGAAATATTTGCATATAATGTGGCATTAAATATCATGTATGAAAGTAAGGATCTTGAGCCAAGATCAATCGAAGAATGTCGACAAAGAAATGATTGGCCAAAATGGAAAGAAGCCATGAAGGCTGAGTTAGACTCACTTGCAAAACGTGATGTCTTTGGACCTGTAGTCCGTACACTGAAAGATGTAAAACCTGTTGGATACCGATGGGTATTTGTGAGAAAACGAAATGAAAAAAATGAAGTTGTACGCTACAAAGCTCGATTTGTAGTACAATATTTTTCATAAAGGCCCGGTATAGATTATGAAAAAACGTATTCTCCTGTAGTGAATGCGATAACATTGCGTTATTTGGTCAGTTTATCTGCATATTATAAACTACATATGCATTTAATGGATGTGGTAACAGCCTATTTATACAGCTCATTAGATCAGAATATCTATATGAAAGTCCCTGAAGGACTGAAGATATCTAAACCATCTAATGAATATTCGCAGGGATTATACTCAGTCAAATTGTAAAGATCTTTATATGGTCTGAAGCAATTTGGACGAATGTGGTATAATCGTCTTATTGAGTATCTGGCTAGAAACGGATTCAAAAATGATGATATCTGCCCATGTATTTTCATAAAGAAATCTGCATCGGGATTTATTATAATTGCTGTGTATGTTGATGATTTAAATATCATTGAAACTCCTGAAGAGATTCTAACAATTATTAAAACTCTAAAAGAAGAGTTTGAGATGAAAGATCTTGGAAAGACTAAATTTTGTCTTGACCTGCAGATCGAACATACAAAAAATGAGATCTTTATTCATCAAATAACATACATAGAAAAGATCTTGAAAAGATTTTATATAGATAAGTCACATCCATTAAGTACCCAAATGATTGTAAGATCTTTGGATGTGAAAAAGGATCAATTCCGTCCTAAAGAAGAAAATGAAGATATCCTTGGTCTTGAAGTACCATATCTTAATGTCATTGGTACACTAATGTATCTTGCTAATAATACACAACCCGATATATCATTTGCTATGAATTTATTAGCAAGGTATAGTTCCTCTCCAACCAGAAGACATTGGAGTGGAATCAAACAAATATTTCGATATCTTCATGGAACGGTTGATATGGGATTGTTTTATCCCTATGGATCCAAGTCACAACTAGTTGGCTATGCAGATGCAGGATATTTGTCTGATTCACATAAAGAAAGATCTCAAACAGGATATCTTTTCACATATGGTGGTACAGCTATATCATGGAGGTCCACAAAACAGATGATAGCAGCAATCTCCTCTAATCATGCTGAAATACTCGCGATACATGAAGCAAGTCGCGAGTGTTTTTGGCTCAGGAGTTTGATTCAATATATTCTGTTATCATGCGGACTGCTTGACCATAAGATAGCTCCAATAGTCCTATTTGAAGATAATACAACATGCATTGCTCAACTTAAGAGCGAATATATCAAAGGTGATAGAACAAAGCATATTTCTCCCAAATTCTTCTTCACTCATGATCTTCAAAATCAAGGGACAATTGATGTCCAACAGATCCGCTCAAGTGATAATCTGGCATATTTATTTACAAAGTCACTCCCAAAATTCTCCTTTGAAAGATTGGTACATGAGATTGGGATGTGCCGATTTCGAGACATTAAATGATGTCGACAAGAGGGGGAGACTGTACTATTTTTTTCTTGGTCAAGTTTTTTTTTCCCATTGGGTTTTTCTTGACAAGGTTTTTAACGAGGCAGTTCCCATCACAAAGGATAATGTACTCTTTTTCCTTCACTAAAGTTTTTTTTCATTGGATTTTTCTTTAGTAAGGTTTTAATGAGGCATAATCCTAAATGGTCATCCAAGGAAGAGTGTTGTGATAAGATCAAATGAGGTGGATGACCATCATTTAATATGGGCAGCTCACATTCTCAAGAGAGATGAATTTAATGAGAGTTAAAAATGTTACCTCCTATGTGCATATAAATAGGAGTGTGATATGAAGCAAACACAACACAATCAATAAAATTTCTTCTCTCTCTTCATATTGCTAAAACATTCTTCTCTTTTTCTCTCTTTTATATACGTTACTATATATGAAATATATTATAATAAAATTATTATATTGGTAAATACTAATATTAGAGTCTTCTATTTATACTTCTTTAATTTATATATATCGTCTTTATTTATTCTACAAGAGTTCCATAATTTTTTTAATCTTTCTCTCTCTTAAAACAAAGGCGTGTAAGAAATGATTATGTGAAACAACTTTAGTGAGACTTCTCTTAATAGTCTTATCGTTATTATCGGGCTAGTTCATAAAATAATCATAATTAATTACGCAACTTTATACTTGATTTGAAGTTTTCGGAGACATACTTGATGATAATTAGTGGCTAAAAAAAGAGGGATTGAATCTTGATTTTTTTTTTTATTTTTGTAACTTTTCTTTCTTAAGATAAATACAGAAGAGATTTTGAATTTTGTCTCCTAATACGAGATGAACCAGAATACAATCACTTGTTGGAACAAATGTAGTTAAGTTGAGCAATTAGGAGACATTTTTAGTTTTGTCTTCTAATATATATAACCAAAAATAAAGATGGTAGAGAGTGACATACAGATATATCCTGATTCGGTTACTCAGTGCAATGTAACTTACATCCAGTCTCCATCACAACAATGATAGAATTTTATTATCTTTTCAACAGTTTACATACACCAATTCTCCCTAAGATCTACCCTAATCCTATCTGGGACAAGTCAGATTCTAACCCAAACTGAACTTGACTAGGACTCACCCTATCTTTTAACAATAAAGTGCTAACCCAACTTGTAACGGAATCCTCTCAGGATCATGACACAAAACATAAAAACTTACAAAGAATCTCTAAGATAACTATGGCTTTTTATCCAAGTCTAGCTTACTATCTTTTTCTATTCATTGGCTTTTTCTTACAAAACTCACCATGTTTGTCTTTTTCCAATGAAACTCAGACAGACTAAATTGAGAAAAAGAATTACAAAATAAAAAACATGAAGGAGAAGAAAAGGAGCAGCTCAATGAACTATGGAAACCGAAACAAGTGCTCTTTCTTTCTTGCTCAATCGTTGGCCGTTCACCCCTATTATAGAAGAGTGAAGTTTCCAAGGTTTGAACCAAGTTCAACACTTGGGTTGTCTTCTTCTTCAACCTTACGTTTCTCTCTCAACCTTTTTCTTCAAGAATCTTGAATTTGAGGCGTTGAGTTTTGCTTTGCCCCCAAGTTTTTTTTTTTACCATAGATTCCCAACAGAGCACCATTGACTTCACTTTTTCCATACTTTTTAGAATGCTGCTTGTACAGAGTTGATTTCTTCACGGTTTCTTGGTGATTCACAAATGAAAAAAAAATCAGCTTTTGGGATACTCTATTCGGATAAGATTTACCCCTTTGTTGTAATCCTTTTTTCTTTTTGCTTGAAATCGAAAACAATTTTTTTTTATCTTCGTTTTGCTCTAGCTTCTGATCTTTCCACTTTCTTCTTTCTTAGTTAAGGGATTTGACGTGAGAAGAGTGAAAGAGATAAAAGAGAAAGTTTGTATTCGGTGAAAGTGAAAGAAGATTTAATTAGAATTTAAATTGCTTGCTTGGTTAGTGATTAGGATGAAGAAAGATAGGTTTAAGTGTGGTCACTGAATTGGGCTTGGATTGGGCCAACTTATCTTTGTTTCTTTCACTTAGTTCAGCTATCCAGCCTTCTTGGATCAAGATTGGAGTGAATGTAGTGGTACAACTGAATTGATATAGGGCCAGATTGTGTGTGTATGTGGGCTTTGATCATTTACTTTTTGGGCTTGTTTTATTTTTTGCACACTAAATCAAACCAATCACAAACAATTTGATAATTAACCCAATAATGTTTAGTCATCATCTTTATCACAGTTTATTTTACTAAACTCAACAATACTCTTTAATAAAATTGTGCATAAAGATAACTGTATTTCTTATTCAATTAAAAATAGATAAAAACGACTAACTATATATATACACAAAAGTAAAACAAACTAATAGAATTTTAAATTTTAAACTATGCTAACAAACTAACAGAGTTTTAAATTTTAAACTTCTTCATGGGATTCTGAAGGTGATTGATTCAATATGCCTCCGCAAGCTGGAAGATCGTATATATCGAGAATCCACCGCTTGGAAAGATTAGCATGAAGCGGTTGAGTAGGCAAAAGTTTGGTAAAAATATCTGCCAATTACCGTGAGGAAGGAACGAGAAGTAATTTCATGATCCCCGCTTGAATTTTTTGTCGAACAAGGTGATAATCAACCTCTAGATGTTTGGTTCTTTCATGAAAAATCGGGTTGGCAGCGATATGTAATGCACTCTGGTTATCGCAAAAAAGAATTGGTGGTCTTCCACAAGTAATGTGAAGGAATTGCAGCAAGTTTAATATCCATAAAAGCTCACAAGTTGTATTAGCCAAAGCACAATACTCGGCTTCCGTAGAAGAACGAGCAATAGCGGTCTGCTTCTTAGTTTTCCAAGACACTAAATAATCCCCCAAAAGAAGCAGTAGCCAATTAAGGAACGGTGAGTATCAGGGCATCGGGCCTAATTAGAATCACTAAATCCATAAATCTGAAAAGTATAGTCTCTAGGAAAATATAACCCTTTGCCTAGACTATTCTTGAGATAGCGAAGAACCAGTAGTGCAGCGTTATAATGAGCCTGAGAAGGAAAGGCCATGAACTAGCTAAGCTGCTGGTGGCATACATAATATGCGATTGAGTAGTAGTCAAATAAATTAACCGGCTAACAAGACGGCGATAAACAGAAGGATCGGAAAGAAGAGGACCATTATCTTGGTAAAACTTAACAGTACTTTCCATAGGGACAACAGCATGTTTAGCACAAAGTAATCCTTAATCATCTAATAAATCAAGACAGTATTTATGCTGAGAAAGAGAAATACCCTTTGAAATGTGAGCAACTCCAATGTCTAAAAAATACTTCAGTGTACCAAGATCCTTAATCTTAAAATTGCAATCTAAATTCTTCTTAATAGAAGCAATTTCAGCAACAGAATTTCTAGTAACAATGATATCATCGACATAAACTAATAGAATACATATTTCATTGCCCAGAATTTTGACAAACAAACTATAATCAAAAGTTGTCTGCTGATAACCACAAGAAAGGAGAAGAGAAGAAAGTTTCTCATACCACATTCTGCTTGACTGTCGCAACCCATAAAGAGACTTAAGGAGCTTGCAACACTGATTGGGACGGGATGGAGTGATGCCAGGAGAAAGTGCCATATAAACTGTTTCGGTCAAATTACCGTGTAAAAATGCATCATTGACATCCAATTGATGAATAGACCATCTCTTCATTGATGCTAAGGCAAGAATAATTCTTATCGTTGCAGGTTTCACCATCAGTGAGAAAGTCTCGAGAAAATCAACCCCCTCTGTTTGTGTGAAACCCTTTGCGACGAGTTGTGCCTTGTATCTCTCAATAGAACCATCCGGCCGGCGTTTAATCTTGTAAACCCATTTGCAGCTAATGGGTTGCACTTTTGGAGGGCAGTCCACCAGTTCCCAAGTCATGTTCAACGCTAGGGCAACAATTTCCTCATTCATGGCATTTTGCCAGTAAGGGACCTTTTGTGCTTCCTAAAAATTCCTGGGATCATACTCATAATGCAAAGATAAGACATATTTTTTATGTGAAAGAGAAAAGTTATCAAGAGAGAAAACATATGAAATGGAATACCTAGAACTCGAGGAGCGAGAGGTTTGAGCATTAAGAGAAGAATTGAAAAAAAAAACAGAGAGATGAGAAGGTGGTCGCGACTGGCGTTGGCTCCGACAAAGATGAGGAATCGGAGTTGGTGGGAAAGCACAAGTAGCTGGAGAGGTAGTTTGGTCAGAAAACAAGGGAGAAAAAAGGATAGGAGATGAGGGTGGTGATGGGAGAGATGGTGACGATGGGGAAGTGATAGGAGGAAGGATGCTGTCTGGAGAAGATGAAGGTGAGGACGTGTTAGATAAGGGAGAGGGAATACGTGTTGGGTCATGGAATGGTGTATTTGGTCCAATTGGAAGTAGGGGTGGCAAAACAGGTCGAACCCGTCGGACCGACCTGCCGAACTGTTAAAAAATGCGGGTCAGGCTAGATTTTGGTACTCGGCAAATTAAAAAAATCTGCCAAACCCGCACCGTCAAATTTGCGGGTTCTGGCAGGTCGGGCCGGGCCATCGGGCCAAAAATTTTTATTTTTCTTTTTTTTTTTAATTAAATAAAAGAGTTATTTCTACTATAATATTAATAATTATATAATTATAAAATTAATAGTTATACAGAAATTATGCTTCATTACACATTAAATACATTTAATAACAATCAGTATATCAAAGTGACAACATTGGAACAAAAAGATTTAAACCCTAAATTGCATGTCCCTGTTTTGCTTTCTTACACGTATCTCGGATGCACTAGTCTATGTCAGTATATGAGCATATTTCGGATGCAATATATCTGAGATGCTCTCTTGTTCATATCTCGGGTGTACCCGGGATATGACCAGCGCGTCCCATATCACAGAATAGAGTCAGTGGACCCGAGATATGTTCGTTTTGTGGTTCTTCCACGGTATTCGAGATATGACCCTAAATGTATTTTAGTAAATACTTATATGTCTATTTAAATTGATAAATATTATATTTTTAATTTAAATAAAAAAATATTTCTCTATAGGTAATACAGAAAAAAAGTTAAACAATTGAAAAATTTATTAGTAAAAACAAAAAGATTAGTAATAGTCATATTAGTAATAACAATCTACTGACTAATTTCATATTTATTATTGTCATACATATTTAATTAAAAAAATTAATAGATGATATGAATTAATTTGAATGAAATCAAGTCATTCTAATGAAATTTTATATTTAAAATTCTTTTTAAAAATAAAATTATCTAAAATCATCGAATAAATTAATGATAAATATAAAAATAGATATTTTATAAATTTAATTAAAAATCATTTAAAAAATAAGTAAATAAAAATTGTTATCTAAACTAAGAAACAAATATTAAAATGAAAAATTTTTAAGAATAAAAAATTATTAACATAAAAAAAATTAATTATCATTAAATTTATAAATTTATTATTATTATTATTATTATTATTATTATTATTATTATTATTATTATTATTATTATTATTATTATTATTATTATTATTAATTTTTGGATCAAATTCCAAACCCCACTCTTTTTCATTCTTACACCTGTCACTCGTTAGTAGCAAAAAGTAAAATTAAAAAACCCTAATTTTCCAGTTCATCCCCAAATCTTCCCATACGAGTTGTGCTGACTGCTGAGTTTTCCACTGAATCCAAACAGACAATGGATCCTGACATTGCGCGGTGGGTTGCGGAATTCCACCTCCGGAGTTCCGCCCCCGATTCCCTCGTCTCCAAGATCCTTAGGGTCCTTAATCTCTCCGGCGCCGATCCCAAACTTAAGAAAACCCTACTCCTCCGCACCCTCCGATCCCAACTCTGCAATGCCTCAATCACCGAAACCGCTCTCGAGATACTGGAGCAAATCGAAGCGATTGACCGAAACGACGCCGTTCCGATCATCGATTCCATGCGCAGAGCCTACTGCGCCGTCGCCGTCGAGTGCACCGTCAAATTCCTCGCCGCCTCCTACGACGGGACCACCAGCGGTGAGTACTTATCCGCGGTGACGCGTATCTGGCGCGGCCGCGTGGAGGAGTTGGAGCAGCGCCAGAGCGAGCTGTTCTTCGACGAGATTGCGCGATGGAGGGACGACATTGAGGCCGCTCTTTTTGACACTAGGGTTTCTGATAGGTTGAAGGAGTTGAATACCCGAAACGACGCGTTTACTGAAGTTAGGTTTTATCTGCAGGAAGTGTGGGAAACAATGGGTCCTTCTTTTCTTGAATCGGTAGCAGAAATGACAAAGAACAAAGGAAAGACGAAAGGCAAGGGGAAAGAGTTGCCGAATGTGATTTTGAATCCGGTGCCGGAGACTAGAGTGGCAGGGTGTACGACAGGTGTTTGCAGAAATGCCTCTGGTGCTGAACATGCAAGGGATCATGGTGTTGATGACAATGGTGACGACGACAATGATGGTTCACGTTGCATGGACGGTGTGGAGGTGAAGAGAGCTGAAGGTTCTGTTGATGGAACCCAGGAGCCTGCAAAGGAGAAGAAAGGTTTGTTCTATTTAGTGGATTTTGATGTTAATGATTTTTCTTTATTGTCTTGGACCTGTTCCTTGCAAATTTTATGTCTTTTGGTTATTAGTGTACCAGTACAATGCACAATAGTGCTATGTGTTTTAGTGTTTCAAGTCCTAATGGTGTATGGTATGGCATATGGAGTGCAGTTCAAGTAGTTTTTCTTAAATCAAATTTGAAACTGAATTTTCGTGCAGGGCAGTGCCAACCCTATCTAGTAAGCTAATGCTTGATTGTTGTACAGTTTTGGTGTCCCTTCTTGCAAGAGTTTTTAAAATGTTTATGTTAATTCATTTGTTATTGCTTTTTTAAATAAGGATACGCATAGATATTTAGTGCTCTAGAAATGATAATTTAGCCGCTCGCTCTCTCCAATTGAAGAGAAACTTGTGAATTGGCCTAAATATGAAGTTACTAAATGTAAATTGGCGCAAATGCTTCCCTTACTTGATTTATGCTTTTACCTTTTCCGGTGTTGTTATTACCAAGTGGGACTATGTTGTTATCTGTTTTTACTCATTTACTCTTGCTTACCACTTACCAGAGGACTATTTTCAATCAGGGTCAGTTTGAACTTAAATTTTGTTTTAACAAATGAATGGGTTTGCTCATTGTTGAAAACAAGAGACAATTATGCAATTTATAATGCTGTTCATGATTGGCTATCTTACACCTATTCTTTGTTATTTACACGTGTACTATGTTATGTCCTCATTAGCAAGAGGCAATCCTCAACTTCAACGCAAGCTGCCTGCATTTCGTAGATGCAGTAGAGGAGTTAAAATGTCTAGTGCTGAGGAATTGGGGACAGAAAGATCATGGAGAAAAAATGATACTGTGCTAAGTGGAGAAGTTAAAACGGCCCGAGAATCTCTTAAATCAAGTTTTTCAGAGCTACGAGCATTGGTCAATGATCCTCTTCCCGAGGCATTGGATATATCTGATGCTGTTAGATCTAAACTTGCACGGAAAGGAACAAATCATGAACAGCCAATGGAAAACCATAGCAGAGATGTAGATGTACCAAACTCAAATACTTGCAGGGCTATTATTCCTTATCAACCTAAAGATGCGGAGCACAAGAAGTCGCCTTCTGTTCGTCATAGTAGAGTTAATGCTGAACGTCCCAATTCAACTGAGCCAAACAATACTGCTCATAAAAGACCCAGTTTGATGGAACCGAATGGTACTTCTCAAACTTATGAGGTAATCATATCTTTATTATCTGCATTAATCTGGGAGCATAAATCTTAAGGGTGGTATGTTGTTCAAGGTAACTTTTTTTAATGAGAAAGAAAATGTTTGCTTATGCCTGGAGCTAGTTTATCCTCTAAGACGATTACCAACATCTGATGCAGTGAACTTTGGGTTCTGCAGATGTGGACCATCAAAGACTGTTTTTTACACAACAAGATGGTTTATATATATATATATATATATTTTGCCTGCTTGGTTTAGGCATTCAGTTTGTACTTGTTTATATCTTTGGATTGGCATCTTAGTTATTTCTTTATCTTTGCAGTGGAATGATTCAATAGAAAACATGCCCAATGGAATGCAGCTAAGAAGGAAGAAAAGAAAATGGTCTTCATTGGAAGAGGAGACACTAAGAACTGGTGTACAAATGTATGTGTTAGCTCTAAACTAGTCAAACCGAAAAGAGCAGGGTGAACTGTCTTGAATGTTAGTTATACATGAAATTGAAAACTATTTGATTTAGTTAACAATTTTGTACATCATGAGCGGTTTTGTGTTCCTATTAACCATATTATCTTATACAGGTTTGGTGCAGGAAATTGGAAAACAATTCAAAGTTTTTACAGTGATGTATTTGAACATAGACTAGCAGTATGTAATCAATGCTCCAAAGTGATTTGCCTTTTTTTTCTTGACTTAAGCATTAAGTACAACTGCAATGGTTTTATCAGGTTGATTTGAAGGACAAGTGGAGAAACATGATGCGGTATTGATGGACATGTGTATATCTTAGGGAGGTATATTTCTTTGCATTTATATCTACAGTTCATAAAGTTATTTGTTTTAAGGCTCATTCTTTAATGCACCCAGTAAAAAGTATGCATCAAGGTTCTAACTTCTATGGATGCAACCAAGTTTTTTTGAAGAGGGATCTATGACCTATGTACCAACTTTGCTGCCAATACACTTCAGTTTTATACCTGGCTTTAAGAGCTCATATAAAGGTTAGTCTACTTGTAAATAAATCCAATCTCCAAAAATACTTTTTATATAAACTAGAAGGAATTACCTTCTAAAAGATAAGATCTTAGTTCAAACTTCAAGAAAACAGTGTTTTTTTTTTCCTTGTTGTTTAATCTTAACAGATAAGTTCTATGACTCTATAGATAATAGTTTCTTTTAACGGAATTTACAATTATAATAATTCAGTTTAAGTAAAGAGTTAAAGTTTGCAGTTTTCTTGCTTCTGAACCGTACCTATGCTATTTTCATCATGCGGGGAAAAAAAAGTATTATCCCTGTCACTTTAGCCATTCCGATTAAGAGTGTTCCAAACCCTAATAATTTTCAGGTACATAAATGCAAGATTATTTGGGAAGCTTGAGACTGAAGGAAATGCTGCCGATTTTGTTGCAATTGATTAGTACTATGTATAGAGATATAGTTAGATGGTGCTTTTCGTCTTCTGGATATCCTTTGCATTCAGTGTAAATCTTAGATCTTTTAATTAAGTGTATTTTGTGTTGGTAGTAGGTAGATAGGGTAATAGTGTATTACTCTAAATATTGCATTGTTACCACTCAATAGCAAGTGCAACTCGCTACCCTTTATCTTTGTCTTGTGAAAAAGATAGACATTCATTTTAGTAAATTCTATCTGACTAATATAATTTAATTTTCTGATATGTTTGTCTTCTCAAACAAAAACGTGCGAGTAAAATAATGTCCAAATACGCAACTTCCACCTTGAAGTTTCGTGATGAGACATGATTTTTGAAATTTCTCACCATGAAAATAATGCAAAACAAAGAAATTGGTGACACTATCTCGAAACATATAGCAGCCTCTTGGACCCAATTGTAGTTACTTATTACCAAAATCTTCTATGCCACAACACCCCAATTCTGCACACTATATATAACCCTATTAATTCCAACATCTCCCACCATAGACTAAAATCAAATTACAAGCTTCCAACCTGGTGTTGCTAATGGAAACTAGGAGAAAAGTAGATGAATTAAATAGGATAAGAAACAGAGGAGGAATGATGAATCCAATTACAAGCTTCCCACCTGGTGTTGCTAATGGAGACTAGGAGAAAAGTAGATGAATTAAATAGGATAAGAAACAGAGGAGGAATGATGAACATTGCAGGAGTTGATTGTTTCGGGGAAGGTGGAAGTAGAGCAGGGGGCCTTGCAGATCTGTGGGACAATTTTATACAGATTAATGTTTCTTTCATGTCCCTAAACCACATAGATATGGAGGTTAAAGCAGAACAGAGTGAGCAGATTTGGAGAGTCACGGGCTTTTATGGCAATCCAGAAACAACAAACAAACATGAGTCATGGAATCTTTTGAACACCCTTGGACAAGCCTCAAACATGCCATGGCTTGTCTTCGATAATTTCAATCAGGTTCTTGAACAAAAGGAGAAACAAGGAGGTTTACCAGTCACTTACACTCAGGTAAAAAAATTTTGAGACTTTGCAGATCAATCAATTACTTGATTTGGGTTTTGTAGGATATGCCTTTACGTGGTAGAACAACCAAACAGGAGCTGCAAACATTCAAGAAAGACTGGACAGAACAGTGGCATCTATAGGCTGGAAAGAAGCCTTCCCAAAAATGGTAGTGCGGCATCTCCAAAGATACCAATATGATCACTGCCCCATTCTCATTGATGTAAAAGGAGAGACATTAAAGAGAAGAAAGAAGCTCAAACTCTTCAGGTTCGAAGAGGTGTGGCTAGGGAACCTGGAATGCAAAGATGTTGTGAAAAGAGCATGGAATAACAGCTCAAATCAGATCAATGGAAGAATAGAGAATTATGGAAGAGTCTTAATCGAATGGGGGGAGGCAAGTTTTGGAATAATCCCAAAGAAAATAAATGAGAAACAAGGAAGACTAGAGCAGTTAACAACCCTCACTCAAATCGAGGACACAATGAAGGAAATAAAGGAGATTCAAGCTTATTTAGATGACCTTCTATGCCAAGAAGAAGTTTGGTGGGCACAAAGATCCCAGGCCACTTGGCTAAAGTCCGGTGATAAAAACACCAAGTTTTTCCATAAAAAAACAGCCCAAAAGAGAAAAGAGAAATCGCATTGAAAGAATCGCCGATGAGGTTGGAATTGTTTTTGAAGAGGAGAAAAAGATGAAAGAAATCATTGTTGACTTCTACAAAAATCTTTTCAGGGCAGAGAGCACAGAAAATGTGGAACAGATGGCTGATGCAGTGAGGGGACGAGTATCACAAGAGGCGTTTAATGTGCTGGATAAAAAATTTACAAAAGGAGGTCAAAAGAGCATTAAACCAGATGCATCCATCAAAGTCCCGGGTCCGAATGGATTACCAGCTTTGTTCTACCAAAAAATGTGGGATATAGTTGGGTAAGACACAACCAATTGGGTGCTAAATTGTATTAACGAAGGAGGTTACCCAACATAACTAAACAAGACTCACATATGCCTAATTTCCAAGACAAAGTACTCGAAGCACACAAGAGAATTCAGGCCAATCTCCTTATGCAATGTCATATTCAAGATAGCAACAAAAACTATAGCCAATAGACTAAAGCTAGTCCTACTTGAAATTGTAGGCGATTTCCAAAGTGCTTTTGTTTTTGGGAGATTGATCACTGACAATGGGCTGATTGCTTTTGATATTTTTCATTTTATGAGGAAGAAGAAAACGGACAGCAAAAGTCATATGGGATTAAGGACATGGCCAAAGCCTATGATAGACAAAAATGGAATTTTTTGATATTAGTTCTCAGGGCCATGGGCTTTCCGGATTGATGGACAAAACTAATTGCAAGATGCATTAACTCAATTTCTTTCTTAATTCTCATAAACGGGACACCATATAAGTAGTTCACCCCATCTAGGAGTATTAGATAGGGGGACCCGCTATCCTCTTATCTGTTTATCCTTGGTGTTGAAATATTTTTGGGATTGCTTATAAAAACTCAAGAAAGAAAGGCTATTCGAGGTATCAAGATTACAAGACAAGTCCCAGAGATCTCTCACCATTTTTTGCGGACGATAGCATAATTTTTGCGAGAGCATTAGACCAAGACATAACAGAGATCAAGAACATCCTTCAATCCTATCAACTGGCTTCTGGATAAAGAGTTAACTTGGACAAATCTGAACTCTCCTTTAGCCGAAATGTGCCTCCTCTCAGATAAAAACTTATACAAGAATGGTTAGAGATAAAGGCAGTGAAGAATCACTCAAAATACTTGGGAATTCCAACCTTCATAGGTAGGTCAAAGAACCAGATTTTTGAATTTGTGCAAGATCGAATTTGAAAGAAGTTAAAAGAATGGAAGGAAAAGTGTCTCTCTAGAGTGGAAAAAAAAGTGCTCATCAAATCTATTGCCCAAGCCATACTCTCATACATTATGGGGTACTTTTTCAACTTTCCAAGAGTCTTTGCCAACATATCGAAAACCTCATTAGCAAATTCTACTCCGAGAGCAAAAACAGAGAGAGAAAGATTCATTGGATAAAGTGGTCAAAGTTATGTGCATCTAAGGAGGAAGGGGGAATAGCCTTTAGAAGTTTTGAAGCTTTCAACCAAGTGCTCTTAGCCAAGCAAGGTTGGAGACTCATCAAGAATCCCGACTCTTTAGCTGCAAGGATCTTAAAGGCTAAATATTTTAACAGAAAATTTTTTTTGAAGTCTGAAATTGGATACATGCCTAGCTAAACTTGGAGAAGCATTTGTTCTGCTAAGTGGGTTCTTAATTTAGGAGGGCAGTGGAGAATTGGTTCGAGCAGAACAACAAGAATTTGGGGTGACCCGTGGCTTCCTCATGAAAATGGTTTCAAAATCGAAGCCCTTGCTCTAATTTTGATCAAGAAGCCATAATGGAAAACCTCATCGATCAAGAATCATTAACATGGACGGAGGAGATAATCAAACAGACTTTCTTACAATTTGAGGCAGAACAAATTCTAAAATTACCACTTGACATCAACCAGCAAGAAGATTGCTACTATTAAAAATATTCTAGAATAGAAAAGTTTGAAGTTAAAAGGCGTACCATCTTATTAGGTCCCAACCCGAAAATTCAACACAAGAAAGCAATCCAAACTAGCGTATGAACTTCTCTTGGAAACAACTCTAGAAAACTAAAGCAAGCCAAAGACTTTGAATTTTGTTTGGAGGTTAATCTCACGTGCTTTACCTACAAAATTCAACCTGAAAAAAAGAGAAATCAGAGACATAAATCTTTGCTCCAAATGCTGGAAGGAAGAAGAGACAAATATTTATCTTTTTAGAGATTATCCTTGAACACAAAGATTCTGATTCTTATCGCTTTTCAATCTAAGAATAGATCGAAAAATAAAACAATCAATAAGAATAAAAATCTAAGAAATTAATTATAACATAACCCAATTTAAGTTAATTTTTTATATTTTTAATTTTAAAATTTAAAAAATTAAATAATAAAAGATTTTTTCATAACAAATTTTTTATTTTTTAATTAATTAATTCTAGTTGACTACGTTTCTAGTTAATTTTTTAACAAAACCGTTATAGTTATTATTGGGAATAATTATACCGTGTATGGATTGCATATTTGCACTTAACCACGATCCAGTGTATTAAATTTTCTATATATTGATCAGAAATGAGATTGTTGAGTTAAGAAATTAACTAAATTAATTAGTGATGACAAACATTATTTTATTGGGCAAAATAAATAATTAAATATTAATTATCTATAATTATATGCTGCTGATTATTTATGATGATATGTTGCAGGCCAAACATAAATATAATGCAGCAGCAGCCCAAGTGAATGAGAGAAACATATATATAAGGCTGGTGGGCTAAAATGCAAACGAAGCCCAAGAGAAACAAAGAATACAAGGCAACGGGCTGAATGAAAAAAAAAAAAAAGATCCAATCCAAGCCCAGTTCGTTGCCTCTCTCATTCAAACTCTTCCATCTTGCTCTCACCCAAAAGCAACGTTAACATGTCCCCTCTTGGTCAGAACTCAGAAAAAGAAAGAGAGAGCTTCTTCCCTAAGCTATTCACTAAAGAAGCAAGAAAGAGAAGATTAAGCAAATGATAGAAGTCTAATCACCCATCATCAATCTATATCAAGAAGAGGTCAGAAGTTAAAGGTGATTTTCATTTCCTTCTACATGCATCTTATTTTCTTCTCTTCTTCCCAACACTCTGCCATTCCAAAAATGGGTTACAAGGAAAAGTTGATCTCTGCTCTAATCTGCTGTGTATCCACGGTCACAAGTGTATCTTGGGAACCAAGTTGGTTTTCAATGGCTGAGATGGGGTTTTACCATTGGAAACATCTGTTTATGATGTCAAATGTCTTCGGTCAAGCAAATCCCTAATTTGGGGTAAATGAAGAAAGTAATCTCTGTTCACCACTACTGTACATCAATGGTCAAGATTGTTTCTTGGGGACCAAGAAGTATCTCAAGGGTTCAGATCTAGGTTCACCATTGAAAGATTTTGTTTCTACTGCTCTGTGGCTTTCGGTCACCAAAGGGAAGTCAGAACCAAAGTTTCCATTTTGGGGATTAACTGGAAAAAAAGCTTGTGGGTTGGTGAAGCTCAAGGCTCAAGGTGTTGACCTTGGAAGATGAACTCAGCCACATGCAAGGAGATATAAGAAGTTTGATGTTCATTCAGAAACTAAGGAGAGAAAACCAGTGAATAGAGGTTTTGTTCTGAGAAAGCTCTTTGAAGAAGTTCAACTAACTGGACAGTGTAACCTAATCAAAGGTGCATTCCGCCAGTATGAAGAACTGAATCAGAGGCTTGCTAATCTGGTTTTTCGCATAGCACAGAGGCTGTTGATGAAGTCAATCTCCTTCATGTTTTACTGATTGTAATGTACTTTTCTAAGCTTATCTTTCTGTAATTTCTTGAGAGAAAAGGCATTGTGAGAAAGCTTGAGAAAAAGCCATGAGTGAAAAAGGCTGAGAGATACACTTGAGAGAAAAGCCTAGAGTTATTTTCTGATTTCTTTAGGTTGATTAAGTGTCTTGTATCTAGTATCTGAATGGTATCCCTTTCTTAGTTGGGTTAGCACTAAGAGGTATAGTTAGGTATTAGCATAGCCAATGTCAAGTTAGGTTAGAACTTGAGTGTGAAAGGATTGGGTCAATCCTGTGTTATTGGTGTATGTAATACTGTTTACTATAGTGAAATTCTTCCACAGTTGTGGAGGAGACTGGATGTAGGTTGCATAGCACAAGGCAACCGAACCAGGATACATGCTGGTGTTAGCTTTTCTCTTCTCTGCTGTGTTCTATTTTCTGATATTCATGAGACAAAAATAAATTGTCTCATAAATTTCCGCTGCTAAGTTAAAACAGAATCAGAATTGCAAATCTGTTTTAAAAGGGTAACAACAGTAATTAAAAGGAAGGCATAGATTCAACCCCCCCTTCTCTAAGCCTACCACAACCTTCAATTGGTATCAGAGCTAAGGTCTCAAGAATCAAGCTTAACCGCTTGGAGAAAAGATTCAATGGCGAACAATCTGGGCACAACCACAATTGCCTACACCCTCACTGAAGGCCAGTCAAACAACCGGCCACCTTTCTTTAACGGAAAGAACTATTCCTACTGGAAAGAAAGGATAAGGATCTTCATCCAATCCATTGACTACAACTTATGGAAGATCGTTGTGAGTGGTCCCAAGATCCCAACAAAAACAAGTGCTGATGGAGTAGTGACTCCGAAAGAAGAAGCTGAATGGAATGAAGATGACAAGAAGAAGATAGAGCTGAACGCTAAAGCAATCAACCTTCTTCACTGTGCTATCAGCTTTGAAGAGTACCGGAAGGTGTCTAGATGCAAGACAGCCAAAGAAATCTGGGAAAAACTCCAGGTTACACACGAAGGCACTAAACAAGTCAAAGAAACGAGGATTGATATGCTGCGAAAAGAGTATGAGATGTTTAGCATGAAGGATGGAGAAAGCATTGATGAAGCATTTGAGAGATTCTCAATCATAATCAACAACCTTGATGCTATGGGTACAAACTATGCAGAACAAACCTTGGTGAGAAAACTCCTTAGAAGCCTCACAAAAGAGTGGGAAAACACTGCCACTGTCCTAACCGAGAGTAACAACATAAGTCCCATAACCTATGATGAGCTGAGAGGAAAACTCCTTGCCTATGAAGCCACACACACAAACACAGACTCAAAGAAAAAGGGAATAGCCCTCAAGTCACAAATAGAAGCGAAAGAGAGTGAGTCTAGTGATGGTATTTCAGATGACGAACTTTTATTTTTTGCTAGGAGATTTAGAAGGATGATGAAGAACAAAGGCAAATACAAGAGTTCAAGTTCAAGTTCAAAGGAGCACAAGATAGACTTGAGCAAAGTGACGTGCCATCATTGCAAGGAGGCTGGACACTTCAAGTCAAACTGTCCAAAGCTCAAAAAGGATGACAAAGGCAAGAAGGAAAGGAAGAGAGTACTCATGGCAGCTTGGGAGGATCTTGAGAATGACTCAAATGAAGAAGAAGAATCTGAAGGAGATGACAAAGACTGTTTCATGGCTGGAAACAACAATCTTGATGAGGTAAATTATTATGATTTGACCATTGAGGACTTGCATGTTATTATTGATGATCTCACCTTAAACACCTCAAAACTGCTTGATAAATACAATGGATGCAGATCTGAAAGAGATGTGTTAAGAGTTGAAAATGATTTTTTAAAAGAAAAAGTGAAGGAAACTGAATGTGCTTTGGACATCATTGAAGAAAACAGATTTCTAAAATCTGAACTTGAAAAATTAAAAGGAAAGCACATTGTGGATCCTTCACATGAGTTAATTGCTGAAAACAAAAGATTAAATGATATGATTAAAATGTTGAATGGTGACTTAGCAAAATTTGCTCAAGGTTCTAGCAACTTGGACAAACTACTTGCAAGTCAAAGACCATTGTTTGAAAAATCTGGTTTAGGCTACATAGCCAAGGAAGATGTTGTTTCTAACACATCCTCTATAAAATTTGTGGCTTCTTCATCAAATACCAAATCCATACCAAACAAATCAGGTATCGGATATGTTTCAAAATGTGAAGAAAAATCTGATGAAGAATACACAAATGTAGCTGAGTATTCACCAAGAACTAGTCCAAGTTCAAACCGGCCAGGTTTGGGTTATATTTCGAAAAATGAGGCCGCTTTCAAGAAACCAACTCTTCACTACAAAACCTCATTCTCGAAAGGTAAAAATACTCAAAAAAATTCTGGTGAAAATGCTTTTGCAAAGAGAAATAACTTTACTAAAAATCAGTTTGTCAAAAGAAATGCATCTCCTCCAAGAACCAGAAAATTTCAAAACTTTAATCATTTCAAGCAATATAACTCACATCAGTTTCAGCATCACACACCAGAAAATCATTGTGTTAATTGCAAAAAATTTGGTCACTCATATGCACAATGCTTCATTGAAAAGAGAGTTGTAGGAAACAAAGTCTACAATGTTATTTGTGATTTCAATGCACTTGGGCAACCAAGATGGATTAACTTCAAAGGATCCAAATTAATTTGGATACCTAAGGCTACTTGAAACTCATCATGCAGATTTGCCTAGCATCCAAGAACAAAAAGGACATGTGGTACATGGATAGTGGATGTTCAAGGCACATGACTGGAAGGTCAACCTACTTCATCAAACTAAATAAGTATGATGGAGGTTTTGTGACCTTTGGAGATGATGGTAAAGGTAAAATCATTGCTGTTGGAAAAGTAGGTAATGAGCAATCTACTTTCATTGATGATGTACTTTTGGTATGTGGTTTAAAGCACAATCTTTTAAGTATAAGTCAGCTGTGTGATTTGGGATATTTAGTTGTTTTCAAAAGGCTTGAATGCTGTGTTGTTAATGAAAAGACAAATGAAGTGATGTTTGTTGCCAAGTGTTTCAATAATATGTATGGACTTACTCTTGATGAACTAAAGAATCAAAATGTAGCTTGTCTTCACTCTAAAGAATCTGAAAAGTGGTTATGGCACAAGAGATTGGGCCATGCAAGTATGTTTCAAATAAACAAACTTGTAAAGAAAGAATTAGTAAGAGGTCTTCCTTTGATAAAGTTTGACAAAGACATCACTTGTGATGCTTGCCAAATGGGAAAACAAACAAAAAGTTCTTTTAAACCAAAGGAAGACATCTCTACTAAAAGACCACTTGAGTTGCTACACATTGATTTATTTGGTCCAACAAGAACTCAAAGCCTAGGTGGTAAACATTATGGTTTAGTAATTGTGGATGACTACACTAGGTTTGGTTGGGTTTTATTTCTTGCACACAAAAATGAAGCCTTTTCGGCCTTTGAACCTTTTTGCAAGAAAATTCAAAATGAAAAGGATTTGAAAATCTCTTCTATAAGGAGTGATCATGGAACTGAATTTGAAAATAATTTGTTTGAATCCTTTTGCGAGAAATTTGGAATATCTCACAACTTCTCTTGTCCAAGAACACCACAACAAAATGGTGTTGTGGAAAGAAGAAATAGAAGCATACAAGAGATGACAAGAGCTATGCTCTGTGAGAGCAATGTTCCAAAATTCCTTTGGGCTGAAGCGGTTAACACAGCTTGCCACATTTTAAATAGAACAATCATAAGGAAATTTTTGAAGAAAACCCCTTATGAACTTTGGAAAGGCTACCCACCAAACTTAGATTACTTGCACATCTTTGGATGCAAATGTTTTGTTTTAAATAACAAAGAAAATTTGGGAAAATTTGATCCAAAGGCTTATGAGTGTTTGTTTGTAGGATATTCCACAACGAGTAAAGCATATAGGGTTTATCATCAAGATGCTAGAATTATTGAAGAGTCCATACATGTTACATTCTGTGATACTAACTTGGTGCAAAGCATTTTGGAAGATGTTGATGCAGGAAATCAAGCTCAAAAGGAGGATGAGACTGCTCAGAATCATGGAAAAGAGAATTCTGGACAAGCTGAACCAGAAACAGCAAATGATGAAAATTCAAGAGACAATTCCATTTTGTCTCATGAATCTGAAGGAAATTCTGCAGACAGCAGCACACAGAATCCCTTGGTGACTGAATCTGCCTCCAAGTCCACCAGACCTCGTGAATGGAGATTCTTGAAGAATTATCCTGAGGAATTTGTCATTGGGGACGTCTCTCATGGAGTGCAAACAAGGTCCTCTACTAGAAAGGCAAATGAAGGTTCAAACACTGCCCTTCTTTCACAAATAGAGCCTCAAAATGTCAAGGAAGCACTTAGTGACCCTTCTTGGGTTAAAGCTATGGAGGATGAACTTCTTGAATTTGAAAAGAACCAAGTGTGGACGTTGGTTCCAAGGCCAAGTGGAAAGAAAGTGACCGGCACCAAGTGGATATTCCGGAACAAGTTGGGAGAAGATGGTAGCATTGCAAGGAACAAGGCAAGGCTGGTGGCACAAGGATATGACCAAGAAGAAGGAATCGACTTTGATGAATCCTTTGCCCCTGTTGCCCGAATGGAAGCCATAAGACTTCTCTTAGCTTATGCTGCATTTTGTGGTTTTAAATTATACCAAATGGATGTGAAATGTGCATTTTTGAATGGAGTGATAGATAGAGAAGTGTATGTGGAGCAGCCTCCTGGTTTTGAAAATAAAGAGCATTTTAATCATGTTTTCAAACTATCTAAAGCTCTCTATGGTTTAAGACAAGCTCCTAGAGCTTGGTATGAGAGACTTAGCTCTTTTCTTTTGAAAAATGGTTTTCAAAGAGGCACCACTGACACAACTCTATTCATCAAGAACTCTAATGATTCTTTTATTCTAGTCCAAATATATGTTGATGACATTATTTTTGGATCAGCAAATGAATCCCTTTGTTCTGAATTTGGAAAACTCATGACAAGTGAATTTGACATGAGTATGATGGGTGAACTTAATTTCTTCCTTGGGCTGCAAACTAAACAAACTGAAAAAGGTATTTTCATTCATCAAGAGAAGTATGCCAAGGAATTAGTTAAGAAATTTGGTATGGAAAATGCCAAACCCATGGGAACTCCCATGCATCCTAATTCTAAATTAGATAAGGGAGAAACTGAGAAAGATGTTGATGAGACTAGGTATAGAGGAATGATTGGCTCTCTTATGTACTTAACTTCCTCTAGACCCGATATTGTGCAAAGCGTTGGATTGTGTTCTAGGTTCCAATCCAAACCAAAAGAGTCACATCTTTCTGCAGTTAAAAGGATCATTAGATACGTTCATAGCACATCCAATTTTGGTCTTTGGTATCCTAAGATTGACGATTTTTCTGCAGTTGGCTATTGTGATGCAGATTTTGCTGGTGATAGAGTTGATAGAAGGAGCACTTCTGGTTTATGTTGCTTCCTGGGAAAGTCCTTAAATGTTTGGTCAAGTAAGAAGCAACCAACAGTGGCCTTATCCACTGCAGAGGCTGAGTATATAGCTGCTTCTTCTTGTTGTTCTCAGCTTTTATGGTTAAAAACACAGCTTGCTGATTACAAATTATATGTTGAAAATATTCCCTTGATGTGTGATAACATGAGTGCCATTAATATTTCTAAAAATCCAGTTTTGCACTCTCGGACTAAACATATTGAAGTGAAATTTCACTCAATCAGAGAACATGTCCAAAAGGGGGATATTAGCATTCAATTTGTTAAATCGGAGGAGCAATTAGCATATATTTTTACAAAACCACTTGCTGAGGACAGATTTTGTACGCTTAGGACTAGTTTAGGGATTTTAAGCTATGATTCATTGTTTGAGCTTTGCTGATGTGTTTGTTAAGTCTTGGTCTCACAGGTTCAAATGAGACAATTCTGGGCAGAAGAAGAACCATCACTCGGCACTTTATCTTCTAGGCTCTGAACCTTCTTGGAATAGGGTTCTGAAATTTTTTCAAGAATTCTCTTAACTTGCTGCAAATTGCAAACCCATTCATGTATTGTGCATGTCTTTTCTACATTTCTCATTATCATCATTTCAATTTTTGAAAAATTACAACTTCTGTTTTAATTGTGCTAATGTCTTGTTTGAGAATTCTATTTTGCAGGTCAAAGAGACATTTGTTGAATAAAAAAAATGGGAGATCTGGTTTTTGTCGTGTAAAAATGGACATGGACCATGCTTGAATCTTATTATACATGTGGTTTTTTTTTTGTTTTTGAAACCTTCAAGTGATATGAAACTCTCTTTTTGGTTCTAATGATTTTTTACCAAGAATTGGTATTTGAACATTGTGAGTTTTGTTATATAACTATGGTGTTGCTGGTTGAAATATGATCTTTATTATTCTTCCGAATTTTTTATTTCAAAACGCAACATCTAGCTTTAACATGCCTCTAATACTCTATTTTGCAGGTTCTATTTTGTTTTTCCCACCTTCATAACAAAAGGGGAGAAAAATGCATATATGAGGCTTGATAAGACATAAGACTTACTGAGATTATTGGATATTAGTTTTGATTAGTCTTGTGTTTGGTGACTGACTTGGGTTTATGAATTGAAATCTGTTTGACTTGTTTGTGAACTAAACTTGGATGACTTTAAGTCATTTGAACTTTATGTTGTGCTGGTGAATTGTTGTGTTGGCATTATTGTTTGTGTCCTCAGGTTAAGCGATAAGCATACATTAAGGGGGAGCAACTCATATGGAAGAAAGGGAGAGCACATCAAGCTAATCTGGTATCATCAAAGGAAAGTCTCTGACACTTTCTTGCAAAGATTAAGGTGCTGTTTTTTTGTTGATCTTGCTTATTGTCCGCCCTTGATGACAAAAGGGGGAGTAATAGCTACTGAATGCTTTTGCTGCTACTGAATTTTCTGTGATTTGAATTGTGAACTTTTGATTGTTGCTGATGATAGTGTTGAGCATATAAATTTTGTCTTGCAACTGTGTTGCTACAGGGAATGTATCCCCACTAACAATTAAAACTTGCTTTCATATGCTGTTGGCTTGCCCTTGATTAATCTTGATACTTTGATTTTGCTGCTGACATAATATGTTGAGAATTGGGCTAAATTTGTAGTGTTGATTGTTTAAACTCCCTTAGTCAAAATATTTTTGTGTAGCTCTTTATAATGCTCTCTATAAGTAAATGCAAACAGGAAAGAAAAGAAGAGTACAAATCCAGGGGAGTTAACTTTGAAAAAGAAAGGGGGAGCAACACTAAAGCAAGAAACATCAATCAAAGGGAAGTTTTCTAACTTTTCTAAAATTCAATTCCTTTTGGTTATTGCTTAAATATGTTTGTCATCAAGGGGGAGATTGTTGAGTTAAGAAATTAACTAAATTAATTAGTGATGACAAACATTATTTTATTGGGCAAAATAAATAATTAAATATTAATTATCTATAATTATATGCTGCTGATTATTTATGATGATATGTTGCAGGCCAAACATAAATATAATGCAGCAGCAGCCCAAGTGAATGAGAGAAACATATATATAAGGCTGGTGGGCTAAAATGCAAACGAAGCCCAAGAGAAACAAAGAATACAAGGCAACGGGCTGAATGAAAAAAAAAAAAAAAAGATCCAATCCAAGCCCAGTTCGTTGCCTCTCTCATTCAAACTCTTCCATCTTGCTCTCACCCAAAAGCAACGTTAACATGTCCCCTCTTGGTCAGAACTCAGAAAAAGAAAGAGAGAGCTTCTTCCCTAAGCTATTCACTAAAGAAGCAAGAAAGAGAAGATTAAGCAAATGATAGAAGTCTAATCACCCATCATCAATCTATATCAAGAAGAGGTCAGAAGTTAAAGGTGATTTTCATTTCCTTCTACATGCATCTTATTTTCTTCTCTTCTTCCCAACACTCTGCCATTCCAAAAATGGGTTACAAGGAAAAGTTGATCTCTGCTCTAATCTGCTGTGTATCCACGGTCACAAGTGTATCTTGGGAACCAAGTTGGTTTTCAATGGCTGAGATGGGGTTTTACCATTGGAAACATCTGTTTATGATGTCAAATGTCTTCGGTCAAGCAAATCCCTAATTTGGGGTAAATGAAGAAAGTAATCTCTGTTCACCACTACTGTACATCAATGGTCAAGATTGTTTCTTGGGGACCAAGAAGTATCTCAAGGGTTCAGATCTAGGTTCACCATTGAAAGATTTTGTTTCTACTGCTCTGTGGCTTTCGGTCACCAAAGGGAAGTCAGAACCAAAGTTTCCATTTTGGGGATTAACTGGAAAAAAAGCTTGTGGGTTGGTGAAGCTCAAGGCTCAAGGTGTTGACCTTGGAAGATGAACTCAGCCACATGCAAGGAGATATAAGAAGTTTGATGTTCATTCAGAAACTAAGGAGAGAAAACCAGTGAATAGAGGTTTTGTTCTGAGAAAGCTCTTTGAAGAAGTTCAACTAACTGGACAGTGTAACCTAATCAAAGGTGCATTCCGCCAGTATGAAGAACTGAATCAGAGGCTTGCTAATCTGGTTTTTCGCATAGCACAGAGGCTGTTGATGAAGTCAATCTCCTTCATGTTTTACTGATTGTAATGTACTTTTCTAAGCTTATCTTTCTGTAATTTCTTGAGAGAAAAGGCATTGTGAGAAAGCTTGAGAAAAAGCCATGAGTGAAAAAGGCTGAGAGATACACTTGAGAGAAAAGCCTAGAGTTATTTTCTGATTTCTTTAGGTTGATTAAGTGTCTTGTATCTAGTATCTGAATGGTATCCCTTTCTTAGTTGGGTTAGCACTAAGAGGTATAGTTAGGTATTAGCATAGCCAATGTCAAGTTAGGTTAGAACTTGAGTGTGAAAGGATTGGGTCAATCCTGTGTTATTGGTGTATGTAATACTGTTTACTATAGTGAAATTCTTCCACAGTTGTGGAGGAGACTGGATGTAGGTTGCATAGCACAAGGCAACCGAACCAGGATACATGCTGGTGTTAGCTTTTCTCTTCTCTGCTGTGTTCTATTTTCTGATATTCATGAGACAAAAATAAATTGTCTCATAAATTTCCGCTGCTAAGTTAAAACAGAATCAGAATTGCAAATCTGTTTTAAAAGGGTAACAACAGTAATTAAAAGGAAGGCATAGATTCAACCCCCCCTTCTCTAAGCCTACCACAACCTTCAGAGATCTCTCTATCTACCTGTTAAATTATAAAGTCTAACCAACTCTATCCATTAGCAACCTAAGTGGAGTAAGGGATAAATGTAATTTGCAACTTTAAGCACTATAATATTAATTATATATAAATAATACTGTCCATACTGATTTTTGCCATGTATCATCACTAGCAATCTAGCATGATCACGTGTTAAACTTGATGTTTCAGAATATTTTCCTTTTAATTGAAGAAAAAAATATGTTGCATGTATATATTTTCAGGTATATATTAAATTAAAGCGAAGATGATAAGTCTAAAATATCTACCATTATTGAGCATCCATAATATTTCAAGAGATCCATAATTTGAGAAAATAAGATGATTGGTTTACAACATCAACAATAATTTAGCAAATTAGAAGGACTGCGCCAAACTCCAAAGGAATAAGAGAAAAATAACGCAAAAAGACAACCCAACTCAACACTTTGTGTGTAAAAATCTTTGAATCATATCATATTTTTTCACGCATATACCTGTTTAATTATCCTTTTTGGTTTTACAAGGATATATCTATATTGGATATAATGATTTTCTTATATTATACTAATTGGAGAACTAATAAATGTCACATGCCAATTCCTTGTTGCTATTTCGTTAAACCATAATGTTTATATATTAAAAATTAATTACTATATATATATATATAGAGTATTCCATATTATCTGTTGGAAAGTTTTCAACGTCCACCTTACCTTATTCAACTACGGGAATTTTTTCTGGTTCGCTACTATCCTATCTGAGCCTACAGCGCGCCGCCGGCTAAGATACTTGACGAGCCAGAAGACCCCGGGCCCAGATGGAAGACTCGATCATATATATATATATATTAAAAAATATAAAAAATTAATTTTTAATTAGTTAATATTTATTATTTTTATAATAATTATAAAATTATATTTTAACTTTTGTTTTTGAAAAAAATTAGGATTTTAGATTAAAAGTTTGGGTTTAAAATTTAGGATTTAAGTTTAAAATTTAGGCCATAAAATTTAAAATTTAAAAAAGTTGACTGAGAAAATTTTGCTATTTAATTAAATTTTATATTAATTTATACATTTTTTAACTAAATAATCAACTATACTAGAATAATCAAATATGTTATACTAGAATAATCCAATTTATAACAAACAATTATTTAAATTTATTTATAGTAGTATAATGAAATAATTATTTGAGCTACCAAATAAATAGCTATTTCTATTTCTACAAGTGATTATTCTTGAAATTGGTTTTTATTTCTATTTCTATTTCTACTAATTTTTTGTATATACGTAACATGATTATTCTTGAAATTGGTTTTATTTTTGTTTTCTTTTTGTAATCTATATTTTAATTTATCTTATAAATTAAGAAAAAAATGCACCTCATTCCATAATATAAATAAAACTTTGTATGTTTAAATACTCGTGTTCATACACTGTTTCAATACTAAGGCCCAGGTCCAAATACACCAAAAGGTCCAATCCAAAGATTGGCCTTCGTTATTCACCGACCTCTTTAGAAGAGGTCGGACTCAACACAGACTTCTTTCCAAAGAAGTCGGGCTCAAGAGATAGCTGGCAAATAACACTTATTCAAATAAGTAACTGCCCCTAAAATTTCTCAACCCACTTCTAGAAGTCATATCCCAACAATCCCTAGATAAAGGAACGGTTATCCACCTAAAAAGGTGGCACTACTCCAACGGTGGTTATTGGATCACTACTATAAATACCCTGACACCCCTCAGGTATCACTAAGTTCCAATACATTCTAAACCTGCTTAACCCATGCTGACTTAGGCATCGGAGTGTCTTTGCAGGTACCACCCCCTATTCTTTCACATACACAACTCGGAGGCGGCTCCCAGACGTAAACCAAGTCGGAGACCACACTCCTCTTGCGCTTGGGCCTCACAAACAAGCCCAACCACCGTCCGGTTCTAGGTAAGCCCCGGAACATTGGCGCCGTTGTTGGGGACCTGGAGCTCAACTCTTGATAATGGCGGATGATCAACAACATAGTCAGACAACCACTCGACATGAATAAGATGCAAGCATGTTAAAAAGAAGCTGGAATACAGTTTCTATGGATACCAGAAATCCCGTAAAAACTTCTCCCGATGGGCAGAGGATATCAAACAGGGATGATGATTCTACTTCTACAGTTAAATTGGATTAAACAAAAGAGAAGAAAGCACCATCCCAAGGCCATTGTAGAAAGCAAACTAAGACGAACTCGAAAGCTAATTGAATAAAAGAATTTTCAATTCAGAAAATTCAATTGGCAAAAGAAGTTACGTGAAAAAAAAAATAAGAGGAAAAGGGAACGTGACTACGCCCAACCTCTTCGTGAAATAGGATGGACAATGACACCTGTGTCGACTTACAATCTCGGAAAAATCCATGATACCCACTCATGGAATGGAGCAGTTGCATGTTCCAAATACACAGCATCAACCAATTTGAATGCAACCCAATCCGACAACGGAGTGATGAATCCAGTTTTTTCTTCAGTGGATTCACATATCAATTACAACAGAGTAGTGAATAACACGGAAAATTCACATGGCACATCTTTCGTTGGTTGCTCACAAATTACATCACTACCAATGAATATGGAAAGAAATAATCCTATGGTAGAATTTGATGTCGTTTGCACACCAATAAAGATGGATGTCTTCCAAGAAGAAAACTGGAATCTGATCCAAAGGAAAAAAAGTCGGGGTGACAAAGGCCCAGTCTTCATTGGAGGGGATGATCTTTTCTCTAAAGAGGTCATGCATACAAAGGTCCTAAAAATTTTTCAACATCCTAACATGGATCCCTATAATGGATCTACTGATCCACATAACTATCTCAGCAACTTCAAAGAAGTCCACCAGGTCGGAGAAAGCTGTACAAAATTTGACCTCTTTTAGAGAGTTCATGAAGAAAAGTCTGACCTCTTTTAAAGGTCAGACTTTACAACAAGGTCGGATGAACTTGGAGCTCACAGAAAATCCGACCTCTTTTAAAGGTCAGACTTTACAACAAGGTCAGATGAGCTGGGAGCTCACAAAGAAAATCCGACCTCTTTTAGAGAGCTCATGAAGAAAAGTCCGACCTCTTTTAAAGGTCAGACAACAAGGTCGGATAAACTTGGAGCTCACAAAGAAAATCCGACCTCTTTCAAAGTTCATGAAAGAAAAGTCCGACCTCTTTTAAAGGTCAGCCTCTACAATAAGGTCAAAAACCTCCAGACTAATAAGGAAAAATCCGACTTCTGTTAGATCCCACGAAGAAAGTCCGACCTCTTTTAAAAGTTAGACTCTACAAATGAGGTCTAAAACCTCATTTGCTTATAAGAATCCGACCTCTTTAGAGCCGACAAGGGAAAAATCCGACCTCTTTCATGATCAACTCTACAATGAGGTCGAAAATCTCAAAGATTACCAGAAAAGAAATTCTGACTTCTTTTAAAGATCAGAGTCTATAATGAGGTCGAAAACCTCCAAGCTTAGAAAGAAAGTCCGACCTCTTTCCAAGCTTAAAAAGAAAAATTCGACCTCTTCTAAGGATCTAAGCTTATGAAGAAAATCTGACCTCTTATGGGGATTCAAGTCTACAAATAAAAATCCGACTTCTTTTAGAGCTTATGAAGAAAAGTCCGACCTCTTTTAAAGGTCCAACTTTACAACAAGGTCGGATAGGCTTAGAGCTTTCAAAGAAAAGTCCGACCTCTTTCTTGAGGTACGACTTCGAGAACCAGATCCCAAGCATAAATGGCCAAGAGAAGGCCATACGAAGAAATATCTCAACTAACAACTTCGTCTTGATCCAAAATGACATCGGGACAAAATCAGACGAAGAAAAGCCAACACCAAAATAAAAAGATCCCAAAAAAATCACTTAAGACTTGAAAAAGAACTACTACTACAACGTACTCGACTTACTCAAAAACAATCTACCTAGATTATGCCATATCTACAACAAAAGGGATACTACAGCTAGAAAGCACACCTTACTCCCTAACGCACACTTTTTCTGACTTGAAGTGACGAGATCCAAAGTGGTGTAAGAAGTTATAAATGCAAATCGTGGTCCGACCTCATTAAGCCACTTGTACTAAATCAAGCTGGCAAGGGACAAACCTAAAATGAATTGCACAAATAACTTAAGGACAGCGTGATCATAATCAAACATCAACACGAAGAGGATGTAAACCTGACCTCACAACAATTTGTTTAAAACAAATTGAAAAAGGATAGTAATTTATAAGAATGCCTCCTCAAGCCAAGGGATAAGTATTCGACCTTACTAAGTTAACACAACAAGTATAAAACAAGTTATTCGACCTCCCAAAAAGAGAGTCCAAAATAACTTGTAAAAGTCACATAGCAACAAATAGTAAGATTCAAGAATGGCATGACTGAATACTCGAGTCCGACTTTATGAAGCTCGACCTCGAGTAGAGGCACTGGCTTATTATGAGAGCCAAGTCCAAAATTATTAACCAAAAACAACATTCTACAATGATGCTAGAGCACGGAAGAATAACTTGACCCCCTTCCAAAAATCTGAGAGCAAACTCAGATAAGAAAAGAGGTTTTGAGAAATTCTACAATGAAGTTGATAACATTCAAGTTCAAAAAGAAAAGCTTGACCCCCTTCCGGAAATTCGAGAGCAAACTCGGATAAGGAAAGAGCTCTTGAGACAAAGGATGGCTACGAGATTCACCGCAAAAGACCTCATCTTGATAAGAAAAAATATCAGGCTACTAAGTTCGGGCGAAGAAAAGCTGACAACAAAAAGGATAGGACCCTACAAGTTTACTGAGATCTTAGAAAAGGGCTACTACAAAGTGTCCGACCTCAAAGGTGATGAACTACCCAGGTCGCGACACACCTCCAACATAAGGAGATAAAATAATTCCTTATGAAAATTGATTTTCTACAATTAACACACACCAATTGAAGCTCGATAAACCGCGAAAATCACGGGGCGATCATATAGAAATCGCCTGGATGAAGCGACGAGGAACCAATTGGTGGAAAGAAGTTACATATGCGAATTGGAAAGAAAACACCTCGAAACAGCTCGGGCCAAATGGGTTGAAAAAGTTGTGTTTAGAACAAGTCGCAAAAGTAACTTAACTAAATATGCTCCTCGAGGCATAAATACGATCTAACAACTCAATCCACACGAATAACAAATGGATCGTACAAAATCTCAAGCCCACGATCTCATCTCTACAAGTTCTAAAAATAAACGACATAGTCGTATAAAATGGAACAATTTCACAAAAACAAGTTGTTCCAAGAAAACTCGTTCTAGTATTCACAACAACATAAGAATAACTCGGATTAAACGAGTTATGCCAGTCAACTATATTTTCAACGAAATTGTGTCAAGCACAAGTCGTGTCTATCTAAAAGCAAAGCTTTAAAAGTGATTTGTATAAAAACAAATCATTAAAGCAATGCATTAAAAAGTGATTTCTATCAAAATGAATCACTAAAGTAAAATCAAAACAAAAATCCTTCAACCAAATGACTCGTATAGAAACGAGTTAAAAAGGAAAGAAAGGATTGTAAATGTTTTTGAACAAAATCGAAATGTAAAAACTATCCTCCAAAACAACTTGGGTAAAACGAGTTGTATCATACACAAGGATGACAATCTTGTAAAAACTAGAAAGGGGAGGGAATAAGCATATAATCCCTTCACCTAAGGCGCCAATTTATGCTCGGCAAAGCGCAAAAATCACGGGCTGATCTTTTCAATGGTCGCTCGGATAAAGCTACGAGGTTCAAATTGGTGTCCAATGGTTATAATACGGCTTGATGATTTAAAACAACTCGAGCTCATGAGTTGAACAAAATCGAGTAAAAAATAACCATATGATCTAAATGCTTTGTATTAAAACAAGTCATGTATCCTCAAAACAACTCGAACTGAACGAGTTGTACGAAACTAGGACAAGAAATATTCTTTGGTTAAGCAAGATGTGCTAAAACCAATCATACAGAGCCTACAAGCCCGGGTTCAAATACTCGAATCCAACTCTTAAGAAAAAGATATTGAACTCGAGTAAGGACACTGTTCATACACTGGCCCAACACTAAAGCTCAGGTCCAAATACACCAAAAGGTCCAATCCAAAGATTGGCCTTCGTTATTCACCGACCTCTTTAGAAGAGGTCGGACTCAACACAGACTTCTTTCCAAAGAAGTCGGGCTCAAGAGATAGCTAGCAGATAACACTTATTCAAATAAGTAACTGCCCCTAAAATCTCTCAACCCACTTCTAGAAGTCATATCCCAATAATCCCTAGATAAAGGGACGGTTATCCACCTAAAAAGGTGGCACTACTCCAACGGTGGTTATTGGATCACCACTATAAATACCCTGACACCCCTCAGGTATCACTAAGTTCCAATACATTCTAAACCTGCTTAACCCATGCTGACTTAGGCATCGGAGTGTCTTTGCAGGTACCACCCCCCATTCTTTCACATACACAACTCGGAGGCGGCTCCCAGACGTAAACCAAGTCGGAGGCCACACTCCTCTTGCGCTTGGGCCTCACAAACAAGCCCAACCACCATCCGGTTCTAGGTAAGCCCCGGAACAACTCTATAAATTTTTTTTATTATAACTAAAAAAATTATTTTTTCCACCAAAAATAAAATTCATAGGCTCTTATATTGTATTCATCTTATTTTTTGTTTTGAATAAAATACTGAAAATGAAACAATAACAAAAATATATGAAATATTGGGGGGAAAAGGTATTTTAGTTCTAAATTATTGTAGAGAGCCTATAATAATATACCTTATTGACAAAGACCAAGACCTTACCAAGAATAATGATAGAAGAAATCCTTTTCCCCCTTCTAAATCAAATAGATTGAACACATATAGAGCGTGATTGATTTTTCTCACATCATCATGACAATAACATATGTGGTTTATAATAGAGAATTTTTTAAGAAGATAATCAAAATGGTTAAATTTTTATTTTATATATTTATATCATCAAATTTATTTTAGGACAAATCACACATATAAACCAAATGGAACTCAAAATTACACAATTCTACCAAAAAGAAAAACGTTATAAAGATCTACCAGAAGGACAATTTTATGTAATTTAAATCAGTCTGATTCGAATTATTTATTCCAACACTAATTCAAATTCTACCAATTTAAATTACTAGAGATACACACAAATCGAATTGGTTTATGTAATTCGAAACAGCATGAGTCGATTTATGCATGCATGTGAAGTCCCTACTAATTCAAAACAAGCTGTTTCGATTTAGTCCCTGGTTTTGTTCTTATATAATTTGAACAGGGTTGATTCAAATTACTATGCATCGAGCTATTATAAATTTTTACAATACCCCTAACATTTTTTAAGTTATTTTTTTTAATTATTTTGTACGGAATAAAATCTTTTTGTGGTATAATTTAAATAAATTTATTTAAGAAATTTATTAAAAATATATTTACTCAATTTTCAAATATAATAATACTCTTTTACATAATTAATAATTTAAAAATTAAAAAAATTATTTCATTTCATGCGAAGCAATTAAAAAAAAAAGATTAAATTTAAATGCAAATATTTATGTATGTACTCAAATTTTAAATAAAATACTCTACGTAATCAATAATAATTTAAAAATTAAAAAAATATTTTATTCCATGCAAAGCAATTAAAAAAATGGCTTAAAAGATGTTAGCAATACTGTAAAAATTTATAATGTCCCAGTGACTTAGGTAAGTAATTGTTTCGCATAAAATAAAATAATTTTTAAATTTTTAAATTATTAATTATATTAAAGAGTATTATATTTGAAATTTGAGTATATATAATTTTTAATAATTTTTTTTAATAAATTTATTTAAATTATACCACAAAAAAGATTTTATTTCATGTAAAATAATTTAAAAAAATGACTTAAAAAATGTTAGGAGTGCTGTAAAAATTTGTAATAGCTGATGCATAGTAATTCGAATCAGTCCCATTCGAATTATATAAGAACAAAACCAGGAGTAAATCGAAACAGTTTATTTTAAACTAGTAGGGACTTCACATGCATGCATAAATCGACTCAAGCTGTTTCGATTTACTCCTGGTTATTATTATTATTATTATTATTATTATTATTATTATTATTATTATTATTTAATCCTCCTGCATGCTTCTAATCACCTCATTAATCATAATCCTAATCACCAAACTCTCTCTCATCTGATCTATTATCTTCTAACAAGGTGTTCTTTTAGTCTACTTTTGCATTGTGCGTATATTAATTAACTAAAAAGTTCAATTCTAGTATGATTATTTTTTATAGTGGTTATGATAATTATATAAGTGTTGTTAAAATTATATTACATTTTTTGTTACCTTTTGAAATGTTTTTTTTAAATAAATTAAAAAATTTCTTATAGTGGTTATGATAATTATTTCTTCCTCTCTCTTCTCTTCTTTTTTTTTTTTTATTAAAATTTTTTCTCTTTTTTTTATTTTTTCTTTCTCTTTCATCATCATCATCAGTTATCTTGTTGTTGAAGATAATAAATAATTCAGGTTCAGCTTGTCAATTGAATCAGAACGAAATTGATTATTGTTTTGAATCCAAGGCTAAGGTGTGGTTCAATTTAGAAGAAAAAACAAGGCATTAGAGGAAACATTTTTTTGCAGCAAATTTGGGTGTAGTACGAAGATATTTGGGTGTAACACGAAGATATTTAGGTGTATTTTAAGAATTTTTTGGTGTATTTCTATTCTGATAAGTTCTGTATAATTCAAAACTCTTCCTCTTCCTCCTCTTCATCTTCTACTGTCTACTGCTTCTTCTTCCTCATCTTCTTATTTCGTTTTCTTATAATTCTTCTTGGGAGAAAAAATCAAACAAAGAAGAAAAAAAATACATAATATTGCAAATCAATAGAAAGAGGAGTAGGAAAAAAAAATGCAGCAACAACGGTAATAAAAAAAACAACAATAAAGATGAAACACGTGAAGAAAAAGGAGAAACGCAAAGAAAAAGGAGAAGAAGAAGAAGAAGAAGAAGGAAGAGGAGGAGGAGAAAGAGGAACGTGAAGAAGAAGTGCCTTCCATAATGGTGAGTGAGAGCGTACTTTGGAAATGGTTGAGTTACGCGGGTATTATCACGCTCCAATAGGTGAATGTAGTTTTTGTTAGATTTGGCCTAACTTGTAAGACTTGTAAGCCAAAAAGACTTGTATGTGTAGTATAATTCTAAAAAAATAGGATTTTGATTCTCTAAAATTTAAATTTCACTTATAGAATAAAGTGTGATCTCTCACCATTTATTTTATAGGTGGGAACAAGAATAAATATGAGAGAAAAATTATTCAAAGGTAGAAGATCACACTTTATCCTTTAAAATACAAATTTAAAATTTAGAGGATCAAAATTCAAAAAAATATTACTTTGATTTTAACAATACTTTTTATTACACCATAATTATCGTAGTGACTATAGTATAGTCCCAGTAGAATAATCCATAATATTTTTTTAGTAATTTTAGATGTATTTTAGCATTAATCTATATACTTCATGTCGCACTATTGCAGCTAGTACTCGTAAGCAAATGCAACCTTACAGAGAAATTGAAAAATAATAAACACTTGAAGGGAGGTATTTCATTGATGATCGATATAGAAATTGATAATTGGATCGTAACGTACACCTTATTTTTCTTATTTATTTCCAATTATTGCTAAATATTTCTATATATTATATATTAATATATATATAGATCAATTATTTAATGATCTTTATTTATACAAGTCATGGTGAATAACGATCCTGATCCCGATTAGGCCAATAATTAGAACTCTTTGCTGCTGCTTACTGCACCCTATAAAATAACATCAAATATCGATCAAATTAGTATAAATATGTATGTATGTGATATATATAATATTATTAGACATGAAAAATAAATTTGGAAAAAATATAAATAATATCGTTAACTACAAAATAAAAGTAATTAATTAACAAAGTCTTGTATATTTTCTTATTAACTATTACACCTTCCCGTACATGCTTCTCACATATTATTAAATGCCAACTTCGATTCATCCCTAACTATCTTTTGAGCCAAAATTTGTATGTTTATATGGTGTGTAAAGATAGTATTTAACATGGTATTTAACAAAATATAAATTTTATCATTATTTTTTCACTATAATAGAAGTTAGAGATAACAACGAATCATTAGCGACTGTTTTGATTGCCGCCACTATCTATTAAATCAACGACAATTTTAACTACGACTTTAAGAATAACAGTTATATAATCTATTAACGTTTAAATAAGTTATAAGTAGAGACTATAAGAGATTATTCTATAAAAGCTCTAACACCATGCTAGAAACTTAAAAAAGAGATTAGAAAAGAAAATGTGTGTTTACAATGAATCAAAATATGATACTACTGTAAGGCTTGTTTGGGTGAGCTTCTAAGAAAAGATCTTTTTTCGAGTTATCTTTTTTTAAAAGATCTTATGGAAAAGTAAAAGTAATTTTATGTTTGGGTATCTCGTACAAAAAGATCTTTTTATTTATCAATTATGTTTAGGTATAATAATATAAAAGTACTTTTTTATTTATTTATTACATGAAAAACATCTTTTTTAAGGAAAAAAGATCTTTTAAAAAAAGATGTTAATTATAGCTTTTCAAAAAAGATATTTTTTTTTATTTTTCTAGTACTTTTACTTTTACTACTAGAAATTTGCCAAACACGTTAAAAAATAAAAAAAGATCTTTTTTCATCTTTTTTTATCAAAATAACGGCGCCCAAACAAACACTAACATCACTTATAGAATCTCAAAAAATTGAATAAGATTATGATTATCTCAAATAATTACTTAAGAAAACCTACTATATATAAAATTCAAAACAGAAAAAGAAAAAAAGAGAAAAATAATAAAAACTTACTTGGAGCAGTTAGTAGTTGGGTAAACTTTGTAGGGACATTTAGTGCCACATAAACCAGCAATTTGATTAACACGTTTATAATCAATCCCAGGAATAAGGGCAGCCCTATCCTTAATGCATTGGCATGCAGATCTTCTATCATCTCCATTCTTATATCCTTTATTAAGAGAATATATACCTTGGCAGCACAATTGTGACACATTCCCTCCCAAAACTGCATAGCTTACGCATGGAAGTAGCCAAACTGTGACTTGGTCACAACTCAATGTTGCTTGACCATGAGAACCAACTATCACCATGCAAGCCATAATTGTAGCTACTAATGCCAATTTAGCCATTGCAAAAATGGGTTTTCTTAAGTAATATGATTTATTAATTTATTTAGTGTATGGTTGTTTGTGTGTTGAGGGGTAGTTTGTGGGGGATTTATTATATAGAGTGGAGGATTTTGGTTGTAAGCATTGGGGGATTGAATAAATTTAGAGATAGAGCCATCATAATTGTTTGATTGTTTTGCATTATTCATGGTGAGAAAATTCAAAGAATAATGTGCCTCATCATGCAAAGAACTGTAAAAAAAAATGTGAGAATTAAGGGTGTATATTGCTAAGATTAGATTGAGTAGCCAGATAGATTGCAAATAGTATTTATTAATTAGGTGCTATGTTTATCGATAGATATAATTATTTATGTATGTATTTTTTTTTATCAGATTAAATTTTTAAGAGAAGTAATACTATATTATGATATCAGAAATTTTTATGATTAGAAAACATAAAATTTAATCTTTATAATTTTGATCTTTATTGACGCAAAAAAGAAAACAATTTTAGAAAAAAAAAAAGAAAAAAATCCTATGAAAAAAATTTACACAAATAAAATATAAGGAGGAATGCTAGGGCCAGCAATTTTGGTATTTTATAATTATCAATTGGCCATCAATAGTGTTTTTAATTGTGTGAGATTATATCTAATGGTGGGAGATCACTTACTTTTGTTTTAATGGTTAAATGCTGGTTAAAAAACATAAAAGTTGCTGGCCCTAGACTTTTCTAAATATAAGTGTGTGTGAAGTCTAACAAACTCTATCTATTAGCAACCTAAGTAGAGATACAGATACGTGTAAGATAAAATTTCGGGAGTCAATACTTTTATTAAAATTTAATTTATATTTAATCATTAAAAAAAAGTGTGTAATTTATGTTATTAAATATAATTTTATATTATTAAAAATATTAATGATAATTAATTAATGGCTACAAATTATAAAATATACTGATTTTCTAACACACTACTCTAAATATAATTTGCAATTTTAAGAACTATAATATTAATTATATACAAATAATACTGTCCATAGTCCATACTGATTTTTGCCATGTATCACTAAAATATCACGTGTTAACTTGATTGTTTCAGAATATTTTCCTTTTAATTGAAGAATAAAATATGTTGCATGTATATATTTTCAGGTATATATTAAATTAAAGCCGAGATGATGATAAGTCTAAAATATCTACCGACATCCATAATATTTCTAGAGATCCATAATTTGAGAAAATAAGATGATTGGTTTACAACATCAACAATAATTTAGCAAATTAGAAGAACTGCGCCAAACTCCAAAGAATAAAAGAAAAATAGCACAAAAAGACAACCCAACTCAACACTTAAGTGTGGAAAAATCTTTGAATCATATCATATTTTTTCTTCCGTTTTCTCTACTCTACTATGATAGATAATTGATAGAATAATAGATAATTGAAAGCAATACTTTTTGTCTTTTCTTCCGTTTTTTCTACTCTACTATGAATAGTCAAGATTAATGTCTGTGGAATGTGTTAATAACCAATAAAAGTAAATAAAATCTTAAGATATTTTCTGCCGCGATTCACGCAAGATATTATGGTCTTATTAGTTTCTTATAGGTTTATTAATTTTCATAACTAGACTGTAGAAAACTAGAAATAAGAATCCTCTGCTCTCTCTTTTATTTATTTATTTATTTATTTATTTATTTATTTCATAGCATGTTCAGGTTGGAATGAGTCAAATTAAAAAGATAATTGACCATTATATTAAAAGGCGATTAAATAGCACTTCTTAAAGGTTTTTTTTTTTTTGTTAAACATAGATAGTTCGGTTTTTAGGTTTTACATAATAAAAAAGAGTCCGTGGAGAGATTATTAGAGATATAGATGGAAAATTTTTTGTTGGTTTTAGTACAAACTTAATTTTTACTTTGGTTACTTCGATAGAGTTCTAAAAAATTTTAATGAGTATGGATCTTATTATAAACTTTGGGTATAATATCATGTGGTTATAGAAGTAGATTTAGTTGTTGCAATAAAACTTGTTTTTTATGATAATATTGATTTATATTCTTTTTGAATCCTTATTTTGACAATTAAAAAGAGGTGCAACAGATTAATTAACTGAAAAATATAACATCAGTTATAGAAAGCAAATTTTTGTGTAGATAAAATAATTAATTATGACTATATTTATTTTTTGGCTATTATGTGTTTTTTAATTTACCTTTTTGTATCTCTCTTCGTTTTCGTGCTAATTCTATCAGTATTTTATTTTTAAGAATTATTGTCCTTTAGTTTTTTTTTTTTTTTGGACTTTATATTCCGTTGTTAATTAAAAAAAGGCCGCCTCGAAAATTTATTTTTGAGTCCTATTAGGGAGTCAATGGAATATTTATACAATATGTATAATGGGTTATATGAGTTACAAAATGAACATCATCCGCCTTAAAAATTTATTTTTGAGTCCTGCTAGGGAGCCAATGAAATATTTGTATAATGTGTACAATGGGCTATATGAGTTACAAAATAAACATCACCTATAATATCCAGAATAACCATCCGGGTATTAGGGATAATAAACATCTCATATCATAAAACCACTCTCATCCCAAAAGCTTACGCTGATAGAAACTTACGCTGATAGAAAAAGATAACACTAATAGTTATATCTCTAATACTCCCTAAACTTCTATTGTACACATTATATAAATACTCCATTGGCTCCCTATACTTTTCCTTTATTTTAACATAAGAATCAATCGTTATATATATATATATATATCCGTAATTAATAACTCATAAGTAGATAAAATAAAGATGTGTATTAGTGAGGTTTTAGTTGAGGGTGGCAAAAAGGGTTTGCAGACGATAATTTGCTTTCAGTAGCAAAAAATGCCGTTGAAAAAAGTGTTATTTCTACTAGTAATAACTTGACGGGGGCAATATATAAACTCCTTCCTAAACTTGCTTTAATTTGCTTAATCTTTTAAGGGGTGAGCTTAATGCTCGCACGCTCCATTTTTCTAACACCAAATGCACCAATTTGTTTATGAATATGATACTCACTTCAATTTTTATTTTTATTTTTTTTATCTTTTTATTTGATTTTGGGTAGAAGTTTTTGTTTTGCAATTTGTCTGTTGATCTTAATGTTATTTTCAAACAATTCCTTTTGAGAAGTCTTTGATTTATGGTATGAAAACGTTGAGTTTTGGTAATGATAATTGATATTTGATTGCTGTCATTTTTTTCTTAATCTTCGGCAATCATTGTTAACGGCATTAAAGGATATAAACTTGTTGATTGTCCGATATAAATGATGACCTGAATGAATACATATGCTTAAAACCCATATTTATAAAGAAACCCCAAATTATTACCAATTTTATTATCTATTTTGGTTCTTTAAGCACCAAAATATATTTTCACCACCTTAAAAAACTCCTATCTAACATTAGCCAAAGTGCTTTTGCTCCTTCATTTTGTCGAATCACTTGACGCCGTTAACAACCACGAAGAATTCGAGAAGTTTAAGAAGAGGAGGCACGATCTAAAAATGGAACTGTTTAGAAGCGTTCAAAGAACAAGAACAAGAAAATGAAGCTCTACATGTTGATGGAGCAATTTCTTCGGGTCCTCTTCTTCATGTCATTGAGCAAGATTGAAATTTTTAAATATAATTTTGGGGTAAAAGTATAAGAATTAAAAGTAATAATATGTTTAAGTTTAAAACATAATTAGACTATAGTCAATGATATGTCATTAGATAGACACATGTTTATATTTGAATAAGAACAACTAAGCAGAATAACTTAAACCCTGAATTTAAGGTTGGTATGGGAGAAACCACCTTATAATGATAGAATGTAACACAAATATTTCGTACAAGCTAAGTTATTTTATATTTGAAACGAAATCATGAATGTACGGCACACAATTAGATTGAGTTATTAATATCAACATGGACATGATAGCTAGCTACTACAACTACATTGGTCCCTTCCAAATTTCTTGGATTCTACAACTACTCAGTAGATCTTAAAAATACAATGCTAATACGTATTATAATTAAGTAAAAGTATAGGTAACTAATAAGATTTTTAAATAATGTGTAAATAATGTAAATTAATAGAGTTAAAAGAGTAAATTTAATTAGTAATATTAAATTAGGGTATGGTGTATTTTTATTTGATTGGTAGTTGTTTATATTGTTCAAAATTTTCATTGTTCCCTAACACTCCCCATTAATTAATTATTGAGGCATTCTTCATTCTTTATGAAATTAAATTTTTTTATGTTCTATAAAGGTCAGATGCATTCAATTAAAAAAAAAAAGAACAAAGAGAAATAAATAAGAGAGTAAAAAATAATAAATAGATATAATAAAAAAAATCAATTTACACGATCAAATAAATAAAAATTTCCAACAATGATTGGGTTGCACAACTATTGAGTAAAACCCAAAAATACAATAACAATGCATGGTAGAATGAACTCAGAACTAGTTTCATCTTCCATTTTCTACTTTAGCAAAATCCACCCTAAACATACTTTAAAAATATGTAACACAACAATAAATCACAGTATACAAGCTATCAAACGGAGGTGATAGCTAAATATCCCAACATACCAAAAAATAAACTATAAAAATGACCTTTCACTCCCTATATTCTAACACCCACAAGAACCAAAATGTCATGATTCAACATGATTTTTGTAAAACTTTTGCTACAAAAAACCCCAAGGGTGATGCTCCTTTGTTGAGGGAATCCCTAAGAATAAACAATTTAAGAATTAATCCTCAATAATCTAAATGGAACTTTAAAGGAAACAAAGAACCTTAATTAGACGGCTAAATGTCAACATTATAAACATCTTGAAGAGAAGGAACAAGGCCATGAGTCAGCAGGTCAATCAAGAGATTTGTTAAATTCAAAATGTATTGCTGCTCTCACTCGCAGAAAGTGAGGGGCCTTCGGCTTTCACAAGGGTTGATCCTTTGCTGCTAATGTCGAGTCCCTGCAAGCGACCGAGCTGGTCGTTATGCAATATATCAGCGAGTTGATGAGAATTTGAATGTTGCATTTCATGAGGAATGTTGGATGGGGGGTGACAGAATGACATCATTGGTATGCTCTGCAGACCAGGAGGACCTGAACTTTGTGGGACTGGAAAAAAATTTGACCCTGCAAATTGCATCTGTTGCATTCCTAGATTAAAAGATTCAGAGGGCTTCATTGCCTCCCCGGTGGCAATCTTTAGCCTCTCTACTTCTTTCATCAATGCGTCGTTAAGAGCTGCATCAGATCAGAAACAAGTTCCAGTGTTTTTAAGATTACCATCCTAATAAAGTCTAAAGGGTGTAACACTTTGACAAAGTGATTGAATTAATAATATTTACCATCGCGAAGTTGTGCTTGTTGTTCCATGGCTTGTAGCCGAAGTTTGAGCTCGGTATTTTCACTACTCAGACCTGTTGTGTCCCTCTATAAAGAATAAAGACGAGACATGTCATATTCATATACAACCTCCGTATGTAATTTAAGTCAATAAATATTGGATGGCAATAATCTTAAATTATGAAAATCATCGAGCAGTAATCATAATCAGCCAAAAAGGAAACTGCAGATAGAAGCATATCGTAACCTTTTCAAACTAAATTCTCAATGATTTATGGAAAAAAAATATAAGCCAAGAAAAATACAGTCCTCAATAAACAAAATGAGATATTGTACAAGGAATTTCCAGTTTGTTGCAGCAAAGATGAACTTAACACTTGAGTGCTTCATCTATTTTATGGCAAAATCATGCAAGTGGTTTCAGATGGACAGCACGAACCTGGTATAGGGTCAATTGGGCAGAAAGAGTTGTAGCTTCGGTCTGAAGGGTCTGAACTTTGCGCTCGAGTTCTTGTATATAGCGGGCCTTTCTCTCTTTTGAACGTGCAGCAGATTGCCGATTAGCAAGTATTCTGTACATACAAGATACAACAATATTCGTCAGAATACTAATCCACAGAAAGTACTAAGATATGGAAGCACAAAACGACATGAAACAAAAGAGCAGCGTCCCTTGAATCTCACTATCCCTCACTTTTGTTTCTCCCATCTCAATTTGAAATCAAAGCACACACAAAATGGGAGGATACATGATGATCTCTGTTTTTCAGAAATAATAAATTATCTATTGTAATGTCACTAGATTGAGCATAATTCATGTTAAAAAGGAAGAGTCTTCAGTCACCAAAAAAAAAAAAGGAAGAGTCTTCATGACAAATGGTTTTGAACTGTGGCCTGCACAGCATTTGTATTGGTTTTGAAGGTTCTGCTACAAATTCACAATTGCAGCTGCATCAGCCATGTAACCTTAAAAACTTCCAAGGTGCCTATTCAGAAACTACCTATCAATTGCTATAACAACTCATCCGATTCTGAATTCCAATGCTTCAATTACTTCCAGGGTTAACAAACCAACGCTACAATAGAGCTAGAATGCCAAAATCCATTCATGCATCAAATTAAGAAAAAACATGGTAAGAATCAAATATCATTGCCAAAAATCAGCGTTCGGACGTCAAGAATCAAAGATTTCCCAAAAGGAATTGTTTGTAAATAACATTAAGATCAACGGAAAAAGTCCACGCATACAAATGATTGCATTACCTTAAAAAGTGCAATTATCCACCACAAACTAACGCAATAAATTTTCATTTTCAATAGCTAACTCAACAAGACGAAATTCGTAAACTTCATGCAGCAATGTAAAAGCATAAGAAACCTAATTCCACTGTTCGAATTCCGAAATTGCAAAAACAAAAACATGTACTCAAAATCAAAATAAAAAAAAAAATTAAATGAAATATGAAGTGAGTATCATGTTCAGACCTCTTGGCGCGTTTCGGATCAATGGTCCATAGCTCAGCGAGCTTATCAGGAGGCATTGCTTTCTTCGCCTCCATGATCTCTCCGAACACGCCTGTCGTAGAACCGTCGACGGAGTTACTATGCCGGTGCCTCGGCCTAGCTCCTCCGGCGCCAGCGCTACCGTTTCCACCAGGGCTCTTATCTTCCTCGTTGTTGCCGCTTGTTCCGGCGCCGCCGTAACTGCTCTGATCTAATCCATTTCCGCCCTGAATCGAACCGTTCGAAGCCCCTCCTCCGCCGCTGAGCTTCTCGACGTCAATGTAGGTAGAGAAGAGGTCGTCCTCGGATCCGATCTCCTCGAGGCTGGCGGTGGATGAGCCGCCGGTGAACGGATCCGACGGCGATAGGTCCATCATGTCGTCCGGCAGCCGGAAACTGACCTCCGAGTGAGCCCTCCGGTGATGCGCGTTCGGACTGCCACCTTCACAACCGTCACCGCGGATGAATACGGATGAGGTTACGCCGGTGGAAGATGGCGGAACCGCCGCCGTAGGCGGAGGTTGAGGAGGTAATTGATGAGCATTGACGGCATTGTTGTTTGCATTGGGATTGTTAGGGTTAGATTTCGAAGGTGGATCTTGCATATGTGTAGCCATTTTCTTCTCTCTTCTTTTTTGTTTCAGTTTTTATTTTTCCGATTTAGTTTTTTTTTTTCGCTCTCCGTGTGCAACAAAAACACGGCACAATGTCTCTTTAGCTTCTCTATCTCTCTCTCTCTTCTTTCTGTGTGTCTTTTTTTCCTTTTTTTTTTTCTTTTTTCGCGGCTTCGTCTTCCTCGGATTGTAAGAAAGAAAATTGAAATATTTCCTCTTTTTTACATTTTTTATTTTAATATTGTCTTCATATCTAATTAAGCGTTGTTACATAAATTTAAAAAAAAATTGAAGACAGTTGGCGTAAAAGTTAATCGCTTTTGACAAAATGTCAATCCTTCTTTTGTTTTTTAAAGGCCAAAATGTCAATGCTGAATAATAGTTAAACTCTTAATTTAAATGTTTTATTATTGTAAAAGAAGTTTAAACACATTTTTGAATAAATAATTATATTAAACGTATTTGTATAAAAAAAATCGATCACAAAATCACTCATTTATATAGAATATATATTAAAATATAAAATATACATTAAAAATAAAATAAATAATAAATATACGTATGACTATTTTTTGTGTGTATATTATATCTTTGAATATATAAAACGATTTAATTTGTATATATTTTTAGATAAAATATAATATAAACAGATATTATAAAAAAGATGAACATATTTTATGATTAATAGTTGAAAAAGAAAGTTAATAGAGTAATTAATTTCTTAAAAAAAAAATCTTCAAATGTGTTTTTGATGGTCAAATAATGATAACAAAGAAATTTATCGGCATAATAATATTTTCAAGTAAGATTCTTTTAGAATTAACAGTTGTCATTGATAGAAGAGTATGTATCACTAACAAAAATACTAAAATATATCTTTTTTATATATACCTATTGTCAAAATAGACTATATTTTTAATTTTGTAGTATAATAAAACCTGCTAGTTTTTCTTGTATTGTGTTCACTTCTTTTATATACGTTAAGGTTTTCATTCCCCCCCCCCCCCCCCCCCCTTCAAAAACTACTAATTGAATAATTTTTTGCAAGAGGCAAAAGTTACACTCCTGTAACTAATTGTATTTTCTCATCATGTTTATTCATTTCATCCCCATAACTAAAACATATAATTTATTCTTTAATATTAATATGATACTGTCCATTTATTTAATAGCATTAATAATATAATAGAGTCGATATGTCTAATGTAACTTCTCTTGTCTACACATTTAGGCTTAAACGTGATGCACGTCTTTGAAATTAAAACTTCAAATCCTTCGTCCTAAGGCTCTAATAATTTGTATTTTTTAAAAGCCTTCTTGTCAAGCCCGTCTTCGAAAATAATTAAATAAATCGATATATGAATTAAAGAAAACTTTTATCGTGAACCTCCATGTGACCTTAGTATTATTTAATTTAATACTGTTCTAAAGTATTTATAAATATTTTGATTGAGTAAACACTTGGCTTTCAATTAGCATGTAGTAGCACCGCTTGCACAATTATTGTCTTTCGTTTGGCAAAGGCTATTTTGTAATGTCATTATACATTGTACTTTTTTTTTTTACTAAAGATAGGTGATTCGAATCCGCAATCTTTTAATTGAGTATGAATAAATTATGCCATTTAAGCTATTACTCATTGGCAATGTTATATATATAATAAAGGTTAAAGCTTGGTTATGTTCTTTACAAAATTGTGTGTTTGAAATAAATTTCAATTGTATAATAAATTTTTGGCTGCCTAGCATTTAGTTATTTTCCCCCTCCAATTTTATTTAGTTATTTATAACACTGTTTAGTAACTAATTAAAGTGTTATTAAATATAATATTTCTGTTTTGCATAATAAGCAAAGTTTTTAATTTAAGTCTTGAGTAAAAGATGCTAATTATTGAAAAATTATGATGTACAATTACCGACCCAACGTAGGACACGATATGATAATGCACATGCAAATTTAGAATTTTTATAAATTACGAAAATACGTTATATATAAAAATATAAAATATTTTTTAGATAAATTGTAATAATATTTTGATATTTTATTAATATTAAAATATAAATTAATTTTTAAATTTTTTAATATTTTTTTATTATATAAATTATTAAAAATATTTTTTATTTTAATAATTAATAACATATACTATTTCTAAATTCATTTTAATAATACATGTTAAGAATAAGGTTGGATATACCAACACATAATAATATTTAGTTATGTCTGACAAATGTTAATAAATTTCATGTTTAAAATAATATATCTGATATATAAATATGGTAAATTAGAGAAGTGTTCGTGCTCCTAGTTAAAAAGTATAGCTTGATTTATTTAATTTGATAACGTTCGATTTTCAAACAACTCATACTCCTATATATATTATAAACTAAATTTATGATGATGACCATTATTAAAAACTTATTTTGGATTAGTTCGATGATCATTAAGTTGGATATAATTTAATTTAAAAATTGATGCGTCTATTGAGAATCAATAAAAGCATTTTGCACACAAGAACGTAGTGGAGTAGGGCCATGCATTCACTACTAGCCTAGGTAATTATTATGTTAAAAAATAGGGTCACTGATATTTTAAAAAATAAAACGTAGATTGCATTTATTTCTGAAAATAGGATAAGACAAGATATTAAGAATAAAATATAAAATTTAGTGTTTTTGTATTCTATTTAGTAATAAAATAAATAGAACAAATTATAAAAATTTAATTTATTCATATTTTTTATTTAAAAAAATATAATAATAAAAAGTATAATTACGAAAAATTAATAACATACAATAATAAAAAAATAAAAAATAAATTATGTTTATTGTTAATATTTTAGTGTCCTTTTTTGTCAGGATGAATATAAAATATACTAATTCAATATTTTTGGAAATAAAATTTTTATTCATGTCTCATCTACTAAATACAATTTTATATATCTGTATTTCTATCTCTATAAACAAACACAACCTTTTACATAACTATCATGTCATAGTCACTGTAAACATAGATATAATAAAATTTACTACCATTAAAGCATAGTTAAGCATGCTCTGTAATTTTGTCTATCGATTTTTAAAATTAATGAAAGCTCTTAATTAGTTAGTTAGAACAATGATGATGTCGCCCTTTTTAACACATTCAATTAGGCCGTCAGCATCTCAAAGCCAAAGGTGCTTTTCATTGCAAAGAAAGAAAAGTGTTAAGAATTATTGGATTTGGCACTTTATAAATATTTGCATGAGGTTTCAAGATTTTCACATATATATGCTTCAAATATAAAATGTCTGAGTTTGCCTCAATTAAATTTATACTAGCCTTTCGTAGATCTTCTCTTTTCTTAAATCATTTCTATTTTTTTGATTTTTAGTTGCACTTTATATTCCTTAAATTTTATTTTATATGCACTTTATTATCTTCTAAACTTCAAATAAAATAAAGTGTGTAATTCAACCCTTTGACTTTAATTTAAATTGATATAGATTATTATAGTATAATTAGGATCAATTAGTATTATTTAATATATCTAAATATTTATTATTACAGTTCTCTTAGTACCTATAAATATCCTTTATATTATATCATTCCAGACAACTTGAATAAACAACTTGATTACACTCAATAATATACAAATTTTTCTTTCAATTTAGTCTCTTGTTTCTAACATAAATCATCTAACCTTTGAAATTTCATAAATGTGTTCCACCCAAAACATATATACGAGTATCAAATCAAAGTGTAGGAAAAGAATGGATTTGCAATGATGAAAGCAACAACAAAAGGATCTCGTATCTTTATTAGTAAGGTCTGATTTGTGCAATAGAATGATACAATCAATTCTTTTGATTAAACCAAGAACCACACAATAATGAATGGGGTGGATTCTTTGCATGAATCAACATGTGCATGTGTATCTTGATGGAGATTAAACCAAGACAACGGTAGGCACGAGGTAATAATCCATGAACGTGTCAAAAGTGTGTATTTATTTGTTTATATTTTTATACCGTGAAGAGTGATAAAATGACTCATTTGTATGTATTTATCAACAAACTCATTATTTCATTATAATAGAATGGAATTAATAATATTTGAGTAGTCTTACATATTTATTAGAATTGAAGTTAAACTCTTTTTCATCTATTAGAGATATAATTATTTATTTATCTCATTTTATAAATTTAAATTTTTGAAATAATTAATTTTATAATATAATATTAGAATTTATCCGATTTAATGTTGTTAGATCATCCACTTACAAAAATTCACGATAATTATTCTTAAACGTAAAAGGGTGTATTATAAGTCCACACCTCTCAAAGATAAAAATTTTTAGATATCTTATAAATAAATCAGATAGAAAAAAATTTCGTTAAGCTTTATCGAATAATGAAATTGAACAAGGAGAAAAAAGAATAATGCATGGATGGGAGAAATGAGAGAGTTTAAAGACTTGTTGCAGAAGAAGAAAGTTGAGATGAGAGAGGAATTGAATAAAAAAAGTATGTGAAACTCGATTCTATTTTCAAGATAAAAAAAATGAGAATGATGGAAGATATTACATAATGAGAGTTACAGCTGAAGCCTTATAAACAAACTTCAACCACAAGTTATTTAACTAACCAACTTTCTCTTCTAATTGACTTCCTTGAATGGAATGTTCCAATTGATTTCTAACCTAATCATACTAATTAGTTAAGTCCTAATCAGCTGATTCTTAGCTGAATTGATTAAATACATTATATTCCAAACAATAATATCAAGTTACAAAGACTATTTTTTTTTTTATCTTATTTTCGTAAAATCAAATATATTTCTATTGTATAAGACTAATTTATTGTAGATTTAAACTTCATTTAAGAATTTGTATTGGTCGATAAATTATTGTAGGTACAAAATGTAATTTAAATTTGGATTAATATTTGTTTAAGCGGACTTATGAATAATATTTTTTTTTAGTATTGACTTATGAATAGAGTTACATAATGAAAAGTGACACATGTGCTTACAAAAACGGAGTTGGGCCACAAATGAAGTATTGTGTAATTTATTGGGCCAACCAAACACCCCTATTTATGCTGTCCAAAAATATAAAAATATACTTGTGGATTTGATCCTATCTTTTCTTGGAGTGGATATGAAGCACCCATGATCAATGAAAAAAAAAAGGAACCCATAGTTGAGTGCGTTTAGGGTTGTTAAACGGGCTAGTTCTGCTCGTTAAGACCCAATTCCCCTAGGACATAGGATATAAAGATCAGTCCATTTATTTTTTATTTGTTCGCGAGTTACAAATTTTATGTCTGGATCCTTTATAGTCAATCGATTGGGTTATATAGGTTGGTCTATTTATTTTCGAAAAGAATTGGATAAAAAATCCAATTTTATATGAAAAAGAATTTTTTGATAGACTGCTTTTATACCAAAATCTTTAAACAAACATTTTTTTTAGTTGGTTGGCTGAATTTTCAGATTAGATAAAAAAATATGGTAAAAAGTGATGATATTTTTGAAAAATACAAAAAAATTAATCTCTCGTTTAGTCTATAAATTAATCCGTTTAATCCGTTATTTTTTTTGAATTAATCAGATTTGCCCGTTTAGTCTTAAAATTAAAGAGAACTAATTCAAGAACAAATATTTACCTGTTTAAGTGGATAAATAAGCTAATCCGATAGATTTAGTCTATTTTAACAATTCTATTTGTGATAATGTGAGTGTTTTCTTAATAAATTTGTTAGTATTTTAATTAAAAAATGGCGGTTTGAAAAAATAATTGTAGTAAGTTAATTGTTTAACTTTTTATGTAATTTTTGCTTCTTTTCAAAAGTCAATCATATCTTAATTATATATTAAAAAGTAAAACAAAGAATTTTTTTTGGTAATACAACAAAAAAAAGTTAATAATGAATTCTGGAAACAGAGGTTGAAATAATATAATAGAAAATGCAAGTGAACAAAGAATTGATATGTATACAAAACCATGCATCTCTGTGGAGGTTTGGCTTATCTAATTTACATTCAGTTGTAATTCTTCGATCCATTATAGTGGTTGTAGTGATTATAAAACTGTTGCTAAAATTAAAGCCATACATTTTGTTATTTAGTAACACTTTTAAATGTCGCTAAAATTACATAGCCAAATGTAGTATATTTTATAGTTTATATACTTGATGAGTATGCAGAGTACATGTGAATGGTAAACTTAAGAGCTATTTTAATTAACATTTGTTCTATTAATGAAGTAATATGGAATCAGCAGAATTAAGGTTATGAGAAATTTTTGAGGCAACAATTTCTAGTAGTTTGGTTATTATTTCGTCTAACACAAATACTAAATTATTTTTAATAAATAAATTTTACTAATTTATGTATATAAATTTTAAAAAATATAGATATAAATTGTATTGATGTGTGTAAAATTCTGATAAATATAGGTACAAATTATATATTTTTTGTGGGTGTAACAAATGTTAGATACACAAAACAAGACAAAGAGGCTAAGACAAAGAAATTAGAAATTAAAGCTTTTAAATTAAATCAACAAATTGAATAATGAAGCAACATATAAATATAATCAAGCAAAACAAACTCCAAAAAGAATAATACAATCTTATGAGGCACCCGCTAGATCTACATAATACATATTATATAGGAGAAATTGCAATTTATTCATCTGAACTTAGGCTTATATCTAAATATATATTATCTTTTAAATTTTTAAATGTGCAATTTGACTCTTAAAAAAAGTTTTTCTGATAAATTTTCTTCAAGACACAATTGCAAATAAGTTAAAATTTAAAAAGGTAAATTGCAATTTACCCTATTATATATATAAAATCATTCTAGTATGACTATATTATAAAGATTACAGTGACTATAATATTTCAAAAAATGCTATTAAAATTAAAGTAATATTTTTTTTATTATTAAACAACTTTTTTTAAAAAATGTTTTAAAAGATATAAAAAAATATATAACTTTAATTTTAACAACAATTATATAATCACTATAACTACTATAATATAGTCACACTAAAATTCACCACATCTATATATATACTCCCTTAATTTTAGTCTATTTGTCACCAGGCCACCACTCTTTAATATATTTTTGAATCAATGTATATGAATCTTAAATATTAATTCAAAAGAATATACCAAAAAATAAGGGAGTAGAGTATAGTAGTGATGTTTGAATTGTTGGGTGTTTAAAATAAATTAAAGGGGAAGGTGGTGATGAGAAGAGAAAGGGGAATAAGAGGCAGACATAACAAAAGATGGTTCATTGCTATGAGTAGGTGTAGGTGTTCTTGAAGGTGGCATGCCATGGTGGTGACTGTAGCCTCTTTCACCACTCCTCCTTGGTCCTTTCTCAGCCCATTTCAGTTCAGTTTGCTTCAATGTGGTTGGATACCTCCAACTGCAGCACCCTAACATCCCTGCCCTTTCTATGTACCTGTATGTCTTGTGTTATCAACTAATATTCATATTTTCTTTGTAACCTAAAATTAAAGGCTAAATGATGATGTCTCACGCTTTAAAACTATTTAGAGCTGATATCGTTAAGAGATGTGAGACTTGCAATATATTAATATGGTATCAAAACGTATGTATATATATATATATATATATATATATATATATATATATATATAAAACATCTTTTTTAAAAGATATTTTTTAATAATTAAAATTCAATACATATAATTGATTAAATTGTATTATTTTTTATCAAAATTAGATCAGACAAATTGATTTGATCAAAAAATTGATAAACTAAATCTTGAACTGATTTAAATTAATATTCTTTTTTATAAAAAATTACTACAATACTCCTATTATAGAAAATAACTAAAATATTCTTATTTTATATATATTTTAAAAATCCTAAATCAGGATTCTCAAAAATAATAATAATAATAATAATAATAATAATAATAGTATTTTAATCAATTTTTTATAATAAAAATATTATAGTTATTTTTAATAAAAAAATATTAATTTAAATCAGTTTAAAATATGATTTATTAATTTTTTGGTCAAATTAATTTATTTGATCTAATTTTGATAAAAATAACATGGTTTAATCAATTATATGTATTGAATTTTAATTATTAAAAAATATATTTAAAAAAAGATATTTTAAGTGTCTTTATTTGAGTGATTCTCATATATATATATATATATATATATATGTTTCAATGATGTTAGATTACTCGTAAATATTCACATTCTGCATTATTATTTTTGAGCATGAAAAAAATGTATTATAAATCTTATATCTTTAAAAAATATGACTTTTAAATAGTTTATAAGTGCGAGACAATCTTCACTTTTTGAATTAGTTTTTAGAATTGAACTAGACTTATTTAATCTCAATTCTAATAAGACAGAAAATCAAAGTAAGAAAAAAAAAGGTTAAGTTTTGTTTTGAAATAATTTTTTTTTATTAATTTCTATATGTGTCTTCTTCTATCTCCAATAAAATAGGGCCTCTCAGTAACTTGTTATTATGTCTGTCTCCAAAACAAACTCTAAAGGTATAAAATAATTAATGATATCATGATGAGTATAGAAAACCAGGAGAATACTCATTTGTGGTATGAAAGAAGTTTAGAGCACAGTTTCAATGAAAACAAAAGGACAAGTGAAATATTACTTTTTGAATTAATCAAACTATTTTAAATGTTAACTAACATGTAATTCTCTCAAATTTATATATATTAAATAATGTTATTTTACTTCATCTGAAAACCTACTTAAGATGTTTTTGGGAATATATAGCTTTACATAAAAAAAAAAAAATTTGCATCATCCCTCGTTGTTTTACTAAAATAATGCTACCTTCAGAGTCAAATGTCTAGTTAATTATATTGTTCTTGTTCTGGATAAACTTGATTATATTTTGGATTAGACATATGATTTCTTGGTTGTTTATTTATATAATAGAATTGATGATTCTTATGTTGAAAAGGGACTAAATAGAAAAACCCAAATGCCGGCATATAATGGAGAAAACTAATCATTATAACCAAAGCGGTTTGTTTAGTTATACGTGGCGCGTTACATGTATTGGATGAGTTGTTTATCAAAGCTTAATACTATAAGAAAGTTTTTAAATATTTTCGAATGTTTCAATAATTTTAACCGTTAATTTTAACTAATATATATTATATATATTTTTTATAATTAAATTTAAAGATTAAAATTATTAGAACACTGATATATCTATTATATTAGATATCATTTTTTATTCTTAATAATTATTTATTTAGAAAACATATAAAATGCTCCTTTACAATTTTAAAATTTTTTAATTGACCTCTAACTATTTAAATAACTAATTTAGTCTAAATAGTTCTTATTACCGATTTAAACAATTCTTGATACCATTTACAAAACTTGCTTAAATTTAGTACTTAAATAATTGTGAATTAATTAAAAATTTTCAAATTATAAAAAAATATTTTATCTTTTGGACAAATCATCAAAGAGGAAAAAAACATTTATTCTAATTTATACCTATATATATAGTTGAACTTGTTCTATTAAGCTACAAAATCTATAAGTTTTTTCTGATCACTAAATTGTAATTAGTTTTGTATTTATTATATTATATAAAATTTGAAAAAGTTTCGATTCATACTTTCTGGTACACTAGTTTTTAACAAAGATTCTAGTTATATTTTTATTTAAAATATTAATAATATTCAGAGATATATAATTATTTATATTTTTTTATTAATTTAAATTTTTAAAATAAATAATTCCATTACCGATAAGAGAGATAATTAAAATTTACCTTTGGCTAAATCTTAATCCAAGACACTCGATACACTTTCTTCCTTCAGTCATCTCTCCCATCCCAATTTCAACACATTGCCTACAGTAAACTCTGCCACATACCTGCATGCCCCCAGAAAAAACGTTATTTCTTAACTAAAATAATAAATTCTTTAATTAAATCCCTTTCTTAATACATACATGAATAAGAATTACAAAAGTTTGATCTGCATCATGCTAATATTTATTCAAAAGTATCAAAGAATCCATATTAAAAAAGTGATAGAGATGTAATCATATATCTCTTTTGATCAATTAAAATTAAGTAAACTTTTAAAACAAGTGATTTTAATATAATAATTATTTAAATGTGAATCATGTATTACTATAAAATAATTAATTTTATTATTACATCTACATATTTTATAATAAATATTATTTTGACATTAGTGTTTTTTTAATAACCACATATACATTTTTTTTCTGATAATTAAAAATAATTTAAATACACAATTAACTAATAACAATTATATTTTTATGAAGGTATTAAATATGTGTTTAGAAAAGAGATGGAGATTGAAAGATTGAGATTGGGAGACGAAAATTGAGAGACAAAAACTAAATTAAGTTTTTGTATTGTATTTAGTATAAAATATATTGAATTGAAGTATTATATTTAATTTAAGATAAATATAAAAATTGAGAAATAGATTTAAAATTTAAAAAATTAAATAAGAATATTTTTTTAAAAAAATATTATTAAAATTTTAACATCCATCCTAAAAAATTTTAATTTTTTATGTTCTTATTTTCTGAATGTATTAAAAAGACTGAAATTTTAAATTTTATGACTAAAATTTTTGTTATAATCTCTAACTATCAAATACAATACTAAATCTCAATTTTCGATCTCAATTCTAATATTTGAAAACAAATACTATCAGTATTTGGTGTATGAATAGTTCCTGTCAAAAATAATGAATATCAATTTGTAAATGTGAAGAGTGAGAGAGAGAGAGAGAGATACCAAGCATCTAGTCCTTAGAATGTAGATATAATTACTACAAACAGTGCAAATCTTGGAGTGAGGAATCCCAGGTCTCCTCCTTCCACCACCACCTTTTCCTGAACCACTAACACCACTCATCATCATGCTATCATACCCCATGCTATAATCACTTGCATGGCTAAACTCATCATGATTATGATGGTGATGATGATGACCATTATTCTTATGCACTACTCTATGATCATCAACTTCAATATCATGATGCTGATGATGATGATGTCCAAAATGACCCCAGGAAGATGAATCATCATCACTATGATGATGATGATTGTTGTTGTTGGTGGCTTGCAACCCTTTGCTGAAATCAAGGCTAGGTAATTTGGACATAGGAGGAGAAGAATTAGGTGAAACAAAAGGGTTAGTAGTAGTAGTAGGGGTAATTATGGAATTTGATCTCTTTTCTGGTGATACACTATTATTATGATGAACATTGGCTAAGTCTTGAAATGTGAGGTTAACAGATTCATCTGGGATTCCTTGATACAATTCTTCAAGTTCCATAATTCTTGGCCTTGTTGATGATGATCCATGATTATGCATAACCTTCTTCATTTTTTGATCATCACCCATTTAGAGTGTTTTTTTTTTTTATTTATTTAAGGAAAATTGATGAGATTATTATTGACTATGGGGTTTATGCTTATATATATATATATTATGGTTGCATATGACAATGATATATTAACATAGAGATATATGTAGCAGGCCATGCTTTGTTTTGTTCATTTGGATATAGAGACAAATCATGTGGTGACAGTTTACAAGGCCGGTTGGAAAATTAATAACAAGATATAATTTAAATTTGTCTGTGAATTAAGGAACATAAATCACTATTTTAGTTTTGTCACACTATATATATAATATATAGCACAATGGTAGCTCTATAATTATCATTTCTGGTCAAGGAATAATGATGTTTCAAACTGAAAAATCTTCCGACTATTTTAGTGTCAACAACATAACTTATTATCCAGGGAAAAAATTGATGCAGAACTAAATTATTATTATTTTTTTTTTTTTTACATATAGACATTTAATTATGTATTCTGAAATTAACAAAAATATTTGACTTACTTATTATTTCAAAAACATACATTTTATTAAATAAACACATAAAACTTTCTTATATGATTAATATAAGAACCAATCAAGTGCTGCTATGAATTTATTTATTTATTTATTTATTTATTTATTTATTATTATTATTATTATTATTATTATTATTATTATTATTATTATTATTATTATTATTATTATTATTATTTTGGTAGATAGAAATCGGAATTTCAAGCTATAGATCTTTCCTATTTTTTTTTTTATTTTTGATAAACTTATATGTAGCTGTTTATTTTTGCTTGGTAGATGCCAACCTTAGCTTATACACCAAAAGAATATTGGAGCCCCCTAATAATGCAGACAACAGAAGATTCAGAATATCCTGTAGGCTGTAACCTATACGCGAAAGTTTTATCAAATCCATTGATGATTGATTGAAATATTCAAGACATGTAACATTATTTTTTGTTAATATAGACAACCATATGCATGCATGCATCAATTGTGGATTTATCGTTAATACTATTGCTGATATATTAACGCGGTTTCTCAAAAGAAAAAGGATAGGAAATTAACTATAATTCAATCAAATTTTTTTATTAAAATTTAAAAAATTAAAATCGTAAAAATTTTTTTTTTTAATAGATCTCTTTTTCAATTAATTGACTCCAATTGGCTACTCTATTAATTAGTTTCCTCTAGTGGGATCATTCTCAAAATTATTGTAAGACTTTAATTTTAACTAAAGTATTGGTTAGGAATATAATTATTTATATTTTTTATTAATAAAAAAATAATTTTATGATATAATGTTAAAATTTTACAATTAAAAAATTTAGAATTTAATTTTTTATAATTTTAAAAAAATTAACATTAACCAAGAAAAATATTAAGAAAAAATTATATATAAAAAATTATGCAAACCCAATCTCATTGAGATCAAAGAGAATATGGTTAAAAATAAAAAGACAAATGCTTTAATTTGGATTAAAGTGTACAGGTGTACTAATATGAATAATGAGCATCTAGCAACTCATCAAATTACAATGTACGAACAATAATGGCCTTTGTTGCTCCTTTTTTTTTTTCATTCTTTCCTTACTCATTTCAAAATATTTTTTGAAACTCTTGAAAAAGTAGTCTACGAATTGAAATGATTTGGATTTTTTTTTTTAATTCGTATAATGTCTCATTATTTTGAATTTTTTATACACATGTAATTAGGGTTTTAGAGGGAGTATATATACCTCTTTCAACAAGCAGTGTAACGTTATTTAGGCCACTTACATAAACAGATAATTTATGAACTAATTAAGAGGCGATTTTTATTTTTATTCTCAAAACTCAAACTCAACTTGAATAAGGCCTAACGTTATTTTGATCTAGAAAAAATTGGGAATCATCAATTTATTTTTATTCAACATGTTTTTCTTTTAAATTTTTCTTTCTTTCTTTTGATGTTTATTTATCCACTGCTTTATTTGTTTAGAAAATTAATTCCCTAAAAAAATGTTTATTTTTTTATTTCATTAAAAAAACATGCATTTAATGAGATTTTAAGGTCAAAGAAGATATTTGATGAGTGGAGAAAGAGCACCTTGGTACCTATCTACAAGAATAAGGGGGATATACAAAGTTGCAAAAACTATAGAGGGATCAAGCTCATGAGCCATACCATGAAGTTATGGAAAAGGGTGATAGAAAAGAGATTGAGAAAAGAGACACAAGTAACAGAGAACCAATTTGGATTTATGCCAGACAGATCCACCATCAAAGCGATACACCTGTTAAGAAGGATGATGGAGAGGTATCGTAGTAATAAAAATGATCTACATATGGTGTTTATTGATTTGGAAAAAGCGTACGACAAGGTGTCAAGGGAAGTCTTATGGAAGGTTTTAGAAAAAAGGAGAGTAAAGATCACATATATTCGTGCAATTAAAGACATGTATGATGGGGTCACAACTAGTGTGAAGACTCAATGTGGTGTGACAGAGAAATTTTCTATTGGTATAGGATTACACTAGGGATCATCATTAAGTCCATATCTTCTCACATTAGTCTTGGAAATACTCACAGAGCACATCCAAAAGCCTGTGCCATGGTGCATGCTTTTTGCTGATGATATCATCCTTATGGGAGAGTCAAGGGAAGACCTAAATAAGAAGTTGGACTTAAGGAGAAAAGCTCTAGAAGTGTATGGTCTACGTATAAGCCGTAGCAAGATGGAATATATGAAATGTAAGTTCGGTTTGAGAAGAAAAAACCCTAATATAGAGGTGAAGATTGGAGAAAACATCCTACGAAAAGTTAAAAGTTTTAAGTATCTTGGGTGCATCATACAAGATAATGGAGAGATTGAACATGATGTAAATCATAGAATCCAAGCAGGTTGGTCAAAATGGCGGAGTGCATCTGATTTTATATGCGACAAAAAGGTGCCTTTAAAATTTAAAGGTAAATTCTATCGCATTATTATAAGACCGGCTATGCTTTATGGTATGGAGTGTTGGGCAGCCAAAGGGGAGCATGAACATAAGCTAAGTGTGGCAGAGATGAAGATGTTGAGATGGATGAGTGGTCATATGCGGTTGGATAAAATAAGGAACGAAGATATAAGGGAGAGAGTTGGAATAGCACCCATTGTGAAAAAGATGGTAGAATCGCGTCTGATCTCAAGTGGTTTGGACATGTGAGAAGAAGACCGACAGAACACCCAGTCAGGAGGGTGGATGAGATAGAAGATGGATAAAAGGTGAAAGGTAGAGGAAGACCTAAGAAGACCATCTATGAGGTGGCCAAACGAGATCTACATGTAAACGGTCTCTCTGTAGATATGATACATAACAGAGCTTAATAATGTCGTTTGATTCATATAACCGATCCCACCTAGTGGGACAAGACTTTGTTATTGTTGCTGTTGTTGTATTAAAAAAGCATGTCTACTTCTAATTAAATCCTTTTAATTGCTAAAATCTCATACCTTCATAAATAGGATAACTCATCAGAGTTACATAATTTTTCATACTTAAGATGATAAAATCATGGGCCTAATAATGTCTTTTGCAGGACTTTGGCCCATCACTTGAATATGGTAGAGATTTAGGCCCTGTTTAGTTAAGTTTTTTTAAAGCAAGGGTGATTGCTCGAATTGAAATTGGAATTTAGCAAAAAAGTTGACATTTTATCACCGCATCTAATGTTGTGCTTTCCGGTCAGCCACCAATGAGGGGCGGTTATATCCGAGGAGGGCATTCTCGAGCTCATGATCTACTAAGGGAGGAGCAGGGATCGAGGTCAATGAAAAAAGGAAGAAAGGAGGAAGAAGGGGCTGCATTTTTTGGAAGCATGTCCCTTGTTTCCAGAGAGGAGGATTGGATGGTGGAGGATGCTGAAAAAGGAATGAAACGCCATAATGAGATGCCAAAATGCACCTTTAGTGACCCTGTGAAGGGAGGAAGGAAACCAGTAACTATGGAAGAAAATGATAGCTTGTCTGAGTCGACGAGCTCAGAAGAAGAGATGGCAAATGCTGAAGATCATGGAGCCACAGAGAGGCTAAAAAGGAAAGAACCAGAGATTAGAGTGAAAAAGGTGAATGGTATCTACAATTTTATAATCAATGAAGTAGCTATGAAAAATCTAAGGCTTCCTTGGTGGGATACCTTAATAGTCAAGTTGATGGGAAGAAAAATTTTTCGACCCGTTCTCACTCGGAGATTGGAAACGATGTGGGAAAAACAAGGTAGTTTAGAGGTGATAGAATTGGGAAATGATTTTTTTTTTTGGTTAAGTTTTTTTCACAAGAAGATTTAAATTTTGCGTTGACAGGGGTCCATGGAGAATCTTTGATCATTATCTCTCCATCCGATTTTGGAAGTCAAACTTCAATCCCACGGAGAATACGTACCATTGATACAGTAGCTGCCTAGGTTCGTTTACCAGGTCTAGCTATCGAGTACTATAAAAATGAAATTCTTGAAAATATTGGAAATATAGTGGGAAGAACCCCTTAAAGTGGATTCTAACACTGCGGACAATTATAAAGGTAAATTTGCCCGCTTGTGTATAGAACTACATCTATCAACTCCTCTAATATCACAATATGCGATTAAATGGGGTGAGCTATTTAGTGGAGTATGAGGGCCTTTACAACATTTACTTTTCATGCCGTATGTTTGGGCATGAAAAAGTGAATTGTCTTCGGAACGGGACTGCCGGAATAGGTGGAGGAAATCAAATGGAGGTGATAGAATAGGAAAAGACCCAGAAATAGGTGGAGGAGGCAACAGAGAAGCAAGATGAAGGCGGGGCAAAAAAGAAATAAACATGAAAGAGAAGAATAAAAATGCCATTGAAAATGCACAGGAACAATATGGACCAGGATGGTTGTCCAACGTGGCATGCGTGGCAAAAACAACAAAAATTATGACGTTAGGACAAGTAGTGGGGTAAATGGAGGAGGTGTTAGTGGTGCAGCGAGCAGAAAAGAGGTGTAGAAAGTGGCGGAAGATTCTACCATGCTGAAGGAAAAACTTTTCCTCATGTGCTAAAAAGGCATGGCACTAGAGAAGAGGTGAAACGTGTTAGTGTTGTTCCCATACTCATACGCAAGTTTTATGTTAAAGTAGAATGGATAAAATATGTCAACATCATAAATGTTAATTATATCGGTTTAATTTACTTTTAATGATGATAATTTATTTGTTGGGTTTTATTGGTTTTGAAAAGCTTAGACAGTTTTGGGTTTTTTGTGAATATTATCCAACAGGTAGAAATTGATCCATAAAATAAAAAATTAAAACAACAATAATATCCTTTCAAATTAAGAAAAAGAAAAAGGAGGAGTTAGGGTATCACCATCTAACTTTTTTTTTTATCGAAATTTTTATTTAATTTTTATTTAAAATTATATTTTTATTATATATATTTTCATATTTAACTTATATAATAATAAATATATTTTTACCTTCAAGGCAAAGATAAATTGAGAAATTTAGTAGAGGATAGGTTGAAAATTAAAATATTATATAATTAAATATAATATTATATATTTAGTAATATATATAATCATAATTAATATTTTTTAATTAAAAGATACTGATAAGTGTTTGTTATATAAAAAAATTATCTTAGTTCTTATAATTTTTTTTATTTTGGATTTAATAAAATATAAAAAAAATTATCTATTTTTTATTAGTTTATTTTGTTGAATATTATTATAACAGTAAGTTATATTTTTATACTTTATATCATAAACAAATATGCTATAAAATAATATAAATAAATTATTCTAATAACTTTGTTATATGTATTTAAAATATATTCTTGAATAAAATATATAAAATATAATTATTTTAATGAATTTATTTAATATGTTATAATTTTAATATCACGAAAAAAATAAACAAATTTTAAAATAATTTACTTTCATGCATGTACTATAATATATAAAGATTTTTTAGTTATTATAAATATTAAAATATTTTTATATGATAATACGTGTGAAAATTAAGAGAAAAAATATTTAAAAAGAAAAAAGTTTAAATTTTAAAGATTTTAGAAATTTATTTAATCAAAAAATATTAGAAATAATATTTATCTCAATTTAAGGATTATTATTTGTTTTTAAGTTTAATAATTTAATTATTTATCTAAGATAATTACTTACTCTATTTTTTAAATAAAATTATATAATATATAATAACTTTAAATACTTAAAATTATTAACTTTGTTTAAAAAAATATGCTTGCTCTCTTTTAGATTCGTCCTGTTTCAAAAAAAAAAAATTTATTCAAAACTAATGACTAATGTTATCTTTACTCTGTCTCTTTTTATTTTTGAGTTTATATTTTTTTATAAAATTAGATGAAAATCTATTGAACAATTAAAGTTTTTGCCGGAACATTTTGGTTTTGTTAAATATATATATATATATATATATATATATATATATATATATATATTTTTTTTTAAATACATTTCATCTAATTTAACAAAATCAAAATTTTTTAACACAAATTTTAATTATCCAATAGACTTTCATCTACTAATTTCATAAAAAAATATAAAATAAAAAATAAAAAATATAGTGTAAATAATACTAGTATTTAATTTTGAATAATTTTTTTAAAAAATAAAAATATCTTTATTTTTTTATTATTATACAAGTTAAATATATGAGAATATATATAAATAAAAATTTCGGCAAAAAAAGAAAGATTTGGATGGTGATACCTAACTCTTTCTTATTATTATTATTATTATTATTATTATTATTATTATTATTTTAGAAGGATAATATTGTTGTTATTATTATTATTTTAATTTATTATTTTATGGACCAATTTCTATCTGCTAGATATTATTCACAAAAAATCTAAAGCTGAATGCTTTACAAAACCAATAAAGTCCAACAAATAAATGATCATCATTAAAAATAAATTAATCTAATGTAATTAACATTTATGATATTAACATATTTTACTCATTCTGCTTTGACACAGAATTTGTCTACGAATGTAGAAGCAATAGTAACACGCATCATTTTTACTCTAGTGCGACGTCTCTTCAACACATGAGAAAAAAATTTTCCTATTTTTTTTCCTTTAGCACAGTAGCATTACCCGAAAGTGGCAGATACAAGGTATACTGTGTTGGAAAATGAGAATCCCAATGATTTGAATGCTGGCCACCAAGAGATAGATGTTGCTAATAACCATACTAAACTTACCCAAAAAGATAACCATTTACAACCCAGACCCCTATTGGAGAACTCGATACAATGAGTAGGGAACAGCCAACCTCACAAAAGCCTTGACCCAACCCATCCCAAATCAGAACAATTTAACCTATGTTTCTTCTCATAGGGAGCCCAACCCACATGACAAAAAAAAAAAAAAAAACCACCAAATAATGACAAAATTCAAACCAGCCCTAGCCCATCATATGATGCAGCATCATAAGATACAACTCGACTTACCCAACCAAAATACCTACACAAACAAAACCCATGTGATAACCAAAATACTCAACAGCAAGCCATATTGAACCTCGACATTATGGACAAATTGCAAGCATCCCTCCATGACCACTAATGTTCTCCCGTGGAAGGAGCGATAATGCATGAAACTATTTTCATGGAAGAAGACCAGATGATACAAAAGAAAATAAAGCCACCCGATCTGTATTCAATAGACACAGAAGTGATGATGAAAGCAATGAAGCAGTATAAAGAGAATGCACAGGTAGAAAATCAAATAAGATAAGAGGAAAGAATGATTGCTCCAGAAGGGGGAGGAAAACCTGATTATGAAAGAGAGTCAAGTCAATGGAGCAGAGATATCCTTGGAAGGGAAAGAGATGCAACTTGAGCAGTAAGCTCCTTTTCTTCACCCTTATCCAAATGATTATCTTTTCTTGGAATTGCAGAGGGGCAGTGAGCTTGGCTTTTTTTCACTGCCTCAAGGAGTTCGTTAGAATCCATGCATAGGCCTGATATTGTTATCTTACAAGAAAACAGATGTAATGGAGAGCAAGCCCAAAATGTTATCAGAAGGTGTGGTTTTGAGTTTAGTATTATACAAGAAGCTATAGGCTTTAGTGGGGGTATTTGGATTTTGTGAAAAAATCCAAACTTGGTGATTAGAGTTTTAAATCAGCAAAATCAGTTTATACATGTAGAAGTGTGTGTTCCTAATGAAAAGAGCTGGTTTCTAAAAGCCATCTATGCCAGCCCGCAAGAAAGGAACCGATGTATACTTTGGAGAGAGCTTAAAACCATTGCTGGCTGTATGAACGGGAAATGGCTTTTGGTAGGAGACTTTAATGAGATATCCTACCACACTGAAAAGAAAGGGGGAGCAAGAATTAATGCTGGTGCTTGTAGGAGGTTCAAGGGAAGGATTAATTATTGTTGTCTCATCGATATTGGTTTTGTGGGCTCAAGGTTCACTTGAAGGCGACTTAAATGGGAAGGGCTAGAAAGAGTATTTAACCGCCTGGACAGTGCATTGTCAAATGCGAATTGGAGGAGGTGTTTTGGGGAAGCTAGGGTTGACGTTCTGATTAGGACGAACTTGTACCACCACCCTCTTTTCATTACCATTGAACCGCAGATTCAGAATGGAAAGGAAAAGCTGTTTTGTTTTGAAGCGATATGGAATCTCCACCTGGTATTTAATGAATTTGTAATAAAAAAATGGAGAAGGGGAGAAAATTTAAACACCGCGCTAGCAGCCTTGACAGAAGATTTAAAGGAGTGGAACAAAGAGATTTTTTGGCATGTGGGAAGGTAGAAGCACAGATTGCTAAACAGGCTTGGTGGTATTCAAAAGAGCTCAAGCCCAAGCTAATAATCCTTTCTTAAAAGAGCTTGAAAAAAAACTTAGCAAGGAGCTAGAGGAGCTACTTGATAAGGAGGAGGTTTTGTGGCAACAGAAATCAAGGGAGAAATGGGTGGTTGAAGAAGATCGAAATATTAAGTATTATCATGCCAAGACTTTGATAAGAAGACGAAAGAATAAAGTTATAAAGCTGAGAGGTGAAAGAGGGGATTGGATGGAGGATGCGGAACAGCTTGTTAACTTTGTTGTCACCTTTTTTAAGGGTCTATATGCTGAAGAGATAAACAACATACACCCCCTCTTGGATGCTCTAAAACCTTCCCTCCCTTGAAGAAAGATATAAGGAGAAACTCCAGCCAGACCCCTACTCAGGAAGAAATCAGAAGAGCCTATTTTAGTATAGGAGCTTGGAAAGCACCAGGGGCTGATGGATTTACAGCATCTTTCTATAAAGAACAATGAGAATGTTTAAAGAGTAATGTGTTTGATCAGGTGTATAAATGTTGGAGAGAACCTGAGAACATTGGGAGTCTTAATAACACCCTTATTACTTTGATCCCTAAAGTCCAAGCCCCGGATTTTATAACCCATTTCAGGTCGATCTCATTGTGCAATGTAAGCTACAAAGGAATCTCTAAAATAATTGTGGAACGGATTAAACCAACTCTCAAGGACAGGATTGCCCCACTACAAGCTAGCTTTGTTCTTGGATGAAAGATACAGGATAATATACTAATAGCTAAGGAGTTAACCCACATCATGCATAAGATGAAAGGAAGGAAAGGCTACATGGCTATCAAATTCGACTTTGAGAAAGCGTATGATAGAGTAAGACGATCTTTTCTCAAAATGTGCCAGAGAAATTTGGTTTATCAAATGAGCTTATCAATATCATAAAGCATTTTGTGACTTTAATTTTATATAATTTGTTATAGAATGGTGCGAAAACAGAAGATTTTAAACCCTCTTGAGGACTTCAGCAAGGGGATCCCATTTTTCCTTACCTATTTGTCATAGTCATGGACAAATTGTACCAGCTAATTGAAGAGTGTGTTGACGAGGAAATATGGAGACCTTTAACGGTGGAAAGAAGGGGACTAACAATCTCGCACTTGCTTTTTGCAGATGATTTATTTGTGTTTGCAGAAGCTAGTGTGGACCAGATTAACACTATTTTAACTGTCTTAAATAAATTCTGTACAGCCTCAAGTCTGAAAGTTAATGGGGGGGGGGAATGGCTATTGTCTTCTCCAACAATGTGCCGCAAGAAGCTCAGAAGAAGATTATGCAGATCTGCCAATTTCAGGTGAACCAGAGTTTGGAAAAGTATCTTGGTGCGATGCTTTCTAATCATGGGAGAGGTAAATATAACTTCAAACATATTCTACAGAGGGTTCAAGGCAAGCTAAAAGGGTGGAAGAGTCAGTGTCTCTCTTTCACACGAAGAGTTACTCTTGCTAAATCGGTCCTAAATCCTATTACGAATTACGATATGCAACATGCTAAACTACCTGTAGACATATGGAGAGAAGTTGAAAAGGAACAAAGAAAATTCATATGGGGGACTGCGACAACCAATGAAGAATGCACCATGTAGGATGGAGCACTATGTGCCTCCCTAAGGGGCAAGGATGCATCCGATTTAGAAGAATGTAAGAGATGAATACTACCTTCTTATTGAAAATTGTATGGAGACTCATTAATGAGCCAAGAGCGCTATGGGTTCGGATGCTAACACATAAAAAGGATGAAGACTATACTAAGCTAGAAGAGCAAATTGGGATGTGAAACCACTCCTCTCTCTAGAGGGAGTTAGTGAAACAGTAAAAGAGAACTGCATCTGGAGAATGGAAATGGGATTAAATTCAATTTTTGGAGAGACCCATGGGTTCCAGACATAAAAAGCATTGCCAATGAGAGCACAAAACATATCCCTAGAAATATGATGAAGAGAAAATTTGTTTCTTTTGTGAATGAAAGGGGAGAGTGGGAACTACCAAAAGTGGAAGAATACCTTTCCAACAGTGTTATTCAAAAGATTAAGGAGCTAACCCCCCCCTAAAATTGAAAATCAATTAGATACCGTAAGTTGGAAACACACAACACATGGAGAGTTTACCATAAAAACATATAAAATTCTATCAACAGACACCTAACTAGAACACATAATATGGAGAAACATATGAAAATGGAAGGGCCCTAAGAGACTTCGCACCTTCATGTGGCAAATGATGCATGGAAAATTACTCACGGCTGCAAGGAAAGCCAAATTCTTGAGGACCTCTCCCTTCTACCATAAATGTGATCAAGTGGAAGAAACCATCCTGCACGCTGTGCGAGACTATCCAACGGCGACAATCCTTTGGCCCGGAATTGTACAACTATGTGCTCTGCCATCCTTTTTTACTGCATCTTTGAGAATGTGGATTAAAGTCAACTTGAGTCAAGACTTGGGAAGAAAATCGCAAAACAATTGGAAGGATGAATTCATGGTGGGATACTGGCTATTATGGAGATGGAGAAATCAAGAAGTCCACAACCCAAATTATAGAAGACCATAAATCTAGTGCTAATTATTCAAGAAAGCATAAACAATTATAAAAGGGCTTACCAGAAGTACTACATTTGTACTGAGAGGAAGAAGCCAGATTCGAGAAAGTTGGGTTGGAGAAAACCTCCAATAGGATGGGTGAAGCTTAATGTCGACGGATCCGTTAAAGATGGAGGCAACAGAGCTGGATGTGGGGGCCTGATCAAAACAACAAATGGAGAGCGGGGTTGGAGGGTTTACGGCAGCATTAGTTGATATGAATTCAGCCCAGGCAGAACTATGGAGAGTTTTGCACGGTTTAAAAATGGCAAATGACTTGGGCATGAGAAGAGTACATGTAAAGATGGACTCGATTGAAGTTTGGAACGTAGTGAGGGAGCTAGAAGAGGAGTTCCTCTGTCACAGTTTGATAATGAAGGAAATAATTCAAATGAAGAAAAATCTTGGGAGATTGTGATCCTGCACACTAATAGAGAAGCCAACCTTTGTGCTGATTGGCTAGCAAAGAGAAGTACAAGAGATATAAGGAGCTTTACTTTTTTAAACACACCTCCAAAAGAGTTACGCAAGTTACTTCATGATGAGTCCGATAGGGTAATAGCTATTAGTGAACTCCTATAGCCTTTTTTTTGGTCAAGTACCTTTACACACACACCCCTTCACTTTCCTAATGGGTTCCATATATTAACTTCTTAGACATAGCTAGAATTTGAACCCGTTACACCTCTTAGCTATAGCCTTCTCTTTTTTTTGGACGTGGCCTTGGGCCGGAGAAACTGACCCGGCCTAACAAATAGAACCGATTTGCCCCGCAACCCAACCCACTTGGAGCCCGACCCTAATGGAACCTAATCTTGTCTTCCTCGTTTTCAGTCTCTGAGGAATCTCCCATTGTTACCAGAGCTTCCATCAAAATACCGGAGACTTGATGCATGGAGCTGGGGCCGAATTCCTCCTTCCTCGATGTTGTCGTCAACCCGAATCCGAAGGTTTTCCCTTTGAACTCTGCCGCTGCCGCACCGCGCCGAAGACGCGCCTCGCTGAAATTGAGAATCATAATCCTCACCTTCAATGACGGCTCCTTTATCTGCAACCCATTTCCTCCCGCCATACGCCATACAGCGAATCACTCCACTGTCCTTGGAATGCAATTGAGTCTGCCATGAAGCTCCTCGTATTTCAATAGTGTTGTGGCCCCCACTGCTCCTCTGCCGCCAAGCTTTCCACCAAGCAGTAAGTCCCTCGATGCTCCCACCTCGGTCCCTCCTCTCTATGTCGATTATTTCCTTGTGGATCTCGTTGGTAGGCCAGTGCATTGTTATGGGTCGAAACCGCTCTTCCCCTTCAGCTTCTTGCCTGTCTCGGGTTTTCGTTTCCACCCTCTCAAGTAACCGCTCTTCTATTTGAAATCCTTGATGGCTGGTTGAAATTGAAACCTCGTTGACTTGATTTTGTATACACTGATTATGCTGAAGTGTTGTGAATCCTACTTCTATTTTGATTGTATTTCTGGCTTGAATAGGTGGATTAATTGTCCGCTGTCTCTGTAGTTCATTCTCCACTACCATCGCTGCCAGTTGGTGAGCTAATTTGTTGCCTTCTCTTGGAGTCCAGGTAGCTCCCACATCTGGAGCCTCATCCAGCAGTTGGAGAATGTCTCTGATGATTGCGTCTGCTTCCGCTATAAGCATTTTTGCCTTAATTACTTGAACCAGAGGTAAGCAATCTGTTTCAATTATGCAATTCGCTATTTGTAGATTTTTAATGAGAATGAGTGCCTCTCTGTATGCTTGAGCTTCTACTACTAATGCTGATGCTGTCCTGAATGTTAATGTTGTCCCACTGATGATTTTTCCTTGCCAGTCTCTAACTACCACTGCTAAAGCTACCGTGCTTGTTTCCCTTTGGAAAGCCGCATCTGTGTTCACCTTCAACCTATTGTTTGGCAGAGGCCTCCAGGTAATTCTCTTCCTCTCACCGTTCCTACCTGCCCTTGGTTTGTTTTCTATATTGAATCCCTCTGTTGCATTATGAAATTCAGCTACTAGATGCTCTGAATAGATTATTACCTTTTCTGGATTGACTTTTATTTGCTGGAATATGTGCTGATTCCTCGCTTTCCATATGCACCAACAGACACATTCCAAGTTACACAAAATTTTATCCTGTTCCTTCCCTGTCTCACTCTTGATTTTCTCAATTGTATCCATCATTCATTTTCCAAAAGATCTCACATTATAGGCCGTAGGCACAATTTGAAAGCTAGATCCGAACCACACCGCTCTAGTCCATGGACACAATAATAACGCATATTCAATAGTTTCATCCTCTTCCTGGCATATGCTGCATGAGGGTGTTATTGCACTTTTTCGCTGATACAAGTTCGTATTCACTAGCAAAATTCTGTGCACTGCTTTCCATAAAAATATTCTAACTTTTTGTGGCACCAGTAATCTCCGAATAGTCTCCTAAACCTCCCTCAAATTCTGACTTGTCGAAGCTTTGCTAAATTTTCTCTCTTCCTTTGTATCTTTCTCCTCCTTCGCAGAATGGTAACCTGTTCTCAATGAGTACTATCCATCGTTTCTATACGGCCAAACAAAATGATCCTTTTTATTGATCAGACTGATGGGTGTTCTGATTATTAGTTTAGCTACGTTACCAGGAAATATGCCTTGAATTTTGTTCGCGTCCCAGCCCTCCCTATCTCTTATTAACTCACTCACTTTTCTGATTCGTCCTTCTCCGTATCTCCCCAATTTTTCTGTTTCTACCATCCAATTATCTTCCCAAATATCTATCTCCGCTCCACTCCCTACACTCCACCTACCCTTTCTTCTGAGAAAATCTCTTCCCTCCAACATGCTCTTCCATATCCATGATGCGTTTCTTCCTTCTCCCATCTCCCATAGGCTGCAGTTAGGGTAATAAATGGCCTTTAATATCTGAATCCATATTGCATCCTCCTCTTTTAGTAGCCTCCATGCTTGTTTAGCCAAGTGTACTACGTTTTGGCATTCTAAATCTTTAAATCCCAAGCCTCCGTTTATTTTATTTTTAGTCATTTTTGTCCAACTCTTCCAATGAATGCTTCTTTCCTTTCCATTATTTGTCTACCAGAATCTGGCAATTGCTGCTTCAATTCTTTTGCAAAAGGATTTAGGGAATTTAATGACGTTCATGGCGTAGACTGGAATTGCCCGTATTACTGCTTTTATCAAAACTTCCTTTCCAGCTTGATTTAATAATTTCTCTTTCCATCCTTAGATTTTGTTTAGTATCTTCTCCTGTATCCACTCCAATGCCCTATTCTTGGATCTTCTCCATCTCGCTGGTAACCGTAGGTATCTTCCAGGATCTTCCCACGATGCCATTCTGGTGATCTCTTCAATGTTCACCCTACTCTGAATAGGTATCTGACTTCCAAAAATCAACCTGGACTTCTCAGTGTTGATTCTTTGTCTTGATGCCTCTGTATATTTGTTTATAATATGAATTTGTTCATAAATCTCCTCTTCTTGTGCCCCTGCAAAAATTATACGATCATGAACGAATAATAGATGAGTAATGACTGGTGCTGTTGGAGCTAACTTAATTCCAGAAATTAGATTATCACTCATCGCCTTATCCATGAGAATACTAAAGCTTTTAGCTGCCAAAATAAAGAGATAGGATGATAGAGGATCTCCTTGTCTGAGACCTCTTTGAGGGTAGATCTTGGTAGATAATTTTTCATTTATTTTGAATCTATAACTAGCACTTTTCACACAGCTCATCATCAACTTCACTCATTCATTATTAAAACTGAACTCTTCCATGACCCTTTGCAAAAAGTTCCATTCCAATCTATCATAGGTCTTATTCATATCCAAATTGATGGCTATGTCTTTGCTTCCAAGATTTCCTTTTCTGTTTAATTTGTGAAACGCTTCTTGTACTATTATTATATTATCTTGTATGAGTCTTCCTTTTACAAAGGCACTCTGAATCGGAGATATGATAATATCTAGCACTTTTCTTAACCTCCCCACGAAGATCTTTGTTACAATCTTATACACAAAATTACAACAGCTTATGGGTCTAAGGTGATTCAGGCTTTTCTATTAACTCATTTTGGGAATCAAAACAACAATTGTTTTTCCTAAGTCCTCCGGTATGATACCGTCTTCAAAAAATTGTTTAACTACTCCCCACACTTCTTTACTTAAAATATCCCAATGTTGTTGAAAAAATAACCCATTTAATCCATCTGGGTCCGGAGCTTTTAAGCCACCCATACTAAAAATAGCCTCCTTAATTTTCTCATTGATCTTTGCCATTAGCTCCTCATTACGCACTCTTCTAGGTTCCTATCCCCTTTAGAAGTAAACAACTTAGTAAAATGTCTTTCTACTAACCTCATTATATTTACTTCTCCTTGTATCCACTGTCCTGTCTCATCTCTCAAATTGTCAATTCTATTTCTAATTCTTTTCTAAATTGTTGTTGCATGAAAGAAGGCTGTATTTTTGTCACCCCATTTTAACCATTTCAGCCTTGATCTTTGTCCCCAATATTTTTCCTCTTGTTTCCAAAGTTTTGATATTTGGTTCTTCAGTTCTCTCTCTCTCTTCTAAGATCTCTTTCCGTCATATCGACCTCCTGAATTTGATGTAACTCTATTTTCTTTCTTTCTATTTCTTTCTCTACTCTCTTAAACTTCCTTCTGCTTCACTCTGTCAACTCCCTTTTGCATCTATTTCTCTTTCTTGTGAATTGATTCCAATAATTTCTATTTCCGTCATCCAGTTGCCAACTCCTCTTGATTACCCCTTTGCACTTCTCATGATCTGCCCAAAAAGTCTCAACCCTAAATTTTTTTTTATCTGAACTCGCAGCTGTGTTTCCAAAATTAAGGCACAGTGGTCCAAACTTACAGCCGAAGAAGCTTTTAGAATAACATTCTGGTATATTTGCAGCCATTTCCAATTTACTAACACCATATCTAGTCTTTCCCTAGTGATAAAGTTATTTCTTGGATTACTAAACCATGTATACTTACTGCTTCTAAGGTCAACATCCATTAAACCATTATCATCTACAAACCTTCTGAAAGTTTCTAAATAAATTCTTGGTTATGGATGAATGCCTACCTTTTCATCTTGACTTAAAATATCGTTGAAGTCCCCCAAATAAGCTTGAGGTTCTTCCTTACTCATATTACTTATCGTAAGCTCCTGCCATAGTTTTCTTCGCTTTTGGAAAACTAAATTACCATACACGAAAACACCTTGCCATTTCAGATCATTATTAATATAAATATTAGCTTTAATATAGTTATCACACCACTCATAAATATTGATATTAGTATTAGATTTCCATAACAAACATATTGTCAAAATTAAGCCTTCTTCTTATCCTATTCATTTTTTCTTGACTGGCCCTAGTTTCCATTAAAAACACTATGAGCGGCTTTACTTTTTTATATAGATCATATAACTCAGAAATTTTCGGGACAGCCGCTATTCCCCAACAATTCCAGCTAATGATACTCATGGCTGAGGTTGGGGCATGTTAAGACTCGCCTCCTCAGCCATTTGTATTCCCTTAATCTGACCAGAAACATGCATAGATAACTCATACTCCCCTATGTCCAGAGCAGTGTTGTTATTCTTCAATTTCTTGGGCTCTCTGTTCTCTTGCTCCTCCGTCCATTCCTTGTATGTAAGCATTAGCACCTGTTTGTTTTTTCGTTTTCTTTTCAAATTCAACTTCAATTCCAACTTTTTTACTAGTTGTGTTTCCAGATCTGCATGTACTTGTGTTCTTTCATCTTAATCTTCATCACTTGCTAATTTTACATAGTATACGTTCTCACTCGAATTAACATGCTAACCCACAAATTTATGTTCTCTATTCTGTGCTTCTTTGGATAGCTTCTTTAATTCATCTTCTTTCATTCTACTTTTCAACAATTCTTGATATTCCTTTCCTTCCACTCTGCCTTCACACCTTTTTGCTTTTTTGGAACTCAGGCCTCGTTTACTCATAAAAAAAAATTTTTTTTTAATGCAAGGCTTATACTTTACTTTGTACTTGATAAAAAAAATAATATGCTTTGTATTTTTAATTTCAACATGTTAGAGGCTTAGAGTCTTTCACCTGAGTTTTATTTGGCCCTAAAAAGACACTTGAAATAGAAAACTAACCCTTATATTCATGATAAAAATCATCTTTAAATTGGACTTGGTTCTTTCAAATTACTTTAAGATTTTTTCGACTATTGAACTATAATTCTTTTTTGTGTATATCATATTATATAAAAAAATCAATAAAAATACCTTTTGACGGACACAAGGTATTCGACAAAGCATACTAATAATGAGTTTAATTTTCCATCATACCAAATAAACATGTTTAAATTGCTTTCTTTGGGTTTTTTTTTCTTTTGTTTTTTTTTTCCTTATCGAAGTAGTGCACAAACGTAAAAGTTAGTGTTTCTAAGAATGTGGTTGCAATCGTCAATGGAGTCGTGGTTACAGTTCTCATATGTGTATACTTGTCGGTGCTTTCTCTGTATATGCGCATTGCAACTCTTGTGTGGTGTGATTTTTATTAATTATTATTATTTTTGGAATTTATATTTGAACATTGTACAATCGTTAAGTCCTACCTAATGTGTCCCAATATAAATTAGGGAGCCACTAAGATAAAGATGTCAAAGACGTCTTTTTTTTAAAATATTTTTTAATAATTAAAATTTAACACATATAATCGATTAAATTGTGTTATTTTTATTAAAACTAGACAGGACAAATCAGTTTAGTCGAAAAACTAATAAATTAATGTTGAATTGGTCTAAATTAATATTTTTTTATAAAAAAATGACTATAATATCTCTATTATAAAAAATAACTAAAATATCCTTATTATATATATAAATTTTAAAAACTCTAAATCCTAATCCTATGACGGCAAAAAAAAAATGACTAAAATTTAGGATTCTCAAAATTAATATATATAATAGGAGTATTTTAGTCATTTTCTATAATAGGGGTATTGTAGTCATTTTCTATAAAAAAATAATATTAATTTAGACCAGTTCAAAATTTAGTTCACCATTTCTTCGGTCAAATTAATTTGTCTGGCTTAATTTTGACAAAAATTAACACGGTTTAATTGATTATACGTATTAAATTTTAATTATTAGAAAATATTTTAAAAAAAAGACGTTTTAGACATTTTTATCTGAGTGTTCCCTATAAATTAATGTAGCCCTCTAATATTCAATTTTAGTCCAAAACCATAGAAACTGAAGTGGGGAACAAGAAAAAGTATTTGGTGGTGGAAATTGATGATACATCTATATATTTCGTTTTAAGAAATAAAGTTGTTCGAAAACATTATATATTAGAATTTTTCAAAAGAAGAAAGTAGTGAACAAATTTCAAAATATTGATAATTTCAAATTCTTCAATATTAGTAATACTAAAATCCTAAATTTAAAACCCTAATCTAGTATTAATTTTAAATTTACTAGTGACCGAAAGTTCTTAATTAATAATTAAGCTCAATATATTACAAATTAATTTAATTATCTTTTTTAATCGCATTAGTAACGGACTTTTAGCGACAAAAATCTAAAATTCCATCGTTAATTTTTTTCTTATAGAAACGCATTGTTTGACAACAACTAATTAGTAATGGATTCTTAGAACAAATTCGTCGTTACTACATATTACACAATATCGTTTTAATTTGTCAATTTAGCAATAAATTTTTCATTTCGTAAAATCCCTCACTAACTAAAGTTTCTGAACTTGCCATTATATGGTGCGGTGATATAGCAACAAATTTTGTGACGAAACAGTTTATCCATCACTAAAATTTAGGATTTTTCTATCGCTAATTATTGACGAAAAGATCCTCACTAAAATTCGTCAATAATCCAAAAAATTCTAGTAGTGAGGGATGAAATTATATAGTATTAGAAGGAAGAAAGAGGAAAAAATAAAAAAGATAAAAAAGTTACGAGTACTGCTAGGGAGTCAATGGTCTAAGTGTACAATGTGTTATGAGTTAACATTTTAGAGTTCACCAAAGATCGAACTCTTGACCTTTCAGATTTAAAGTTTTAATGCTATGTCATGCAACCACTCATCCCAAAAGCATAAGCTGATAGAAAAATGTAACATTAATGGTTATATCTAATACTCCCTAAACTTCCATTGTACGCATTGTACAAATATTTCATTGACTTTCCCTACTAATATTTTGTTTGCTCCCAATAAGCTTGATAGATGCATGGGGGTAGCTAGATGGACTACTGACATTCACATAATCTAAGAGAATCAATGTGTATTGATCTGTCTTTGAGATCAAAACGGCATGCTTTTCAATGAGATCAATGGACTAATTTATGAATAATAGGGTTTTTTACAAAACAAAATAAAATAAATATCATATTATGTGATTCTCCTTAAATCAATTATTGTAATGTTGACGATGCTACCATTTTCGAAGAGCCATCTGTGGACATAATGAAACCTTATTCCATTAGTATAGTTTTCGGAACAGTTTATCCGTTATTAAATTTTTTTAAAAAAATTGTGTTTTAATTTTTCCGTGGTTAAATTGATGAAAAGATCCATCACCCAAAATCCATCAATAATCGAAAAATTTTTTAATAGAGTGACTGATAGTGAGGGATAATATTCGTATCAAGTAGTGTAGAGATCATGAATTGGTGAATTGAAAAGATCGGACATTCTAACTTTGGTGAAAGTAGAATCAGACCAGGAACAACTTGCAAGATACTCTAATATTTAAGTTAGCAATGTGTTTTAGGTGTTGTTTTTTATCCGAAATTTACCTATCAAATTTCCTCTCTTTTTATCTCTTTATCTTGGGATTACCACTTCTTTGGAAATTTACTGCCTTTATAACATGCTCTCACTACAAGAAAAACACCCATTCAGGTACACTTGAAAAGTGTAGCTAAAAGTGAAAAAAAATGATGCCTTAGGCTACGGCTACGCTTTCTGGGCTACGGCTACGCTTTTTTGGGTGATTCCTATTCGGCCGTTGCCTATTCCCAAAGGCTACGCTTTTCTGCACTAAGGGCTACGCTTTTGGCATTTGGGAATAGGGTGCGCTTTTCAAGTGATGCTGTCTAGGACCAAAGGCTACACTTTTTTGCTTGCATTTTTACCAGAATAGGCTACGCTTTTCAATGCTACTGCATCACCTGTAAAGCGTAGCCACATTGTATACCATGACTACTTTTTATAAGTGTAGCCTTAGGTCCCTCATTGTTTTTTTTTTTTAATTTTCTGTATATATATATATATATATATATATATATATATATATATATAGTAGGTCTCAAAAGGTTCGCCCCGCGCTTAGTCGCCGCAAGCCTACTACCTACTTTTTTCATTATTCGAAATCTCTCTTCGTGGGCGCTTAGGTTAGCTGATCTTCTGGTCGAGGTTTCCCTCGGTGCCTCTTCCTGGCTACTCCACTCCAAGCTAAAAGCTAGCCGAATCTTACTTCGTAACCCAATGAATATATATATATATATATATATATATATATATATATATATATATATATATATATATATATATATTCTAATAATATTTTGTACAACATAATATTTAATAATATGATTACATATATAATTCTGTATTTTTAATTAAATAAATTAAATATTATGAAATAAAAATAAATACACAATTATACTAAATTAAAAAATATTCTAGCAAAAGCACAATATGTAAATACATTCTAAAGATTCACAAGCACTATAATGCTACAGTATATTAGTACATAAAACAATAGATCTAACTATCCAATTGAACAATCATTCAACAATAGAAAAAAAAAATGAAACATGTCTAAAGTCTAAACTACTAATTTCCATGTATCAATGAATATAAAGAGGATTACAAATTAATAAGTCTAAAATTAAAATAAATAAAAGAAAAGTGAATAAACAAAGACCTTAGTGCCCTGAGTACTAAGTCCCTATCAGTTGTGTGCCTGGAAATCATTTGAACATACCCTATAAAGAGAGAGAATTTTTTTGTTGGAGCCATTTATGTTGCCTGCTAGTGCCTTTACAAAGTGCTGAATAAATTCAGAGTGCCCTTCATAAGTGGCGGCAGTAATGAGATTACCATCCACCACTATTGCTGCCATGGTGTCTGGTTCAACCCAATGAGCCCCAGAGGCAACCGATGCCGGTTTAACATGAGGAAAAGCAGTGCACTTGTGATCTTTAGCTACACCTGTAGCCACCAGAATCAACTGTCCGTGGCAAATGGAAGCAAGTGCTTTTCCAGAACTGAAAAACTTGATCACCAGTGCCACAACAAGATGATCATGAGCAAGATACTCTGGCGCTCTTCCACCCAGTAACATCACCCCGTCATAGTTTGCAGCATCAATTGAAGTCTGGTGGAAAGAAATGTTTTTATTAGCAAACATAAGGACACTAACACGTGAAAGGAAAGAAGTTATGGAGAAACGATAAAGAATACTAGCTATTCTATTTAGGTGCAAAATCCTAGCTATTCATTAGATAATGGTTCTATGTCTGCATATCTTGATATGCTTAACCAATAATTTGGAATTAAGAAAACAATCATTTGAAAAGAGAAGTGTTAAGACCATACTCACTCACTTTTGCCGTTCATTCAGTATTGGAGAAAGGAAAGTAATCTGGATCTCAAATATATATGCCTTTGCCTCAGCCTCTTTCACGTTAAAAGCCTTAGTCAACTCTAAAATATCTCTAAATCACACAGATTAAACATGAAAAAGGCAAGTAGCAATAGATTATAAACCATGGCAATTTTTCAAAATATTGAATATCAAAAAGGAAATGAAATTCACAAGTTATAATGCAGTCAAGGCATCAAAAATATAAAAAAAATCAACATAAAAATTAAGTTTTAATATATTTTCAGCAGTAAAAGGAATATCTAATGTAACAAACTTCTAAGAATAAATTGTACAACTAAAGAAGTGCACAAATAATATTCTAAATAGAGAAAAAGCCTGTGGATGTGGTCTTTTAATTCATGCTCATTGGCTTCACTTTATCAATTATTTTACTCAATTGTTAATTAATGAGTGCACCATTCAGAAAGTAATTCTCTTAGGTATGAGAATTAAAAACCATTAGTGCTGCAGTTTAATCTGCTTTGTCTCTGTGTTTGTCTCTGTGTGTTTGCTTTCAATATGAAGGATTTTGATATAGTTAATTGTTCGCTTCATTTTTTTCTATGAGAATTTTATGTACTGAAAATGTTAGTAAGTTTTCTTGCTAGAGTACCTATGGATATTTTTTGAATCTAGTATATGCTGCCTAAAAGAAAAGTTTTCTCTGCAGAACATTACCTTAAGGATTTAGCTTCTGCTGTTATTTTCGACCATACTATTGTTTACCTTATTTTATGCTCCATTATTAAGCAAAGTGCAAAAATTATATCACTGCCTCTTATTTATATTCTCCATTTTTCCTCATAGGAAGAAAAGTTTTTCTCTATATATTGTCTCAGAAGTTTTGTGAGGCACTTAAACTGGCATCCATATTTAGAACGGATGAATAAATTGTACAGCCAAAGAAGTGCACAAATAATATTCTAAATACACTTAACTCAGTTTCTTATATGACATATTTAATTACTATTTATAAAACAGAAGAGAATTAAGTGCATTTATATGCCAAACTATTAAAAAAGCATACACTTATTACTTTTTATTACTTTTTAGTTTGATTTTTTTATGTATTGCTATCAAAAGGCAAGGAAATATATGTATAGATATAAGACTATTGAATAATTGAAAGTATTAAAACATATGTCCTCATATCACTCACTCTCTAGCAAGCTCTACATAAGACCATGCACCATCCTTTAGCTTCTCATCCACTCATAATCCAAAACAAATTAAATTAATTTACACACAAATCAAATCAAAATACATGGAATTAGTTAACAGATAGAGTGAAGAGGAAGTACCTATCATGGATTTGAACCTGTTACATCATGGACGCCATTCTTTGTTGATCAGCTTCTGAAAGTGATTCCAAACCAGTTAACATGCTCTTATCCATGATTCAATTCAAATCAACTCAACCTAGTGTTCTTCATTCACATTAATCAAATATATCACACACCTCAAGCAATTATAGTACATCCACTTTAATCTCGTTAATTAAAATAAAATAGTAATAAAAAAACCTGTGGAGATGGAATCTCTGGACCAAGACAGAGGAAGCAAAGGCAACCGGGGAGTTTGGAGAAGAAATTCAAACCCCAGGAACAAAATTAAAACCAATTAACTAACAATAATATAGGATGAAATAATCACAAACAGCACAATCTAATCACAATTAAGCCACAAAAGCACATAGGACAGCAGGACAACAACATATTTACAATGAATAATCACAAACAGCAGTAAGAGGTAATCAACAATCAATTAATCAATGAATGAAAAATTGAAAACACAAATCATTCAAGAATAATTCAAAGATCAATAACCCTTATGAACAGAGCAAAAAACTGAACAATGTCATTACACTATTACAGTGAGCCACGAACAGAGCATAGACCTTCGAAAACGGTGAGCTGGCGACAAACACGATGATGGACGACGGCAAAGAGCTGCGAAACAGGACTGGAAAGCAAACATTGGCGAACGAGGGATCGAGGGACCTCGAGAACGATGAACCATGAGGATTACGAACGACCACGACGAACCTAGTGGCGATCTTGAGCGCGACGGGCGGCGACGGTGAGATTGACGGCGGCGCGGTGGAGGCTAGGGTTTTCACAACCTTACAAGGAAGAGCTGCGAGATGGATGAACGGTGGCAGAGCACGACTAAGGATGATGAGTAGACGAGTGAGACGGTGACAGTGGCGCACGGCGATGGAAGGCACAACGACAGGGAGATTGAAGAAGCGGCTAGGGTTTTGTTATTTGGTGGTAGGAAAGAAGGAATGACCGTATGAGAGAGTGCAAGGCTTCGATGATGAAAAGAAAGAAACAAAAAAAAAAAAAATTCACTAGGTGTCCTATACATGTGTGTATTTGGCGTTTTTACATTAGGCAGCGCTTTTAAAGCGCACCCAAAACATAATAAATATGCTACTCTTTAAAAGCTCTTCCTTTGGTATGAAAAGTATACCTATAGATATCAACATAAGGCTACGCTTTATAAGTGATTTTTATTATATCTAAGGCTACACTTTTTAAATGATGCCACAGTTGTGTTTCCTATTCTCTTATAAAAGGAGAACACGGAGAAAAGCGTAACTTATTCTATGAATAGGCTACGCTTTTCAAATGTAGCTTAAAAAAAGTGTGACTGAATGGGTATTTTTCTTGTATAGTAGTGTCTTAATGTTGTGATTTGGCAATTTTATCGACTTAGTAGTGTAACTATTATGCTGTACCTGACACTATCTTGTACCGTCAGATTTTCATCTAATTGTTATTTCATATATCATTATTTGTCTAGAACAGATAAAGTTATATGGTATTAGAAGAAAGAAAAAAAAATAAAAAAATTATTTAAAAAAAATAATGAATGAGTGAAAGTGTGATTTTGGCCAATATTTAACGTCAATTATATAATTATCAATAAAAATATTTTTAATGACAGTAAAAATTATATAATTATTATTATAATTAATATATAATAATAACAATAAATATATAATTATTACAAAAATATAAATTAAATAAGACATATATATAATAATTATTATGTTATTGTCACTAAAAATTGTTACTAAAAATGACGTTTAATGTAGTGTGAGTTCGAGCCCTGTTATTATCACCAAAACAAATAAATTTAATAAGTTAAATTTATTCAAGTGAATAACGGTGTTGACCTTATAATCATATGATGTGTTTTGTCTGATTTTCAACATTGAAGCAGTAATAATAAGTATAAAGACAAGAGCTCTGAGCAAATAAAAATGAAACAAAAGAAAGAAAAAGTAGTATAATATAAATGAGAGAATTTCTTTAGTAAGAAAGTAAAGATTGTAACTTCTTTTTTAAAGGATATATATTACACATATTGTTTTTGTTTTTTTATTATAAAAAATCATAAAAAAAAACTTAGTCACGGTTTAAACCAGTGACTTTTTTTAATAAATTTATTTTAGGTTTTAAGTGATGTTTTTAATTGTCATATTTAAAAATAATCATTTAAAATTGTCTATAATCACGCTTTTAAACTAACGTGATCATAGAGTAAGTTATGATAACGATTTTAAAGGGGTAAATATTGTTTTGATTCCTAACGTTTAGGGCCAGAATCAAAACCGTGTCCAACGTAATTTTTGATTTAGAATTATCCTTAACGTTTTATTTTGTATTAAAACCGTCCTTTTAATTTTTTATGGACAAAAATACCCTCCACCACAACCAGCACCTTTACCACCACCACCACCTCCCTTACTCCCATCAAATATTAATAATCAGATTCAAGATCAGAACACCAACAATAACACATAAAAATAACAACATCAAATTCAACAACAAAATCAACACACAACAACAATGAAATAAAAAAAATAATAAATTAAAATCAAAATCAGAAGCAGAATCAAAGAAACAAAAACAAAGCATAAACAAAAGCAGACACAGATGCAAAAGCAGAAGAAGAAGCAGATGCAGATGCAAATACAGAAACAAAATCAAAAGCACATGCAGAAGCCAAAAATCGTGCAGCTGTACCACAATTCTCAAGTGAAGATGATGATAGCAGCCACGCAGCGACGGAACCGGACGCGGAAGCAGTGGCTTTGAGCTCGTCTCAGTCAGCAGAGTCTGCCGTTCCAGGGGCCGTCCGCGAGGCTCAAAGAACAAGCCAAAACTGCCAGTGGTAATCATAAGAGAGAGCTCCAACACGCATAACGCTCACATCCTTGAAGTCGCGAGTGGCTCCAACGTCTTCGACAGCGTTGCCACCTATGCGCGGCTCCACCGGCATGGTATCTACATCTTGAGCGGCAATAGAACCGTCACCAACGTCACCATCCGGGACCCCGCAGCGCCCGACTCTGTTGTCCTGCTCCATGGAAGGTTTGAGATACTGTCTCTCTCTGGCTTGTTCCTGCCGCCGCCTGGTCCGCCCGTGTTCCCCTTTTCCTCCCCCCTTGCGTCCTTTCCCCTTTTCCTTTCTTCCCTCCCCCCCGCGTTCTTTTCTTTTTTTATTTTATAATTTTTTTATTTATTAGAATAAGGGTAATTTAGTAATAAAATTAAAAATTTTATTAAAAAGGACGCTTTTAATACGAAATAAAACGTTAAGGATGATTCTAAATCAAAAATTACGTTGGAGACGGTTTTGATTCTGACCCCTAAACATTAGGGACCAAAACAGTACTTATCCCCAATTTTAAATCTGGTATAACTATAGAATAAATTATGGTCATAATTTTTGTAATTACGATTTTAGACCGTAACCCTAAAGTATTTAATTTATAAAGTGATAACCGTGACTATAAAATTATGTTAACGATTTTAAAACGTGACCGTAAAATAAAAATATTTTAGTGTCTATATTGTGTTTGTACATTTTATGAGTAGCTTTCTCTTCTTTAATCATCTAATGAATTCTTGTGTATATTTGTAAGTTTTTTTTTCTCCCTATAATTGATTCCCCTCCCCGTATTTTCCCTAATTTAGTATCTGATCCATTCATTTTGAATGGTGAGCATTTATTGAAGAAAAGGGAAAATATGAATGTGATCCAAATCATGTGACTTATGTGCTCCCAGAACAGTTTCATTGCCATGCTGGATATATGAAAGCCAATGCAAAAACATGTTTAAAATGTTTCAAGACGTGTCTTAATATGAAGTATTTAAAATGCAAACTTTGGCTTATGCAATGGTGGGGACAACGCTTATTAATAATGGATATGTCACTGAAACTTCAATGACCCTTTATCCATCTGTCTCTATGTACTGTACTATGAAAATTCTATTAGAGATGTATAATTATTTATGTTTTCTTTTTAGTAAATTTAAATTTAAAAAAAAATAATTTATAAGATGGTATCAAAATTTTTATTAAAAAAAATTTTGAAGTTCAATTTTTGTTAGATTTTTAAAAAAATTAACATAAAATAAATAAAAAAATTATGAAAAAATATAAACAAATAAAAAAAAACTCTTATTTAAATTAATATGTTAAAAATATAATTATTTATGTATGTATCTTTTTTATCAACTAAAAATTTTGAAAAAAATAATTTTATGATAAATTTTATATTTCTACGTTGATAATAGAGATGTTTAAATTTGTCAGTTTTAATTTAATCTAATCCAAGTAAAAATCAAATAACACCTAACAACTTAGATTTGGATTAGATCATATCCCGAATCTAATTTTTAGAACCGCTCTAATCCAATACAAAATATATAATATTATGTAATACCCTAAACTCTGAGCCGTAAGTACCAAATCTTGTTGCATTGGAGATAGAGTTAAATAAAGATCCGTTTGGCTTAAGGATTTTTTTTTTTTTCATTATTTCTAGGGTTTTACTTTTAGAATTTAAAAAAGAATAAAGCTCTACATCCAAACAAAATAATTAAGTTTAACCAAGTTGTTATAACAACTTTTTAAATCACACGTTCTTTCTCCTTCTTCTTCTCCTTCTCCTTCTTCTTCTTCCAAATTTGCGCAGGTTCTTCTTCTTTCCTTCTTCTTCTTCCTTTTCTTCTAAATTCGTACACGCAGATTCTTCTTCTTCTTCTTCAATGTTACGTCTTCTTCTTTTTCTTTTTCGTTATCGTCATCACCAATACTACCAACATTTTGCGAACATCTTTATTAGTTCTGATTTTTTCTGTTGCCATCATAAATAATTTCGGTTTATTTCTTAATTTATTTCGGTTCATTTATGTGTTAATTGAGGTTCACTTGATGCTGCTGATAAGTATTGACCAAATTTTTTATTCCTTAAGTAATTTCGATGTGTTTTTGTTAATGATTGAGTTTTTTTTAGCAAAAAAGAATGAAATTATTTATTATCACTTTATTCAATTATATTAGATTTCATTCCATTCTATTCAATTGGTCTTGAAAGCCATTCCAACCATTGGGACAAATTATTCATCGACAACACACCTGGACTACAAATGAACCAAAAATATTATTAAAGCAAAACCATTGTATAATACCAAATGAACCGAACATTTGTCTATTATATAAATTCGAATTCAGAAACACCTGGGTCTAGAATGAACCAAAAATATTATCAAAGCGAAACAACTGTATAATACTAAATGAACCGAATATTGTCCATTATATAAATTCAAATTCATATTCAAAATGTTGGTTTTTGTTAGCAAAATATTGGTGTTGTTGGTGATTACAATAACGAAGAAGAAGAAGAAGAAGAAGAAAAATCAAACAAAAAAGAAGAAATAAGAAAAAAAATTCCTCAAAATTTATCATCATATTATTCTTTTCTTGTCTTGTTCATCTAATCAAATAAAGAAGAAGAAACACATAATGCTGCAAAATCACTTGATAGATTTGGATGTGTTTTTGTTCATGATTCAATTTTGTTTGTGTGTTTGTTTTTGAATTATTGTGTGTTGCAATCATTAAGTAATTTCGATTCATTCTGGATTTAAATAAGGTGCATTTAGTCTGTGCTTGTTTTGAAACGAGTTTACATTCTGAATTTAATTTTTGGTTCATTTTGAATATAATTTCGGTTCATTCTAAATATAATTTTGGTTCATTTCTGTTTTGTACAATTCAAAACTCTTCCTTCTCACCTTCTACTTCTTCTTCAGCAGGGAGAGAAGGAGAAAAAGGAAAAAAAATATAGCAGCAACAACAACAAAAGAATGATGATAAAGAGAAAACACGTGAAGAAAAAGGAACGCGAAAAAAAGGAGAAGGAGGAGGAGGAGGAAGGCGAAGAAGAAGAAGACGTTCCGTGCGAAAACGAGCGTGAGAAGCTCCATGTGTAAATGAGCGTGAGAAGAAGAAGAAGATGTGCGTGTAATCTATGGTTCTGAAAACCAAACCGGACCGGCCGGTTCAACCAGAAAAAACAGAAACCGGTCACCTAGTCGGTCCGGGTAAGGTCAGAAACTGCCTGGCAAAAAATCGGGAAAAAAACTGATCGAACCGGTGGTTAACCGGTGAACTGAAAGAACCGTCCGTTTTTTTTGCGGTTTTTGGTTTGAAAGTTGAAATGTTAAACGGCGTTGTTTTGGCTCTTTAAAAAAAAGAAAAAAAAAAAAAGAAAACGCCTAATTGCCTAAACGAAACGAAGCCCTAAATCCCCTAATCAGTTTCCAGAAACCACCCAAGCAGCCAAGCTCCAGAAATCACCCAAGCACAGTTCACCACCTAGTCACCCACAGCCATCAGCCCTCTTCGCAGTCGCATAGAGGGAAGCCCACCACCACCAATCAAGCAGCCACAGAAGCGACGACGTTGACCATCGCAACCACCACCGTCGTTGCCGAGCTCGCCTCCTCTTTGGTCGTCGCCGAGCTCGCCTCCTCCTTGGTCGTCGCCGAGCTCGCCTACTCGTTGGTCGTCGCCGACACCGCGTCCTCGCCGTTACTCGCCGCTGGTAATACTCTGTTCTTGATTTTTTGCTGCCTTCTGATTTTGATTTATTAGCTCGCCTCCTTCTAATTTTCTGTGCTTGATTTTATGATTTATTTGTCTGTGATTTTGATTTAGTTGCTGCCTTCTGATTTTGATTTTCTGTGCTTGATTTTGTTGCTGCCTTCTGATTTTGATTTTCTGTGCTTGATTTTGTTTTTTTATTTGCTGCCTTCTGATTTTGATTTTCTATGCTTGATTTATTTGTTATCTGTTCATGATTTTGTTTACTGGCTTCATTATTTGTTTGTTTGCTGGCTTCATGATTCTGAGGTTATTTGTTCATGAATTTGTTTGCTGGTTTCATGAATTTGTTTGCTGCTTCATGAAATCCTCTGAGACTGCTGATTACAAGGTGATAATACTCATTCACATTGCATTCAAATTCTCCTTTTGTCTGGTTTACTAATCACTTATGATACTGTTTAAAACAGAGGGCTACTGAACTAGAAGACATCATGCGTAGGAAGAATTCGACGATCTCAAAATTAAAGAAGGATTTGGTGGTTCTAGAACAAAAGGTAAGAAGCTGATACAAGATATTGTCATTTTGAGATGATAATGAATAATGACACACATAATTTTTCTAAGAAGTGGCCACATAACTGGTTTTTTTTCACTATTGAGTATATGTTTTGCAGCTTACTAGAGAACGCCGAGCCTCCTTCACTGCCTTTTATTTAATATTTAATTAAACCGGTTGAACTCCGGTTGAACTCCGATCGAACCAGTAAACTATTAAACCAGTGACTTTACCGGTTTATTGACCGGTCCGGTTCTCGCAACCTTAGTGTAATCACACTCTTTTAATGAGTGATTTTTGTTGGTGTTGAGCCTACTTGAATGAACTTAGATAAAAAAAATATTAAAAAAAATAATTTTTTTAATTTCTCATATCCTATTTTTTTTTAATTTTAAAATAAAATTAGTAAAAACAGAAATGAAAAATAAAACAAACCAAACACATGTATGGTGGATTGGTGGTCCAATTAACATTGAACGCCATTAATTTGAATTTTCCTTGACAACAGCATATGGAGCAATTATTTTAATGACTTGAACCATACATTTGTATCCATATCCCCCGGCCCACACTAATTTAGGAAATAACTAGTTTCCTAATTATTTGAAAGAAAAATCTTAAAAAAATGGCGTACTTAATTAGCTTATTTTTCTTTTTTTCCAAAGTTAGAAGTTAGACTTTAATTCGAAATTTATAGGTAAAGATGGAAAGATTATACTATTTGAGTTATAATTCGTTGGCGTACTTAACTTATTTCAGTGATATGTAATTATATGATTTGTTATGACATAGTTTTATATTTTTAACTAAAAATTTAGAGTTTGGCATTTGTTATTTTTAAAAGAAATAATTTGAATATAAGAAAAAAAATCTATATAAAATTTACATAAATTCAAAAAAGTGACTTTTGTGTAAAAATATAATTATTTGTGTACTTTTGCATATGAATTTAAATATTTAAATAATAAATTTTATAATATAGTATTAGAATTTATATGATTAAAAAATCTAAAATTTTTTAATTTTTATTAACTTTAAAAGAAATATTTTTTAATATAAGATAAATAAAAAAATAACACTTATATAAAATTGAATAAACCCAAAGAAGTTCTGGCCATGAAAAAATAAAAAATTTTCTTGATGATATTATCCAAAAGAAAAAAGATGCATTGATAAAGAGTTAGAGACAGATATTTACCATCTCCGTTTTTAGAAAGAATTATTCTTATATCTTATTGAGACTATATAAAATAATACTGTATCTAAATTAATTGGGCCCAGTGATGCGTGAATATTTTTCTTATTTTTTTTAGTAAATTTACATTTAAATTGTTAAGTTTAATCAAAAATTAATTATCTTTTAGTCACTATGGATGCTATTTTGAGTCGTGTACAATTCTGTTTATTTCAGGTAGCATTCGGATGGATTTGATGGAATTTCTGTAAAAAAAGAGAAGAAAGCGAATGATGCTGTCAACCATAACCTCTCTACACTCAAACCTGAATAACTCGAGATACAGAGGTCCAATTGACGTGATTCCAGTGGCGTTAAAAAGCTAACTTTCAGACCTTTTCAACGATGTATAATAGTTCATACTTCTTTTCTATCAATTCTGTAAGGGTGGCGCCTAACTTGAGGTTTCTCAAATTAGGCGCCAAGATCAACTAAAGCCATTAATTCAAGGCAGCCAAGGTGGCGCCTAACTTGAGAATTTTAAGTTAGGCGCCAGACATAACATCAACACGCAAATTGGTGTTGCCCACTCCAAGTTAGGCGCACTCATTCTCAAGTTAAGCGCAGCAACACACGCACCAAGCGCCACCCCTTGCTACCCACTCCAAGTTAGGCGCCAACACCTATGAATCAAGTGGTTTCCAATTCTCTAAGAAGCTAGCACGCAATCTTCTATTAATTCTGATTTAAACTTTATTTTATTTAAAAATAGGAAAAGATATTATTTAGTTTTAGAAAATATATTTTACATTTATTAGGATTAGATATAAAAGAGAAAAGAATCAGCCCTTCGGGCTCACCTCTCTTCTCTTCTCTTCTACCTCATTCCGCAATTGATAATTTTTTCAGAATCCTAATTTTCTCTCTGAACCATGAGCAACTAAACCTCCACTGTTAAGGTTAGGAGCTCTGTCTATTGTATAGATTGATACTATTATTTTTCTATTTTAATTCATGTACTGATTTATAATTCAAGAATTTTTTTTCGTTCTTTATCTTATGAATTTGGGTGGAACGGAAGTATGACCCTTATTCTAATTGAGTTCTTATATAACCTAGAAAAGCTCTTTACTTGAACAACAGCTTGAAAATAATTTCTCCTAAATTTCTGATTATCTGGACTTAACGGGATACGTGACATATAATCCTCTTATATTTGGGTAATTAGAATTTCTGAGGCATATAACTAGAATTGAACTTCATCCTCTAATTGGAATTAAGTGACCAAGAAATTGGCAGTTGGTGAAGGTTAGAGGAGACTAAAAAGGTCTAAGGAATTAGGGTTTAGTCACTTATAGTTTCCATGAATTAAATCTTGCGTGATTAAAATAATTAGTAAGAAAAGTCAATTCGAAAAATAGATAACTCTAAAGCCTTAACTGTTTCTCCATATATTATTCATAATTTGTTTACTGCTTGCTTTCTGATATTCTGAATTACTGTTAATGCTTTTGAACCTTCAAACACCATTTTTTATTTGCCTAACTAAGCCAATCACTTAACTATTGTTGCTTAGTCCATCAATTCTCATGGGATCGACCCTCATTCACCTGAGGTACTACTTGGTACGACCCAATGCACTTGCCGATTAATTTGTGGTTATAAATTTCACACCACCCATATATAAATAATGAATAATTTAAATATTTTGAATAAAATTATTACAATTTACCTTTTGCTATAAGTCAATGTGGCCAAACTTACTGTTTTTGTCATGAAATTAATTTTTTAAACGTTTAAGTTTGATAGAAAAAGTTATATGCATGATTATATTTATATCTCTAACACGCTCTTTTAAGTAAGAACTTTTTTAGGTTTGCTTGAATTTTTGCATAAATTTTTTTTTATTTATCTTATATCAATTTTTTTCTCTTTTAAGAATAATAGGGATCAAATTCTACACATTTCGGTCATAAAAGCTCTGACAACATAGAGAAATGCTAGGAGATCAGTAGGTTTTATGATTTGTAATCATCAATTAGCTATCATTAATATTTTTAATGATGTGAAATTACATCTAATGGTGTGGAATTACTCACTTTTCTTTTACTCGTCAAATTTTAATAAAAGTGCTAGCTCCCAAGACTTTCTTGATAACATATTATGAAATTACTTATCTTAAAAGTTTAACCTAATAGAGAGATACATAAATACTTGTATATATCTCTCTAATAGATTCTTTATTTTAAATAGTTATTTTTAACTCAATGACATTGTGTGTGTGTGTGAATAATTATCTCTACTTATTATTCATGCTTGAATTTCAATTGTAAAGTATTATATTATCTGATTCAAGTGTATGTTTCTTCTTCTCAAATAAAGATTTAGGTTATTTGAGGCTTTATACATATATCAAACCGAACCAATCTAATTTAAGCTAAATGATTGAAGATGAACTTCAAATACAGTATTTAATATGTAATAACAAAAGGGAAAAAAAGAAAAAGAAAAAGAAATCAAAGCATACTCTACGTGCGTTACTTTATATCCATTACATTTTTGTGTTCACTATTTTTTTCCCTTAAAAAAAATACATATTGTCTCTTTGGGACGAACCTGGCCTTTTTTTTTTTCTATAAATAATAAGGGAAGTGCTAGGTAAACAATGACTATCTTGAATAACATAAACAATCACCAATCAAATAAAAATACACTACATCCTAATTTAATGCTATTAATTAAATTTAAGATTAATTTACTCTTTTAACCCTATTAATTCACATTATTCACACATTATTTAAAAATATTGTTGGTTACCTATACTTTTCCAAATAATACATATTCATCAAGTTAATAATACACACATACACCTTAGCTCTGTTCTATGTCCCTTTCACACAATCACAGAGGATTTATGGGATTGTCCCCTAGCTTTCTTGCATTTTTTGGTGTTTTTTTGTACAATTTTTCACCTACCTTATTAATTATATTATTGTTGTATTCAAAACCCTATTAATCTCTCACTTACAATCCAAAATGCAAAAAAACACACACCTTTGACCTTCCTTAAGTCCCAAACTATATGTATAATAATGACAATGATTATACTCTTATGATAAAAAAAAAGTTCACATTCAAAAACTATAATTTTTTACCCTTTTTGAGGGGTTTTTTTTAATCAACGTGCCAATATTTTTTGAATTTATTATAAAATATCACTTTTTCCAATTATCATCAATTATTTTTTTGGCGTTTATAAATAGATTACAAGGTTCCCAAATCTTACTCATCAAAAAAAATCAACAACTCTTCTCTTCTCATCCAACAAACCATAATAATTAAGCTATGGCTTACACTCTTACCCACTCCTTATCCCATGTCTTAGCCTCTTTGGCATCCTTAATTATTATGATTTCTAGCTTTACAATTCTCAAATTCCTAAGCCCTTTCTTTAATAAGAATAAAAAATCACATAAAATACCCAAATTACCCCCAGGTCCCAAACCATGGCCTATAGTAGGTCTTCTTCCTGAAATACTAACAAACAAACCGGTTTTCCGGTGGATTCACAAAGTCATGGAAGAAATGAACACCGAAATTGCATGTTTTCGCATAGGAAATGTCCATGTTATCCCTGTAACATGTCCTAAACTTGCTTGTGAATTCCTAAGAAAACATGATGCTGATTTTGCTACAAGGCCATTAAGCATGGCGACTGAAACCGCCACAAATGGTTACTTGACAACAGCACTTACACCCTTTGGAGAGCAATGGAGGAAAATGAAGAAAATAGTGGCCAATGATTTGTTGTCCCCACAAAAACATCAATGGCTTCAAGACAAAAGGGACCAAGAATCTAACAACCTTGTCTTTCATGTCTACAATAAGTGCATAAACAACAACAACAACAATAATAATAATATTAACAAGGACAATTGTTTTGGTCTTGTTAATGTTAGAAGTGTTGCAAGACACTATTGTTCCAATGTCGCAAAGAGGCTAATCTTCAACATAAGGCACTTTGGTGAGGGTGGCATTGATGGTGGGCCATCTTTTGAGGATGAGGAGCATCTTATTAGTGGCACTTTTAAATTGCTTAAGTACGTTTATGCATTTTGTGTCACCGATTACATGCCATGCTTGAAGGGATTATATGATTTTGATGGGCATGAGAGTGAGATTAAGGAGGCTATGAGGATTATGAACAAGTATCATGATCCAATCATTGAAGAGAGAATCAAGCAATGGAATGATGGGTTGCGGAATGAACAAGAGGACTTTCTTGACGTTTTGATCAATTTGAAAGATTCCAATAATGCACCATTGTTGACACCCATGGAGATCAAGTCACAAATTATAGTAAATTCTTTATTTTATGCTTCTACTAACTTCTCCTTTTATTACCTTAGCTTTTTTCTAATAATAGTTTTTCTCTTCTCTCTCTCTTAGCAAACACAACGAAATATTTTTAAATTTAAATGATGATAAAATTATTTATGAGAACAACTAGGAACCAAAAGCATATCAGCCAAAAATTAGCTAAAATATGTTTGGGTTCTATAAAAAATCGGGTTTTGATTTGTGCTCCGTGATCTCAAGAGCGGTTTTCAAATATATTATTCAAAAAGTTATTTTAATTAAATGGTTTTGTTTACTTTTTGGCTGGTCACATTTTGGTTCCATATACTTTTCCATTATTTATTTCAAAACCCCAGTTAGTAATTATTATTATTATTATTATTATAAAATAATTGCGGTCAAAATAAGATGAAACGTCAATTCTCCACCAGAAAAATGGAAGATTGTGACGGTATGGCTCAATATCGGTTTAAAACCGTCACAAAATGGATTAGTGGTAGTTTAAAAATTAAAATTGCAACAGTTTTAAATTAATTTTTACATGAGTTTTTTTTAAAAGAATTATGGCAGTTTAAAACTGTACAATTTTCTACACGAGATTTAAGTTACATTTAATAAACTATAATAATTTATATCATTTTTATTTAGTATAATCTATTTTCTTTACATTATAATTAATTAAACTTGAGATATATATATATATATAAAAGAACATGATATAGATAATATTAAACTTGTAGGTAATTTCAAATACTAACATGTGTCCTAACACTATATATATTTTAAGAGCACTATAAAAAATAGTTTACTAAATAAATTATTGAATTTTTTTATATTTTTAATATATTAAATACATAAATTAAAAAAAACTATTTTATAAACTTCTATTTTTATATATTTATATTTTTTTTTATGCTAATGTATTTTTATGTATCAAACCTGTTATAGGAATTGATGATGGCAGCCATTGATAATCCATCAAATGCAGTTGAATGGGCACTTGCAGAAATGATAAACCAACCTGAATTGCTTCAAAAAGCAATTGAAGAATTAGACAGAGTTATTGGAAGAGACAGAATGGTAGAAGAATCAGATATCCCTAAACTAAACTATATAAAAGCTTGTGCAAGAGAAGCTTTTCGCCTTCATCCAATTGCACCTTTCAATGTTCCTCATGTCTCAATAAAGAACACAATTATTGGCAATTACCTAATCCCAAAGGGTAGCCATATCCTACTAAGTAGACAAGGTCTTGGGAGAAACCCTAAGGTTTGGAAAGAACCACATAAGTTCAAACCTGAACGACACATCAAGAGTGATGGTGATGATGTCGTTTTGGCTGAGCCCAATTTGAGGTTCATGTCGTTTAGTACCGGAAGACGTGGTTGCCCTGGAGTGATGCTTGGAACCACAATGACTGTGATGTTATTTGCAAGATTGCTTCATGGCTTCCATTGGAGTGCACCTCCCAATGTGTCAAGCATCAACCTTGCTGAGTGTAATGATAATTTGCTTCTTGCTAACCCACTTGTTGCCATGGCTAAACCCAGATTAGCTCTTGAGTTGTACCAATTGATTTAGTGGTGTGATTCACTTTGATTTTATTCACAATAAATTATTATTGTTTAGGAAAAGTTTCAGGTATACCGGGAATATCAGTATTCCAATTGTTTTAACCGTTGATATGAATTATAAAAAGAGAAGTGCTAGGGCCAACAGAATTTGTGATGTTTAACTATCAATTAGTCATCATCAATATTTTCAATGGTGTGAGATGACATCTAATGGTATAAGATTAATCATTTTCCTTTTGATGGTTAAGTATTGACCAGATTTCAACAAAAGTACTGACTCCCTAAATTTTCTCTTATAAAAAATATATATAATATATATTAATTAAAATTAACTGTTAAAATAATTAGAACACCGATATTCTTGGTATACCTGATAACTTTCTTATTGTTTATTAGAATAACTTATGCTTTTAGTTTTATGCTTTATCTAGACTAGATTTTTTTTAGTATAGATCTGATTTTGTTGCGGTTCGAAATAGTAAAATTTTATTAAATTTAATATTTTTATTTTTTTCTCTTTTTTTTCTTCTCTCAGCGTTTCTTTTTCTTTTCTTTTTTATATTCTATTATTTATAAAAAAAGTTTTCTATGTTTTTATCCAACATTTCTATGTTAGTTATAACTATTTTATGCGTTTGGTTTAATAAATTACTAAATTTTTTAAAATTTGGATAAAAAACATATTTTGCTACGTTGTCAATTTCCTATGAAACTAGGAGTTTTTAATTAAATTAACTAAATCCTTGTAGAAATTAAACCATGCTCAATTTGTTAGTCAATATTAAAAATTTACATTAATATGATAAAGTGTCAACAACTTCATCATTACATAGATATATAAGACTTCAAGTATAATTCCACACACAAATTCATCATAAAAATTAAAAAAAGCAACTATTATTATTACAACCAAAAGCGCCAACTTCATTGAAATAGAATAACAAATTATTACATAGCTCTCAAGTCTTAACAAATTATTACACTGTGGTGCGAACAACACACAAACATGCATGCACCTTTTTTATTTAATTAAAAAAAAAAAAAGAAAGATAGATAGGTCATTAATTTTTTAATTTAAAATATATAAATTTTTTATTAATTAAAAATACAAAAATGCTCCTAATTTTTTAAAATACGAGACATTAAAATTTTTTTGTCCAAAATATATTAAAAAAATTAATCTCCTAAAAAAATTTAAATATCTCGTATTTTTAAAAATAAAAGATGTTTTTGTATTTTTTATTAATAAAAAATTTATTTATAAAATTAAGTAAGATAAGGTGCAAAGAAAATGAGCTCACTCTCCTTACCTACCTCCTGAAGCACGATGGCCAAGTACTTTTTCGATTCCTTGCCATTTGTAGCCGACAGCACGAGGAGGTACTGGAAGCCGTCGATGACTTGGTTTTGGCCGTGGAGGACCTTCTCCAGCTTCGAATCGGTAGTTCCTTTCTCTATTGCGAAAATCGCAACCTCCGTCAGAGTGGGGCTGCTAAGATCCTTGATTACATGCCAGCCACCGATAATCTGAGTTGAAGGAGTAGCCATTTGATCAATGATCACTTTGTTTTATTGGCTTTTCAAGAATTTGTGCTTTTGTGTTTTGTGCTTATTGCAATTTATAGAAGAAGGAGAAGGAAGAGAGCAAGTTAGGCCTCACTTAGCGTTTGTTTTGAGGTACTGGGATAGAGATTGGGAGACTGAGATGTAGTATCATGTTTGTTGATTCAGAGACTGATACTAAAATTTCTGTCACAATCCCCAAAATTTCAGCATTTCAGTACCTCTAAAAAGTGGAGACACAGGAGACTGAAATTTTTAAAGACAGAGACTGAAACTTTAACAATATTTTATACCTAAAATACCCTCATTTCAATTAATTAATTCCAATTTTATCCTTTGTACAAATTAAATTAGAGTTTTATTCTTATTTTAATTTTTGTCTCCAACTTTGCACCAAACAGAATAATGAGATTTATTTTAGTTTCTGTCTCTAAGTCTCTGTCTCTCAATATCAGTCTTTCAGTCTCTGTTTCTCTACCAAATACTACCTTAAAGTCAAGCATGAAGTTATAAACTATTTTCTTAAAAAAATTGAATTTAAGATAGAGTTTATTTTAATGTACCGACACATTTAGAAAAAATATTTTATACAGTCGTATAATTATTTTTATTGTTTTAGACGTTTATTTACGTAATTAATATAAAAGATAATTATTTTTTTATGTAATATTATATAATTAAATATATGTGTAAAATAATTATTTTATATTGATAATATATTAAAATTAAATTTTTTAAAATAATTCTATTTGTTTATTTATTTTATTATTTTAGTGTGGAGTTGAAGGTCATTTTTTATTGATGACAGACTATGAGATAGAATTTTAATTTTTGGTCAAGATTTTTATCTCTATTTTATTCGGATTCCCGGTAACACACTACATCTCGCCATTCGCCAACTCATTCAACTATCCATTAATCGGATTTTATATATTGTCAAAAAAATTGATTAGTAATTACCAATTTTTTTTGGGGTAAAATACTGTATAATTTCTTAATATTTAGGCTAGAGTCTAATTTATTTCTGACGCTTGAAATGTCATGTTTTTAGTCCACATGTCTTATTTTATCTATTCTAATTCTTTAGTCAAAATTAATTTTTAATTTTTTAAAAATATTAATTTTTTTTATTATCTTCTTTTAAGTAAGACAATAATTATAATTGTGGCGGTCATAGTAGTAGTTTTAACGATTTTAATTAGAATGAAATTTGCATAAAAAAAAAAGAAAATAATAATAGATAATATTTGAAAAAAAAAAGTTCAAACTTTGACTAAAAGAAAAAATAATACGAAATAAAATTTTGGAATAACAATAGAACGTGTTCTGAATGTTAATTAAAGACGACGTTAGGATTTAACTTATAAAAAATTAGGAACCTCGATCTGTAAAATGTAAACAAAACTTAGAAAAGAATAAAGATTAAAGAGCGTCTTTATTTATAAAATTACAACAGCTTGGTCACATATTATATTACGTTAGAAGTATGAATGGGCAACCTTGCATCACTACAAGAAAACCGGCAGATAGCAGCGGTTATTTAGTAGCGGTTTTATTCAACTGCTGCTAAATACAATATGCCAGCAGTTTTTGTAGCGATTTTACGAGACGCCACCAAATGATCATATTTTGCAGCGGTTTTTCGATAACCGCTGCAAAATGTACCTGTTTTGTAGCGGTTGTTGTAGCGGTTTGCGGGAATGCTGCTAAATACTGTCATTTTTCAGCGGTTTTTCTGTAACCCCTGTTAAATGTCCAGTTGTTGGCTACATTGTTACTCGTTTTGCAGCGGTTTTTTTCCAACCGCTGCAATATTCTTTGGTACTTGAATTTTTTTTGTATAAACATTACTGCCTTCTTATAATTGTTCTAATCCTCGCTATTTTTTTAAATGAAAAAATAAGGTTCAAATACTGCAACTTAATTAATGCATTAAATAAATTTTCGATTTTGTGTTACATAAAAAATAATTCATTAATTAAAATATAGAGTAAATAGCCATTTCCGACCATAAAAGATTTAGACGCCGACAAAATTGACCATGGCTAATTTAAATAAGACTTATAACCATGAAAGATTAATTTCACATGACAAATCTAACCAATAGTTAAATTTAAAATTAATTCTATTAAAAATTCTATAAAATTTCTAAAATGCCCTTTTCTTTCATCTTCTCCGTCCAATATTTTACCAAAACCAAATTCATCAGGCCCTCCCTTCACCACTTTCAATCTCCTTCCCTCTCCACTCCCAGATCCCAATATTTTACCAAAACCAAATTCATCAGGCCCTCCCTTCACTACTCTCAATCTCCTTCTCTTTCCACTCTCAGATCGTCGTTGCCAGATTTTTCCTCGTTAGATCTACTCCTCGGCAGCGTCGTCGTCGTGACTATTGGGCTCTTCCTACTCTGCGCCACCGACAACTTCTAGCCACCAGCCTTGTCGTCGACTGCTTCTTCTCACCTCCATCGCATCTCGTCGCCACTTTGTCTATGCCAGCAGACAAATGGGGAATCAATAGCCACGACGCGATGATAAGAGTGGTCTAAGTCACGACATTTCGATGTGGCATTTCATCGAACAGTTTCCGTACAGTGGCAAAATTGCTGTAATATATATAACCCTTTCTGATGGAGTTCCAGGAAACCACATCCTTAGAGGATATCTTGCGAAAGAGGTCGAGCGCTACAGGAAGCATGTGGCGACAGGCATAGGCAAAAATCATGATGGTGGCAAGGGTCATGTGAGGGGAAGGGATTTGGTCGAAGAAGCCACGTGCCTCCTGCAAGGTTTTTGTGTTGAAGCAGTGAATGAGGACATGCTTGTATGAAGTGGTAGTACTTGCAATAGCTGAAAAGGGTCTCCCCATGATCCAATGATGGCGCTGGCGAATATGAATCTTAGATTGAACAATGATTAAAATTAGTGTGTAGGATTCATTGAAATTTTGTGTTACATGCTTTTCTGAGAGTGGGGAGGGAAGGAGATTGAGAATGGTGAAGGGAGGGCTTGATGAATTTGATTTTGGTAAAATATTGGGATGGAGAAGATGAAAGAAAAGGGTATTTTGGAAATTTTATAAATTTTTTAATGGAATTAATTTTAAATTTAACGATTGGTTAGATTTGTCAAGTGGAGTTAATCTTTCATTGTTACAAATCTTGTTTAAATTAGTCATGGTCAATTTTGTCGGCACTTAAATCTTTTATGGTCGAAAATGGCTATTTACTCTTAAAATAAACTTATACATGAATAACTAAAACCGAATTTACGAATCAGGTTTTCTCTTGTAGTATCAGCCATTTTGAGTTTGTATTTAACCATTACTGGTAACACAAAAATCAAGTGAACGTCCGATTTCATATACTCAAAACAAAGTTCAATGTAGCATAAAAATCAGAATTACTAAAGTAGACAAACAAGTTTTGAGTCAAAATTTCTCATCAACATCATATTGACCTGGCCAGAAATACTCTGTCAAAAAAGCGCTGCAGTGACGTGATAACGGATCTGATAAGTCATCTCCAAACCACGTCATCTTGTTCAGATCGAAACCCCTTTTTGCAGCATGTATGACATCTTCTCTGTGTTGGGTGTTTACAGTTTCATTGTCTTCTTCTGGAACCCTATTAAGCTCAACATCCCTGGAGATGTCATATCCACCGGAGGAGATAGCATCTAAATCGTCTTCTGAATCAGTGTCTGCTCCATCTAGAGTGTCAACAACTATTTCCCCCGAATATTCAACTGACACTGAATATATGAACATGCAACCAACAACATGTTAATCTACTTAAAAGATAATGATAACTTCCAAGTCATTCTAGTTATTAAGGAAAAAAAATTTGGAATTATGGAAAGAGGACTTTCAAAATTAACAAATACAAAAATAACTATTACCGTCTCCTTCGTCAGTAGTTTGGACAGATTTCTTAGAAAGAAGCTCTGTAATAGCACGTTCTATATACTTCAATTCCTCTTTGGAAGCAATCTCCAACTCAACACCATGCGAGTTATTACAGCGCATCTGCACCATGATATAATGTATAGTTGATGGTCTATTTTGAAAAGCATATTGTGTCTCTGTAATTCACTTTCTGTGCTAGAAATTTATTTCCAACCTTTAATTCAGCAAGTATGTCTGCAGATGTCCTACCAGCTACAAATGTCACAAAAACATAGCCAAATTTCTCCTCGTACCTTGATCCCTATTCATGAAGTTCCTACAGATTTTAGCATGAACGGAACAACTACTTCTGGTTAAATGTCATAAGCATATAGCGACTTAAAATACTTATTTTTCAAATAATGTTTAACTCAAGTGTTTAAGGATACGGCTAATGAACATACCTGCATAGTAGCTTCGTTCGCCGTTTTCAAGTATTCATTAGAACAAGAACGACCTGATAAAGCCTCCAACCAAGACCTAACATTCAACTTACGGGACCATATGTCTCTGGCAACCGTAATTGCATGTTCCAATGAAGAGAATGGAGAGGCCAAAGCCATTTTATTAGCGAATGTTGTGCTTGCACAGCATGATGAAAAATCCTCCGTTTTCATTTCTCCTGTTACAACACCATTTTATATTAAAATAATTTGTCAATGATAACAACATTGTTATTCAAGATAATTTACTCGATGTCATAATTTCCTTTATTGGAGGTTAAGAACAATAACAATGATGATGAGAACAACAAAGCCTTGACAACTAACTTTTAGAAGCAAAAATCGTTGGAAGAAAAAAGGAATTTGTGGCATTCATGAAAATCAACTTGAAATGAAAACTTAATTCAAATACGAAAACACAGATAGTAATGTAACCAGCAAACTGTGCACATCATAAACACTGTTAAACTTATCAAACACACATAGATACTCTGAAAATGCTGCACATGTTTTGCCATATTTTCACTATGGCACATAATCTATGTTATCGGAATCATCTGCTACTGGGTCTTCTATATCATCATCTCTTGTCAACTGTAAATCACTGATGTCACCTACTGCTGACATGTTCAACCCGGGCTGAGGAGAAAAAGCAGCTTCAACATCCTCATTCTCTCCTCCCATGTCATACAAGTCTCGTGGTTTTACATGAACCACTACACTCCATTCTTGATCTACTTCATCACGTACATAGTACACGAGCTGAGCTTCTGATGCCAATATGTACGGTTCATCCTCTTCTCGATCACCGGTGTGAATTGGACGAGCGAAATTAACGCTGATAAGGCCCAGATGGTCTTCTTTGATTCCTCTGCTCGTAGTTGTATCAGCCCAAATACATTTGAACAAAACCACTGTGAAATGGCAGCTGTAGTTCAGTTCGATTATGTCCACAATTTTTTCATAATATGGAACACTACCAACAGCCACTCTGTTGTCACGCATGCTGGCATAACTTCTTGTATTTGATGAGACATAAACTCCACTATTTTGTGTTTTTAGCCCGTCTTCCTTTGTGATGGTTCTAAATTTGTACCCATTGACGTTGTATGCCCCAAACCGTCTTGCCTGAAGCATGGGACCACATGCCAGCAACTTCATTTCTTGAGAATGTATAGTACTGTCCATTGGAACCTAGCACCATAAATTAGAGTTTGTTCGTATAAAAAAATTGGAATTTACAATATATAATTCTAGGGCACAAATAAGTTGGTCAGGTTAAATTTCTACGAACCTCACGCTTGAACCGGCGAGGAAATTCTGCATGCACAACACGGTCTATCTTAGATTGCGACCTTGTTTGATCCCGTAATTTTCGCTTGGTTTCTGACCTAAATTTACTTTACGACATAACAAGACTTTAGTCCAACGACTGAGTGTTTGAAATTGGTTATAATCGTGCTTAATGATTACATGTTCATACTTACTCAATAAATGGAGCGACGGCCTCGCAATTGACCAGCACATGACGATGTGCCTGATCTCTTTCCATTGGGGTCAGTACAAAATGTGATACAGCCCCTGAACCTTTTCCAATTTCAGGGAACATAGTACATCCTGTATTGTTTGTAGTATCAACAGGTCGATCGTCAACTCGCGCTGGTCGGTTGAGTCTAGTCTCAGTATTATCCAAATATCTGGAGCAGAATGTCAAAATCTCCTCGGATAAATATCCCTCCGCAATTGAACCTTCAGCTTGTGCCCTGTTACGCACGTATTGCTTTAATCGTCCCAAGTACCTTTTACATAAATACATCATAACGCTTAGGATATACTTAACGAAAATGGAAAAAGATGCATTAAATGCGTTTAGTAGCATGCTAACCTTTCTATTGGATACATCCACCGATAATGTACCGGGCCACCAAGTTTTAGTTCATCAACGAGGTGCACCGTAAGGTGAACCATGACAGTGAAGAAGGACGGAGGAAATATCATTTCCATCTGACACAGAGTTTGCACAACATGATTCTGAAGGTCACCAAGATTCATAGGATTTACAGCTTTTCCACAGAGTTCTCGAAAAAAGGAGGACAGATTCGCAATCACATTCGATACTGGAGGTGGCAGTGCATTCTTCACCAAAATTGGAAGTAATTGTTCCATTAGAATGTGGCAGTCGTGACTCTTCAACCCATACAACTTGCGCTGCCGGATGTCAACACAACGAGCAATATTGCTCGAGTAACCATCTGGAAAGACCACGTTCTGTAGAGTCTTCAGGAATACATCCTTTTGTGGATTTGACATTGTGAAGATTGCTGACGGATATTTACCACCTTCATCCGGCCACAATTCAGACCTTATGTCCATGCTTTGTAAATCTTTGCGAGCCTTAAGATTGTCCTTTGATTTGACGCTATCGTTTAAGATAGTGAAGACCAAATTATCACAAATGTTCTTCTCTATATGCATCACGTCAAGGTTATGACGCAGCATGTGATCCTTCCAATACGGGAGTTCAAAGAACACACTCCTCTTTTTCCAATACGAGTCATCTTGATCTGCATCTTCACCAATGCGTCTTCTTTTGGCTGTCAGAGTTGAGCTCTTCCCAAACGATACTTGCATGTTACACTGCTGCCTTAAGACATCTGCTCCAGAATACTTCTTTGGTGGATCTCTGCTTTCAACTTGTCCATCAAATCTAATCCGGTCTACTCTATATTTATGGCCCTGATTCAAGAAGCGGCGATGGCCCGTGTAACACCATTTTCGACTGAATGTTAGTCGCTGAGCCTTAGCATCCACGTTACACGTGGGACAAGCTAACCCACTATACGTGTTCCACCCAGATAAATTTCCCAACCCTGGAAAATCGCTAATAGTCCACATTAGTGCCGCACGCATCTTGAAAGTGATCCCCTTATTAGCATCATAAGTTTCAACGCCATCCCAGAGTTGCTTCAACTCATCCACTAGGGGCTCCAAATAAACATCGATGTCGTTACCCGGCATTTTAGGACCGGGAATTATCATAGACAGTATAAAAGATGACTGTTTCATGCATAGCCAGGGAGGAAGATTGTACGGAATTAGAATCACAGGCCAAATGGAATACGTGGTACTCATATTTCTGAAAGGATTAAAACCGTCACTTGCTAAAGCCAAGCGAACACTGCGAGCATCGTTAGAAAAAGAAGGATACTTTGCATCAAAGTCTTTCCATGCTTCAGCGTCCCTTGGATGCCTCAAGTACCCATCATTATTATCTGCCTCCTTATGCCATAACATGTCAGATGAAGTTTTGCTACACATGAATAACCGTTGCAGTCGTGGTATTAGAGGAAAGTAACGGAGAGTCTTCGCTGGGAGAGGCTTTCCGTTTTTCCTGACAGGTATTTTGAGTTTCGTAATGGAACCCTTTCGCGTCTTCTGCTTCCATCGTGAAGTCCCACACTGCTTGCATTTCGTCGCGCCCTCATCCTCACCCCGATACAACATGCAATCGTTAGGGCATGCATCTACCCTTTTGTACTCAATCCCCAACTTTCGGATAGTTTTCTTGGCTTCATACAAAGTGGACGGGAATTTGGCTTGCTCAAATGCATCCCGCAATAAGTCCAAAATCATCGACATAGCCTTGTCACTCACACCACACATACACTTAATGTGATAAAGCTTCACTAGGAAAGACAATTTTGAGTATTTCGAGCAGCCAGGATATAATTCCTCCGCACCATCCGCAAGAAGATCGACAAAATCCTGTGCCTCGCGACTTGGACCATCGTACAAGTATGGCAACTCTACATCATCGTCTTCTACATGATCTGATGTTGTGGTCTCCTCAATTTCAGGAGGCATTGTGACGTTAAATGCCTCGTGCACCATTTGAATATATGGATTCACTTCGGGTGTAGGTTTCTCAACTATTGGTGTGCAAGTAGAGCTCTCCCCAGCTGGTTTCTCACCATGACGCAACCACAAAGTATAGCCAGCGGGAAAGGGCTTTATCAACAGGTGGTCGTACGCATCCTCTCTTGTTTGCATAAATTGAAACCCACATTGAGGACATGGACACTTAATCATGTTATCCGACGATGCATTCGCAAATGCAAAGTCTAGGAACATATTAAGTCCTCGTCTATATTCTATGCTATCTCGTGGCTTAAGAATCCATGTTTTGTCCATATCTATTGTACATCAATTATATGGTTTAATAATTAATGTGAAACAACTTTTTCAAAGCTAAAATAATGTTAAGTATCGTACTATATTCATTCCGCATGATATGGCATATACCGTTCTAAAAAACATAACATATAAAATAGAATATGTGTGCAACTACGAACATTAAAATTTATACTAAAATGTGCAGTAAAGGTAGAATATAAAACTAATATAATGCAAAAGATACACAACATAAATACAGCTATAATATGACGATAACATTTATGCCAATTACTGTTTGGCAAAAAATAACAAGAAGAATTTTTATATATAATAGTCATTCATATAAGTTCATTCATGGAGTACCTTACGAAAATTATTTGTACGTAACGCACTCCTCCTATAAGCCTTTTTATAATAGGGAATTCAAAATATCTTTACTCTTAATTGTATTCAAAGTTTATTTTCATGTTTTATTATAGGTATGTTAATGAAAAATTTATCTTGTATCAAATAATCAATTTCACTCTCAGTTTGCGTTGGTTAAAGAAAAAATAATATAAATATATCTTGTATCTTGTATGTATAAGCAGTGACGTACCCAGAAAATTTATGTCGGGGGCAAAAATAATATACATTACTATAAAAAGTTATATTAATTTAAATTTTAAAAAAATAGAAATGCACATTAATTGTTCGAATAAAAAAATAAAAAATTATATATAATATAATATAAGGAAAGACATTTTTTAACATATTTTTCTATTATTATTTCTAAAAATAAGAAATATATATTCTTATTTAGTAAATTGATCAATTGATTTTAGAAATTAGAAAAGCATCATAACAGTACTTATAATAAAAAAGAACGGAAAATAAACAAATAATTAGATAATAAAGATTACTAAATTGATTATAAAATACAATATATAATATTATAAAGAGAATAAAAAGTTAGACTAATACCTAAACTATAATTGATTGATATATAGTTTGTTATTGAAAAAAAAAAAAAAAAAACAAGATTGAAAGATACATAGAGTCATACATGGTTACATTAAAAAAATGACTACTAGAAAAGGAAGTAAAAAAAAAAGGTTGAATCTAAGAAGGGGATTTAAGAAAATAAAAGAGTGATGATGGTGGGATTTGAGAACAAAAAAAAGACTAAATTTGATTAGGTTTATTAATAGTTAAAATGATAGAAAGATAGAGTGGATTTAAAATTTTAACTAATTGGACTAAATTTATTATTAATGGGGTCAATTAAAATTTAAAATGAAAATATATTATATATGTATGTATTTAAAAAAAATAGTGGGATCCGTCCCTGTCTATAAGAGTACGGTGTCTTTCAAATAATTATTAGCTATTTTTTATTTAACAATAAAAAAATATTATATAGTTTAATAATTTTTAATGTAATTTTACTAGCTTAATAATTTTATTCACACATAATTACTTAAATAATTTATAATCATAACTTCAAGTCTTTATACTTCGAAATTAGTTTTAATATAATAATCTATATTTATTTATAAAATCATCACATATTTTTGTAGAGTACGATATTTAACGTTTATATTATTATATTCGAAATGACTTAGTTCACGTAATGTACTTTACATATTATTTTGCTTGTATCAAATAATCAATTTTATTCTAGATTTACATGGGTGAAAGAAACAATAATATTGAGATATTTTGTATTCATAAGAGTACTGTGTCTTTTAAATAATTATTAATTTATAATTTATTTTCAAATATTTTTCATTCATTATGAAAGAATTAATTTTTGAATAATAACATATGTGATAATTTTTAGAAGAAACACGATATAAATTATTGTGAAATATATATATATATATATATATTTTTAGAAACCAACTCTAATAACTACATGTTAACTATTTTTATGGAATGTTAACTATACGGTAGCTAGTACTGCTTAAAGAGAATATAATAAGAGATTAAAAATATAAAGTAACTTCTATAATAATAAATTTTTTAATAATATATATAATAAAAAACTATCTTTAAAATATTGTAACTCATCAAAAATTTATTCCGAAATAAATTACAAATATCAATAGAATAAATACTATTTACTACTCAACGAACACATCAAAATTACAAAAAATGAGTCAAACTATTTTAATTAAGTCTTACAACTTTAATAATATAGGATTAACATTTATAATTACAATATGAATAAATCCAAGATCAATCAAATAATACAACTTATGCACATAATTGATTACGTACTTTATGTTTGTAAGTCAAAGGTGCCAAATAAAAATAGTCTGAACTGTGTATAAAATAGAAGACAAAACTTAGTAGACGAAAAATTAAGTCCAAAAATTATTCTCTTCATCTAGACATGTTGCAAAAAATTTTGGCATAAAAAATATTATAAGATGATTATTTTCATAACCAATAATTAATGAATAAATTATTTTAAATAACATATTTGACGTACAATACACTTAAAGTTTGTTTCGGTGAGCTTCTACAAAAAGATCTTTTTTTTTAGATATCTTTATTTAAAAGATCATATAGAAAAATAAAATTAATTTTATGTTTCGATATCTCGTGCAAAGTACCTTTTATTAAAAATCATTTTCCTAATAACATTACCACAATAATGTTGTGTGGCAACTCTCACATTCACAAAACTATTATTATTATTCTTGCATTTATTGTACACATAAAACATAAGATTGTCAGCTTCTTGATTCCTTTTGTTTAGAAACCATTGTTGCCTCTTTGGGGAATTTAGGGTTTTGATAACTATGAAGCTAGAAATAATTGCAATCAAAGAAGGCCAAAAGCCTTCAGAATGGTACAAGTAATTAAGGCTAGTGGTTATGGTAATATAACCCATAGCTTGGAAGAAGATTTTGTGTTCTCAATCTAAAATGTTGTGACATGTTGAGAAGTCAGGACCCTATTTATAGTAGATAATCAACCAAAAAAAAATCTTCTAATAAATTAATTTTTTCATGAACACAAAATTAATCACGTCACCATGCACTATATTTTTATAAGTTTATTCATGTAATAATAATAATAATAATAATAATATAGTTTGATTATATTATTTATGAAATTTTAATTATATATGTGTGAATTTTAAGTATGTTACATTATTTATAAACTTTAATTATAAATATTAATATATTATTCTCAAATCATCTTTAAATACTTTTTACTAGTTTTTACTAAGTGAAAAGTATTGTATGTTTTTTGTTAATTAAATAAATATCAATTTTTCATTTATCATATTTTGCATCAATAGTTTAGATTTATGATTTAATGTTTAGAATTAAAAGTTTAAAATTTATATTATTTTAATTTTTGTTTCTCTTTTTTTTTAATAGCAAATTAATTTTTAAAACGCGTTATACGCCTTACATTTTTCAGAGCACATTAGTCATTATTCTCTATTTTCCCATATGTATCTTGATACAAATAATTGAGTTTTAAAATCTATATTATTATCGTAAGAAAATATTAAATAATCTACAAACCAAAGAAATAGAGATGCATTTCAAATAATGTTTTGAGAATGAATAAACTGTTTTAAAGTATGCAAGATGCTTACATCTCAATCTATATATACCTTGTCTTTTCACACTTAACAAACCATTACATGCTGGAAAATGTTACGAGAAAATATCTATATAACTACCCTCCTTTAATTTTTGCCGCTTACGTACCTACTAAATACTAAACTACATTGGTTGGCAAGGTATGAGTATGACAATAATGATTGTGTGATAAAAATCTATGTGTTCCCCCTTTATTTTCACTAAGCTCGTATTATGTGTCATCATAACAACAGATTTTCAGTTTATTATTTTTTATTTTTTATTTATTTTTACATAATTACATATACATTAGAAAATAATTAAATTACTCTATCAACTCATATCATTTTATTAAATTTGGAATAATTTTTTTTATAATTTAAAAACTTTTAATTAAATTTTTATACTATTTTAAATTTTATTTATAATTAAATTTTTACTGTACAATAAATATTAGAATTAACAGACTTTTTTAAATTGAAGATATTCATATCTAAAAATAAATCTTTAAATTTAAATATTTTTATTTTTAAAATATTTTATTAATTTTAATATTTTTAATTTGACAAAAATTTAGTTAATTATAAAATTTAAAATAGTGTAAAAATTTAATAATAAACTTTAAATTATAAAAATTTAATTATAAATTTAAACATAAGAATATATATCTATATATATATATGCTTTTTGTGCAAGATTTTTTTTTGGATTTGTATAATAAACGTAAGTCTTCGCTTTTTTTTAGTTTATTTTATGAGCCAACGGGCTAAAAAGCTTTTACGAATCTCATATTTGTTTTCAATAAAAATGTTACTACATTAAATAAATCTTAATAAAAATAATAGTACTTTTTAAGAGTATAAATATTTTTTTTTCACAATTTCTTGTAGTTTGAATTTTATTTAAAAATTTGTCATTAGCCCATAGATTATTATTATACATGCAGTTGACAGAAATTCAAACTCTCAACACTTATTTAAACGAACGAATAAACTAATCATTTAACCAATTTAAATTAGTTAAAATTTATTTAATATTAAGTGTACATTTTGTTCTCGGACCTCTACATAACTTGCCTCAAAATATACATCCCAACAAATTACTATTAATAATCTTTTTGTCGAGCTGTTCTCTCCCCAATCCAGTTCTGCGATTCATTGATGTACTTGTGTTGCCATAGCGTGAGCAATTAAGGGATCCAATTGTTAAGTTACATTATCAAAGTTAGAGAATTGAAATGGATCATAGAGTACATTTAGAAAAATACTATTTTTTATATTAAAATTAATTATTAATATATTTATATATAAATATACGTGTGGTTTAATTTATTTTTGATATGTATTTATATTTTAATATATATTTTATTAAAAATATTAATTGTCCTTTAATTTTTAATCTTTAATAAATTTTTTTAAAAATTTATTATTATTTAATTAATTAATTTAAATATTTATTTTTATGTACCAGTTTTTTAAAAAATTAAAAAAATTACTTGTTTTTTATTTTTTTTCTCTTAAAGATTGAATAAAAAATAATATTTAAAAAATATTAAATTACATTGATATTTTATATTAGTAGCTGATTTTAAAAACTGATTTTATATATATATATATAGGAGGTCACTCAGATAAACACGCCTAAAACGTCTTTTTTTAAAGATGTCTTTATGTTGTGTTTTAATTGATTTTAGTATAATTTATTCGGTGTTCCTCATCACATATTATTAAATTCCTCAAAAGATTTTCTTTCCAAAAACAATAAAAAACATTTAATTTTGACTAAAACAAAAAAGATAATAGATTAACTATTAGATTTTTTTTAAAAGATTATTTACATAAAAAAAATATATCACATTCATCAAAAAAAATATATATATATATATATAAAAGCTCTTAAAAATTTTATAAATAAAAAAATAATTAATTTTTATTCGTATAATATATAAAATAATTACTATATTATTATTATATTATAGATTAAAATTTACTAATTTAAATTTTGTTTTTATTTTTAATATAAGCATTAAAAATAAATAATTTTTTTATAACAAGATATATTGTAATAAAATATATATAATATTAATTAGTTTTTAAAAAATTCTGAAAAGATGGTTTTTTCTAATAAAGTGTTATTAAAAAATTAACATTATAAAAACTAATTTCAACCAATATGATATAATATGATATAATAGGTTATTAAATATATTTAATACAAAATACATTGAATATAAATTTTTATTGAGTTTAAATTTTAAATAATTTTTAATTAAATTTCGAATATTTTTATTTTAAAGAGTTAGAATATTTTAACATCATTTTTTTCGTATCTTTTTAATTGAATCTTTGATTTTTTAAATTATAAACCTTATTTATAATTAAGAGTAATGTTTTAACACCACCAATTAGTCACACATATAAAAATACAAGAACAATTCTATTGTCATAATTATAATCTAACTTTATAAGCAATACAATACAATGAAACTATATATAAGTAATATAACTAAATTTTATCTACATCTATAGTCACATTTCATAAATAATATAATTAAATTATATTTATGTTTATAATTAAAATATGAATAAAAATACAAAAAAGTATCAGGATGGTTAATTTTTTTCATTCATAATTTTTTATTATTTTTGTTGTGAAAAATTTAATTATTTTAATAATTAATTATTTTTTAAAAAAAGATAATTGAATAACACAAAAAAGTCTTATTAAGAGTAATTTATTATATATGATTAAAAAATAATTGAATAATTATATACGGTAAAAAATTAATATTATTAAAAAATAAAAATAAAATTTATTTTAAAATTAAAAATAAAGTTTATTTAAAAATAAAATTAAAAATCATGGTTTTTTTTCTTTTTTCCAAAATTTATCTACGAGTGATTCTATAAATATTTTATGATGAATAAAAATATTAAACTCATACTAAAATTTATTCTAATAAAATTTATTTTTATTCTATTAAACGTTAAATAAATTATTGAAAAGAATTTTGTTTCCTCCATTAGAGAAGAATGATAAACTTCCATACTTCTATTATGTTATGGCAATAATTTGACCTGTTATTTTTTAATGTACATAATAATAATAATAATAATAATAAAAAAAAAACAAAAACAAGTATATCACAGTAAAAAAGAAAGCACGTCACCAAATAATTTATCATCCGAATTATATATGAATCAAATTGATAATATGAGAGCTAACACTACAAAAATCGACAACAAAGTTAGAGACTTACAAAACCTTTCTTAAGATCATAGAAAAAAAACGTTTATATTTGTGTGATATACAAAGCAATTATCATATTATTATTATTATTATTATTATTATTATTATTATTATTATTATTATTATTATTATTATTATTATTATTATTATTATATATGAGCAAAAAAAGTCCAACTGTATGTTTTAAAGTAAAATTTTTTTTAATATTTGATTAAATGTTCTTGTATTTAGTACTTTTTTTTGCACTTCCTCTTAGTTAAAAATATAATCATTATAATTTTTTAGTTATTATTGCTAGGGGTGTTTACAGATGGGATATGGTTGAAATTTCGATCCAATCCGCACTAAACTCATTAGATCAAATTCGATATTCGCACTTTTTATGTTTGGATCAGATATAAAATATATCCATAAAATAAAAAATATAAAAAAAATTTATTTTTATAAAAAAAAGTCAATAATTTTTTTTGTTTACTTTTTTAAACATATTTACTTCTATCTGATTAGAGTGTGGATCCGATTCGATCCAATCCGATCATCTTACAGATCAGATCATATTCTCAAATTACAGATCAGATACGGATAAATACTGTGAATTTATATGGATATGATCTAATCTATGAACACCCCTAACTATTACTATAGGTTCATTGTTGCAAAAGAATGTTTCTTTTATTATAAACTATTATTAGATTTTAATTACCATTAAAACAACTGAATGGTCAACTTAATTACCATTATTATATCCATAGTTGTAAAAACCAAACTGGATCGGTTCGGTTTACTCTTTGGACCGTTTAAGGAATAAAATCGGTGTGAACTGGTAAGAATCGGTGCAAATTGGTCTAACCAAATTGGTCTGCTTGAAAAAAAATTTTAAAATGTCTCCACAAGGTCTCGAACCAAGAACCTTGGAGCAAAAAAAAATTTTAAAATGTCTCCACAAGGTCTCGAACCAAGAACCTTGGAGCAAAAGTAGCAAGAAAGTAACCTCTACTTGCCACTTAGCCATTGCACTTCTAAGCATTATATTTGACAAATACTAATTATATAGTATACATAAATATCTAATTTAATTTAATTTTTGTTTTTTCTATTTTTAAAATTAATTATATACCATTATTAATATAAATATAAATTTCACTAAAAATTTATTAATTTACTTGATCTATTTTATTGCTAGTATTGTGATTAAGGTTATTTGTTTTGATGTTAGTGTTAAAATCTACTGATATTATAGTTAGATGATAGGCTTTGTGAATTAATTATTTTTTTATTGTGTCAAAATAAGATACTATTGTAGTATTAAAATTTTATGGTTTTTTTTATATTAGTTATTTTTAGAAGTTGAGACTTGATTCTTCATAAAATGTTAGTGAAGATATGCATTTCAAATTTTAATTTTAAGTTTTTAACTATTTTATATTTTATATTTACGTGAGACCAGTTTTATCGGTTCAACCAGTGATTTATCAGTTGAACCAATAAACCAGTGAACCAGTAGCTTGATCGGTTCGATCACTGGTTCAGTTCTAACAATTATATTTCAATCTAATTTCAAAAATTTTGATTTACTCAATTTAATAGTTATGACTCACAATTGGTTCCTAATCAAGCAACAACAAATTATGTCTCCCAATTGGTTCCTAATCAGTTCTAACAATTATGTCTCCCAACTTAATAGTTATGACTCACATTGGTTCCTAATCTTATTTTTGTCACTGTCTCACAAAATCGTTAACGACATGCTGAAATGGACTAACGACTGCTACATTATACATTCTAGCGACTATTTGATGTGACAATTGAAATTTTTTTATCTTATTTTTTATTTTCAACTAAACACTTAAAACCCTAATATGAGTCACGGATACCTAAGTTAAAAAATCAAACTAAGTAAATTGAAACTTTAAAAATCAGATTAAAGCTCGAATATAACTTCAAAACAGAACTTTAACTTATGTAGTGATTAATTTAAATGAAAATCAAATAAATCAAAATTCAACATCATTTTTATCAATGTTTTTAAATTCGAAATTTCTATACCAAAATTAACTAGGATTTTTCTTTAAATTAAAAATTTAATGAAATAGTGACTTTAATTATCTTAACCAATGTCTTAATTAATTACTTTTATGTCTTAAAAAAACCGTATATAAGAAGAAAATAATTAATTTGTCTACTTTAATAAATAGTTATTTTACTAAAATAAGAAACTATTTTTTAAAAATTTTTAAGAACTAATTAATATTATATATATTTTGTTACACTACATTTAATTATAAAAATTTTATTTATTTCTAATACTTATATTAAAAATAAAAAAAAATTTTAAATTAGTGAATTTTAATCTATAATATAATAATAATATAGTAATTATTTTATATATTGGACGAATATAAATTAATTATTTTTTTATTTATAAAAATTTTTAAACGCTTGAGCTTGTTTTATATATATATATATATATATATATATATATATATATATATATATATATATATATATATATATATATATTTATGAATGTGATATATTTTTTATGTAAATAATTTTTTAAAAAAATCTAATAGTTAATCTATTACCTTTTTTGTTTTAGTCCAAATTAAATATTTTTTAGTGTTTTTGGAAAGAAAATCTTTTGAGGAATTTAATAATATGTGATGAGGAACACCGAATAAATTATACAGAAACCAATTAAAACACAATATGAAAACATCTTTAAAAAAAGACGTTTTAGGCGTGTTTATCTGAGTGACCTCCATAAAAAAAATAATTTTACACATATGTACAATAATTAAGGCATTCACGTGTGATGTATTTACATACAAGTGGAAGGTGACTCTTCAAGTTTTCATAGTTAATTAAGTATATAGTACATATTTTACGAGAATGAATTTTTTTAATTTTTTTTAATAATTGAGCGAATAAAGTGTGATTTTTTATCATTAATTTTATAAGTAAAATAAAAAATAAATATGAAAAAAAATAATAAAAAATTAAAAATAATATTTTATACTCTCAATTTTTTTTTAACAATTAAAAAATCCATTTTCATATACTTGCTTTCAATATATAATTGTCCGGATGCTCAGAAATAATTATATTTATTGTGCTTGTTTTGTGTCTTTGAAAATTAGGACCCACTAAATAAAAAACTGCCAGGAAATGAATTCGAACGTCCCGTGATTAATGAACCTTTAAACTTAACACAACACCATGCTTCTATTTGTTTATAACTTAACCAACCCTCTTTAGCATTTACAATTACTATTACCCTTCAAAATAGCATGAAAATAGAAGGATGAAAAAATATACTCAAATAATTATAAAATTGCTCCATATAATTTTAACAGATTATTTTCACAAATCAAAATTATTCTTGCTTTATTTAACCTTATATTTAAAAGCTACACATATTCACGAAATGCAAACAATAATAATGATATCTTGTATTAACGTGTAGACTATATGCAACGATGAAGACTTGGTCTACGTCAACCAAGAAATTACCATGTGAGTGGCTTAGAGAGCAAATGCATGTGCACTGAATTTTCGCGTGGGTCCATCCATATAATTATGATCATGAAGCTACCTCCATCGGCCTCTCACTACGTACACCACTAAATTTAACTCTCAAACATTTATTAATATATAACTACTTATTTTAACATGTATATGTAATTATAGACTAAAAAATTTTGATATGAAAGTAAAATAAGTGATATACTTTAACATAGTAATTTTTAGTATTTTTTAAAATTATGAGAGTACACAAATTAGACCCTCCAATTTGTGTTTAAAAAAATAAAAAAAATTCAGAATACACAAATCGGAGGGTCCAATTTGTGTTAAAAAATTGAAAAAACTCAGAGTACATAAATCGGACCATGCGAGTTATTTGATTTTAAAATTTTGCTTAAGAAACCGTATGGTCCGACTTGTGGTTGGGCAAATACGAATTTCGGAAGCTAAAAAACGGACCTCCAAGTTGACACTACATAGTTGTGAAGCACATGTATTTCCCATGTTTAAGTTCAACACCACTTTTACTTCTATATTCAAATTAAAAAGCGGTAATTATATATCCATATATAAATATATATTTAATTATTTATATGTAACTAAATTAAATTATGTATATACATTAACATATATAAATAAATTAATATATTTTTCAAAGTATATATTACTAATTAAAATTTTTATTATTAAGTAATTATTATTCTAAGCGTATTTCTAATAAATTTCAACAATTATTTCAAAAGAATTATTTAAATTAGTACTTTAAACGCATATAACCTAAACTGTGAATACTAAATACTCATTTGTAAATGTTCAATGCTAAATCTTACACCATATACTCTAAATCTTAAATCATACATTCTAAATTCTAATCCATAAATCTTAAACCTTAAACTTAAATTATGAATAACATAAGCTTTAAACTATAAATCTTCAACCTTAAATCTTAAATTTTGTAGTTGAAATCGAATTGTAACTTTAGAAGCAATACTTTAAAAAATTTTAATTACTTTTATGTATTTTCATGTGAAAAAATATTGTTTATACAATTAATTATATTTATATAATAAAATTGTTTGATATATTCCATTCAAATTACATGTCATAATTGTCAAATTGGTATATTGAAAATTTGATATCATTATATTTTAATGAGGGTATAAGTATATTTCATTGACATATTAATTAACGAGACACCTTTCTTATATATACTCAATCAATAGTTGAAATTCATTCAACTTCTTTTATAACTTTTTGAAAAGAAAAAATATTACGGTCATATTATTATTATTAAATGTCATTGTCTCACGTTAATAAAATTGATACATATAAAAATAATATATTATAAAAACATATGACATGTATCATAATATAAAATATTTCAGTATTTTTAATTATTAATTTCAATCATAAAATTAATTTTAATAATTGTTGAATTTAATTATAATACATTTATAATTAAAAATAAAGAAACACAAATACCATAGTACATGCATGTGAATGCTTCTTATATTATGCTATGTGACATGTGCGTGCAAGAGTATATGATTTCTTATCCATATTTGAAGCTTTATAAAGTGAATGCAGGTGAGATGCTATTCCTCCTCGTGACTTCATTTGCTATCCATTCTTTTTTCATAACTATTAGTGCTATAAAAAAATATGACAGCATAAACCAGTTAAATTATGAGTTTAAAATTTAAATAATCATTATTACGGGAAAACCAAAAAAAAAAAAAAATATTTCGGCTCATATTAATTATTCACACAATAATATAAAGATTAAGGGTTGAAATAGTTATAAGTCTATAATTCAAATAATATACTCTCTTTTTTTTACTTAAAAATTTTGGATTCAAATCTCACTTCTAATTAAAAAAAATAATAAAACAAGAACAATTTTTTTTTGGTGAATTAATAGTAAGGACTATTAGTAAAGATTAATTAAAAAAAGAGACCAAATATGTTAAAATTAGTAATAAGGATTATAATAATAAATTAGGTCGGGACTACTATCTTAAAGATAGATTTTGCAAAATTAGGTCAGGGTCATTGAGCATAAAAGTAGAAAGAAAGCTCAATTACAACAGAAAAGAATAATAACATTAAGAAATAGGATGGACCATCTTATTATAAATTTTTTTGTCCTTATTCTCAAATAAATTTTATTAGGCCCTTTATAATAATTTTAGTTTAATTGGTCCTTTTCAATAATAAATATGTGATAATGATTCTTTATAATAATTTTAGTTTAATTGGTCGTTTTCAATAATAAATATGTGATAATGATCCTTTATGCTAATTTTTCCTTTTTTTTTTTGTTCCTCTAATTACTCATCAATAAACGGACTTTACCATTAAGCAATTATATTATATTTTTTATACAAAATAGTTTATTTTATTTAAAAACATTAAACGGCTTATATGATAAACTACTCACTGATTTATTCAAAAACCAAAAAAGGTCAAAATTAGAAACAATTATTGCAAATGCTCCACATTAACGTATCCATTTATCAATTATCATCCACATTACGTGAAAACCTGCAACAATCATAGATTTTGTCCCCCGGTAAAACATTTGTCATCTAGTGAGATCATATACTACATTTCTACAGATGTAGGAAGACTGGCAATTTTACACCATAAAATTCACCCTTTTTTTTATTTAATAGATCTTTCTATAATTCCTTAATATAGGTATTTTAGGTCAAGTTACTAACAAAATTTTACAAGGAAAAAAACAACTAACTCATTTATTAAATTTAATATCATCACTCATTTTTTTCTACCAATTATTTATGAAAACTAAGGTATTTTATTTTAAAGAGACGTATAAAATAAATTGACAAAATTACTTTGACGAGAGCGACAAAATAAAAATAAATAATAGAAGAGCGTGGTAAGTAAGACCCGGGTTGCTTTAAAAAATATATATGGAACAATTAAATATGAACATTATTGTACATTTGTACGGGTCTTTAAATATAAAAAATTTAACCTGCAAAGCAAGAAGAAACATGTCCATATTTCTTCTATTATTGGGTTGTTGTCCCTACAGCTTATTATTAGCCGGTCAATATTATTATAAACCTGCCTTCTATATCTCAGTTAGTGAAACACCGACACATTATTGGCATGCTGGCATGCACGATAGATGCCAACTTTGAATTTCAACTATAATAGGCCCCATATCTTAATGCATGCAGGCGTATCTAGATGCTAAGCATTGAATGATACGGAGTGACGGTCCAAAAATAACGAAATGGAGAATGGATCTAGATAGGCATCTTTATTTTATTTTATATCGACATGAAAAAGTCTTCTTTAATTTGTTGGGGTCCAAAAATAACTAATCAAGACTTTTTGACTAAATGGTTTTCTATATGAGATGCAGTATAATTTTGCTAGCATTCCGGAGATAAAAAATAAGGCTCAATTTTATGGAAATGGACGGCATATGTGTGCTATTTTTTGATATGGATTTAAGGGAGACTAGATATATATGTGGGATAGATTTTTGGCAGCATGAGGTAGAAGAACTCGGACCGTTCAAGTTCTTTGTTACTAAACTTTTCTCCATCAAATCGCATGGTCCGATTTGGGAGGTGAGAGGAATTAAATTTCGGTAGGTATAAATCGAACCCTCCGTGTTGCTTGAGCTGGGGTTTTTACTTTAAGCAATGGAACGTCAACTCGCATGGTCCGAGTTGAATGTTGAATGTGAATTTAGGAAGACTGAACTCGGATCCTCCATTTTGGCTAAAGGTGGCAATTTTTTTATGAACCAGAACATGAAAACGCATGGTCCGATTTGGTTTTTTAATATTTTTTTGAATCAGGTTAACCTAGTCGAAGGGTCCGAGTTGAATATAGAGGGCTATATAAAGTGTGTAGTGAGTTGGTGGTAGGTTACTCGCGTCTTCTTCCCCTTCTTCAACGGCTGCTTCCTCTGTTTCTTCTTTTTGCGTTTCTTTCTAACTTGTTTTGAACCAGAGAATTTAGTAGCTAAGGTTATGCTCTTTTTTTGGTGATTGAGAGAAATGAGTGACAGAGTGTTACTAAGAGTGTATTATTTTGGTCAGATTTTGTTACAAACGTCTGAAGGAGTAAAGTTTATTTGTGAAAATCCACTAGATGTTGTTATTCCTTTTATCATCTCATTTGAAGAGCTCAAAGGTGTGATCTGTGAAAAGATTGATTCTGAGAGGGCAAGAAAAATACCATGTATTCTATACAGATATCCCATACCAGTGTTTGGTGGGTTCGTCCAATTTCAAACCAGATATGTGACGGACGAAGCGAGCATGCAAGAGATGTTTTCAGTGTATATTGAAAACCGGGCTCAGATCTCGTTCATCGAGTTGTATGTTGAGTTTGAACAATCTGAGGCTGACCGGAATATTCTACAGGAAGATTATAATAGTGACAGTGAAGAAGAGTTCGAAAGCAACTACAAATGTGTTGGTCTAGATGGAGATGAAGATCAAGGTGACGGAACTATGGATCCAGATGTGACAGAGGTGGCAAATGCACTCGCAAACGATATGACGTTTGGGGAGTCATCATTCGTGCGAGTTTTGGACTTGGAAGCCATGCATGTTTCGGAGTTTCTAGAATACATGACTGCAGGTACGTAATTCGTCGTATTAGTTTTTTTTAGTTAGTTATTGAATTATTTATGAATAAATTAGTATTTATTAACCATTATTTAATCATGCGTTGATGTCATATATGTGTTAGAGGTTGAACCGGTTGACTCGATCCTATGTAAATAAAAAATAAAAAATACTAAGAAGTTTAAAAAATAAAATTCAAAATATGTGTTTACTAATATTTTAAAAATATCAAGTTATTTTAAATTAATATGGAACATGAACAGTAAATATTTTATTATTTTTACTGTTATACACTACAAGTATTTGTTAGAAAATAATAATAAAATTCTCTACAATATGATTACGAAAAGATACGCGAGTTTGTAAATATCATTTAAAGAACCGGATCGTTAGTATTCGGTTCATCGGGGGTGACGATCGAACCGGCCAATCTGGTCCGATTTTTACATTTGATGTTCATGTCCTTATTTTGTTTTGAGTGACACAATAACATGATGTAAGGTTTGGATTCATATCATACTTGATGCAGTGAATATTAATTTACCTTTATTCTCGGTTTTGAAATATGTGTGTATTAATTTAAATTTTTCCCATGGTGGTTGTCCCGGCAGAAATTCCTATTGTCGCAGATGGTGAATTTGCTGTTGGGATGGAGTTCAATTTCAGGGAAGCTGTTATTAAGGTGATAAAAAAGTATACCATACGACGAAGCGTAGACTATCGGGTGTATGAGTCTGAGCCGTTGACATTTTATGCCAAGTGTACACAGTATGGGTCAGAGTGTGATTGGCTTATCAGAGTTAGTCTGATCAGCAGGAAGTACTGTTGGGTTATAAGGAGGTATAATGGTAGTCATACCTGTACCAGAGCCACCATTTCACAGGATCATTCGAAGCTGGATTCCATCACAATTGCATAAGCAATAAAGCCATTGGTTGAGGCTGACCCCTCCTTAAAGGTAAAATCGGTTATAGCAGAAGTGTAATCGAAGTTCAACTACACCGTTAGTTATCGGAAAGCATGGTTGGCTAAGCAAAAGGCAGTTGTAAAAATATTTGGAGGTTGGGAAGCATCGTCCGAAGCGTTGCCTATATGGTTTGAGGTCATGTGTCATAAGGAGCCATCAGCTGTTGTCCATTTTTGAGACTATGCCTGCATATCAAGGCGATGACTTGGTCGGTGATATTCGAGTACTGCATAGAGTATTTTGGAGTTATTACCCCTGCATCAGAGCATTCAGACATTGTAAGCCAGTTGTCCAGGTGGATGAGACTCACTTGTACGGAAAGTATAAGGGTTGTCTACTAGTCGCAGTTTCACAGGATGACAACAACAATATCGTCCCAATTGCGTTGGCTATTGTCGAGGGAGAAACTTCTGATGCATGGCACTTTTTCCTTAGTAACCTGCGTCAACATGTTGTCACTCAGAATGGTGTGGGACTAATATCCGACCGACACGAATCTATCAATGCAGCTGTGGAACGCAGTAACGGAGCTTGGTCACCTCCTAGAACTTTTCATATGTTTTGCATCACGCATATAGAGTCGAATTTTTTGAGAAAGTTCAAGGCACCGTACCTGAAAAATTGGTCGTCAACATTGGTAACCTTTTAGTAAATTTCAGTAAGTTATTAACAGAGTTACCTTCAAAAGTTGTTTTGACCTATGTTTTTTTTCTTTTTATATGTTGTTATCGTCCAGGATATTCGAGGACGGTGCGGGAGTACGAAGTGCGTTACCAGCGTTTACGGGAACGGGGCGAGGGGTATACAAACTGGTTAAACTGAATTCCTCGCGAACAGTACGCATTGGCATTTGATGGTGGCTACCGATAGGGTCACATGACGACGAATCTAGTGGAATGCATCAATTCAGTATTGAAAGGTGCACGCAATCTCCCCATTACTGCTCTTGTGAAGGCAATATTCTACAGGCTTAATGAGTTGTTCACCCGAAAAAGAGCGGAGGCGGAAGCCCGGATTAATGCTGGCCATGTGTTTTCTGATGTCGTGACGTCGAAGTTGCATGCAAACCAACTTGCATCAAGAAACATTCAGGTTAGTTGCTTTGACCGACAAAATGAAGTCTTCGAGGTGCGTGAGATGCCAAGTGGATTGGACTTTGCAGTCGACCTACGTGGCATTCGATGTGACTGTGGTGAGTTCCAGGTGGACCGGATCGCCTGTAGACATGTGTTCGCATGTTGTGCCAACCAGCGACTGGATTGGCAAGTGTATGTGCATGATGTGTACAAGATGGACCAAATCCGACAGGTGTACCGAGCAAAGTTTAGGCCACTAGGTAATCCTACTACATGGCCTGCTTACAACGGACCTCAGTTCGTACCAAATCCGTACTGAGACGCGTCACGAAAGGTTGCCCCAGGATGACACGCTTCTTGAATGAGATGGACACGCGAATGTTACGTCATCCTAGGCGATGTATGCTATGTGGGGCTGAGGGACACAGTCGTAGCAGATGCCGTCAGTTAGCGGGTGCAAATGCCGACAGAGATGCTCAGTAGATTGACATTTTAAGATGATATTATATATGTAGCATTATATAGTATGCAAAGAGTTGTCCGTTTGACTTAACAACGTATGATATATGTAACATTGTATAATATGACATGAATTCTCATATTGAGTTAACATGACCTGATATATGTAGCATTATAAATTATGACGATCTAGCATTATAAGATATCTGTAGCATTATATAATATGACATCAATTGTCCACCTCATTTATAAGGATATGATATCAATAGCAATATATGAACTTCATTAATACATAAATACTCTCAACATACAAAGTAACCTGACCATAGTCCAGCTAATTAATACATAAAGACCAACACATACAAGGATATTTAAACATAGTCCAGTTCATTAATACGTAAATAAGTTCATTACACCACAACTATTTTCTCATTGACCACTTTACATCCTTCACAAAGTTCTTGTATTTCTTGGCGGCCTTTTTGAAAACAGATGGAGTGTAGCGATTAGCGCTACGACGTGGAGGATCAATCCTCAGATTGTAACCTTTGGCTTTGTCATCCGGAGTGTGTGCCTGATCTGGATACAATTTGATAAAAATAATAAATATAGTCCACTAGGTACTCAAAGCAACATAGAAACCACATATCATTTAGGAAAAACCAAACAGAAATACCATTTATGACCACAAAATAAATAACTAATCTATCATGTAGAGCAAAATACACAACATAATACCATCACTACGGGATTCTTCGTCCTCATCGAACTCCTCTATTTCATCCTCCTCATCATCGTTCTCGTCATCCGGGTTGTCTACTAGATACGCATCGATCTCTTGCTCGAGTGTGTTAGCATTTTCTTCAATGAGTCCCATGGAAATACGGTTAGGATTTTGACTATTAAGAACTCCACGTCCACCGTCACTCCTACTAGAGTCAACAGATACAAACCTTCCAGAAGCCACCAATGAGGTATGGCACGGATACCTCGCATCCAACGAATACATATCTGGCATGAGCTCAGTTTGATGGCCATATTGTGACTGTCCTGCATCTCCAGCCATGAACTCAAGCAACTGGCTAAAAGAACCTCCTTCGCCTGGTTCAAACTGTGACATACCCCAATATTGTTGATGCTGTGGAAATGATGGGTTGAATTGTGTCTGAGGTACATACTGGCCTGAGAACTGAGGTTGTTCTTGTGGAAGCGGATTTGGAGGTGATATCTGCAGCAATGTGGCTCCTGTTCTTCATTGTCATCATCCATATCCTGACTACCCTCATCGATATCCTTATTACCCTCATCCATATCCTGATTACCCTCATCATTCTCTTCACCCACAAGATTCGACAAGTTCAAGCGGTCTCCAAATTTTGATCGGTACCAATGGATGTAAGTATCCAATGGATGCTGTGAAGGCATGGGAAGCTCAGAAAGAACGTGGTTATACCTGTTTGTCCAATTCGGTTAGGTGATGCATTGGACAAACAGGTATAACCACGTTCTTTCTGAGCTTCCCATGCCTTCACAGCATCCATTGGATACTTACATGCATTGGTACCGATCAAAATTTGGGGACCGCTTGAATTTGTCGAATCTTGTGGGTGAAGAGAATGATGAGGGTAATCAGGATATGGATGAGGGTAATCAGGATATCGATGAGGGTAGTCAGGATATGGATGATGACAATGAAGAACAGGAACCACATTCGCCGCAGATATCACCTCCAAATCCGCTTCCACAATAACAACCTCAGTTCTCAGGCCAGTATGTACCTCAGACACAATTCAACCCATCATTTCCACAGCATCAACAATATTGGGGTATGTCACAGTTTGAACCAGGCGAAGGAGGTTCTTTTAGCCAGTTACTTGGGTTCATGGCTGGAGATGCAGGACAGTCACAATATGGCCATCAAACTGAGCTCATGCCAGATAGGTATTCGTTGGATGCGAGGTATCCGTGCCATACCTCATCGGTGGCTTCTGGAAGGTTCGTATCTGTTGACTCTAGTAGGAGTGACGGTGGACGTGGAGTTCTTAATAGTCAAAATCCTAACCGTGTTTCCATGGGACTCATTGAAGAAAATGCTAACACACTCAAGCAAGAGATCGATGCATATCTAGTAGACAACCTGGATGACGAGGACGATGATGAGGAGGATGAAATAGAGGAGTTCGATGAGGACAAAGAATCCCGTAGTGATGGTATTATGTTGTGTATTTTGCTCTACATGATAGATTAGTTATTTATTTTGTGGTCATAAATGGTATTTCTGTTTGGTTTTTCCTTAATGATATGTGGTATCTATGTTGCTTTGAGTACCTAGTAGACTATATTTAATTGTTTTTATCAAATTGTATCCAGATCAGGCACACACTCCAGATGACAAAGCCAAAGGTTACAATCTGAGGATTGATCCTCCACGTCGTAGCGCTAATCGCTACACTCCATCTGTGTTCAAAAAGGCCGCCAAGAAATGCAAGAACTTTGTGAAGGATGTAAAGTGGTCAATGAGAAAATAGTTGTGGTGTAATGAACTTATTTACGTATTAATGAACTGGACTATGTTTAAAGATCTTTGTATGTGTTGGTCTTTATGTATTAATTAGCTGGACTATGGTCAGGTTACTTTCTATGTTGAGAGTATTTATGTATTAATAAAGTTCATATATTGCTATTGATATCATATCCTTATAAATGAGGTGGACAATTGATGTCATATTATATAATGCTACAGATATCTTATAATGCTAGATCGTCATAATTTATAATGCTACATATATCAGGTCATGTTAACTCAATATGAGAATTCATGTCATATTATACAATGTTACATATATCATACGTTGTTAAGTCAAACGGACAACTCTTTGCATACTATATAATGCTACATATATAATATCATCTTAGAATGTCAATCTACTGAGCATCTCTGTCGGCATTTGCACCCACTAACTGACGGCATCTGCTACGACTGTGTCCCTCAGCCCCACATAGCATACATCGCCTAGGATGACGTAACATTCGCGTGTCCATCTCATTCAAGAAGCGCGTCATCCTGGGACGACCTTTCGTGACGCGTCTCAGTACGGATTTGGTACGAACTGAGATCCGTTGTAAGCAGGCCATGTAGTAGAATTACCTAGTGGCCTAAACTTTGCTCGGTACACCCGCCGGATTTGGTCCATCTTGTACACATCATGCACATACACTTGCCAATCCAGTCGTTGGTTGGCACAACATGCGAACACATGTCTACAGGGGATCCGGTCCACCTGGAACTCACCACAGTCACATCGAATGCCACGTAGGTTGACTGCAAAGTCCAATCAACTTGGCATCTCACGCACCTCGAAGACCTCATTTTGTCGGTCAAAACAACTAACCTGAATGTTTCCTGATGCAAGTTGATTTGCATGCAACTTCGACGTCACGACATCAGAAAACACATGGCCAGCATTAATCCGGGCTTCCGCCTCCGCTCTTTTTCGGGTGAACAACTCATTAAGCCTGTAGAATATTGCCTTCACAAGAGCAGTAATGGGGAGATTGCGTGCACCTTTCAATACTGAATTGATGCATTCCACTAGATTCGTCGTCATGTGACCCCATCGGTAGCTACCATCAAATGCCAATGCATACTGTTCGCGAGGAATTCAGTTTAACAAGTTTGTATACGCCTCGCCCCGTTCCCGTAAACGCTGGTAACGCACTTCGTACTCCCGCACCGTCCTCGAATATCCTGGACGATAACAACATATAAAAAGAAAAAAAACATAGGTCAAAACAACTTTTGAATGTAACTCTGTTAAAAACTTACTGAAATTTACTAAAAGGTTACCAATGTTGACGACCAATTTTTCAGGTACGGTGCCTTGAACTTTCTCAAAAAATTCGGCTCTATATGCCTGATGCAAAACATATGAAAAGCTCTAGGAGGTGACCAAGCTCCGTTACTGCGTTCCACAGCTGCATTGATAGATTCGTGTCGGTCGGATATTAGTCCTACACCATTCCGAGTGACAACATGTTGACGCAGGTTACTAAGGAAAAAGTGTCATGCATCAGAAGTCTCTCTCTCGACAATAGCCAACGCAATTGGGATGATATTGCTGTTGTCATCCTGTGAAACTGCAACTGGTAGACAACCCTTATACTTTCCGTACAAGTGAGTCTCATCCACCTGGACAACTGGCTTACAATGTCTGAATGCTCTGATGTAGGGGTAATAACTCTAAAATACTCTATGCATTATCCGAATATCACCGACCAAGTCATCGTCTTGATATGCAGGCATAGTCTCAAAATAGACAACAGCTGATGGCTCCTTATGACACATGGCCTCAAACCATATAGGCAACGCTTCGTACGATGCTTCCCAACCTCCAAATATTTTTTCTACTGCCTTTTGCTTAGCCAACCATGCTTTCCGATAACTAACGGTGTAGTTGAACTTCGATTGCACTTCTGCTATAACCGATTTTACCTTTAAGGAGGGGTCAGCCTCAACCAATGGCTTTATTGCTTATGCAATTGTGATGGAATCCAGTTTCGAATGATCCTGTGAAATGGTGGCTCTGGTACAGGTATGACTACCATTATACCTCCTTATAACCCAACAGTACTTCCTGCTGATCAGACTAACCCTGATAAGCCAATCACACCCTGACCCATACTGTGTACACTTGACATAAAATGTCAACGGCTCAGACTCATACACCCGGTAGTCTACGCTTTGTCGTATGGTATACTCTTTTATCACCTTAATAACAGCTTCCCTGGAACTGAACTCCATCCCAACAGCAAATTCACCATCTGCGACAATAGGAATTTCTGTCGGGACAACCACCACGGGAAAAATTTAAATTAATACACACATATTTCAAAACCGAGAATAAAGGTAAATTAATATTCACTGCATCAAGTATGATATAAATCCAAACCTTACATCATGTTATTTTGTCACTCAAAACAAAATAAGAACATGAACATCATATGTAAAAATCGGACCAGACCGACCGGTTCAACCGTCACCCCCGATGAACCGAATACTAACCGATCGGGTTCTCTAAATGATATTTACAAACTCGCGTATCTTTTCATATGTAGAGAATTTTATTATTATTTTCTAACAAATACTTGTAGTGTATAACAGTAAAAATAATAAAATATTTACTGTTCATGTTCCATATTGGTTTAAAATAACTTGATATTTTTAAAATATTAGTAAACACATTTTGAATTTTATTTTTTTACACTTCTTAGTATTTTTTATTTTTTATTTACATAGGATCGGGTCAACCGGTTCAACGTCTAACACATATATGACATCAACGCATGATTAAATAATGGTTAATAAATACTAATTTATTCATAAATAATTCAATAACTAACTAAAAAAAACTAATACGACGAATTACGCACCTACAGTCATGTATTCCGAAAACTCCGAAACATGCATGGCTTCCAAGTCCAAAACTCGCATGAATGATGACTCCCCAAACGGCATATCATTTGTGAGTGCATTTGTCACCTCTGTCACATCTGGATCCATAGTTTCGTCACCTTGATTTTCATCTCCATCTGAACCAACACATTCGTAGTTGCTTTCGAACTCTTCTTCACTGTCACTATTATAATCTTCCTATAGAATATTCTGGTCGGCCTCAGATTGTTCAAACTCAACATACAACTCGATGAACGAGATCTAAGCCCGGTTTTCAATATACATTGAAAACATCTCTTACATGCTCGCTTCGTCCGTCACATATCTGGTTTGAAATTGGACGAACCCACCAAACACCGGTATAGGATATCTATATAGAATACATGATATTTTTCTTATCCTCTCAGAATCAATCTTTTCACAGATCACACCTTTGAGCTCTTCAAATGAGATGATAAAAGGAATAACATCTAGTGAATTTTCACAAATAAACTTTACTCCTTCAAACGTTTGTAACAAAATCTGACCAAAATAATACACTTTTAGTAACATTATCACTCATTTCTCTCAATCACCCAAAAAAGAGCATAACCTTTGCTACTAAATTCTCGGGTTCAAAACAAGTTAGAAAGAAACCCAAAAAGAAGAAACAGAGGAAGCAGCCGTTGAAGAAGGGGAAGAAGACGCGAGTAACTTACCACCAACTCACTACACACTTTTTATATAGCCTTCTATATTCAACTCGGACCCTTCGACTAGGTTAACCTGATTCAAAAAAATATTAAAAAACCAAATCAGACCATGCATTTTCATGTTCCAATTCATAAAAAAAATTGCCACCCTTAGCCAAAACGGAGGGTCCGAGTTCAGTCTTCCTGAATTCACATTCTCAACATGCAACTCAGACCATGCGAGTTGATGTTCCATTGCTTAAAGTAAAAGCCCCAGCTCAAACAACACAGAGGGTCCGATTTATACCTACCGAAATTTAATTCCTTTCACCTCCCAAATCAGACCATGCGATTTGATGGAGAAAAGTTTAGTAACAAAGAACTCAGATGGTCCGAGTTCTTCTACCTCACGCTGCCAAAAATCTGTCCCACATATATGTCTAAACCTCCTTGAATCCATATCAAAGAATAGCACACATATGCTATCCATTTCCATAAAATTGAGCCAAAAATTAACAACCTATCCCCTTTAATTTAACTTTTACTTCCATTAATTTATAAAATGAAAAATAAGTTAAACCGAAAAAGTTTACATACAATTTATAAACCTCACAATAAGATATGTCAATAAATTAATTACATTAAAAACTAAACTAAAAACAATCCTTTTTTATTTAGTTCTTGTTATATATAAAAACTAAATTAAGCACATTAATTCTATTCTTGTTATGTATCAAAACTGAATTATATAACAAAAATAATTTACTACATTCAAACAAATTCATAATATCCCTAAACCTTCAAAAAAACGAAAAATTAGTTTTGATATATAACAAAAACTAAGTAAAAAGATTGTGTTTAATCTTTTTTCGTTGATATATATCACTGTGTTTTTTTTTTTCAGTTTCAATTTTAATTTTATAAATTTAATTTCTTTTTTTGGTTTGATCAACTTAGCCATATAAAAAGAACACTTTCCTTTAACATAACGAGTTATGAGCCATCAAAATATCCCATTTCTAAAAAATAAATGGTCTCATAAGCCCACTTCAATTTTTCTTCTTTATTTACAATTAAGTCGCTATAATTTTTTCCTTTTTAATTAGATCTTTACACTACTTTTAATTTAGTAATTAGATACTTTCTAGTATAAAAATATCAGAGTTAAATGCATATTTTTCTACAAATTAAAGATATCCATAATTAAAAACTTAATTAGATCTTTAATCACATATTTTTTTTGAAAAATATTATGTTAATTTTAACATTTTTAATATAAAAATTAAAAAATACCTAATTATAAAATTAAAAACAGTATAAAAATTCAATTAAAAAAAATAGAAATATTTGATGAAATTATAGACACTATCAAAGTAATTAAATCTTTAATAAATAATGATAAAGACTGATTTGTTCAATTTTTTAGACAAAATTTGACATAAGAATTTATTTATGTAAAAAAAATTAGAGACTCATTTGATTATTGAAATTTATTAACGATTAAATTGTTTGATGAAAAATTCTTAGACATTGATTTGTATTATATATATATATAAAATAAATGATACTTATTTTTCGAGGGAGGAACTAATAGAAAAATACTAAGAACCAAAGAGATCAACACTCAGGTGGCAACTTTGTAGTTACAATCTATTCAAAGATGCAGGAAAAGTTTGTCCTTTTATTTAGTATTTATTACTATTTATTTTTATATTATCTATGCAGAAATTAAAGGGACCTAATAATTTCCCAAATAAAGGGATATGTCATTTTATGTGGCCCATTTTCTATCAAAGGTACTCTGATTGCCTAGTATAGGATAGGGTAAAGATTAGAAATTTTAATTTATTTTTTAATTATTTTTTTAATATTTGAATTAATACACTTTTAAACATGTATAACAAAATTGTAATATCACCGCAATATAAGCATTTGACATTATGTATCAAATAAACTACTTATTTTATAAGTTAATATTTTATCCCAAATGTTTAAATCATATTTTTATTCCAAAATATTTTATTTTATATTATTTAATTTTTTAATCAAAACAAAGTTTTACTTTTTACCATAATACAAAATAAGAAAAAAAAACATTTAAATCCAAAGTTAAAATGTTTCAAAACGTTAAAAATAAAATTTGAATTTAGTACACACGTCAACAGTAATTTATCCTATTTTGCATTAAGAGGATTGTCACATAAGTTAAAAACATATAATAATTGATATATAAATTGAATTTTGATAGAATATCAGTTATACATTATTCAATTACATATTATTATGTCAGCAAAAATAATCACTTTTCATTGGTTAATTAATGTGTTTCTCTTTAATATAAATTTAAAATTTTTTATTTTATTTTAAATAACAAATTGAACCCTGAGATTTAAAAAATCGAAAAGTCAAATTTCTATAATGAAATGAATTTTTTTCTCTTTCAAACAACCAGAAGATTTGTTTAAAATTTTTTTCAACATTAAAATGCAAATCTCACATTCAAACTTGTCCCTCATTTATATTTTTAAAATCTGACCTTTGGATTTGTAGTATACTCACACACACAAAAAAAATACATTAACTCTCCACATTATTAAAAAATACCACCAAAATCTCAATAATAAAAATAAAAAGTGCACATTTCATCCCTTACTACCACACACTACCATATAAAAATTATACAGGAGAAAATTATTTATATTAATTCTTATAATTTCATCTAACTTTTGTTTACCTTCTTAACATTTAAAAATTAGTATTTAAATTTTACACTAAATAAAAAATATGAAAAATTCTTAAAATATATATATATGTTTTTACTTGAAGTGAAATAAACTGCAGAATATTCTAAAAATGTTTTTTTTTTTTCTAAAAAACAGTTACTAATAAATTTTAGTTATAAACTTTTAAATTATAAAAAATTTAATATAATTATAAGACCAACAAAATAATTAACCTTTGTATGAGGACATTCAAACAGAATTTATCTCACTTTTCATTTTTTTTTTCAAAAGCCAAAAGTTTATAGTAGTGCAGCAAGATAGGACCCTCATATTATCATTAAGTCAAAAGACGTCGACCACTTTACCCTTTTGTTCTTTTCAAGAAATGGTGGGATCTGGAGAAAGATTGGATGCAACTATGCTCTCTATCATCTATCATGTGAAACTTCAGAAAAATATTAAATTAGAAATTAGAAAATGACTTCCTCACATTTTTCTTTATGCAAAGAAATTGTAAGAGATGGTTGAAAATTTGGCCAAACAGCCCAAAATAAAAATATTAAACAGAACTATGGAAAAAGACAAATTTTAAAAATTTGCTTAAAATTAGGAAAATAAAAATTAATGGACTTAATAAAGTGCTCATTTTCTAAAACTATAACATAGAGGCTACAAAACGGAAAAAAAAAAACTATAATGGAATAAATTAATTGTGAAGCCAAAGAATTCATAGAAAATGCAAAATCTAGTTTAAGAGTATTTGTGGGGGAAAAAAAAAAAAGAGTAAAGGAAAATTACCAGAAAAGAGGAACTGAAGTAGCACAAGTAGTATTAGAAAGTAATTAACACTCTTTTCCATCTTCAAAATTTTCTTGCTATGCTTCTTCTTCTTTGGCACTTCCTTCAATAATGTAGTACCTAAATTACAGAAGTTCTTTCTCTGAAGGAAGATATCTATCATAAACTATATATGGAGGGTGAATGATGTTTTGGTTAAAAGAATAGAAAAGGGAATGTGTATTGTGGACTAATAATCATGGGGAAACTCTAAGGCATAGTTATCAAAACCGAACCAGTAATCAACTTGGTCATATGATTATGTCAGTGGGTCATTGATTCACTCGGTTAATCCGGTTATAATTAGAAAAATATATAAAAATATAAAATTAAAATTGGGTTTTCCATCAAGCTTAAAGACACTTTTATCATAATTAACTTTTACAAAATTTGCTTTCAAACACTTTCAGACCTCACCAGCAAACAAACAATAATTTATTCAAGAACACTGTAGCAAAGAAAAACTCTATTGTAAACATCTAAACCAATTAAAATATGGTTATTGCGATTCAACCATTATAAAGTATAAACTTTGAAAATATGGTTATTCCAATTCAACCATATACTCCAAATGTTAACAAGAAAGAGAATTTGGCTACGATCCTTGATCCCAGCCTAAAACCAATTTGCAATGAAAGATTAGTTAATGAGGTGTTGTCGTCCAAAACTCAAAATGCTAGACACTATCTATCATACAATGCAAAATAGTTTCAATCCAGCCAAGTGATTATTTACAGCAACAAATTCAAGGTTCTCATGATAACAAGTAACAAATTCAACTTGGTGATGTTTTCCAGCAACAAATTCAACTTACAGCAACAAATTCAGTTCATTGAAAATTTTCAACAAACAAATTCAACTATGATAATTTTCTAACAACAAAAACTTTATCCTCAATTTTCCAAATATGATTTACAGCAAAAGAAAAAATTAGCTAAATTATTATTTCAACAACAAATTCAACTTTCAATAGCAAATTCAAGGTGTAGTGATGATTTACAGCAACGAAATTAAAAAAGAAATAACAGAACTGAAGGAAGCTGAAGCTCACCTGGCCTCCACTCCAAAGATGATAGGCTTTGCATCAGAAGAATTAATGCACCAAACATTCCAAAAAAAAAAAAAGCTTATCCCTACAAACAAAATTTTCTAGTCTTAACACCACCTATCTAAATCAACTCCCTATGTGTTTTGAATTAGAAATATTTAACACCCTTATCTCATAAAAATGCCTATTTGCCCTCTATCCAATCAAAATGGTAATTCCCAATCCAAATCTCCTCCTTAGATATTGCTACATCCCCAATGTATAATGTCCATCTAGCCTCCACTCCCAATTTGAAAAAGTCCACCCCTAAAATTACACTTGTTATATTTATACACACTGAATAAATAAGAACATATAAAGGAGGCAGATTCAAAAATTTGAAAATTTGAAAAGTCTCCATGATCTGCTTCTAATTAGAGAGAAGACAAAGCACCTAAAACATTATAAGATAATAAATTAATAAATTTTTATATTCCAAAATTGATACCAAAATTCAATAATTTAAGCATATAAACTATTTAAGTTAACCATTATGATTAGTAAACACAAAGTTCATATGAAAATTCAATAATTGATACAACCATAAAATTCAGAATGCATTTAAACCTTGCTTGTTCCACCACAAAAATGATAAATCATAGCATAAATGCCTAATCCACATTCAAATTCATAATGTTCCACCACAAAGTCAGATTATCAATTTTATTTAGCAACAGCTAAGTAAGAACACAGTATAACATTCAACCATCAACAATACACAACACAAAATCAACAATCAACAACACAAAATCAGATTATCAATCATCACAAGACAACAACAATCATAAATAATATTAATGAGTCAGAAAGGCAATAAGTTTAACTGTTTTAACATAAAAAAAGAAATAAAATCATAAAAATTAATTCAATAAGTAGTGAGTGAGAGAAGAGTGCTTACTGCTGCAGTGAGACGATGAGGGAGGAAGGAGGGACGACAAGGTGAACAGCGACCAGAGACTGCAGACCGGAGAGGTGAGGCGGCGAGGAGACTGACGGCAACGAGAGAAGTGGGAGCGATGCGAGCTCGGTGAGGGACATCGGCGAGATGAGCGACTGAGCGAGGTGAGGAGGGTTGGTGAGCGACGGCGGCGGTGTGCTTCGTGAGTTGAATGGCGAGGTGAGCGACTGAGCAACGGTGGCAATGAGGGACAGCGAGTGGAGCTTGGCTGGGTTCATTCACTTCGTTGGAGACTTGGATTTGGTTGAGGGGAGGGTTGACTGCGGGACGATATCTAGAATGGATAAGAATTAGAAAGAAAACCGTTATTTTTAAAAGATATATATATGCAGATAGGGAAGGGCACACCATGACCCGATCCCGCCCTGCTCAACACCCCGCCCCGTTTGATATCCGTTCCACTTTGGATCGGATTTAAACCGTCCCGACTGGGATAGAGGCAGGTCGGGCGTCTGCAGCTATTCTTCTCACCCCTAATATAATATCTAGAATGTTTACACTTTTGATAAAAAAAAAAGTTACAAAATTAAATAAGTGCATAAATTTAAGGTGAATTCTACCCAACCCCCTCTAAAATAACATGTAAGTTACCCTTCATGATGTGTTACATTTTAATTGGTCATTACTTAACTATAGTTGGATTATTTTGTAATTTATTATTTGAGATGGGTAATTGTATAATTTCTTAAAATATTAAAATTCTACCCCATTAATTGAAGCACGTTCTCACGCAATCTCTTTTTACAGTGCATCATTCCTTAACTAGTCGTTGAATTTCCATGGCTTGTAACTTCTTCATTCTTCCCAGTATAGTCAGCACCGACTTCCAGTATAGTCAGCACCGACTTCATTGCTATCTCATGTCCTCTCACTCAATCTCTTTTTTTTTTTTTACCATGGATCATTTCTTACCAATATAATTAATGGTTAGTTTGGTTATTAAATTTTTTTCATTAAAAATAATATATGGAATATATATTCATATGTAAAATATAATATAATATAATAAAATAAATCTATTAAGAGTACTTAAAAGTATAATTAAAATCAGGAATATACAAATATAATAATAAAATTTGTACTCTAAACAAGTAAATATATCTTTTATCATACATAAATTATTTAAAAAAAATATAAATTGTTAAAATTAATAACACAAATTTAAAATGATAAAATTCAACTTTCTTACAAGTAATTTTTATAGTATTTTTATTCTTTTAATTTTTAATTTATTAATATTTTATTATTTAATTAATGATTAAACAAATTATTTTTATGAGAAATATTTTTTGTATAATCTTAAAGAAGAGACCAATATACCAATTTAAAAATTAATGTAAAAATGATATTTTAAATAAAAAATAGTTAATATTAAAATTTTTAAATACAAAAGCAAATTATATAGATATTCAGGATATAAATATAAAATACATGTTTAAAATAAATAAAGGAGACAAAAATAATTATTTATTTCTCATGAGTACTTCTATTTTATCTATTTTATTTATTTTATGCATATATTTTATATTTATCTTTTAAATATTTATACAAATTATTTTTATATTTAAAAATTTTAATATTAAATATTTTTTATTTAAAATTTCATTTTTACTTTATTTTTTAAACTAATATATTGGTCTCTTCTGTAAGATAATACAAAACATAATTTTTTATAAAAATAATTTGTTTAATCATTAATTAAATAATAAAGTTCTAATAAATTGTAAATTAAAAGAATAAAAATATTATAACAAATACAGTAAAAAATTGGATTTTATTATTTTAAATTTGTATTATTAATTTTAATAATATATTTATTTTTTAAATAATTTATGTATGATAAAAAATATGTTTACTTGTTTATAGTATAAATTTTATTATTATATTTATATATTCATGATTTTAATTATACTTTTAAGTATTTTAAATAGATTTATTTTATTATATTATATTTTAAATATGAATATATATTCCATCTTGTAATTAAATAAATATATATTTTTTTAATGAAAAAATTTAATAACCGAACTAACCATTAATGATGTTGATGTTGGTAAAGAGTGATTCATGGCAAAAAAAAAAAAAAAAAAAAAAAGGGGGGGATTGAGTGAGAGGACAAGAGATAGCAATGAAGTCCGCGTTGGCTATACTGGGAAGAACAAGGAAGTTACGAGTCATGGAAATTCAATGACCCGTTAATAAATGATGCACTGTAGAAAGAGATTGTGTGAGAACGTGCTTCAATTAATGGGGTAGAATTTTAATATTTTAAAAAATTATACAATTACCCATCTTAAATAATAAATTACAAAATAACCCAACTATAGTTAAGTAATGACCAATTAAAATGTGACACATCATGAAGGATAACTTACATGTTATTTTAGAGGGGGTTGGGTAGAATTCACCTAATAATAATAATAATATGAAAAAATGAATGAGTAAAAATGTTACCATGATTTGACTTTTGATTTCCTGGAGAGTCAAGAATGGATTGCTGTTAGCATCTTTCAAAGATATAAGAACATCAAGCCAATCCTCTTGATGTGCCCTTGTCCCATTCCTCCACTGATGAATCCTTTCTTCAATGATGGGATCATGGTACTTCCTTATGGTATTAGTAACTTCCTTCAATACTTTTTTATGACCTTCAAAATCAAGCCACCACAACCATGGAAGATAATCGGAAACAGAAAATGCATAAATGTGCCTTATAGCAATGAAGAGTGATTCAACATACTCCACTTCCTCAGCACCTGCTCCTCCATCTTCTCTACCATTACCAAAGTACCTCTTATTGAAGAGTAGCCTCCTCATCAAGTTTCCACCATATTGTTTCGTTACAATCCTCAAATCCACTAGGCCACCACCATTCTTGTTGGTTTGGTTATACACATGGCGGACGAGGTTGTCGGCTTCTTCCACCCTTTTGTCATGCAGCCATTGATGCCTTTTTGGTGAAATCAATTCTTCCACCATGACTCTCTTCATTTTCTTCCATTGTTCTCCAAAGGGTGTTATTGTTGTGGTTAAGTATCCCGATGAGACATATTTACTCGACCAATTCAACGGCCGTGATGCGAAAATCGCATCTTGTTTCATGAAAAATTCACGTGCAATGGAAGGACTAGTCACTAGAATGACATGAATGTTGCCTAGTCGAATGCATGCGATTTCAGTTTCGAGATCATTCATGATGTTTTGTATCCATCTGAACGTGGGTTTGTTTGCAAGCATTTCAGGGATGTTACCAACTATAGGCCATGGTTTGGGACCTGGTGGGAGCCTAGGCTTCTTTGATTTCTTGGTTGAATCGTTGTGTTTGAGGAGATTGATGAAGAGAGGTATAATGAAAAAGAGTAAGAGCAAGAAGGTAGGAGCAGAATATTCCATGGCTGAGATAATTAAAGACAGTCTAAGTAAGTAGTTGAATTTGAATGATGTGTATTCTCTAATGCACTTTGGTCTTTTTGGTTGATGAGTTGGTTGCGTGCATGTAACTATTATATAGAGCTGTTTTATGTGGGTTTGGAGAGATAAGATACTATGAGTGCTGACTTGTCATATTCTTTGAATATTTTCATTCATAATATCAATTATGAAATGTAGAAAGAATTAACTTTTAAATTAGTTAACATTACTTAACATTAGTCAAAATTTTTATTGTAATTATAATTAGGGATAAGTATTGTTTTAGAAACCATCCCTAACGTAATTTTTTATTTAGAATCATCCTTAACATTTTTTTTTATTAAAATCGTAATATTTTTTTAATAAGTTTTTTTATTTTATTACTAAATTACCCCTATTAATAAAAAATTATAAAATAAAAAAAAAACACGCAAGGAGACAGGGGAAAAGGAAAAAGAGGAAGGGCGCGAGGAAGTAGGGGAAGGAAAAGGGAAAGAGGGAAGGGGAAGGGGAGACGACGCCGGCGAAGAGGGAGCTTTCTGCTTCTGCTTGAGCTTCAGCTTCTGCTTCTGTGACTGCTGCGTCGCCGGGAAGGGGAGTCCGACGCGAGGAGGGCGGCGCGCGAAGGAGAGAAAGGGATCTGAGGCTGAGTTGGGTTTCTACCACCGCCGTCGTTCCGTCGCCCACGAGTTGCCAGTAGTTCTGCTTCGGCTTCTGCATCCGCTTCTTCTTCTTGCTTCGGCTTCTGCTCCTTACTTTGACCTCTGCTTTCTACTTCTATTTGAGCTTCTGCTTCTGCTTCCTGTGCTTCTGTGATTGCTTCTATTTTTACTTTTAATTTTGATTTTGATTTGTTGTTTTCCGTTTTTATTGTTGTTATGTGTTAATTTGGTTGTTGAATTTGTTGAATTTGTGTTGATTTCATTGATGTTGTTATTCTTGGTGGTGGAGGAGGTAAAGGTGCTAGTGGTGGTAGAGGGTATTTTTGTCCGAAAAAAATTAAAAGGACAATTTTAATACAAAAAAAAATGTTAAGAATGATTCTAAATAAAAAATTATGTTGAGGATGGTTTCGATTCTGACCCTCAAAGTTAGAGACCAAAATAATACTTATTTCTTATAATTATCTTTTTGTTCTCATTCTGTTTTAAAAATTTAAGATTTGGAGTAACAAACTGATAATTTAAAAATGTAAATATCATAGAAATGTTAATTATGTATGATTAATAATTATATTATAATTATTAATAATTAAAATGATTGATATTAGTATAATTAAAATAATTAACAATAAAAATAATTGACCATTAATATAATTATTTATTAAATATTTATTTTTTAAAATAAATTAAGGAGATATAAATATAAATACTAATACTCCCATATTCAAATACACCACATCAGTATGTTTAATATCAGAATGCTACTTATTATAAAATAATAATATAATGATTGTAAAGGTTGTCTAATTAGGAAAAATGCTAGGAATTTAGAAAGTCATTAGAATTTATTATTTTTGACCATTATATTGATTAGTTATCAATATTTAAAAATATAGAATAAAATATATTATTAAATTATTAAACTAAAATAATTAAATTAATAACTAAATAATAATCAAATACAATAAATTTTAACAACTTCTAACATTTATTTTCAATTAATCGTCCTAGGCGACATTAGCATTTAACAACATTATCATTCTCTACCTATCAACACAAATTCAATTGAAACACCTCAATAAACTCATTATGGAACGATTTTATAGTCTATAACAATTAAAAAGTGATTTGTGAGTTTTATTTGGAACCCTTCCTTCTAGTATGTGTGTATTGAGGCAAGGGTTTAGAGTTTTCATTATGAAACTCATAAATCACTTTTTAATTGCTACAGAGTATAAAATAAGTCATCAATTCTAAAATCTATTAATATATAATATATATTAAAACATATATATACCAATTATCCATTAACATTTTTTAATTTTCAGTTCAAAACAAAAAATACTTCAAAGTATTGTATTAAATTTTCTTTTATTTATATTTTTAACTCTAATTTAAAAATTTTAGATTTAGGATTTCTAAATAAACCCCATAAATCACTGTTTAATTATGGGAGAGTATGTAATAAGTCATCAACTGTAAAGTCTATTAATATATAAGACATATTAATATATACACCAATTATCCATTAACATTTTGAATTTTTTAATTTTTCAATTCAATACAAAATATTTTAAAGTTTTGTATTAAATTTTTATTTATATTATTTTAAAATATTGCATTAAATTCTCTTTTATTCATATTCTTAACTCTAAGAATATTACATAGTATGATTTTTTTTTTTTTTTGTAATCATAAGCATTTTGTTGTTTTTAAGTTGTCAAAAGCATCTTGTGTTATCTTTCTAGTCTGATCCATAATAAAACTCCCATCCTCCTTTCATATATGATCCATTTCGTTTTTTAGTACGTTAAGTCATGTAATGCCAAAAACTAGACTCACCTAAACAGTAACAAAAACACAACGGTCCAACCATGGCCCATCATCAGCACTAATCTCACTTCACTTCATTATCTTAATTACCATGTCTTGTATATTTTAAAAACTATCATGTGAGGCATAGAGACATAGTAAGCTAGGCACCGTCTCTTTCAAGAGACACTTGTTAAGTTCTTATTCTGCCACCACAATTCTACAATTCTACACATGTAGAAGGTGACCCCTCTTCTACACTAGAGAATTGGTCATATTTTAAGTCTAAATTTGTATTTTTTTTTTGCCAACAGTCTCTCAATTCGATAGATTAATGATTAATCTATTATAAATTTGAATTTTTTTTAAAAATTTATTGTTAACTAATAAAATATTATATAATAAAATAAAATTTAAATTTTTAATATTTATTTAAACAGACAAATAAATTGACTATTAGACTAATTTAAATTGGTTAAGTCACTCTTCTTTTTATTCCGTATACGTAGCATGGCAAGAAAGAAATCAAAACTACAAAAACGGTGTCAATATCTGGAGCCCTACTGATAACAAAAATGGAGAATAATAAAAAAAGTATAAGGCACGTTTCCTAAATCAAACTTTCTCCCGCGGTCTCACCTTATTGTCAATAGCCCAATACTACATTACTACGTCTTTTCTCATTTTCTGTACACCGTTTATACTTTTGGAAGCGGTGGTTCTGGTATGCCGGTGTATGGAAACAGAACGTGAGGTTCTATTAATATCAACCATAAAAATATAATATAAATAATGTGAACGGTCAAGATTTTGATAGAATATTTTGAGAGTATAAAATCGAATTTAATAGTTAAGAAGTATATACACACTGATAATGTTTTCTGTGTCTATATACAATGAAAAGTAGCTATTTCAAGTAGGCGTGTTTATATGTCGGGTTTTGATGTGAAATCGGTTTTGATGTGACTTAAATCTGGCATGAAATATATATTGGATCTATTTGTTAGATCTAAATTTGATCCTAAATTCAATGAAATTTATGTATTTTCGGACCATGATTATAATAGATAAAAATCGGGTGAAAATCGAACTATTAATATTATTTTTTTATAAGTTAACATGTGAAAATATCTAAATTTTTAAAATTTTAACCATTATTTGACATGATAAAATTTACTTAGAAAAATATAACAAAAACTAACAATTCCCTAAAATTAAAGCATAACCATAATTAATACTAATATTGTCTAATAACGTCAAATATTTAAATCAATACAAATAACACAATATTATGCATTAGTTTAAAGTCTTATGAATTTTAAACATAAAATATTAACTTATAGTCTTATAATGACTAATAACATAAAATACTAAGGTTTACAATATTTAAATTTCACATAAGAATAGCCATCATCCATCACTAATAACACAAAATATTAATTGTGTATAATGACCAGACTACGTCGAATTCGGGTGACCCGAGTTATGGTTCGGACCCAACCTAAAATAATAATCGAGTTTATTTTTGAGACCCTTACGACCCTACACCCAATAAAATTACACTAAATTAGCCCTTAAAAAATTTGGAGTCAAGTTGGGTCTTTGGTCGAGTCGGACAGTGAACACCCCTAATTTCAAGGTGTAACCTTTAAGCGAAGCTATTTTATTGGGTTAGCCATTTTTTTATATATATAGAACGAAATTTTGTTTTTGTTAATAATGAAATAAATAAAAATTTATATTAATTGGATAGAAATACCATTTATCAGCGTTCATATGAGGTTGTAATTGACAAATTTTGTCATAAGATAAATAAAATAAAATAAAATATTTTTAAAAATAAAATATGGTAATTTTATTTATAAAAACAATTATTTTTTTATAGGAAAAAAAATCAGGTGGGAACCATCCAAATTTAATTTTAGTTTGGGTTGGACTTTACCCATACAATTTTGTTTTATTTTTGTTGTTTCTAAAATATATATTTAAATAATATATATATATATATATATATATATATTAATTAGTAGTAATTTTTTATAATGTTACTTGATATATGAATTTTTTTTCTATTGTATATTTGCATAATTTGTAAAAAATAAGAGTGATATTATAAAATATAAGTGATAATATACTTTTTTTATTTAAGTTAATAATTTAACAAGTAAAAAATTATTAAAAATAATTTAACAATTACCCATTAAAACAAAATATCATCAATCATAATTAATTAAAAATCGTTGTGCATGTCATATGAATCATTTTTTCTCTATTCTTCCTGGCTTCTATCTTTTTTTATTATTATTTTAGTTTTAATATTTAGGTCAAATTTTAATTTATCTTCTAATATTTTTAAATATCTTATTTTAATTTTAAAAAAAATTAAACAAATTTAAAATAAGATAATTAAAAATATTAGAAGATAAATTATAGAGTAAAGTACACTTTCTCTTTCTTCTTCTCTTACAAAATCTCAAACCCTAGCATTCATTAACACTCCAAAATCAAGTAAATTTATGAATTCAAAACTTGTCACATATAAAAGTACACTTAAAAAAGAATTTTTTGTTTATTTGTATAATTATTATATTATAAAAAAATATATGTGTGTTTTTTCTTCAATATTTTTATTTAGTCATAAATTATTCTAATATTATTTTTGTTTCAAATGTATTTAACGGTTTAATTACGTTTTAAACTTTCGGTTTAATACTCTGTTGGTTCTTATAGTTTCGTAAAATTTTTAATTAGGTCCCTGTACTTTTTTTCTTTTTAATTGGGTCCCTACACCAAATTTTTTTTCAATTAAGTCCCTCTTAATAGTAATTAGCTTAATTTTATAGGGACCCAGCTAAAAAAAAAATTGGTACATGGACCTAAATAAAAAGAAAAAAAAAGTGTAGGGACCCAATTAAAAAAAAATTTTGGTGCAAGGACTCAATTAAAAGAAAAAAAAAAGTATAGGGACCTAATTGAAAATTTTGCGAAACTATAGAGACCAGTAGAGTAATTAAACCTAAACTTTCGGTTACATCTTTAAAATTTGAGATTATTAATAATGGAGAGATTAACTGTTAATTTAGTGTTACCAAATACTATTAAAAATATATTTAAAAACATTAAAAATACTATTAAAATTAAACCAAATATGACACAAATATCAAGGATAAAAATATACTTATTATCAAGTATATTTTTTTATTAAATTGTGTTAGTGATATTCAAAAGAAACATGTGTAATGTAAAATGCAAAAGTTGTGTTTTTCTATCGAAATTGGCTAATAAATAAAAAATTAGTAATAGAAATTGTTAAATTGTGTTTATGAATGGCCTGGGTTTAGGTTTTTCTACCCATATACTTAAGTATGGTCGGTTTTTGGAGAAGAAATATAAGATTAATAATTAGATGTGAATTTTCAAAAATATATGTGAAAAAATATATTTAAATAAATTTGTGCGAATAATTTTTTGGCGCAAGAGTCAAATTATTGTTTACTTCAGCGGCTTCACTTTTAAGCCAAGATCCAATAAAATTGGTAACTTCAATAGGTTAATTACGTCAATACACTCGTATAACGACGGACATTTTTGCCATTTCATGATTCACTACAGGACAAAAGCATTCTTGGCAATCTAATAGTATCATGGAACATTATATTCTACTTTTTTTTGTCAGGAAACACCTAATAATTTTTTATACTTTTTAATAAAGAGGTAAATACCAAATCGTTATTTGAAAGATTCTGACACTGACAAAATGATATCTTACTTTTGTTATTGATAAAATGATTCCTGAAATATTTTAAAATTTGACAAGCATGTCCCTGAATTCGCCGAAACACATCTCCGACGAACAAGATGCTGACGTGGCCACCGTATTTCAGTGACCTGACAAACCCCATCCTAATCCCTCCTTTCCCAATGCACTCCCCCCTCCCTCTCCAACGCACTCCCCCTTTCCCAACGGCCAACCCAGCCCCCCTCCAATGCTTCCGCTTCTTCTTTCTGCCATTCACATCATTCTTTAGCTCAACCTTCTCATTCCCAAACTCACCATATCTAACTCGTTTGATCGATTCTTCCATCTTTACTTTCCGAGGCCTCCCACGCTTCCATTTCTTCTTCATCCCAACCCCTTTATTCGCACAACCATTAGGAACAAAATCATCATCATCTTCACTCTCCTTCTTAACCGTTATCCTCCTAAAACTACCATGTCCCCTGCCTCTCCCTGAAATAACTACACCACCACTACTCCCTCCACTACAAGTACTACAAGAAAAAGTAATATTTGCAACAAAAAATTGTTATAAAAAATCGAAATTTTAAAACATAAGGAATTTGTAACAAAAAAGGGGGCCGTTGCAATATGTCGCGTTACAAAAAGTTTTTGTAACAAAAAATGGATCTGTTACAATTCAAAGTAATATTTTGTAACAAATTTTTTTGATACAAAAAACGAAATTTGTTACAAAAATGGTAACACTTTTTTACTTTTAAAATACTTTTCGTAACAATTTAGATTTTTGTGTCATAATATTTTGTTACAAAATACTACTTGCTTTTGTAACATTTTTTATTCTTTTAGTTACAAAATAGAAAATTTATTTTAAAATATTTAATTAAATAATTGATATATCAATTAATTTGCTAATCCCACTAACTTAACCTTTATATAATATATAATCATATAGATAATATATAACTCAAAAGCATGTAAAGAACAAGAAAAAAATAACACAGTTGGTGATGCAAAATTTTTCAATTTTGTTCATATATTTGTTCCAAGCATATAAGGGTTCAAGTAAAGTGACTTCCCATCAGGCTTAATCCTAACCATAAGCAATGGAGGAGCATCCAATCAATAACACTGAATCACAGTCCAGAATCAAAGTAGCAGTCTCAGACTCATCACGGTAGCTCTAACATTGGCTCTCGGCAGTAGAAGGTCGGCGACACATTCTCTAGTGGCAATCGACAATGGCAGCAGCTTCAAAGGGGACGGAATCACAAACCCTAATAATCAGAACAAAAACTAGAAGCAAGAACAGAACAAAAACCAAAAGCAAAACAGAACGAAAACCAAGAGCAAGAATGATTGCCTCAGTTCATCTTCACAGTGGTGGCGAGCTCCCACGGCGGCGGCGAGGAGAACACCCACCAACGAGTCCTTCGACTCCCCCCCCTCTCTCTTGGCCAATCGCAGATCTTCCCTTCTCTCTCCCCTCTCTAATAACATCTTAATAAACATTAAGTCTCAAGAGTAAAAATAAGTAATACGAAAATAAACACAAAATTTGTTAATACTATTAAATTAGTATCTGATCTAAATTTAACACAATGAAAATAACAATCTATAGATTATATCCATGGAGTAATTTCAAAGTCTGTATATCTTTCTTTATCTGACAAATTTGAAACTACATCCTGATTGGTTTCATTATGATTTGTATTTTTCACATAATTATTATTAGCTTCATCATTATCTTGATCATCTTCCATATTCAATTGATCTAGCATTTCAATAATGTTTCACAAATCATAATCAATAATAAGGCAAAATATTTGGTTAAAGCATTACAAAATCACCCCTAACGAAAACATAGCCAAATCATCTAAAGCTGATTAATAAAGAGACATATTTGCAAGATCATTTCGTAAAGCATCAACTTCTTTAGGAGTTAAAAATGGTGGTAAATCTTCCATTATCCATTTTGAATGATCCTCAAATGCATCAAGACAAATTGTATCATAACTTTACTTTCTCATTCGGTTCCTATATTATCAATTAACTTGATTATTCTTATTATGACTAAAAATTTAAAATAATGCCCTTAAGAAAGAATAGTAAAAGTACCATTGTTGTAGCTTTAAGTTGTAATGAACATAAACAAGATCATTAAGCTTTTAATGCTCTAACCGATTCCTTTTCTTTGAGTGTATGTGTTCAAAAATGCTCCAGTTATGCTCACAATATGAAGAACTACAAATTTGACTCAAAACATGAATCGCTAACTTTTGCAAGTTTAGTGCTCCACATCCGTAAGATTCTCACCATTGATCGTAACATAAAAAAAAAAAAATATATCACAATCATAAAAATCAAATCATAAACATATTACAATTATAAAAGACTAATTTTAATAAAAAAATTTACCAGGCATCATTGTGGTTCGCTCACGTATTGCAAACTATCTTTCAAAGTCTTGTTCAGCATTCTAATCTTAAAGATTCTCATCTCACTTGTCAATTTAGAATTCAAATCTGCATCACCATAAGCATATATCTCAATGACATCTAGTAAGTCAGAAGTTGTTTGCTTGTGCTTTTCAAATTCTTCAGCATTAAATCGAAAAGCTAGATTTAACCAATAACCAGCAATATGAAGGTTTTTTCGAAGTTGTGAATCCTAACGTATATCTAAAATCTTCAAATAGGAATCAACAACCCTCTTTCTTTTTTGAAACCTCTTCACCATCTCTTCCCTAACCTTATAAATAGCTTGATAAAGGAAATCCATTGCAACTCTATCTTCACTATCCACAATACATAATACAAACAACACCGCATTAGAGATATCTTCTTCCAAAAATAAGTTCAACCGATTTGAACACACAAGCAACCAGAATTTCAATTCTGCAATCAGATTTTCTGATTCAGGGATTAGCTTACCTGTATGCCGGAACGCAACCTCTAGATGCCGGTGGTCATCCGTGGTGGGGAACAAATCCGGTCGAGGACGAAGAAGTGGCAGATCTGACAATAGGTAGCGGCGCCAAGGACGGCGCCTCCATGAAGGGGAAGCAGATGCTCGAGACGCCCTGGGTTGACGGAGTGGCAGCAGCGACCAGCACCAGAGATCCTCGAAGGTGTGGCAGAGGGTTCCGGTGATGCGTGAGCATCTTTTCTATCTTTTCCTAGTGAATTTGCATTTGAATTGTTAAGTTTAATCAAGATTTAAATATCTTTTAGCCACTATGAATGCTACTTTGAGTTGTATGCAATTCTGTTTATTTCAGGTAACATTCGGATGGATTTGATGGAGTTTCTGTAGAAAAAGAGAAGAAAGTGAATGATGCTGTCAACTCTGACCTCCTTGCACTCCAACAAGAAAAACTTGAGCTACAGAGATCCAATTGACGTGATTCTAGTGACATTGGAAAGCTAACTTACACTTCTTCTCCAGCATGTTCGGTCATATTGGCGCCTAACTTGGCTTTTCCCAAGTTAAGCGCCGGAAGAAGAATCAAGACTCCAATTGCGTTCGGCCAAGGTGAAGTCTAACTTAGGCGCCAAGACATAATCAAACTGTCCAAACCATGCTGCAAGGGTGGCGCCTAACTTGAGATTTTCCAAGTTAGGCGCCAGTTTAATGATTTACAAGTGGTCCCACGTCCATCATGGAATCCTTCGAAGATGTTAATTGATTTTGATTAAACTTTTATTTTATTTATAAATAGGAAAATATATTATTTAGTTTTGGAAAATATATTTTACATTAATTAATTAGGATTAGATATAAAAGGGAAAAGAATCAGCCTTTCGGGCTATCTTCTCTTCTCTGGAACTTCATTCCGCACTTTACAGTTTTTCTGAATCCTAGTTTTCTCTCTGAGCCATGAGCAACTAAACATCCACTGTTAAGGTTAGGAGCTCTGTTTATTCTATAGATTAATACTATTACTTTTCTATTTTAATTCATGTATTGATTTCAATTTCAAGAATTATTTTCGTTCTTTATCTTGTGAATCTGGGTGGAACAGAAGTATGACCCTTATTCTATTTGAGTTCTTGTAAAACTTGGAAAAGCTCTTTACCTGAACAACAGCTTGAAAATAATTTCTCCTAAATTTCTATTTATCTGGACTTAACGGGATATGTGACATATAATCCTCTTATATTTGGATGATTAGGATTTTTGTAGCATATAAACTAGAATTGAACTTAACCCTCTAATTGGAATCAAGTGACCAAGGGATTGGCGATTGATGAAGGTTAGAGGAGACTAAAAAGGTCCAAGGAATTAGGGTTTAGTCACATATAGTTTGTCATGAATTCAATCTTGCATGATTAAAGTAGTTGGTAAAAAAAGTTAATCCGAAAAATAAATATCTCTGAAACCTTAACTGTTTTACTCATATATTTCATAACCCATTTACAGCTTGCTTTCTGAATTTCTGAATTTACTGATTAATGCAATTGAGACCCAACCACTATTTTCTACTTGTCTAACTAAGTAAATCACTCAATCATTGTTGCTTAATCCATCAATCCTCGTGGGATCGACCCTCATTCACTTGAGGTACTACTTGGTACGACCCAGTGCACTTGCCGGTTAGTTTGTGGGTTATAAATTCCGCACTAAGTTTTTTGTGCCATTGTTGGGGATTGACTGTGATTGACAACTATTAGTTGTTTGATTTCTTAGATTAGGCGTTTTAGTTTTAATTTTATTTAATTTTGCTCTATAATTTTCAAAAATTTGTGCTACTATTTTTCCTTAATTTCTGAAATTAAGTTTGGTGTTGCCTAGTTAATTTTATTTTAATTTTCCTGTTTAATTTTTCTTTATAAATTTCGAAATTCTAGCTTAAGTTTATTTATAATTTTCGAAAATTTTTGGCTTTAATTAGTTAGTTGCTCTATTTTATTTCTTTACACAGGTTACCTCATTGGGAATTCTCTACACTCTGGCGGAGAGTTCCGGCGTGTGTCTCCGATCTTTGGCAAGACCAGCTCCACTCCTTGCGGCGGTCTTCCCTTGGGGTCGCGAAGATGCAACGCGAACAGCCGGCGATAGTTCTACGACGGCCAACGGCGTGCTCTATGGCGCTGCGCAGAAGAAGTCGGAGCAGAGAGAGGACAAGACAGTGGTGGTTTGGTTTGACGCTTGCACGGTGGTTAAAGTGGTCGAAGAAGAAGGTGGAGGTGGCGGGTTCCGACATTGGGATGGCCGGAAGTGGCGACCAACGTGCGCTGTGGAGGGGTGGCCGCGGGATGGATGCAATGGCGGCGCAGGTGGGTCTCCAGGCAGCAGTGGAACCCAGGACAGAGAAGGAAGGAGGTGCTGGGAAGGAGAAGGGGTGTATGTGGGGCAAAGAAGTTGGGTTTTCTGAAGCCCACTATGGAAAGAAGATGGATACTCTTTTGGTTTTAGGCCCAATGTAAAAAATTGCAGTCCATTTGAACCAATTTCAGCTTATTGTTTTAGATATATTATTTTTGTTTTGGATTGGACTAAATATTTTTCAATGGAATCCTCGTGGTTAAAATTTTTTTTAGCAGTAGCATAGAAAAATATTGTTTTAGGAATGCTGATATTTTTTTATTACTTGTAATTAGCTTTTACAATTTTTATTAGGATTTAATGATTTATATTTTCTGCAACTTTGAGGACAAGGTTGTTTTGAAGGGTAGGATAATAATAGAATTAGTATTGGGCTAGCCCAATTAAAAAATTATACTATAAATAGAATATAATGTAATAATATAGACATACATAATGTAATTGAAAACTCTATTTTCCTTCTTTGATCCTAATTCTAAGAATTTCTCTTCTATTCTTTCTGATTATCTCTAGTTATAATTGATACGAATTCATATCAATATGTAAAGGTGTATAAATAATTATATATTTAACTAGAGTAAGACACTTCTTACATTATACATAATTACAATAATAATTGCAATAATATTACCCTAGCCAGCTAAAATTATTAAAATTATTTCAAGTTGGATGAAAGACATTATTGGACACTGACGCAACAATTAAATACAAATTTTTTTATAGCCGTTGTATATGTGTTTAATATAACACAGGTAGCAAAGAAAAACGGAGATCAAATTGAGCTGAAGACCTATACATTAAATCATTAATTAACGGTTATCTTTTTATTAATTATTCTCAATTTTTTCACATTTCTCTTGGGTTAGAGGTATTTCAATGGAACGGATGGAATAGTTAATCCAAAATAAAATTCGAATTATCTACACTTGAAAAAAAAAATTATACCAAAAATAAAATTTGAACTATGAATTCTTGAGTTCTTTCTATTTAAGTACGCTCTCAAATTTTTAATTTTTTTTAGTTTAATTTTAATATACTAACAATGTAAAATATTTTACACAATCATATAATTATATTATTTTTTTTAAATGACCATCCATGCGGTCAATTAAAATAATAATTATTTTTAATAATATAATATTACATGATTAAATGCACGTATAAAATTACTTGATATTGATACTACATCACTGCATAATACTGTTCCTGATTCTATCGCCAATTTCTAAGTCTCCTTGTTCTCTGCCATTTTCTCCTCCCACCGTCGATTTTGATTGTCTCTGTACATCGTTAAACCTTCATGCATAGCTACCTCGGTGCAAGTCTCTTCTACCACAAGGTCTTCATGTTCATTTTCTTTCCCTTCTCCAGATCCTTCACCCAACTCCACCATCGATGTCTCTCATGCCTTTGACTTTCTGCAATTTAATTTGGACCGCCAGACACCTGTTTCTCTTCTTGAACGTCAGTATATCTTTTCTTAAAGCTCAAATTACCATATATGTAAAGGTGTATAAATAATTTTATATTTAACTAGAGTAAGACACTTCTTACATTACATAATTACAATAATAATTGCAATAATATTACCCTAGCCAGCTAAAATTATTAAAATTATTTCAAGTTGGATGGAAGACATTGTTGGACACTGACGCAACAATTAAGTATAAAATTTTTTATAGGCGTTGTATATGCATGTGTTTAATATAACACAAGTGGCAAAGAAAAACGGAGATCAAATTGAGCTGAAGACCTAAATATACATTAAATCATTAATTAACGGTTATCTTTTTGTTAATTATTCTCAATTTTTTCCCATTTGATGTTGAACACAATATAAAAACTAATTTCTCTTTGGCTTAGAGGTATTTCAATGGATGGAATAGCTAACCCAAAATAAAATTTGAATTATCTACACTTGATTAAAAAATAATTTTATATCCAAAATAAAATTTGAACTATCAATTCTTGAGTTCTTTTTGTTTAAGTACGCTCTCAAATTTTTTAATTATTTTTTAGTTTAATTTTGATATCTTAACAGTATAAAATATTTTACGTAATTGTATAATTACATCAATTTTTTTAAATAAACATTCATGTGGTCAATTAAAATAATAATTACTCTTAATAATGTGATATTACGTAATTAAAAACACGTGTAAAATTACTTGATAGTATCAAAATTAAATTCTTATTTTTTAACTATTAACTTTGAACGCTGAAGAAGCGAAACCAAATCATTTGTACAAAACATTATTATTGAATCAGTGACTAAGGGACTTCATTATCTTACTGGAGTCAATCATTTATTCATTCCTAATTCATGAATTGATACAGCCCTGCTTCCAATCTTGGCTTAGCTATTGCAACAAGTGGCTGAGCAAGAAGCATATATACCATTTCTGGAGAAAGTAAGATCAATTTTTGATCCACTGTGAGGTGGACTCCAAGTGAAGCCATGAACCAACCTTGCAAATAGCATCACAACCACTCCTTCCGGTGCCAAATGATATGAACCTCAAATCCGGTTCGCTCAAAACGACATCGCACCCTTCACTACTATTTGTTAGGTGGTGTTGTGGATTGAACTTGTGTGGTTCATTCCAAACTTTAGGGTTTCTCCCAAGTGCATGTCTTTCTATTAGTACATGGCTACCCTTTGGAATTAGGTATTTGCCACCAATAATTGTTGTGTCTTCCATTGATATATACATGGGGAGCATTAAATGTTACAATTATTGGATGAAGGCGAAAAGCTTCTCTTATACAAGCTTTTACATAGTTGAGTTTAGGAACATCTGATTCTTCTACCATTCTCTCTCTTCCAACAACATTGTCCAATTCTTCAGTGGCTCTTTCAAGTCATTTCACCAAGTGCCCATTCAACTGCATTTGATAGATTATCTACTGCCGCAACCATCAATTCCTACAACAAGTTTGCTTTTCTTTTTTAGTGTTTTAATAAAGTTCATATACTATAAATTAATGAACTTTAAATTCAAATAGATATTTAATTTCTTTCAACTATGTTACGTGCATATCAAAATCATCCACTAAAATTAATCACTTATAACTACAAATACATATTGAAAATAAATTAAATTACATATGTATTTATACATAAATATATTGATGACTAATTTTAGTGGCTGATTTTAATGCATAAATAATATTTTTGTAATTTAATACTGCCTTGGTGATTTTTTTTTTACAAAAAATATTAAATTATGTGTTATCAAATCAACAACAATATTTGAATAGTCATTTATCACCATCTCAAAACTCGTATCATTATTAGTACTAATTATTTATTTACCTCAAAATGCTATTTTTTATTCATAGTGAAATGATACACTTATTAATAATTTTTTATTATAAATATATATTAATTTTTCATATACATTTATTCAATTAGCATTTTAGTCTTTTTCAATGATTAAATGTTATTTAGTTTAATGTTTTAATGAGTTTCTCGACAAAAAAAAGAATTAAAATAATAAAAATGGTGCAAAATAAAAATTTAAAATTACTTGTTATGAAATTAAAAAAGGAATTTTCTATTGAATCAATAAAAAAAAAGTCAACTGAAAAAATAGAATAAAAAAATTCGTAATGGTTAATTGTACTGCCACAAAAAGACCACTAAAACCGTATTACAATATAATGGCTGTTTAAAACGGCAACAATATGAATGAATATTTAAATCAAGTTGGACTTTAGCTGTTTAAAATACAAATGCAGTGGTGGTTACAAACTATTACAAAATTAAGTTATCGTTATTCCAGCAATTCACAAAAATCACCGCTCAAACCTTTTAGCGGCGGTTTTGAACCGCAGCAAAGACAAAAAAAAAAGCAATAAAAGAGAAAGAATAGAGAAGTGTTACTATAATTTGGGCCTTGATTTCCTCATGTGTCAACAATGGCATATTGTTGGAATCTTTAAGTGAGATCAAAACATCAAGAAAATCCTCTTGTTCATTCTTCAATCCATCATTCCATTGCTTGATTCTCTATTCAATGACTGGATCATGATACTTTTTAACAATCTTCATAGCTTCCAAGTCAAGTCCCCTCAACCATGGCAAATAATCAGAAACACAAAAGTTAAAGAGATGAAAAACCAAAGTGAAAATTGCATCCACATATTCAACTTCCTCTAAACCTGGCCCACCATCAATAATATTTCTACCATCTCCAAAGTACTACCTTTTATTAAAAATCATTTTCCTAATAACATTACCACAATAATGTTGTGTGGCAACTCTCACATTCACAAAACTATTATTATTATTCTTGCATTTATTGTACACATAAAACATAAGATTGTCAGCTTCTTGATTCCTTTTGTTTAGAAACCATTGTTGCCTCTTTGGGGAATTTAGGGTTTTGATAACTATGAAGCTAGAAATAATTGCAATCAAAGAAGGCCAAAAGCCTTCAGAATGGTACAAGTAATTAAGGCTAGTGGTTATGGTAATATAACCCATAGCTTGGAAGAAGATTTTGTGTTCTCAATCTAAAATGTTGTGACATGTTGAGAAGTCAGGACCCTATTTATAGTAGATAATCAACCAAAAAAAATCTTCTAATAAATTAATTTTTTCATGAACACAAAATTAATCACGTCACCATGCACTATATTTTTATAAGTTTATTCATATAATAATAATAATAATAATAATAATAATAATAATAATAATAATAATAATATAGTTTGATTATATTATTTATGAAATTTTAATTATATATGTGTGAATTTTAAGTATGTTACATTATTTATAAACTTTAATTATAAATATTAATATATTATTCTCAAATCATCTTTAAATACTTTTTACTAGTTTTTACTAAGTGAAAAGTATTGTATGTTTTTTGTTAATTAAATAAATATCAATTTTTCATTTATCATATTTTGCATCAATAGTTTAGATTTATGATTTAATGTTTAGAATTAAAAGTTTAAAATTTATATTATTTTAATTTTTGTTTCTCTTTTTTTTAATAGCAAATTAATTTTTAAAACGCGTTATACGCCTTACATTTTTCAGAGCACATTAGTCATTATTCTCTATTTTCCCATATGTATCTTGATACAAATAATTGAGTTTTAAAATCTATATTATTATCGTAAGAAAATATTAAATAATCTACAAACCAAAGAAATAGAGATGCATTTCAAATAATGTTTTGAGAATGAATAAACTGTTTTAAAGTATGCAAGATGCTTACATCTCAATCTATATATACCTTGTCTTTTCACACTTAACAAACCATTACATGCTGGAAAATGTTACGAGAAAATATCTATATAACTACCCTCCTTTAATTTTTGCCGCTTACGTACCTACTAAATACTAAACTACATTGGTTGGCAAGGTATGAGTATGACAATAATGATTGTGTGATAAAAATCTATGTGTTCCCCCTTTATTTTCACTAAGCTCGTATTATGTGTCATCATAACAACAGATTTTCAGTTTATTATTTTTTATTTTTTATTTATTTTTACATAATTACATATACATTAGAAAATAATTAAATTACTCTATCAACTCATATCATTTTATTAAATTTGTAATAATTTTTTTATAATTTAAAAACTTTTAATTAAATTTTTATACTATTTTAATTTTAATTTATAATTAAATTTTTACTGTACAATAAATATTAGAATTAACAGACTTTTTTAAATTGAAGATATTCATATCTAAAAGATAAATCTTTAAATTTAAATATTTTTTATTTTTAAAATATTTTATTAATTCTAATATTTTTAATTTGACAAAAATTTAGTTAATTATAAAATTTAAAATAGTGTAAAAATTTAATAATAAACTTTAAATTATAAAAATTTAATTATAAATTTAAACATAAGAATATATATATATATATATATATATATATATATATATATATATATATATATATATATATATATACACGTTTTTTGTGTAAGAATTTTTTTGGATTTGTATAATTTTTTTGCATAGTCTTTTTTTATCAATTGTATACTGAAATGGTTGACAACCATTGAATTGTAGACCTTTAGGTCATAGAAATTTTGATATTATATCATAAAATTATTTTTATTAAAAATTTAAGCTGATAAGAAAAAACATATAAATATATATGAAGATTTTTTAGTGATTTGAGAAGGGAATTGAATTAAGGAAACATAAGTAGTAATTAGGGTTAAGTACTGAAATCGTCCCTAAGGTCTGGGGTGAAAATCAAAATCGTTCCCGACCTTTTTTTGTTATTAAAATCATCCTCAACGTTACAAAACGTTATAAAATCATCATTTTCTACTTCAATTTTATTTTTTTTTACCATATTACCCTTCATTATTAATAAAAATAATTAAAAATAATATTAAAAAAATTAAAACAAACTCCCCCACCCCTCTCAACCCTCACCCCTCCCCCTCCGGTAACTCCCTCACCCCTCACCCCCCATCCCTCACCCCCTCACCCCACTCCCGTCACCCCACTCCTGTAACCCCACTCCCCCTCACCCCACGTGTGCCCAACACCGGAGCCCGCAACACCGCCGCCAATGCTGCCTCCGTCCGCCACCACGCCCGGGAAAGCCCAACGGCCTCTCCCCATCCCCATCCCAAATCCAACATCTTCGAGGCCAGGCCCAAGACCAAGCCCGAACCCACCCAGAGCCAGAAACCTACCAGGACCCTGCTGTGTGTTGCTCAGCAACGAAGTGAAGCTCCCACCGAACTGCACGGGTGCTCCGGGGTGGTTGTTCCCGGCCACGGGAACCATGGTGAGCGGGGTCACAGAAGAAACCGAGGTGACGGCCGCACCCACGGAGGAGGAGGTTGTGGCGGTGGAGGCTGAAGGAACGATGCGAGAGCACTTGGCGTTTTTACGGCTTCCACCACCGACGGGGATGTCACGGAGAGTGCCGCCGTGGGTCCAGTAGCGGCGGCAGGACTTGCAGAAGTGGCGAGGCTGGGAGAACTTGTAGTTGTTGTAGTTGCAGAACTTGGTATTAGTAGAGTCGCAGGGAGGGCATAGCAGGTGCTCTTGCTCGGCCGGCGGTGGGGCTAGGGAAGTGTTGTGAGGCTTGGCTGATCGACGGCTTTCGCCGGAGTCGGAGGAGGGCATGGCGTTGTGAAATGGGGTGAAGGTAGAAATAGTATATAGTTGAAATTGTATGCGTGAGGGGGTGAGGGGTGAGGGATGAGGGGTGGGGGGTGAGGGAGTTACAGGACGGAGGGGGGAGGGGGGAGGTTTATTTTAATTTTTTAATATTATTTTTAATTATTTTTATTAATAATGAAGGGTAATATGGTAAAAAAAATAAAATTGAAGTGGAAAATGACGATTTTATAACGTTGAGGATGATTTTAATAACAAAAAAAGGTCGGGGATGATTTTGATTTTCACTCCAGACCTTAGGGACGATTTCAGTACTTAACCCTAGTAATTACTTTTACAGTTTATATAACGAAACTGATAAATCATAAGATTATTTTAGTTTTTGTCTTCTTTCAAAAATGCAGTAACAAATAAAGAGAAAAATGGTACAACGATATACTCTGACTCAGTCTCCAAATGTAATGAGACCTGTATCTAGTTTCTACCACGAATTATAGTAAAATTTTTACTATAATCAATAATGATTACAGTCATCAATTCTAAGAGATTCACATTTTTATTATTCACCTAAGTTAATCCAAGTTTAATAATCTCTAAGTACTAACCCAACTTAGATAAAGAAAATTAAGTGTATTCTAATTTCAGTACATACATTTTCGAAACAAAAATCAAACAAAAATAAAAACAACTTTTGTTTGATATAACTCTCTTTGCCTTTTGTATTTTTCAATATAAAGACAATAGAGAAATTGGAACACACTCAATATATAATAGAGAAGAGTAAAATCAGCAAAATTGTATGTGTATAATAATAATCTAAGTTGGTTTCAATTGGTTGCCATCCTTTTTAAATAATTCCTTCATACATAGGCAGTTTAATCTCTTTTCTATAAACTTTAATCTAAACACACTATGTGTGAAAGTGTATAAGATACAGTATATATCTTGAGTGTCCTATATAAGCTGGGAATCACTTTTCTTTGTAATCAATTCATCCATTACTTGCAATACACATTTTCTTACTTTTCCCTCTCTGTTCTTCAATTCTGGTTTTCTTCTCTGTACTACTCTAGCTCATTCTATCTCTCATAATCATCAATTCATGCTTCAGATCATGAATGCTTTCAAAATTATATACACTGGTTGACAAGCTATGCCTATGATAGTTGCTGGTTCTAAACCTTACCTAGTTAACCTAAAAGTAAAAGAGTCATATTGTCTTAAACAATAAATAAGGGACACTGATCATCATTGCGAAAATTCGACACTTATAAGTTATAATCATGTACTGACCTTTAAAATCTTGTGAAGTTTACTTTAATAATTGTTAATGTAACGAAAAATGTATATATTCACCTTAATAATTGGTCAAGAGTTTGACGAAATGTTAAAATAATGACCAAGATTTACTTCCGTTTACCATCCTTATTAATACGCATTCAATTTGAATTTCTTAAAAATAAAGGGTGGTTGTGCTGATATCTGCACATGAAAATATAAACAAAAAACTTCAATTTGTTCATTATTTAATTGGTAACAACCATTATATTGTAGAAAATGTTTGTGGTTGTGAGTATTTAATAAAATCTGATCAAGTCCACGTTTTATAGTAATGGTTGTACTATCTAAACTCTCTAAGATCAATAAACAACCTCATTTGTTATTGTCACTCTGGACAAGAATTATTATTTTTTCTTGTGGAAAATCACATGTAATTGTTTACATGTGAAGTTGATAATAAAAAATTATTAAATAATAATCTAGTCAAATCTGTCAAATCATTATCATATAACTATTCTTGACTATCAACTTCATTCATATAAATACAACTATACGTGAGTCTTCACTTTCTTTTATTTTATGAGCCAACGGGCTAAAAAACTTTTACGAATCTCATATTTGTTTTCAATAAAAATGTTACTACATTAAATAAATCTTAATAAAAATAATAGTACTTTTTTTAAGAGTATAAATATTTCTTTTTCACAATATCTCGTAGTTTGAATTCTATTTAAAAATTTGTCACTAGCCAATAGATTATTGCTATACATACAGCATATTAAAATTCAAACTCTCAATACTTATTTAAGTACTTATTTAAGCGAACGAATAAATTAACTATTTTACCAACTTAAATTAGCTATAAATTATTTAACATTAAGTGTACATTTTGTTCTCGGACCTCTACATAACTTGCCTCAAAATATACATCCCAACAAATTACTATTAATAATCTTTTTGTCGAGCTGTTCTCTCACCAATTCAGTTCTGCGATTCATTGATGTACTTGTGTTGCCATAGCGTGAGCAATTAAGGGATCCAATTGTTAAGTTACATTATCAAAGTTAGAGAATTGAAATGGATCATAGAGTAAATTTAGAAAAATACTATTTTTTATATTAAAATTAATTATTAAAATTATTTATTAATATATTTATATATAAATATATGTGTGGTTTAATTTATTTTTGGTATGTATTTATATTTTAATATATATTTTATTAAAAATATTAATTGTCCTTTAATTTTTTATTTTTAATCAATTTTTTAAAAAATTATTTTTATTTAATTAATTAATTTAAATATTTATTTTTATGTACTAGTTCTTTAAAAAATTAAAAAAAATACTTGTTTTTTATTTTTTTCTCTCTTAAAAATTGAATAAAAAATATTTAATTATACTGATATTTTATATTAGTAGCGAATTTTAAAAACTTATTTTATAGTTACACTTAATATAGTTGAATAATTAAATAGTAATATATTACATATATGCGCACGATATATATATATATATATATATATATATATATATATATATATATATATATATATATATATCCAAATCCTTTAGAGTTCTTTAACCCAGCCATGAAATCTGCTACCAGCTTCATGTTTATGCTATTTTGCGTTATACCTCTCTTCATCAAACTCCTCAAACACAATGATTCAACCAAGAAATCAAAGAAGCCTAAGCTCCCACCAGGTCCCAAACCATGGCCTATCGTTGGTAACCTCCCTGAAATGCTTGCTAACAAACCCATATTCAGATGGATACAAAACATCATGAACGATCTTGACACCGAAATCGCATGCATCCGTCTAGGTAACATTCATGTTATCCCAGTAACCAGTCCTTCTATTGCACGTGAGATTTTAACGAAGCAGGATGCGATTTTCGCATCGCGGCCATTGAATTGGTCCAGTGAGTATGCCTCGCTGGGCTACCTAACAACGGCCATAACACCGTTCGGAGAGCAATGGAAGAAGATGAAGAGAGTAATCACCAATGAATTGGTGTCTCCGCTACGACTTGAATGGTTACATGACAAAAGGGCGGAAGAAGCCGACAACCTTGTTCGGTATGTGTACAATCAATGCAAGAATGGCAATGCCCTAGTTGATATAAGGTTTGCAGGGAAACACTATGGTGGAAACTTGATTAGGAGGTTGTTCTTCAATAAGAGGTACTTTGGTAATGGTAGAGAAGATGGAGGACCAGGTGCTGAGGAAGTGGAACATGTTGAAGCATTGTTGAGTGTGTTAAATTACCTTTTTGCATTTTCTATTTCTGATTATGTTCCATTGTTGAGGGAGTTTGATTTGGATGGTCAAAAGGAAGCAATGAAGAAGGCTATTAATACCCTAAGGAAGTACCATGATCCCATCATTGAAGAAAGGATTCATCAATGGAAGAATGGGATAAGGACACATCAAGAGGATTGGCTTGATGTCCTTGTCTCCTTGAAAGATGCTAACAACAATCCATTCTTGACTGTGGACGAAATCAAAAGTCAACTTATGGTAACGTTATTTTTTACTCATTTACTCTTAATAATTCACTACAATACTTGTGGATACTAGCGGCGGTTCCCCAACTGTCATCCTTTAGGGCGCAGGAGTTAATTATTGCGGCAGTTTTCAAAAATTGCTGCTATTAAAATATTTAGCGTCGAATTGCATGGCATCAGTTTTGCGATGGACACAAACTGTCGTTATTAGGTGCTGCTATTCAAAAAACCGTACGATTACAAACTGCTGTTATTAAAAAAAACTGTATGATTTTTCGAGTCTATTTTTGTCGGTTATAAACCGTCCTCTTTGGTGCTATTAATTTTTTAAATTAATATATATTAATTTCTTTTAATATTTTAGGTATATTTTTTCTGTTTTTGGAGTTATTTTTAATATTAAAATCTTATTAATTTTTCTCTAAAAATCTAAATTAAGGGTGAAAACTCATGAAAATATAACTATAAAACAAACTAAAATATTTATATTAATATTAATAAATATCCTATGAAGCATGGACACTTCGCTGAGTTACCGTGTCCGCGTGTCGGACACATTTTGGATACGACACTTATCGACATTTGTTTGACATGCGTGTCTGCTGTGTCCAAACCGTGTCTTAATAAAAAATAAAATTTTTTTCACCGAACACGCTTGGACACACTTAAATACCATCATGTATCCGCGTGTCCAATCTTATTCTTAACATATATTCTTGAAATAAATTTAGATATAGTATAAATTATTATTTATTAAAATAAAAAATATTTTAAATATTTGATATAATTAAAATAAGACATTAAAATAATTACAAAAATTAATTTATATTTTAATATCAATAAAATATTAAAATATCGTTATGATTTATCTAAAAAATACTTTATATTTTATTTGTATGCGTGTCCCGTGTCTTATAAGATTTTAAAATTCGCGTGTCGATGTGTCCCGTGTCGTGTCGTATCCCGTATCCATGTTAGTGTATGTGCCTCATAGAGTATATCTCTAATTAATAAAGCTGCATAATCAAATTAAAAAAAAAAAAATGTACGCTTCAAATAAAATAACATCAACTCCGATTTTAATATCTATCTATCTTCTACAATATTTCTCCAAAGAATTCATCCGTACAACGATTTTTATCTTTTTATATTTATGCCTCTAAAAATAAACTTTTACTTAACAATAAGAAAATATTTATTTCTATTACAGGAGGTTATGATGGCAACAATTGATAATCCATACAATAATGTTGAGTGGGTACTTTCTGAAATGCTAAATCAACCTAAGCTACTCCAAATTGCCATTGAAGAATTGGACAGTGTAATAGGAAAAGAAAGGTTAGTACAAGAATCAGATATTCCAAAACTCAACTATGTGAAGGCATGTTTAAGAGAAGGTTTTCGCCTTCACCCAATTGTTGACTTTAATATTCCTCATGTCTCAATGAAAGACACAATTGTTGCCAATTACTTCATCCCAAAGGGTAGTCATGTTCTTATTAGGAGACAAGGTATTGGCCAAAATCCAAGAGTTTGGAATGAACCTTTGAAGTTCAAACCCGAAAGACATTTGAAGAAAGATGGGTCTAATTTGACTTTGATTGAGCCGAATTTGGAGTTGATAACATTCAGCACTGGAAGACGAAGTTGCCCTGGAATTACACTTGGGTCTACAATGACTATTATGCTCTTTGCAAGGTTGGTTCATGGATTCACTTGGATTGCACCTTCCAATGAACCAATCATTGATCTTTCTGAACTTGAAAGTGACACTACAAAAGCTAAGCCACTGGTGCTACTAGGAAAGCCAAGGTTACCCATGGAGGTTTATCAAGAAATTATTCAAAAATAAGATTAATCTGCTCAACTCAAACAAATAAACTGCTCATCATGTTTGTACTAAAAATTTCAATTCCAAATAAAAGAATATATATTTTTTCTTTATGTGTTACTTTTAAGATTTATAAATTGTACCTAAATAATAAATGTAAAAAGTAAAAATAAAAAAATACAAAAAATATAAAATATAAAATTATGTTAAAATATATAGAAATCGACAAGTATTTGAATGAAAATAATAAAATTAAAATAATAAAAGAGAAAAGAGAGAATTGAAATAACAAGAAATAAAAATAGAATCTCTCAATTCTTACATAGATTTGTGACTGGTGTTTACATGGTTAGTGTGATTGAAAATTTTTAAAGTATGTAAATACGTGAATTGAGATCTTTTAACTTATTAAAACTTGGTGAATATTTCAATAATGATGTCACATGCATGAAAATTGCATTGTAAATCATTAGATAGTTTAATCAAAAATAAATCCATCCGTTTAAATTTTATCATTTTATTCTTTTATTATTATTTTAAAGGTGATTAAATAGCAGTTATGTCAATTACTGTTTATTGATAAAGTTAAGAGAGTTAAGATGAAAAAAAATTGGATACTAAACTCTTATATTTTCTTTAAATATTGTTATAGATAACAAATCTATTTTTATTTTTGTGAGAGGTTATTGAAGATAAATATAATTTAAAAGAATTGAACACTAAAATAATGACTATTCTTTGTATTGATTTTATATATTGTTATAAATAAATATTAACTTTATATATTGTTAAAAGATTTATATTGCTTAAAGACATTAAATACTTGTGATTTATTGTGTAACAAATAAATGCTTGTGTGTTTAGAATATACATTATCAGAGGAGATATAATACCTACTAGCATAGTTATCAAATTCGGATTAGATCAGTCGGTTTAATTGAAAATCCAGTAGATCGAACTTTTAATCGGTTCGGAATTAAACCGGTCAAACTTAGAAAATTCAGTCAAAATCGATCTGAACTGTAAATTAAACCGGACCGATTAGCTCGTACCAATTTCAAAAAATTGGCGCTATTAGGGTTCAAACTAGGACTACCAGGATAAAAAAATTCTTGCAACCACCAGACTGAAATGTTCTTCAATAATATATATGCATTTTTATAAATATATTATAACTTATTAGACATATCCTAATTAATAATTTAATCTTATTAATTCTTTTTAGTCATGCAAAATTTAAAATCTCTTTATTCTTTTTTTTTTATTTTAATGAGTAGTTTTTATATTTAATTTAATTGAATTTTTTATTTTTTTTATTTTAATGAGTAGTTTTTATATTTAATTTAATTGAATTTTTTATTTTACATTTACTCGCTTAAATTAATTATTTTTTAAATTTTACATAATTATTAAAAGAAAACATTAAATGTTGTTAAATATCTTTAAATTAAAAAGATAAACAAAAATATTTTTATTAATCATATCATATTTTTATTATTAATAATTATATAATATTTATTAATATTAATTTTTTTAACATATATTTTATTAATATAATTAATTAATAAATTATTGAAATCTTAAAATAAGTTGATTTAATATAAAAAATATATTATAAAAAATTAAAATTTTATATAATTATTTAATTATGACCAGGTTAATCGATTCAACATGTAATCTAACGGTTGAATCAGTGATCTGGTGACCCAGTAATCTGACCGAATTAATTATCGGTTTGATTCTGATAACTATGCCTACTAGAGCCATTGGAAGAAAGGATTGGAGCTGGTGGTTCCCAAACATTAGAAACAACCAAATTAAGAGGTGAATTGCATGTAGTAGTGGAGGATGAATATGAAATTGATAAGACAGATGAAGGTTTTAGAATGATCTAGAAAAAGGGGTTGAATTTAAGCTCTTTTTGTTGTATTTCTTTTGCCTTTTTAGCTTTGACTGAAAGAGAACATAGTTGCTAAAGTGTCTGTCAAATAAAAATGCATGAGACAATTTTATTTTGTCTCTTCACAAAACTTTCAGGAACAGAATAACTTTCACTTTTAATTAGAATAACTGTGACTTCTGAGATAATGATAAAATATGAGATATTTTTATTTTGTCTTTTCATAAAAGAAAACAGAAGAAGAGTAGAAAAGAGAAATTCACACAGCTATATATACTGATTTACCACCATGTGCAATATGATTTACATCCAGTCTCTTTCTATAATAGTGGTAAAATTTTTACTATCTTTCAAAGATTACACATACCAATCCTATTTAGAACAAACACATCTTCTATCCAAGTTAGATTTGACAGGTTCACTTTCTAGATTTTCAACCACTAAGTGCTCACCCAATTTAGTAAGGGAATCCCCTTAAGATCATGAAAATAAAACAGAAAAACATATAAAGGATATTTGAAATAAACATTTGGCTTTTTTCCAAGTCTAACTCTCTTTATCTTTCTCTACTCAATAATTTTTTCTTAATTCCATACATTAATGCCTTTTTCCATTGAAACAAAGAAAGATAAAACTGATAAAGTTGAATATTCAATAGAGAACCATGAAAGAGAAGAAGATATAGCTTTGTAAGCTATGAAAATCCAAACTTTGTACTCTCACTCCTTGAATCAATCTCTGACCGTTTACCCCTTTAACAGAGGAGTAAAACTTCCAAAATTTGAAACTTGGCTTGAATTTATTTGACTTCTTTTCCAAATTCAACAGCAGCAGCGGTGCAGAAGAGAGATAGAGTAGTAGCGGTGATTGAACTTTATATGCATCCATACCTTCCATATTCTCTTTCATCATTTTTCAAATTTCTTCAAAAATCTGAGTCATTCATTTGTGTTTTGGCTCCTAGTTTCTTTCCTATCCGTTGATTTGTAGCGGAGCTCCATAATCTTCATTTTTTCAGTTCGGTGCATGCAGAAAGAAAGTTTCTTCAACAATTTTCAATGAAGCACAAAAATAAAAACATTTTCTGACTGTAGCCTTCGAATGTGATCTTTACTTAGAGCCCTAATTTATTTGATTTTCTTCTTCTTACTTGATTTTAGTAATCCACTTTTTCATCTTTGTTTTGAACTCTAAGCAAAATCTCTTTTTCTTGCTTTACTTTTTGGAAGTGATTCACGTGGGTAGAGAGAAGAAAGAGACGAAAAGACAAGTTCTTGTCTTTTCGTCTCTTGTCTTTTCGTCTCTTTCTTCTCTCTACCCACGTGAATCACTTCCTTTCTTAGTTAGCAACCTTCTTATGGGCCATGAATGAGTAAATGGATTTAATTCATTAAATAGGCCAAAAAACTTGTTATTGAGTCTATTTTGATTATTTATAATTCTGCACAATAAACAAATTTAATTATACACATAATTAGATTTTTAACTCAATAATAATATTTGTTCATTATCAATTAACTGTTATTAGTTGTTTAAACTCAATAATAGATTTTACTAAACAACAAAATTGATACAAAGAATTAGTAATATTTGATTTATTTACTAGTAATGAGCATTTAGCAAGAATATTGTTTACAATTGATGCTAGATGTCCAAATTTTGTATGATAGACATCTAAGGATACATATTTGGAAACCAAAAGAGAAGGTGACAAAATAGATACATCAATTTTAGAAATTTTAACTTTTTAAAATTTATACATGTCATTTTTCGCACTGTCGTCTCGACAAAAAATATTTTTAATAGTTTGTAATTCAACCAATAAAGTCAGGCTAAAATAAAAAATACACATTATTATTTTTAGAAAATCTTGGAACACTGATAAAGTTATGGATAATAAAGATGGAATGTGTAGTAAATCATGAATTTAAATGTTTTATATGTCAGGATGTGAGTTAGAGTAAAAGAACCAATTTTTTTAATATCTATACATGTACTATTACCTATGTAAAGTTGTTCTTTTCCATGATAATACTAATTCACTTTGAAGATTGATTCTACAAAAAATTGTTCGATGGAATAAAGTTTTAAGAATTTATAGAAAATAAAAATTTATTGAGAACCAAAATATCCAATCTAAAATATTTTAAACATCAATTTGTGTATTTATTCCAATTAAAAAATATTTGAGAAAAAATTGAACTAATTTATTAAGAAAACATTGGATAGTTTTGTTATAAAACTATTTCTTCCAAAAATTTAAGTTCATAGGAGGAGATAATATGAATAGTCATATCTTTTACACGTCTCTTTAAGTAAGAGTTTAATTTTTTGTGAATTTTCTTTTTTTTTTTCAAAGTTAATATTTTTATTGCAATCAAATGACTCAATTACAATACCCACATAATCAGGGATAAGCATATGCAATAATATAAAAAATTGGGAAACTTCCAGAAAAAACAATACCAAACTAAAACATTAAGGATTCAAAACAAAAGGTCAAGCTATTCTTTCCTCTTCAGTTTCGGTTGCTATGCCTCCCAAGTCGCCCAAATTCTTCTGCGAATGTCGGAGCTTGGGACAGAATTTCTCCTATCTAAACTCTACAATTTTAAAAAATGAGAGTTTCTGGACAACCAAATCTACATAGAAGGTAACTCATCACTTGACTGATTTTTACTTTTAAATCTCCTCTTCCTCTCACCGCTTCTATTAACTGACACCACCATTTCTATAGTTTCATAGTTGGATCTCTAGTAATCACACTTGTTACTGATGATTGATTCTAGACTTGCATAATTTTCAGACAGAAAACCAGAACATAAAAGTGTGTTTCCGACAGTGAAGACATCACGGGCACAAATTAGAGATGGGAGATTTGTAGTCATATAAGAAAAGAATCAATTCTTATATAAGTTTTATATATTTGAATTTCTCTTTTTTGAGAGCCAAATAATTATAAAAGAAAATCGATTTATTGTTCGTTATGGATTTTTTTATTTTAATTTAAAATGTCTTGGACATTAGGATAAAGAATATTCACATATTTGGAATATTAACATGTAGGAAATAGTAATACTTATTTGTATATTCTTTTTTTAAAGAATTTTTAATAATCAATTTCATGAAAATTAAGTTACATTTTCGGATAGTACAAGTCAAAATTCGTTTTAAGAAAATCAGTTTTTATTATATTGTATGAAACAATTTGCTTTTATATGGTAAAATTACTAAAAAAAAATGATTGTCTATCATACCATTTATATTTGATACTTTGGGCTAATTAAGTATAATTGAAACTATTCTGAAATAACATGGTTTTACGTCATAATCATAACTTTCAAGAAGTTGCTTAGGATGAATAATTACTAAACAAATATTTAAAAGCCAATAGAAAGAAAATTTGGCAGAGGTTGCAGGTGAATAGGTATTGAAAATCAAGAACATATGGCGAAGTAGTTAGCGTTAGTTTATGGTACTTTATCTATTTATAACTTCTATTTGAGTTTATCTATGTGGTAGAATAGTATTCGTTAATAATATTTTGAATCGACTTAGTGAGTCCTAATTGATGTTATCTTTCTCTCTGACTAGGGCTGGCAATGGATAGGGTAGGGTAAAGACCTTACCTGCGGGTTAAAAATTTTATTAAAATTCTATCCTACCCTATTTGCGTCCTAACCCTATCCGCACTCTAAAATTTTAAATCCTATCCTATTCTACCCTACACGCAGAAATATCAATTTTTTTTAAAGTAAATATAAAATTCAATTATTTCGAATTTTATACGTATTAATAACATAAAAAATAAAAAACTAATGCTCTAAGTTACTAAATTAACTACCTAGTTTAGTGGTTGTTCACTTATTATAAGTCATTACATAAGAGGGGTTGTGGGTCAAACTCTTACTTCCTTCACTATATAGAGAGATTTTTATAAAATATGTGCTATATATGTGGTGCGGGTAGGATAGGGTAGGATACACCCTAAACCCGTACCCTACCCTACCCGCAGACATACCCGGGCCGTACCCTACCCTACCCGCAGCGGGTAGGGTAGCCTACCCTACCCGAACGGATTGAACCGGGTTTGGTACCTGCGGGTAGGGTATAAATTGCCAGCCCTATGTGTGACAAGTCTGTATCATTCTTTCCTTTTTTTTTTATACCAAAGATAAGAGACTCGAACCCGTAACCTCTTAATTGAGTATGAGAAAACTATGCTATTTGAGCTATAATTCATTGACGACAAGTCTGTATCATTCATTATATAGACAATCAAGCTTATGGATAATGAATATATACATATATAACACTTAAGAGTAATTTCAATGGCCAAAATATGAGTCTCTGTCTCTGATAAAAGTAGAGGTCAATTATTGAACAAGAAAAAAAAAGTGAGTAAAAGTAGAGGTCAATTATTGAACAAGAAAAAAAAGTGAGTTCTAGCGTGATTTTTAAGAGAAGAAAGTCCCTTCAACCAGGAACTTTCATCATCTGATAATAATTTATCACCTGACAAGTTATTATAAAAATAAATAATTATATAAATTTATAATTAATAAATAATTATATTAAATAATTAAATCATAATTAATTTATTAATAATTATAATAATTAATTATATTAGATAATAATTAATTCGATAATTACATTAAGTAATTAAATTGTATTTAATTTATTAATAATTTATATTAATTACCTCAGTTAGGAGAGAAAAATTTTGTACTATACCATCAATTTCTCTAAAAAAATGTCCAATTTCAGAATATGCGGCAACATCGACCATTGAAAGAAGACTTAACCAAATTCATATGACAATTTTACGATACTTGGCATTAACTATAAAATTCCACTATATTTTTTTATATTGCGTATTTTACAAATTAATTTAATTTCGAATTATATATTGTGCATTATTGTTATATATGAAGTTATTAATTTTTTTAATATTAATATTTTTAATAATAAATTATTTTTAAATTTATAAATTTTAATAATATTATTATAAAAAATAGTAACTATATTAATTTTAATTAATTAATTAAGTGCGATCATAATAGGGACTAAAGTTAGTTTCTTCTAATGGAGAAAAAAGAGATACTTTGAGTTTCTATTTACTGTTTATGATGTAAAAACTGATGTAAAATTATTTTTTATAATAAGTGAGCTATAAATAGAGACCGAAATCTAAGTAAGTTTTAATATTGGGGTGGTCTATTTTTTTTTTTTATGGTTGTTTTTTAGGTTGATAAGATGTAATGTTGAATTTTTTATTTTTTATTTTTTTTATCCGTGTTTGATATAATGATTTCAAATATTATGACTTATACGGTGTAAATTAATAATTTTTTTAGTATTATTTAAGCATATATTATTTTACTATTCATTAATTTTAAAATTATAAATTTTTGTTTTTTTGTCCGAATAGAATTTTTGTGATATTTTCTATATATATATATATATTTATTTATTTATTTATTTATTTCAGTATTTATTTACACTTATATATTTTTCTTTTGCTTATATTATGTGTATAATAGTATTCGAATAATATTTTATAATGTCAAAGATTTGTAATTCTATAAGAGAATAATTAATTTGTTACAGATTTTATGTATTTAGGTTTTTTAGATCCAAATAAAATAAAATAAAAATGAAATTTTATTGTTTGATTTATTATTATAAAATTCTTATTTAATTTAATATGATTAATTAAATTAATATAAAATACTAAAATTATGTTGTTCATTTGATTTTGCATAAAGATGTAAATATTAAGGTCTCTTTTTTTATTAGTTTAAATTTTTTTTAAAAATAATTTTATAATATAATATTAAAATTTTTATGTCAAAAAGATTTAGAATTTGATCATAGATGATGAATTAAAAAAATAAAAATCAACATAAGACAAATAAAAAAAATTTTATACAAAAATTTAAACAAATTAAAAAAGACTTATTTGAAATGACATATTAAAGATATAACTATTATATATTTTCTCTTATTAACTTAAACCTTAAAAAAATAATTTTATATTACAATAAAAATCAACTTAAAATAGTCTAAATTTTTATTTTATATTTATTAATTATTATCAAAAGTAAATAAATAATTTTAAATATAATAATAAATATATTATTATTAATCATTATTTCACTAGCATTTTTTAAAAGATCATTCTTTGATAATTCTAAATTTCTAATAGTATTGTTCGATCAATTTACGTAGATGTTGTTAACACATGGGGAATTTATGGTAGTGTAGAAAATAGGGATGACAATTGGTTGGAGTTAGCAGGAAAATAAGTATCTAAACAGGTAAAGTCTGTAATAATATAATTATTGAGTTAAATTTGATTTATTTTCTGTATGTCAAGGGTTTTGTTTTTGTTTAATTTCACTTATTTAAAATATCTAGTTTAGTCTAATTTAAAACTTGTTTAAAAAGTCTACCACTACAAGAAACATCGTTAAAATCGACGGCTAAATCGACGGCTAAGTCGTCGATAATATTAAAATTTGACGGCAAAATGGACGGCGAATGTGGTCGCTATTAAGCTTGTTGATTTTTCAAAATTCTAATAAAATCGACGGCTTACTTAGCCGTCGATAATAATTTAATAAAATCGACAGCGTTTTTGTCTATAATATGAGTTTGGGAATTTTAACTTCTTATTAAAATCGACAACGTTGCCGTCGATATTATTATATAAAATCGACGCCATTTTCGTCGATATTTGATTCAATAAAATCGACAACATTTTTATCTATAATATGCTTAATAAAATCGACGACGTTGCCTTCGATATTTGATTTAATAAAATCGACACAATCGCCGTCGATTTAATTATTTAGATACCAACAAATTCTGTGTCTATATTTTATTTTTTTTTGTCTATTTTAAACTTACAAAGTGACAACTCTACTGTCAATTTTAATAGTTATATGTTTTTATTATTTTTTTTTATTTAAAAAATAATAAATAATTAATGCAAATAAACTTTTAAATATAGAAATAAAATAGTAAACAATTAATACAAATAAACTTTTAAATATTAGATAATAAATTTATAAACTTATCAAAATCATAAATAATCCCCTAATATAAAAATTCAAGACAAAATAAATAATTAAACTTAGACCTATATTCGTTTAAATTGCAATCCACTAATAATACAAAATATTCAAAACAGAACAAAACATTTAGCTGTCATGACTTTAAATCTGTGATGACTTTATAATTTGATATTATATTTTTAGAGATAATTCGAAAAGCTAAATTAAATTAGTCAAAAGTTCTTGCCTTGGCAGCACTGACGAGGTTCTTGCCTTGCATGAGCTCGGCTGCCTTAGGAACCTTCTAGAAGGCGCTCCCACTATCACTACCGATCATGATCACTGCCCTTGTCTTGGTTGCAACAATTTCAGGTTCTCTATTTGCTATTTGTGCAGTGGAAGCCGCAAACTCAGCACTATTCACGCTCATGAGGATGATCACTTCTTATTTGTTAGGTGTTCAGAGTGCAACGAGAATAGTCTTGTCAAATGCACCATTTGCACCTTCTAATAGATTTTTAATTATTAGTATCTGACTCAAAATTAAGTAGTACTAGTTCTGCATCATGTTGCTTAATTAATTAGCTTAATTTGTATGCCTTGCATGTTTGGTCTTTTTCAATCTCATGTATCATCATAATAATGATGTGCTAATAAACTTCATTGAATGTAAAAAATTATAAGCTAGCTAGAGCTGATGTTGTGCCTAATGTGGAGGTTAAGCTAATTAAGTTTATTAGTGAGGAATGAAAGATTGATAATCAAAGCACTACATACTATTTGATGTATCATATCATATCATACCATTAGTAGTGCAGAGAAAATATTGATGTATCATATCATATCAAAGCACTACATACTTTATAGACAATGTTTTTGATGAATCATGTAAGAACATATTGCAAACAACTTAAGCACGAATATTGCAGTCAATATTGCCCTTTATTGCCTTCTTTCTCATAACAATATTCTAGTGCTAATCAACAACTAAGCATGAAAGCACCCTAAACACTGCCAAATAACATTCAACTGCAAAAATATATTGATGGAGAAGTACAAAGAATCATGATGCAGTAGCAACCAAGAAAGAGTGAGTACCTTTCACGAGTAGCTTTCCTTTCATGAGTAGACATGGTAGTTGTTCCATCCACATATACCTGCACTATGAGAAACATTTTTCAGCCTATCCCAATTTCTCAGCTCAATATGAAAAATCCCAATAACTAATCAATGTCTGTACCTTGTAAATTAGGATTCTTAACAAGCCAAGTGCTCTAGAGAATCTGATGACGAAGAAACTGCCATCTCATCCGTGCTTCCTTCTCGTCTCAACTGCTCCCCTGAGCACAGGCACTGCATCTTGTTCTTCAAACTCCTCTTCTTCCTCCTCCCCTGCCTATTTCCATTTCCCATGCTTTCTCAACTCACCCAATAACTTCCCACAAGCCACAACCGTTGAACCACTGTCACATATCAAATTCAAATGAAATCACAAAATCATCACCGAAAACAACAAAAAACTGTTTCCATTTCCTATTCAATTAAACATTTAAGTACCAATATTTGAAAGATACAAATCAACATGATATTTATTACCTCTCAAGATCATATCCTCCAACACCTAGAACAAAGTCCACATCCACAAATACACTTCCTTTAACCGAGTTGCCAACAAGATTTTTTATTATTTGTCTGAATCTCCCAGGATCTCCCATAACAATGTCTGGAACTTTATCAGAAACAAACACTGCCAACTATAATTCCTAAAACAATTTAAAAGTTAAAATTGGAAGAATAGCAACCATGTGGAAAATGAAATAAGATCATTAGTTAAAGAAAAGGAATTAGAATTATCAAATTTTGAAGCTTGCATGAATAAAAACAACCTTAGAATAATCTGATATAACAGAATGCCATGTGAGAGATGACCTGAAAGAACTTGGAGAAGCGCAAGGGAGATGGCTGAGGAGGTTGCTTTGCTGTTCCATTAGAAGCATTGGCTGCCATTGTCAAAATCTCTCAAGTTCAAATCCTGAACCAATTTCCAAACGGTCAACACTTACTATGAGCCTTTGCACACATTAATTAGTTGAAAACATCAAAACTTCATGAACCAAATCAAATTGAAACCAAGCAAATGGACCAGGAGAAAGTGACGGATACTTAAGTAACAATCATTGGAAGAGAGAAAGAGAGAGGGAAAGAGAGAATGGACCTGACTTAAGCAGAGAAAGAGAGAGATCAATCCACAACCCCAAATCACAAGCCTGGCACAAAATCTATGATCAGAACACCGTTTTATAGTAACAAGAGCATATCCAGAAATTGAGCTTTCTCCTACAACCAAACACTAAACCACAAACTAGTGTAATCACATTGTAAAACTAATGTGTCAAACTAATTGAGTTGAAGTAATGTGATGAATTGATTATGCTAACTAGGTTTTAGTAAAACAATTGATTATACTAGAAAAATATTTTTTTAGTAGGTCATCAAATTTATGCTTTCATATAAATAAAGTAAAACAAGCCAATTTTTTTTTAAATATACAACTTGAGAATATGCATCAAGTTAATCATTGTGAATAAAATACTATATAAGTCATTATATTATGGGCAATTTACTAAAATAAATAAAATGACTTTTAATATTATCAGAATACACATTTTGTAAAATAGATATTAAAATGCATTTTTTTCATAAATTATGTAAACCGTGACAGGGGATCCACGATTTACAAATGAACATAAACCGTTACACTCCTACAGCGGTTTATGTTGATATGCAAAATGGCTAGAAACTGCGACAGCCGACAGGAGTCTCGCGGTTTTTGTGTATGTGTTTTTTGCTCTCAGTTGAATACTTTTTCAACCTGGACCTTCTACTTTAGCATAGTTTTCACCAGCTTCAGTGTTTCATCCATGTCTAACAACTCATCAGTGGAGATTGAAATCATTTTTTATATTTGCCCATTGACACCTGCGAAATGAGATGCCTACAAAATAGAGCAGCCGCCATTTTTCTGCTATTGTAGAATATTAGGATGGATAAGGAATGATCATATTAAACATTAGAATATTTAATTTTTTATTAAGTTAACAATTTATTTTATATAATATCAAACATGAAATACATTTGTTCAATTTAGAGTCAATTTAGTTCTAAAATTTATAGTTCTAAAATTTAGGATTAAGTATATTTGTTAAATTTTTTTATTTAGTACTGAGTACGTACTACTTGAATTAAAAGAGTTATGGTGAATAATAAATTAATTTACTAGTCTTGTTTTTTTATGGTTGATCTGTATAAATGCAATTAATTATTTTAAGATTGTCATTTATTTCATATTTAATATTATATAAAAATAAATTGTTCTTAAACTTGAAGGAAGAATCAGGAGCATCATCATTGAGATTTTCTTGATCAAGTGGCAGAGAACTTAACCAATGAAATGAGCCAATAGTTAGAGAAGGCATAGTCTAAAAAAAATGAAAAAATAAATAAATAAACACAACATCTCAGGTCCCAAAAAATTGATCTTTTGATAAAATTGAAACAAAATAATCAAAAAAGTCGCTGAAAAAATCAACAAAAAATATATATATATATAAAAAGAGAAAGCGGAATATGTGAGAATTGTGGAGCATGATGGGAGAATAAAGCAATGCAGCTAATGCCAGGGTATAGTGATGCATAGTGATACAGAGCAAGAAGATGGAGATGTAAAAGCGAAAAGGGTTGCGGTTTATGCACATTCTCAACTCACACACAAACTGCGACACCCCACTACAACAAATACGGGCTTTAGCAACACCAAATTTTGCAACGCTTTAAAACCGTTCTTTTAGATAATTTTAGACAACAGTTTTTTTAGTGTTACCAATGAATTCAATTTTTCATTATTTTATAGCAATAAACTAAAACTGTTCTCTTTGACTATTTTAAAGAACGGTTTTATAACCGTTACCAAGATTTTTTTTATGCAACAGTTTTTTATTGTTGTTTAAATAATTGTACAAAAGAAACGCATAAAAACCGTTGCCAAAATGCTACACTTTAAAACCGTTCTATTAGATGGTCTTAGACAACGGTTTTTACAGTGTTGCTGTTGAAGTTCAATTTTTCATTACGTTATAGCAATAAAATAAAACTGTTCTCTTTGACTATTTTAAAGAACGATTTTATAACTATTACAATAATTTTTTAATATTATTTAAATAATTATCCAAATTAAAAGATACATATAAAAATAATTATAAATAATCATATAAATTTAAATAATTTTTTCTATAATACTATAATTTATAGAATACTCAAAAACTATTGTTATAAATATATTTACAAATATTATTTTTGAAAAAAACAAAATTAAAATAAATTTATAATGAATATTATATATTTTTGTTATAAATATATAACAAATATTATTTTTGAAAAAAATAAAATTAAACTAAATTTATAATAAATATTATATTTTTTTTGTTTAAACTCCCTCTAACCCCTAACATAACCAAACTTGGAGAAACTTCCTTTACTAAAAATAATTAAATATATATTGAATCTAAAGTAATTAGGAGTGATATGTAATTTTCATAAGAATTAAAATTTAAATTAATTAAGATTTTTATATAATATTTACTATAATTGGATATTTAGTATATTTAAAATTATAATCTTGGTGATTGAAAAATAAAAAAGAACTATATAATTTAATTTAAATAACTTAAATTATGAATAATTTATAGTTTAATTCGAGTTTTTTATTTTTAAAAAAATCTATTAAGAATGATTAAATTAATTTTTATAAATACTTTGAACTTAATTTAATTAATATTTTTGTGTAATTTTATTATAATTAATTATTTTATATAATTTAAAATTATAATTTTTATAATAAAAAATAAAAAATTATATTATTTAATTTAAAAAATTGACATTTTAAATTTAAACGGTAATTAATAAATTATAATTAATATGTTTATTTATAATTTAAATTAAAAATAATTATTTTTATTAAATAATATATTAATGAATAATATTTTTAAATAATTATAAATAAAATATATTTAATTTTAAAATTATTATTCTATTCAATAATTTTATTAAAATATCTATTTTATCTATATTGTTTGATAAAAATTTAACTCTAATGCTACATTTTCAAATTAAATAAAAAATTCTAGTTTTCAAATTGAGAAACCTAACCTTAAAACTCCACCCCTCCTGAGAAACGAGAAACGCAGAGAGAAGAGAGAAAGCTAAACCTCGCGAGGAAGAAAAAGGGAAGGAGAGGGAGAAGAGCGCGCCGGCGTCGCGCCTCACCGCCGTGGAGCCCATCACACGCGTCACCACCGTCATGTCATCGTCAATCTGAACCGTGCGAGGGAGAGAGCTGCCGCTGCGGGAAACGCGATGGTGGAGAGGACGCCGCCAGCTCTGTCGCACCTGGTCACTATCGAGCTCGCCGTCGAAGACGCCACCGCCGTCACTGTGACGAACCCTAGCCGTCGCAGTCGCCGTCGACGCTGTAGCAGAGAAGGAGGAAGGATGCGCGAACAAAAGAGGGAGAAGGAAGCTGCGAAGCCGTCGCTGTTTCTGCTCGGGATTGTCGCCGCTGCTGAAGAAGACGCGTCCAAGAGAGAGAGAACCAGGGGAGTGACGCGCGAAGATGCTCTGACAGAGAAGGAGGAGAACGAGGCTGTCTCATCGCCAATGATTAGAAGTTCCTACTGTTGATGGGATGAACAGAACATGAAGAGGGAGGAGAAACTCGCAGAGGAGAGGGAGGTTTTGCCACCGCACCGCTGGTCGCCAGGGACGCCGCCATTGATGCCAGGAAATGCCACTATTGGAGCCACTGTCCTTGCTCGGCCCCTATTTCTGCTGCTGTTTACGCTAGCTCAGCCATTGCCGCCACAACCCGTCTCAAATTTCTTCTAATTTTGACACTCAGAGGTAGGGGATTTCTTTTAGAATTAACCGTTTTAATTTATGAATATCATTGAAGTTTAGTGAGTATCTGCAAATAATTTATAAATGTCTTGTGTGATTAATTGGTAGAAATAAGCTTAGTTTGAGGATGTAAAATTTGGATTAGTTTGGTATTGAGATGATGTTCTAGTGTTTCAATTAGTTTATTGAGTTTAGGTTATGGCTGTGAATGTGACTGGTATGATGACGATCACGTGCGTGTAAATTGAAATTTGTTTAACTCTTGTGTGCATCTTGCAAGGTTGTTTGGGGATGAATGCTTGTCGGAAGTTCTGTTTTTTTTTTTTTTTTTTACTTAATAATGTTGTGATTGGTGGTTGAATCAAATTATAATGAGTAATTTATGAGATTGAGGCTTGATGAATGATAAATAGATTGAGTTTAGATTTCTAAACTAAGTACCTAAAATTGATTTCTTAACTAAAAATAGTAATTTTTATGGTTTATAAATAATTTTACAAAGAGTGGAACCAAATGGTGATAAAATATGTTGATTATTAAGAACCTTTTTGTTTGATAATTGCTGATGAAAGGCTGGTAAACTATTGAGAAGGAGGGAACCCGTAAGGGTGGTTTAAGTCCAAATTTTTGAGGTGATGCTGTCAAAATTTTTATAAAACTCTAAGACTTTATTTTTTTATAAATTCGTCCATCGCTGCTCGGTGCATCAATAAACATCAGGTGAGTAATTGATTAATGATGTTGCTGTGAATGGTGGATTGAGGTGAGAAATGTGGTTTCATTCATTGTTCCTTATTTTTTTTCCTGTTTTCTCTATATAGTTATATCTTTTTTTTTTCTTGATCCTTGTAAATTAATTATTATATGTTTTAGGGTGCTACTACTCTAAATGATTGGAAGATGATCATCGCTGTTTGAAAAGAGCAATGCATCACAATTGTCCTGTTTGCTTTGAGGTATAAACTATAAAGACTATTCTTCTATTATGGTAAAATCTTTTGGGAAGAACCACATGATTTCATTTTGTTTGGTTTATGAATTGGTTTCGCTTATTATGAATTTTGTTGATTGTTGATTGTTACTATGATGATGTTGGCTTGTTCTGCCATTAGTTACTTTGTTGATTGAATTTTTTTCTTTATTAAGATTTTGTTTTGAGCAATGTTAGGAGAAAATAGTTCTGCTTCGCCATCAGTTCCTACTCTGTCATCTGCTGCTGTTCTGTGCTCTCCTCTCCGCTTGCGTCCACTAGGCCGTCCCCCACCTCGTCCGTTGAGGTTCAGTTACGGTGTGTGTTTGGATTAAGCTTATTTTCTGTTATAAATCAAAGAATTATTTTGCTGAACATGTTTCTCTATGTAAAAAGTTAAGCATAGAAGTTTTGTTTAAATCAATTTGGTTTGAAATTAAGCTAAGTTGTTTTATGGAGCATAATGCTAATGTTAATGGTTGTCTCTTAATTACTGGTTGGTTTATTTTGTTAGCATGTAAAGTGGCTGGAAATTCTGAGTTGATTCTCTCAATGGATGTCTTAATGTTTCACAAAATAAGTGTTTAAATTATGGTAATATTCAGGGACAAAATTTGTTTAATGATTCGGCTGAGGACATTCTCGGTGGTAGCAGACTTGGAAACAAATTCCACGGCTTGTTTGAGAGCCAAGTCCTTAGGAGTTCCTTAACAGATAAAAAGAGAGCAAACAATGTTGCTAAGATCAAAGTTGTGGTATGCTTTGTGTTGCATGTTTCTTAGTCGGTAATGGCTTGGCTAGTGTCAACGTGTATAGATTTTAAACTTTGAAGTTTTTTGAGTGTGCAAACAATGAATTAATTGTTTTTTATTTGGATTTGAATTTAGTTTGGTGCATTTTAAGTTGTCAAAATTATGCAAAGCAATGAGTACTACTTTTCTTTATTATGTATATTTTTTTTAGTCAAACTTCAGTGACACAAAATTTTGTCTGTAATAATTTTTAAGTTCTAGCATTATCATGTCCAAAATGAATTAGTATTTTCACTTAAGATTATGCCTTGCTATTATATTTTGAAAAATGTGATATAATTTGAAATAGTTATGACTTAGACTAGTATTATGATATTTTGTAATGATGATATAATGTGATTATGGATCTTACATAATACTTTATAAATTAAATTTGATGGTAAATGTTCAATTATTAGTTTTCTTTAGTAATTTGATTCAAATAGTTAAGTTTATTTATTGACATTAAATTAAAAAAATAGTTGGAACTAATTTCAATACAAAATGAGAAAATTATTGTAAATCATGAATAATTATAAAAAACCGTTGTCAAAAGTCACAAAAGGCAATGGTATTAAAACCGTTGTCAAAGGCAGCTACAAAATGACAATAATATTAAAACCGTTGCCAAAAAACACAACCGAAGGCAACGCTTTTAAATCGTTGTTTTTATGAACAGCAAAACTACAACAATTTAAAACCGTTGTCTAGTCAGTTATGGTTTTAAACCATTACGTCATGAAAGAGAACGGTTTTAAACCGTTGCCTATCTAGTAACGGTTCTAAACCGTTCTTGAAAAATTGTTGTCAAAACCGTTGTCTATGCCAGTAACTATCGCAACGGTTTTTTGGTTGCCGTTGCTTTAGGTAAAAAACCATTGTCAAAGCGTTGCCTAAAGTTTTAGGAACGGTTTTCTGATCTATGGCAACAGTTTTCGACCGTTGCGAAAACTCTTATTTGTTATAGTGCCCTTATTGCGGATTATGTGCATTTTGGCTTCCAACGTAAACCGCGAGTACGTTCATTTGTAAACTGTGGTTCCTGTCACAATTTACATAGTTTATGGAAAAAATACATTTTAGTATCTGTTTTGTAAAATGTGTATTCTGATAATATTAGATGCCATTTTATTTATTTTGGTAAATTGCCCTTATATTATTATATACTAATATATATTCAACCTCTATAAATATATTTATTTAGTAATTATAGGTATAAATAATTTGTTTGATATGGTAGGTAGAAAATAAGAAATAAGTTTAATAATAAATCCTATGAATTTTTATTCGAATCCTAAGAAAGTTTTATAATTCACAACTAGAAAATGGATTAATACAAACAGATTTATAGACGGATTTAGTCTTTATTACAGATGGATTTTTGGTTACTAAAAAAATTACCGACGGATTTTGTCCCTCCGTAAAAGCCCCGTCGGAAATTATTTACCGACGGATTTTTTTCCGTCGAAAAATTACAGACGGATTTTTACCAGTTACCGACGGATTTTTCCTCTGTAAATTTTCTATCCATTTCCCAAAGGCGACGAACTTTCAGACGGATTTTCTGTCTGTAATTTAAACTTTGGAAAATTATCTTACACTCTAATTACAGACAGAAAATCCGTCTGTAAATCCGTCGGTAAGGTAAAATAGAATTTTTTTTTTATTTTTCCATTGCAAAATAAATACTTTAGGTTTGTTTTCTAAATTTACTCCATCAAACACTGTAAATTGAAAAAAGAAAGCCAAAAATCACATAAATAAACATAATATTCATTACATGATACCTATAAAATTGGATGTTATTTTTCAACATCATTGGCCAATATCTCACTGTCTTAATAAAAAGATACCCAAAAAAATAAGATGACCATCCTAATGTTACATGAATGTCACAAATTACACTTATCACTTAAAGATAGAATAATCTAAAATATTAATAGATAACTAAATTGCATCGGCAGCATCAAGCTTCACATTGAAAGTTAATCTTGACATCTCCTGACTGAAATAGAATCAAAACCCGAATTGGAATTGGAGTGAATTGGAATGCTTGAATAAAAATAAAGCATATTATTTAAAGCATTTTGCACTCCAGAAGTAGTCTCTTTTTGCATGAACAAGTTTCCATAAAAGAATCAGTAAATAGAGAATTACATCTCTTCCTAGAAAGCAAGAACCATGAGCTTCTTAAAGGAGGGTAAAAGAGGAACTGTAGTAAAATTTGAAGACATAATACCTCCACATAGTAGCTGAACGCAAGCTTGCTAAGTAGTAGCATTATCCAAAATAAAGTATACCTGCCATAACAAAGTACAATCATATACTTTAATACCAAAATATACGAAGAGCTAAACAAAAACTCTCAATTGAACCATTATCAAATAGTGGTTGTATACTTTAATGCCCCATTATCACTGCCAACTTCACTTCTCTATATTAAATGTACACATGACAAATTTTGCTTCACTCATAAAGGTTCAGAATTGCGAAAGAGTGAGAGTGAGAGTGAGAGGCATAATAACTAGAGCAGGAAATTATAAGCATACCTCTATGTTTTAATGCAACAAAGTGATGAGCTAAAAGGTTCAGAATTGCGAAAGAGTAAGAGTGAGAGGCATAATTGTAAGTTGTAACAGCAAAGAAAGAATTAATATGACGATGTGATACCTGAAGAAATAGACTGAGGAAATTGTGTTTCAGTGTCGGTAAAAGTTGAGAAAGCTTGATTGAACTCCTACAGATGGAAAGAAAGAATAAGAGATTGTGATTGGGGATGGAAAAGAAGAAAGAGAGAGAGAGAGAGAGAGAGAGAGAGAGAGAGAGAGAGAGAGAGAGAGAGAGAGTTAGAGTATTATTTTTATAAAAAAAACTTCTAGCAGTGAAAAGATAATAAACATTGCATTGGTGTATTAACAAGGGAATGAAAATGGTGATGCAAAGAATTAGCATGAGTTTTGGGAAGATGAGAGCAAAAACACATACCTAGGTACTAACATTCAGTTTTTGCATAACCGCACGCCCCACCCAATTGATAATAGAATTCCATGAGCGCAACCAATGCAAAAGAATGCTGAAAAACATAAAACCTTGTCAATAAATAAAATCAAGGTTTAGACTCGCGCTTTACGCGAAAGTAACAACAACAACAACAACATCTTTTGTCCATATCATGAGATAAATTAAAAATATATTTTCATAAATATTATAAATAGGTAAAATAAAATTCGATGGAATAAGAAAAGTAAACCTTTATCTTGCTAATTAGAATAGTCTTCACAAATAAAGCAAAATAATCTTATTTGATGAAGTGTGTGCTGCTGCTGACCACCCTCATTACACATGAAATGGTGTAAAATCAGAATCAACAGTAACATTAATCATCCACTGCAATAAACCATACAAATACTGTAAGCAAGAAAGGAGCTATCATGAAAAAGTTTAGTTTTTTGTTCTCTTTTCTAAGCATCTAGTTTATTATCCTTAAAAAAGTGAAAAAAATTGGCACCAATAAGAACTTTTCATTTTAAAAGTAAAACTTGTTTGTGAAAAGGGTAGCCATAGTACAGAGAAATGGCTAAGAATAGAAAGATAAACATTGCCTCGGTTTATTAACACGAGAGTTAATCTTTATAATTTTTCAATAGAGCTGCCTCAAGAAGATAAAAAAAGTATGATCTTAATTTGTTAATGATAACGGTTAAGAAGCTTTGCAATTTGCAGAAAGAAGAGAATAATATGTACTGGTGCCTATGGAGTCTTTCCAAGAAAGGCAAGACTTGAGTTGCTTGGCAGCTCGTTTGACATTATCACCCTTTTGGCAATGGTTACAATATCACTCCTGTTTTCACCAACCAATACATATTAATGATTAGTTTGCAATTTCAAAGCTGAAATGATGGAACCAATGTCTAGTATCAATAGCTACTGTTTGAATATATAGGGAACTACATGGTTGTAAAAACATTGCATATTAAGAATTTGTCTAAACATCAACAATGAAGAAGATTGAGAAGCAAACCTGTGTCATCAGGAATCATGACATTTTCCTGCACCATACAATCAAAAGGAAAAATAATTAGGCATGCATAAGAAACACCAAAAGACAATATATATTAAAAGACAATATTATGCACAAAACTCAAAAGGTTGATAGAATACAATTGACAGCAAGATAAACTTTCATCTGATTCTGTTCTGAGAGGAAAACAAACTCATACCAGTGATACAAGATGCAGATGCACCGGCTCACCTATATTCTCTTCTATGCAAAGAACAAACTATCTGCAGAATATAAGTAAAAATATTAAGCATAGAGAGGGTGTAGAGCAGATGGATGGGTACAGAAATCAAGCAAACAAAAAAGAGAATCAATTTTCAGCAATTCACATGGCATTCCTATACAAGGATACAACAAGAACCAAGCAAAGAGAAGGTCCACCCTATTTATGGAGTCTCTCTAAGAGATGTACCAGGTGGTCCAAACCCACTTCATAATTGATCAGCAATCTACCAATCTGCTGCTTATCAAGTTAGATTAAACTAGAAGAGACAAGAGTATTATTTTTATAAAATCATGAGAGAGGGCAATTTGGTAATTTACTATGGCAAAATCACAATCAGAAGACTCAAGAAAAGACCTAATCCAACAACTATAGATAAACAAATCACACAGAATTTTTTGAGAATCAGGGTGTGCTTGCTAACCTCATTAACTGTCACTTGGAGCAGAGAGACAGCTGAATTCTAAGCCGTCGATCCTGTGGAGTAGTATTAAAAAAATTAATTAAGAAACTAAAAATTGGGAATCACTGTCAATTGGATCTTTGCCTAAGATATTACCATGGAATAGTATTAAAAAAATTAATTAAGAAACTAAAAAATAGTCATGAACAAAATAAAGACAAACTACTTGACTCACTGTGTCATGATGACAGATTCCCTTCTCATAGAATCAAATGCATGGTCACAGTGCTCTTCAGCATTTAATTATAGACACGACAATATGGGTTTCATCAAATTTTTCACTTAATTACTTAGTATTCTTTTAGCCTATAAACAATCACATTTAGTGCTCTAATTACACAACTGAACACCGAAAAATAAGCAGGGAAATATTTTTCCTATCATCAAAATCAAAAACTGAAAAAAATATTAGGAAAATCAAACACATCTGACCAATTTATCTCTAAAAAACTTGAGTTTTTCTATTTTGAACAAGTATATTTTCACAAACTACATAATGCTATATATAATTTAAACTTGTATTAATGAAAAATGAAAAGTATATTTAAGTATCAATGCATCAGTTTTCTACTTACATACCAGAGATTGCACAGAATTAGTTTATCAAAATCATTGACTGTGATTTGAGAAATAAAAGAACAAAAACATAGACTCACATTTACATTAAATCAGAACCACATTGGTCCCCTGCATTGCAAATTACAAAAATCAAAAGCTGAAAAATATATATAGGACTACTAAATTTCAACATCATCAACAACCACCTTAGATTATTTTTTTGTTACATAACTCCTCAATCCAATTGAGAAACAAAAAGAATCAGTAAAGGAAAGAAATATAAATCAATCGAAGAAAAAAGAATCTCTAAAATCCAAAGCATGCCATTTTTCACAGAATTGCGTGAACTGAATCAGAAGAATTGCACTAACCTTAACTCATGGATCCATGTCTTAAAAGTACCATTTTTCCCCTAATTACTTGATATAAATAGAACCAAACTTTATAGTTCCTATCCTAAATTATCAGCTAGCCACTCAGCACATCATGCTCATATATATTTCATTCAGAAACCACTTTGGAAATATAATGAAGAAGAAAATTAAAGTATGCTGCCAAGTTGATGAGAGAAAATAGAACAATAATTCCATTTTATTTATAACACATGTATGATAAAAGATATTATATGCAGAAAATTAATGATCATGATTCATAATTTCTAATGGTGGAATCACTTATTAGTACCATCATTAACATACATTTTACAAAGTAAGATCAGTTTGTCTACAGAAGTGAGTAATCAATAGGAGATGGAGACAGAATGTGACAAGGGTTGAACCAGAAGCCTATACACTTCATAGCATCTCAATTGGCCCAAAAAACTCAATAGCTTATGGTAGTTTCATAAACAACTAACAGTTAAACATATGATTGATCTTCAGTAAGCTTTAATTCTTTTAATTTCTTGTCTGGAGGTGTCTCACCAACACTTTATTCAGTTTTATTTTTATCTATTTTTCCACTAATCATAAATGTTACAACACTAAACGAACCTTAACATTGAGCAAAATCCCTCAAAAAAAATGTTGAACATAACAATAACAACACAATAAGAAAACTCATCAGAAGAAACACCAAGAACAAAAACAAAAAATAAAAACTAAGAAATAGGAAAAAAATCTCAAATCTTACCTCAGAAATAAAGGGAAAATGGCGTATGGAGGAGGTGTGGGAGGAGGGGCACAATGTGATTGTCGACGACAGCAAGGGACGCAAAGTTATGGCAACCGCAACACCAACTCAATGATGGAGGAACATGCCACACCTCGGTTCGTGGCTCTTCAGATCTACTTCCAATGGAGGAGTGAAGGAACGGTCATGACTCGTGAATGAAAGCGAGGAGGAAGGGCAGTGACAGAAACACAACGGCGACACAGAGAGAGAAGGAGAGTGCTCGAACAGAGGAGAAGGCCAATGAGCTTCCAAACAACGGGGAGGGAGCTTCCAATCACGGCGACACAGCTTCCTACGACGGCGACGAATCTTCTACGTTGGCGGTGGAGGCTGTGTCTGTGTAGGGGTTGCGGTGGCTGCGCCGCTGCGGGGCTGTGAGGCTGTGGGGTTGCGGGGAGCTGCGAGGGCTGATGCGGGGCTGTGTGGCTGCAGTGGCGGCAGAGACTGCGGTGGCTGCAGGCGGCGGGCTGCAGGGCGAAGAGTTCGAGGGATGAGGGCGAAGAGGAGTGTGAATGGAGTGTGAATGGTGTTCGAATGGAGTGTGAAATGGGTGGTGATAAAATTAGGGTTTTCAATATTTCCGACGAAAAATTTAAATTACAGATGGATTTTTCGTCTGTAATAATTTAATAAAATGCAGTGTTTTGTCTATTTAATTACAGACGGATTTTCCGTCTGTAACCATTTTTCACGGAAAAAATTAATTTTTTTGACGAAATTATCGACGGATTCTCTTTTTCGTCTGTAATTTATGCTAATCCATTTTTTTTGTTTTTCGACAAAAAATTCCTCTGAAATTTTCTCTGTATTTTAGTGGGATAAAATCCGTCGGAAATATCCGTCTGTAATAACTAGTTTTCTAGTAGTGAATTTTTTGTTGAGTTAGTAGTTCTTTTATGATTTTTAATTTCCATTACTTTGGGTATAATTTTTTTTATTACGACCATTTTCTTATGGATATAAATTTAACTATATATCCACATTTTGATGGAAAAATGTGAAGAGGTTGAAGAAGAATTTTAGAATTGGATTTATCAAAATAACATTTCTAAGTATTTTTTGTTTCAAAGAGTGGCGGTTAGTTATTGTTATTATTAATAATAAATATTCCTGACACTACATGTTTTAGGGATGGCAAAATTTTTCGAGACGCGGGATTTCTGCGGGGACTGCCTCGAATGGGAATCCGATTATGGAGAATTTTTTCTATGGAAATAGGATGGGGGACAAAATTCCCCCGAAGCAGGCGCGGGGACCCGAGCGGGGATTCCCACCACGTCCCTGCTATTCCCTGAAACTTATGAATTCCTTGAATTATCCTTAATAGTTTATTTCTCATATATGTTTTTTAGTCATTTCTCACACACACATATATATAGAAACCCAAAACTCCTAATCTTTATTTGCTTAACCCTTCTTCAATTCAGAGATCCCTAAGGTTGTCCATACTCCATCCAACCTCTCTGCAGCCACCTCCTCGTCACCCTTCTCACCGCATCGTCACACCTCACCGTGCCATCACTCTTACCGCGTCGTAATTTCTATTTGCGGCGTTCCTTTTCGTAACTCTGTCGTCGTGTGCATTCTCCTCTTTGTTGCCGCGTCTCCCACCTCGTCCACTACTTTGTCCTTTGGCTCGTCGTTGCGTCCCCCCATTGCGTTATTTCGAAAGAAGTCATCATCGTGTCATTTAGACTTTTTGTATAAAATCTTGTAGTTTTTGTATAAGATAAATACTTGCAACTCTATTCATATGGAAATTAATAATTAGTTAGAATTATTATGTAGATGGGAAATGGGGTTCCCGCAGAGAACGGGGCCCGTAGAAAATAGGAATGGGGAACAATATTTCCCATGGCGGAGAATGGAGACGGAGATGGAAAACAAATCTGAGGGCGAAGATGAAGAGCAGGGAGACATCTCCCGTCCTTGTCCTGCCCCATTGACATCCTAAGTCATGTTTAGTTCCTAGCAGACACCACAATAAATATTTTGAATGAAAAAAACATAAGAAATTTTTGCTACATGTTTAGTTTCTAGCAGACACCACAATAAATATTTTGAATGAAAAAAACATGGGAAATTTTTGCTTCATTCTTCTCCCTCGCCGACAAGGCTACAAAAACTAAGGTTAATCACTTTCAATTGTAAGACGTGTCCACGGAAACCACCTACTTTTGCAGGCTGTAACAGGGTGAGCACATGTTGCTCATGGCATTTAGCTATAAATACAGGTAGTTAAGAGGCAAATTATATTATTTTCAGCATTAACTAATAGCGTCAAAAAATTTTTATTAAAATTTTGTTATTAATTTATAAAAATATTGTTAGTGTAAAAAAATTTTACATGTATATTTAATTTTGTAATAATATATTAGCAAAATTTTTTTTAATTAATCGTATAAATAATCATCTAAATAAATAGATATAATTTGACAATTATATAAAATATTTTACATAATTATTACATCAAAATTAAATTCTATCTTTTAAAACAAATATATATAATGTTAAATGACACATTTTTTAAATAAAAAAATGATTGTGAGTTAAAAAATGCAAAAAAAAAAAAAATTAAGTTAAAAATTTATTTTAAATCTTAACACATTATACTACAAAATAGAAAAATTGTGACCAAAATATAGAGACTATAAAATAAATTAAAAATAAAAATAAATAACTTAAATATTAAATTCACAAGACTTATTGCTATAATTTTGTATTGACAAATTCTCTCAATTTTTATTGTAATATTTGTTATCACCTCCCCTCTCTCCAGAATTTACAGCCAAAATATATAAGGTTGTGTGTGAAAAAAAAAAGTGAGACCGGAAAAAGAAATTGAGGGACAGACATTAAATTAAGTTTTTATATTATATTTAGTATAAAATATATTGAATTGAGTTATATCTTAGTATCATGTTTACTTTAAGATAAATATGAAAATGAGTAAAGTATCGTTTTTGTCTCCAACGTTTGGGATAAATCTCAAAATTGTCTCTAACATTTCAATCGTTCTATTTAAGTTCATAACGTTTTAGAATTGACTCAATGTTGTCCTACCGTTAGGAATCCGTTAACATAATTGATGGCGAGACAAAATTGAGACGATTTTGAAACGTTAAGGACTTAAATAGGACGAAAACGTTGGGGACAAAAACAATACATAGAAATAAATTTTAGTTTTATCTTTCAATAATATCAATTTTTACTGTACATAGTATTCAATTATTTTTTAATCACATCTAAGTAAATTACACTTAATCACATTACTTTCATTCTACAATGTTAAACTTTCGAAGAAACGTAGACTAGAAAATATGACAAGTCAATTTAGGTTCTATTCTATCCGCTGGACAGTAGATCTTAGCCATTTCGAGATGAGCTTTTCTTCTATTCAAAGACTATGTATATATATGATGAAAATTTTGTACTATACTAAAATCTAAATTATACCAATACTCTATATATGTCCTCGTGTGGGTTATGTTATTTTAGATGTCAAACTCTTTAGATAGTAATTATGATTCGATTATGTAAAACTATGGATTTAATTATATACTTTAGTTATTAAATTAATATGTATAATGTGATTTTTGATATGTTCGGTTTGTGAATATAATTGGGATGTATTGTTATTGTTATTAGAGATTGATGTTTATTATTGATACATAAAGATATATAATATTTATTTTGACAAGGATCTAAAAATAAAGGAGATTCTGTAAATTTAGTTGATTAGCTTGTTGAGGGACGTGTCGTCCTTTGAATACTAGTCATGACTTAGTTCGGGTCATGACAGATTAGATCAAATTGATTTTCAGTAGTTTTGTAAAGTGTATTAAAAAATTAATCAAATTTATGCGTTTTATCAAAAAATAGAATCTAATCTAATTTAAATTTATATCGTTTTAGTTGGTTTTTTATTTGAACTAGTATATGTTCCCGTGTCCTACACGGGATAATACATAAAATTATATAAAAAATTTTCATTAAAATTTGAAATGAAAAATATCTATAGTAATTATTATTATTATAAATATTTTACAACTTAAAAATATTAAAATAACTAATATTTGTTTTAATCAATTTGGATTGGGTGAATGGTCATTTCATTTGTTCGTTTGAGCAAGTATTTAGAGTTCGAATCTCGTTTTGTGTGTATAACAATCCATTAGTTAGCAACAGACCCTTAATAAATAGAACATCAATATGTGGTGGATTAGTTATCAACTTGCCGAGTTAGGAAATCCGTAGAAAAAAATTGTATTTGTCTTTAAAATAGATTAATTTTCCATTAATAGCAATACTTATGGACTTTTGTTTTGTTGAAATTTACTTGGGATAATTTTATTTGTTGGTATTATATTCATTCTTGAAGTCAAAATAATATGATCAGCATTATTACTTGTTAAAACTTCACATTTTATGAAATGATTTCTAAATTTTCAAATTCATAAACTTATGTCATTACAAAAGTTATTAGATCGATCAATTAATATTTCTTGGCAATATAGTGTACCGAAACACCATTGTTGAGTATTAGTTAGTGTGAAGAGAAACCAATAACAACTTTTGTTATTCAATATATAATTTATTCTATTGAAAAATAAATTAATATTTTCTAAACTTGTAAATACATTTTTTTCTAATTTCTTACACTATTTTATTTGACAATATTTACCATTAAAAAATAGCAAATGACCATACTATTTTATAATATATATGAGGTACAAAGTAATTTCTTATCTTAAAATTAATTATGGTTAGTGAGATAAAATTAAAAATATTTTTTTTATTTTCTTATTCAAATTTAAATTTAAATTTAGAATTGATTAACAACTCATTTTTTTAATTTCAATAAAAAAAATATGGTTCAATACAAAATATTGAGCATTTAATAATTTCAATTATTTAAATTTTAATTACCAAAAATTGGATAAAAAATTAATTATAAACTTAATAATCAATAATATATATATATATATATATATATATTAGTATGTAAATAATAATATTTAATGTATTAATTATTTATTTTTTTGATATAATTAATGTATAATCTATTGAGAATTGATTTATTATCCAAAATTTTTTCATAAACTTTGTAATATGTGAAAATAGTGAACTTATTTTTTATTATTATTTAAGAAATTATTCATAAATTTTTAATTATGTAATTAACTTAATTCATAACCTTTATTATTGCTTTTATACTAAAAAAATATCAATTTATATTATTTACATATTTTTCACTACTAATAAATAAATAAGTATTTGCACTATTATACTTATTGTCCTAGATAATGACTTAAATTACTTATTTTATATATTAAATAATATTTTATATGTTAAATTTATTAAATATTAAGATGAAAAAATTGTTCAATAAATTATATAAATAGTCATTACAGAAAAGAAAAAAATTATATATCATATATAATAATCCTTAATATATATAGTGTCATGTATATATTAAGATTATCTATTTTAATTATGTGACTAATTATTGTTATTTTCACTTTTTCGTTATATTAGAAAATAATATTTAAAACTAAAAAAGAGATAATTAATTTTTTTAATTTGAATTAAAAATATCTTATAAATATATCCAACTTTTATATATACTAAGTGTTATAACATTAAATAGTATAGTATTTGCTATAACAATGACTTAAAATATTAATCCAAGATATATTTAGGCCTAATAAGACCTCAATGCAAGCAAGATCAACTAAAACTCATTGTTAGGGTCCCAAATCCGACTTAGGTTCACTACCTTAAATGCCCAATGCAAATGAAGTCCACGCGTCCCCTCTTAAATCGGTTCAGATTGGATCCTGTTACTAGTTAGATATGGTAATGAGTACTCAGGGGAGCGTGAGAAGCTTCCTTTCCATCCCTCACTCCTATTTAAAAAAAATGTCCCGTTCCTTCTCTGTCATTGCAAGTTCCTGTTTATTACCCTTTAAGGAACACAGATCTCCTCGGGTATTTACGAGTATTCTTTGAAAACTTTTGGGACGATACTGAGCAACGTAGTGACGGACTTGAGAGGTAGAGAAAGTGAGTTAAAGAGAGAGAGGATCGAGGCAGAGAATGAGTCTGGAAGAAAAAGGAAGAATTTGAATTAGAGGCAGAAATTAGGGATACTAAATTCAAGAAATGGATTTATGTATATATAAATTAGGATAAATTAATAATTTTATATTCGCGTATATTTAATAAATTCTATGGGGCATGTACTTATGTTCATATCCCCGTTAGGGTGACAAACAGAAAAGCCCGCCCTGTCTTGCCAAAAGCCCGCCATCTGGTGGGTTGGCCTGCCCTACCTCGCCTAATAAGCGGTCCTGAATTTCTCTGCCGTCCTGCCTAATGGTCCGCTGGCGGGTTCTCCTTTTACTTATAAACCATTAATATGAAATAATATAAATAATTTTACAACAATTTTAATAAATTTATAATTTCTAGAAACATAAAAAAATTCTAATTTTTAAATTCACACACATTAAAGTCTTTATAATTATAAATATGTAATAAATATAATTATAAACCAAATTTATTGAAACGAAATAATAAAATCAACATTATCCAAAGCAAAATAAATATTGTCCAAAATATATAATTAAACATCTTTATGTTTATAATCAATCAAATATAAAACGTAATCCAAAATATAACTTAGAACATCTTTAATTATTATCTTCATCCTCTTGTAGATTAATAACATCATAAAAATTTGTAAAAAAAATTGTCCTGACAAAATAAAAGCTTGGCCCAGCGGAGAAGCCTGCCCCACCCCGCCGAAGCCCGCCACATCCCATGGATTAGGCGGTGCGGGGTAGGTAGGCTTTTTAAGATTGACAGTTTTAAATTTCCAATCCAACCCGCCTTTTGGGGGGTTATGCGGGCCAACCCGACGGGTTTTGGCAAGTCGTGAGGATTTCACGAGTCCCCATCTAGTCCCCAAATGCGAGTAATCCCTGCAAATACCCGTTTCTGATGTTTTTGTGATTATCCCTATTGCAAGCATTCATTGGTTCGTGACGTGGAGCTATTCTAACTACTCAATAAATTCTCAGATAATCAAAGTTAAGGTTATATCATTTTTATAAAGTCACATATATCTTTGTTATAACAATATTAATAGAAGATAAATGGATAAACACTAAGATGTTGTTTGGATATAAGATGAAAAATAAGAGGAAAGACAATAGAAAGAAAGAAAATGAGAGGAAAGAAAATGAAAAGAAAAGTATATTTTTGTATGTGTTGTTTAGATGAAGAAAAAATGAATGAAAAGAAAATAGAGAAAAAAATTTCTTTTGCTTAGATGGAAGGAAAAGTAAGAAGAGAAAAAATTATAATAGAGTAAAATTATATTAATATTTTTATATATTATATATAAATTATAATTCAAATGATAACTTTATATTTTTACCCATGTTTGTACTTCTGCATCAGTTTTTTTTGCAATTTTGAAGAGAAAAATTTTATATAAACTCCACATACACTTTTATGTTTTCCATTCAATTTCTTTGTTGATCCAAACAATGAAAAATTGATTTTTTCGGCCATTTTATTCTCCAGCATTTATTTCCCTACAAATTCTTCTAATCCAAACAATGCATAAATAAGTCACATTTTTCATATATATAACAATAAATAATATTATATATTAGGTTAATTTATGTTGATAAACCAAAGCCACCCCAAAATTATTTGAATCTCCCAAACTCAAAAATATTACCTGGTTGTTTCCATTTACATTTCTATATAAATCGAATTTAATGAATTCGAATTAGCGTAATAAGTAGTAAATCGAATTTATAGGATTTGAATTACTTGACATTGTGATTCGAAAGTAAATTGAATTCAAAGAATTCGAATTATGTCATCTCCTACTAAATCGAATCTATAAATTTCGATTTATATGGTCCATGCTAAATCGAAGCAATAAGGTTCAATTTATACTCACTTAGTAGCAATCCAGCTCATTGTAAATTGAATCACCTTCATTCGATTTAGTAGTGATATGACTGTTACAATCCGAAGATATAACTCAGCACTGTACGTTACTACGAAAACACATATTTCGAACTCCATAAATTTGATTTACATAGATATGTAAATTGAGACATGCACGTAGCCTTTTTTATTTTGGGGGATATACGTAAAATTGGTTTGTAAATGGTTTATAAAGGTGATTTACCCCACATATTATAACTTGTAAAATCATAATATTTTGAGAAGTGATGTATAGACAACTTAAATGTTGATAAGTCTGAAAAATTTTAAAAAAAAAATATCAAAAAATTACATATTGACCCATAAGATTTTTTTTTAAAAAAAAATTGTCCATATTCTATGATTAATAACTTTAAAATTATATATATGTTATTTATTTTATATATTTTTTTATTTAATAAAGACATATAATTTTGTTATCGGCGATATTAGTGGTTATAAAGAGATTTTTACCTTTAAATAAATTATAGAGAAATTAAAAACAAAATTGGTTGCTATTTTTCTGACAAATTATTTATTTATTAGTTTAAATTAAAATTAAATTATATATTCAATTTATATTTGTTTGTTTATCCTAATAATTGTATATAATAGATAATATATTTAAGCATGTTTTGAAAGAAACTATTGAATTTTATATAATTAAAAGTTAACTATGAAATTAAAACTAAGATGAAGTGAAATACAATAAATATATGAGGAGTGAAAGCAAAATAAATAATTAAAAATAAGATAATAAAATAATTAAAAAAAGTAAAAAAAGACAGAAAAATAAAACATGTAGTTGATAAAAATACACTATAAAAAAATTAGTATAATCAATGAATATATGAAAGACAAAAATTAAGATATATTTTTGTTAAAAAATTCAAGAAAAACATTGTGAAGAAGAACCTATTAATTAATCAAGTTTTATGAAAATATTATACAAAATTTAAAATGTTAGTAAATAAAATAATAACTCCTTTAAGAACTATTAATCAAAATAAGTACATTCTGATTCATAGATATAGAAAATAATAAGAGAATGATTTAAATTAAATTTATTTATTTTATTTTTTATTTATTATTTTTAAATAATTTAATATTTATTTAATTTTAGTCAAATCATATAATATAATTGATTAGTTATAATTAATGTTGTTCACCCTAATAGTATAATTGAAACATATATATTCAAACTCTAGAGGTAAAATTAAAATTAAATATTAAGGATAAAATTAAAATAAAGTTGCATTTGCTATCTTGTAATTTTTTTTAATAAAAATCTTATTTATACATTTTTAAAATGCATCACTTTAATACAATGATATTTTTATTAAAAATAAAAATTATGATAAATATCTCATATATTTATTAGTAAATTATATATAAATATTTTTTGAAGCATATCATTTTTATTATATGAAAATAACTTAAATATCTTTAAATGTAATTATGATAATTTATTAAGTATTATATTTTTTTTACTGATTTATATTTAATAATTTACCTCTAACTTTTAATTATAATAAAAATGTAAGATATGAGGCCAAAAAAAGAAAAGTTAAAGCGAGATAAATTTTTTACTAACCAAAAAAATATATATTTTTTTTATTTTTTAGACACGTATCTATTTTTTTAAGTTATACATTTTAATTTATATAAATTAATGACAATTAAATGTACAAAAAAATACTAATTAATAAAGAAATAAAATTTAAGATAAACATGTCCTGAATAAATTGAAATAAAATAAAGACTTTTAATTATGATCATTAATTATAATCACATAATTTTTACTAACAATTGACAAAAAATTCATTACAATGGGTATATTCATTTTAATAAATATTCTTCTATCTAACACTATAAAAAAATACATTGGCCACTTTGAATTGCTACAGGTCAACTTCTATCCACAGTAGTAAAATGGTTAAATTGAGATATATTCATCAAATAAACAATCAATAAAACACTCATCCATACTTTCTCATTTTGGATACATTTATATATAAAATAAATTATACTTAAAGAAAAAAAAAAGAAGAAAAGAAGAGTTGAAATAGTAAGAGCGATAAAAATTACGATTCTTATAATTTTGTGTAGCCATCTATATATAGTAGACCAGACAACTATGATTATCTAACAAAATTAATTTGTATTTATTGCACTCAACTTGAATAAGTAAGAAATTATTTTATTTTAATTTAGTCCTTAATTCACATGATTTGAATTTAGCTCAATATATATGATTTGATTTGATTTGATTTAATTATTAGTTGAAAATATCTCAGTTGCCTATTTTATTCATAAATTTATTATTTGAATGACTAATAAATTAATCAAATTAATTAATTAGTATACACAATAAATTTAGTTTAATAAATTAAAAGAAATAAATTAAAAATACTAATAGAATATTAAAATAAATAAATTAAAAAATACTACCAAATCAAATTGATATAAATTGATATAAATTATATGATATTTAAATATCTAATCAAATCAATTAGTTGATATAATTAGTTTATCGTAATAACTTGTATTTAATGCGTTAAAAAAAAATAAATTGGGAAACACTCTCAGAAGCATGCCACGTCAGCTCCATCATTAAATATAGAAATCTAATTTTTATATAATAGAATAAATTTATTAAATGAGTAGTTTTATTTAGATCCATTTGAATTTAAATTAAACACTTGCATGTTATAGAGGCTTTTACGGGGTATTATGCTTTGTTGTTGGAAGATTGAAAAAATGAGAGTAATGGTGAAAAATAATTTGGCATAATAATATTTGGGATTAACAATTTTATTAATTATTTAATGAAAAGATTATTTTTCAAATTTTTTGTTAAATGTTTGGGGAAGAAAAACGACATTATCCTAAAATAATAGAAATTATGAATCCAACAAAACATGTGACAAGTCATGGCCATGAATTTTTAAATCATCATCTAACAATTTTTAACTATTAATTTTATATAAAAATAACTGCACATGAGTCGTGATCGTATAAAAAATATTACATAATCAATGTTTTTCAGCATTTATCTTACATTCAAAAAAGCATTAATCAATTTTCCATTTTTTGCTAAACTTATCATCCTGCTAGCATTTCCCTTTCTATATAATATATAGCAAATATGCACCAACCAAAATATTATAACATACTCCACCTTTAGTAGAGTGTCCTAAATTCTTAATCCAAATAGTTCTAACTTCCCAAGACACATGAAATCTTCTTTTACCCCCATGATGCTCTCTCACTCAATTTTTTACTTCTTTTTCATGCTGTTTGGCATCATACTCCTCTACATCAAACTCCTCATCAAACCCAACGATTCAACCAAGAAACCAAAGAAGCATAGGCTTCCACCAGGTCCCAAACCATGGCCTATAGTTGGTAACATCCCTCAAATGCTTGCAAACAAACCCACATTCAGATGGATACAGAAAATCATGAATGATCTCGACACCGAAATCGCATGCATTCGTCTAGGTAACATCCATGTCATCCCGGTGACTAGTCCTTCCATTGCACGTGAGATTTTAATGAAGCAAGATACGATCTTCGCATCAAGGCCATTGAATTGGTCTAGTGAGCATGTTTCACTGGGGTACCTAACCACGGCTATAACACCGTTCGGAGAACAATGGAGGAAGATGAAGAGAGTAATCACCAGTGAATTGGTGTCTCCGCTACGACTTCAATGGTTACATGACAAAAGGGCGGAAGAAGCCGACAACCTTGTTCGGTATGTGTACAATCAATGCAAGAATGGCAATGCCCTAGTTGATTTAAGGTTTGCAGGGAAACACTATGGTGGAAACTTGATTAGGAGGTTGTTCTTCAATAAAAGGTACTTTTTTGGTAATGGTAGAGAAGATGGAGGACCAGGTGCTGAGGAAGTGGAACATGTTGAAGCATTGTTGAGTGTGTTAAATTACCTTTTTGCATTTTCTATTTCTGATTATGTTCCATTGTTGAGGGAGTTTGACTTGGATGGTCAAAAGGAAGCAATGAAGAAGGCTATTAATACCCTAAGGAAGTACCATGATCCCATCATTGAAGAAAGGATTCATCAATGGAAGAATGGGATAAGGACACATCAAGAGGATTGGCTTGATGTTCTTATCTCTCTCAAAGATGCTAACAACAATCCATTCTTGACTGTGGACGAAATCAAAAGTCAACTTTTGGTATCAATATTTTTCCTCATACTCTCATTAATAGCTATCTATCTACTTATTTTAGTTTGCTTTATTCCGACTGTCATCATGGTTATATACATGATTTTGTTGCATCTTACAATAACTTAGGTTAACAGTCAATCAGTTCTTAAAAGATTCGACATAATATTTTTTAACTTTATTCTTGACAAATTTTATCAATTAAATTGATCTTTTAAATATTACAAATTAATCATATTTATTTTTTAGTCATTCCATTAACATTTTCGTCAACGATTGCTAATATAAAATGTTAACTTATAGCATACATAACACTTAACATGTTCAATTAGATACTGACCAAATATATTTATGAAAATTTATTTCACTAGGTCATATTAAAAATAGAGGAATGTTAGGTAAACAATGACCATCTTGAACAATATAAACAATCACCAATCAAATAAAAATATACTAATCAAATAAAAATACACTACATCCTAATTTAATGCTACTAATTAAATTTAAGATTAATTTACTTTTTTAACTCTATTAATTTACATTGTTCACACATTATTCAAAAATGTTGTTGTTTAAAAATATGGTTTATGTAATTGAAAAAATGGACTAAAGTAATAGACATATCTAGTTAGTATTCAATTTGATATGTCAGATATTATATATATTGTCAATTAATATTTCACATCATTCATTATTGATGAAGAAAATTATTAATGGAGTAATCGAAAGACAAATATGTTTAATTATAATTTTTATAAGACCAATTTGATTAAGAAATTTTTTTAGGAACGAATTTAAAAAATATTCTATTTTTTCAGAGACTAATTTGATTATTAACTTTAACTTATTTCATATTTATGTCTCTAGTGAATTGTGATATACTCTTAATAGTAAGATATTTATTTTTGTTGCAGGAGATTATGATTGCAACTATTGATAATCCATATAATAATGTTGAGTGGGTACTTTCTGAAATGCTAAATCAACCTAAGCTACTCCAAATTGCCATTGAAGAATTGGACAGTGTAATAGGAAAAGAAAGGTTAGTACAAGAATCAGATATTCCAAAACTCAACTATGTGAAGGCATGTATAAGAGAAGGTTTTCGCCTTCACCCAATTGTTGACTTTAATATTCCTCATGTCTCAATGAAAGACACAATTGTTGCCAATTACTTCATCCCAAAGGGTAGTCATGTTCTTATTAGGAGACAAGGTATTGGCCAAAATCCAAGAGTTTGGGAAGAACCTTTGAAGTTCAAACCCGAAAGACATTTGAAGAAAGATGGGTCTAATTTGACTTTGACTGAACCAAATTTGGAGTTGATAACATTCAGCACTGGAAGACGAAGTTGCCCTGGAATTACACTTGGCTCAACAATGACTATTATGCTTTTTGCAAGGTTGGTTCATGGATTCACTTGGATTGCACCTCCCAATGAACCAATCATTGATCTCTCTGAACTTGAAAGTGATACCACAAAAGCTAAGCCACTGGTGCTACTAGGAAAGCCAAGGTTATCCGTGGAGGTTTATCAAGAAATTATTCAAAAATAAGATTGTTGTGCTTGGATTTTGCTCAACTCAAACAAATAAACTATTATTGATCATGTCTGTACTAAAAATCTCAATTCGAAAATCAGATATATCTTTTCTTTATGAGTTATTTTTAAGATTTATAAATTGTACCTAAATAATAAATATAGAAAGCAAAATGTAAAAAGAATAAGCGCAAAAGATGAAAAAATTTATGTTAAAATATATAAAAATTGATAAGTATTTAAATAAAAATAATAAAATTAAAATAATAAAAGAGATAAGAGGGAACTAAAATAACCAAAAGAAAAAAAAATAGAATCTCTCAATTCTTATATAGATTTGTGACTCGTATTTATATATTTAGTGTGAATCGAACTCTTTTACATATAAAAATTGTACTGTGAATCGTTAAATGGTTTAATCAAATATAAATCTAACGGTTTAAATTTTATCATTTTATTCTTTATTATCATTTTAAAAAAGTTTGCTCCATATTCACATACACAGAGTTTATTTTCAAATTTGAATTTGAGAATTGTATTTTAAAATGGACAAACAAAATTTAGTTTTGCTTTTCTGATCTATAACATATAATTTATTAAATCATACACGTTTTTAAAATAGAAAAAAAAAACTAAATATCCCAGAGTTTTTCTTAAAGTATCAATTTTACCTTCCACTGTTTTTAAATGGTTTTATTTATTCCTCAATCAAAATTAGCAATACTTTTTTAAAATGAGAACGGTTAAAAGACTCTCAGAATTTATTATCTTTAGCTATTATTTATTTATTAATTTAATTTATTTAGTCTAATAATTTAATAATATACTTTATCTCATATTTTTAAACATAGATGATTAACTGATAACAAAAAATAATAAATTTTAATAACTCTTTAATATTTTTTTTAAATATCTCCTCGTTCTATTCCAAAAAATGAAAGGTATAAAAAGTATAACAGTTAATATGAGGTAAAATTGACTGATTCAAGCACTAAAAGAGAAAAGGAAAACTGTGGCGGTTTATTTAGGAATTTGCGGCGGTTTTAAACTGCCGCGAAACAAAATTCCAGCGATTCCAGAAACGTCGCCTATTAAGGGGTTGTAATATGATTTTGTGGCAGTTCTAATGAACCGCTGGTACAACCGTCGCAAATCAGGTTAACGTTTTTGCGGCGGTTGCAGAACCGCCGCTATTTCAGTATTGGATTTAAAATAAAATTGCGGCGGTTTCATACACAAGCTAAAAAAAAAACTAACCAACTACTTCGTATGTAGTCAACAGCACATTGAACTTAATAGGTTATGCTAAATTTGCAACATATGAACCTGCGCAACCAGTCCTTTAGCAAGTTTTGCTATTTTGCAATGTTAGAATACTAAAATATCAAAAAAGAAAAGTAAGAGTGAAACGATTAAATTCTGTATGCAAGGAAACTAACAATATAGTTCTTTATCCTTTGAAAAATTGCCTTGCTAGTGAGCACTGCACTAATAATGACACTAAGACCAGGTTCAGTGAGGATAATATTAGAAGCACTTCTAGCAGCATCTGTAGCATCAGCAACAACAATTTTTGCTCTCTTTAATGCAAAGGGGTCATTGATACCATCACCTGTCACTCCACATATATTTAAATGTTTTTAAAATATTAATATTTTAATTATTTTAATTATTAATTTTAATTAATATATATTATATATATTTTGTAATTAAAATTAACGATTAAAATTATTAAAATAATAATATCCCACTGAAATTCTTCTTATAGTTTAATCCGGCGGGTATTATTAATTTATTACACTTTTCTTAGTTGGTTTTATCCTTGCGTTGGCGGGGTTGAATGAATTTGTGTGTGATATGACAATAGATGTATTATTAGGGCGCTGACTAAGATAGAGATAAAATCATAAAATGCAAATGCATGCATTGAATCACATATATACTATGCCATTTAATTTGGCATAAATTAAATTATGGAATAGGGGACTGCACCCACCAACTCTCAGTTTCAAGATTGATAGTTATTAGAAAGGGGGGGGGGGTACATCTTTGTTACTGTTAGATAAAATTATGATACTAGATGCTTGATGTTATAATGCATTAAAAAGAAAATTATTTGGTAGTTCTTTTTTTTTGAATAAGAGCATTGTTCGGTCAATTTACGTTATGTTTTTAACACACGGAGAATTTATGTTACAATACAAAATATATAATCCTTTAAAAGATACGAGTTCATCAAATAATTTATATTTACTGACGAGTTGATAAATTAGAATTCAGATTAATATATTTATATCTGAAAAACATGAGAGTGTAATAAAGAAATTTTATAATTATAACTTACATGAGATAACACAAACTATATATTAAAATTAAATAATCATCAGTTCAATATGTATATACAAATAGAAAATTCTTACTTTAGAATTTAATATTATACACTTAGGGATTTTATCTTTAAAGGAAGCCATTTTCTCTAGTGCGACAAATTGGATTAAGAATCTAACGTGTAAATTACATATTAGATTAGCTGAACCAAATTTGGAGTTGTTCACATTCGGCAGTGGAAGACGAAGCTGCCCTGCAATCACACTTGGGTCTACAATGACTATTATGCTCTTTGTAAGGTTGGTTCATGGATTCACTTGGATTGCACCTCCCAATGAATCAACCATTGATCTCTCTGAATATGAAAGGGACACCACAAAAGCTAAGCCACTAGTTGCACTGGGAAAGCCAAGATTACCCGTAGAAAATTATCATCAGATATGAATTAAAAGAAATTAACATGTTTGAATGATTTGTTTTTGCTTCGTATAAGTTAAGTTGGCTCACATATGCATCATCATTAATGGGGGTGTTATCTTCACTTTAAGTAGAATTATTCCAATTAATAATGATTATAAGATATGAGTCATTTAATAAAGTGAGTAAACCAATTATTAGTCAAATAAACTTTCGGATGTACTAATAAAATATTTTAATCCAGTTTCATTATATTGTTATGTATATTTTTATAAGGGATAAGTATTGTTTTGCTTCCTAACGTTGAAAGTTAGAATCGAAACCATCCCGAATGTAATTTTTGATTTAGAATCATCCTCAACGATTTTTTTTGTATTAAAATTGTCCTTTTTAACTCTCAACGTTAGTAACCAAAACAATACTTATCCCTTTTTATAATAGATGAATTTAGGTACATTTGTATTAAATTTATGCACTTATTTAATTTTGTAACCTTTTTTTTTTTATCAAGAGTCTAACCATTCTCGATATTGGATCTTAGTCCTGGTTACGTATTTTGTCATAACATCTACTGTATAATTCGATGTTGGCTGCATCAATACACATTCACCTTTTAATTCAAACTAAGATTTTTGAATCTTAAGAATCCGATTGATATCAACACTATAGCATCTACTGTATAAATTGATGTTGGCTACGTATTGGGTCAAAGAGTCTAACAAATGCATGAACAAAGAAGATTCACACACATGTTGTGGGAGCAGTGTTATCAGAACCAGATCGACCTGTCCGGCTGGATCGAAAACCTGGTGAATTGGTGACCAAGTCAATCCGGGTGAGTTTGTTGACCGGACAAAGAGGAGAACCGACAAGACTCGGTTTGAATTGGTCGGATTTGACTAAAACCGATAAACCAGCATGTTTAATTTAACTTGGATCGGTTTGAATTTTTATTTTTTTTTCTTCACGTAAAATGACGTCGTTTCAATTAAAAAAAAAACAAAAAAACAAAACTGAGCTGAAAGAAACCCTAGCTCGAAGCCTTCATTCCCTTTCCCTGTTTCCCAAACCCATTCCCTTTTGGCCATGAGAGAGACCACCTGAGAGCTGAGAGTCTGAGACTGAGAGTGTGAGAGAGTGAGAAAGACCCGTTCAGCCAACGCCACCTCAGCATGCTCGCAGTCTCACAACCGCACCACCCACCACAGCCAACGCCAACTCTATCAAACATTCGAACGTCGTTGGCTCCTGTGCGTCCATCGCCTCCTGCTACTGCTACTGCTCATCGCCTTCTGTCCTGTGTCATTGTGTGTCCAGTCGTCGTCGTCGGTGCCGTGCTTCTTCTCCAGTCTCCCTCTTCTCTGTCGGCAGTGCATCAACCAGATATGTATTTTTATTTTTTTTAAGCTATTCAGTCTTTCAAATTTTCAATAATTTAGTACTTTAGTTAGAATTAATTGATTAATGATGTTGATAATCTATGTTAATTATCTATGTTGATCTCTGTTTGATTTCTGTTAGATTGTTGATTGTTCAATTTTTTGTACTATATTGTTGTTATATATGTTGATAATCTATGTTGATTTCTGTTTGATTTCTGTTGATTGTTGATTTATGTTTGATTTCTGCTCAGTTCAAACAGAAATTGATAACATTGGTTCAGTTTGTTGATTATCTATTGTTGTTAGATTGTTGATTGTTGATTATCTGTTACATATGTTGGTTGATGTTGTATATCATTCTTAGTAGATTGTTGTTGTATATTATTCCTATAGATTAGTCATTTAGTTTTGGTTGATTAGGAATTTAGGATGACTTCATCAAATACACCATCAGAAACACCAACTTTCTAGGAACAAGGATCAACTCCTGATGCAACAATTAGAATCCAAAAAAATAGTAATAGAAAAAAAACTGATCCTGCATGAGGCCATTGTAAACAAGTTGTGGATAAAAGAAAAACAGTTCTGTTATGTATTTATTGCGAGAAGCTTATTAGGGGTGGAGGAATTAACCGGGTTAAGCATCATTTGGCTGGAAAAGGCGGAGATATTGAGGCATGTCGAAAGGTGCCAGCGGTAGTGAGACACTAATTCAATCAAAACATTGAAGAGCTTCGAACCAAGAAAAGGAAACAAACTGGATGTACTATCATGGCCGATGGATGGACTGATCGTTGTAGGCGTACTTTAATTAATTTCTTGGTCTATTGCCCTAAAGAAACTATTTTTCTGAAGTTAGTTGATGCTTCTCATGTCTCAAAAACTGTTGATGCTTTGTTTAAGTTGCTTAGGGATGTTGTATTATTTGTTGGTCATGAGAATGTTGTACATGTAGTGACGGATAATACTGCAAATTATGTTGTTGCTAGAAGGTTGTTGGAATCGGAGTTTTCTAGATTGTATTGGTCTCCTTGTGCAGTACATTGTGTTAATTTGATGTTTCAGGATATTGGAAAGTTAGAGGAAGTGAGTGAAACTGTGTCACAAGCTTCAATGATTACGAAGTATATCTATAATCATTGCCATCCTTTGTACTTGATGAGAAAGTTCACAGGCGGACGAGAAATACTTCGTCCAGCTCCAACTCAGTTTGCCACTAATTACATTGCTTTACAAAGTATTTTAGCTCAAAAGAATGCATTGAGAGCTATGGTGACATCTAGAGAATAGACAAGCTCGGCTTACTCTAAAGAAGCCAAAGCTAAAAAGTTTGTGAATCAAGTCTTAGATTCTAAATTTTGGAATCAATGCACTAATATTGTTAAGCTTATTGAGCCACTTGTTCGTGTATTGTGTATTGTGGATAGTGAAGATAGTTGCAATGGGTTTCCTTTATCAAGCTATTTATAAGGTTAGGGAAGAGATGGTGAAGAGGTTTCAAAAAAGAAAGAGGGTTGTTGATTCTTATTTGAAAATTTTAGATACACGTTGGGATTCACAACTTCGAAAAAACCTTCATGTTGCTGGTTATTGGTTAAATCTAGCTTTTCGATTTAATGCTGAAGAATTTGAAAAGCACAAGCAAACAACTTCTGACCTACTAGATGTCATTGAGAGATATGCTTATGGTGATGCAGATTTGAATTCTAAATTGACAAGTGAGATGAGAATCTTTAAGAATGCTGAACAAGACTTTGGAAGATAGTTTGCAATACATGAGCGAACCACAATGATACCTAGTAAATTTTTTATTAAAATTAGTCTTTTATGATTGTAATTTGTTTATGATTTGATTTTTATGATTGTGATATATTATTATCTTTTTATGTTACGATCAATGGTGGGAATCTTATGGATGTGGACCACTAAACTTGCAAAAGTTAGCGATTCATGTTTTGAGTCAAACTTGTAGTTCTTCAGATTGTGAGCATAACTGGAGCATTTTTGAACACATGCACTCAAAGAAAAAGAATCGGTTAGAGCATTAAAAGTTTAATGATCTTGTTTATGTTCATTACAACTTAAAGCTACAACAATGGTACTTTTTATTATTCTTTCTTAAAGGAATTATTTTAAATTTTTAGTCATAATAAGAATAATCAAGTTAATTGATAATATAGGAATCGAATGAGAAAGTAAAGTTATGATACAATTTGTCTTGATACATTTGAGGATCATTCGAAATGGATAATGGAAGATTTACCACCATTTTTAACTCTTGAAGAAGTTGATGCTTTACGAAATGATCATGCAAATATGTCTCTTCAATCAGCTTTAGATGATTTGGCTATGTTTTTGTTAGGGATGATTTTGTAATGCTTTAACCAAATATTTTGCCTTATTATTGATTATGATTTGTGAAACATGATTGAAATGCTAGATCAATTGAATCTGGAAGATGATCGAGATGATGATGAAGCTAATAATAATTCTGTGAAAAATACAAATTAGAATGAAACCAATTATGATGTAGCTCCAGATTTGTCAAATAAAGAAAGATATACAGACTTTGAAATTACTCCATGGATATAATCAATGGATTGTTATTTTCATTGTGTTAAATTGAGATCAGATACTAATTTAATAGTACTAACAAATTTTGTGTTTATTTTCGTATTACTTATTTTTACTCTTGAGACTTAATGTTTATTAAAATGTTATTAGAGATATGTTTTTTAAATTTTAATTTTTAAGTTTTTAGCTATTTTATATGTTTTACTTATGTGGGACTTAGTCAACCGGTTGAACCAGTGACCCACCAATTAAACTAATAATTCAGTAATCCAATAGCCTGATCAGTTCAATCACCGATTCGGTTCTGACAACTATGTATGTGAGTAATTTTTATCGATCTTTGATTAATTTTATTGGATTTGATCCTTAAAAATTTTTAAATGTGTAACGAAATCATTATCATAATATTACATCACTAAATTATTTTAATAATCGATTCAGGTAAATTAGTTTAATAATTTATTAACATAATAAAAGCTAATTAAAAAATAAAATATATAAAAAACATAATTAAATTTAATTATAAAAATAATTTGTTCAACTAATATTTTTTCTTATCTTATCCTATAATATGTTAAATATATTGCAACGTGCATGGTATTGTGATATTTTGGATGTTTGGCTTTCTTTTTTTGTTAGTGATGGTTGAGATTCTTCAGATTATCTACTACTTTATACCTCGCGTATGTTTTTTATTAACGAAATAAATATCAAATTAGTACTCAAAAGATTTTGGTACTGATAAAATAGTATTTGATTTTTGTTATTGATAAAATGATCCTTAAAAGATTTTAAAATTTGACAAACGTGCCTCGAATTCGCCGGAGCACATCTCCAACAAGCACGATACTGATATGGTCACCATGTTTTGGTTAGGGATGTTCAAAACCGATCCAGACCGAACAAAACCGACCAACCGAATCAAAAAAATCGAAAACCGAATAAACCGATAACCGACAAACCGAAAAAAGTATATTTTGCTTTTTTACGGTTCAGTTTGGTTTTCGGTTTTGACATTGAAAACCCTAACCGAACCGATTCACATAAAAAACTCCTAATAAAACCAACCCCCAGGGCACAAATAACTTAGCGCCGCTCACTCTCCCTCTAATACTATGTTTGTTTGAAGAGAAAATTGAGGAAAGAAAAGAGGAAGGAAAATGATTATTTTCTATTGTTTGGTTGTGAAGAGAAATTGGAGAGGAAAGAAAAGGGATGGAAAAAAACTGGTGGGACCTACCAATTTTTTTTCTCTCCAATGTTGGAAAGAAAAGAGAGGAAAAACTTTTTTTTTTCTCACCACTTCCAATATTACCCCTTCACTTTTTTCAATATATTTTATAATACAAGGATAAAATTGTCTTTTTATAACATTTCTTTCCTTCTTATTTTCCTTTCATTTAAATACATCTAAGGAAAATAAAAATCCACTCAATTTCTTTCCTTTCTTTTCTTTCCTTTCTATTTCTTTCCTTCCAACCAAACATAGCTTAAGTCTTCCTCTTAGCGCGAATTCCTTCTTCTTCCCACCTTCCACACTCCACACTTCCACAGCACCCTCGTGGCGGCTCTTCCTCGTCACGCTTTCCTCTTCTCGGTGCGGTCTTCTCTCCCTCCCTTCCTCATCGATCGTCGTGCTTTCCTTTCCTCGCTACGCTTTCCTCGCCGTCTCCTCCACACCGTGTCTCTCAAGGTACCAGGAGGCAGGAGTTGTCGTCGTCTCCACGCACAATAGCCATCGTCTCCGTCATTCTTAGTCTCTCTGCCTCCGTCGTTCTCAGTTTCTCCGCCTTTGTCATTGTATCTTCCAACGGAGCCTTAACCTCAAGTATGATTTGTTCATTTTTTGTTGTGATTCCTTATTTATTCTGAAGTTTAGATTCTGTTTTAAATTTTCAAGCCTTAGGGTTTCTTATTTTTCTAATTCTATTTATTTATCATAAATTTGTTGTTATGAATCTAGTTTTTTTATGTTATTTTTAATTATTCAAGCCTTAAGGTTTTCGATTTTTTTAAGTCTGTTGGTAAATTTAGTATGTAGTACTATGAGAACTAAAAAAGATAACTGATCAGCAATGTGAAATGAATAAAAGAAAAAGTAGTTTATTTGAATGAGAAGGATTCTATAAGATTTAACACACCAGTATCTTGCAGATTGCCAAAAGTTTGTTTCATTAATGCAGAGATTGTGGCAAGGGATAGATTTATTGGCTTAGATCAAGGATTTGGGCCTAATGCTGTGAAAAACTTACCAAACAACAGATTTTGTGATCTTCTATTTCATTATGTTTTCAATATTTATCATGTTGTTAATGCTTAATTCCTTTGCATAGAAATAGTTATATAATTGACTGAACCTAGTTTGTTTATTTTAGATTGATAGATCCCTCATCTCATTCCTTGATTTTTTCTGTTCAACCTATTGATATTTTTGCTTCTGCTTCTGCTGGTTATTGATTAGGCACATACCAATATACTTGGTTCTCATATTACAGAATGAATATACTTGGTTCTCATCATAAAGTATATCCTTGGTTGTTAGTTATTATTTTTATGCTGGCATTAATGGATTAACATTTTTACTTTTGGTATTATCAAAATGTTATATATTTTGATTTTGTACTATTATACTATTCTTTTTTATAAACTTTTTAGAGGAATGGTTGCTCTTATCTTTTCCCTCCTTCTAAAACTTGAAAGTTGGAAGACTATAAGATACATGAATAGTAACTACTGATAAATCATACATTTGAAAATATTATATTTTTGTGTTACTATTTTCTTTGGGAACTGAATTCTAATTCCAGTCAGTACATGAAATTAGGAATGTTTGAACGAAAGTATAAAGACTAATGTCTGTTAGTTGCTTACACTTTACTATTTTTTTATACTTCAGTCTTGGCTCTAACACTTTCTACCACTTTTAGACTCCTTTTTTCTGAAATTAATTAGAAAATAAAAAAAATCGAACTAAACCAAACCGATATTAATTGGTTTGGTTTGATTCGGATGGTCTTGATAAAAAGTTGAACCAAACTGAAAGGCATAATTAAGATAACATTGGATCGGATGAGTTTTTGCCAAAAAACTGAACCAAACCGCAAACTGAACACCCTTAGTTTTGGTGACCTGACAAAAACCCCCAAACCCTAATCCCTTCCTCCCCAACGCACTCCCCCTCCCTCTCCAACGCACTCCCCCTCCCCAACGCAGCCCACCTCTCCCTCCCCAACGCAGCCCACCTCTCCCCAATGCAGCTTCCACTTCCTATTTCCCTCAGCTCTCTAGCCTCATCTTTGACTCTTCATTCTTCAACCTATCCAGCCACCGCCTACTCCATCTGCACTGCTCCAACATCGTCGCGACACATCTGTTCCGCCGTTGTTCACTGCGGTTCTACCTGTTTTGGCAAGATTCCTTTATGTTTCGTCTTGCTTCCGCTGTCGTACTCCATGCTTCTGTCGTCGTTACGCCGTGCTTCTGCCGTCATTCACCCTCTGTTCTGCCGCGCTCCAGCCCTCGCCTTCTAGCCTCTGTTAAGCCTCGATTCTGTTGTGTGGCTCAGCCTCTATTCAGACACCATTCCACCGATATTCAACCATCTCCGTTATAAAACTCCAGCTCTCTCTCCCTTTGTTGATTTTTACTTATTGTTTTAATTAGTGGTTCTTTTAATTATTAGATTGTTGTTTCAGTTCTTGTTTTGTTGGTGATTTGTTGCATTAACTTGTTTTGGAATTAGCTCAGAGAGAGAGAGAGAGAGAGAGAGAGAGAGAGAGAGAGAGAGAGAGAGAGAGAAGGGGGGAGCTGGCGGTGAAGGTTCACATGTTGGGGAGGTGTTAGGGTCAGTGGTTGTGGAGAAGGAGGATAATGTTATTGAAAGAGATGTGAAGGAAGAATGTGATGTTGATTTGGGTGCTAGTACTAGTGGGAAAGAGAATGTTGAATCAATAGAGGGGGCAACGGGGATGTGAAGATGGTGGTGTTGAAAGGATGGTAGAGTATGAGAGATAAGAGTTGAAAGCGTTTGTAACTATAGGTGGTCAAGTGTTGCATTTTAGGACGAAGAGGCCAAAAAATGAAAAACCTTACAGTGGAGGGAGTAGTGGTGGTGTAGTTATTTCAGGGAGAGGCGGGGGACATGGTGGTTTTAGGAGGGTAGCGGTCAAGGAGAGTGAAGATAATGATGATTTTGTTCCTAATGGTTGTGCGAATAAGGGGGTTGGGATGAAGAAGAAACGGAAGCGTGGGAGGCCTCGGAAAGTAAAGATGGAAGAATCAAACGGGTTAGGTATGGTGAGTTGTGGGAATGAGAAGGTTGAGCTAAAGAATGATGTGAATGGCAGAAAGAAGAAGCGGAAGCGGGGGAGGGGGGCTGGGTTGGCCGTTAGGAAGGGGGGAGTGCGTTGGAGAGGGAAGGGGAGTGCGTTAGGGAAGGAGGAATTAGGATAGGGGTTTGTCAGGTCACCAAAATACGGTGGCCACGTTAGCATCGTGCTCGCTGGAGATGTGTTTCGGCGAGTTCAGGGGCATGACGCTTGTCAGATTTTAAAATATTTGAGAAATCATTTTATCAATAACAAAAGTCAGGTATCATTTTGTCAATGTCAGAATCTTTTAGGTAGCAATTTGGTATTTACCTCTTTATTAAAAAGTATAGAAAATTATTAGGTGTTCCCTAACAAAAAAAAGTGGAATATAATGTTCCATAATACTATTAGGTTGCCAAGAATACTTTTATCCTGTGGTGAGTCATGAAATGGCAAAAATATCCGTCATTGTACGAGTGTATTGACGTAATTAACCTACTGAAGTTACCAACTTCATTGGATCTTAGGTTAAAAGTGAAGCCAGCTGAAGTAAACAATAATTTGACTCTTGCGCCAAAGAATTATTCGCACAAATTTATTTAAATATATTTTTTCACATATATTTTTAAAAATTCACATCTAATTATTAATCTTATATTTCTTCTCCGAAAACCGACAATACTTAAGTATATGGGTAGAAAAACCTAAACCCAGGCCATTCATAAACACAATTTAACAATTTCTATTACTAATTTTTTATTTATTAGCCAATTTCAATAGAAAAACACAACTTTTGCATTTTACATTACACATGTTTCTTTTGAATATCACTAACAATTTAATAAAAAAATATACTTGATAATAAGTATATTTTTATCCTTGATGTTTGTGTCATATTTGGTTTAATTTTAATAGTATTTGGTAACACTAAATTAACAGTTAATCTCTCCATTATTAATAATCTCAAATTTTAAAGATGTAACCGAAAGTTTAAAACGTAATTAAACCGTTAAATACATTTGAAATAAAAATAATATTAGAATAATTTATGACTAGCTAACGAATAATAGCTCAAATAGCATAGACTCCCTATACTCAATTAAAAGGTTGCGGGTTCGAGTCTCTTATCTTTTCAAATTTTTATGACTAAATAAAAATATTGAAGAAAAAACACACTTATCTATTTTTTTTATAATATAATAATTATACAAATAAATAAAAAAATTCTTTTTTAAGTGTACTTTTATATGTGACAAGTTTTGAATTCATAAATTTACTTGATTTTGGAGTGTTAATGAATGCTAGGATTTACCAATGAGTTATAGCTTAAATGGCATAATCTCCCCATACTCAATTAAGAGGTTGCAAGTTCGAGTTTCCTATCTTTGATAAAAAAAAAAAAAATGAATGCCAGGGTTTGAGATTTTGTACGAGAAGAAGAAAGAGAAGAGAAAGTGTTATAAAAATGTTTTGGGTGTGCTTTTCTGATCTAATACGCAAAAATAAAAATATATGATATAACTAAGGATAAAGTCCTTTATCTTTAAAATTTGACAAAAGTTTTAAAAATATCTTAAGTTTTATTTTGTTTTAATTTTATTCCAAAAGTTTTTGATTTGCATCAAATATACTCTTGACGGCTAATTTTTCAAAAAATTTAAGACCAATTCAACAATAATTTCATAGGAACAATCCTCAACACAAGCAAATCAAGCATAATTTTCATGCATTATTATTGTTAGATTGGTCTTAAATTTTTTGAAAATTTAGTCGTTGAGGGTATATTTGATGCAAATCGAAAACTTTTAGGACAAAATAAAACTTCGGAATATTTTTAAAACTTTTGCCAAACTTCAGTGACAAAAAATATACTTTACCCTATAACTAATAATATTGTTAATATCTATGTCACTCACTTTATTTATTATTTAATTTGTGTCAAATTTAAAAATTTAATAATATTAAATTCGTTTAATTTTTTTAAAATTAAAATAAGATATTTAAAAATATTAGAAGATAAATTAAAATTTGGCCTAAATATTAAAACTAAAATAATAATTAAAAAAGATAGAAGCCAGGAGAATAGAGAAAAATTGATACATATGACATGGACAACGATTTTTAATTAATTATGATTGATGATATTTTGTTTTAATGGGTAATTGTTAAATTATTTTTAATAATTTTTTACTTGTTAAATTATTAACTTAAATAAAAAAAAGTATATTATCACTTATATTTTAATAATATCACTCTTATTTTTTACAAATTATGCAAATATACAATAGAAAAAAAATTCATATATCAAGTAACATTATAAAAAATTACTACTAGTAATATATATATATATATATATATATATATATATATATTTTAGAAACAACAAAAATAAAACAAAATTGTATGGGTAAAGTCCAACCCAAACTAAAATTAAATTTGGATTGACCCCACCTGATTTTTTTTCCTATAAAAAAACAATTGTTTTTATAAATAAAATTGCCATATTTTATTTTTAAAAATATTTTATTTTATTTTATTTATCTTATGACAAAATTTATCAATTACAACCTCATATGAACGCTGATAAATGGTATTTCCATCCAATTACTATAAATTTTTATTTATTTCATTATTAACAAAAACAAAATTTCGTTATATATATATAAAAAAATGGCTACCCCAATAAAATAGCTTCACTTAAGGGTTACACCTTGAAACTAGGGGTGTTCACTGTCCAATCCGACCCCAAGACCTGACTCGGCTCCGAATTTTTTAGGGATTAATTTAGTGTAATTTTATTGGGTGTAGGACCAGGTAAGGCTTTCAAAAATAGATCCAATCATTATTTTAGGTCGAATTCGGGCCATAATTCGGGTCACCCGAATTCGACTCGGTGGTTCAGTCATTGTACACAATTAATATTTTGTTATTAGTGATGGATGATGACTATTCTTATGTGGAATTTAAGTATTGTAAACCTTAATATTTTATGTTATTAGTCATTATAAGACTATAAGTTAATGTTTTATGTTTAAAATTCATAAGACTTTATACTAATGCATAATATTGTGTTATTTGTATTGATTTAAATATTTGGTGTTATTAGATAATATTAGTATTGATTGTGGTTATGCTTTAATTTTAGAGAATGGTTAGTTCTTGTTATATTTTTCTAAGTGAATTTTATCATGTCAAATAATGGTTGAAATCTTGAAAATTTAGATATTTTCACATGTTAGCTTATAAAAAGATAATATTAACAGTTCGATTTTCACCCGATTTTTATCTATTAAAATCATGACCTGAAAGTACATAAATTTCATTGAATTTAGAGTCGAATTTAGATCTAACAAATAAATTCAATATATATTTCGCACCGAATTTAGGTCACATCAAATCCGATTTCAGCCGACGTATAAACACGCCTACTTGAAATAGCTACTTTTCATTGTATATAGACACAGAAAACATTATCAGTGTGTATATACTTCTTAACTATTAAATTCGATTTTATACTCTCAAAATATTCTATCAAAATCTTGACCATTCACATTATTTATATTCTATTTTTATGGTTGATATTAATAGAACATCACGATCTGTTTCCATACACCGGCATACCAGAACCGCTTCCAAAAGTATAAACGGTGTACAGAAAATGAGAAAAGACGTAGTAATGTAGTATTGGGCTATTGAGTATTGACAATAAGGTGAGACCGCGGGAGAAAGTTTGATTTAGGAAACGTGCCTTATACTTTTTTTATTATTCTCCATTTTTGTTATCAGTAGGGCTCCAGATATTGACACCGTTTTTGTAGTTTTGATTTTTTTCTTGCCATGCTACGTATACGGAATAAAAAGAAGAGTGACTTAACCAATTTAAGTTAGTCTAATAGTCAATTTATTTGTCTGTTTAAATAAATATTAGAAGTTTAAATTTTATTTTATTATATAATATTTTATTAATTAACAATAAATTTTTAAATAAAATTCAGATTTATAACAAATTAATCATTAATCTATCAAATTGAGAGACTGTTGACAAAAAAAAAAAAATACAAATTTAGACTTAAAATATGACCAATTCTCTAGTGTAGAAGAGGGGTCACCTTCTACATGTGTAGAATTGTAGAATTGTGGTGGCAGAATAAGAACTTAACAAGTGTCTCTTGAAAGAGATGGTCCCTAGCTTACTATGTCTCTATGCCTCACATGATAGTTTTTAAAAAATATAAGACATGGTAATTAAGATAATGAAGTCAAGCGAGATTAGTGCTGATGATGATGGGCCATGGTTGGACCGTTGTGTTTTTGTTACTGTTTAGGTGTGTCTAGTTTTTGGCATTACATGACTTAACGTACTAAAAAACGAAATGGATCATATATGAAAGGAGGATGGGAGTTTTATTATGGATCAGACTAGAAAGATAACACAAGATGCTTTTGACAACTTAAAAACAACAAAATGCGTATGATTACAAAAAAAAAAAAAAAAAATCATACTATGTAATATTCTTAGAGTTAAGAATATGAATAAAAGAGAATTTAATGCAATATTTTAAAATAATATAAATAAAAATTTAATACAAAACTTTAAAATATTTTGTATTGAATTGAAAAATTAAAAAATTCAAAATATTAATGGATAATTGGTGTATATTGTTATAAAATAACTAAATAAGAAAGATAAAATAAAAAAATATAAATGAAAGACTCTAATATTAATATTCACTAATATTAATATCATCCTACCATAATAACTATGATTTATATATTAATACTATATTTGTAATATGAAGAGAAAGAAAAGCTTCGTAGAGAGAGAAAAGAAATGCTTTTTATTGATGTGTTATCATCAGATACATAAGCCTCTATTTATAGGCATATATGATAGTAGTTTTTCAAACTACATTAAATAAGATTCTCTTTGGAAACATGAGCCTTGTGGAAAATGGACATCCACCTCAGGCTATCTTATCACAACACTCCCCCTTGGATGACCATTTAGGATTATTGCCTCGTTAAAACCTTACTAAAGAAAAACCCAGTGGGAAAAAACCTTAGTGAAGGAAAAAGAGTACAACATCCTTTAGTGATAGGGACTGCCTCATTAAAAACCTTGTCAAGAAAAATCCAATGGGAAAAAACCTGACCAAGGAAAAAAGAGTACAGTCTCCCCCTCTTGTCAACATCAGTTGATGTCTCGAAATCAGCGCATCCCAATCTCATGTACCAATCTTTCAAAGGAGGATTTTGGGAGTCACTTGAGCGGGTCTGTTGGATATCAATTATCCCTTGATTTTGAAGATCATGAGTGAAGATGAATTTTGGGAGAGATATGCTTTATTCTATCACCTTTGATGTATCCGCTTTTAAGCTGAGCAATGCATGCTGTATTATCTTCAAACAGGACAGTTGGAGCTATCTTATGATCAATCAGTCCACATGATGACAGAATATATTGAATCAGACTCCTCAGCCAAAAATACTCGCGACTAGCTTCATGAATCGCCAGTATTTCAGCATGATTAGAGGAGGTTGCTGCTATCGTCTGTTTCGTGGACCTCCATGATATAGCTGTACCACCATATGTAAATAGGTATCCTGTTTGGGATCTCCCTTTATGTGGATCAGACAAGTGTCCGGCATCTGCATAGCCAACTAGGTTTGACTTGGATCCATAGGGATAAAACAATCCCGTATCAACCGTTCCATGAAGATATCGAAAAATTTGTTTGATTCCACTCCAATGTCTTCTGGTTGGAGAGGAACTATATCTTGCTAGTAAATTCACCGCGAATGATATGTCAGGTCGCGTATTATTAGCAAGATACATTAGCGCTCCAATGGCACTAAGATATGGTACTTCAGGACCAAGGATATCTTCATTCTCTTTTTTAGGACGGAATTGATCCTTTTCCACATCCAAAGATCTTACGATCATTGGGGTACTTAATAGATGTGACTTATCCATATAAAATCTTTTCAAGATCTTTTCTGTGTATGTTGTTTGATGAATAAAGATCCCACTTTTTATATGCTCGATCTGCAGGTCGAGACAAAATTTAGTTCTTCCAAGATCTTTCATCTCAAACTCTTCTTTTAGAGTTTTTATAATTGTTGGAATCTCTTCAGGAGTCCCAATGATATTTAAATCATCAACGTACACAGCAATTATAATGAATCCAGAAGCAGTTTTCTTTATGAAAACACACGGGCATATATCATCATTCTTGAAACCGTTTTTGGCCAGATACTCAGTAAGACGATTATACCACATTCGTCCAGATTGCTTTAGACCATATAAAGATCTTTGCAATTTGACTAAGTATAACCCTTGCGAATATTCATTGGATGGTTTAGATATCTTTAGTCCTTCAGGGACTTTCATATAGATATCCCGATCTAATGAGCCGTATAAATAGGCTGTTACCACATCCATTAAATGCATATGCAGTTTATGATATGCAGATAAACTGACCAAATAACGCAACGTTATCGCATCCACTACAGGGGAATACGTTTCTTCATAATCTATACCGAGCCTCTGTGAAAAACCTTGTGCCTCAAGTCAGGCTTTATAGCGCACAACTTCATTTTTCTCATTTCGTTTTCTCACAAATACCCACTTATATCCAACAAGTTTTACATCTTCGGGTGTACGGACTACAGGTCCAAAAACTTCACGCTTTGCAAGTGAGTCTAATTCAGCCTTCATGGCTTCTTCCCATTTTGGCCAATCATTCCTTTGTCGACATTTTTCGACTGATCTTGGCTCAAGATCCTTATTTTCATGCATGATATTCAATGCCACATTATATGCAAATATTTCATTGACAATTGTCTTATTTCGGTCCCATTTCTCTCCTGTAAAGACATAATTTATCGAGATCTCGTCATTTTCACAATTTTCAGGTACCTGAACGTCTTCTGGCGTTATATCAGAATTTTGGACAACTGCCGGTGTCTTTACTATGTCTTTTTCAACAGGAATCGTACTTACCTCTTTTCTCTTTCGAGGATTTTTATCTTTGGAACCGACAGGCCTGCCACGCTTTTGGCGTGTATTTGCTTCCGTGGCTATTTGTCCTATTGGGACATCAATTCGAATTGGGGCATTTTCTGCCCTGCCACGCTTCTTGCGTGAATTTGCTTCAGTGGCTACTTGTCCTATTGGGACGTCAATTCGAATTGAGGCATTTTCCGCTGGTATGTAAGATTTGGTTATCCTCTTTGTATCGGAAAATGCATCAGGCAATTCATTTGCTATTCTTTGCAAATGTATAATCTTTTGAACTTCCAGTTCACATTGCCCTGATCGAGGATCTAAATGCATCAACGATGATGCATTCCAATTAAGTTCCTTTTCAGGAAGCTTATTCTCTCCCCCTAATGTTAGAAATTTTGATTCATCAAAATGACAATCCGCAAACCGGGCTTTAAACACATCGCCAGTTTGTATCTCAAGATACCTCACTATAGAGGGAGAATCATATCCAACATATATTCCCAATTTTCTTTGGGGTCCCATTTTGGTGCGATTAGGTGGTGCAATAGGAACATATATCGCACACCCAAATATTCTTAAATGGGAAACATTTGGCTGCTGGCCAAAAGCTAATTGCATAGGAGAGAATTGATGATAACTCGTTGGCCTCAAACGAATAAGTGCTGCGGCATGTAAAATAGCATGCCCCAAATCAAGGTTGGGAGATTTCTTCTCATAAGTAGGGGTCTAGCAATTAATTAGAGGCGTTTAATAAGTGATTCTGCTAACCCATTTTGTGTGTGAACATAAGCTACTGGATGTTCAACACTTATTCCATTAGCCATACAATAAGCATCAAAAGCTTGGGAAGTAAATTCACCAGCATTATCAAGACAAATTGCTTTAATTGGTTTTTTTAGAAATTGTGCTTTTAATAGAATAATTTGAGCCAGTAATCTCGCAAACGCCAGGTTGCGAGAAGATAATAAGCACACATGTGACCATCTCGAAGATGCGTCTATTAGGACCATAAAATATCTAAAAGATCCACATGGTGGATGAATAGGTCCACATATATCACCTTGAATTCTTTCCAGGAATTCAGGAGACTCAAATCCAATCTTTACTGGTGATGGCCTTAAAATTAACTTTCCTTGAGAACATGCAACACAACAAAATTCACTAGTTTTAAGAATCTTCTGGTTCTTTAGTGAATGTCCATGAGAGTTTTCAATAATTCTTCTCATCATGGTTGTTCCCGGATGACCCAATCGGTCGTGCCAAGTTATGAATTCATTTGGGCTAATAAACTTCTGGTTTATAGTGGCATGTGATTCAATTGCACTAATCTTGGTATAATACAACCCAGATGAAAGTGAGGGTAATTTTTCTAATATAACTTTCTTATTTGAATCATGAGTTGTGATACATAAATACTCATGATTTCCCTCATTCATCGTCTCAACATGATATCCATTTCGGCGAATATCTTTGAAACTCAACAAGTTCCTCAGAGACTTGGTAGATAATAGTGCATTATTTATTATAAATTTTGTTCCTCCAGGAAACAAAATTATAACTCTTCCGGAGCCTTCTATCACATTGCCTGAGCCAATAATAGTATTAGCATACTCTTCTTTTGGCACAAGATGGGTAAAATATATATCACTTTTAAGAATAGTGTGCGAACTTGCACTATTCGTAAGGCAAATATCTTCAGAATATATCCTTGCCATTTTTCTTTAAACACAAATGATAATAATAATAAAATGAGTAGAAGTACATGCAAAGTAAAATTATTCACATGAATAGTTAGCAAACACACATATTAAACTATTCCATCATTGATCAAATAGCCAATATTTCCTTTAGAATCCTTAAAGAAATTAGATACATCATAATAAGTGGTGAAATTTTCATTATTTGAAACAAAAATTGTTTCCTTTCCTTTGTCATCCCTTTTCAAGGATGCTTGATAAAGATCAACTAGGTGCCTTGCGCTACGACAGGTACGTGACCAATGGCCCATTCCACCACAACGGAAGCATTTATCCTCAATTGATTTACTTTACCCATTATTTATTTCTTTATCCCACTTCTGGTGAGATCCTTTCTTGTGAACATAATTTCTTTTCCTTCCATAATTTTTCTTGTTATTAAAAGCTTGCCATTTACCTCTTCTGGGGTAATTTGCCGCATTTACTTCAGGAAATGGGGCGGCGCCAGCTGGGCGCGCTTCATGATTTCTTAAAAGTAATTCATTGTTGCATTCAACAACAAGAAGGCAAGAAATTAATTTAAAATACTTTTTAAATCCTTTTTCTCGATTGCTACTGCAGGAGCACAATCGAGGTATGGAAGGTCGAAAAAATTTTCTCTAACATATCGGGCTTGAGGAAGTATCACCGTCTTTTGATGATTGTATCTTTCTTCAAGGCCTTTCCACAGAGCTACAGGATCTTTTAATGTGGGATATTCATTTTTCAATCATACGTCAACATGACGACGAAGAAAAATCATGGCTTTGGCTTTATCCTTCTGGGATGCATTATTTTCAGCCTTAATGGTATCTTCAAGATCCATTGAATCAAGATGGATTTCAGCATCTAATATTCATGATAAATAATTGTTTCCAGATATATCAAGAATATTAAATTCAAGATGAGAGAGCTTCGACATAATGAAAATTTGTTACCTGAGTCTTCCTAAAAATTTGATCAGAGTCTCGTGCTGATAACATGTTATAAAATAACTAAATAAGAAAGATAAAATAAAAAAATATAAATGAAAGACTCTAATATTAATATTCACTAATATTAATATCATCCTACCATAATAACTATGATTTATATATTAATACTATATTTGTAATATGAAGAGAAAGAAAAGCTTCGTAGAGAGAGAAAAGAAATACTTTTTATTGATGTGTTATCATCAGATACATAAGCCTCTATTTATAGGCATATATGATAGTAGTTTTTCAAACTACATTAAATAAGATTCTCTTTGAAAACATGAGCCTTGTGGAAAATGGGCATCCACCTCAGACTATCTTATCACAACATATATATTAATATGTCTTATATATTAATAGACTTTACAGTTGATGACTTATTACATACTCTTCCATAATTAAACAGTAATTTAGGGGTTTATTTGGAATTCCTAAATCCTAAAAATTTTTAAATTAGAGTTAAAAATATAAATAAAAGAAAAATTAATACAATACTTTGAAGTATTTTTGTTTTGAACTGAAAATTAAAAAATGTTAATGGATAATTGATATATATATGTTTTAATATATATTATATATTAATAGATTTTAGAATTGATGACTTATTTTATACTCTGTAGCAATTAAAAAGTGATTTATGAGTTTTATAATGAAAACTCTAAACCCTTGCCTCAATATACACATAATAGAAGGAAGGGATCCAAATAAAACTCACAAATCACTTTTTAATTGTTATAGACTATAAAATCGCTCCATAATGAGTTTATTGAGGTGTTTCGATTGAATTTGTGTTGATAGGTAGAGAATGATAATGTTGTTAAATGCTAATGTCGCCTAGGACGATTAATTGAAAATAAATGTTAGAAGTTGTTAGAATTTATTGTATTTAATTATTATTTAGTTATTAATTTAATTATTTTAATTTAATAATTTAATAATATATTTTATTTTATATTTTTAAATATTAATATAATATTTAAAAATAATAAATTTTAATGACTTTTTAAATTCATAACATTTCTCTTAATTAAAAGGCACAGTCGCTGTCTCGTACGGCAAGAGCCACACCAGCCGACCAGAAAGATGAACATACAGTAATTAGACAACCTTCACAATCATTATATTACGAGAAAAGGATAAATAGGTCCCTGATCTTTTGTTTCGTGTATATTTTCGTTCCTGATTAATAAAAAATATTTTTAAGTTCCTGACCTTCACAAAATTTGGACGGATCAATCTCTGACGGAGACATTTGGACGGATCAGTCCCTGATGGAGGCATTTGGACAGAGAGACTGATCCGTCCAAGTTTTGTGAAGGTCGGGAACTTAAAAGTATTTTTCAATGGTCAGGGACGAAAATGTCCGCAGGACAAAAAGTTAGAGACCTATTTGTCCTTTTCTCTTATATTATTATTTTATAATAGATAGCTTTCTAATATTAAACATACTGGTGTATTTGAATATGGGAGTATTAGTATTTATATTTATATCTCCTTAATTTATTTTAAAAAATAAATTTTTAATAAATAATTATATTAATGGTCAACTATTTTTATTGTTAATCATTTTAATAAGGTAAATTTTGGCTATTTTTTTGGTCTACCTAACATTACCCTTTATATTTTTAAATAATCAGTTTGCTACTCCAAATCTTAAATTCAAAATCTTAAATTTTTAAAACAGAATGAGAACAAAAAAATAATTATAAGAGATAAGTATTATTTTGATCCCTAATGTTGAGGGTCAGAATCGAAACCATCTCCAACATAATTTTTTATTTAGAATCATCCTTAACATTTTTTTTTCGTATTAAAATTGTCCTTTTAACTTTTTTCGGACAAAAATACCCTCTACCACCACCAACACCTTTACCTCCACCACCACCAGCATCAGCACCTCCATCACCAAGAATAACACCATCAATAAAATCAACACAAATTCAACAAATCAAGGAATCATAAATTCAACAAATCAACACAAATTTAACAAATTCAACAACCAAATTAACACACAACAATAATAAAATAAAAAACAACAAATCAAAATTAAAATTAAAAATAAAAACGGAAGCAGTCACAGAAGCACAAGAAGCAGAAGTAGAAACTCAAGCAGAAGCAGAAAGTAGAGGCCAAACCAAGGAGCAAAAGCCGAAAAAAGAAGAAGAAGCGGATGCAGAAGAAGAAGCAGATGCAGAAGCGAAACATAGCCCTTCTCATTTACATGAAAAGCTGTTTCACCCAATTCGTACACGGCAACTATTGCCGTCTTACAAATTGGCTCGGACACCAGCTTTCCCAAAATCAATTCGTGCCCGCCCATTCCTGACCCAAGGAGCTACTTCTTCGTTGAGCTATGGGAATTGCCCTATTTAGTAATGGGAAGCGGGTCAAATAGTTAGGGCAAGAGCAGGAAGCAAAGAGTAAGCGATCTGCTCTCTCTAAAAAAAATGGGGATTTAGGATACATAGAAATCTAAGGAGTGTCTATTCTATTCCTCTTTAGAGTAGGAGCCGACTCGGCGTCAGCGGCTTCGTGCCGCACTGGAGTAATCCAATATGCGGTTCCGCACTTCCATTACTGACTCTTCCACTCTTTCTTCAACTAGATCGGACGCGCAAAGCGCTCCACCCGCTAAGGTGGAAAACCTTTAGCAGGAATATTTCATGCGGACTGCAAACAATCCACAAGGATGATGATAATTCATCAAAGTGCGAAAATGGGTCAATTCAAAGGGGAGTGCCTCCCACGCTTTAATTGGAACCCAGTTGAGGAACACCAACCTCCTCTCTCATGTATTTACTACGTAACACCTTAACCCATAGCGCATTAGGAAGAGTCAATATTCCCCACCCGAGCTTCATAAGCCTATGGAGAACTAAGGTACCATTAGGAGTATCCTTTCGCAAGCCTTTGTCATTGTAAGTCAACTAAGTAGGGCCTAAGGCCCCACCGATGGGTCTTGTTCTAAGCCCACTATCCTATCCTAATAGGTCCCATCTTGTGTCGGGTTAAGGCTCCACCTCATGTTGGGTTAGTGGAGCAATGGGAGGGGCCCGGCATAGAAAACAGTAAGGATAACGAGCGCTCCGCCCGCTTGGCGGGCGGATTATCCCTCCTAATCATAGGGCTATGATTCTTATAGGAGCTAGGATTCTTTCCTAGTACCAAAACTTACAGGAAAAACTAAAATAGACTTCTGGGATAAGGAATTGATAGATGAATTTGGGCATTATACTGGTAGATGTGTGCATTTGACCTCTACCCATACCTTTGCTATCTATGTTCCGCTCCAACCATGATAGCTTCTAAACCTTCGATGAGGTGAAGGCACGTATTCGGATCTGACCCTAATGTCCAACTATAGGTCTTACCAAAAGTCCCTTTTAAGCCGAAGCAAAACCACCGACGGCGGTTAGGTAGATCTAGGGGTGTGCAAAAAAACTGATTTCACTGAACTGAATTGAAACTGAACTGAAACTGTTCTAAATAAACCAGTTTTTTTAAATAAAAAACTGAACTGAAACCATAGTTTTTATGAAAACCAGTTTATTAAAAACCAGTTTTTATGGTTCAGTTTAGTTTTAAACCAAA